>NW_028270141.1:49052278-50360964 GCF_037043375.1 Chiloscyllium plagiosum
ACTGAAAAGGAAACTGTGTTCCACCCTCCTGCTCTGGCACTTCTACCAATCCTCCACGGGCTTGACTCCTGCCTTTGTAAGATTTATCCTATATCAAAAAACAACTGCGAATAATTTAAGTTTTTAGTATTAGCCAGGGCACAGACTTTTCCAGGTTAACCAGAAACAGAAGGACATCATCCGCATAAAGAGTAATTTTGTGGTCCTCAACTCCCACCTTTGGTACCACTATTTCGGTGTCCTTCTGGATGGCATCTGCCAATGGTTCAATTACCACCAGCAGCGGCGAGAGAGGACATCCCTGTCGGCTGCCTCTCCCCACATTAAAATTATACAATTTGACACCATTCATGATAACCACTGCCTTGGGGTCTCTCTATAACACTGCCACCCACCTAGCAAAGGCCCCCCCCAAGACCTAAGCAGTTGAAAACACCAAAGACATATAGCCACTCCACCCGATCAAATGGAGAAAGTGAGGTCTACAGATGCTGGAGATCAGAGCTGGAAATGTGTTGCTGGAAAAGCGCAGCAGGTCAGGCAGCATCCAGGGAACAGGAGAATTGATGTTTCGGGCATAAGCCCTTCTTCAGGAAATCAGGCATAAGCCCTGAAGAAGGGCTTATGCCCGAAACATCGATTCTCCTGTTCCCTGGATGCTGCCTGACCTGCTGCGCTTTTCCAGCAACACATTTCCAGCCGCACCCGATCAAATGCCTTTTCTGCAACCAGGGAGACCACCAAGGCCGGAATCAATCTTTGCTGACATACTTGCACTATATTCAGTACCCTCCTGATATTTTTGAAAGAACTCTGACCCTTAATAAAACCAGTCTGGTCCTCTTTCATAATAGCAACCAGCACCTTTTCCAACCTCAGGGCCAGCACCTTTGATAAAATTTTAAAGTCTACAACAAGATAAGTCTGTACAAGGTGCAGTCCTCGGGGTCTTTCTCTTTCTTTAAAATAAGGGAGATATTGGCCTCCCTAAGAGAGGGCAGAAGGCAGTCTTGGCTACACAAATGACTATACAGGTCCAGAAGTGGTTCAGCTCACATGTGTACAAACTCCTTGTAAAATTCACTCAGGAACCCGTCTGGACCGGGTGCCTTGCCACTTTAAAGCTGCCTTATTGCCCCTTGCACCTCTTGTATTGTCAGAGGTGCATTGAAAAGGGAGGCCTGCTCTGCCTATCTACCTGGCTTATCCCCATATTCAAACAGCCTTTGCTTTGCAAACGAGACTCCTCTCTTCACCGCCTGTCTGAGCACTGAGTCCAGAAAAGCCTGGAGAGCCGTGACCTGCTGTAACTTAACCACAGATGGCCTGTTATAATATGTCAACTCAGCTGCTTTCAGTTGGGCCTCAAGCAACCACTGCTGTTCCCTTCTTTGTCTCTTTCTAGTTGTACCAGAGCCTTGAGAATGATGAACCATTCTCATCCTGGATTTGATATGTCACTTGAAATGGGAGGTTCCTCTGCTTCTAGAGTTGAAGGAGGAGAAGTAAGTCAAAATTATGGACAGATCCCCCATAATCAAAATGCAATATTGTCAGGTATCTCAGAGAATATTGAATATTTAAGTCTCTTAATTTTTTTCTTAATGTCATCAAAAGACTTGCTCTTATTAATTATGGCCCCACAAAAGTCCTGGAAAAACATTATTTTCGAATCATTATACACCAGAGGCTGTAGATCTCTTCCCAGTCTTCTGGAGGTTTCTATTACTAACTGCTTCTTTTTATAGTGCTGAAGTTGCACTCAGACCTGAACCTGCGTATCGCGATCCAGTGGGCCACACTCACCCGGCCCGACTTAATCTCCAGCCCCAGCATTGGAGCCACCTCTCCAGGAACTCCACCAGATTCTCGCCTTCTTCATGTTCCGAAAGACCAACCACACGTAAGCTTTTTCTCTGACCTCGATTTTCGAGGTCATCGACCTATTCCAGCAAGGCCTGAACATGGTCTTCCAAAGTTCGGATCCACCCCCCGGCGTTCTCTGTCGCGGTCTCCAACACTGCGGTCCTTTGCTCGACTGCTTCTACAATGCCTGAATCTCCAGCTCATGCTTTGTCAGCATAGCAGTAATAGGATCCAGCGCTGTTTCGATTTTTTCACAGAGTTTGCAAACTCCGTGAGTAGGTGCTGCTGCTCTACCGAGCTCAAAAGTGCCACCACAGGAGTTGAAGCAACGGTTGTGGGTGTGCCCAACACAGTAGGGGAATGCCCTACCTGCTGCACTCCCCTAGCTTCTTTTCCTTTATTCATCTTCATCTCAACTCCTAAACCTCCAAATCCAAATTTAAAAGGTCCTAGGTGTTCTGCCTGCTTTATATTGAAATGTTTTCTCAGGGGTGGGGGGAGGGGAGGAATAGAATCCCAATCTTCCCTGGGATATGGTCCAGAGCCCAACACAGCAGTTTTTCAGACTGCCGCCATCTTGAATCTCTCCCATAATGCCTCCTAATTTTGTGCAATTTGCAAATTTTGAAATTGTGTCTCATGCTCTCAATTCTGGATAATTAATTTGACGTTAGAAAGAACAGGAACTGTTCATTAGTGTTCTCTGTCTCGTGTCACCTACACTACTATTGTCCCTTTTATTCCATGAGCTCTAACTGTTTTCACATGATTGTTGAGCAGCACTTTTTCAAATGCCTTTTAAAGTTTATGTACACCAGTTCAACAGAGCAACCTCAACAGAAAACCTCAACAAGTTAGTTAAACATAATTGTCTTTAAAATAACTACATTAGTCTTTTACTTAACTAATCCTCACTTGGTCAATTATTTTGCCTCAAATGAACAGTTTTTAAAAGCTTGCCCACCAACAAGATTAAACTGATGATTTGTAGTACCTAGGCTTTTCTTGTACAACTTTTGATTATTCCAGACCCTGTTAATGAGCTAAAAGATACTAGAGGGAAGGTTTTGATAGCTCAGTGAGGAATGGTCAAGATTTTCATTTATTGCAGGATTGAGAAGAAACATGTTCAGTTTGGACAACTTGAAATTTAGATTAGATTACTTTACAGTGTGGAAACAGGCCCTTCGGCCCAACAAGCCCACACCGACCTGCCGAAGCGCAAACCACCCATACCCCTACATTTACCCCTTACCGAACACTATGGACAATTTAGCATGGCCAATTCACCTGACCTGCACATCTTTGGACTGTAGGAGGAAACCGGAGCACCCGGAGGAAACCCACGCAGACACGGGGAGAATATGCAAACTCCACACAGTCAGTCGCCTGAGGCGGGAATTGAATCTCCCACTTGTCATATCTCTCATGTCTTCCATTTTATTTCTGAAGCTAGCTAAGGATAGGAACCATTCAGGACAGAGATTTGCTCAATTGTTGGTTGATACAATGGTCTAAAAGACTGAAGTCATTTCCCAGTTAGGCTTTAAGGTATCTGAGGATTTGAGATTTTCTTTTGCTTAGCATAGCATGATCCAATGTTTCCATTTATTGGTGGGAGGAACGAAAACTGGGACTCATAAATGTGAGATAGTCACTAATGAATCGAGTCAGGCATTTAGGAACACCTTTAATGCCCAGAGAGATGCCAATGTGAAACTTGCTACCTCAGGTGTTGTTGATGCAAATAACATTGATGTATCCAGATAAATGCACGAGGGACTCATAGGTTATATAGATAGGGCTTAATAGAGGGGAGTGGGAGGAGGTTGATGCAGAGCATAAACACGAGTATAGACCTATTCCTGTGCTGAAATTCTGTGTTCATTTTAACAGCTTCATTTTGTTTCCTCTTCTCCTTCTTGACTGCCTTCTGAAGTGGAAGGCCAGAACGCAGCTGAAGATAACCAAAGGATCATCAAACATTTCATCAGTTCCATCATAGTTTCTCCCTTATGATAACTGACTGCTATGAAAATAGACTTCTCTCCTCATTTTCTTGGTTTAATTTTTGTTTAAAAACCACATTTTTGGCACACTATGAAATCTTCTTAAATCATTACTCAAATGAACTCTCCCTGTGGGGGTCCAAGCAGCAGAGAGATTATTTTCCATTTCTCAGCAATCTTTATGTATGAATTAGAAACTTGCATGAGTTGTTTTTTTTTTACCATTACATGAACTATTAGATTGGGATCTTGAGAACAGCATCAAAGCAACAGAGCTCACCATTGAACTTGAAGAAAGATGCTCACAAAGACTTTACAATTCTCCAGGCATGGCTTTCCTATTTAATGACAGCGGCCCAAGTCAAGGGTGTCTATCAGTGTGATGTTATCAAGTTGATATGCCATCAATTATATTGAAGTATTCGCGTAGATGGCAAACCTGAAAGTTAAAAGCATTGAAGTTTGAATTTGAACTTCTAGATTGGGTGGCACAGTGGCTCACAGTGTCACAGAGACCCGGGTTCGAGTCCTGCCTCGGGTGACTGTCTGTGTGGAGTTTGTATATTCTCCTCACGTCTGCGTGGGTTTCCTCCCACAATCCAAAAGGTGTGTGGGTTAGGTGAATTGGCCATGCCAAATTGCCCACATTGTTCAGGGATGTGTAGGTTAGGTGTATTAGTCTGGGGTAAATGTAGGGGAATGGCTCTGGGTGGGTTACTCTTCAGAGGGTTGGTGTGGACGTGTTGGGCCGAAGGGTCTATTTCCACACTGTAGGGATTCTATATCTAAAAAAGAGCAAGGAGCAACCTGTTTTAGGGTACAAATTAAAATAAAGGTGAATAGACTTTCAGAAAATAACTGGTTTTAATAGAGTCATAGAGTCATAGAGATGTACAGCATGGAACCAGACCCTTCGGTCCAACCTGTCCATGCTGACCAGATATCCCAACCCAATCTAGTCCCACCTGCCAGCACCCGGCACCCGGCCCATATCCCTCCAAACCCTTCCTATTCATATACCCATCCAAATGCCTTTTTAATGTTGCAGTTGTACCAGCCTCCACCACTTCATCTGGCAGCTCATACCATACACGTACCACCCTCTGTGTGAAAAAGTTGCCCCTTAGGTCTCTTTTATATCTTTCCCCTCTTACCCTAAACCTGTGCCCTCTAGTTCTGGACACCCCAGGGAAAGGACTTTGCCTATTTACACTATCCATGACCCACATAATTTTGTAAACCTCTATAAGGTCACCCCTCAGCCTCCGACGCTCCAGGGCAAACAGCCCCAGCCTGTTCAGCCTCTCCCTACAGCTCAAATCCTCCAACCCTGGCAACATCCTTGTAAGTCTTTTCTGAACCCTTTCAAATTTCACAACATCTTTCCAATAGGAAGGAGACCAGAATTGCACGCAATATTCCAACAGTGGCCTAACCAATGTCCTGTACAGACGCAACATGACCTCCCAATTCCTGTACTCAATACTCTGACCAATAAAGGAAAGCATACCAATTGCCTTCTTCACTATCTTATCTACCTGCGACTCCACTTTCAAGGAGCTATGAACCTGCACTCCAAGGTCTCTTTGTTCAGCAACACTCCCTAGGACCTTACCATTAAGGTGTATAAGTCCTGCTAAGATTTTCTTTCCCAAAATTCAGCACCTCGCATTTTTCTGAATTAAACTCCATCTGCCACTTCTCAGCCCATTGGCCCATCTGGTCAAGATTCTGTTGTAATCTGAGATAACCCTCTTTGCTGTCCATGACACCTCCAGTTTTGGTGTCATCTGCAAACTTACTAACTGTACCTCTTATGTTCGCATCCAAATTATTTTTGTAAATGACAAAAAGTAGTGGACCCAGCACCGATCCTTGTGGCACTCCCACTGGTCACAGGCCTCCAGTCTGAAAAACAACCCTCCACCACCACCTTCTATTTTCTACCTTTGAGCCAATTCTGTATCCAAATGGCTAGTTCTCCCTGTATTCTGTGAGATCTAACCTTGCTAACCAATCTGCGATGGGGATCTTTATCGAAAGCCTTACTGAAGTCCATATAGATCACATCTAACACTCTGCCCTCATCAATCCGCTTTGTTACTTCTTCAAAAAACTCAATCAACTTTGTGAGACATGATTTCCCATGCACAAAGCCATGTTGACTATCCCGAATCAGTCCTTGCCTTTCCAAATACATGTACATCCTATCCTTCAGGATTCCCTCCAACAACTTGCCCATCACTGAGGTCAGGCTCACCAGTCTATAGTTCCCTGGCTTGTCTTTACCGCCCTTTTTAAACAGTGGCACCACGTTTGCCAACCTCCAGTCTTCCGGCACCTCACCTGTGACTATCGATGATACAAATATCTCAACAAGGGGCCCAGCAATCACTTCCCTACCTTCCCACAGAGCTCCAGGGTACACCTGATCAGGTCCTGGGGAGTTATCCACTTTTATGCGTTTCAAGACATCCAGCATTTCCTCCTCAGTAATATGGACATTTTACAAAGTGTCACTATCTATTTACCTACATTCTACATCTTCCATATCCTTTTCCACAGTAAATACTGATGCAAAATACTTATTTAATATCTCCCCCATTTTCTGCGGCTCCACACAAAGGCTGCCTTGCTGATCTTTGACGGGCCCTACTCTCTCCTTAATGTATTTGTAAAAACCCTTTGTATTTTCTTTAATTATATTTGCCAAAGCTATCTCATGTCCCCTTTTTGCCCTCCTGATTTCCCTCTTAAGTATACTCCTACTGCCTTTATACTCTTCTAAGGATTCACTCGATCTATGCTGCCTATACCTTACACATGCTTCCTTCTTTTTCTTAACCAAACCCTCAATTTCTTTAGTCACCCAGGATTCCCTATACCTACCAGCCTTTCACCCCAACAGGAATATAGTTTTTCTGGATTCTCATTATCTCATTCCTGAAGGCTTCCCATTTTCCAACCAAGAGTGGAACTGGGCAGGACAGACACTGGAACCAAAGTTTGGTGGAAAAAGTAGTAGCAATGGGCTATCTTCAAAGAGCTGTATATATTCCCTCAAAAGGGAAAGGTCAGACAAACAAATCTAAAGTTTCCTGATACCAAAAGAGATGAAAATTAAATTAAAGAAGAAAACATGTGCTAATGACAAGTAGAAAGTAGTAAAGACAATTGAGAAATAAGCTGAGTGGAGAAGGTACAGAAAGAGATAGAAAAGCAAAGGCAAGAAGCAAAGAGGGATTATGAAGAAGGGCTGGTAGCCAACATAGTCTAGCTTTCTGCTCTCAGTAAATCCATAGTAAATGAGTGGTAAAGGAATAGTAGTGCTGATTAGGAACCTAAATAGGAATTTACATATGGAGACAGGGCATGGCTGACGTGTTAAATGAATACTTTGCATCTATCTTTACCTACAAGGCAGATATACCTAGGCCTTTGTGACAGAGGAGAAAACCCAGTCATTAGAATGGCTTAAAGTGAATAAGAAGGAAGTATTGATTAGACTGTCAGTATTTAAAATAGATCAGGCACTGAGACCAGATGAGATACATCCAAACATATTGAAGGAACTGAGAGTAAAAATAGTAAAATGCAGGCTATTATTTTTTAATTTCCCCTAGATTCAGGAGTCATGGAAACAGTATGCCCTTGCTCAAAAAAACTATAAGGATCATCCCAGCCATCATAAACCAGTTAATTTAGATTCTGTGGTAGCAAAACTTCTAGAAACAATTATTCAGGACAGAAATTATAGTCAAATGGAAAAAGTGTGGTTTGAGTCATAGGTTAGTTAAGGAAAATCATGTCTAACTAACTTACTGGAGTTTTTTGACAATACAATAGATAGGGTTGATATGGGGAAGTCTGTTGATGCGATGTTCATGGACATCCAAAGGCGTTTATGCAAGGCCACACAATAGACTTCTGTGGAAAGTTACAGCTAAAGCAACAGTAGCATCATGGATCCAAACTTGACTGAGTGATAGAAAATAGATAGCAAAGGTTAATGGGCATTTCAGAGCAGCAGGAGTGTTTGTAGAGGAGTTCTTTAGGAGTCAGAATTCTGTTTCCTGATATATAAAAAGGATGTAAATCATGATGTGCAGGTGACAGTTTCAAAGTTTGAGGATGACACAAAACTTGGGAGAATTGCAAACTGTGAGGAGGACTATTTCAATTTTCAAAAGGACATTGTCATGTTGGTGGACTGAGCAGATAGGGAGCAGATGAAGTTCAATGCAGACAGGTGATGCATTTTGGCACAAAGAACATGGAAAGATAGTATAACAGAAAGGGTACTATTCTAAAGTGCCAGCAAAAGCAGAGAAACCTGCATGAATATGTCATTAAAATATTAATGGTGGCAGGACAGGTACTTAGAGCTAAAACAAAAAAGCATAAGTATGAGCAGAGAGCACAAGAACAGACAGGTTATAAAGAACTTATATAAGGCACTGGTTAGACCTCATCTGGAATACAGTGGACAGTTCTGGGAGACATACTGTAGGAAGGATGTGAACACATTGGAGAGAGTATAAAGAAGTTTATGAGGGTGATTCTAGGGATGACGCTCTTCAGTTATGAGGCAAGATTGCAGAAGTTGGGATAGTTTTCCTTGGAGAGGACAAGACTAAGAGAATGATAAAAGTTTTCAAAATCATAACTGT
This sequence comes from Chiloscyllium plagiosum, assembly GCF_037043375.1. Lineage (NCBI taxonomy): Eukaryota > Metazoa > Chordata > Chondrichthyes > Orectolobiformes > Hemiscylliidae > Chiloscyllium > Chiloscyllium plagiosum. The sequence continues at coordinate 49,060,824 of NW_028270141.1, forward strand.
CTGGAATGCAATGCTTGGAAATGCGGTTGAGTCAGATTCAACTGACTCAAGAGTGTATTAGATGCTTATTTGAATTGAGAAAATGTGCAGGGTTACAAGGAAAAGATAGGAGATTGGCTCTAAATTAAAACGATCAATATTGATTCAGACCTCCTTTTGCATTGTAAACATTCTGTGATCCTGTGCTGAAGGTGTTTGCACTGGCTTCAAGATGAGTGCAAAAAACAATTTTTCCCAGACATAGTTTGGAGAATTGGTGCTCTCCTTGGATTACAGTGTGGCTGGGAGAAACAGCAGAGGGCAACCACAGAAGGACAAGCTGTTGGGAAAGGGAGAAGAACAAAGTACAGAAGGTGGCTGAAGATGTTTAAGGATCAATTTCCTTACCTGAAAATCATCAAGCCATAATATTTGACATATCTATGCTTCAGTAAGCAGGCCTTCGATCACGTTGGGATATTCTGCAACCGCAACTTCAAAGCAGGGTGACAGTGGCTGGGAAGGTTGAGAGCACTTTGAATATTTATGTGTTTGCTACCTTTCAGATTCATGCTGGAGATGCGAGCAGCATCTCTCATTTTGCATTGCACTGCTGCTTAAATTTGGTCATTTAGGTTTCTGCACACACTGCATTGTCATTGGCCAGAGACATTGGATGAAGTGATCCTAAGGATTTGTGTGATGGCAGACTTCCCCAAGATGCAAACTACCATTGACAGCACAAACAATTCTTTTATGGGTATCAGATCAGCCTCATATCTAAAGTGACAGAACTTTCATCAGCCACAGCTAACCAAAGACTTTACTGATTCACTGCTGACAGAGCGTTCTGATTCGTCATCAGCACACATGTCCACGGCATGGTTATAATGTGAACCCTGTTGTCATAGGAATTGTGATAAAGCAAACCATTAGTACTCCAAATAATGGGTGAAAGCATACAATCCCATAGTCTCCTGTATTGACATAACACTTTCAGAGATGATCCCTGCCACTATAATGGTGCATTTCCCCGAATGCATTCGTCTACATAAGAAGGCTGCCATGTGAAAAGGGAAAAAACTTAATGAAAGTACTGTCACTTTACCGCTGTGCCATTTGTTTTTGCTTTCTGAAGAAAATAACATGCTGCAGACATTCGTTTGCTTTCAGACTCATCAAACAAAATTCTGGGCAATGAATATTGTTGTAGGTTGTATTGACAGCCTCAGGACTCGACCTTAGGTGGCTCATAGAATTTACTGGACAATGGGACATTTAAACCACATTTAAAATGAGATGAAAAGTGACTATTTTAGAGAATGGAGATGATCTCTCTCTCTAGTACAATTTAAAAAACTGAGAATACTTAGTTATTAGAAAATCAGAATTTCAAAATTTCACATTGTTATCTACCTTTATTGAATATTTTTGTGAAAATAGTTTAGAATACTGTAGTCAATGAAATGTATTCTTATTTTCAAAAGGCCTTGGATAAGGAACCATGTAATAGACTCAGCATGAAATGCAGAGCCTGCAGTGTCAGTGATCAGGTCATAGAATGGATTATGCATGGAGCATGGAGTGGTTGGACTGGATGGCTTATTTGGCAATCTTTCCCAGGCATCAAAAGAAGTTGAATGGCCAGCTTTCCAGATGTCTGCATTGCCTAAGTATTAATATTCAGTAGGAAAAATGCAGCATTTGCCAAAGCCAGTTCCAATATTTAACATTGTAGCTCTTCAATCAAAATGAGACTTGACTTGGTACAAAAGTGCCAGAGTTGTAAATACAATAAAGAAACAAAGCCAAGACAAGTGAGAAAATATATCATGTGGAATAATCTGGTTTTCATTCATTCTGTACTAACAAGCAAAAATAGCAAATAGTGGCTTGTCTGCTTGAAGTACGATTCCAATATTGTGACATCCAATGAGCTGATGGTTGCATTTTTTATTAATAGCATTAATCTTCAGCATGATTGAGGAGCATCAGGGAAAGTACTGGTTTCACATTAGAGATGAGTGGCTGTCACTTCCATTATCATATAATTGTGATTAACAGCAAGAGAGGGAAAAACAGTTCGGTCTCTGGTATCACCTTACGTCACTAACACAAGCATGAGAAATTTTACGTTGACTTAGCTGCTGCGTAAAACCTACCCATTCAGCTGAATGACTCACTCATACTTCTATCCCCTTCATCTTACAGTATCTGCATGGTCCTCTGTCCCCTTCTCTCCTGTATACTTTCCCTTAAACATATCCATGTCATTCACTTCAACTGCTCCACAAGTTCTATGTTCTCATCACTTTTTTGGATGAAGAAGTAGCGGCACGGTGGCATAGTGGTCAGCACTGCTGCCTCACAGCGCCAGAGAGCCGGGTTCAACTCCCACCTCAGGCAACTGTCTGTGTGGAGTTTGCACATTCTCTCCATGTCTGCATGGGTTTCCTCTGGGTGCTCCGGTTTCCTCCCATAGTCCAAAAATGTGCAGGTTAGGTGAATTGCCCTTAGTGTTAGTTGCCCATGCTAAATTGTCCGTAGTGTTAGTTGAAGGGGTAAATGTAGGGAAATGGATCTGGGTGGGTTGCTCTTCGGAGGGTCGGTGTGTACTTGTTGGGCTGAAGGGCCTGCTTCCACTAATCTAATCTAATCAAGTAGCTCTTGTTACATAATTCCATTGTTGGACCTGGAACACCCTGAGAAGGCTTCAAGGCAGCTATTGTAACTGTTACCTGGTGTTATCTAACACCATCAATCAAGCCCTACTTGACAGCCCAAGACGTGCCTCTTATGTGACATCACAGGCTTCACTCCTTCCTGAGCTAGCAATTCATGTAGAAAACTTTAGAATTAAAGTAAAACCACTGTTAATATTTTCAATACAGTTTTTATAGTTTATGCCCAACAATAGGAAAATATTTTAAGATTGCATGACTTTTGGTTTTGTGGAATTCTCTCCCTATGCTCCTCCAATTCCAGGTTAGTTCAAATCTATCTTTCCAGTTTAATAATTCAATCAATATTTGAGACTGTCAGCAACATCTAGGGCTCCAAATATCACAGTTACTGAGGATTCTAGACAGGGGAGGCAGGGAAGACTCTGGAAATTGAAAACTATGAGACTCTGGATTTTGTTCTTAAGACCTTGCTCACCCACTTTTATAAAAACCAAAGTGGGCACAAACAGCTTTTATTGACTACTGCATTACAACAGAAAAGTACGAGAGATCTTCTCAGTTATTTTCAACAGAAATTCTGGTCTTTTCCTTTTCCTTCACAGCTCTTAAAGCCTAATGTTCTGTTGAATGCTTTTTTTTTCTTACCTCACCTGTCAACAGATACGTCTGTTCCTGTGAAGGTTCAAATGTCACCATTGGAGTGTGGCGTGCTCTTGTTGAGTGAAGCATTTGACCTTTGAAGCATGTACAGTTTGAATTTCATATCCAGGTTCCAGCTCTCCATTGTTGCAATCCATTTAGCTACTGTTGGTTGTGTGACATTTCCATACAAGTTTATACAATTCACTTCAATAAATCAAAATGTGTGGCAAGCCCCTGACTCACCTATAGAATTTGTGACATTTTAAAGCTAATTTGAGGAATGGCAAAGCCTTAATGGCCCCCATGGAAAATTACAGCTCCATCCTCCAATCTGCAATGTTCAAAAATCAAAGGTGTTGAAATCAATATTGAATTGAAATTCTCACCACCTTTTTCTTTGGTATCATTTGCACATTGTTGGAATATTCTGCACAGCTATTTCAGCTTTTGAACTTTTGACACACTGTTTATCACAGTCTCTCAAAAGCACTGAGATTATAAAATTCTCATCAACTCTTCTCCAATTTTTGGAGATACACATGCTCATCCAATTTTGACTTTATGAGGCATCCCCAGTGTTCATTGGGACATCACTGGCAAACTATCACCCTTAGCCTCTCCAACTTCTTAATCCCACTCTTGCTCTTCTTCTTGAGGCGGGCGATTCAAAAGCCAAAGAAATTGCAGCTTTCTAATATTTTAGCTAGAAGTTCATTTGCTTCAACTTCATTAAAATGTAATTGGGGAGGGGTTGTGTGTTGGGATTTTGTAATTTCAACCTAATTCTCACTTTGGTGAAACTGAAGGAATAGGATGTAACACTCGTTGTATGTCATGCCCAATGTTAGCCATCATTGAATTCAGTGTCGGGTAGGGGGTAAAACAAACATGCCCACACTTTCATGTGATTCCTATCCACTTATCACAATTCTGTACGGCTCTCCTTACATGAATAATTTGTTTGGGTTAGACTGGCTCAGATTCAGACTCCTGCATGTGATAACCAGTTTGTGTAAAATGATCTTGGAAGATCTTGGGTGGCACGGCGGCACAGTGGTTAGCACTGCTGCCTCGCAGCGCCAGAGACCCGGGTTCAATTCCCGCCTCAGGCGACTAACTGTGTGGAGTTTGCACGTTCTCCCCGTGTCTGCGTGGGTTTCCTTCGGGTGCTCCGGGTTCCTCCCACAGTCCAAAAATGTGCAGGTCAGGTGAATTGGCCATGCTAAATTGCCCGTAGTGTTAGGTAAGGGGTAAATGTAGGGGTATGGGTGGGTTGCGCTTCGGCGGGGCGGTGTGGACTTGTTGGGCCGAAGGGCCTGTTTCCACACTGTAAGTAATCTAATCTAATCTAATCTAATCTAAAGTGAAATACAGATTCACTCGAGTAGTACTGAGGCTAAACTCTGAGAAGAAGTTGCTTACGCTTGATGATTCAATAGGGTAGATAGTGAGGAACTATTCCTCCATGTTGAGCCAGTCAACACAAAGGGGCATAACATGAAAATTAGAACTGGGCCCTTCACAGATGGTGATAGGAAGCACACCATCATCTTGACAGTAGGAGAAGTCTGGAATTCTCTGTCCAACCCTAAAACAATTGTTGATGCTGGGAGTCATTTGGAAATTTCACAACTGGATGGATAGATATTTATTGAGCAAGGGTATCAGTCAAAGAATCAAAGAGGATTGATAGAGGTAGAATATAGATGGACTGTGATCCCACGGACTGGCAGAACAGGCTTGAGGGGCTGGAAGGCCAAACCTTGTTCCTGTGTTTCTAATGGACTGCTCAGTTGCTACTGAAAGATCCCTGGTTTTATATGTATAAGTACCACCACTCCACCATGAACTCCAGTTCCTAGATTCGGAGACTAGTCTTTTCCCTGGTTGCTAAGTTTAAGCCAGACTGTTTGCAACATAGGTTTGACCACAAGATGAACTTCTGACCACATGTCCCTAACATCAGGAAGATCACCTCCCTCTACCTCTGTGACAACACCCGACTCTGCACCTGCCTTAGCTCTTCAGCTGTTGAAATCTTCCTTCATGTCTTTGTTAAAACATGATGTTGTCCAAAATTCTGCTGCCTAAGTCTTGATTTGCACTGCATCTCATTCATTCATGATCTCTCTTCCTGATTTACACTTGCTCCTGGTTGACCAACACATCCCTGAGTTTCATGGGCGGCACGGTGGCACAGTGGTTAGCACTGTTGCCTCACAGCGCCAGAGACCCGGGTTCAATTCCCGCCTCAGGCGACTGACTGTGTGGAGTTTGCACGTTCTCCCTGTGTCTGCGTGGGTTTCCTCTGGGTGCTCCGGTTTCCTCCCACAGTCCAAAGATGTGCAGGTCAGGTGAATTGGCCATGCTAAATTGCCCGTAGTGTTAGGTAAGGGGTAAATGTAGGGGTATGGGTGGGTTGCGCTTCGGCGGGTTGGTGTGGACTTGTTGGGCCGAAGGGTTTGTTTCCACATTGTAATCTAGTCTAATCTAATCTAATCTACCACTGGTGGCTGTGCCTATAGCTACCAAGGCTCTATGTTCTGGAATTCATTCTCTAAACCTCTCTACTCTGTGACATTCCTTTAAACTGATCTCCTTTGTCAGGCAGTTAGTTAAATGACTTAGCAGTGCCTTGTGTGACACGGTCAATGTCCCCTCTAGCTATTCCTAGTGTTGCATGAATCTCCAAGGTCTGTGCATGGCAGTAGAGTCACAGAGTCATACAGTAAGGAAACAGACCCTTTCATGCAACTTGACCCCCAAGTTTCCCAAACTAATTTCATACCATTCACCTGCACTTGGTCTACATCCCTCTAAACTTTCCTGTTCAAATGTCTCTTAAATGTTGTAACTGTACTTGCATCTACCACTTTATTGGGCAGTTCATCCTACATATGAAACATCCTCTATGTGAAAAAGGTTGCCCCTCAGGTCCCTTTTAAATCTTTCTCCTTTCATCTTAAAAATATGCTTCCTAATTTTGAACTACTCCCACTCTACAAAAAAGACCTTTGCTATTCATCTTCTCTGAGCCCCTCATGAATTTACAAACCGTATAAGGTCACCCCTCAACCTCCTACTCTCCAATGTAGAAGTTCCAGCCTATCCAGCCTATGCTTATAATTAAAACCCTCCAGTCCCAGGAATATTCTGGGAAATCTTTTCTGAACCCTCTACTTACTACACGATACCAGTGCATTCTAGAGCATAAGAAGCAACTAAGTTTAAAAAAAAAACTCTCTTCTGATCTCTATTGTTTTAGCTAAATTTCATGTGTTTCCTCTGGCTACTAACCCACCTACCAATGCAAACAGTTTCTTCTGATTCAAATGACCCCTTGTAATTTGATCACCTCAACATGAAACCAGCCCTCAATTTTGCCTCTTCTGAGGAGAATAATGGCAACAAGCCCAGGTTGTCCTTGTCACTCCAGTTCCTCATCCCAGATACCACTCTGATCATTATTTTCTGTTGGGTTTTAATTTTCCGATAATATTATGGTGAAAGTTTTTTTGTCATGACAGAGGTGAGAGTGACAGCCCTTGACATCAAGGCCACATTCAACCGAATGTGGCAACAAGGAGCCCTAACAAAACTGGAATCAATAGGAATTGGGAGAAACCAATCTGGTTTGGAGACATACCTGATACATAAGAAGAAGGTCATAGTTGTTGGAGGTCAGTCATCTTAGCTCAGCAGGAGCTCCTCACGGTAGTGTCCTAGACCCAAATGTCTTCAGCTTCTTCATCAATGATCATAATATGACCTCTATCATAAGGTCAGATGTGGGGATTTTTGCCAATGAATGCCCAATGTTCAGCAGCTCATGTCTCCTCAGATAATGAAGCAGTCCATGTTCAAATGTAACAAGATCTGGACAATATCCAGGCTTGGGTTGACATGTGGCAAGTAACATTCATGCCACACAAATGCCAGGCAATGACCATATCTAATAAGAGACAATCTAACCACCATCCCATTACATTCAATGGTGTTACCATCACTAAATTCCCCACTTTAACATCCTTGGGGTTACCATTGACCAGAAACTCAACTGGATTTGTCATATAAATAGAGTGACCAAAAGAGCAGATCAGAAGCTATGAATACTCCAGTTAGTAGCTCACCTTCTGACTCCCCAAACACTGTCCACCATCCACAAGGCATGATGGAGATATGTGTCTTCTTTATTAATTAGTTAATTAGTTTGTAATGTTTAATAACAGTGTGGGTTTAATATCATTACCACATCACCACATTAACCTCGGAGATATGGATTTATAGAAAGACATGTCCAGAAAGACGTGTATTACAGCGGTGGCAAGGACGATGGATGAAGACTCGCCATCTGAGGTAGTTTGGGCTGAGGTTAGGAATAGGAAAGGTGAGGTCACCCTGTTAGGAGTTTTCTACAGGCCTCCTAATAGTCCTAGAGATGTAGAAGAAAGGATTGCGAGGATGATTCAGGAGAAGAGTGAAAGTAATAGGTGGTTGTTATGGGGGCTTTAACTTTCCAGATATTGACTGGGAAAGCTATAGCTTGAGTTCGTTAGATAGGTCGGTGTTTGTCCAATGTGTGCAGGAGGGTTTCCTGACACAATATGTAGACAGGCCAACAAGAGGTGAGGTCATACTGGATTTGGTTCTGGGTAACGAACCAAGCCAGGTGTTAGAATTGGAGGTAGGTGAGCACTTTGGGGACAGTGACCACAATTCGGTGACTTTTACTCTAGTGATGGAGAGGGATAAGTGTGCACTGCAAGGCAAGAGTTATAGCTGGGGGCAGGGAAATTATGATGCGGTGAGGCACGACCTAGGATGCATGGCTTGGAAAAGTAGGCTTCAAGGCATGGGCACAATTGATATGTGGAGCTTGTTCAAGGAGCAACTATTGAGTGTCCTTGATAAGTATGTACCTGTCAGGCAGGGAGGAAAGGGTCGTGTGAGGGAGCCGTGGTTTAATAAGGAATTGGAATCCCTTGTTAAATGGAAGAGGGCGGCCTATGTAAAGATGAGGCGTGAAGGTTCAATTGGGGCGATTGAGAGTTATAAGGTAGCCAGGAAGGATCTGAAGAGAGAGCTAAGAGCAGCAAGGAGGGGACATGAAAAGTCCTTAGTTGGTAGGATTAGGGAAAACCCTAAGGCTTTCTATAGGGTATGTCAGGAATAAAAGAATGACTAGGGTAGAAATAGGTCCAGTCAAGGCTAGTAGTGGGAAGTTGCGTGTGGAGGCTGAAGAGATTGGGGAGACACTGAATGAATACTTTTCGTCAGTATTCACTCAGGAACAGGACATTGTTGCCGATGTGAATATTGAGTCACAATTAATTAGAATGGACGGCTTTGAGGTATGTAGGGAAGAGGTGTTGGAAATTCTGGAAAGGGTGAAAATAGGTAAGTCCCCTGGGCCTGATGGCATTTATCCTAGGATTCTCTGGGAAGCAAGAGAGGAGATTGCAGAGCCATTGGCCTTGATTTTTATGTCCTCGTTGTCTACAGGAATAGTGCCAGTAGACTGGAGAATAGCAAATGTGGTTCCCTTGTTCAAGAAGGGGAGTAGGGATAACCCTAGTAACTATAGGCTGGTGAGTCTCACTTCTGTTGTGGGCAAAGTCTTAGAGAGAATTGTAAGGGATAGGATTTATGAACATCTGGATAGGAATAATGTGATCAAGGATAGTCAGCATGGTTTTGTGAAGGGCAGGTCGTGCCTCACAAACCTCATTGAATTCTTTGAGAACATGACTAAGAAGGTAGACGAGGGTAAAGCGGTAGATGTGGTGTATATGGATTTTAGTAAGGCGTTTGATAATGTTCCCCATGGTGGGCTACTGCAAAAAATACGGAGGTATGGCATTGAGGGTGAGTTGGAGGTTTGGATTAGGAATTGGCTGGCTGGAAGAAGACAGAGGGTAATAGTTGATGGTAAAGGTTCATCTTGGAGTGCAGTTACTAGCGGTGTTCCGCAAGGATCTGTTTTGGGACCATTGCTGTTTGTCATTTTTATAAATGACCTGGAGGAGGGGCTAGAAGGTTGGGTGAGCAAGTTTTTGCGGATGATACGAAAGTCGGTGGAGTTGTTGACAGTGAGGAAGGATGTGTCAGGTTATATTGGGATATAGATAAGTTGCAGAGCTGGGCAGAAAGGTGGCAAATGGAGTTCAATGTAGATATGTGTGAGGTGATTCACTTTGGTAAGAGTAACAAAAAGACGGGGTACTGGGCCAATGGTCGGATACTTGGTAGTGTGGATGAGCAGAGGGATCTTGGTGTCCATGTACACAGATCTCTGAAAGTTGCCACCCAGGTAAATAGTGCGGTGAAGAAGGCATATGGCGCACTGGCTTTTATTGGTAGAGGAATTGAGTTCCGGAGCCCTGAGGTCATGTTGCAGTTGTATAAGACTCTGGTGCAGCCGCATCTGGAGTATTGTGTGCAGTTTTGGTCGCCGTACTATAGGAAGGATGTGGAGGCACTGGAACGGGTGCAGAGGAGGTTTACCAGGATGTTGCCTGGTATGGTAGGAAGATCGTATGAGGAAAGGCTGAGGCACTTGGGGCTGTTTTCATTGGAGAAAAGAAGGTTTAGGGGTGACTTGATAGAGGTGTACAAGATGATTAGGGGTTGAGATAGGGTTGACCAGAGAACCTTTTTCCACGTATGGAGGGGGAGCTATTACGAGGGGGCATAGCTTTAAATTAAGGGGTGGTAGGTATAGGACAGATGTTAGGGGTAGATTCTTTACTCAGCGAGTCGTGAGTTCATGGAATGCCCTGCCAGTAGCAGTGGTGGACTCTCCCTCTTTATGGGCATTTAAATGGGCATTGGATGGACATATGGAGGATAGTGGGCTAGTGTAGGTTAGGTGGGCTTGGATCGGCGCAACATCGAGGGCCAAAGGGCCTGTACTGCGCTGTATATTTCTATGTTCTATGTTCTAATGTCAGGAGAACCCACATGAAATGCCAAGCAACAAAGAAAGCAACAAACCTTGCCTTATTGTTTAATCCACACTTCTTAAAATTAACATACAATCTTCTGCAGGATTGTTGAATTAAAAAAAGAAATACACCCTTCAAGTGACCAGGAGAAAGTATGAGAACAACACACTGATGCAGAGGTAGAAGAGGATCAGCACCTCAAAGTGCATGCCATATCATGACTTGAGCTTTGCAAGGGAGAACCCTGCATGAACAGAATTCAAACACAAAGACCTGAATCACAGCAGAAGTTGTTGGTGAAGCTGAGACTTATCACTGAGACCATATCCAGTTAGCAAGTGAGATGGAGCAGAGTCCAAACTACACCAAAACTGGATCATCAACAAAACCAGCAACATTACAAACCAAAGAGACAATATCAGCAAGTGACACAACATTAAGCACAGTTCTTCCAACATGCACAATATCACCTCTGCAGTGAATTGACTCACCACTGATAGTGAGCAATACCAAACCCATGAAATGGGGGAACTACAGACTACTGCTTATGCCACACCACAGCAATATTGTTAGAAAAGTATTATGACTGAGATAAGATAGATTCCCTTCCTTGTCCCACTCCTCCACTGGCTACAGCAAACTTTTTATTTTAAAAAAGAAAATATTATCAATAAGATTTATACAATATATATTAGCCAATATATAGCTGAGTATCAGAAACAAGTCTGCCAGGTTCCTTAAATTAAGAAATGTAGAACTGGTTTATTGCAAAATAAGTCTTATTCAAGCAACAATGCAAAAACTATTAACAGCAGGATATAATGTGTACTGTATCTAGCTATCTTTTTTGAAAAAGCAACGCCCACACAACCTCCTGCAAGCCTGGAGAATGAACAAATCTCTACAGATTGTTATTTTAAAAAATACTTTGACCAAGTAACAGTTAAATTCTGAGAAAATGTATTATTCACAAATTGTCCCAAATGTTAGTCTGTAGCCATAGTAATTTTTCATACAAGCGTTTGGCATTGGAGTTGATCAGGTATATTGTTTTAGATACTGTTGGGGAGATGGCCTCTCCGGGGAAAGCAGTAGACAGATCAGTGGCACCACAACTGGCATGATTGTACAGCAAGGAAGTTGAAGTGCAGGTGAGTAGTACTGAAGGTGACTCTGTAGTCAGGGGTACAAATAGGTGTATCGAACCCAGGCCCCTGGTGCTGTGAAGCAGCAGAGCTAGCCACTGTGCCACCTCTTTTTTCCCTTTCAAATACTTTTAGAATCAGTCACAAGAATAAATTTCATTGAATCCCTTCAGCATAGAAGCAGGTCATTTGGTCCATCAAGTCCACACCAACCATCTGAAGAACATCCCACCGCCCCTACCCTATCCTTGTAACCTCGCATTTTCCTTGGCTAATCCCTGGACACTATGGGCAATTCAGTATGGCCAATTCACGTAAACTGCACATCTTCGGACTGTGGGAGGAAACCGTAGCTTTCGGAGGAAATCCATGTAGGCAAGAGGAGAATATGCAAACTCTACACAGTCGCCCAAGGTTGGTATGGTGGCTCAGTGGTTAGCACTGCTGCCTCACAGGGACATGGGTTTGACTCCTGCCTCGGACAATTGTCTTTGTGGAGCTTGCACATTATCTCCTTGATCAGTTATGACTGGTTGCATTCTCTTTCTCTGGAGAAGTTGGTATAGATTCAAAATTTTCCTTAAGAAACCTCAACCCACAGACTCTGATGAGAGGAATTTCAGAGAAAGAGAGAGAAAGGCTATTGGCTCGATGTCAAGTTTTCTCTGACTGGTGTTCAAGGCCAGTATGATTTACACACAAATTGGCTCATGTAAATTGTAAATTTGCATACAAAACATTTTTGATTGTGTTGCCAATATCTTCTGTATTGAGAAGCGATTTTCAAATAGTTCAAGATATGCATATTCCGCTGATATTATAAATTGATATTTGAGACCACACAATATCATAAAAAGAGAACAAGAGAAAGCAAGTGAGTTTTTCAGGGTGTTCAGTTTATGTGTAAAAGTTGATTGTTAATCTTCTTTCGGGTAGAAAAAGAAAATAGCAATTGAAACAGTTGCATTGATACAGCAGATTTTTTTAAATCAAGGGGGACTTTTTTTAATATTCATGAAGAAATAGAAACAAATCATTATTCAATAGTATATCATGGGTTTCACTTTTTACTGGAGTCATGTGCTGAGTAACTTTATGAAACTCCAGCATTTTGAGTCATAAGTGTGATTACATTTAACTTATGGGAGCCCAAAGATACATAAAGCCATCATTTTTCAAATGAATCAATGAAAGCTCTCATAGAAAATGAAAGAAAAAACACTCTAATGATTTTCCTCCTGTGTTGCAAAGATTAATTGTTAATTCCTGAAGACTAAAGGACTGGTGTACAGACTGGTTATACATGCACGTAGCATTGTAGTAAATGGAGACAGCATCCTAATGTCTGACTTCCACTGCTCCCATTCACATCCTGTCAAATTATCATCTTGAAATCTGAACGGTCCAGTTTAAAATCAAGCTGATAGTCATGGTACAGAACTTGGGCTGACATCTGTTTAGTTTTTTTTTCTATTCCAGCTGACAGACGAATAGGAAAAAAAAGTAAATGATGTGCATCCCCAGCTAAAAGTTCCTTATGTTTAAGGGAGTGCTGGTTGAGAGTGTGCTGAATGTATTTTCAGAGCAAGTGTCAATCACAAGATTCTAGACCTTAGAACTAGCGATAAAATGGAAGATGAGATAAATAGGTTTCTAGGAAGAATGGCCAGCAAAATCTGCTTTCAGCCGATATAAAGTTGCCTTCAAGCTCAAATTCACCTGAACATGTAAGATAGTCTCCAGGAAGGTATGGGGCAGTAGCATTACACCTTGGAGTTTTAAGATAATTGATGGTTCAGATGAGTACCTTCCAAGTTAGACATGTTGTACTCTTCGTTCAAAAAGCTCCCTACCGCTGGGGACTTTCCTCATTTCCTCTCTGGGTCTGCTGTAGACTCATTGATAGAGATTGATTACTACAATTTGCCAACAACGTATTCTTGTTGCAGTGTGTGACTGTCAGCAATGGTGAAAGAGGAACTGCATGTGCTTTTTCATTATTTGTTGTCTATCTGTCTGTGTTCCAATAGTCATTGCTCTTTTTGCACTGACGCTTTGCATCTGTCTGAAACCAGCAGCTTTTTTTTTGGATTGGGACATGATATTGAATCAGGTACTTGCAATTAACAGGCAGCTTGCTTCAAAGATAGCTTGAGAAAATGGCGTTTTTCAATCCTTTCTCAAGCAAGCAAGAATCAAAGCTGACATTTCCAATGGGAGCGTGAGAATTTCTTCTGTTTGAGGATTTTAACTTGCCCTCTGCACTGGAAATGTGGCTCCTGCTGCTTACAAATACTTATCCCAGCTGGTTATTAATTAAATCAGACTGGATGAGCAATCCCATCCCACATGGAGTGCTAGCTCACACTTCTACAATCATATACATTTCATTTTAAGATAGGCCTCATTAACTTCTTGTTTCCAAAAGTGTAAGTTTACAAACTTCCACTTATAAAGTCTGTTTAATTAATTCCATTTAAGGGTACTTCTAATTCATATTATTTATTCCTTTCTCTGCCCACCTTTCTCTCTGATTGTGTCTCATCCGCTTGATTTATTTCCCCATGTTTCAGTTGTGTGATTAATTCATCCATGCTACTGTTGTTACCAAGTCTCATCTATTAAATTCAGACCCATTCTTGCACTCTCACTTTTACCACTTTTCCTTGATCCTCAGAAACCTATTTATTGAGAAGAAGGATTTGTTTTAACCTTTTGACAATTACTTTTATCTCTTCATTTGGAAATGTACGACAGGCCATATAGCCCTTTGTTGCTCTGTAATAGAGGGAGATGCTAACAGATCCTTGTGGGCTGTGGCTAATTGTCTGCACTTGGAAAACAGTGACAGGATTGGACAGAGTGAATAATGATTTATGAAAGGAAAATTACGCTTGACAAATCTACTGGAAGATTTTGAGACTATCACTAGTAGAGTTCATAAGGGGGAGTCAGTGGCTGTGATTTAGCCTTTCAGAAGACTTTTGATAAGGTCCCACATAGATTGGCATGTTAGATTAAAGGATATGAGATGAGGGTGGGGTGGGAGTGGGTGAGTAGTGTACTGACATGGATAGAGAACTGGTTGGCAGACAGAAAACAAACAGTAGGAATAAACCAGCATTTTTCTGAATGACAGACAGTGAGTAGTGCCGTATTGCAGGTATCAGTATGTGGACCCATTATTCACACAATATATTAATAATTTAGATGAGTAAACTAATTACAAATCTTCAAGTTTTCAGATGACACAGAGCTGGGTAGGAAGGTGGAAACAAAGTAATGACATGCGCATGATGTTGAAAAGTTGAGTGAGTGGGCAAATGAGGAGGAGGTGCCGGTGTTGGACTGGGGTGGACAAAGTTAAAAATCACACAACACCAGGTTATAGTTCAACAGGTTTATTCAGAGCGCTGCTCCTTCATCCTTCATCACCTTTGTTGTTCCACTCCTAGATTCGGTTCCACTTTCTCTCTGACTGACTCCACCCCTCGGATATTTATCCTATTGCCGCTATTCACCTTGTGTTCATTCTCTATTGCCCTGTAGCTGCGTGCACTGACCTCAGTCTACACCTGCTGCTCAGGTTTGTTTTATCCTGCTGCCACTGTTCACCCCAGGTCCACTCTCCTTCACTGTGTTGTTGCTGCTGACACTGATCAGACTGACTTTTAAATCTTAAAGTGTTCTACATTTACTTCAAAAGATGCTTGTTTTAAGGTTTTAACTCTTTGTGGAAGTAAACATTATTAATGTTGCATATGTTCTGTATTGTTTTTGACACACTGGAAATGATCCAGTTTTATTAAAAAATTGCATTAGTATGATAAAGCAGGACAATGTGTGTGTGCACGTGCACGCACATTGTTTCTATCGTATTGGTTCCCCTTTGATTGTAAGGCCTCTGAAAGATGTGTATCGAACATGCTGACGACTATTCTGGTTCAAACTAGTTTGAATTATAAATCACCATAATCACAAAATTCTGACAATGAATTAAGGGCACCAATAAATTTGTCAACAGATCCTCCCCTGAGGTGTGATCTTCTATTAATTTTTCCTGTTTCTATTACACAATTGGTTCGTTATGTAAAATAATTCTCAAATGCTCATATAATAATGTCAAAGTTATCCATCACTTTGCTTACATTCTATTGTCTTAAAATATGGTTTGCTATGGGATCTACAGGATAAAGAAATGTGTTCACTTGATCTTGTCTTGGTTTCTTAGGTAATCCTAGAGAAATCCTAATTCTTATGAATTGTCTTTTTCAGATAGTTCAGTTTATTTCTTTTTCTGAAATGTGTGTGATTTTATAGCTGTAGGGAGGTGTAATAGTTTTCTCCATTGGCATTATACATAACTGCTGCCACTTCACCCATTTAAATGATTGACTTTTAAACTGTTGAATGGTTTTAAAATGTTTTTGTAGATGTAGCTGCTTGTTTCATTTAATGTTTCAACATGCATTAATTATTGAATCTTCTTCAGCAAGTTTTAACTGTGATTTTAAAAAAAATTGGACACAATTTAAATTGCTAATAAAGTTTGTAACTAAGATGTTTTGTTGTTTTGTTATGTGTTCTAATATCAATCATTTTACTTTTCAGAATTTTCCCTACATTTCTGTGGATTAAAGTTTAAAAAATCCAAATATTTCAGAACTAGTGTCCTATTTTCTTAAAAAACATTTTCAAGTATTTGAATATTTTTGAACTGCTTTAAAATGAAGCCCAAAATAGTTCCACAGAGGCCAGCATCCTGTCACCAAGCCATCCTTTATTTACATGTGCATAATGCTTGACACTGGTCCGGCTTCCTCAGGGCTAGCTCTCAGAGTGGACAGAACCTCTGTCACACCTGTTTATGTCTGCCAGCAGGACTTCCTGATTGGACCAGATTCACAGCCCCAAACAGGGAACTCATATTTTATGAGGTCCACCCAGCTGACCCTTTTTGAACCACTGCAAAGACATTCTGTATTTTCACCTTTTCAAATATGGAAGGAACAAATCTTGCTATTTGCATTCTTGACCACTTCTCTTTAGGGCATTTTGCATCTTTTTAAAGAACATGAGTGGTTTGTACCTTTTTTCTAGTTCTGCCCTGTGAGGTTTATGCCTTTAAAATGAAAAAAGAATGGTATTTGCTGCTTTTGCAACTTCAAGACTATTTTTGGTTACACAACAAAAATTAGCTTTTTTTAACAAAACAGTAATTTTTAACAAAAGCTTCTTCTACCTTCAACTTTTTCATTCTGATTAGTCAAGTTATATTGCTAATTTAACAACTTCTTAATTGGTGTCCTTTTTCCCAAAGATTTCAATGATGCATGTTCACTAAATATAATGATTTAAATTCTTTTGCATCTCAATCTTGAAATTTTTCTTAAACACAATAATTTTTACTGTTCATTTAGAAGACAACATTATTTGGGTAACCAATATAAACCACATTATTCTAGATTTACGTTTTGTAATTTTTCTCTTGTAGCCTCGGACTTAAAATTAAATGTGCATTATTGTCTAAGCGCCAGAATAACTGGAACTGAACATTGGTTAGCTCCACCTTGGAAGTCCAAACATCTTGTTCAGCGGAGCTGATCTCACATTGCCAGTGAACCCTTTCTAATACAAACTGCCTAATACAACAACTTACTCCAGGAAAGTTTAGGCTATTGACAGAATAAGTGTTCTGATCCTGTTTTAAATTATTCCTCTTTTCTCCCTCAATATTTAAGATTAAAAATTTCTGCTCAAACTTCTGTTGGTAATTAATGATGCAGAGATGGTGTGAGGTGAGCTGCTGTTGAAATATGGATGAAATAATGACATTACTGATTAATTTTTGACTACAGTTATACCTGCTGGGAAATTGCACATAATGCATGATGGGATCAAAGCAACTTAACCTCGATTGAATAATATCATTTGACCTTTGTGAGAACACAAGGGTTAAGTGAAAGAAAAGGAATAAACATCAATCTTAAATTCACCAGTGCAAGTGTTTAACATGAAATCAGTGTGGTGTTTACCTTTCCATTAAACAGGATACTTGCCATAAAATGAGCAAAAACTGATAATTATGAGGTCAGGTAGAGATTGAGTTTTTATTGCAGTGATTCTAATGCCTATGACTGCACAAAACAAGATGTGGAGGTGCCAGATTTGGACTGGGGTGTTCAAATTGGACCAGGTTATAGTCCAACAGGTTTATTTGAAATCATAAGCTTTCGGAGTGCTCCTCTTTCGTCAGGTGAGATCACTTAGAGTCATAGAGTCATTGAGATGTACAGCATGGAAACAGACCCTTCAGTCCAACTTGTTCATGCCGACCAGATAAATTAATCTAGTCCCATTTACCAGCATTTGGTCCATATCCCTATAAACCCTTCCTGTACATATACCCATCCAGATGTCTTTTAAATGTTGTAACTGTACCAGCCTCCACCACATCCTCTGGCAGCTCATTCCATTCATGCACCACCCTCTGTGTGAAAACATTGCCCCTTTGGTTCCTTTTAAATTTTTCCCCTCTTGTCTTAAATCTATGCTGTCTAGTTGTAGAGTTCCCCACACTGGGGAAAAGACCTTAGCTAGCCACCCTATCCTGCTTCCCATGATTTTATAAAACTAAGGTCACCCCTCAGTTCCCATGCACTGAGATCCACCACACAGGTTTCTCCAAAGTCAGCTGTGAATTTCACTGTTTGTTTATTTTTCTTGGAATGAACTCCAAATTCAGAGATGCTTGTTTCTAAATAGCAAAGGCATTCAGCAATGTGGGTTTACTGCTCGTTAATTTCATTTCCCACCTGGTCACTGCCTTTGTCTCTCTTCCTTTTTTAAAGTGTCCTTGCTTTGATTTTTTTTCCTAAAGTTCGAATACAATGCAAAAGCTTGTAAAACAGTTAAGTACTGTCCCTAGAATTTGAGGAAATCAGCTCCAACACTGATAAAACCTCAAAACAGGAGTAGCTTTTCCAGCCACAATATTTTTCCCATCCTCCATCTTGGATTACCCAGAATCCTTTCACCTGACGAAGGAACAGTGCTCCGAAAGCTTATGATTTTAAGTTAAACTGTCGGTCTAAAAACTGGTGTCATGTGACTTCTGACGTTGCCCAAAACAATGACAGGATGGACCTTGTGTCACATCATTTGAGTGATGTTCACAGCAGAACAGCGCAAATCCTCCACCAACTTATGGCAATTCACTAGTGAGGGGATACCTCACTCCCCTAAGTTTCATTTGTGCATTAATATCTGAGTCCCATTCAGATCCTGTTCATGCATTTTTAGTTGTTTTAAACACTTGTGAATCAAAGAAAAACTAAAAGACTGTTGGCATTTATAGTACAGATTCCATTCCTTTCACAATCATAGAATCCCTGTAGTGTGGAAACAGGCCATTTGGCCTAACGGGTCTACACCAAACAGCATCCCATCCAGACCCATCCCCATACCCTTCCCACAGCTAACCCACCTAGCCTGCACTACAAGCAATTTAGCATGACCAATGTGCCTAACTTGTGCATCTTTGAACTATGGGAGGAAACTAGAGCACCCAGCAGAAACCTGCAGACACTGGGAGAATGTGCAAACTCCAAATGGACAGCCTCCCTGGCACTGTGCAGCAGCAGCGCTAACCACTGAGCCACTGTGCCACCGATCCATTAAAGCACATCCGTGCAAGCCACCAAGGGATTGTGTTAAGTCTGAGGAAGGCAAGAGGTGTGATGAGCAACATAACCAAGGGTTAAAACAGCCAGTGCCGTGTTTCTAATGATTGCCAAGCTATTAAGCCACAGATCCCCTGATGATACATCCAAGATGGACCATGGATAAAGATGTGACAGGATCTCTTCACACATCTGGGAACTGATTATCTCTTCAGGATACTATTCTGATGACTGGAAGGATGAGCCAGTTGATTTCATTGACTAACACTGAGATTGTTGAATGCCTAAAAATATATTTTATTTGTTAGAGCATTCCTAACATTGTGATGAGTGTCAATAGCCCTCAGTTCCTGAGTGAAGAATTCTGTCACTTCATAAAGGATTGGGAAAGGAAACACCACAAATCAACTCCACACTATCCCCAGTCCAAAGGAAAGGTGGAAGAGCAATGAAAATAACCAAAGCAATAATTTAAAAAAGTCAAACCCCACTCAGATTCATATACGGCAATCCTCGAATGGAGAAACACATAATCTAGATGTAAGAAGTAGTCCAGTACAAAACTGAATTTCACATTGGATCCAAACCACTCTTCCGAAGGCAAAAAAATAAGGCTGAAACCAGATGTAGTCACAGATTTAAGTAACAAAATCAAGGTGAAACAGAAAAAAGCCAAATTTAGATTTGAAAAGACTAATAAACCATTGCAAAATATGATATTGGAGAGGCAGTCAGAGTAAAAGTCTTCAATGCTCTCACAAAAGCCAGTCTGAGTGGCAACTTGGGATCTGTGTGAAGTCATTGTCACCTTGATTATACCTGATGGAAGTGAATGACTAGATATACCATTGTAACCACAGGCACATCTGTCCAATTGCAGAAGCAATTGCAAATGGTGAACCCCCCACTTGTATAGTCCTCAGACTCAGAGGGCAACAGCAGCCCAAGATAGAAATGGAACAATATCAGATACAATGGCAATTACAAATTGTAAAGGGATAACTCTCATTGAGGAACACCCAGATGAACAGTCAAAACAACTTACACGTACGACATTAACAAATCAGCACAATTTAAGACAACGCAAATGCAGAGATTGACTGTTCGGGCATGAGAACAATCGTGCATATTGGGTAGCTTTTGTAATTCAAAATATACATGCTCAGTGGTTAGCACTGTTGCCTTACAGCACCAGGGATCTGGGTTCGATTCCAGCCTCGGGCGACTATCTGTGTAGAGTTTGCACATTCTCCCTCTGTCTGCGTGCGTTTCCTCCCACAATCCAAAGATGTGCAGGTAAGGTGGATTGATCATGCTAAATTGCCCATAGTGACCAGGGATGTGTGGGCTAGGTGAATTAGCCATGGGAAAAAAAGGAGTAAGGGGTGAATCTAGGTGGGAAGCTCTTCAGAGGGTCAGTGTTTACCTGATGGGCCAAATGGCCTGCTTCCATGCTGTAGGGATTCTATGATTCTATCTCTCCTCTAACTCTTTAGGGATAATTACTCCACTTCCTTTACACAATACATCACTTTGACCTGTCCATTCATCTCTGTATGTCAATCTGCTGTTATAGCAAATAGGTTTTCCTTCATTCATTTTCAAGCCATCTTTTCATTGTTATTGTTTGCAAAAGTTGGAGAGTTGCATCTTGTTAGTTTGCTTGATGCGAGCAAGACACTTAATGTCTGCTTGGTTGATGACTTCCAGACAATGGCAAGCTGCTGCTTCATGTTGAATCTGGCAGATTTCACACTCTGATGTAGCATCTTCCTCTTGCTTTATTGGGAGTACTGCTCTTGACAGCATGTCTGCAATATCAATCTGCTTCCCTTGTTGGTATGTCACATTCAGATGCTGTCTGCGTAACTGGAACAATGTTCTTTGCAGATGCTTTGGAGCAAATAGTAGCAGCTTGAGTAAAATGCTTTGAAGTGGCTTGTGATCAGACTCAACTGTCACTTTGTTTCTTCCGAGTAGGTATTGATTAAAATGTTCACAAGCAGAGAAAATGGCCAGGCATTGTTTCTTGATCTGGGCATATCATCTTTCTGTTTATATTAGTGCTTTTGATGTTCTTGCAACCAGTATCCTTGCTATATCAGGGTTGCTTCAGGTCTTGTCTCATTTGCTTCGCACTGCAAGGTGACTATATCCTTGATGCTGTATTATTTTACTACTAGCACTTCTGTCACTAATTGCTTGATTTCAGTGAATGTTGGTTCTAGTTCCATGCCCCAATGCATCTTTGACCGTGAGTTGGCATAACGGTTCTCACTCCACTGACAAACTGAACAAGAATTTTGCCAACTAATCAATGAATGCAACAAATTGTTGCATTGCTTTAAATGTTGATTGCTACATCACTGCTACAGTTCTCACCTTTTTGGGGTCTGTGTGAAACATTTTGCTGTCAATGCATTGCATATGTCTTTGACTTTAATTGTATCTTTAATTGTAAGTGTTTTTCTTGTTCAGTGTGAGGTTCACTTTATCAAGTAGTTGCACTAGATTTTGATCATGATCAACAAGGCTTCTTCCATTGTGGTTATGTATCCATAAAATAGCAGATTATCCATTAAAGTCTCTGCTCCAGGAAGAGCACTTACTATTTCAGGTTGTTTGGATTGATACTTCTCTGGAGCAGTGGAAATGCTAAATGGTCTGTATCTCCCAAAATGCATCCAGAATGTGCTTAGAAAGCTGCTGCTTTTATCCTGCTTCATTTCCCAGTACTCATCCTTCATAATAGATTGGTGAATAGTTTTGTAATTTGTGGGAAAAAAAATCCTTCTATAATATGGAGTGATGAGATCTCTTCAGGACATTATTTAGGTCCTTTGTGTTGATGAATACTCTTGGGTTGTTTTACTGCTATCATGCTGCTAATCCAACTTGTAGGAATCATTACTTTCTTGGTTACACCTTTCTTCTCCAGCTGTTCTATCTTGTCTTTTAGGCTGATATTGAAGCCAGCTGCAATTTTCCTCAGCAAATGCTGAATTGGTCTTGCATTTTTATCTATTTTGAGATGATATGAGTCTGGTTGGCATTCTGACCTGTAGACACATTGACACACTCCTCTCGGACCTGTTCCACAGTCAATGTCAGTCGTGGTATGTTACAGAACTATTTTGGCATGTTAAGGGTGACCATTTAAGCTTTAGACTCTGCACCAGTCGAGATGAGTGGAAATTAATTTTTCCATCTGTGATCTGGAACTCCAGATTCTCATTCATGATGTAGCAATGGCTCAGAGATCAGCCTGTTATCTGGACGGGAGACGAGGGCCTAATGGTATTATTGCTGAACTATTAATCCAGACACTCGGTTAATGTTCTTGGGAACTGGGTTCAATCCCACCATAGCAAATGAGGGAATTTAAATTCAATAAAAAATATTTGGAACTCAGAGTCTATTAATGACCATGTAACCATTATTGATTTTTGGAAAAAAAAATCTGGTTCAATAATATCATTTAGGAAGGAAACTACCATCCTTACCTGGTTGGGGAGACAAAAAGAAATTTTGCAGATGATGGAATTCAAAGAAGACAGGCAGGAGGCTGGAAGAACACAGGCAGCATCAGGAGGTTACACCTGAACATCGACTTCTCCACCTCCTGATACTGCCTGGCTTGCTGTGTTCTTCCAGCCTCCTGCCTATTCTTACCTGGTCTGGCATACATGTGACTCCAGACCCACAACAACACAGTTGACTCTTAACTGTTCTTTGGGCTGGACAACAAATGCCAGTCTAGCCAGAAATACCCTCATCCCGTGAAAAAAAAATAAAAATTTAAAAGTATGGTGCTATCATATAGCATTTCTTATAAGAACATCAATTTTGGATTGTCATGTTGTGTCACTTGACAGGTTTATGAGGATTGCATGATGATAAATAATGTTGACCTGATACTCTTCTTCTGCAGGCCTCATTCCAAAAGTTATTAATCATGTTTCACCTATCAACCTGACTGAACCAACCTGTTTTTATGGTATAGAGTGATTTGTATGACTCTTCAGCCAATGTCTCTCCAGTGGCTTTCTGTAGCTGCTTGTTGTGCTTCCTCTTTGGCAAACATTGTTTCGGTCCTACAGTGAGAACATCGCTTCCCTGTGCTGGACATGTCTTCAACCCCTCTACATGATGTCCTTTGCTATACATGCATCCTGCCCTTTTTCTGACCTTAGTGACTGGAATATATATCAGCATAATGTAAAACCTGGCCTGTACTCCCATAATTATGTACTAGCTGCTGATTCACACCCTCCAGCACTTCTGCTCTCAAGTCAATCATTCCACTGAGGGTAGACTTCTCCTCTTAATAGACGGGCTCTCATTACAGGATCTTTTATAACTAATACAATTCTAATTCAATATTATTGTCTTTTAGCTGCACAAATTCACAGGTTTCTGTAAGCTGAGTTTATACTGTTATATATTTATTAAAAATCTCTTTCAATGTGGTTGCTAACATTTAGTATGTAACATTTACAGGAGGTTCAAAGCATATCATCAAAGCTTTGAATATTTCTACCAAATGTTTTTTGTTTGCATCTCTGTGAGTTTTAGGATAGAATATGTTTTGAAACAGTCTTTTCCCCAACAGTGATAAAAACATCGCTAATAGTAACTATTCCAGTTTGCTCAATAAATCTTTTGCGATTTCAAAATTTAGTCATTAAACATGGGGGGGATGAAAAGGTTTGCTTCAGCTGCCCTTTCATTTCAACAAGAGGTGAAGGGAAAAATCTCAAACCATTTCCTCTTCACCAATGTTTTCATTGTGGCTTATTCTTTTGATTCTTTTTTACTTCCTTTTAATGGCAGCTCACAGCTCAACTGTATCTCTCTGTCAGCAGTTTTCTTTTATAGCTCTGTAACAGAAGTGAAGCTCTCAGTTTCACTTCTGATACCATGTTTCAAATGTACAGAAGTGTTCAGCACTAGGGTTTTATTAACGTGACCTTAAGATGTCTGTATTTATGCCTCATGGAAGGAGTCACATTACTAAAACAGACTAGCAAGGATACTTGTACAAGATTGCATTCAATCCAAACACAAACATATCTCAGTCAGGTTAGAATCATAGAATCCCGACATTCAGCTCATCGAGTCCATACTGACCCTCTGCAGACCATCCATCCCAGAACCATCCATCCTCTGCATTTACCATGGCCAATCCACCTAACCTGTACATCCCTGAACACTACGGGGCAATTTAGCATGGTGAATCTACCTAACCTGAACATCTCTGGACTGTGGGAGGAAACGGGAGCACCCGAAGATAACCCTTACTGACATGGGGAGAACATGCAAACTGCACAGATAGTCACCCAAGGCTGGAGTCAAAACCAAGACCCTGGCACTGTGAGGCAGCAGTGTTAACCACCGTGCTTCCTCATAAATTATTAGGGATAAATTTGGGCATGTATTGGATAAACCTGCCCACAGCAAGCATTTACTGAAGCAGTGATGAGAATGAGATTCAAACCCATGCATGTAGACTCGCAGTCCAATGCCTTAACCTCTCACCAATCACATCTCACTTTTCCATACAGCATTGTAGATTAGTTTGCAGAAGTATTAAGAAAACCATATGCTACACCAGTACAATAAAGGTGCTAAATCTTACTTTGAACATAGATGGATTGAAGCTTTAATATGTGGCATCAAAGCACTTTTAAACTAGTCAGTAAAGCTGACAGTGCAGTTTTAGATCAACTCAACCCATTATATATTGTAACACAATCTGCTATGTTTCAGTCATATCTGTGGTATAATCCACAACAATAGCATGAGCTTGCCTCAGCCAAGAAAATTTCTCCTAACACAGCACTATGAAACAATTCAATGGATGTTATGGATATATTAAAATCCCACTTTTCCTGACTGCATATCTTAGGAAGCATTTTGCAAAGAATATAACAAGTGTTCTTGGGAATACAAGAGTTATATCTTCATTAAAACCGAAAGAACTGCAGATGCTGGAAATCAGAAACAAAAACAGAAATTATTGGAAAAACTCAGCAGGTCTGACAGCATCTGTAGAGAGAAATCAGAGCTAAACTTTCAAGTCAGGTAACCCTTCTTCAGAACATAGGGTCACCTTCTTCAGTTGTTTCCTCATTGTTGCTTACAATCCTAATGGACACTTCTATTTTGTCAAATTCTATGTTTTCCTTAGAACATACAGGCTAAACAGAGAGTCTAGAAGGCCATTCTAGAAGTTCTTTCAGATGAGATTCCACAGGCATCTTTTCTAGTGACAGATTTCTTTCTACGGTAGTGTAACAGATTTGTATCCTTTTCATACTTTGAGAGTATTATGACTCGTTGCTGAGGCTCTGACTACTGTTAAAACATTTTCTTTCATAGGTTTTCTGTGTGCTCTGATGTGGGATGCATGTACAAACTCACAGATCGAGCGAAGGAAAATTCTCATTTTGTCCTTGTCTGTCAGGCATTTCATCTCAGAGATAGTTATGGCCTTTATCAACTTGACTCTGACATGTGTGTAAACTATTCTGAAGAACTGGCATTCTGTCACATTTGCAATATGTTTTTCTGCATTTACTTTGATCCCAGATTTCCTGGCTTCTCCAAGACTTGATTGTGATTCTCTACATTTACACCGTCGTTTTGAATTTTATTAGTTATTAGCACTTTTCCTTTCCAACTCCTGTATATCTCCATGTGGCTAATGGACTGGTGTATTCATATGTTATCATTTGTCATATGACACAAGTGTGGTAAAGTGTGGTGCTCTCAATGTTCATTCTGATAAAAAAAAATGTTTTATTTCTTTCGTAATAACATAATACCAGACAGAGAGCAGGGACAGTAAGAGACAGTCTGACTGACAAATAAAAAAAAAAATCCAATTAAGTAATGAAGAGTGGTCCAGTTGGCCCAGGAAGCCAAGGCACTTTGAAAACCGAAAGCCCAGGCACTGATAGCAGCGTAATTGGAATTGGGAATTGTTGTGATAGAACTCTCTCTCTACTGAAGTTAAAAATTTAAGCAAGTCAATGCGTTTCACTCCAAATGTGCTTTTTTTCCTTTTCTTTATATGTATTTGGCTAATGGTGAATGCACACTTAGAGAAGAATTTCCTAATGCAAGCTCATTGCCAGCTGTTGCACATTTTCAGTGTTAATGTAAAAATTGAGCATTGAGTCTGCTTCAATCTCAGTGCACACTGTCTCTTTAAGTAAATGCACCTTTTCATTCATTCATGGCTGCTTTAGTGCAGCAAATGTATTAATGTCTGGAATTGATGTGCATGACTAACCCATTGCAGCAAAGGATATGCGCCAGGAATTTAGCTGTTTGTGAAGAAAGGGAAATGTAATGAACTGTGTAAGCAAAAGAGAATTATCTTCCATATGGCAAGTACAGATGATGCATGACAATACATTAATCACGTTGGTTAAAAGAAGGTAATTGGAATCTATAAAACGAATTCAGGATTTTTTTCCCACTAACATATATACTAGACCTAAACTATTTCAACCACATTCAGTCCTTCTGAACCAATAATGGCCCAAGCTGTCAGTTCAATTTTCTATCCTAATACTCTCCTGCCTTTATCCATTCTGAGCTGATTTTGAGTGTTGCTGTTACATTACAGAGAACATGAGGAGTACTCCTCATAGTGAGTTCCCAATCTTCTCCCTACTGTTTTTTAGCGTGTTGATGTTGCAGCTATTATTTACAGATTACACCCCACAATCATTTCAGAATCTTCACTTTCTTGGTATTTGTCTCAGACTGACATCGATAAATTGAACAGCACTTCCTGAACTTGCTGTTTGCGAGGGGCAAGGAATACTTTGAGGGGAGAGATATTGTAAAATCAAAGATCAACTGAAGTATAAGTGCTGGGAATTAACCCTTATGCAATAAAGCCTTTGACAAAATGATATGTATATTTCATGCAAACAATGTGACTTTGTTTCATTTCATTGTGGTTCATCATTTTAACATCTAGCTCCTCCGAAGCAGATTCGCCAATATTACATCCAGTATTCTAGTGAAGTAATTTTCCTTATGTTATGGCAGCAGAGAAAGAACTGGCTCACATTGCATGTCAAAAAAAAGCAATAGACATCGATAGGCGGCACGGTAGCACAGTGGTTAGCACTGCTGCCTCGCAGCGCCAGAGACCCGGGTTCAATTCCCGACTCAGGCGACTGACTGTGTGGAGTTTGCACGTTCTCCCCGTGTCTGCGTGGGTTTCCTCCGGGTGCTCCGGTTTCCTCCCACAGTCCAAAGATGTGCAGGGTCAGGTGAATTGGCCATACTAAATTGCCCGTAGTGTTAGATAAGGGGTAAATGTAGGGGTATGGGTGGGTTTCGCTTCGGCGGGTCGGTGTGGACTTGTTGGGCCGAAGGGCGTGTTTCCACACTGTAATCTAATCTAAATCTAATCTAAATCTAATCAAGTCTCCAGTGAGCATATACTTGGCAGACCTCCCCCTCTGCACTACCACACACAATTAGGGGAGAAGGAGTAAGAACAAAACACCTTGCTTTGTCTCAGGACTTTCCAAAACATTTACAACCAATGAAATATTGACCAATATACTACTGATGTGCCAGCCCCATTTGCATTAAACTGTCACAAATTACAATGTGAAAAATGACAAGATGAATTATTTTGTGATGTTGGTTGAAGCATTAATAATAACTCGGATGTCAGGGAGAAATCTCCTGATCTTCTTCAAAATGGAAGTACTGGGACCTTCTACAACTATACAAGAAAGCAGACGGGTTTTCCATGCTGCACTGAGTGAGATTTAAAACCACAGCTTTCAGACTCCACATTGAGACTGCTAACCACTGAGCTATAGTAGATACCTTACAGAAAACGATTAAATAATAGATAACAAAACATCTGCAGAATGGGGAATTGCCTTGAAAGTTGAATTTTTATGTTGGACGTTTTTGGCAGTCACTTTGAAAAGTGGATTAGTGTAGCCTAAATGCAGTTCACATTAATGAGAACTGGAAAGTGACTCTGTTCTCCTATTTTTAAAATTTGCTGAAAATCTGAACAAGAAGGTTGCTCATTTTCGTTTCATGAAAATTACGATTGGACGTAATGAGATTGTGTGACTTGATTATAACATGGTTCTTGTTCATTATGATGTAATCGTCTCATTTTGTCAAGCCAAAGGCTGTACTACTGCTTTGTGAAGTGGTCCAACTAATAGAATAATTGGGTGTTAAGTTGATTTCTCCTAATTTCAGAAATGTGATGTGTGATTTGCCATCTGCCCACATCCATTCCTACTGAAGTAGCCACAAGGAGGCTTCCCTCTGCCTCTGTATTTATCGAATTGAAGTGTTCATTCTGGCTGATCCCAGCACCATGTGAGGCTAAGACATGTTCCAGTGAGCTTGCAACTCTGTAAAAGGCAGCTTTTTCTCTCTTGAGGGGAAGCTGCATTCATTGCAAGGAAGCTGCATATGGATGCCTGTACTGCAATGGCTGCACGTAGAAGCTGAACAGATGGGATACCAAAAAAGAATTAGAAGGCTCCTAGGTTCATGAATAAAGCACTGAAGGTCTGTGTGATAGAGTGGACAGGAGGAGAGATTCTGCATTCCCGTGAGGGTCAGATGGCTCTCAAAGAGCACTTTTCAAAGAAAATGGAAGCTGTTGTATAGTTGTGCCAGCCCAGTACTCTGTCTGAGCCTCTGCTTACGATGAGGGTTACTGCCACCATCCTATTTAAGTGAGGAAATGACAGGATCTGCTTGGTCTGGTGTGGTAAACGAAAACCATTTCATGGTGCAACTAGAAGAGTCTGTTGTAGTTCATATAACATAGTTTATTGTAACTATTTATAGGTTGTATTGATATGAAAGACATTGCTGCAGACACTTTGAGAAGACCACACACTGACTCTCACTCTTTTAATATCTGAAGCTGTTCTGCCATAACTCTACATGGCTTCATCCTTGTGGATGATACTTATGGCATGCCCCAGTATGAACTCTTTCAGACTCTGACATCCTTGTACAACTCCAACCCTCATGCTTTCCTTTAATGATTAACATTACACCTTTGTGTATATAATTATATTCAGCACTACCCCATCTTCCCCTACATCTCTGGCTTTACCAGCAACCTTGCAAGTTTCAATAATCTCTCAGAATGTGATCTCTTTTGACATGGAAGACTAGTAACTTGCTGAGTAGGAGAAAATTCTCTTTGATTCTCTTCCTGACTGTCCGATTACTATAGGTCCCTTTAAAAGGAAGATGTCTTATTTACTGCAACATGCATCTTTTTGTAGAGTATCCTGAATCCCTGAAACAGACAATTACTTCTGTGCAACCTCATCAATGGTTAGATATTGGTAGTCCCATCACAGTGGTGGTTTCCACAGATTTGCATGTATCACATTTTCAATCTGTATCAGCAGAGCTTAATTCACAAAGCCATTGTAGATTTGTATTAAAGCACATAAACATTTTACTTCAACTTTTTGATTGGCTTGTACTCTCTCATTCTGTTATCTGAGGATTGCTTCTGGTTTGTGATGAATTCTGTCTGTTACTGAGGCTTTTTCCTATGAAGATAAGGAAGTCTAACATCCTGCTTGAACTTGCCTCTTCTGAGTCACTAACATAATCTAATCTGTCATAGCATTTCTTCAGCAAGCTGTGTTACACTCCGAATTAAATCAGGATTACATTATAGATTTGGAAATAGTTCAACTGAGGCTCACTGGCAATCTCAGTGGTTGCTTTTCCTTGCAATCCTTCCTGCCTTTTGCAGTCTGAGTACTACTGAGTCTTGATGGCAGGACAAAACATTTAGTGCTACTTCTAGTAGACTCATAGATACCCATTTTGTTGACAGAATGAAACAAATTTCTTTTTCAAAATAACTATTCTCAATGTATGCTGATTTTTATTTAAGCTCCATCATGACTTTATGGAGCGTGATGACATTTTCTATTGGTTATCCTTTGATTAGTTATAATCAAAGAAATGATAGAATCCCTATAATGTAGTAACAGGCCACTCAGCCCAAACCAACCCCCTGAAGAGTAACCCACCCAGACTCAATCCCATTAACCTCTTCCTCTAGATTTCCCCTGAGTAATGTACCTAATCCCTATCGGCGATTTATAGCATGGCAAGTTCACCTAACCTGCACATCTTTGAATTGTGGGAGGAAACTGTAGCACCCGAAGAATGTGCAAATTCCACACAGGCAGTTGCCCAAGGCTGGAATTGAACCTGGGTCCCTGGCGCTGTGAAGCAGCAGTGCTAACCACTGAACCACCAGCTGTTCCTTGACCACAAGTTGTTCCTTAAGTTTATATACTCTCGCACCTTCTGCCATTTATAGAAGATTGAGGTCCAGACATACTTTCCTAGTCAAAATTAGAATGCTTCATTGTGAATAAGATATTGCTTTAATATATTTTTCTTTGTTAAGTGCTAAGCTTCCTGGACTATGTAGATGCACTGTGTTTGCTGTACGCAATGCTTTCTTATCTGTGACTCACTATCTGCTAATATAGTGATACTCCACCTAGGGTCTAACTGAAACTTGTAAGATGACTATTGACATAAGTATCGATTTTCTGGATCACCTATTTTCCTTACAAATAGTTTTCTTCTATTGCAGATTGTTCTGCTTCATTAACATTATTGTTGAATAGTTTTTTTAAATTTTTAGTTTTTTCTTCTACATTTTCTGAAACTAACCTCTTGTGTGACCGATAAAGCAGTCAATTTTCGTCAGTGTGCCCCTGAGAGTTCTTTCCTCCACAGCATTGATAATGATTCTTTGAGTCTGGAGTGTGTATTAATTGCTCTTGTTTTTACTGTAGGTCATTTTCGGTTTTGTACTTTAAGAATTGAATGGAATCTGCCTTTCTCCTGTGCTAAAGTTGATTTTCTCCCCGTAAGATTGATTTGTGTTGCTTCTGTACATCTGCTTCACTCACAATCTGAGTGATTTTCTCAAGAGTCAGGTCTTCTTTGGAGTATGCTATGACTAACAAACAGACACCATCAATTCCTACACCAATGTTGCCTCTTATAAATACTTGAAGTCATCTTAATCATATTTACCATAAATCTATATAGATATTAATAAAATCATACATGAATTCTAGATGCTTAACTCTTTGAATATACCTTTCAAAAGTACTGACTTACTCCATCATTTTTTTTGTTTCCCCATACTACTTCTCCAGCCTCATTTTTCATTGGTCCAATGTCTGCTCTTGCCTCTCTGCTACCTTTTGCATATCTAAAAAAAACTCTTGCAATTTTCTTTTATATTGTGAGCTAGCTTACACTCATATTTCATTTTCAAACTGTTATTGCTTTTTTTAAAGCTATTTCTGCTGGTTTTTAGAAGCTTACCAATTCCCCCACTAATCTTTAATACATTGTATGCTTTCTCTTTTGGTTTTATGTTATTCCTTGCCAGCCATGGTTGTTTCATCTCCCCTTAGCACATGTAGAGCTTCAACGTCATTGACTATATTTGTGTATTTACTTATTGAGCTGCTGATGTAGTGTTTAACTTTGAAGATATTCAGTACCTCAGAAATTGTTTAGAAGAAGAATAGATGGATACAAAGTTGGAATAATGTGGTATGCAGAAAGTTCTCAAGCATTGTTTGGGAGAGACAGCAAGAACTTTAGACAAACAGCTCCACATAAGGAAATAGTGTAGCTCATGTAGTTTTACAGCATATCCAATAGAGGAAACAGTTAGTAGTTGCATAAGGTTCAGAAGTCATGGGAATCGATTTGGTTAGTCACGCATTAATCATAAAGAAAAACTTGGGTGCTAGGAGCAGATGGTGAGGACTGGTAAGCCTGAAGATAACAAGGAAGAGGAAGTCCTGCTGAAAGTAGAGGTCTCAGCACCTTTAAAGAAAAGAAACTGCATCTTGTTTTTGTAGTAAATTACTGACATATAATTTATTTTATACCAGTGTTACAGCAAAAATGTATAAATATGCTTTTTTGAGTCATAAACAGCAGAATGTCTTGGAATTTAACTCTGAGGCCTTTCCTATGCTGCACTGGTACAAGCTTCAATAAAGGCAGCCTTGTGACAACAGACTGAAGATGTAATTTGTCCAAATCCCTCTAACACTTTTCTCCAAGATTTCTGATCTGTATTCTACTTGACCCATCTTTGAAATTAAGTCTTCCTGGTAATATTATTTATCATGCGTTATTGTGGTATATCGTCCCTTTTTAAAATAATTACATTTCATAGTAGTAGTACGTCTGCTGCTCTTTGTCACTATACTGGAATGTTTTCCCATTTTGTGTGGCTAAAATGAGGATTCACACCTTCTCAAGGCTAAAAAAGAAGGATTTTCTCCTTTTCACTGATTTCACTTTATCAATCTCACTGTTTAACAAATAATTCCCACTTGTTAATGGTTTTGATTAGATTAATTACATTACAGTGCGGAAACAGGCCCTTCGGCCCAACAAGTCCACACCGACCCGCCGAAGCATAACCCACCCATACCCCTACATTTACCCCTTACCTAACACTACGGGCAATTTAGCATGGCCAATTCATCTGACCTGCACATCTTTGGACTGTGGGAGGAAACCGGAGCACCCGGAGGAAACCCACGCAGACACGGGGAGAACGTGCAAACTCCACACAGTCAGTCGCCTGAGGCGGGAATTGAACCCGGGTCTCTAGCGCTGTGAGGCAGCAGTGCTAACCACTGTGCCACCGTGCCACCCACCTAATTTTGCTGAATAATTATCACTGACGCCATCCTTCATGAACAATTTCTGTGTTAATCACATTTTTACAGACATTCCTGTAAATAAATAATTTATGCTCAGTTTTAACATGGCCTGAAGAAACTCTTACCTTTTTTATGGCTTGAATCAAGTCTCCTAAACTTTTATTCCCTATTAGATCAGGTATTTTTAAGCTTTTAATTTGGCCAACATTATTGCTTTAATTATTGGCTTCACAATGTCCCTAGGTCTGTAGCTTTATATTAATATTTCTTTTATGGATCTTAATTGCTGAGTCTGTAACCATGCCTCATGGTGCCTGCTCACTTTGCTAGGGTCACTAGCTCTGAGCTGTAAGTAATTTTTTAACTTCTTGTTCTTCCAGTCAGGAAGATTTAAAAGGGATGTAAGAGCCAACTTTTATATGCAGAAGGTGGTGTGTATATGGAATGAGCTGCAAGAGGCTGGCACATTTAGAACTTTAAAAGGCTTCTGGATGGGTTTATGAATAGGAAGGATTTAAAGGGATATGGACCAAATGCAGTCAAATTGGATTAGGTTAATTTAGATTCTGTTTTGCATGGACAGTTTGGACCAAAGGGTCTGTTTCCGTGTTATACATCTTTATGACATCATCAAAGTTTGGTGCCTATGGCACCCCTTAGTATTGAATCCTTTCAAACCCATGTACAATAGCTACAAATAGCCGGGAATGTCAATTCCCCATGCACCAAAGAACATTGCTGCAATAAAATCAATAGTTTCACAGAGTTAGTCATGTGTCATAGTGAATCTATCTTCAAAGAGCAATACATACTCACTCCCACCATGAACTTCTCCAACTGCTCAGTGCACAAATGTCCCTCACACATCCAGCAATAAATTTCATTCTGTTCAATAAACAACAGTCATCTAGTTAGACCAGAATGGTGGCTATCCTTAATGCACATGAGATCACTCAATGCTTGAAGAAACCCAACCACACACAGCAAGTACGACTTCAGGAGAGAGGCATGCATGTGAGGTCACAACCCTTGGCCTTCCTAAAATCAAAGAAGATCACACAGAATTAAGTCCTGGAAGGGAAAAGAAAATTTATGGCTTCAATCAAGAGTGTCAAAGATTTCAAGTTTCCTAAGGTTATTGTGATGATACTATGACTTTAAGAGGCTATTTTGTCTGGTCTTTTTTTTTAATGAAGAAAGGCTGAGACAGAGGTACCAAGCAGTCTGCTCCAAAGCCAATAAACAGCTTGTGAAGCCTTGTTTCTTTTAGAAGTTTGAAGAATAGAAGCAGCTTGAATGGGTGGGATCTAGCTCCCACAGAACCAGAAGTTGATTTTAGTTTCAGCTGTCAGTAGCAGTTGTTGAGGTCTCATAGCTAGATGTGGAATTCTTATTCCTCTCTGTTACAGATAAAAACTGGGCGTCGCTTCCTGCTGCTAAAATTGCACGTGAGACAATCTACTTTATCAAATTTATGTCATTATGGGACTTTACTACATTGGAACACTTAATTAGAAGTAGTTAATGAATATATAATTTTGTTAAGCAATTTTATAGAGTTACAGTTAAGCCAATTCTTTCTTTTTATTTTATCTTTGTGTAAAAATAAAGTGAGTTTTGCTTAAAGTCAATAGTTTGACTAATCAAATTGCACCTGGAACACAATGCCTTATACTTATATTTGATGCCTTACCATAAGAAAAAGTTAGAGTCTAGATTATCTTCCTAATGTATTTTGAGGGATTTGGTCTGGTCCATAACATTATTCCTATTTCTATTAGAAGATGAAAATCTAGCCCTTGAGGAAGCATGTTTTTATATCTTTATTTTGTGGGTGGCACTATGGCTCAGTGGTTAACACTGCTGCCTCACAGCCCCAGGGACCCAGGTTGAATTGCACTCTCAGGCATGGGTTTCATCCAGGTGCTCTTGTTTCTTCTCATAATCCAAAGATATTCAGATTAGGTGGCTTGGCCATGCTAAATTGTCCATAGTGTCCAGGGCTGTGCAGGCTAGGTGGATTAGCCATGACAAGTGTAGGGTAGTGGTGTGAGTCTGGGTGGGATGCTCTTCGGAAGTTTGATGTAGACTTGATGGGCCAAATGACCTGCTTCCACACACTGTAAAGGATTATATGATTCTGCAATTATCTACCCTATCAACCTCTTACATGGTCTTAAAAATCTTAATCAGGCCAGCACTCATCCATCCCGATTCTAGATAAAAGAACCCCAGTCTTTTGTGCCTTCTTTGGTAAATATATCTTCTCAGTTGTACTGTCAGCATGGTGACCCATGTCTCAGTTTCCTTTTTATTAATGGAGGTCAGAACTCAGTCTGATCCGACCAGTTATGTATATAAGATTGATATATCTCCAAATGTATTTCCATTGCAAATCATCACTGCAGCAAGTCAAGCTGGCTTCCATATGAAAGAAAACTTGCATTTATAAACACTTTCATGACCTTGGGATGTCTTACACCACAAATGGAGTCCATTCTATGTTGTCTAGTTGCAATGTGGGAGGTATGTTATTTTAACTTCCTTACTTTTCAATGAGAGCAAATGGAACTAGTTTTTTCACTGTCTTCTCATTGACAATTTAAGGAGCATTTGAACCTAGAAATTGTAATAACAACTGATCAATATGACTGACAACCTCAAATAGCTATCTGCTGTTATAACAGCATTATGTACCACAATAGGAGGTGTTCATACTGAATTGAAAAGCAGATGAAATTTCACTTCATTGAAAACCTTAATATTGAGACACTTAGCTGCTGCAAATACAATGTGCAAGTTCACTTCTGATTTCCAGCAAACACGCAAGAGGCCCCTATTTGATTTCCCACTGCAAGGTAGATAGAGATGGAATGAAAAGAAGATACTTGAACAGATAGGATTATTTTCTTCTGGAAAATGCTGCCGGAAAGGAGAGTGAGTGCAGATTCAACAGGAACTTTCAACAGGGGGTTGAATTAATATTTGAAGAAAATAGCATTTCAAGGACATGGGGGAAATGTAGGGGAATAGGAGTCACTGAATTGCTCCTTCAAAGAGCTGGTGTGTGTAAATGGAAACAAATGGCCTCATCCAGGCTTATAACCAAATTGTAAGAGATGGTATAAGACCCACCACAGTTGTGTAATTTAGTTCAATATTTCCAATGTTGAGCTTTGTGAGAGATTGGGTCTATGCATTGTCAGAATATCAGCTGAAACCACAAATTTGATGAACTTGTTAGCAGTCACTCAGAAGTGATAGTTTGTCGAGGCTGAATTAGAATTAGACTTTCCACAGTTTGATGCAATGTTTTAAATTGCCAATACTTTGACATCCACATCTAGGTCACATTGTCAGCGAAGGTACAAGTAAAAATGATCTTAGTGCAATTCAAGACTGATGGCACAGATACATCTTTTACAATAGTATGATTGGCACAGTTTTATCTTTTTCCCAATAACTGTTTTCACAAAAATGTTAATGTATGCTCCACTCTATTTTTTTAAAGGGGCCTGAGGTGCCATTATGTTTTGGACAGACATTAATCTGAGGCCATGCCTGACCATTAAAAAATGCCTTGGCCTAATTTTGAAGCAGACAGTATCACCTCCCAGTGGTGTTCTGAAAAATATTTATCCATCAATCAGTATCACAAAGACAGAAAATCTGGTCATTTATCATAACGATTACTGCCTGAGATTGGCTGACATTTGATTAGATTCCCAACAAGTCCACACCGACCCTCCGAAGAGTAACCCAACCAGACCCATTTCCCTCTAACTAATGCACCCTACACTATGGGCAATTTAGAACGGCCAATTCACCTGACCGGCACATCTTTGGACTGTGGGAGGAAACTGGAGCACCCAGAGGAAACCCATGCAGACACGAGGAGAATGTGCAAACTCCACACAGACAGCCGCCCAAGGCTGGAATTGAACCCGAGTCCCTGGTGCTGTCAGACAGCATTGCTAACCACTGAGCCATCATGCCGCCCCCTGAGATAGTTCCCATATCTCAACAGTGACTGCACTTTGAAAGAGATTTATTGGCTGTAATGTGCTTTGAGACATTTTGTGCAAGACACTATATAAATGTAAGTACACCTTTTTAAAACAATCTGTGATGTCATTAATACCCACTTCATATCTTATATATATAATATATATATAATTTCATATTCCTGAGAGAGAAGAAATTGAATGTACGAAGTGTTTAGTTGCAAACTAGAAGTGAGTTAAATGGTTGATGTGCTATTATTAGGAGTTATCATCAGAAGAATTCAATACATGTTCTTCCAATCCCTGGATCCCTTCATCAACCTCACATCACGGGCACTGAGAATAAAACCAGCTTCTGAGCTAAATAGGAAGGATTGAGTATACATCACTGCTCATTAACAGTTTCCACACCTTATGCCAGACAGATCGATCAGGCAGTTTGCTGACAATCTCAACAGAACGAGGCAATGAATCAATCCTGAAGGCTTTTAGTCATTGTAACGCGGTGAAGTATCGTAAGTTAGCTTCCCATTAAATCAGCAATTTGTCCATAGACCTGCTGACCTCTAACAATCCTCCACCTTGTGGATCTAATTAATTTGAAAACTTATCCCACTTATCAAGCTGCTGGAAGCATACTCAAGGTGTTTGGGACCAAGAGGTTTCATGAAGTAGTAGCCCACACATGCCTTCTAGAAATAACCCTCTCATAAGTGTCCCAAATAGTAAGAATAAATGAGAAGTGCACTGAAAATCACCAACCATCTTGAAGCATCACGGCAACCAGAGACCTTGATAAGGAGGAGAAAGCTGAGGTGATAGACTGAAGATTGTGTTCAGCACTAGCAACAGGATTTAAATTCAGTTTTCTAACTCAGACATAGGAGTATTAGCACCAGAGGCAAGGATTGAGTGGAGGTTAGTTATGAACTGTCAATCAGAAGTTCGACAGGGAATTTGTGGTATAGTCTTAGTGGATTAACTCAGGAGGATAGTCACTTTCTGATAATAATGCTGAAAATTGGCATTTTCATCAACCAGAGCATGCCCAGTATTAATGATTGGAATTAACCAAAAGAAAGCGCAAAAGAAAGAAAGTTACACAGAAACTTTCATGATGCCAAAAGCATGTTCTAGCTAATTGAGTACTTTAGAATTGTGATCACTGTTGAAATATCTTTATTTCATGAACTGGGTGTTGCTGGCAAAGGCATTTGTTACCAGTCACAAATTGCTTCTAATCTGAGTCGGTAATTAGGCCATTATAATTAACAGTCAACCACATTGCTGTGTGGCTGCTCTAATATGTAGGCCAGTCCAATTAAGAATGGCAAATATCCCTGTAAAACGTTGGGTTTTAACAAAAAGAATAATCAGTGCCAGTTTCATGAGGTCACCCTTACTGTGATTAGTTTGTTCTCGGTATATTAATTGAAATCAATTCCCATCAGCTATCCCCATAGGATTTGAACCCTCTACACAAAACATTAACCTAAGCTTCTAGTCTATTGTTGGTATCACTACACATGCATTTCTGACAGCTAGTGGTCTTGGATTTGCAACTCTTAACAGCTTTGTCCATTAAGGATATATCAATTTTGGCTTGAAGTTTTTTGATGGAGCCCTTGATTTCAACAACTTTTTATACTCCCCTTTGCTTGAAGAAATATGTCTTGACATCTCCCTGAATAACCTAACTCTAATTTTTAGGTTATGGCCTTATATTGAGAACTCTCTGTCCAGAAGTTTCCTTCTTGCTACCCTGTTAAATCCTTTCATCATAATTGATTCGTATTGAATCACCTCATAATCTTGGAAGGCTCCAAATAAAAGATTCATATCCTTCCAAAAGAGAAATGAAAAAAAAAATTGGCTTGTCCCACAATTCATTATACCAATTGAATCTGAGTCTGAACTTGTCAGGTATTTACGTGAAGGGAATTGTAGAAGAGGCAACAAATTAAACCTGTAACTTCATCCTTTTGAGATTGGAAATAGCACCCATTTGAATCTTTCACTGATGGCTTTCAATCTTATGATTTGTTCCATCAGTCAGGCCTTTGAATAAATTCTGTGAAGGTAGTTTTTCTTTTTCCCTGAAAATTGAAATGAATAACAGTGTCAAGAAAAAAGCATGTCCTCTTAACACCCCACTTAAAGATGCTTGAAGCACGAACATGGCTGGATGACAAATCAGATCCAGTATCATTATGGCTCCTTTTTAAATGTAATTAGAAACTAAAATAGAAGCTAAATGAGAATTTCACTAATGGAGCCTAAAATACAATTTTAAATAACACTTACATTACACTAAAAACCAAACTAAAATTTGACAGCTAAAGCTAATAAAGTAGGAGCATTAGTTAAAGTATGAAACTCAAAGCACTGAAAAACTTCATTCATTCCAACACATCTTGACTTCTTTACTGAGTCTTGGCTTTCTTGTTTGCTAAGATTAGATTATGACTCAATGTTCTAAATTCAAGGGAATATAAATTTTATGCAACCTGTATTCTCAATTCCACTCGAAGGGAATATCAACAGTTACAAAACTGTGGTGAAAGAGATGGGGTTCATGAAAACTCTACTAAGGAACTAAAAGATAAATATTGGGATGAATGATCTCATTCTGAGCTATGCCATTCTCACAGTCATAGCCATGGAGTCATCATTGGAGACCAGTCAGCCCATCAAGCCTATACTCTCCTCAGAGCAACTTAGTCAGTATTATTTCCTTGCTCTGCCCCTAGTTTATCTTGATTGAATGTTTAAAAAAATACCCTCCTGAAATCATTTATTGTCTTTATTTCTCTTACTCTCATAGATTCTATGTAAAGAAGTTCATTCTCCTACCTCCTGTCTCAAAACTTATATCCTCAACTTTCGTACCATCAGCTGTTAGGAGCGGTTTCTCTTTACCTATCTTATGTGGAACCTGTATTAATTTTGTATGCATCTATCTAAACTCCTCACCACATCCCTTTCACAATGAGAAAAAGCTTATAATCTTCAATCCAAAGCAGAGTCATACCAGACTCAAAATGTTAACTCTGTTTTTCTCTCTATAGAAGCGGCCAGACCTGTTGAGTTTTTCCAGCAATTTCTGCTTTTTGTTTCAGATTTCCTATTTGCACAGTATTTTGCTTTTGTTTGAATGCTTAATTCACTGCCACTTCCCTTAGAGGTTTTAGCACCTTGAAGACATATTGCTCTTCTCTCCAACAGGATTTCAGTTTCAATCTTTTGGCATCTTTACGGCTTTTTGTCACCCTCCTAGGGTTTGATGGAGTATTTGCTAAAACATGCTTTCAAAGCCACATCTCCTTCCTCTGTGACTGCCTTCAGAATTACCTTACAGACTCCAAATGAAGTTACATCCTTCAAGTTTTGAACCCATCCAAGATCTTAGGGATTTCTGAGGCATACAAATCTCCACAAACAAGAGCTCCCACCACATGTGAGATCCACACTCAATGCCATGCATTGTCACATGCATACTCTCAACCTCTTTATCATCAGCTCCATCTCACACTATCTCTATGCTGTCCTGGACAACAGCTCCATTTCATTCTTCATCTCATTTGATGCTTGAACAATAAACTGTTTCAATTCCTTTTAGGTGTTAAGGAATGCAAGTCCCAAACACTCAAGGGTACTAATGCCCCTCTGGATCCCTTATCCCTTCTCCATCCCTCTGACTCCATTCCTTCGCCTACTTCCAATCTTGTCGCATATTCACCATGATCTCTGAACTTCCCTCTCTGATGCTGAATGATCTTTGCTCAGTAACGGACTTAGTTGTTTCCCTTTACCCTGTAAACCTCCACCTCAATGCATTTCAGGCACGACATGACATTGAATTCTTTTTTCATCATCTTCGGCTCCATGTCCATTTCTTTGGAAAGAAGTCCTCTCCCCAGTAGACAGATACCTTCACCTGTTTCCAATACTTGGCCTCCACCTGGACGCCTCCCTCTGGTCATTTAGTTGCACTTGATCTCTTCCTCAAAAACTGCTGATGAGATATCAGCTGCCTTCATTTCCCTGCTCCCCTCACCCACTCTAATCTGTCTCCCTCTGAATTTACTGCATTCCATTCTCTCAGATCTAACCTTGGCCTTATTATCAAATCTGCTAATAAGGATGATACACCTGTTGCCTGGCATGCAGACTTCTATCTGGCAGGGGTTGAATGCCAACTCTCAGACACTTTCTCCTTTCTTCCTTGGACCATGACCCTACCAATGAACATAAAGCTGTCATTTCCAAGACGGTCATGGACCTCATCTCATCTGGAGATCTTCTCTCCACAATTTCCCACCTCATTGTCTCTCAACTTTACACAATGTGCTTTTAATCCCTTCCCAAAATCCACAAACAGAATGGCCCACGGATCCATTGTTTCAACCTGTTCCTGTTGCACTGAACTTAGTCATAAAGTCATAGAGATGTACAGCATGGAAACAGACCCTTTGATCCATGCCGACCAGCTATCATGAACTAATCTAGTCCCATTTGGCAGCACTTGGTTGATATCCCTCTAAACCCTTCCTATGCATATACCCATTCAGATGCCTTTTAATTGTTGTAATTGTACCAGCCTTCACCATTTCCTCTGCCAGCTCATTCCAAACACACATCACCCTCTGAGTGAAAACGTTGCCCCTTAGGTCCCTTTTATATCTTATTTCTTCCTGTCTTGATTCTACTTTTTTCTCCAATGTTCAGCCTCTTCCCACTTACATTTGTGACTCTTCTGATGATTCATCTCATTCCACAATTTCCAATTTTCTGGTCCTACTGTCTCTTCTCCACCAGGCATGTGCAATCCTTCTACATGTCTATCCCCATCAGGATGATCTAAAGGCTCTCCTCTTTTTCCTTGAAAAGAGCCTGAACAGTCTCCATTCCCACTGTCCTCCTCTGCCTGGCAAAGCTCAATCTCACTTTCAACAATTTCTCTTTTAACTGGTCTTAAATTCCAAAGAAGAGTCATATCAGACTCAAGATGTTAAGTTTGTTTCTCTCTCCACAAATGTTGCCAGACCTGCTGACTGTCTCCAACACATTCTCTTTTTATTTCTTCAACCTAACCTTATAGCTGAAGTCCCCATTCCTGGAGCCATTCTGGTAAGTCCCCTTTGCATTTTAAGAATTTTCACATCCTTCTAGTGACCAAACTGGACACTGTGTTTGAGCTGTGACCTAACCGAGCTTTACCACCATTCAGCATATCAACATTCAACCCAGGATTCCATGTGCTTTGCTAATTCCTGTCACATTCAAAGATCAATACACATGAACTTTTTGGTCACTCTGCCACTGTACACTCTTTAGAATGGTGCCATTAAGTCTACTTGTCTTTCCGTATCCTTTCTGTCAAAATGCATCACCTCACATCTCTCTATCTTAAGTTCTATCTGTCACTTATCTGTCCATTCTGCTAATGTAATTATATCTAGTCATAATTGATTGGTATCATGGCTGCGGCTTGCCTCACCTCTCAGTTGGGTATCAGTGGCAGATTTTGATACTTTACTCAGTATTCCAAAATCTAAATCATTTATCATGATCACATTCAAAAATGGAAGAATACTCAGCTACCCATTGTGTCGGACCCTTCTTCATGGACAAGAGGGATAAGTAAAATCTTTTTTATGTGTTTTTTTTTCTTTTCTGTCTGTATCAAGGGTGGCTTCTAATTTACTTTCTAATTTATTTCCTTTCCCCTGTCACAATAGGCTGGAGTGTGAAAAACACCTGATTATGAGGCTTGATTGTTAAATAGCCCTCAACAAACTATCTTCAGAGCTAAAACAAAAATCGAAAGGTTATTCATGTGGTTAACCCAGGGATAATTTACAATACAACACACACGCACGCACGGATGCACACACACAGGTATACAAAGACAAATGAAGAGAAAAGTAGAAAAATAAGTTACAGTAACGAGTTATGTTTAATAAAAAAAGTGAATTAATGCACATGAATTAAAGTCCAGTTAGTGACTGCCATGGACACATGGAAAGCTAAAGGCTCAGCTATATAATTCCTGATGGCTGAAATATTCATCACTTATCAGCTGAAATATCCCAACCGATCAACCACCCAACCAGTATCTTCCCCTGCAACTAGAAAAGATGCAAAATCTGCCTGTACACCACACACCACACCTCTATCGAGGGCCCCAAACAATCCTTCCAGGTGAGGCAGAGGTTCACCTGCCTCTTTTCCAACCTAGTTTGCTGCATCAGGTGCTCTTGATGTGATCTTCTCTACATCGAGAGACCAAATATAAGCATTTCAGCAACCACCTGCAGGGGCCAACCTCTCAGGCACTACCCATTTTAATTCCCCTTTTCACTCCCTTTCCGACATGACCATTCTTGGCCTCCTGCATTGCCACAATGAACCCAATCGCAAATTGGAGGAACAACATCTCATCTTCTGCCTGGGCAGCCTACAGCCCAGAGGACTCAACATTGAGTTCTCCAATTTCAAATAACCTCTCTTCCCATTCCCCTGATTCCCTTCCCAGCCCCTCCCCATCCCTTCCACTCCTCCCAGCCACCTACTGAATTCATTCCTCCCATTGACCAACCAGGTCATATCCTCTGTCTTCACCTGTCCCCACTTCACCATCTTGCCCCTGCCACCCACATTATCTGCAGCTCCCCCTAAACCCATCCCCAGTCCTGAAGAAGTGTTACACCTGAAATGTCAACTTCTCCATCTCCCAATGCTGCCTGGCTTGCTGTGTTCCTCCCACCTCCTGCCTGTTTACTTTGGATTCCAGCACCTGCAGTTTGTTTGTCTCTAACCATCCAGGAGAAAGCAACCCATTTTAGTGACATCACATCCACTCCTTCCACCACTGATGCTCAGTAGCAACAGTGTGTATTATTTGCAAGATGCACTGCAGAAATTCACCAAAAATCTTTAAATTGCACCTTCCAAATCCACATTCACTTCCAATCTAGAAGGATAAGGGCATACGATACATGGGACCATCACCACTGCAAGTACCCCAACAAGCCACTTACCATCCTGACTGGGAAATTTATTGCTGTTCCTTCACTGTCACTGTTGTAAAATTTTGGAATGCCTAAGGGCATTTTGGGTTCAGCTACAGCACATAGACTACAGCAGTTTAAGAAGACAGCTCAACACCACCTTCTCAAGGGCAACTAGGGATGGGAAATAAAACACCACATCCTAGGAATGAATAAAAGAAAAAAAAGTACATCCTCAGAAAAGGAGATCAAAACTACACACAATATTCCAGGTGTAATCTCAGCAAAGTC
Organism: Chiloscyllium plagiosum; assembly: GCF_037043375.1. Classification (NCBI taxonomy): domain Eukaryota; kingdom Metazoa; phylum Chordata; class Chondrichthyes; order Orectolobiformes; family Hemiscylliidae; genus Chiloscyllium; species Chiloscyllium plagiosum. The sequence goes on from NW_028270141.1 coordinate 49,104,977, forward strand.
CTGTACAATTGCTTCTGTACTAAAATCCTCTTGCTCTGAAAGCTAACATACTATTACCGAAAGATGTTTAACATTAAAAGGAGAAAATCGAGTGAAAATGCTATCTAGCTAAAAATATTTTAAAAACCATATCGTAAGAGCTTCTACAGGTACTTAAAAAGGAAAAGAATAACTAAAGTGAGTATTGGTCCTCCTGAGCAAAAGTCTGGGGAATTGATAATAGACAATAATGGACAATGGTCGATGAATCAAACAGAAATGTTGCATCTATCCTTGATATAGTGGTTATAAAGAATATCACATAAATAATTGTGAATCAGAATATAAAGAAAGAAAGGGACTTACAATAATTACAAATCACCAGGCAAAGGTTACTGAGGATATTATTCAAACTGAAAGTTGACAAATCCCCAGACCCTGATGGACTTCATCTGGGGTCATTAATGAAGTGGCTGCTGAGACAGTACATACATTCGTTTTCTTTAGATTCTGGAATGGTCTCATCTGATTCGATAATAGTAAATGTAACTCCCCGGTTCTAGAAATTAGAAAAAAAAGCAGAATGCTATCGGCCTATTTGTCACAAAGATAAATTATAGGGAGAAATTACAGTAGGAGAGAAAACCAGTAAGTAATATAAAAACACATAGTAGAAGCTTCTATTAATATATAGAAAGAAAAGAGTAGCTAAAGTGAACATTTGTTCCCTGGAGGATGAGACGAGGGAAATAATAAGGGGAAACAAAAAACAATAGAACCTCTCAAATATAATTGAGTATCTGTCTTCACAGTATAACATACAAAAATGTTTCTCAAGAATAGCTGATTATCAATGATCAACCAACTTGCATATGACAGCACCTGCTAATATGATGGCCATCTTATTGATTTTAATCTTGATACGGGGTGAGGGTCTCTGTATGATCAGACCTTGTTACCATGGGTGAAGAAATAGAAGTTATAGCCAATAGAGATGATACTACATGGTCCAGATGAAACAACTCTCAAGGTTGAAGATATGTGACAAACAACACTGCAACACACAAAATGTATGATAATATAAAAAGTGTGCACATTCATAATTAAGAGCCTTCACTCATGAGCATGAGTGTATGTCTTGGCCTTGGGTGATGTAGTTATAGTGGACAGTGAACAAGTCAACGGTAACATTCCCTATAATTACTTTTCCTGCATGGACCTCTGATATACACACACACAGCAGTGACTTGGAAGCCAATATGTTGACAAGCCAATCAGCATGGACAAATCCTCTGAGCAACTGTGTGGCTGAAGGAACATTGGTCAAGAGACCATGTTATGTTAATTCTGTCCAAAAACAAGCCAGTCATAGAAAGACTGTTCCAGAAACAAACAGGTGCTGAACAAACAGCACAGACAGTAACCAGTAGAAGATTTTACCCAACCTCCTAGACTTACACAAAAGCAAGAAAATCTATTGAAAGTAGCTATGATGGGATAACAATTATGTTTCAAATGGTCAAGGATAACCCACAACCAGCAAAGGAAAATAGGACTCAAGGAGTCTATTTGCGAGAATATGCAGACAAGAAGGAAAAGAATGTACAGTACAACCCAGTTGAACTCATTGGTCAATCTTAAACTGAAATTATTCAGGACCAATTCAGCTTGGTGAAAAAAGTATAATAGCAGATTTGAAATAAATGTCAAATGAAGAAATAACCCAAGTTCATTTAACTTGATATCAATTTGATTAGACTGGTTAAGTTTTGAGATTTAGTTCTGTTCTTTTGATCTCCCAATTAGTGAACGTATATGAGTGATAGATTTTGGCAAAGTGTCATTTTTGTTGTAATGGAGGATTTCTTTCTGTAAGGCCTAGTGGATGTTCTTGTGTGGTCATCCCAAACTCACCTCATTAACCACTGCACCGTATCCCATGGCATCCCTCTCATCTGATACTGGCTCAGACTTTCATGTCATGAATTCTCAGTACTGTTTCAGTTGGTGGCTGGGAGAATTGAAACCTACTTATTAATGCATAAAATAAGTATTAATGAGGATGATAATGAGTGACAATCCCTGATATTAGGCTTCTCACAATTGAGAATCTTGACTCAGATATCCAGAACCTAGTTGGAAAATGAGACTTGTTGCTCCCAAGGTTGAAAAGACCTTGGTTGACTTCTCATCAGATTTTCCCAAATTTCTCATCATTGCACACATGATTCAAGGCATGTTTAACTTACTAGTATGTCCCGATGGTGCCTGCCGGGGATTACATCCCCTTCCTTTTCCCTTTTGTGAAAATAGCTTTCTGCCTTGTGGTCTGGAATTTTGATCTTCAGAATTTGGTTTACCCTGACTATATTCTTTTTCCACCCATGACGTATGTGTTAAACCATTTGTCTGTCTTAATCATGATTTTGTGTGTACATGTTTGAGGTTTTGAACAGGTATGGTTTAAACTTAGTGCAGTCTGTCCTGATATAACATGATAGTTCCATTTCTGTGTTATAAGAAAATTGTGTAATAGCAGCACCGTTTAAACCAAATGGATCGGAATTGCGTTATAGCCAATACCGGTGAGGAAAGTCCGCGTTCAACAAATAATGGTCTCAATTCCTCAATCGTGTTACAGCCAATTTGTGTTGAAGACACAAGTGTTATAGCAGAACGACTGTAATCCGTTCCTTTCTCTGCTCTCAATTAAAGTTGTATGTTACAATGAATGGAGTCATTTTTTGTTATTGTTGGAAGCTGATGTGAATTGTTTTTCACCTGAATAGCAGTCAATCAGGCAAATTGGTAATTTTGGCGATCTCTTTTATCCATTTTGTGACAGTGGGGTATAGTTATGAACACATTCTTTCTAGTTAAGTCTAGTTATCGGTATTGAGGTCCATAACTAGTTCACTCTGTAAGTAAACTTAAAGCAGTGGCACCTCAATGCACTTTCCCTTGATCTCTTTTATCTGCATGCTAGAATATTTAATTTACCTTTACCTTAGGGAAAAAATAATAATTTTCCACACGAGCAAGGTCTGTGAGCAACCAATATCCCAGGGAATGTTAATGCTTCTCTCTGATCGTTTATAACAATCAATAGTCACCAGAATCTTTGATTCTGGTGACTTTACCTGCTCTGTTAAGTGCTCAAAAAAATGAAAAAAATGTCCACCTCCTTCTCAAACTAAATGTATTAAATGGGTAAACTTGAATATTTCAGCTCTTAGTTCAGTATTTAGTGTAGTTCTCTCACCAGTGCTGTCTTTGATGGGGTTAGAACAAAACGAACAAAGAACTTTACAGCACAGGACCAGGCCTGTTGGCCCTTCAAGCCTGTGCAATCCAGACCGTGTTTCTAAACCTGCCACCTATTTTCTAAGGATCTGTATCCCTTTGCTCCTTACCCATTCATGTATCTGTCTCGATACATCTTAAATGACATTATCATTCCCGCCCCTACCACCATTCCATACCCCTACCAAAGATGATTCTGGATAGGAGTGAAAGTAACAGGGTTGTTGTTATGGGGACTTCAATTTTCCAAATATTAAATGGAAACACTGTAATTTGAATACTTTAAATCGGTCAGTTTTTGTCCAATGTGTGCAGGAGGGTTTCCTGACACAGTATGTAAATAGGCCAACAAGAGGCAAGGCCAGTTGGATTTGGTACTGGGTAATGAACCAGGCTACTCAGAGTAGTAAGGGTGTGGAATGCCCTGCCTGCAACAGTAGTAGACGCGCCAACTTTAAGGGCATTTAAATGGTTATTGGATAAACAAATGGAGGTTAATGGAATAGTGTGGGTTAGATGGGTTTCAGATTGGTTTCACAGGTTGGTGAAACATCGAGGGCCAAAGGGTCTGTACTGCGCTGTAATGTTCTATGTTCTATACCTTTAAACACAAACTCATGACAGCTAGTTTCGTCAACAGTCAGGCCTGAGGTGACAATCTTTAATGCTACAGCCACCAATCTAACAGCCTGAGTTTCTGTTTGGATGCCAGAACTAAGAAATTTCATTTACATGCCCCGCTGTTGCACAGTGAAGCACTTCGGGTGGTTTCTGACCTGTCTCTCATCTTTTAACAATATAGGACAGTTTTGCTTTCTCTGCTGGCTGCCTTTTTCTCTCTAGCTTGTCACAAGTATGTTGCAGTCCTGTAAGTTAACTTTTTATGCTATATAGTGTTTCAAGTGATCATCTCAATGCTACTTAAAGGCCTATGACTTTTCAGGCAGTGAATTCCACCTTCTGGATGAAAATGTTTCACCTTGAATTCCCAATAAATCTCCTGCCTTAAATCTATTTCCCCTGATAATTTCCCCCTCTATTTTTCCTGAGGCTATCAAATTTTTGATTAGATGCTGCTGACATTTAAAACAGCGCCGTTTGCTGTCTCATAGTCAGTTACAGCTTCCACAGGCAAGAGGGAATAAACTTTATGAGCCTTGTCCATCAGTCTTCTCTACAACAGGAATGTCCATTGGTGGACTAGTTACTTTACCTGCTCTGTTAAGTGCTCAAAAAAATGAAAAAGATGTCCACCTCCTTCTCAAACCAAATGAATAAAATCGGTAAACTTGAATATTTCAGCTCTTAGTTCAGTATTTAGTGTAGTTCTCTCACCAGCACTATCTTTGATGGGGTTAGAACAAAGTGAACAAAGAACATTACAGCACAGGACCAGGCCTGTTGGCCCTTCAAGCCTGTGCAATCCAGACTGTCTTTCTAAACCTGCCACCTATTTTCTAAGGATCTGTATCCCTTTGCTCCTTACCCATTCATGTATCTGTCTCGATACATCTTAAATGACGCTATCATTCCCGCCCCTACCACCTCCACTGACAACATATTCCAGGCATCCACCACCCTCTGTGTAAAGAACTTCCCACGCATATCTCTCCTAAACTTTTCGCCTCTCACTTTGAACATGTGACTCCTAGTGATTGAGTCCTCCACTCTGGGAAAAAGCTTCTTGCTATCCACCCTGTCTATACTTCCCATGATTTTATAGGCCTCAATCAGGTCCCCCCTCAATCTCCTTCTTTCCAATGAAAATAATCCTAATCTACTCAACCTCTCCTCATAGCTAGTGCCCTCCATACCAGGCACCATCCTGGTGAACCTCCTCTGCACTCTCTCCAAAGCATCCTCATCCTTTGGCAATGTGGCGACCAGAACCGTACGCAGTTTTCCAAATGTGGCCGAATCAAAGCCCTATACAACTGTAACATGATCTGGCAACTCTTGTACTCAATACCCCATCCGATGGAGGAAAGCATGCCATATGCCTTCTTGACCACTCGACTGACCTGCGTTGCCACCTTTAGGGAACAATGGACTTGAACACCCAGATCTCTCTGTACATCAATTTTCCCCAGGACTTTTCCATTTACTGTATAGTTGAATTGCACCTTCCCAATGCATCACCTCATATTTGCGTGGATTGAACTCTATCTGCCATTTCTTTGCCAACTCTCCAATCTACCTATATTGTGCTGTATTCTCTAATAAACCCCTTCACTATCTGCTACTCCACCAATCTTAGTGTCATCTGCAAACTTGCTAATCAGACCACCTATACCTTCCTCCAAATCAATATATCACAAACCACAGTGGTCCCAGCACGGATCCCTGTAGAACACCACTGGTCACAGTTCTCTAATTTGAAAAACTCCCTTCCACTATTACTCTCTGTTTCCTGTTGCCAAACTAGTTCTCTATCCATCTAACTAGAACACCTTTGATCGCATGCGACTTCAACTTCTCCATCAGCCTACCATAGGGAACCTTATCAAATGCCTTACTGAAGTCCATGTATATGACATCTACATCTCTTCCCCCATCAATCAACTTTGTCACCTGTTCAAAGAAGGTTCACCCTTCTCAACTTGAGTTGTCTCAACTCAAACTCCTTTTTCCTTTCTGTTTCCCCTCTCCTGGAATTCACTCTCTTTCTGTTCCTGTCCCTGTCCCTCTCTTATTGTCATTCTTGGAAATCTTTTTCCTTTTTTTCTCTCTTGGAATTCTAAATCAAATCCTAGCTGCTCCAATGTTAATTTGTCTATTTCAGTATCCTCAGTTTCCACCCTGGATGTTTCGCTACCTAATCAATTTTGTATTCACCTGGCATTCGGGGTGGGGGAGAGCATACACGTCCACCTCAAAATGATGACACTGTTGTGACACCTCCAAACCTAAGAAAGGAATGCAGAAAATGTTTTTCCTTCACTTTCTCGGTGTCCCTTCTAATACAGAGACTACAGTGACATCAACTTCACAACTGGCACATGATGAATGAAGTCCTATTACCTTTGCAATACAGGAGAACATGTTCACACATATCAAATTCCCACAAATTTAAAGGTGACCAGATTGTTTCGTGATGTTCTTTGAGGGATAACTACTGTGCTGGGTACCAGGGAGAACTCCCTGCTCCTTTTTGAGATAGTGCCGTAGAATTATGATACCCTTCCCGCTCCCCCCACTCTGTTCAAATCTCTGATTGTGCAGCTGTTTGTCAGGAGTGTACTGCAGTGTCATGGTAGATTTTGCATCTTCTAATGTGAATCTTGTACTCACCCCCTTCGAACTCAGAAACACAAGAGCTGCAGCTGTCACCTGAGCTCTGAAGCTGCCTTGTTCTATTGACAAACAGAGCTCACACTCTCTGCTCTGAACATCAACTCAGCAATCTCCTGCTGTTTTAATCTCCCGTCACTGTGAATTGGAGCTGCCCCATGGGGCACAGAGATTGCTGCAGAATTAAATGACTGGTAAAATAGCACAGCTGTCATAGACTGCCAAAGATCCCATGTCAATAACAGATGCTTACTTGGGTAAAGCACCAGCAACCCCATGCCCACTGGCTGGCACAATGGTACAGAAGTAGGACTCCACAATAAAGAATGTGGACATTGGGAATGAGCAGTGGCTAACATGGCAAGGCTAATAATGTCCTATGAGTCCTATGATTTGGGTTTATGATTTGGGTTTATGCACAAAATAAAAGTGTTTTCTCTTCAGCATTTACCAAAGATAACAGATGCACCAGATCATTATCACACTGCTCTTTGCAGACTCTTGCTGTGGACAAATTAGTAGGCCCAGAGGCTGTTCTCTTGTGCTAGAGAGTCAACTGGCGGTGAGTTTAACTTGAGAGTCACCACAACTCTGGGTTGAGAAAGGTAGACTTTCAGGAAATGAACCTGCATCATTCACATCACTCTGCATTGCAAACCAGCCTTCCAATCTCACCAACTTCCACAAATTATACACGAAACTACAGTGAAGACAGTTCCAAAGTATTTCATGACTGTAAGATCTTTGAAATTTCTTGAGAACATGAAAGGCACGATATAAATGCATTTCTTTTTTCCTTATATGTCAGGCTGTTTAAAAAGCAAACATTATTTCTTTCAGTGTGATTACGCTGGACTGGGTGCAAAGGAAATTCACCAGAATGTTGCCTAGGATGAAGCATTTCAGCTATGAAGATAAGCTCAGGCTATTTTCTTTGGTGCAGAGAGGTCTGAGGGACAGCGACAAGATGAATAGAAAGCAACTATTCCTCTTAGTCAAGGGGTCAATAACAAGGGGGCATAATTTTAAAGTGAAAATCAGGAAGTTTAGAGCAGGATTTGAGGAAGAACATTTTTGTGTAGAGGGTGGTGGGGGAATGGAATACATGTCCAAGGAGGGTAGTTGAGGCAGGAAACCTCACAATCTTTAAAAGGTACTTGGATGAGCAACTGAAGTGTCATAACATTCAAGGCCATGGGCCTAGTGCTGGCAAGTGGAACTAGCATAGATAGGAGTGTATTTTTGACAGTTCAGACATGACAGGCTGAAGGGCCTCTTCTGTCTTGTAAGATTCTTATCCATTCAGACAAAACAAACCGATTGTCCTGTATAGTCCTGAGCAGTTAGAAAATATTGCCTAAATATCGCCTTGATGGTAGTTTGACTTTACTCTGTCACAAAAAGTGCAATAATCAGATAAGACAAAACAAAGCAAAAGGTGTAAAGGTCATCATCTGAGATCAGAAGAATGAGGTGATCTTATTGAAACATAGAAAATTTCCAAGATCATTTGACAAGGTAGATCCTGAGGGGATGTTTCTGCTCTAGAAGGGTTCTTGAACTAAGGGCCAAAGTAAGGGGTTTCCTATTGAAGACTGAGACAAGAAGATGCTTCTTCTCTTAGTTGATTATTAATATTTGGAATTTACCACCCCAGAGTTACATAATGGTGTCAGAGTCTGAAAGGGCTATTGCTGAAGAATGTTTTAAGGACTACTCACTATGATGACATACTATAGACTTGGTGAGAGAATAATTTAGGAGTTAAAAAATCTTCATCATAATCTCTGTAGCAATGACTATCATATTAACATGATTACACATAAATGGTCCCTGGAACAATATGGGTCATTTAGAACGGTGTTCCATAGTTTGGGATAATGCCTTGTGCATTCCTTTGTCTTCTTAACTGTTAGGAAAGAGCCTGGGGATACTTTTTGGCAGATTGTAAACTAACCTCAAGCTGGGACATGGGCAAGGAGGGAGGCAACCATCCTGATTCCTTGGGGTCTGTCAAATATTTATTGGTTAGAAAGGTTGACAGATGTGACTGGCATAGTGTAAACTGCCACCTGCTAGAATTAAAATCAATTCATGAGTCCTCATAAGGGGGCAAGGCTTTCAATTCAGGTGGCAGTGCTGGTCAGGAAATTGTCTTCTTTTACTGGCAAATGGCCCTGACAAGGTAGAGGGAGACCTAGGCAGAGTCCTCAATCAATCCAGCTGCACCACAGGAAGCTGAATTCACAATCTACTGAGAACCACACAGTCCATGCCAACTTCCGTCATTCTTTGGCATCAGTGAAACTTCCTCAACTGTCATGTACTATGGACATTTCCTGTCTACTTAGCTAGTCTATCATATCATTATGTCCAAAATGTCAATTCTCCTGCTCCTCGGGTGCTGCCTGACCTGCTGTGCTTTTCCAGCGCCACACTTTTTGACTCTGATCTGCAGTCCTCACTTTCTCCCAAAGCTATCTTCAATATAACTGAGTGCAACAGAGCTTGGTGAACAAATAGCAAGACAGATTTAAGCGCTGAAGTGATTTAGAAGATGCAACTTCAAACAGAGAATATTATTACCTTATCCTGCCAGGTAGAATCTTCCATTCCAGAGACAAGGGTTATGTTAATAAGATTAAATACTCAAATCGTATAACTGAGGAGGTGAATATATTAGTTGCACCAGAAATGTAACCACTGAGAGTGAATGAAAGCATCCAACCTGATGAACAAATTGTAGGAAAGAGTCTACGTATTTCAGAACAGATTTCCCAGTAGATTGATTAAAAATCCAGATTGAAGATGTATGCATACGATTCCATGGAAGCCACCATTGAAAAGGGATAGCAGAAATTGATGACTGCAGATGCTGGAGATCAGAGCTGAAAAATGTGCTGCTAAAAGCGCAGCAGGTCAGGGAGCATCCAAGGAGCAGGCGAATTGACGTTTCGGGCATAAGCCCTTCTTCAGGAATGAGGAGGGTGTGCCAAGCAGGCTAAGATGAAAGGTAGGGAGGAGGGACTTGGGGGAGGGGCATTGGGAATGCGATAGGTGGAAGGAGGTTAAGGTGAGGGTGATAGGCCGGAGAGCGGGTAAGGGAGGAGAGGTCGGGAAGAAGATTACAGGTTAAGAAGGCCGTGCTGAGTCCAAAGGTTGGGACTGAGATAAGGTGGGGAGAGGGGAAATGAGGAAGCTGGAGAAATCTGCATTCATCCCTTGTGGTTGGAGGGTTCCTAGGCAGAAGATGAGGCGCTCTTCCTCCAGCCGTCGTGTTGCCATGGTCTGGCGATGGAGGAGGCCAAGGAGCTGCATGTCCTTGGCAGAGTGGGAGGGGGAGTTAAAGTGTTCAGCCACAGGGCGGTTGAGTTGGTTGGTGCGGGTGTCCCAGTGGTGTTCTCTGAAACGTTCCGCAAGTAGGCGGCCTGTCTCCCCAATGTAGAGGAGGCCACATCAGGTGCAGCGGATGCAGTAAATGATGTGTGTGGAGGTGCAGGTGGATTTGTGACAGATATGGAAGGATCCCTTGGGGCCTTGGAAGGAAGTGAGGGGGAGGTGTGGGCGCAAGTTTTGCATTTCTTGCAGTTGCAGGGAAGGTGCCGGGAGTGGAGGTTGGGTTGGTGGGGGGTGTGGACCTGGTGAGGGAATTGTGGAGGGAGTGGTCTTTCCAGAACGCTGATAGGGGAGGGGAGGGAAATATATCTTTGGTGGTGGGGTCTGTTTGGAGGTGGCGGAAATGACAAAGGATGGTACGATGTATCTGGAGGTTGGTGGGGTGGTAGGTGAGGACTAGTGGAGTTCTGTCCTGGTGGCGATTTGAGGGGCAGGGTTCAAGGGTGGAGGAGCGGGAAGTGGAGGAGATGCAGTGGAGAGCATCGTCAACCACGTCTGAGGGGAAATTGCGGTCTTTGAAGAAGGAAGCCATCTGGGTTGTTCGGTATTGGAATTGGTCCTCCTGGGAGCAGGTGCAGCGGAGACGAAGGAATTGGGAATATGGGATGGTGTTTTTACAGGGGGCAGGGTGGGAGGAGGTGTAATCTAGGTAGCTGTGGGAGTCGGTCGGTTTATAGTGAATGTCCGTGTTGTGGGACGATGAGGTTGGAGGCGGTGGATGGGAGATCCCCTGAGGTGATGAGGTTATGGATGGTCTGGGAGATGATGGTTTGGTGATGGGAGGTGGGGTCATGGTCAAGGGGGCAGTAGGAGGAGGTGTCCGCAAGCTGGCGTTTAGCCTCAGCAATGTAAAGATCGGTGCGCCAAACTACTACCGCGCCTCCCTTGTCAGCTGGTTTGATAGTGAGGTTGGGGTTGGAGCAGAGGGAGTGGAGGGCGAGGGTGAGAGGTTGGAGTGGGTAAGAGGGGTGGACAGGACCAATGTTCAAATATAAAGGAAATGGTCAAAAAGATATTAGCTTGTCCAGAGATCCAGAATACTTCATAAAATAAATTGCTTGTTTCAGCAGAAGTCTTCCTCCATGACGGAATGTTGTTTTGTTCATTCACGGGATGAGAGCATGGTTGGATAGGTAGTATTTATTACCCATCCCCAATTGCCCAGAGGGCAGTTAAGAGTCAACCACATTGCTGTGGGTCTGGAGTCACATGTAGGCCAGACCAACTAAGGATGGCAGGTTCCTTCCTTAAAGGACATTAATGAATCAGGTGGGCTTTTCTGTCAATTGGCAATGGAATCATGGTTGTTATTAGGGAGATCATCATGAGACGAAACATCCTCTCAATATTATATATGTACCACTGCCTGTTTCATGGGGAAGATAGTGAAGGAAATCTAGATGCACACAACTAGAATCAACATCAACCATCTTCAACATAGAGAACTATCAATCGGTCAAGTCCGAAGAAAATGCTTTCTGGGAAGATAGTAAAATCACAATACTGCTTGAATTTGTGAAGTCAGAGACATGGAGGTGATAAAATAGTGATAAATATAATTATATAAACAAATGTATAAACACTTACAATGTGGAAAATATTGAGGGAATGTTATATTGGGATAAAAATCCTGAAGAGTTAACGTTGATATGTGCCTAAAGTATTATGCACTATGATGATGCCAAATGGACTGAGTGGAAGAACAGCTTAGAGATCTTGAAGGAGTTTGGCCAACCATCCAGGTCTTCCCCATCATCATCATAATGATATCTATCATATTCATGTTACTTATTAATGTGCTGTTATGAAAGGATGTTCATCATGTCTGGGCCACCTTGTAAATATTTTTTAACCACACTAGATTATTCAGACCCTCTAGATTTTTCCCAGATAGTTTATACTATAATGACCAGTGGTAAAAATTTATCTTACCACACCAGAGGCCAATGGAGGCTGGGTCATCAAGGCTGAGTTAGATAGATTTTAATGGAATCATAGGTCATTCAGGAGACTGGTGTTAAAACCTCAATTAGATTGGCTATAATCTCACTGGAGAGAAAATGAGGTCTGCAGATGCTGGAGATCAGAGATGGAAATGTGTTGCTGGAGAAGCGCAGCAGGTCAGGCAGCATCTAGGGAACAGGAGAATCGACGTTTCGGGCATTAGCCCTTCTTCAGGAATGAGGAAAGTTTGTCCAGCAGGCTAAGATAAAAGATAGGGAGGAGGGACTTGGGGGCGGGGCGTCGGAAATGTGATAGGTGGAAAAAGGTCAAGGTGAGGGTTATAGGACAGATTGGGGTGGGGGCGGAGAGGTCGGGAAGAAGATTGCAGGTTAGGGAGGCGGTGCTGAATTTGATGGATTTGACTGAGACAGGCTGGGGGGAGGTGAAGTGAGGAAACTGGTGAAATCCGAGTTCATCCCTTGTGGTTGGAGGGTTCCTAGCCGGAAGATGAGGCGTTCTTCCTCCAACCGTCGTTTCGCTGTGGTCTGACGATGGAGGAGTCCAAAGACTTGCATATCCTTGGTGGAGTGGGAGGGGGAATTGAAATGTTGAGCTACAGGGTGGTTGGGTTGGTTGGTCCGGGTGTCCCAGAGGTGTTCTCTGAAACGCTCCGCAAGTAGGCGGCCTGTCTCCCCAATATAGAGGAGGCCACATCGGGTACAGAGGATGCAATAGATGATATGTGTGGAGGTACAGGTGAATCTGTGGCGGATATGGAAGTTTCCTTTGGGGCCTTGGAGGGAGGTGAGAGGGGAGGTGTGGGCGCAAGTCTTGCACCTCCTGCGGTTGCAGGGGAAGGTGCCGGGAGTGGAGGTTGGGTTGGTGGGGGGTGTGGATCTGACGAGGGAGTCACGGAGGGAGTGGTCTTTACGGAATGCTGATAGGGGAGGGGAGGGAAATATATCCTTGGTGGTGGGGTCCGTTTGGAGGTGGTGGAAATGACGGCGGATGATGCGCTGTACATGGAGGTTAGTGGGGTGGTAGGTGAGGACCAGTGGGGTTCTGTCCTGGTGGCGGTTGGAGGGGCGGGGTTCAAGGGCGGAGGATCGGGAAGTGGAAGAGATGCGGTGGAGGGCATCGTCGATCACGTCGGGGGGGAAATTGCAGTCCTTGAAGAAGGAGGCCATCTGGGATGTGTGTTTTTGGAACTGGTCCTCCTGGGAGCAGATGCGGCGGAGTCGAAGGAATTGGGAGAATGGGATGGCGTTTTTGCAGGGGGCAGGATGGGAGGAGGTGTAGTCCAGGTAGCTGTGGGAGTCGGTCGGTTTGTAGTAGATCCAGGTAGCTGTGGGAGGATATGCAGGTCTTTGGACTCCTCCATCGTCAGACCACAGCGAAACGATGGTTGGAGGAAGAACGCCTCATCTTCCGGCTAGGAACCCTCCAACCACAAGGGATGAACTCAGATTTCACCAGTTTCCTCACTTCCCCTCCCCCCAGCCTGTCTCAGTCAAATCCATCAAATTCAGCACCGCCTCCCTAACCTGCAATCTTCTTCCCGACCTCTCCGCCCCCACCCCAATCTGTCCTATCACCCTCACCTTGACCTTTTTCCACCTATCACATTTCCGACGCCCCTCCCCCAAGTCCCTCCTCCCTATCTTTTATCTTAGCCTGCTGGACAAACTTTCCTCATTCCTGAAGAAGGGCTAATGCCCGAAACGTCGATTCTCCTGTTCCCTAGATGCTGCCTGACCTGCTGCGCTTCTCCAGCAACACATTTCCATCTATAATCTCACTGGAGCAGGCTCAAAGGGCCACATGACCTATCCCTGCCTCTTTCCTTATGTTCTTCCAACCTTATTAATTTCAGCTGCTTGGCACAATTCTAAATGGTAAAGCATTTGCCTCAAAGCCCAGAATTCTGCTGATTGTATCCTATCTCAGTTCTGATGAAAAGAAACTAGACTCAAAACGTGAACTTTGAATTCTCTCCACAGATGCTGCCAGACTTGCTGAGTTTTCCTTGCAATTTCTGATTCTGTTGACTTCCAGCATCTGTAGTTCTTTTTGGCTTTTTCCCCATCTTACTTCAGATATTTTGAAATATGTCATTCTGCATGTAAGAGCCCAGTGCTGTTCCTTTGTGATCTATTAGCTTAATGCTAGTCCAGATACACATGCACCTGTGAGTGTAAATGTTTGTATATAAAAAGAAGCTGTAATAATAATTGGTTGGATTCTTCAATGTCATGATATCTACAGCAAGTTTCTTATGTTCTGAGGGTTAAAAGTTGCCACGTTTGTTAAATGCCTGTCAGGTGATTGGTCTGGTTTCTGTGCTGTAAGTACAATGGTAGGAAAGAGATCTGGTCGAGGTTGTAAGACGTGTGCTGAATGATCTGTTTAGATTACTGAAACTTATGGAGATAGAAAAGTGGAACATTTCTGAAAGCAGACAGGAAGCTTATGTTGAGCAGGAAATTACTGTCATTATATTGGAACGCAGAATAAACCAAAATATGGGTCTCAAGTTTTAATTTCCTAATCATGACCTATTTGCTATTTGTTCGTAGTTTAGATTACAAATGCAAATTGTTATTTGCTGAATTAGCCTTTGTTTGTGATATGTGTGTGTGCTAGAGCCTGCCTGTGTGAGTGTGTGTATTTATGCAAGTGTCTGTGAGTGTGTGCATGTTTTTGTATATGAGTAGCAACACATAAGCAAACAGAGTCAGCATAGCTTCATGAAGGAGAAATTATGCCTGAGAAATGTAGTGCAGTTCTTTGAGGAGCGAAATGCAGGTTAGATAAAGGGGAACCAGTGGTTGTAATATATTAATTTCCAAAGGCATCAATGAGGTTCCACACATTATGCCACTTAATATGACAGGAGCTCATGGATTGAGGACTGGCTACAATAGTTAACAAATAGTTGGGACAAGGGAGGCATATTCAGGATGGTAACCTGTAACTAGTAGAGTGCTACAATGATCAGTGCTAAAGCCACAATTACTTATAATATATATTAATGACTTTGACAGAAGTAAATGTACAATTGCTAAGTTTGTAGATGACTTAAACTAGTAAGGAAGACAAGTGATGAGGATGACATGGAGGGTTTGCAGAGGGATGTGGTTGTGTTAAATGATTTGATAATAACTTGGTACACTGTGGATGGAATTGAAAGTGGGGAAATGTGAGGTAATGCACTTAAACAGGAAGAATAGAAAAGTAAGTATTCTTTAAATACAGAAAGATTGCAAAAGCTGCAACACCAAAATTGAAAATGTTATGAACTGTGTGGAGGCTAGTGAAAGAATTCAGGTGGATTTAAACAGACTGGTGGAATAGGTAACACATGACAGAAGATATTTGATGCCGAGAATTTCAAAGTGATAGACTGTGGGTGGAGGAAGTGGGTTTTGATATTCTAGTTCTGGGATTCCTCAAAAGGGGAAATTCTTTCTCTATTTTCTTCTTGAAGAAGTTGTGGTGCGGCACATCACTATGCATAAATAGCACAGAGTGAGCCAAGCTAGAAAAAAACTACACTCTATCAGATTGTACTAGATGTCAGAAAAAAATTAGTTTTTACAGCACATGGCCAAAACTGTACGCAATACTCCAGGTGCAGTCTCACTCATGCCTTGTCCAGTTGAATGCATAATCAATGATAGGAGCAGTGCTAAAGTGTAGCAGTAATGTCCCTCCTCTGAGCCAGGAGCTCCAAGGTCAAGACCCACTTGTTCCTGAGGTGTGCAATAACATCTGTGAACAGGTTGATTAGAAAACATCTTCAATGTATAATAAATCACGCTTCTTAGAAGTCTAAACCCGATCTCAGTCTTTAAAGACAATTCTTAACTTTGCTTTCTCGTCAATCAATTTACAAGGATTCAATCTGATCAAAACCAAACAAACAAAATCCTGTAGAACTCCTTCATTGTTTTAAATGAGGTCACCCTCGGGATTTTCCTCTTCGGGGGAAAAAAGCTGCAGCCTCCTCAATCTCTTCACCTTTTTTGACTGCTCCTTTTCCTTATCAGCCTGTTGCACAATAAGTCATCAAGTAAATAAGGCAAATCTAGATGGAAGCTTGTAATGCCATTAATGACTATTTTAGGTTTCATTCATAGGATGTAGTTGTTGCTGGTTGGGCCAACATTTATTGTCCAGCACTAATTTTCCCAGAGAAAGTTGCGCTGAACTGCCTTCTTGAAATGCTGCATTCCTAAGTACTCCCGCCACCCTTAGGTTCCAGGGGTTTGACCCAGTGACCGTGAAGGAATGACAATATATTTCCAAAAGCATGGCATGTGTCTCAGAGGGAAACTTGCAGACGGTGGTGTTCCCACATGCTTAGTGCATTTGTCTTTTTACACGGCTGAGGTAGAATCCAAACCCACCCTCAATTTTGCTTCCATTGATTTTACAAACCACACAGCTATTTCTTGAACAGGGGCAGAGATGGCTGGAGAAGCTTGACAGGGTCTAGTGGCATCTGTGGAGAGAAAGTGGAGTCGGTGCCTTAGGTCCGGTGGCCTTGCTTCAGGGCTAATGGTAGCTGGGAAAGGGTGGTATTTATGCTGAATATAGGAGGTGGAGGTTGGAGGGGTGTCGGGGGAGGTGAAGGAGTAAAGTGGACATGGGGCTCCGAAAGAGATAGGGACAGTAGGGCAGACAACAGGATGGCAAGGAGAGGGGGAAAAAAAGGTTGATAATGAGAACCATAAGTAGGTGAGAATGGGTTAGCTGTGCTTAAAGCAGGCCATGTAGTGACAGGGTCTAGGGTGTGGGGCTGGGTAAAGGACATGGGGGAAAGTGCTCAGATCCTAAAATTATTGAACTGGATATTGAGTCCTGAAGGCTACAAGGTCCCCAAGCGGAAAATGAAGTGTTGTTCTTCCAGCTTGTGCTAAGCTTCACTGGAGCACTGAAGCAATCCTGAGACAGAGATGTTGGCCAGGGAACAGGGTGGTGTGTTCAAGTGGCAGGCAACAGGACATTCAGGGTTATATTTGCAGACAGTATGTAAGTACTTGCAAAGCAGTTACTCAGTTTATGTTTTGTCTCCCAGTAGAGAGACCATATTGTGAGTCATGAATACACCAAGTGAATAGATTGAGTGATGTGCAGGTAAATCACTGCTTCGCCTGGAAGGTGTGTCTGGGGCCTTGGAGAGTGAGTGAGGGAAGAAGTAAATGGGAATTGCCTGGAAAGGTGATGTGTTATGTGTTGTGTGTTAGGAATGGAGGAGGAATGGACCAGGGTGTCCGAAAGGGAACAACCTTTGGGGAACACTGACATGGCAGAAGAAGAAAATATGTGTCTGCTGAAAATATCAGACAATATTTCTCATTTGGAACGAGTGTATTGTAGATATTAAAAAGACAATAGGTATCTCAGATATCAAATCATTGCTTACTGGCCAGCTGTAAACTTATCACAGTGAGGTGCACAGTGAGCAGTGGCTAATCAGTGCAACCCAGTTTGGTTATTAACTTGTGTCATGGGTCAGGCTGGACCCCCTCAAACATTTTAAGAAGGTAGCCCAGAACCTAACTTTTCTAGTTGTTTTAAGCAGATGTAAAGTGAATATTCCAGGACTGTCACAGCTGTTAAAACCACTTGATTTTAAACAACACAGTTTAGATACACATAAACAAAAGAAAACAGAATAATATAACTATTTAAAACCCCAACCAACATGAAAGCGCAACTTAACAAAGAGTGGTTCTGATTCCCTGCAACTTCCTATAACACACCTCTTCTTAAAAAGGCAAGTTCAAACACAGGTTCTTAGAAAAGAGAGATGTCAGCCAGAAAATCTCTGTTGAATCAGGGAAACCTTTGCCCCAGCAGCTTTCTTTGACCGGCAGCCTCAAACACTGCTTGCTAAAACCAAATCAAAGCAGAAACAAATACTCAGCTGGGAGACTGGCCACTCCCCTGTCATTGTAGAAGTGTTTTTAAAGCCTCTCAAGTAGATACTTCCAGACATATCAAAACTTCTGTCTTTATGACCCCTCTTGATAAAAACCAAGGGCAGAATAACATTGATAAAGGGGCAGTATCACCACACTTGAGTCAATCCAATCATATGACCAATAATAGAAGGGATAGAATACTTCATGCTTCGGGTATTATAGTGATAAAGTCATTCTTTTACTGATTTTGTGTTGCTTAATACTGAAAACAAATTAGTTTACAAGTTGGGTGTGTAGTTTGGTTAGCTCAGATGATTAGAGTATGGTGCTATTAACACCAAGGTCGTGGGTACAATCCCCACATTGCACTTTGCTGGGATTTGCAAAGTCATGGGTTCACACTTGCAGGGTATGTGTTTGTCATTGCATTTCTTTTAAGTGGCATGGTGGCTCAGTGTTCGCATGCTCCCTCACAGCACCAGGAAGCCGGGTTTGATTCCAGCCTGGGTCAACTGTGCGTGGAGTTTGCACATTCTCCCCATGCCCATGTGGGTTTCCTCTGGGTGCTTCAGTTTCCTCCTCCACAATCCAAAGTTGTACAGGTTGGGTGAATTGGCCATGCTAAATTGCCCATGGTGTTCAGGGATGTGTAGGTTAGGTGCATTAGTCAGGTGTATGTATAGGGTAGGGGAATGGGTCTGGGTGGGTTACTCTTTGGAGGGTTAATCTGGACTTGTTAGGCCCAAGGACCTGTTTCCACACCGTAGGGATTCTCTGATTCTATGCCCACTTGTCTGATCATTCCTGTGTTTGCCAACTTATATTGACCATTTTAAAACTGCCACCTTCATTTCCAAATTGCTCCTTGACCCTGAAATCTTTAATCCCACAACCCACCTAGATATCTGTAATTAAATCTGCCCCCTTGCACATCCACAATTTCCATATGGCTGTGCCATTAGTTGCCAAGATACTCTTTCCCTAAACTTGTCCACCCCTTTACCTCAGTTTTCTCCTCCACGACATTCCTTCAACAATTACAATCTTGAACACACTGTTGGTAACCTGCCCTATAACTCCTTGGCACAGTTTAATCATCATTCTGGTGAAATGCCTTCAGATATTTTACAACGTTGAAGGTGTTATGTATATGCAATATATTTCTATCCTTGATGGTTATTGTTCATCAGTTGTCTGCCACATGAGCATTTTATTCAATGGTCTGATTACCTGATAGTAAAGTTTGCTCTGGTTTTCGTGACAGGTCCATGTTCGTCAATCTCACATCAATTATCATTAACATCCTTGATTAACCATGCCTGATTTATCCCATTCCTACAATCCTTTCTCCTCACAGAAATATGCCTTTGTTATAAGCCATGAACAATTCTTTTAAACGTCTGACATTGTTCCTCAATTGTCTTTTCTGCTAAACTCCTTTCCTAATCTACTTAAGCCAACTCTAACTCTCATTCCTTTATATTTACCTTTATTTGAGGTTAGCACAGTTGTTCAACCTTAAGTTTTTCCCTCTCAAGCTGAATTCTAAATTCCCTCTCAAACAATATAGTCTCTGTTTCCTAGGGGATCTTTTAGTCTGAGACTATTTGTAAAACCTGCATCATTACAAAATCCAAAATATCTTGATCTCTTGTTGAACCTATAACATATTGTCTTTGGGAAACTGGCCCAAATAGACCTCATAATTTCATCTCCCAGCTTGATTCTCCCAATCTATATGAAGATTAAAGTCATTTTGTTTTTATTCATTCACAGAATGTGAATGTCACTGGCCAGGACAGTGTTAATTGCCAGAGGGCAGTTAAGTGTTAACTACATTGCTGTGGATCATTGCTGCAGACAGACCAGGTAGGGATAGCATTTTCCTTCCCGAAAGAAGATTAGTGAGCCAATTGGTTCGTTCCTGGTAATTGACGATATTTCATAGTTCATAGAATTCCTACAGTATAGAAGCCAGCCATTTGGCTCATCGCATCCACATCGACCCACTGAAGAGCAGCCTACCCAGACCCACCACCACCCACCTCCGAACTCTGTAACCCTTCATTTCCCATGGCTAATCCACCTAACCTACACATCCCTAGACACTGTGGGCAATTTAGCGTGGCTGATCCACCTAACCTGCACATCTTTGGACCATGGGAGGAAACAAGAACACCTAGAGGAAACCCATGCAGACATGGGGAAAAGTTGCAAGCTCCACACAGACATGATGTGGAGGTGCCAGGGTTGGATTGGGATGACAAAGTTAAAAATAACACAACGCCAGGTTATAGTCCAATAGGTTTATTTGGAAGTACTCCTTCAGTCACCTGAGGCTGGAATCAAAGGCAGATCCCTGGCACTGTGAAAGAGCAGTGCTAACCATTGAGCCACTGGACCACCTTGGTTGCATGGTCATCATTAGAATCCTGTTTCCAAATATTTATTGAATTCAAATTTTACTATCTGCCATGGCAAGTTTTGAACCCAGTTCCTCAAAACTTTAGCAGGGTCTCTGGATGAATAGTCTAGCAATAGTTCAATTAGGCCATCACACCCCCAAAACCAATGCATGCATTTTTAGTATGCCCTCATTATCTATTGGCTTAATCACTATCCTATCAAACAGTGACTGTTAGGGGGCCTGTGGACTATTCCCACCATTGTCTATTTACCCTTGCAACTTCTTATCTCCAAATTGTACCTCTACCAATCCAAGATAATTTTCTATTTCTACTTATTCAATCTCACACTAAAGTAACTACTCTACCACCTCTTTCTTCATGCCTGTCCTTTCATACCCCTAAGTATTTAGTCTTCAGCTTTGGTAAAGATAGCTGCAGGATCATACCCAATAATTTATATTTGTGCCATTAATTCATGAAGTTTGTTCTGTATACTACAAGCATGTGAGTAAGGAGCCATTAAGTTTGACTTTCTACAGTCCCTGCCCTTGTCCCTATTTGCTGATTTTTAAAAAATGATTGTTCACTCTGTTTCTTCCTATTCTATTCTAGATATCATTATCTAAACTGGACCTAGATTCAGGGGTTAAGTTTTGTGGAGAGATTTTACGAATTAGACTTGCTTTTCCCACAATGTTAAAGGATGATCTGATTGCAGTCTTCAGGACATTAATATGAAAAGATGGGGTAGATAAAGAAAAACTATTTCCACTGGTTGGGGATTCAAGAACTAGAGAACATAACCTAAAAATTAGGGCCAGACCATTCAGGAGAGATGTTAGGAAGCACCTCTACACACAAAGGATGGTAAATGTTTGGAATTCTCTTCCTCAAACAGCAATTGATGCTAGATCAATTGTTGGTTTTAAATCTGAGATTTTATTTTTGTTAAGCAAAGGTATTAAGAGATATGGGCTAAGGATAACTATATGGAGTTAGGTTACAGATCTGAGAGAATTTCATTGAATGATAGAATGAAACTGATGGCCCATTCCTGTTCCAATGTTAAAAATCACACAACACCAGGTTATAGTCCAACAGGTTTATTTGGAAGCACGAGCTTTTGGAGCACTGTTCCTTCATCAGGTAGTTGTGGTACAACCACCTGATGAAGGAGCAGCGCTCCAAATGCTAATGCTTCCAAATAAACCTGATTTACTATAACTTGGTGTTATGTTATTTTTAACTTTGTACACCCCAGTCCAACACCAGCACCTCCAAATCATATTTCAATGTTGCTATGTTCCTATGTTCCCATGTTCCTAAATAGTCGCTCTCTAGTGCCGCAATGCTCTTTTGCTTTGTAAGTCTATGTATTCCCTCTTGAGGATGCTTTCTTACCTTTTGTGATCTAAAACACCTTTCCAATCCTGGCCCTTTGCACCATCAATTTAGAGATCTTCCCCTTATTTGAAAAGATCATTAGCAATATTCCCAGAGCTCTGAAACAGTTGGTCCCCAGTCAAACCTTGAACCTGAACTGCATCTACAGATCCTTTGCCTCTAAGATTCTATGACCTCCAAGTGTGACTAGTTTTTAAGTATCCAATTAGGTCAGTGTCTTTTCTACACCTTTTACCAGCTCCGAGGTGAAAGTTTTAGCCTGGAGTCTTGCTTATGTCTTGTCATTTGTTAAATTCTGCAGATTGCTTCCCTGTTTAAGCATTTGCTTTTGCTAACCAGCTGAGTGTTCTTAAAGTTGTAATGTTCTTAAAGTGCTAAACTAACTCCTTAAAACTAGTTTTCACCATTGTTAACCGGAGGTATTTAAACAACAATCTTACCACTGATCACCATTTGCAGCAATAACCCGTGTAAGTTTGTGATTGGAGTGGAATGCTGCAACTAACCCTCCTTTCTACTCTTCTAAACAAAACATTAATCAGCTTAGTCAGTCCTTAGTGGGCGAGTAACAAAAACAAATTAAACAGTCAATGGGAACATATCAAACTGAAATGGAAATTTATCAAACTCAAATCAAAATGGCATTATGAAGAGGCAGAGTTTAGATCAGAGTGGTACCTGCACGCCCCCCAACAACCCACCCTCCCGTCCTGGCACCCTCCCCTGCCACTGCAGGAATTGCAAAACCTGCACCCACACCTCCTCCCTTACCACCATCCAAGGCCTCAATGGAGCCTTCCACATCCACCAAAGTTTCACCTGCACATCCACCAATGTCATTTATTGTATCTGTTGCTCCCGATGCGGTCTCCTCTACATTGGGGAGTCTGGACGCCTCCTCGCAGAACGCTTCAGGGAACATCTCCGGGACACCCGCACCAATCAACTTCGCCGCCCCGTGGCCCAACATTTCAACTCCCCCTCTCACTCTGCCGAGGACATGGAGGTCCTGGGCCTCCGCCACCGCCGCTCCCTCACCACCCAATGCCTGGAGGAAGAACGCTTCATCTTCCGCCTCGGAACACCTCAACCCCAGGGCATCAGTGTGGATTTCACCAGTTTCCTCATTTCCCCTCCCCCCACCTTACCCCAGATCCAACCTTCCAGCTCAGCACTGTCCTCATGACCTGCCCTACCTGCCAATCTTCTGTCCCACCTATTGACTTTACCCTCCCCTCTGATCTATTACCTCCATCCCCACCCCCATTCACCTATTGTACTTTTTGCTACCTTCTCCCCAGCCCCACCACCCCCCCCATTTATCTCTCCACCCTGGACGCTTCCTGCCTCTATTCCTGAAGAAGAGCCTTTGCCTGAAACATTGATTTTCCTGCTCCTTGGTTGCTGCCTGACCTGCTGTACTTTTCCAGCACAACTCTGATCTAAACTCTGGTTTCCAGCATCTGCAGTCCTCACTTTTGCCTATTATGAAGAGGCACCCCAACCTCTGCTCACTGGTCCCTAAATGACTCCACTGTGTTGAACCCTCCTTTCTACAATGGACTAAAGGATCTTTTACTGGTCGGTTAATAGTGGTAGAGGATGAGCCACAAATGAATCTTAACAAGAACAGCCATTTGGTTTAACAATAAGTCTTTAGTTTACTGCATTATAACAATGGCTACCCGAGTTAAATTGGTTAGTTAAGCATAATTACTAAGACTATCAGAAGCCAGGAATGAGATCATCATGATCCCATCATGGTCTAGAATTGAGCTCTCTTTATCTCCACACAAGACTGGTGGAACCTAATGATCCACCATAAATCCTTTCAGAACCCTACTTTATACAGCATCAATCTGCTGGATACAAAATATTAAAGCCTGGATGGATTTGATAGCTCCAGTACAATCTGGTGAATGTGAACTGTGATGTCACTTTTATTTTGGCAATGCAGAGATAACCTTTGCATTCTGCACACTGTGTATCCCTCAGTATATTTCAAACACATTTTATTTTAAACATCTTAATGCCTCAACAGAAACAGATCAGCGAGAAATGGTACATGAAAGGGCAAAGCATTTTGCAAGCTCATCAATGTACAGCAGGCTATTGGAAATCAGGCAAAATCCCAAAGCAGTGAGACAATCAGCAAAGTAAAAATGCATGTGTCTTTTAACACACTGACATATGCATTGACCTCGGGTTTGTATTTCAGTCTTTAATGTCTATTCTGAATTTGTCAAGACATTGTACTTGTGAACCCATTAATAATTCATCCCTACCTGAGTGAATCACTGGAAGCTGACAGCCCCAAGATAGTTCCTGCAGTTATTAGCTAAGTGTGGGTTTCGGCTCAGGATCACTGGGAGAATGGTAGAATGACGTTATGACAACTTAATGAGTATAGGAAAAAGCAGCTAATGTCTGGACACGCCTCACAAATAATGACTCCACCGACCAGTTGTGAGACTGACTACAACTCAATATCACTGTTTGTTCCTGCAACCTTTTTTTTGTTGGTCTTAATGATAGTATTGTAAGGAAACTATTTCAACTTGATTCCAAGGAAGGTGTAACAAAAAAGATTGCACATTGAAGACTTAGAAAACTTGGGTTATTCTGTTCAGAGTATAGAAGTTTAAGAGGGGATTTAATTGAACTATTCAAAATTATGAGATATATTAAGCAAGTTATCAAGGAGAAACCATACTAGTTGAAAGAATCAAAGAAGTAACCAAAGAACAAAAACAAAATAACAAGCAAAATGGCGAATGGGGATAAGAGGACATTTTTAACTCAGCAAATTGTTGCAATGTGGAATGCACTGCCTGGAAGAGTGGTGTGAGCAGATTCAGTCATTCCTTCCAAAAGGGAACTGGTTAAATACATGTTAAATTTGAGAACCACAGAGTGAGAGCAGAGAGGTGGAATTAATTGAAGAGCTCTGACAAAAAAAATCAGCATAGGTCCATTGGGCAAAATGACCTATTCTATGATGGTCAGAATCAAATCCAGTTTTGTGTTTGGCACAAATAGAACAGGGAGAAAGTGAGGACTGCAGATGCAGAAGATCAGAGCTTAAAAATGTGGTGCTGGTAAAGAGCAGCAGGTCAGGCAGCATCCAAGGAGAAGGAGAATCGACGTTTCGGGCATAAGCCCTTCTTCAGGAATGAGGAGGGTGTGCCAAGCCGGCTAAGATGAAAGGTAGGGAGGAGGGACTTGAGGGAGGGGCGTTGGGAATGCGATAGGTGGAAGGAGGTTAAGGTGAGGGTGATAGGCTGGAGAGGGGGTGGGTGCGGAGAGGTCGGTAAGACCTCCCCCCACCTTTTCTCAGCCCCAGCCCTCAGACTCAGCACCGCCTTCTTGACCTGCAATCTTCTTCCCGCACCAACCAACCCAACCAACCAACACTTTAAGTCCCCCTCCAATTCCGCCAAGGACATGCAGGTCCTTCGCCTCCTCCATCGCCAGACCATGGCAACACGGCGCCTGGAGGAAGAGCGACTCATCTTCTGCCTAGGAACCCTCCAGCCACAGGGGATGAATGCGGATTTCTCCAGCTTCCTCATTTCCCCTCTCCCCACCTTTTCTCAGTCCCACCCCTCAGACTCAGCACCGCCTTCTTGACCTGCAATCTTCTTCCCAACCTCTCCGTCCCCACCACCTCTCCGGCCTATCACCCTCACCTTAACCTCCTTCCACCTATCGCATTCCCAACGCCCCTCCCCCAAGTCCCTCCTCCCTACCTTTTACCTTAGCCTGCTTGGCACACCCTCCTCATTCCCGAAACGTCGATTCTCCTTCTCCTTGGATGCTGCCTGACCTGCTGCGCTTTTCCAGCAACACATAAATAGAACAGGGCAGAAAGGCAGATGATTGAGAGAAAGCCTAATTTTTTGACACACTGTTTTCAGTGATTTGTTAAAAACAACTGGTGAGAAAGTGTAGCAGTACTCCATGGAGAAGGAGTGGACAAACGCACACACGCAAAATATGGAAAAGTCAGGGGTGAGTGGCAAGGCAGCGATTTTATTGTACCAGAGTCTCATTTTCAAATACATCAATGGGGACTGTAACAATCATCTCATAGTTCCAAGTTTGAATGACGTGAATTCGGAGGAAGAAGCATATTGGATTTGAAATGTGAACTCTATTTCTCTCTCTGGAGTTGCTGCTAGACTCGCTGACATTTTGTGACTTGGTTTTATTTGTTTTAATGGCGAGTCTCATTTGCTCACATTCAATAAGAAATGATAAAAATAAGCTCCCCTTTAAGCATAAAATAGAAAGTTTGTTTCAATTGGTTCAATGACAAGGTATTGTTTTGTAATTGCCAGGACATTCAGAATGATTGACAGGCTGAAAATGCATTTTTGTGCTTTCAGTAATTCAACCTTTCCTCAGACCACAGCAATTGATGGAACAATTAGTGTGGAGTTAGGTGTGATATGTACTTCAATATTGTGCTGCTTGGTAATCATAATTCAGAAAATTGACCTTGATCTCCTGTATTCATTTTCACTATTATGCAGACAGTTGAGATATCAGGTGTAGCTGTTGAATACTTCAGTACAACTGTAAGAGGAATCTCTTACAATGATTAACACAAATTTATTTTTAAATACTTGCAATTTTTAAACAGAATTTCACAACCTTAGCATATCCAAAATAATTCTACAGCCACATTCTAACGTAATCATTGGCTCGTGTAAAAATCATATGGCTGAACTAACAAGAAATTTGAGTGCTGGTCATTTGTGGTGTGTAGGAAAGCATTTCTAAAATTATGATGACATCTCAGAACATGGGAACTGGAGAGTCAATTCAGCCCTTAAGTCCTGCACTGCCATTCAATTAGACAGTATCTGACTTGCGTCTTAACTCCAGGTTAACCAATTTAGTTCCACAATCTTTATGAAATAACTCGACAGAGGTCAGTATCCCATCACTAAGTCACCCTTTATTTACACGTGGAGAGTCCTTTACACTGAGCCAGCTCCCTCACAGCTAGTTCTGAGTGAACAGCACGTCTGACACCCCTGTTCTTATCTATCAGCCAGGGCTCCCTGATTGGACCAGATTGATATCCCAAATCAGGGAACTCATATTTATTAGATTAGATTAGATTACTTACAGTGTGGAAACAGGCCCTTCGGCCCAACAAGTCCACACCAACCCGCCGAAGCGCAACCCACCCATACCCCTACATTTACCCCTTTAACCTAACGCTACCGGCAATTTAGCATGGCCAATTCACCTGACCCGCACATCTTTGTGACTGTGGGAGGAAACCGGAGCACCCAGAGGAAACCCACGCAGACACGGGGAGAATGTGCAAACTCCACACAGTCAGTCGCCTGAGTCGGGAATTGAACCCGGGTCTCTGGCGCTGTGAGGCAGCAGTGCTAACCACTGTACCACCGTGCCGCCCAAATATTCTATGAGGTCCACCTGACTGACCTCAATACATTCGCTACACTTTAATAACCTTGTTCAACAATAAACAAATGAGATTCAGTTTTGCAATACTTAATTGAACTCTGACCTGAACAGTTTTTTTGGAGGGGATGTGGCAGAGAATTACAAATTTCACTCACCGTTGACTGATTCCTGACCAACTCTGAATAATCTACCTCTAATTGTAAGCTTACAATCCCTCTACCACTGGAATTAGTTACTCTCTACCTATCTTACCAAATCGTACCAAATCCTTTAAGCATGATCAACACCTTAAATCTATCCTGTGGGTATCCTGAGTTGTCTGATATCTTCCAGAGATTTCAGAAATGACTGCACCCGCTATCTGATTTTCTGAGGAACTCCAATCTTTGTGGATTGTAGGAAGTCACTACCTCAGAAAACCGATGTTTTCAGCTGACAAGTGCACTCAAGATAGAGATCAAAGGGACATGAAAATATTAATCCAGTGCTCTTTTGAATGTTGTTATTGAATTTGATTTCATCACCCTTTGGGACAATGAGTTATATATCAGAACAATTCACTGTGTAAGTTCTCTTCCCGTGCATCTCTTTTATTTTATTATTTTAAAATAACCTTGTACTATCTGGTTACTAACCTCAGCTAACACTTCCCTTAAGTTTTTCTGATAGATGGAGAGCCATATCTCCTCAAACTCTAACTTCAAACTCTTGACATAGCTGAATACTTGTAAATATTCAAGTCAATTTACTCTCCACTCAATCTAAGGGCAGCATTTAACATTACCAACATTGTATCATTGTCCCATGCCCACCCCTGTCAGGAAGCCTCCTGCTTTAAGCATCAATCAGACATTCAACTGGGCAGCAGTACACATTGCCCAGGATTAAGCACTCGAGCGTGAAATTCAGACTCACGCCCTTCACATTCAACCCCTTCTGTGACCTTGCCATTCTCAATCTTTAAAACCTCCTCCAATTCTACAAACCAGAGCTATTCTCAAGCTATTCAGTAGCGTCATGTGGAGGCAATGGTTATGCACCAATCAGAAGTCCATGATGAGGCCTTTAAGGGAAATTAAATTACCCACTTAATAACTTCAACTGGTTGCAGGGAATGAAAGCCATCAATGAGTCTTACCTCTCTGAACATAACTGGGTAGCCACCACCTTCCCACTTGATGAAATGACTTGGCACAACAAAACTCACCAAACTGGAGATTTAATACTGCCCTGAAGATGAGGTGTTATTTTGTATCAGATGCTAATAGGTTTTTGGTTCTGCAATTAAATGAGATCACCACATTTCCTTTCAATCAGGATCATTTCAAGTTCAAAGCCCAAGACTGATTTGCCCACTAGCCAATGTCAAACAGATTTCTATGCCAACTCACATCAATATATTTGACTTAACTATAATAACATGAGAATCTGTCCGATTGACATGGCCAGAAAAAACATACAGTCTTATGTTTAAAATGCTCTGATTAGATTATACTAGATTCCCTACAGTATGGAAACAGGCCATTTGGCTCAACAAGTCCACACAGACCCTTTGAAGAGTAACCCACCCAGACCCATTCCCCTACCCTAAATTTACCCATGACTAATGCACCTAGTACTATGGGCAAGTTAGCATGGCCAATTCACCTTTTTGGATTGTGGAGGAAACCCACGCAGACATGGGGAGAATGTGCAAACTCCACACAGACAGTCGCCTGAATCAACCTGGGTCCTTGGCACTGTGAGACAGCAGTGCTAACCACTGAGCCACCGTGCCACTCTGTAATTTATGATTTTGTATCTCCTTATCCCTATATCATAATTCACACCAAGTACCATTCTCCTACCACACCACTACTCACTCAATTACATTACCTCCTAGTCTAGCAATGCCTCAAATTTGAAATTCTCACTTTTGTATTCAAACCCTTCTGTGACCTTGCCATTCTCAATCTCTAAAACCTCCTCCAATTCTATAAACCATTGACGCTTCTGGGTTCATCCAACTCAGGCTTTTTGTGCACCCCTGACTATGTCATTGGTCAGGTCAAAAATTCAAGTGATTTTTGGATCTCTCACTGGATCTCTCACTGGATCCATGCTGGGATTCATGCCTGCTGTATATAATATCGACTTGTTCAACTTGATGACTATTCAGCCAGCAATAAGACATCATAAGGCTCAAGGTTGAGGAGCAGGAAGTTCAGTGCTTCAGCCCTCAAGTAAACTGATTAAAGTGTAAAAGTCCAGGTTCAACTCATGACCAATCTGGAAAATCTTCACAGATATAGCTCAATTTCAGAACAGCACGGTGAAATAAAATAGCAGCATATTGTTCTGTCTTGAGACCATTGTGTGCAAGCATCATCATCATCAGGATCTTCTCAATAAAAATAACATTGAACAATGTGACCTCCTGGAACAAAAGTCAGTAGTCTTTATTATCTGGCAGAAACACGTAACCCTAATCCAAGGTTATAAGTTGAGGAGGAAACATTCCAAAAGATCAAGGCTACTGCCCAAAGACAAATCCATAAACTAAATGAGAAAGCAAAGGAAGAGAATGCCTGAGAGATCCAATTGCACTCTGATCTTCACAACATGCAAAGCTTTTCTGAAGGTACCAAGGCCATCCATAGACCAAGGTCAAATGGAC
This sequence comes from Chiloscyllium plagiosum, assembly GCF_037043375.1. Classification (NCBI taxonomy): domain Eukaryota; kingdom Metazoa; phylum Chordata; class Chondrichthyes; order Orectolobiformes; family Hemiscylliidae; genus Chiloscyllium; species Chiloscyllium plagiosum. The sequence goes on from NW_028270141.1 coordinate 49,134,733, forward strand.
ACAATCTCCTTCACACACAGCATGGCATTTGTCTTCTTAAAGATGACAATCTGATCTGTTAAAGCTGAAAAGAAGATTCCCAACAACTTCTCAACCCTGAATTCACACTGGCAACTGTTTCTTTCCCATCAAGTCCACCGGTGATACACTTGATGGGTGAACTAAGATCCTTTCAACAAAAACAACGCTAAAAAAATGTGACGTTCTGGAACAAAAGCCAGCAGACGTAAACACTTGGCAGAAAGATCCAACACTAACCTAATGGGAGAGTTGCAACAAGTAATCACACAGATGAGAAACAACAAAATGTGCAGCATCAAAGGTATTCCAGAAGAGATCTTCAAAGCTGGTGGGCTGATGTTCCCACCAACACTTCATGCATTCATCCAGCAGATTTGGGAAGCAAAATAACTCTGCCCCAACCCAGTTGTAATTAGTATCAAGAAGGGAGATAAATCACAATGTGAAAACGATTTAGGTCTTTTCACCCCTTGTCCACAGCAGGGAAAAATCCTGGCATGTATTCTCACTGTACATGAGCAAAAGCCTCCCAGGGATACAGTGTGCCTTTAGACTTCTCAGAGGGACCTGTGACATGTTTTTGTTGACAGGTAATCCAAAAATGTCTTGAGATCTGCACTGGTTTGTCTGATTAAAACATTATCCAGCAGAGAGGCCTAACCTTAACCTAATCTAACCTAAGGTTATAAATTGAGATGGCAACATTGCAAAAGCTCAAAGATGATGCCCAAAGACAAATCCATAAGTTAAAGGACAAATAGTGAATTAGAAGTCCTTGTGGATCAAAGATTTGGATGAGCATACATCACAACCTTACAATTGTTTTATGGTGATATAATTGTAATTGCCTTGACAGGAAGACCAGAAACTGACACCTTCAAATCCCAGACAGAGTTCAAGGAAGGCCCCAGTACTATTTACAATATGCCTGACAATGGCTATTCACCTCAAAGATCAACTGCCCTCTGGTGTCAGCATTAAATACTGCCAAGATGGAAAATTTTACTTTCAGCCACTGTGTCAAAACAAATGGAATCTAATGAGTTTACAAATGAATTTAATGATGTTTCCAATTCTGTACCAGATTTACTATGCCCCTCTCAATCTCTTCAAATCTTTACATGAATGACTCAGCCTATCCTTGAATGTTGCTAAAACAAATGTATACTCAACCCTCAGCTGATTAAACAAATATATATGTTGAATGAGAAAGTCTGGAATATGTTGAGTATGATTGACAGCTCAAAGAGATTATTGAAGGATTAGCTAGCTTCCATGTTTGACTATGAATACAAATGCTTGTTTTTTTTAACAGGGATTTAAACACTTTAAGGCAACTAAACATATTAAGTAGGCTTTTGTCAATGGTCTGTTCCCATAGCTTGGCTTCCACTCTCTTAAAAGGCCATCACTGATGATGAATTAGCTAAACCAGCTCAGCCTTCTATACACTAGCAGCAGTGTTTGACCAAAAAGATCTTCGTAAATCAACAAAATCCTAGTGCACAGAGCAGTTGTCATCACCACACTCCTGCATTGCAATAGCAATACTCATTCTAATTTCTTCATTTAGTATGCGGACATCTGAGGTCTGTATGTGACACTGACTTCCAAAACCAGAAGCTCCAGCAGGGCTGCACTGCTTAGAGGGATTATTGGCAGTCAGACTTAGACAGGAAACGATCAGGGTATAAGAAATAGGAGTAACAATAGACCACTCTGTCCCTGAACCTGTTCTGCCATTGAGTACAATTGTCTCTGAGCTTCTCCCTCAATTCCAGTTTTCTGCCCACTCCCACACTGCTTTATGCTTTTGGTTGCTAAAAATCTATGAAAGCGTGGTTCAGATGGTCTTGGTATAATTTAAAGTGGATTAATTTATCACTCAATTTTGTGAAATATGGGAGCTTGCTGCATTTTCCTCTAACATTGCCTTTCAGAAGATGTACTTACTGCGTATACTGTGCTGAGATGCTTTGACATTAGGAGACAACCTATAAATGCAGACACTATTTATTTAGTATTTCAATAAAGTCAAGATGATAAGGATGAGAATGGGGAGAAATACTCATCCTAGTCTGTTGACATTTGGATTGTGGCTGGATAGCAATGGCTTCATCACATCCTCCAGATGCAATGGGAGGACTGTCTTCTTTAAGTCAGCTACATTGGTGGTCAGGCAAAACTCCTGACAAATCCAATGTGATGGCTTAGACATTGCTCTGTATTTTTGAGGATTCAGAGAAACTCAACAACTTAGCCACAATGGTAGAGGGACACTGGATACAGAATTACATTCCCAATTCTAACAGATTGTACTTTTTTTCAATAGAGGAAAAGCGGGAGATGTAATTCAGTCATAAGGTAAATCCAACCTTCTCAGGACCATTTGAACTCAGTGCAGAGTTCAAATGCTCTTCATTTTTGCTTAGTATGGTCCATTTCCTGCAATAAGTGACTTACAATTCTTAACAGTTGTGTGTAAAAATGGACAAAATCCTTAAACATGGCAAGTTATTTAAGTCCCAGTCCTTTAAATTTTGGGGAACAGAAACAGCCAGCTGTGTCTGTCAGTTCAAAAAAGGTCTTACTGGCAATTTGGATAGTTTCTTGCTGGCATAAAACTGAGGCTGATTATTATGGCATTATTACATTTTGCTTAGTTTTGCATGCTTACATTTCCTGGGGGTAGGGGCTGTAAGTTCAGTTTAATTGACAGCTGATAGAGATGATTGAAGGATTAACTATCTTTCATGGCTGGCTATAAATGCAAGTGCTTGTTTTTTAACAGGGTCCTAAGCACTTAAAGGGACATTCACAACTCCTCAGATACTGAAACAGTCCATGTTCAAAATGCAACAAGATCTGGGCAATATCCAGGCTTGCATTGACAAGTGGCAAGTAACATTCACAGCACAAAAATGCCAGGCTATGACCATCACTAATAAGAGACGATCTAACCACCACTCCTTGGTAGTTAACGGTGTTGCTGTCACTGAATCTCCCACTATCAACATCCTGGGAGTTATCACTGACCATAAACTCAACTGGACTCATCACATTAACGCAGTGGCTACATGACCAGGTCAGAAGCTAGGAATACTGCGGCAAGTAACTCACCTCCTGATTTTATAAGGCACAAATCAGGAGTGTGATGGAGTATTCCCCACTTGCCTGGATGAGTGCAGCCCCAACATTCAAGAAGCTTGACACCATTCAGGTGAATGGTACTACATCCACAAGAATCCACTCCCTCCACCATCGACGCTCAGTAGCAGCACTGTGCACTATCTACAAGATGCACTGCAGAAATTCACCAAAGATCCTCAGACAGCACCTTCCAAACCCACGACCACTTCCATCTAGAAGGGCAGCAGATATATGGGTACACCACCACCGTCAACTTCCCCTCCAAGCCACCGGCCTTCCTGACTTGGAAAAATATTGACATTCCTTCACTGTATCTGGGTCAAAATCCTGGAATTATCCCCTAATGGCATTGTGGGTCAGCCCACAGCAGCGGTTCAAGTAAGCTCACCACCATCTTCTCAAGTGCGACTAGGGATGGGCAATAAGTGCTGGCCAGCCAGAAATGCCCACATCCCATGACTGAATTCAAGAAAATTCGGCGCATAACATCAAATTCAACCTGCTATAAGATAGGCAGTTTACAAAATTAGTCGGACTTCACCACCAGACTATGTTATGACTGGTGCTGAGGACTACAGAAATCAAGCCTCCAGGCCAGCCATTGTTGCAAGGTCCCAATGTAGCAGAAGACTGTGGGATTCATTGGTTGCTTTGTGTATCTTTTCACATGTGTTACTTGAATTATTAAAACTTAAATTTCGTAACTGAATAAGATCCTTTGTTCTCGATGATTTCTTGATCAGATCCAAAAACAAACCAAAGGCAGCTAAAAACCTCAAGTTTACAGATGGGTTTGATCAGCAGGTAAATTCCCTCCTTATATCCCTGTGGATCTCTCTCTCTCTCCTCTTCCAATACACTTCTTAGAGGACTGACCAAATTTCCAGTTATCTCTCTTAGTATTTCCTTCATGCAGCTTAGTCTGGGAAGATCCTACTCCTATACTTTCAGACAGTTGTTACAATGACAGGAATAAGAAAAAAAAAATCCAAAGTTGGGAGTGCCAGGAAATACAGAGTTGTTTGAAGTAATGTGCAGCACTGTAAGCATCCAGGGATGAAAAATGACTTCACGCACCATTACCTGTGTTCAAATCAAAAGTCAGAATTATTTTTAGTTGCTTCTGACAGCGTTTCAAAACATAAACCCCCCATCGAAATTCCATTTTTTTTCTGCCTAACCTGACAAAACATATCAAGCAGGTATGAGTGATTTAATAGAGCAATCAACCCAATGACAAATCTGATTGAAGTCTCACTTCAGAAAACTGACAGGTGATTTTTGTCCCAACGCATTCAGACAAATATCACCTCACCCTCTGCATGGTACCTATTGGTAATCCAGGCCTTGTGATATTACTCCAAACCTTGCTCTTTGTTCTTCCCTTTTTGTCTTTGAATTGAAGATTTCTTTTTCACCCGAAACCAATTTTATTTTCTTGCTGAATGAGAGGTCATTCTCCTCAGCAACAAAATCAAGCCCAAGTTATGATCTGGTGCCAGTTGGGCACAGTGAAAACAGAATAAAAGATGGTATTGTTTCCATGTTCGGCCTAACCTGCAGTTGGACAGGGCAGTGTCTCTACTGGGGTCTGACAGGAGACAGTCATAACTCTAGATCACCTGACTAGCAAGGGTCAGCTGAGACACAATTGATAATTTCTTACATTTCTGAGGCAGCAGATGGTGAGTGTGGATAAGGAGTGGAAGCTGGAAAAAGCACAGCAGGTCAAACTGTGTCAGAAGAGAAGGGGAGTCGATGTTTCAAGTTGGAACCTTTCATCAGGACTGCTTTTATTTTGGAGATGAAGAGGTCATGGGAGGATAGAAGGCCTTGATGGGGTGTCCAGGAGGATGGAGTTTGTTGGAGGTGGGAGAAGGGGTCTTCGGAGGGTGGGTGGGATTCACATTTGAAGAAGTAGACACAGGCGGAGGAAAAAGTGTTCAACATCTAGTGTGCTTAATGGAATAAAGGTGAATCCTTTGCTGAAGACTGACCATTCATCGTCAGATGACAGGGAGGTCTTGGGGGATGGTGAATATCCAGCTGGTCTTGGGGCTAGGACCTAGTGTTGAGCTAGAGATGCGAGCGGGGGTGGAGATTGTTTCTAGAGTGGGTATGTGTGTGGGTAGGATCATATGATTGGCGATGATGTCAGCGGTCATGTGATTGGCTGCATCAGCAGAAGCAACATTGTCAACGGCAGTTACAGATGTGGCGTGATGGGCAGCGTCAGTAGAGGCAGTGAGCTCGGTAGTGGTCGCAGAGGTCGTGTTGTCTGTGGAGGCGGCGTGGTCGGCAGTGTCAGTGGAAGCGGCCTGTTTGACAGTGGAGGCCGCAGAGGTGGTATGTTTGGTGACAGATGTGAAGCAGCATGGTCGGTGATGTCCGCAGAAGTGATGCCATCGTCTTTGGTAGTGGAGCGACCGAATGGTTAACGACATCCGATTGATTCAGGAGGAAGTTCGGGATAGAGTCTGCAGTGGTCAAGGAGGTAAGTGCAAGAGCGTTTGGTGTACTTACGCTTTTTGACGTCTGATAGGGTGAAGAAAAAACGTTGATTGAGGATGTGAATCATTATGAGGACGAAGAACAACAGAGGTCCTTTGCAGGTGCGAGAAAGCGAGGCTCTGAGTCAGGGCAGAGTTGACTGCAGTGAGGGAAAATGGTAGCACACAGCTGCAAGCATGGAGCTGAGGATCTGTAGGGGGAACCATTTCTGGTGGCTCTCAACCTGCTGTAGATAGCGGTAGTCACGGTTTGGTCCAAATTGAGATGGTCTGAATGTTGTCTGGAATCCATGGTGGATAGGTCGGCTGCATAGGTAGGTGCTGAGGAAGGAGACATGGCTGTAGTAGTTTGGACTGTTTCAGGATGTGGTCAAAGAGCTTCCTGGCAGAGGAGATGACCATCGTGTTACAGTGGGAGAAGGACCCACTGAGTTCTTTGCGGAGGGAGGAGGAAAACCTCTTCAAGTTTGACATCCTTATTTGAGGGTTTGCTAATGATTTTCAGCAACTAAGGTTTAGTTAGGACTACAGCTGCTGCAGAGTCAGAGTGGATAAACAATGGACTGGAAAAAGCACAGCAGGTCAAGCAGCATCAGAGAAGCAGAGTCGATGTTTCGGGTCGGAGTTCAATTCCCACGCCAGGAAGTCTAGGCCATCTCCCTGTAATTCCCTACTGGACAGAGACCTGCGCTGTTGCTGGTGCCATCTTTAGAATAAAAAATTAAATAAAGCTCCATTTTCCCATTCAGTTACATTTCATAGCAGAGCAGTTCACCGTGTGAGTACTGGCTAATATTTGTCCCTCAAGTGATAGATTATTTCTTTATTGTTACATTTATGTTTGTGGGAGCTTGCTATGCACAAATTTCTATGCAAACAGTCACTATAATTCAAGTTGTAAAATTGCTGTGGGACACCCTTGGATCATAAAACATTGAATCGGGATTTTTTTCATTTTTCGACCCAGAAGCATTATCAAACACAACTGAGTGCTTCCCCACCACCAAAATCACTGACTTTTATTTTGTTTTAACTCGTAACCACCGCCAGTTTAAAACAAAATCCATGTATCCAACTGAGTATTTACAAGCAAAGCCCATTGTGGGCAATGCAAACCATCAAAGTTGAGGGGGTTTAGGGAGAAATGGAGGGGGCTAAATCAAAATGAAGTCAGAGGGAGGAATAACACTCTTACCTCTGCGGTGCCCAACTCTCTCTAATAGCATCAAGAGCATTGATGGACACTGCATGCTCCTTCTCCGAGAACATCTGGGCACAAGCGTAACCAAAGAGGGGCAGACAATCAGCAGAAATGACTGCATCCGTAGTCCACTGCCAGGACCTGTTTATAGACAGCGTGGCCAGCAAAAGGAATTCTTAACATTCCTCTGTCTTGGATCCAGTTTGAACCTCCATCAAGCATCAAATTACTTGGATGGAGCAAATCCCTGCACTGACTTGCTGCCCCTTTGATCTGAAGTCTAACCTTTCTTTCCTCTTATTTAATCTATTAGAAATGCTAATGGTCTATTGGTCACAGCAGGGAGATACTTGTTTTTGTAGTTATTGTTACCAGTATTTGATGGCTTAATTAAAATTAATCTTAGACAATGACTCATGAAAATTTGAAGAAAGGTAATTAGAATAATAATAATTGAAGTGTCAAGAAATATTGGTAATTGTGAGAAATTAAAATGGGCTGGAGAATTTTAATGCACAGATTTCACCGTTATCTGCCATATTTGATCTATGTAAATGTCAGGACTGCAAAGAAATTTGGAGTGCACTGAAACTTTGGTTGTGTTGAAGTTTGAAACACGCTTTGAGCATTGAGCTGATTGATCCATTTATCTTCTCGTAACATATTTAGATGGTGGTGCAGGCTCTTCCTTTACATAAAATAGGTCACTAAGAATTTGTTACATTTTAGGAACCCAAGAATAGGAGCAGGCCATTCTGCCTTCGATCTGACTAATCTGTATGTTACCTCCATTTATCTATGTTGTTCCATAACCCTTGATACCCTTATCCTAACAAAAGTCCATTGAGATGATAAAAGCAAATCACCACTGATGTTGGAGATCTGAGATAAAAACAGTAAGTGCAGGATGAACTCAGCAGTCTGACAGTATCAGAAGAGAAATAAACACAGGTTCATATCTTCTGATCAGGATTGGACATTCTGGATGGATCTTTGTAGGGGTCTGAGCAAACCGGATTATCATAAGACATAGAGTCATAGAGATGTACAGCATGGAAACAGACCCTTTGGTCCAACTTGACTATGCCGACCAGATATCCTAAATTAATCTAGTCCTATTTGCCAACATTTGGCCCATACACCATGTAAACCTTTCCCATTCATATACCCATCCAGATGCCTTTTGAATGCTATAATTGTACCAAGCTCCACCACTTCCTCTGGCAGCTCATTCCATCCATGCACCAACCTCTGCGTGCCCCTTAGATCCCTTTTATATCTTTCCCTTCTCACCCTGAACCTATGACCTCTCGTTCTGGACTCTCCCACCCCAGGGAAAAGACCTCGTCAATTTATCCTATCAATGTCCCTCATGATTTTATAAACCTCCATAAGGTCTTGTAGACAAACAGGAGGCTGGAAGAACACAGCAAGCATAGCATCATCAGAAGGTGGAGAAGTCAATGTTTCGGGTTACAACCTTGCTCCAAAAAATGGGAATTAACTGCTCCAACTTCAAAAGCATTGATTTTATGTTTGCAGCAAATCGAGATTAATTCAGAACTGGGTTTGATTTATATTAAGTACATTCAGATAAAATAAGTCATTGAAATGGCAATTCAAAAATATCTACAATTTCCAGTTCTTTATTGAGTGGAATATGCCACTCCAAAACGGAAGAATGGTCATAACCTGAACAGTCTGTCTTACACCTTATGCTACTTTGCATAACATCTGCAGCCTGCTTGTATTTTCAAAAGAAAATTAATTTTGTGCATCCAAGCCAATGGAATGGATGTGAAAGCAGGTTATAAGAAATTACGTAGCAAGGACAAACAGGCTGGGAACCTTTTTTTCTGAAAATAGGGACTAAATTGAAGGATTTAAAGTTATGACAAAGTTCAATGAAGTGAAGATGTTTCCAAGTGTGGGGAGTCAAATGTATAATAATTAATTAATTCAATAGAGAATTCAGAAAAAGAGACCAACAAGTGGGAAGAATGTTCATTTCACTAAGGAATGATTGAGGGTTGTAGCTTAGATAAACTAAACAGGAAGCCTCATTCCCGATAAAGGGCTTTTGCCCAAAATGTCAATTTCCCTGCTCCTCGGATGCTGCCTGACCTACTGTGCTTTTCCAGCAGCACTCTAATCTTGACTCTATTCCAGCATCTGCTGTCCTCACTTTCTCCTAAACAGGAAGGTAGTTAAGTGCATGAGAGCATAAGGAATAGGAAATCCTGCTCCGGCGAGAAGATGATGACTGGGTAGAGGTCTTCTGGAGTAGAAAAACTGGCATGTATCTGAAGGGTCAAATGGCCTGTTTCAAGCCTTGTGATTCATCAAGTTCATCCTTTCTCAAACTGTTCATCTAAAATGTTGGAGTTTGGAAGTACTGATTGAGACGTATAAGATTATGAAAGGATTGGACACTCTGGCAGTAGGAAACATATTTCCACTGATGGGTGAGTGCCGAACCAGAGGACACAGCTTAAAAATACGGGGTAGACCATTTAGGACAGAGCTCAGGAGAAACGTCTTCACCCAGAGAGTGGTGGCTGTGTGGAATGCTCTGCCCCAGAGGGCAGTGGAGGCCCACTCTCTGGATTCATTTAAGAAAGAGTTGGATAGAGCTCTCAAAGATAGTGGAATCAAGGGTTATGGAGATAAGGCAGGAACAGGATACTGATTAGGAATGATCAGCCATGATCATATTGAATGGCGGTGCAGGCTTGAAGGGCTGAATGGCCTACTCCTGCACCTATTGTCTATTGTCTATTGTCTACTTGTACCAGTGTAACTGCCTGATGCTAAGCTTTTGAAGTTGGGCTGTTGTTCAATGGGAAGCACTTGTACAAACCAAACTGGAGCATCATCTGGAACGATTCTGTGAGATCCTACTCCCAGCAACTTCCTCTTTCCAAATCCAAATCTAAAACAAAATAATAAAGGGAAAAAAAACTGCAGATAATGGAAGTTCTAACAAAGGGTCATGGAACCCAAAGCGTAACTCTACTTTCTCTCCACACCTTCTTGACTCCCAATTCATGCAGCAATAACTACTGGAGTAAGAGAATAACTTCTTGTAAAAGTTTAGTTTGTTCATACAAATTGTTGAGCTAGATTCTGTAATTCCACATGGGCAACTACTAATTGTACTCCAAATGCCCTCCGGCTGAGCAAACCCAGCAACTAGTTTCAATGTTATCTCCTCTCGTACATGCAGCTAACTCTGGAATTGGGAGGAATTAAAGGAAACTGGATTGACCAACAGACACAGCTATTGGATGATTAATATTTTTTTTGCAAGTCCCATGCTTTGTTTTCACTTTTTTTCTGAATGAGCCTGCGGTCCCTACTCCAAGTCACTTCCTTCTGCTGGAGTAAACTGAGTTTGTATACACTGTAAAATCCTGAGCAACAACCAAATGTAAATTTCATATAACGATGAGTATAATCAAAACTATGGCCAAGCTTTGAGTTGATATGTCTATTCCAACGACCCTGTTTTAATTAACTGTCAAAGATCGTGACAAAGTATCACATAGTATTTCCCACACAGAAACAGGACATTCATCAGAATAGGCCGATGTTGATGTTTATGCTTCAAATAAGCTTCATTCCTCTGCACTTTATTTAAACCCATCAACATATCTTTAAGTAATTTCTCGTACTCCCTCCCCATATTTTATTTACCTTAACTTCTACTTGTGGTCACATTTAATCATCTCAAGGCTCTCAACCAAGGAGTAGAATCAAGTCATTTATTCTTGAGGAACTGCCTCAGGAGAAGTAATTCTTGTCACAGAATTTCAACATTCGAACCATTTTCTGGGGAAACGAACCACTCTTGAATTTGTCATTGATTTTTAATGACTGTCATGTGTTCATGATCTCTAAACTTGGTTTCAATAGACTTTATGCCTGACCCTTTTCTAATCTTAAAGATTTCTAGGCACCTGACAGCCTTTTGTTTTCTAGTGAAAATAACTGCAAGGCTGTTCAATTTTCCCTCATTGTTATATCTTGCATTCTGGGATAATACTAATAAATCATTTTTGCACCTTCTCTATATCCTTATCATAATATGGAGGCCAGAGCTGTTTACAATGCAGCAATACAATCAAGAATGGAATAGCTCCTGTTTAGACTTGGTTCTGTAAACGTTTGAATATCTAGTTCAAACTTACACTAAAGGCCTGAACGCATCTTCCACAGTAATGCACCAGTAAAATCTAATTCTAATTCAGTAATAGCAAGGATTTGCTCACTCTTCACAAATGCCTTGTCAAATTCATGACTCATCCACTCTGTCTGTTTTTCTTTTTTTCTTCTTTTTTCTCATTTGTTTTTCTTTTGCTTCTACTTACCTTCTGGGGAGAGCTCGGTCATTGCAACATCAACGAAGAAGGCAGGTGATAGGAAGGTAGCTTCGTTGGGGTCCAGAGCATGACGATGCCTGGTGAGCCTGGAGCTGGACTCTGCCAGATGGTGGTGAGGTGGCTGATAAACCCAGAGCAGACTCCAGCAGTAGCGCTGACAAGATGGCTGATGGAGGGGTGAGCATTGGATCCAGCATCAGTTGCTACATCATTGCAGGTGACATCAGCAAGTTAGGCCCAGCAGCAAAAGATGGCACCTAAGAAGCAATGACTTGGACTGCTTGGGCTGGTGGCAGTGAGGTGGTGGTGGTGGAAGTGTTATTAAATCTCTTTAAGCTTTTCTTTTATTATTCAACTATTCAAAATGTCACTGGATCATGGCAACATGCATTCACTGGATCATGGCAACATGCATTCACTGTATTTTACTGTATTTTAAACTGTAAAATTAACATTCATTCATCATTCAAACATGAAAATCAAGAGGTCATTGATGCTGATGTGTCACTCTGTAATTAACTTCTGGAAAATATCACCTTGCTATACGACTCCATATTCAAATACTTTCAACAGCTTGAAGTTTGTGAATTTGCTGGATAGCTACTGAAAAACTTGTCATGGGAAGTTAAACTCCATCAGTTCAAAACTAAGTATTTTTTTAATGATGTAAGGTGTGAACTATTAACAGTCAACCACACTGACACTGAAAATCAAATATTATGAATGTAGAATCTCAATTTCCCATATTAATTGTTCATGGATATTATTTTAAAACATAATGAAGACTTTTTCTAATGATCACCGTGAACACAAACATAACAAATACTTTTTAAAAAATTACTTTTTCACTTTACTACTAGAATTAACTTTGTGGTGAATTTGATGCAATTTAATGTGAAAATCCAATAGGTTATTAACAGGGAAGCTAAAAATAAGTTTAGGCTGTATGAAACAAGCCGTAGAACAGTAATAAACAGGGGTTTGCTGAGAAGACAGCTGGAGTACTATGTGCAGTTTGGTCTTGTCATCTCAGGAAGGGCATACTTGCCATAGAGAGGGGGAAATAAAGGTTTATCAGACTGTTTCCTAGGATGAAAATATTGTTCAATGAGGATTCAGTAAATAGACTAGGATTATATTCTCTGAGTAATTGGGGTTATCTAATTGCCATGCATAAAATTCTTAAGGGAGTCATTTAATGCATTACTAACCTTGTGGTCTTGTCTATCTCTCCCAATATTGCTTGTAAGCTGGTACTAATCTTCAGTATCACTTTCTGAATCTCACATCCCTGGAAATTTGATTAAAACTCCATTATAGCATTAGCCACCGTCCATCCGCCGGTCCCCCAGTAATTGAATAATTGCTAATTTCCAACCTAACTCTTTAAATTCTTATTTCAGGACCATATCCCGCTTTCATACTATGTCCTTGTTATCAATATGCATCAAGAGAGTTGGCTGTTTACCCTCCCGCCACTCAGTTACATTCTAAATCTTGGCTCCATCCTTGATGCACATCTTCCAACACAGAAACACCAATCTATTCCTGTGACTATTGGAATACCTGTCACTATTGTTTTTCAGCTTCGATCATGGTCCCTCTACCATGGCTGGCTCTGACAGCATACCTTCGATGAACTATCACTTTCACACTGGTTTGAGAGTGAGACGTAAGTGAATCTTGCCCACAGATTCAGTTGCGCCATTTGCCAGAATGAGTTTTGAGATCAGTAACTTTGAATAGCTAGACCAATACATTGACAATTCACTGAATCAGAGAAACTTGCAACACAGAGGCAGCCATTCCACCCACATGATTGTGCTATCTCCCCAAAATGTGCTGTCCAGTCAGGACTATTGCATCTACTCTTGCCCCATAACGTCACAAATTTGTTCCTATAATGTTGAAACTTATTGGTCCCATTGTCCCATCCATCTCCCACCATACAAATCTCATTCCCCAATTTCATTGGTGTCATGTTGTTTTAATTGGAATGAGCCTTAATTCCCTCATTCTTTACCATGCACCAACATTAAGAACTGGTGACTGTGTCCAACTGAGGTGAGACTCTATCTCTATTAGTTTTTGCAGCCTCAAAACTTGTTGACAACAAAATGTTAGATAGAATTCCTCAGGGTGTCATTGAATTGAGCTTTATTTCTGCTGGATGGAATAATGTTTTTTGATTGTGCTACAGACCAAATATTGATCTGTTGCATTTTCTGACTTGTGGATGGAGGGGGTTGATGCTTTCCTTTTAATGAGGACGGTATGTTCCTTTAGGCTGCATTGACTAAGTGACTCATTAACTGGAGTTATGGGTGTGGACTCTCTTTCAGTTGAAGTGTATCGAAATGAAAGAACTTGCATTTATATAGCACAATCCATGACCTCAGGTAGCTCCCACAAGAAAGTGAAGACTATGTCCTGACCTGGCCATACTCTTCAACAAATCAGAACCATAGAATCTTTCATGGTCACGTAAGGGAGCAGACTCTGTTTGTATCCAAGCATGGTACCTCTGACAGAGCAGTGCTTCCTCATTAATCCAAAGCATTTACCAGCTCAGAGCTGCTAGGATATCCTGGTCTGGCTCTTGTTATTTTGGAAGGCAGACTGTAAAACTACTGCCTATAGGTTTATTGCCAATGTGAGAGTGGTGAGATGGGAGAAAACATGATGGGCAGAGAATCTTTATTGAAGAAGTAAATAAGCAACAACCTGCATTCATATTGGCCTTTCATCATGTCAGGAAGTGCCTTGGTACTTTAGAGGCACTGCAGTACCTTTTGGTCTGCTGTGGTCCCTGTTGTACAGTGATCTTTGGCTCCATAAGTCCATTTTGCAATCCTAATGCAGTCTAAAATAGGCTGTGGAAAGGAAATTGGCCTGTAAAGTGCATATGACTATGTTCAATACTTCCAGGTCCTATGTGAATTATGTACTAATAACGTATTGGAATATTGGAAATTTGAGAAAGGTTTGCAGCACATAAACAGGCCTTTCAGCTAAATTGGTTCATGTTAGTAACCACACAAGCCTCTACCCATCCTTTTTCATCTCATCCTATCATATCCGTTTGTTCCTTTCTTCCTCAAACGCTTTTGGATACTTGCTTCCATGCAGGATCAGAGGATCTATGATTCCATCACTCCTTCTCCAAGTTAATTCCAATAACCTGTCTTTGAGAAAGATCAATGATTTTTGCCTCTACAATTCTGCAAGTTGCCCTGATTTAAATGTAGGTAGTGATGAGAAGTGAGTCAGATGATGTATTGTGGGCTGTTTTTTCCAAAATTTGCAGTTTTTGTCAAATCACATTGCCACCTATGTTTAGGCCAGGATGCCAGCCCAGATGATACCCTAGCCAACGTGTGTAGGTTTGGCAGGGACTCAGCAGGACAGAGGTTATACTTAATTGGAAAATCTGGCATGAATCGAGGCAGAAATCCACAGGGAAGCCAAATTGTTTCAATCTTCCTAAAGGGAAACAAGGTGCACATGATGCTTACAAAATTTCAGCTCCACCCTCCACTGCTGGCAAGATCCTTGCCAGATTATCACCAGACATCTCTAAGTTGTTGTTTAGCCAGAACCTGATTCAGATTTCAAACCATAACAATGCACAACAGATCCGATCTTCATCAACTAGCGAATCCAACAGAGGCGCCACAAGGAAAATTTCCACATGGTCTTTTTTGATCTACCAAAATCTTTTGATTCAACCCTCTAGAAGATCCTGGCTGTTCATGGAAATACATAGAGGTCGTCAGGTTTCTTTTGGATGAAAGGACTGAAATTGAATGTGTTTCCGATGAGAACTGGTGAAAAGGGAGGGTGTGTGCTTGCATCCACCTTTTTTTCCATTTCTGAGTGCCATTTCTTGTGCTGGGTCTGAATTGATTACAGATTCATTACAAAGTCTCTTTGATGGCCAATACAAACCTTTCGTATGTTGATTTCTGTGGTATCCTGATATATATTGGAAGAGACCTACAAGTGACACTTAACCTGTTAGAAGAAACCTGTCAAATCCTAAAGCTGTATCGAATTGGAGTTAAGACAAAGGTTCCTTCTCCATCCAAAACCAAGACTTACACCAAATTCCACCCACAGAATCATGACTGCAGTTAGCTCCCTAAAGGAAGTCAATGGCTTCTGCTATTTTGCTTACAACATGTCCTGGAGACTGGATGAGGTATCGCCGCAACTGAGAGAGAGTTCGAGGCATTACTTCAGCATGGCCTGTGTGTCACTGGATGAATCTCTGCACAAACGTCAGCATCCTCTAGGAAGAAGGTGGCCTGTTTAGGAAGCTGTGACAATTCTGATCAGTATCTGTATCAGAATACAGAACACTCACCTTCTGAAGTGCAGTCTCTACTCCCAGAACAAGACTCAGAAACATCCCTAAGTGACCAATGGAAATGTTTCAATGATACCTTGAAAATTCTCTTGTAGGAGATTGGCTTTGACTTCAACATCTGATCACCCACAATAGCAGACCTTGTACAGTTGGCTTTGAAACAAGGTGGATAGTAAAGGCCAAAGATTCAAGACGAAAAGTTCAGGAAGGCATGTACTTGGTCATCAACCTTAGACTGACCAATAGACTGTTGATGTACAGGTGAATTTTTAAAACAAAACTAAGAGAGAAATGGCTTTATCTCCCTATTTCCATCTCACTGACCTTGCACTGAGTTCACCCCTATTTCTTACAGCCAGTCTATCTTTCTCTTGCCTTTGTTTTTGTTTCTTCTCTCTCCCTCTCATTTCTGTGAGATCCTGTGGCAGGCAAACATCTCACTTAGAAGAAATATAAAGCAAACAATTGGGGTATTCAGTACTAAAATGTCAGCTCAGTTGCAAGTCCTCCACTTTTGACCTGATATTCCAATTTATCAAATAACAGCCAAAATGCTTGGTCATCATTGAAATCGCAAACCACTGATGAAATTGTAAAAGAAAAGTGACTTTTTGTAATTTACAATTCCCAAGAATGCAGTTTTCTCATTGTTGATGAAGAGAAGCAGCCAGCCTCGATACAATGGTATAAATAAACCTTTCATGCTTCCTGAGGCTATTGGTCTCAGTTAATTGGTATAACACATAAAAATTGTTGTTGAGTAAAAAAATACTGGTCAATTTATCCTGCTCAAAAGTTAGCATAGGTGTAACACCAGAAATAGACATGTCTTCCAGTGTAGTCTGCTGGAAAAGCAAATTATTTTCTTAAGAAAAAAAACATTGTATCAATCTACAGTTCACAAGCACTCCTGAAGGAAGGTTTGTCATGGAATTTCCTAGACATCAGTATTGGGATGCTTGCTTTTCCTGATACATATTAATGATCTGGATCTTTGTGTGAAGAGGACAGTTTCAAAGTTTGCAGATGACACTAAACTTGGAGAATTGAAAACTGTGAAGAGAATGGTGTGGAGCTCTAGGGGGACTTGACCATTGGTGATTCAATACAAAGAAGTGTGAGGTGATGCACTTTGGTCGAAAGAACAAAGAAAACCAAAAAGGGGTACAATCCAAAAGGGGACACAGAAGCAGAGCGACCTGGGTGTATATGAACACAGATCATCGAAATTGGCCGGACAAGTTGTGAGAGTTGTTAATAAAGCAATTAGTGGATGTGCCTGGTGATCATGATATGTATTTTTAACCAATCTTTTTAAACTACAAAAGGGATATTTTTCAGTGGATCTATGAGTTGAAATCATCATTTATCAGTTTAAATCATATGTTATGAGGGCTTTTGGCTCTTTTGGCTTATAAGCAGCGAGTTTCAGATTCCCACCACCCCCTTTGAGTTAATAAAAATTTCCTCACATCCACACTAAATCTTGTTATCCTTACCTGAAATCTATCCCCCTTGGTCATTGATCCCTCCACCAAGGGGAAATGTTCCTTTCAGTCTATCTCGTCGACACCTCCCAATTTTATACATTCAAACATGTCCTCCCTTACACCTCTCTGCTCCAAGGAAAATAACTTCAATCTATCCAATCTCTTTTCATAACTAAAACTCTCCAGCCCACACAACATCGTGGTAAATATACCTCTGCACTCTCTAGAGTGATCATGTCCCTCCTATTCCAAAACTGCACACAATACCCTTGCATAATCAAGCATAAACTCCCTGCTCTTAACTTCATGTCTGCTTATAAAGACTTACACTCATACCCATTTATTAACACTTTACCTCAAGGAACTAGTGGCAATCATATCAAGGTCCCTCTGATCCTCAGTGCTTTCCAGTGCCTTACTGTTCATCATGTATTGCCTTGCCTGCTTTTTTTTGCTCAAGTGCATCACCTCACACTTATTGGGATTTCGATTAGATTAGATTCCTTACAGTGTGGAAACAGGCCCTTCCGCCCAACCAGTCCACACCAACTGTCCAAAGAGTAACCCATCCAGACCCATTTCCCTTTGACTAGTGTACCTAACACTATGGGTAATTTAGAATGGCCAGTTCACCTGACCTGCATATCTTTGGACTGTGGGAGGAAACCGGAGCACCCAGAGGAAACCCACGCAGACACAGGGAGAATGTGCAAACTCTACACAGATGGTTGCTTGACGCTGGAATCGAACCTGGGCCCCTGGTGCTGTGAGGCAGCAGTGCTAACCACTGAGCCACCGTGATAAGAGCTCACTGTTAATAGGATGTTATGTCTAACCAATTTGGTTACTTTTTTTTCCATTTGTTCCTGATCAAACCATCTATGACCTCCTGTGATTTAAAGCTATTCTCCTAATTGATTATTGCCCCAACAATTTTTGCATCATCCACAGACGTAATCAACTCTTCTGCATTCAAATCTAAATTGTTTATATATATTATAGCAAGCAAGGTCTCCAACATTGATCCATGCATAACCCTACTGGATACAGACTTTCAGTCACAAAAACACACCTTGAACATTAACTTCTGCTCCATGTCACTCAGCCAACTGTGGATTGAATTTGCCAAATTTCCTTGGATACTATAGGTTCTTACCTTTGCTATAAGTCTCTCACACACAATCTTATCAAAAGCTGTGCTGAAGTCTGCATAGACTATATTAAATGCATTGTCCTCATCTATACACCTGATCATGGCTTCAAAAAAAAGTATCCAAATTAAGCAGACATAACATCCTATTAACAGTGAGCTCATATCACATCAATGAATGAAAACTTTAAAAATTCTTCTGTTTATGATCTAAAACGGAATCTTTTCCATCTCCAAATTCTCTATTCCTCCAATTTAATTGTTGATACTCATGTGTGAAATGATAGATTGCTATTCCCTGGATCTTTGATACATGATACTCACCTAAATATGTTTTAAGGTTTACTGGCATACTATTTCAGAATTCTTTTATAATCATAAATTCAATCACACTCGGGTTAGCATTGCTGCTTCACAGCACTAGGGACCTGGGTTTTATTCCAGCCTCAGGTGATGATCTGCATGGAGTTTGCACAGTCTTACCATGTCTGCGTGGGTTTCCGCTAAATGCTCTGGTTTCCTCCCGTAGTCCAAAGATGTGTAGGTTAAGTGGGTTGGCCAATGCTAAATTGTCCATAGCATCCAGTGATGTGTAGGCTAGGTTGATTAGCCATGACAAATGCGGTGTTATGGGGATAGGGTAGGGGGCTGGGTCTGGATGGGATGCTCTTCAGAGCGTCCGTGCAGACTCAATGGCCAAATGGCATCTTTCTGCACTTTAGGGATTGTATTCTCATTTCTTTTTCTCCATCTTCTGTGATCAAACCAACTGATTAATTACATTTATTTAGTTTTGTAATATCTTAATACAAACAGCAAAACAAAGTTTCAAGCTTTTTCCATGCAGTATCCCTTCAGATACTCAATCCCAGGGAAATGTCACACTTATGCTAACTTTTAATTTCTTACTTCATGGCTTCTTTCAAGGATTGAATGCCGAGTGACCTCTTTCTAGTTCTGACTACTTTTTCAACTCGGACAGCTTGAAAACTTCTACACAATCTCTCACAGTTTGGAGACTTTGTAAACTAAACCCATTCTTCTGGGTGAAGCTATTTTCCTGAACTGAAATTAGTTTCTGAACTGAAACGTACTACTAGTCTGTGGTTTGTTTTCGCTGTACATCATAAAAGCTTAATTTTATAAACATTTCATCAAATAACATTGCAGGTTTTTAAACTCTAACCAAATTACTCAGAGTTGTTATGTTTTTGCCCATTCAATAGCTCCACTTACTCAAGAATGATATTTCTCGTACTTTTGTCAAGTAGGGAACAGCCATGGTTACAAAAGAAGAACACGAGAACTGACACATTATAACAATCTGGAAAGATGGAACAGGCTGAGGCTGTCACCTCTAATAGTGAGAAAGTTGAGAGATGTCTTGTTGGAGATCTTTAGAATAATGAAAGGGTTTCATTGGGTTAGCTCCATGTGAATTCCAGTGCTTCAAGAACGTGGCTTGTCATCATGCTCTCTAGGGCAATTAGGGACAAGGAACAAATTTTGGGCGTCTTGTGATGCTCACATCTTGCAGAAGAATACAACAAACACATGTGGGAGAATCAAAAAATACACGTCCAAAAATTAGTAAATCTACTGGGAAACTTAGAAGAAATTTCTTTATTGAAAGGGGGTAAAAAAGTGAGAACTTGCTATCATAAGGAGCATTTCAGGTAAATATGATAGATTTACTTAGAAGGGATTTGGATCAGCTCAAAGGCATTGTAGACATATTGATAGGATTGGCTGAAGAGGGGTGGAGGAGATCTACATGAAGCATTAACACTGGCAGTGACCTATTGAGCTGAATGGCCTTTCTCTGTGTGGCTGTTACATGCTGCTACATGACACAGCAATACTTATAAGGAAGTAATCTATCAGTTTTTTTTATTGGAGACCAAAGTCCTGACTTTTTGAGTCAGGTTAATGATGGCTGGGGCACCATAACTACAATCTCAGAGGAGCATCTGGGAATGAAATCTGATTTTGCAATGCTTCCTGCCCGCACATTTCCCAACTGGAAGTGAAAACCACAACATTATGCTCGCTGTCTGTAAAAGCCAAATCATGGGGAAATCATAGATCATTACTTTACAAAATATTCTGTGCAGGCCAGGCTCCAATTCCATAATTTAAAAACAAAACCTTATTTCTCCATTAGTAAAAGTTTTCATTTCCCCTTGATTAAGGTTGCCAAGTTAATAACAATTAACGTTGCAATAAGTCAATGTATTGTGCTGACAGTTCATATAGGCCAGGAATTTAACAGAGAAGGTCTGAGCTAATTGTATTTCAGATTCTTTAATTACAGTAGAAAGGAGGCATAAGTACAATCCATCTGTGCTAGAGTGTACCTTCTTGACCCAGAGTTAAGAGAGCAGTGCGCTAATTTGATTTCTATAACACCATGCATTCTTTGAATCAGGGAATCATTTTCTTGTACCTTTGATTAAGCAGCTGTCCCATAATGCCTTGGGAAGTCCAATGCACTCTGCTGATACCTGGAATCTCTTTTATATGCAAATAGCATGTGTGTTTAATGCAGCATTATGTCCATAAATCTAATTACAGATTGCTGTTCCACAGCAGTGTTGACAGTGATATGTCACAGGGGTCACACAGATCACTCTATACGTCAACAGCAATAGATTGGAACTGAAAACAACCAGTCAGTATTTCTAATTTGCACTCTCCAACATCAAAAACAACTCTATTTTAGTGCTGAAATAACTTTTTGCTTTATATTACACTTCTTTAAGATCTTTTCTTGTATTGATCTTAAGTTCTGCTGTCTATACCTTGGCTTGGAGCAAGTCCTGTTCACTAAATACTTTGTGACAATTTCACAAACTTCAAAGCAAGCTGTTGCTAAAAGGCAAGCGACATCCAGTTTACTTGCTTCAGTGTTTGCACTTTAGTTCATCCTCCCCCTCTTAAAAACTCCAGGCCCTTTTAATTATTTTGTGACATTGGAAATTGTTCTGCTGAGTGCACTTGGTGTTCCTCATTAACTGAACAGCAACCCTCTTAAGCTGTCCTGGATCCTTAAAAAAATGGAGACAAAATGACAGAGGCACAACACATTTCAGTGCTGTCTTATTACCCAAGAAAATATTCGAGTCATTGTTCAATTCTTTATAACATCCATGGTGACTGCCAGCTATAGCTCAGTAAGTAGCAGGCCATTTCTGAGCCTGCAGATTTTCCCAATGCAGTTCATTGAGTATATTACAATGGGAGATGAATATGCTAATAACAATTACATAACACCAGGTTATAGTCCAACAGGTTTAATTGGAAGCACACTAGCTTTCGGAGCAATGCTCCTTCATCAGGTGATATCACCTGATGAAGGAGCATCGCTCCGAAAGCTAGTCTGCTTCCAATTAAACCTATTGGACTATAACCTGGTGTTGTGTGATTTTTAACTTTGTACACCCCAGTCCAACACCGGCATCTCCAAATCGTGACTAATAACGATTGTGTAAGTAATCATGCTGGTCTGACATCCACAGTGTAGAAAAGGGATAGAAATATGTGATGGACGGGCAGAAGAGAAATGCTGAACACCATGCTCACACAAACAGCCAATAGGGAGCTTACATTTGCCAGTCAAAGGCTTTTTGAGCATGAGGATAACCCGGGCAATTACCTAGCATACTTTGCTACGAAAAGAGTGCCCCCCCCAAGCCATCACCTCGATCAGAGAGGACGCTGGAAATTTGACCTAAGATTCTAAAAGAATTAATGCAGCATTCTGGAAATTTTACTCTGAATTATACCAATCTGAAAGCTGTGAGAGCTGGCGGGTTAGGGTGGAGTCTTTATTTTAAGAATTTGGACCTTCTGTGAGTGACCCCTGAACAAGAGTCTCTCCTCGATGCCCCATTGTCAGGGCAAGTGGTGCAGGAGGCTGTGAGGCAGCTTCAGAATGGAAAGGCGCTGGGTCCTGACGGGTTTCCCAATGAGTTCGATAAGGAATTTATGAGGATATTGTCAGGGCCAATGCTTAGTATGTTTAATGACTCACATAGTCGTGGCCTCCTCCCACCATCTCTAAGAGAGGTGAATATCTTCCTCATCCTTAAAAAAGGGAAGGCTGGTAGGCTGTGCTTCCCATAGGCCCATTTCACTCCGAATGTTGACTTGAAAATCCTATCTAAGACTCTGGCATTAAGGCTAGAAAATGTACTGCCCTCCATCATTAAGGAAGACCAGACGGGTTTCATAAAAAGTCGCTGATCGACGGATAATGTCAGGAGATTACTTAAAATGATCCACGTATATCAACAGCAGTCGGTACAGGGATTGGTGATCTCCTTTGATGCAGAAAAGGCATTTAACAGGGTGGAGTTACAATTTTTTTTATACTTTGCAGCGGTTTGGCCTGGGAGAGACCTTCATCAGATGGGTCGAGGTTTTGTATCGTGATCCTCTTGCCACCGTCCTCACCAATGGTATACGGTCAATCAATTTTAATATTTGCAGGGGCAGTCGATAGAGCTATCCCTCGTCACCATTGCTTCTCACATTGGTGATCGAGCTGCTGGCAGAGGCAATACACAGGGATCCCAATATAACCACTCCAGAAGTGGGGACGAAGTCACAAAAAGTCGCACTGTATGCAGATGACATTCTTATCGTCTTATTAAACCCAACAGTCTCAGTCCCACATCTGATACAATGCATTAATGGATTTGATGGCTTCTCTGGATATAAAATCAATTTTGCGAAGTCAGAGGCTATGTCCATGGGTGGACTCCTGAGAGTGCCTGATCCTGAGGGCAGATCTTGGTTCCCCCTTTAGTTGCTCGCAGGAGGGCTTTCTCTACTTAGGTATATTTATTATTTCCGTTTTTGATCGGCTACTTAAAGCCAATTTTGCTAATTTATTCAACAAAATCAAGCAGAACCTTCATAGATGGGAGGCACTTCTGATCTTTTGGTTAGGTCGGATAGCCTTCATTAAAATGAATGTTCTGCCCTGCCTGTTGTATCCTATGTGAATGCTTCCTCTGCTTTTTACTAAGCAAATATTTAGAAGACTGAACAGCTGGTTCAGTTCTTTTATCTGGTATTGCAAGCAGCCCTGAATTAAATTGACTAAATTGCAGTTGTTGTGGGGAAAATCACCAGCCTCGGAGTCAGAGTCGGGGTTCAATGACAGAGTTTATTGTACAAGGAAATACCGGAGCTCTGGGGAGAGAAAGACACCAACAGCACAGTGGTCAGCTATGAGTCTTCTCTCAACCCGGAGCACATGTCAAGATACTTTCATACATTTTATGATAGAATAGGTCAGTGATGAAGTTATTGTCTCTGTAACATGGTTTATTTATTGTAAATATTGCAGAATCGTTAATAGTTTTGATACAGTCATTGTCAGATTTGCACAGGATTTGCTAATTTCAGCGCAGTCATTGTCAGTTTCAGCGCAGGCATTGTCAGTTTCAGCGCAGGCATTGTCAGTTTCAATGTCTGCACGGAAGTCCATTGCTATAGTAATGGGCTCTAATCGCTTTACCTGAGAAGGACAATTACTGCAGCCCTGCCATATCAAACTATTAGCATTTCTATCAAAGGTGTTGACTGGACCCAGATACTTCGGCGGGCAGTATATGCTACTCATGTGTATTCTCTCCCCCACCCGCCTTAAACTAATCAACTAGGTTGCGAGTGCATTGTGCTGGCAATCTTGTAGGCCCAGACAGTGTCTGTGCTTGCTCTGCTGTCTCTATCTACATTGTGGTCAGCTTGTCATCTTGTGTATCGGTGT
This sequence comes from Chiloscyllium plagiosum, assembly GCF_037043375.1. Classification (NCBI taxonomy): domain Eukaryota; kingdom Metazoa; phylum Chordata; class Chondrichthyes; order Orectolobiformes; family Hemiscylliidae; genus Chiloscyllium; species Chiloscyllium plagiosum. Next base: position 49,158,785 of record NW_028270141.1, read on the forward strand.
GCCTAGTGTCACCCTGTCCCGTGCCATCTCCCACTTCACTTCCCCCCTTTTCTCGTCAAGGAGACGACTTTGGTGATCTCTCGCAGACCACTCAATTCACATGTGAAGGTATGTCATCTCTAGGAGCTCCTCCGCCCGAGGGGCATCATGGAGTGTCAATTTCGTTGGGGACTGTTCAGTGGTGACACTTGCTGCTGGTACAGTTCTCGTCAGTAGCGCCTTACAGCAGAGCTTTAAACAGCCATGGCCCACACAGCATACCGGCATGAGTGCAATGAGGAGAACTATCCCATGTGCCAAATAGGGTCCCCAAGATTTACCAACCAACCAATTTAGCCAGCTATCTATAATTATGGCTCTCTGTCGAAAACTATCTCGCTGGTCTTGGATATTCTTGATGGCTTCTGTAATGTTATAACAGGCATCAATAACATAGGTAATACAATTGTCACTAATAATCATTCAAACTACCTGTTGCTGTGCTAATTGATAATCCACCGCGTAACGTGTCTGCTGTGTGTAGAGTCTGAGTTTAGCCAACTCTGTATTAACTGCTTCCAGAGCTTTTGAGGTATTATTGCCTAAGATAGTCAGGCTACATGCAAGGTAATTTCGGTTTTTAGCGTTGACGTCTCCTGCTGTGCCCCCCAAAGATAGAGATCCCAAGAATCCAGATCCCAGTGATGACCCCAAAGTGGTGGGGGCCTGCCAGTCAGCACAGAATTCTTGACTGATGGAGCAGGTCACTGTCCTTCTCCTGCTGGGGCATTTTTACATTAAGGTGTGCAATTGTCCTTACTGCGAACAGGTTTGAGAGGTCTGGGGTGTCTGTCACTTAAGTCCCCTTAAATAGAAAAACAAATCCCTTCACTGCTCGGTAACAGACATTGTCCTGTCCTTCCGTCTGTCTACACCATGTCGCCCCTGATCCCCCGGGCGCTCCCCACAGCTGGTAAGTATCGAACGGGTATGTCCATGTGGCAGAGTTGACATGGGTGCCACTGCACTGACCACATATGAATTGTCTGCCCGTGGTCACATTCAAGCATGCCTGTTTGCTGCAGTTTCAGATAAACTGTCCCTTGGTGACTGTACAGTGCTGATAAGTGCATGATGTCTGGACGCATGAGTCATTTTTGGGAACCAGGGCATAAACGCATCCCCATCCCTGCCCTGTGAAATAGAGTGTGTAATTATTGGGTTTTGAATGGGGTGGAAGTCCTGGCCCCATGTGCCAGTGGTCTTCCCAGCTGCACATGTCTATCCTGGAGTCCACGTTTGCAGTTCCCTATCTGCCCATTACACAGCGCTCCTGAGGTGTGTACTGTATGCAGGTCATGAGGGGTCCACACCGGGTGACCACAAATAGGGATTCCACTGATCACTCCAGTGGGTAGCAGACTGTTTGCTTTCCATGTAAACTTAGGTCGGTTTTACAGAAGAAGTTATCTTCAAATCCTGACATGCTCCAGACAGTCGCGACACTTCAACACAGTGAAAGACATCCAAGTGTATACATTTTACAGTTAAAATAAAGTTATCAGTCAAAGTCTTTGTTTTCGTCAGGAGGTGCAGTCATGCTTCTGTGTGGTTTGTTCAGTTATGTTTTCGGTACTCTCCCCGGGATGACTGTCTTGTCCACCTTTCCTGTCTGCACCTGGGGAGTGGTCAATGGCATTAGTTTGGTCACAGGAGTCTTTAAACGGTTTTAGTTGGGTCCAGTGCTTCCCTTTAATATCTATACAGGCACAGTTGTCCCCACTTATTATCACGTCGTATGGCCCGTTCCATTTTGGGGCACAGCCTGGTTTATTGGGCAGTGCTCACACCAGGATGTGGCTTCCTGCTGCTGGGACCTCAGGGAAGATTTCAAGTTCCCCCAACTTGTTCTTTTTGTCCTGTTTGTCAATTACAGATTTCTGCATCCCTTTCAGTTGGGCACTTAATTCTATCACATACCACCAAATTTTATCTTTTAGTGGACCCACATCAGTGACACCTGTGATTATTGTCTCTGGCAATTACATTTCTTGCCGGGTCATTAATTCATGTGGTGTTAGCCTGGTTGCCTGATTTGTGGTGGTTCTTAATCTCATTAGTATGGCTGGCAGCACTTCAGCCCATGTTCTGCCTGAGGTGTGCATAGCCTTGGCTAAAGTATTTTTGAGCATTCTGTTCATTCTCTCTAAGATCCCTGAGCTCTGGGAGTGATAGGGAAAGTGAAATTGTTTGTCTAATGCCGAGTAATTGGCAGACAGTCTTCATGACCTTGCCTGTAAAATGCCTCCCTTGGTCGGATTCGATCTGAAGGGATACACCCCCAAACCCCTCCCCTCTCCCCCTCCGCCGCCCCCCCACCTCATGATTACCGCCTCTGCTAATATTTTGGCCACAATGATCGCAGTGCAGCTTTTGGTCAGGAATGCCTCTACTCACCGGGTGAATTGGTCTATGATGAACAGGCAGTACGTTTCCAATGGGAAGGTGGTAGTGGCCCTGTGAAATCTATCTGAAGGTGTTCTCAGGGTCCCCTACATCTGGTCTGGTGTCCCATTTTAACTTTTATGGGTCTCCCTGGGTTATGTTGTGCACAAACCATGCATCGATGACAGTACTTGGCCACGTTTCCTCCCATTCCCTTCCACCACCATTCTCACCTTAGGCTTTCTATCATGGCCTCTCTACCTGTATGGGAGAGCCTGTGGTGCAGTCCAAGCAATGTGTTCTGTATACACGCTGGTGCTATCACCTTGTTTGCTTGGCTCAAGACACCATCCTCCCCTGTGAATGCCCCTGCAGTCTCCATTGCTCTCTCTCTTCCTGTGGGGTAACTTCCTGTAGCTGTTGAATTTGGATAGCGTCTTTCGCTAATTTAATAGTGGCTATTACAGCCTCATTAATGGCTTCTTGTTCTCGGACTTTCTGAGCTGCTCAGTCTGCTGCCTAGTTTCCTTTGAGGTTTATCCGATGTGGACTCTCTTTTGCTGGCTCCTTTTGATAGGCTTTTATTTTTAACACTGCAGCCTCTTTTGGCTGTTCACTGGCACACAATAGTGCCTGAATTCTTAATTGGTGTCTGACAGGAGAGCCCACCGCAGTGGTTAACCCTCTTCTACCCCATGCCACCACGTAGTCATGGACTACACCAAAGGCATACTGACTGTCTCTATATATATTCACAGTTTTTCCTTTTGCTAGTTCCAATGCTTTGGTGAGCACTACCAGTTCTGCTACCTGTGTGGATTGACTTCTATCAATCCTTCCAGACATAACGGTTTCTAACTTATCATTTACCATAGTCCATCTTGTTCAGGGCGAGCCTGCTACGTATTTTCATGACCCGTCCACAAAGAAGGTCTACTTGGCTGTGTCTGGGGGTGGGGGCGGTCTTTTACTCTATACCCATCTTCAGCCCCATCTATATCCTCACAGTTCTGCGGTTCCCATGTCTATAATTCCCTCAGCTGGGTTTTCTCCCGTGTCCCTACTATTACCACAGACTAGCTGAGGTGGTAAAAGAACTGCCTCACACTTTGCCCTTCTCATATTGGAGACGGCCCTCAGTTTCCCTGTGTTTAGCATCTCTACGAGAGTGTGCTTAGTGTGGAGGATGGCATTCCCTGTCATTACTATGGGCTCACTAACCCTAATGGCCCAAGCAGCACAGTCTAAGGCTGCTATGCGCCTGGGCAACCCGGTGACTACTGGCCCTTCTGTTGCTGAGTAGTACCCTATGGGCCTTCTCCTGCTACCGTGGTCTTGGGTGACCACTGCAGAGTAAAGTTCTCCCTCATTATTTCAGTGGATGTGAAATTCCTTGCTGGGATCTGGCAGCCCTAGCCCAGGGGATGATATGAATCGAGTTTTAAGCTGACTGTATGCCTCCTCCTGGTCTGGCCCCCAGGTTACAGGTTCCATGGCAGGCTTGCCTCGTTTAATTAATCTCTGGATTGGTTCAGCCAATTTTGCAAACTCAGGTATAAAGCTCCTACTGTAGTTGAATAGCCTCATGACCTTTCTGACTCCCCTGACAGTGGCAGGTTGTGGCATCTGTTGGATTGCCTTCTTGCAGTTGTTGGGCATTTCTTTGAGCCCCTGGCAAATGAGGTGTCCCAGGTATAAGGCTTGTGTTTTGCCAAGTTGTGCCTCTGTGGGGTTGACTTTTAACCCTGCGGTTGCCAACTGCTGCGATACTAGACATTAAACCTTCTGGGTGTCCTGACTCTGACTCTGAGGCAATTAGGATATCATCTACTTATTGGAGGGGAGTGCTATCCTCTGATAAATCTATTCTCTTCAGAATGTCACTCATCACCCTGTGAAAAGTAGTGGCACCCTTGTGGCAGGCAGGTCCATGTGTACTGACTGTCCCTTACTGTAAAAGTTAATTTGTTCTGGGATTTGGGGTGTAACGGGATACATCAGAAACCATTAGCTTTGTCTAAAAGAGTAAAAATCTTGTGTTCAGGGGCCAATCCATTTAAAATGGTGGAGGGACCTGCTACAATGAGGTGCAATTTAGGGGTGACCTTATTTAGTCCTGTGTAATCAATGGTGAGCCTGTAGCTACCATCAAACTTTATTACCGGTCACGTCAGGGAATTAGTTGTACTTGTGGTTTCTTTCAGGATTCCCTGTCTCACTAGTCCTTGCACTATCTCCACAAGTGCTTTTTCTGCTTCGGGTTTTATTGGGTATGGATCCCAAGCACTTTTCTTCATTTGCTCTGTCAACCATTGTCTATCTCCTTGTATTTCTCAATAAGGGAACCTGCAGTATCCTCCTTAACACTTTATTCTACCATTTAGCATTGTGTACCCCTGGATACCACCAACAGAAAGGGTTCCAAACTAGTGGAAACTTCTCTACCCCCAAGTCAATAATACTGTCCTAGCACCATCCATATAGCCATAGCAGCCTCCAAGCAAGTTGTGCTCTCTACCGGTGGGACTTCTCTACCCTGCCAACCACCACTACTAGTCGGTACCTCCCAGTCAGCTGGGAATGCTGGCTCAATAGGCTGTGCTCTCTACGGGACTCTGCTACCCTCTCGGCCACCTCTACTGTTCCAACACCTCCCGATAGGCCCAGAAACCTACCTCTAGCCCGGTGTGCTCTCTACTGGTGGGACTCTTTACCCTCTTGGCCACCGCCACTATTCAAGCTCTGTCGTTCTACTACGGACTGACAGGGTATCACGGTTACTCACAGTGTCCACGCTCCCCACCTTGGTAACGTGTGCTCCACTGAGGTTTGGCTCTTGGTCAGAATGATCAGTTCCTCTTCCTCACCACATTGGAAATTACAAGTACAAACAACACCCAACTTTTAACTTAAACTCTAACTGGACTCTGCGTTGTTCACCCCTACAGAGTCCAATGTTACCTGACTTTGCCACGTGATTTACAGCTCCTAGTGCCCTTGGCAGCTCAATTCCCACTTCAAATCCCAACCTTCATGTGGGGGGGGGGGGATGCTACCTGCTTAACAACCGGTTTAAGGCAGGGTTCTTGACATAGGCACAACCTTGTCCTCTGGCTGTTTCAGCACAAGCAGCAGATTCTTACAACAGTAAATACAGTTAAACACCTACTCTCCACAGACATGCACTTAATTTTTATCTAAACTCAGTACTGTAGCAAATTAGACATTACAATCAGTATACCTTTTAAACTGTATCTTTGGCCCAGTCTGACTCTTCCCGTTTGCAGGTACAAATTGGTCCTTACCCCGGCTCCCCGATCGTGGCCTTCGACCAGGGCACCAGTAACAAGAACCCTGCTCACAGCAACGACTGTTGTGGGGAGCAACACCAGCCTTGGGGTCAGAGTCGGGGTTCAATGACAGAGTTTATTGTACAAGGAAACACCAGAGCTCTGGGGAGAGAAAGACATCAAGTCAGCAAGGGATATGACTTGCAAGACCAAATTTGAAAATTTATTACTAATAAATAAATATGCAATGCAGATGATGACTGTCTAAGAAGGGAAAGTTAGATCTAAGAGCCCAAGCACAGGTGATAGGGAGTCTGGTAAACATCTTGAGATCATGAAAGAACCTAGGGTTATCCACACAGGTGCGCATCATTGATTGGGTATTTACAGGTTTTGATGTATACATTGTGGGGGAGGGTGGAACAATTACATCAATGTTTCATGTAATTATTGTGAAGTGAAGGGGATATGAGTTCTGTCCTTTATTGGAAAAGGTAGAGTGTCACTGACCTCTCCTCTGATCTGATCTATAATTAAGAGGGCAGGATTCGGAGCTATCTCTGGCCTCTCTCACATGTGGTAAAAGAGCTTCGAACAAAAATCAATTTATGTTACTAAACACAAGTCTCAAGACGCCTCTTTAACATCTCTCTCCAATACAGTCTAATGGAAGCTTTATAAATATAGGGAATTTTAAGACAATTAACACCATGCATCTACAATCTCATAAGCCTCCTCTCTAAAGAGCATACAATAACGTCTATCAGGATCTGGGCTTGTCAGTCCACAGCTGTTTCAGTTTTGTAAGTGCCACCTTCCTTTGTGGTTGTATTTTCACAACGTCCCTCTCTCCACCCTCCTCCTCCTGATTTGTATGTAATGCTGGAGCACAGGGAGTGAAGAGGTGATGTTACCATAACTGAAAGGTTATGCCTATCTGGAAACGTTTGATAGACTTGAAATCTAGCTTTGTGGCATCACAGCTGTCAGTGCCACAGGGATGAGGAATGCATAAAGAGGCAAGCACTTCCCATTCAGCATGGCCTCAACTGTGTGGTGTTCACAGAATGCTGAAAGAATGAATCAAGATTTAATTTATTCATAGTGAAAGAATGAGGAATTCAGGAGAAACTTTGTTACCAAAAGGAAGAGAGTGTCCATAGCAACATTATAAATCGGAGTCAGCTGAGAAGGTTTTGAAACTAAACGAAACAGCACTTCATTCAAACCAAGAGGTATCGGAGAAAAAGTAACTAATCAATATGCATGCTATACATATAAAGAGACTGATGAAAAGGCACTTTCTAAAAGTTTGGCTAATACACAGTAACGGTTGTTTTCATAGTAGGTAATTTAGGAATTACACACTGTAAATGGTACTGTGCACAAATTTGTTTCATATTTTGTTGCATAAAAAGGGTAATGCTTGGATAAAAAATGTATAAATGTGTTTTCTGGCATTCCATAGTCGTATGACATCAACATGAGGCCCTCATTGCAGGTAGCCATCTTACAACATAATCAATACAAGTCCAAGCAGGACTGTTGCCCTAATGAGTTTGTAATAAGAGCCTTCCTAATTATTTGCTGTCCCTACAGGCTATCATTTTGTGATTCATGTCAAAGGACACCCAGACCCAGCAGACTGTAGAATGCTATGGTACAGTCAGCATTTTAAAAAAAACATTCTGCTTTCCTTTTTATTTTCTTTGTATCATTATTAAAGTTGGCTGCAATACAGTGAAACTCTTCATCCAAGTTTTTAATATAGATCAAGAAAAACTAAAGGCCCAGCACTTATGCCTATGTTGCCCTACCAGATAGTATTTAATCAATTTGACAGTGATCATTTATTCCGATTCACAATTTCCTGTTAGCTAGCCGATTCTAAAGATCTTGTTTCAAAATCTTTTATGTGGCACATACTGGATGCCTTTTGGAAATCCAACTACATCCCAATGCCAGTTCCCCTTTATCTACTTTACTTGCTACATCTTTAAAGAACTTTAATAAACTTGACAACATGATTTCCCTTTTACAAAGCATGTTGATGATGCCTGATTGCATTATGCTTCTCTAAACATCTGTCAAGAGCTCATCAAAAATGGATTCTTGCATTTTTCCAATGAAATTTTTTGGACTGACTGGTGTATAATTTTCTGTTTTCTCTCTCTCTCTCTCCATTCTGTATTGGTTGCGCTACATTTGCAGTTTTACGATGCACTAGGAACCCTCTAAAATCTATAACATATTGAAGGTTATTACCCATGTAGGCATTCTTTCTACAGCCACTTCCTTTAAGATCCTGAGATTCAGACTATGGAGTCCAGGGAACCTATCAGCCTTTTATCCCATTAGTTTTCTCAGTACATTTTTCTCTACTGGATATATTTGTTTTAACTCATTCTCTCCCTTTTGCATCTTGATTTTCCACTATTCTTAGGATGCTTTGTATGCCTTCTAGTCTGAAGACAGATTCAAAACAATTATCCAAAATTATTGCCATTTATAATCTCACCACCCAAGGGACCAACACTCATTTTAACTGTTAAAAATCACACAACACCAGGTTATAGTCCAACAGGTTTAATTGCAAGCACACTAGCTTTCGAAGCAATGCTCCTTCATCAGGTGGTAGTGGAGGGCTCAATCCTAACACACAGAATTTATAGCAAAAATTTACAGTGTGACGTAACTGAAATTATACATTGAAAAATTGATTGTCTGTTAAGCCTTTCATGTTAGAATACAGTGATAGTTTCACTTCTTTCATGTGTAAATCACAAAACCTTTTTTTAAAAAAGTTGCATTCTCGGGTTAGCTGTTAACAATGGTGATAGCTAGCCAATATGTTGAAGGTGTTGGCCCCCTGTGTTCTCTGTCTATGCCATGATGTTTAGATTGATTCTAATCTAAAAAGTGAGATAACGGAGTTTTACATAAATTCATGCCCAGTCCAACACCAGCATCTCCAAATCATTTTAACTGCTTTTTCTATTCTTATAAACTTATAGAAGGTTTTGCTTTTATATCTTCTTGCTAATAATCTCTCAGAATCCAGTTTTTCCTCCTTTATTATTCTATTAAATCACCCTTTGCTGGTTTCTAAAATGTTCCCAATCTACTGGCCAACATTAATTTTTTTTCAACATTGGCTTTGGTGGTTCAACAACATAGCATTGTTATTTTCAATTTTGCACCATCTTTAACTTCCTTAGTTAGCCATGAACATTGCACCTTTCTCATAGAGTCTTTCTCAGTGGAATGCATATTTATTGAGAGTTAAGAAACATCTACCTAAATGTTTGCCACTGTTCCTCCACTATCTAACCTTTGAACTTAATTTCCCAGTTTATTTCAGTCAATTCTGTCTTCATACTTTTGCAGTTATCTTTATTCAAGTTTAGGACTCTAATTTCACACGTACATTTCTACCTTTCAAATATGTGCTAATTTTTGACATTATGATTACTTTTATCAAGTGCATCCTTTATTATGGCCTCATCACATATTAGCAACTCTAAAATAAGCTGTTCTTTTATTCGTTTTGGAATGCATTGTTCTAAGAAACTGTCACATGCACACTTTGTGAACTCATCCTCTCGGCCCCCTTTGACAACCTGATTCATCCAATCTGTACGAAGATTACAATTTTCCACAATTATTACAGCACTTTTCCTACAACTGCATCCCAACCTGACCCCTATATTTCTTGACTAATACTCTGACTACAGTGTAATATCAGAAAACTTAAACTAGTCATACCAGCGACTTCTTTCTTTTGTTCTTTTTATCTCCACCCAAATTGATAACGTTAACAGAGCTGCATTCTTCCTTTTCCTTTATTGCTGATGTTCTGAAAAGTCAAATTCTCTTGGAACGTTCATGTTCCTGTTGAAATTACCATCATGTCAAACTCATTTATTTGGATCACAGCTATCAATTTATCCATCTTGTTATGAATGCTGTGAGCAATCAGATATGGAGAAGTAGTCAAGGCTAATGCATTTAAGCCAAATCTAAATAGGTACAAAAGGTCAAAATAAATAGCAAGGTAAGCAAATGAAATATAACAAAATGCCGAAGGATGGCAGGCTGCTCACGTGGAACATAAACACTAGCATAGACTAGTTGGGCCAAGTGGCCTCCTCCCTTTTTGAATTAAAAATTCTATGCAGGCAAACACGCCAGACAGCTAACACTGACCTCCTCCTAATCAAAAAACGAATCCCTCACATCTCAATGCTGATTTATTCTCTTGCAATGAACATGACACAGTCAGTAGTGGACACTGAAGGGAACTTGGTCTGTGTCATACACCAATTATATGTAAAACAACTTGCATTGAAAAAACATCTTTCATGTGGCAACTGTTAACATCAATTTTTATAAAAGTGACAAAAATACAGAAACCACCAATTTAAATCGACCAGTTTGTTAAACACCTTGGTCAGAAATCAATGATAGAAGTTCCATTCATCCTTCACACCATGATTTCATCCCAGCATCATCTAAGATCAATTGCTCTGTCCTCTCCTATATTTTTTCAGCAATTCATTATTTAAGTATCTGTGATGTGTTTTCAAATCAATAATAATTAGAAATCTGAAGAATGGCTGACTAAATCCATTATTTCAGCGTTACTGGGCATGCAGCTTTCTTTGAGGTGTCTATTTAGATGTGCCAGCTTTGGCTCAGGGGCCAGCATTCACACTTTGAGTCAGAACATTGGGATTCAATACACTGCAGAAGATGAAGCTGATGATAGCAAGTAATAAATACAAATGGATTTTTAACAGATGTACCGTTGCATATTTTTTCATAAGATTTGGATGTAGCTGACAAGGGCAAGCTGGTATTTGTTGCCCTTGGAACTAGTAACTGAAAGCCTGCAGTCACATGTAACCCAGCCCAGGTAAAGGTGGCAGATTGCCTGAACTAAAGGGCAGTAGTGAACAAAATTGGATTTAAAAGAAAACAGCAGTTACCACTACTGAGATTTGCTTTCAGTTCCAGAATACTTAACTGAATTGCTGTTGTGGTGGGTTTAGAATCCATCCCCTTCTGTTGATGCTCCTGAATTACAAGTTCAGTGACATTACTACAAGACCCCCAGTTTAGTGTAGGTCTAATTCCAAGCCAAAGGTTCCTCCCTTTGGGCCTTTGGTCATCTGTTTTTTCCTTTGGTGACATGAAAGAATGCTGGAAAAAGCACCAGCAGCTGGACAAAGCACCAGCAGCTGGACAATATTATTGAGACAATGTCTTTGTTAAGTAATATAAATAATAATTTTAAAATTCTACACGTAACTGTTCAGTTTCTATATCTGGAATATAGCACAGTAAATAAGAGTAAACTTGCAGCCCTTCAGAACTGTTCTGTCATTCAGTTAAATCATGTCTGATTTGTATCTTGAACTACATTAGCATATTTTGGTCTGTAACCCTTCAAGCCCTTGTCTAACAAAACTCTATCATTTTCAATTAACTCAATACTGCTTTTAGGGGAATGATTTCTCAACTGCCAGTATCTTTTATATGACGAGGTCCATTGTGACCTCCCCGCTCCTGGAAGATCGAGCTCTAATTTTCAGCTTATATTCCTTGTTCGGGATTTCTCTTTCCTTCATGTCACCACCACCTGAGAAAATTATGGGCTGCATTTTCATCCTGAGGCTAGCAGCAGAAATTGGGAAATGTCCCACCTTGGGCCCCCCGCTTCAGGACAAAGTACGTATTAAGTCAGGATTTGTTTCCAACAGGGTGGACGTTAACTGAAGTCAGAACCTCAGAAAGAATATAGAGACAGCCTCAGCAACTTTGACTGGTTACAGAGGTGGGCTGATACACAGGCCTGGTTTAGTCCTCTGGGACTTTGTCCTAGCTGTAATAAAAACAATAAAACAGAAAGCAGCCCTCTTGCACTCACATCACCTCATCACCCATGCATTTGCCAGGATACCTGCCATGTCAATCTGTACCCTTCCCCCACCCTCCCATGACTCCTCATATCTTTCATAACAATTCTGTGTCTCTACCCATCCCAATGGCCCTTTATCCTTTGCCATGTCAACCCTCAACCTTCCCCCAATGGTCCTTCATACTCTCAATTGTAACTTATGGCATGTCCATGCTCGCTCCCCTAGCATTCATACTGTACAGATATCAATGACCCTACAGCAACAAAGTCACGTGTGGTAAATCTTTTAAACAAAAAGTCATTCATTCATAATTTCCTGGGAACAAAACATTTTTACTACAGCCCTAGAAAAATGGTACTCAACATACACATTAAAATGGCAATAACAGAAACTCCAAGCACTTGACACCTCATCATCTTCTGTAAATAAATATTGAATCATTGAGAAAAAGCTGTCAAAGAAGGAATATTTTTCTTTGTGCACAATCAGCTGTTTCAGCTAGACATACAGTCACAGAGTCATAGAGATGTACAGCACGGAGACCCTTCGGTCCAATCCGTCCATGCTGACCAGATATCCCAACCCAATCTAGTCCCACCTGCCAGCACCCGGCCCATATCTCTCCAAACCCTTCCTATTCATATACCCATCCAGATGCCTTTTAAATGTTGCAATTGTACCAGCCTCCACCACATCCTCTAGCAGCTCATTCCATACACATACTGCCCTCTGCGTGAGCAAGTTGCCCCTTAGATCTCTTTTATATCTTTCGCCTCTCACCCTAAACTTATGCCCTCTAAGTTCTGGACTCCCCCACCACAGGTAAAAGACTTTGTCTATTTATCCAATCCATGCCCCTCATAATTTTGTAAACCTCTATAAGGTCACCCCTCAGCCTCTGACGCTCAAGGGAAAAAAGCATCATCTTTATCAGCCTCTCCCTATTGCTCAAATCCTCCATCTTTTCTGAACCCTTTCAAGTTTCACAACATCTTTCTGATAGGAAGGAGACCAGAATTGCATGCAATATTCCAATAGTGGTCTAATCAATGTCCTGGACAGCCTCAACATGACCTCCCAACTCCTGTACTCAATACTTTGGAAAACATACTAAACGCCTTCTTCACTATCCTATCTACCTGTGATTCTACTTTCAAGGAGATATGAACCTGCACTCCAAGATCTCTTTGTTCAGCAACACTCCCTAGGACCTTACCATTAAGGTGTATAAGTCCTGCTAAGATTTTCTTTCCCAAAATGCAGCACCTCACATTTATCTGAATTAAACTCCATCTGCCCACTTCTCAGCCCACTGGCCCATCTGATCAAGATCCTGTTGTAATCTGAGGTAACCCTCTTCGCTGTCCACTACACCTCCAATTTTGGGGTCATATGCAAACTTACTAACTATACCTCTTATGCTCACATCCAAATCATTTATATAAATGACAAAAAGTAGTGGACCCAGCACCGATCCTTGTGGCACTCCACAGATCACAGGCCTCACTTCAGAAAAGTAACCCTCCACCGGATTCTTGGCCAAAACTCATTACGCTATCTGATAACAGATATCTGGCTAATTTCTTCTGTTAAGAAAATTCACAGGTCAACTCATTATGGCTTGTTAGATGAGCTCCAACTCATTGGATTGTGGAGTGTTTACTTTGATTGATTGTTAACCTTATGGTGTTATAAGAAGTCATTTTTCTTCAAGATGCTTTTGTTTTCAATGTTTTTATCTAGACAAAGTTAAAAGATGTAAACATTTTGATTTGATTTGATTTATTAGTGTCACATGCACCAAGGTAGTGAAAACTGTATGATTTACTACAGATCGTATTATACACATGGATAGGGCAACAGAAGAGAGTGCAGGATACAATGGTACAACTGCAGAGAAGGTGCAGAGAGAGATCAACATTAACATGAAAGAGGTCCATTCAAATGTCTGACATCAGCAGGGGAAAAGCTATTCTTGAATCTGTTCGTACGTGTACACAAACTTTTATGTCTTCTGCCCGACGGAAGAAAGTATAATCAGGGCGAGGGGTTTTTGATTGTATTGTTTGCTATGCTGATGCAGTGGGAAGTATGGATGAGGGCAATGGACGAGAGGCTAGCTTGTGTGATGGACTTGGCTATGTTCATAACTCTCTGCAGTTTCTCCCATTTCGGGAAGAGCAGTTGCCATTCCACTCTGTGATACATCCAAGAAGGATGCTCCCTACGATGTATCTGTAAACATTTGTAAGAGTCTTTATGGACATGGAGTCATAGAGATGTACAGCACGGAAACAGACCCTTGGGTCCAATTCATCCATGTCGACCAGATATTCTAAAGAAATCTAGTCCCATTTGCCAGCACTTGGCCCATATCGCTCTAAACCCTTCCTATTCATATACTCATCCAGATGCCTTTTAAATACTGTAATTGTACAAGCCACCACCACTTCCTCTGGAAGCTCATTCCATACACGTACCACCCTCTGTGTGATAAAGTTGCCCCTAGGTCCCTTTTAAAATGTTTCCCTTTTCACCTTAAACCTATGCCCTCTAGTTTGGATTCCCCCTTTCAGGGGAAAGACCTTGTCTATTTACCCTATCCGTACCCCTCATGATTTTGTAAACCTCTATAAGGTTACCCCTCAGCCTCCGGCGCTCCAGGGAAAATATCCCCAGCATATTCAGCCTCTCCCCATTCAGCCTACCCTCCAACCCTGGCAACATCCTTACAATTTTTTTCTGAACTCTCAGGTTTCACAGCATCCTTCTTATAGCAGGGAAACCAGAATTCCAAAAGTGGTCTAACCATTGTCCTGTACAGCTACAAAATGACCTCCCAACTCCTATACTCAATGCACTGACCAATAAAGGCAAGCACACCACATGCCTTCTTCACTATCCTGTCTACCTGAGACTCCACCTTTCAAGGAGCTATGAACCTGCACACCAAAGTTTTGCTCAGCAACACTCCCCAGAGCCGACCATTAAGTGTGTAAGTCCTGCTCTGATTTGCCTTTCCAAAATGCAGTACCTCACATTTATCTAAATTAAACTCCACCTATTACTCCTTGGCCCATTTTCCCATCTGATCAAGATCCCATTGTACTCTGAGGTCACCTTCTTTGCTGTCCACCACACCTCAAATTTTGGGGTCATCTGAAAACTTACTATGCCTCCTATGTTCACATCAAAATCATTTATATAAATGACAAAAAGCAGTGGACCCAGCACAATCATTGTGGCACATTGCTGGTCACAGGCCTCCAGTCTGAAAAGCAACCCTCCATCACCACTCTGTCTTCTACTTCAAGCCAGTCTATATCCAAATGGCTAAATCTCCCTGTATTCCATGTGATCTAACTTTGCTAACCAGTCTACCATGAAGAATACTGAAGTTCATATAGATCACATCCACTGCTCTGCCCTTATCAATCCTCTTCATTACTTTTTCAGAAAAACTCAATCAAGTTAGTCAGACACATTGCAGAAAATAGGGAAAGCTTCTGTTATCAATACCATATTGGTTCTGTCTGATTAATGCATTTGTACGGTTACAAGAACAGCGCTTTTTAAAAGGAAAAGTTCATGAGTGGGTAGTTTTTGAAATGCCTTTTAACGTGTGTTTTAGTTATTATATGGCTCACCAACACAGTGCATACTGGATGAGCATGGAAGGAGGATGATTGTATCACTACTGATAGAGCGAGGCTGGTCCTAAGGGACATAACTGCAGTAAGTGGTGAGGGAATCAACAAGATAGGATATATTTCTTGAACTTGTCCACACCAATCTACTTTTTCCAGATACTTGTAACCATGACAGTATTCGTAGGGGTGACCACTACCTGTAACATAGTCCTTGTAAAGGTGAAGTCTTATCTTAACATTGACTGTACCCTCTATTGTATTTTATGATACTATCACTATCTTAAATGGAAGAGATCGTAAACTGATCTAGCAACTCAAGGCTGGTGATCTTTGAGAAAGTGGGAGGCCATCACTTGCAGCATAACTCCATGCAGCATAACTCCAACACAATCTGCAAACTCATGTCCTGGCATACCCTCCACTCGACCATTACCATCAAGCCAGTGGTTCAATGGAGAATGCAGGACAGCATGCCAGGCGCAACCCTAGGGATACCTAAAATGTCAAACTGGTGAAGCTACAAAACAGCAGAAGCAGCAAGTGATAGACAGAGCAAAGCAATCCCACAACCAATGGATTAAATCTAAACTCTGTAATCCTGCCACATCCAGTTGTGAATGTGGTTAACAATTAAGCAACTCACTTGAGGAGAATGTTCCTCAAATAACCCCATCCTCAATAACGAAACAGCCCAACAAATTAGTACAAAAGACAAGGCTAAAACATTTGCAGCATCCAGAAATGCCAAGTGGATGAAATATCTTGGCTTCCTCCATATATCTGCAGCTTCACAGATCCAGTCCTCAGTCAATTTGATTCACTCCCTGTAATAGCAAGAAATGATTGGAAGCAGTGAATACTGCAGAAGCTATGGGCCCTGACAATGTTCCAGCAATAAGACTGAAGACTTGTGATTTAGAACCAACTGTGCCCCTAGCCAAGCTGTTCCAATACAGCAATAACACTGGCATCTATATGACAATGCAGAGTATTGACTGGATATGTCATATACACAAAAAATAGGATAAAGGGGTCTAGGACAAGAAAGATGGTGGTGAGGGTGCAGTTGAGCCAATCAGTAACTGTTGAAATATCGTGACAAATGGAGGATCAAAGGCCTGATAGATGTGATTTTGGAAAGACTGTTGCAAGTGAGTTAAAAGATAATTTATCCTAAGGAGAGACACAGTGGGACATAGAGATGGGGCAATGTGGGTGGTGAGTGACACAGGGAAGAGATTGGAGATTACCTTATCTGTAATTGATATGGTCGGATTAAAGATTGTGTGAGGTGACAAAATCAAGGAAATGACTGTGAATTTGGATTCAGGAATTGCATGTGGGGGAGGTTTCTATTGGATAAGGTAGTGAACACAGAGCACAATGAGGTTGAAATCAGCAAGGGTGTAAAGCCATTCAATGCAGAGACTAAAGGGAGGAAAAAAAAGATAATTTGAGAATTTTCTTCATATTTGCAAAGAGAGAAATGGGTGAAGATTTTGATTGAGACCAGTGAAACATGGGGAGATGTACAACTGAGGAAAATGTACAAAATGAGTGGAGGATCAATTGAGATTCTTCTGGTGATAAGTACGATGCTGCCACTGTGACAGCCTTAATGGGGAAGTGGGGGCAGATGTAGCTAGGCACAGTTTCTTCAGTAATGGGAAGGGTGTTGATGGGTGTCAAAGAAGAATCTTGTGTCCCATGTTCAGTGGCACAAATCGATCTTTATTCAGAGCTCCTTTACTACACATGGGAGAGGAGAGACTACTCCAAATCTGGGTTTCCTGTGGAGCCCAGATGCCCTCTAAATTACAGCTTGGATTGAAGGAGAGGTCAGCGACACTCTACCTTTCCCAATAAAGTACAGGATTTTTATACCCTTCACTTTACAATAATTACATGAATCATTAATATCATTGTTCCATTCCTCTGTTCTATACATCTAATCCTGTAAACACCTGATCAATGATGAACACCTGTATGGACAACCCTAAGGTCTCCAATGATCTCATCATGTTTACCGGATTCCATTTCACCCGTCCTTGGGCTCTTACAATATGTCTTATTGACCACATTCCAGCATCAATTGTTATGTGCCTTCTGAGACATTTGCCAGCTGTATCATATACTTGTTTATTATAATAAATTTTCAAATTTGGTCATGCAATTCATATCCCTCCTGACCTTAGTACAGAAGATTGAAAATGGCTTTAATTTCTACCAACTTATAATATTTGTAATACCAGCTGTAATATAAAGTTATTTATAAAGTTATACATAATTAAACCTAAAACCATGATTCTGTGACAAAGCGAACAATTTCGGGAATAGCTTCCTGCTTACCTGACTTAGAAAAGTCAAACAAACCCAGTCTCTCTGTCTAGCAGCTGTTTTTATTTCAAATTCTTCTTTTTTGCATTGCTATAAGATGGTTTAAAACAGAAATTTGATAACAGAATAGACTTTATTGATGTTACTTTAAATACTTTTCATATTACTATTCAAATGCCATCAAAAGGAATGAAAGTCAAGCACTTTTATAGTTGCACCAAGTCACTAGAAGAAGCCTGTTTGGAGTCTTTAGGTTGCTTGTAGATTCGAAGCAGCAATTGTTTATTCGAGGCCACAGTGACCTGTTTCACAATTGTTTCTGCCTCCCCTGGCTACGCCTTTTGTCTCATGGTATTGTTACGAGGTTAACTTGTTTAAACTGTTCTGTTGTTGCAGTCTTTCTGCAATGGAGAAAGAGTTCCTGTCAGGGTATTTATTGAAATCAGTCTCTGCATCCCATAGTTTACATTCCAATCCTTGCAGTTATTACACTAGATACAAAAAGATGCTAATTCCTACTACTAACTATTAAATTCATAACATCAGTCCTAATAACTAGAGATTACTCCCAAGATGAAATTTACTGTCCCCTATTCTAAAAATTTCTACACACAATATTTTACTAAAAAAGCAAATCCCATTACTAAGACTTTATTCCACTTTCAACCACTTTTCCAGCTCAAGAATCTTGTCTGAATTCCTAACATTTTACTTGATATCTCCATCTCCCCCTTTTGATCCTTGGACATATGAATTCAATAACTTCATTATAGTGGGATCATACTTTTCTTTTAATTCTCACTAAGTTACAGACTTTGGGCTGAGTGTTCTCAAATATCTCCCAGATAGGTTTCTGCCACTATGACTGTGTACAAATATTCCTGTATTTTAATTTGTAAGGTTATTTGCTCCATTACCTTGGGTTTATCTTATACTTAAAACTACCATTATCCCAAGTTATGATTTCACTCTAATGCTGAATTAGCTTATTTAGTTCTGTTACTGTAGCTAAAACTCTTCTCCACCATACTTAGGCTAACTTAAAATCCACAGTTAAAAATCACACAACACCAGGTTATAGTCCAACAGGTTTAATTAGAAGCACACTGGCTTTCGGAGCGACACTCCTTCATCAGGTGATAATGAGGAGCGTCACTCCGAAAGCTAGTGTGCTTCCAATTAAACCTGTTGGACTATAACCTGGTGTTGTGTGATTTTTAACTTTGTACACCCCAGTCCAACACCGGCATTTCCAAATCATGATTAAAATCCACAGACAGCAATCTTGTACCACCTCTGGCCGTGGGCTGACCCAACAATGTCATCACCCTTCAGCTAGGTTTCTGTTTAGGCCATGACGTCAATGTAATCATTCACAATTTTGTCATTGTCACGATGCATCTTGGAAGAGATTATGTCCTCTATAGCACTTAAGAGAGAATACTGGAGCTTAGGGTTCTTTTAAGATTGTTATTTATTCCATAGTGGATGAACTATTTAAACTTATAAATTCAGCATGAGGTCTTACAGGAGCTTTCCTCTTTAGGGTGTCACCCATCATGGGATCTCTTAAATTACTACTGTTGTAACTTACTATTCCACATTTGAGTATTAACCCTTTGCAACAAAAGCCTGACAAGGGTCTTGTTCACAAGTAAATGAGCTAAATAGAGTCATAGAATCAGAGAGATGTACAGCATGAGCTGATTTGCTGACATTGTCCACCGGGCCAAGAGTTGAACAGAAATTTGATTGCAAGCTTAGACTGCATTAGTGCACAGTGTCTGAGAGGTTGATGGGAGACTTTTCATAATGTGCTATATCATGTTATTGGAGCAGAATGATAGCGACTCTTGCCCTTACATGTAACTGTTAATAAAATAATTCTCACAAAAGATTGGGCAACTCTAGATTGTCACGTCTTTTAACGACTCACCGCAATAGGATTACATGAGTATAGATCACCAACTTAAATTGACAAGGAGCAGACTTACATTCTCTCCAATTAAAGTTCAAGACCTATCAAGCTGAAGGCCCTCTATATCTTTTACAAAAAAAAAGTCTTTTCTGTTTTCCAACATAAACATTAAGCAAGTAAAAGATTTCTTTTAGGTTTAAGAAAAAATTCATAGGTCAAAGGCTTGCTACAGACTTAAAAGTAATATCAGCAATCAAAGAATATTGTCAGTCTAATTATCCTGTCCTCCATTTTGAAAAGAAAACAATACTTAAGGGACTTAAAAGAAGCTTATCTCTTCACAATGGTGAGTTGCTTCCACCAATTTGTTCCCTTCAAGTCAAAGTTTCATGTGATGTCATCACTCCTTATTTGGTGCAAACTCTCCCTAGTGGCTGAGGGCTGCAACTACATGGCTTTATCTCTGAAAGTCACAAATCCCACAGTCAGCAAAATCTCTTCAAGATGTTGAAACTAAAAATAGTGAATTAGAAGCAAAAGAAGGGAAAAAATAAAAAGTCAGACTGCCAAACCAAATAAATTTGAGAAACAAGCAAGCTCTGTGCTCTACTTAGAGTCATAGAGATGTACAGAATGGAAACAGACCCTTTGGTCAACCTCGTCCATGCTGACCAAATCCACTAAATTAATCTAGTTCAATTTGACAGGACTTGGCCCATATCCCTCTAAACCCTTTCTATTCATACACCCATCCAGATGCCTTTTAAATGGTGTAATTGTACCAGCCTCCACCACATCGAATGAATCATTGGAAGAGTATAAAAGCAGTAGGAGTATACTTAAGAGGGAAATGAGGAGGGCAAAAAGGGGACATGCGATAGCTTTGGCAAATAGGGTTAAGGAGAATCTAAAGGGCTTTTACAAATACAATAAGGACAAAAGGGTAACTAAGGAGAGAATAGTGTCCCTCAAAGATCAGCAAGGCAGCCTTTGTGTGGAGCCACAGGAGATGGGGGAGATACTAAATGAGAATTTTGCATCAGTGTTTACTGTGGAGAAGGATATGGAAGATTTGAATGTGGAAAATAGATGGTGACGTACTACAAAGGAGGAAGTGCTGCATGTCTTGAAATGCATAAAAGTGGATAAATCTCCAGGATCTGATCGGGTATACCCTACAACTCTGTGGGAAGCTGGGGAAGTGATTGCTGGGCCTCTTGCTGATATATTTGTATCATCGATAGTCACAGGTGAGGTGCCAGAAGACTGGAGGTTGGCTAACGTGGTACCATTATTTAAGAAAGGTAGTAAGGACAAGCCAGGGACAAGCCAGGTGAGCCTGATGTCGATGGTGGGCAAGTTGTTGGAGGGAATCCTGAGGGATAGGATTTACACGTATTTGGAAAGACAAGGACTGATTGGGGTTAGTCAACATGGCTTTGTGCATGGGAAATCATGTCTCACAAACTTGATTGAGTTTTTTTGAAAAAGTAACAAAGAAGCTTGATAAGGATAGAGTGATTGACGTGATCTACATGGACTTCAGCAAGGCATTCGACAAGGTTCCCCATGGGAGACTGGTTAGCAAGGTTAGATCTTATGGAATACAAAGAGAACTAGCCATTTGGATACAGAACTGGCTGAAAGGTAGAAGACAGCAAGTGGTGGTGGAGGCTTGGTTTTCAGACTGGAGGCCTGAGACCAGTGGAGTGCCATAAGTATTGGTGCTGGGACTACTACTTTTCATCATTTATATAAATGATTTGAATGGACATAGAAAGTATAGTTAGTATGTTTGCAGATGACACCAACATTGCAGGTATAGTGGACTGCAAAGAAGGTTACCTGAGATTACAACAGGATCTTGATCAGATGGGCCAGTGGGCTGAGAAGTGGCAGATGGAGCTTCATTTAGATAAATGTGAGGTGCTGCATTTTTGGGAAAGCAAATCTTAGCAGGACTTACACAACTTAATGGTAAGGTCCTAGGGAGTGTTGCTGAACAAAGAGACCTTGGAGTGCAGATTCATAGTTCCTTGAAAGTAGAGTCGCAGGTAGATAGGATAGTGAAGAAGGCACTTGGTATGCTTTTCTTTATTGGTCAGAGTATTGAGTACAGGAGTTGAGCGGTCATGGTGCGGCTGTACAGGACATTGGTTAGGCCACTTTTGGTGTATTGCATGCAATTCTGCTCTCCTTCCTATCAGACGGATGTTGTGAAACTTGAAAGGGTTCAGAAAAGATTTACAAGAATGCTGCCAGGGTTGGAGGATTTGAGCTATAGGGAGAGGCTGAACAGACTGGGGCTGTTTTCCCTGAGTGTCGGAGGTTGAGGGGTGACCTTATAGAGGTTTACAAAATCATGAGAGGCATGGATAGGATAGATAGACAAAGTCTTTTCCCTGGGGTGTAGGAGTCCAGAACTAGAGAGTATAAGTTTAGGGTGAGAGGGGAAAGATATAAAAGGGACCTAAGGGACAACATTTTCACACAGAGGGTGGTGTGTGTATGGAATGAGCTGCCAGAGGAAATGGTGGAGACTGGTACAATTGCATTATTTGAAAGGCATCTGGATGGGTATATGAACAAGGAGGGTTTAGAGGGATATGGGCCAAGTACTGGCAACTGGGACTAGATTGGGTTGGGATAGCTGGTCGGCATGGACAAGTAGGACTGAAGGGTCTGTTTCTGTACATCTCTAAGATTCTGACCTCCTCTGGCAGCTCATTCCACATATGCACCACCCTCAGCAAAAAGTTGCCCCTTAGGTCCAGTTTAAATCTTTCCCTTCACCTTAAACCTATGCCCTCTAGTTCTGGAATCCCCTCACCCCAGTGAAAAGACCATATCTATTTATCCTATCCATGCCCGTCATGAATTTTTGAACCTCTATAAGGTCACTTCTCAGCCTCCAACGCTCCAGGGAAAACAGCCCCAACCTATTCAGCCTCCCTCTAGTTTAAACCCCCCAACCCTGGCAACATCATTGTAAATCTTTTCTAAACCTTTTCAATAAATAAAACAAATAGCCATAGACCTTGTATGAGAAATGGATGACACAGAATTGATTATGAATTGAGCAGTGAATGACATCTTCCATGAATTGCAGCTATTTAAGTAACATCTACACTGTTATTTCATAGATCAAGTTATAAACAATCCCAAATGGAGATCTCTGAAAATCTTATTACTATTGGCAAAGGTGGGCTTCACAGAGTAAATATGTCTCTTTTTTAAAATGGGGCTGATAAAAGAAGATCCAGAGAAGATCTAGAGAATATCTGAAGACCTGTTCAACAAATCAGCTTCCAGAGTGAGATTCCAAATCATGTCATATAAACAGAAACCACAAGGGTTTATTCATAACTTTGTTGCCAGAACTTGCAGCAAAGGGCATGAATCTGATTTATTTCAAGAGGAACTTGCAGAGAGCCGACACAAATCACCTCTACCCTCACCAAAGCCTTCAGGAGAGGTCTTCAATGAAGATGTCTATGCCAATACACCTTGCTGGAAGATGAACTCCAGCATAAGGTTTGGTGACTAGCCAACAATAATTACCTAATTTTGATGCAAACAACACTATTGATACAGTCAGCAAAGTGGGCCGAACCAGCAAGATCAGTCATAGATGTAGTTCGCCACAAATAGCCATGCATTCTCAAAAATGCTGACTGAACCCAAAACGCAACTGTTTTCTCTCTACGGATGCTGTCTGGCCGTACAATGATGTGTATCTGTTTGGTATTTCTTTCCTTTGGAAAAAAAAGATATTGTGTTATTCTGCAGATGTATGGGACATGCTCATGATGGCATGTCTCATACAGTATCATGGCATGTCACCTAGTAGCATAAAGATCTTAGCCGCCATCCTACTGAGTCTTCTTGCAACATGACGTACTGAGGGAAGCACCCTACTGTACATCCACATTTCTTAGCCTCAACCAAGACAAACAAGCCTGATTGTATTGTACATGCGTACATACCGGGTGCTGTAGTAAAAGTTCACTGAACCCCTCAGTAGTACATGAACTATGTCTGATTCTTGTTTTATGGGCGTTAACAAAGGTTTCACATAACAATCGTTGAAGATCATCAGCTATCACATCATACTCTAACACCCTGGAGGTACAGGTTCAAATTCCACCAAGGCAGTAATACATTTGAAAATGAAAGTTAATTTCAGTAGTAGTCGTCATGTTTTTTTTAATTGCTTATCTTTAAAAATGATCTAGCTCACTAATGTGCCTTGAGGGAAGCAAAATATCTGCTGTTCATACCTGGTCTGGCTTGCATATGATTTTTAACAGCCTATTTCAAGGGCAGATAGGAATTGCAGCAAACAATAATAACTGCAGTTTAGCAAATATTACATTTGCTGTTAAGCACTTTAAGACACACTGAAGTTTCAAAAGGTGGTCTATAAATCAATGTCTTTCTTTTCTCATTAGTCTTTTTTAACAAAGAAATACAATTTGAACCAAAACAGATCCTTTGGAAAAAAGGTAACATCTGGAACTGGTTTGTCATTTTCGTAACAGTACATGGCGCAGGCCTCATTTGTGCAGCTTGTCTCAAATGAGAACAGTTGTCAAGCAGAGCTGAGTGCACCTAATGTGGTGCATTAGAAAATGTATTCTTGCATTAATGAATGCCAGGAAAACATAACCAAAGATGCGTTTGCGAAAAAATAAGCATCATAAATTTCCAACATACCATAAAGAAATTATTCAACCTCATTAATCATTATTATGCTTTCTTGAGAATAATGATTGCAAGGTTCTTTCTTAAACCACAAAGAAGCACAAAATTTATTACTTCCTCATAATTGGCATATTTTTTATGGAACTTCTTCATTGACATTCAGCTTGATGTCTTTGTTCTTACAGTGATAATGACAAGATAGATTACTGTGATATTTTTTCCTACATTTTTATTGTGTTTAATTATTTCAATTCACACACTCAGGTGGGAACATTGTCAGTATCCTGATCTAATGTCACAAACAATTTGAAAATGAAAAGGTATTAATTATGGGAATTTGACGAAAGGACCAGTAACCAAAACACTTAATGAGAATTATTGCTTACATTTCTTTGCCCTCTTTGTTTAATGCATTTGGTTAATTAAAAGAACTTTCAAATTGAAAGCATTAATTAACTCAGGTCATTTTGTGAAAATAAATGCCTCCAGGGACTTGCTGGCTGTTTGTAAAATGGAAGTTCTTGCGAGAAAGAAAACATTGTTGTCAGTCTGATTGTTTGAAATTATGGGTTCATCTGTGATTAACATTAGTTAGAACTCAGCATCAGGTAGAAAGTAACTGCATTATTGACAAATTGTAGATTTGACATAATTATGGTTTTAATTCCAAATTAACGTGCTTATTTTCATCATTTTTGATAGCTTTTACCCCTCATTAACAACACATTGTGGCCTCCACTAAAAGAACCAGTCTTCAGAAACTAATGCTACCTCTGGGTATGATAGGATTTTATGGTACTAGCTCTGACCCACGATTGTTGCTAGATTGTGAATTCCCCTACCAGGAAACACTCTGTGTCCTTGCCACAGTAAGAGCTTGTTTCAAATTGTGTTCACCATAGAGAAGTATTGATGCATCATCTGAGTGATGATGGTACATGGAATCAGTGGGAAATTTACTTACTCTTTTTGATAAGATACCAAGAGATCCTTTGAGTTTGAAGTCAATGTTGAAGACTAACAAGAGAACTCACTAGGTTAGAGTGGTGCTGGAAAAGTACAGCAAACCAGGCAGCATCCAAGGAGCAGGAAAGTCGACAAAGGGCTTCATCAAGGGCTTTTGCCCGAAACGTCAATTTTCTTGCTCCTTGGATGCTGCCTGGCCTGCTGTGCTTTTCCAGCACCACTCTAATGCAGACTCGGATTTCCAGCATCTGCAGTCCTCGTTTTTACCTAATAAACTCACTGTTGACTGTGTACCACAGTTCCTGGACCTCTGGTCAGATTGTACAGTTCAATGGGAAAGAAATTACAAGTGATGGGGAGACGAGTGTGTGAATATGGTTGTGAGATGTGATTCGATGATGGTGATTTACATTAGCATTGTTTGACTAGTTTGTTGGACAACTCTTTTGGCATGCTCCCCAAATGTTGGTGAGGAAAAGTTTGTACAATTGACTAGGTTAGGTATTTCTTGAACATATCTACTAGAGAGGTTCCTGTTGCCTTTTTTGATGCAAACTTTTTCATAGAGATTTGGTACAACGGAAAGACTTGCTATGCTATTTCAGAGGGTAGTTCAGCGTTAACCACACTGTCATAAGTTTGAAGTGACACTGGCCAGACTGGGTAAGAATGACAGATTTCCCTACCCGTAGTAACATTTATGAAATAGAGAGCTTTTCAATACAATCTAATAGTTTAATGTTCATCATTACTGGCAGTTTTTGTTCATTACAGATTAGTTTAATTAACAAAATTTATTTTCCCCAATTTTTATTGTGAGCTTTGAATTCATGTCTCAGATTAATCTCCAGATTATCAGTTCAGTAGCATTACCTCGACACTACTACAGTTACCAGTGTTTTATGTTTTAACTATCCCACTGGTTGTTTATGTAATGATTGTGAAATTGTTGATTAATCACCACAATTAATGTCTATCAATGGTACAGACTTCATAAAGAGCTGAGACAATGGCAACAGTAAGGCTCATGCTGAACAGGGTCAGGAGCTGGGGCAGAATCCAGGGCTGGGACGGGGACAGGGTTCTGAATCTGGACAAGGCACTGGAACAATGGGTGGAACTGAGGCTGGGGTAAGCAGTCAGGCCTGGGGTCTGAAGTTGGAGCTTGGGTAGAAGCAGGGTCATTGGTCGGGGTAGAAGTTGGAGCAGAGGCTGGAGCTGGGGCAGGAACAAACACTAAGGCAGAGGCTTGGGTTGGAGCTGTGACTGGGGTGAGGCTGCTTTCAGTCTGTGAACTGTATGTTATGAAAGAAAATGTCAACAGTTTAACAAAATTGAGAGTTGGTGAGTATTTTGTTCATTTGTCTTTCAAAAGACAGATAATTTTTTTAGCATTTGTAAGGTTTTATGAAATGTTGATAAAGTTTCTACCCATAATAAATCTTATTGATTAGGAAGGGTAACTATAAATTATGTGAAAATAATAAATGGACACATAGTAAAGTTGACAGGGTTAGTGATGTGTTGAGACTGCAGGCTGTGGGCACTTCTGGACATAGGAACAATCCAGTGCAAACACATCTGCAGTAAACGTCTATATATCTACAGCAGTCTTGGTTGAGAGGATGTTGAGCTGGAGACATTATGGAGTGGGAAGGGTATCTGGACACTTTACTCTCAGAGATACTTAAGCCCTTAGAATAGGGTCTTCTGAATTGGTTCATGGTCAACGGCAGAAGGATATGACTACACGTGAGGCAGGTACGGGTTTGAAAAGATAGGAATGGAGGAGCCTCAGCCCTTGCATATATCTGACAGATTTGAGATTCTTGCATCTAGAGTAGAGAACATAGGGGCAGCAGGGTGCACAAGTGAATTAAGCATATCATCTTTGTACAGGAATAAATATGAGTCAGGGCAATTGCTAGGAACGCATTGGTGGTAGGGGACAGTATACTCAGTGAGATTGTATACTACTCTCTGCAGCCAGCACTGGGAGTCAGATGGCTGTATTACTTGCCCAGTTTATGACATCTTCTCAAAGAGAAATTACTGTGTGATGGAGGACAGCCAGTGTTGTGGTTCAGGTAGGTACCAATGACATTGGTAGAACTAGGTAAGAAGTTCTATAGAGACAGTAGAGACAACTAGGTGCAAATTAAAATACTGAACCTCACAGGTAATAATATCTACATTATTACCTGTGCCATGAACAAAGTGATACAGGATAAATAACATTTGAGAGGAGAACACATGACTCAAAGATCAGTGTCAGATAAATAGGTTCTGATTCCTGAGGTACTGACACCAATAGAGAGGAAATTCAGAGCTGTATCAATGGGGTGGTCTTCATCTGAACTGAGATGGGCCTGGTGTTCTGGTGACTTGTGTGACTAGGGAAGTGGAGACAGTTTTCAAGCAATTAAATTTGGGAAGATATGGAAAATCTAAGAGGAGGGGCAAGGCAAGAGAGAAAATTATTAATATGCAAAATGATGATCTGACCATATAGGAAGGGATAGAGTAGTAATCTAAGAATAAATCACAGATATAACCAAAGGTTACAAAAATAAAGGCTGTTGCTGAATGCACATAACATTCAAAACTAAACATGCAAACAGATAATGCAAATAAAAATATAATTGCAGAGACATAGCTAAAAGATAATGTAGTTTGGGACTTAAATATTTAAGGATGCTTAATGTTTTGGAAGAACATAAAGTGAAAAAAAGGTTATTGATTGTTGATAGTACTAGTACAAAAGAGAGGCTTGACCTAAATTCAGGTAATCAGGACATAAGAGCAGTTTAGTTAGAGACGAGTATTATGACATGGGGTAAACCCTTCTGCTAATTTGAACCAGACCCACTGAAAAGTTCCCCATGCCTCATAATCTGTTAAAGTATGAGTGACAAATAACTACAAAAATCCCTCCATTTAAAGAAATTAATTTATTCTTTAACTCTGAGAAACACAAGAACATTAAACAATAACTATCTACATAACAATCTTCCTTTGACAGATCAATTTATCTACCTCCCACTCTACAATAATATACTGATCCAATAAAATCCCCTGATAAGTTTACAAAAAAAAACAAATGTCATAACCAGCCAGTTGTCGTAGTTCCCTTGGTATCTTCATTTGTACTTTCCTGGGTCTTTTCTTCGGTCTTTTGCTCCACAAATTTTAAGATACCTTTCTGAGAGAGACTCTGCAGGCCTATCTTCATTGGTGTTCTTTGCCACTCTGGCTAACTGTTCAAAATACCTGATTTTATATACCCAAAAGCATCAGACCATCTTATTGGTTTGATAGACAATAGACAATAGGTGCAGGCGTAGGCCATTCGGCCCTTCGAGCCAGCACCATCATTCATTATGATCATGGCTGATCATCCACAATCAGTATCCTCCAACACACCTCCATTTAATGCTATCAAAACATTAAAATTAAAATTCGATTAGATTTTGGTATTTTGGGGCATAATTTAAATTGATTGGCCAAATTCAGATTTGTTACGTACCATGGATCGTAGCTCCAGCTATTTGTTTCACAAACAAATGTTACAATTTTAAATTTTTCAATAAGCTCTAGGTCCGTGCCAGCTTCCACTCTCTCTTAAAGGTACAGTACACACTTACACTTTCATAACATGAGTAATGATAAAAGCGAGAAATCACATGTGGCAGTGATGTATAGGCCCCCTTATAATACCCACACAATAAGACAGAATAAAAGAAAAAGAGTAATGGGAGCAAGAAATAAAGATAATTATCAGGGATTTTAGCCTTAACTAGTTTCAGTTATTAGATTTTAGCCTTAACTAAATCAGATGCACTCAGTTAGTCTAGATGAAGTGCTCATCAAAGGTTTTCAGGATAGTTTTTTTTAGCATTTATGGAGCTAAGAAAAGGAAGGCTCGACTATACCAGGTATTATGCGCTGAGATAACATTAATTTATTATCTGAAAATTAAGGTGCCATTAAGTAGTAGTGATCATGATAAGATTGAATTTTACATTCAGTTTCAGAGACAGCAATGTGTCTAAGACTAATATTTTAAATTTAAATATGGGCAATTATGAAGGCATGGAAACAGAGCTAACTAAAATAAATTAGCAAATTAAGTTATGGTATAGGCTAACAGAAACTCAGCTGGATTATTCATATAAATACAATGGCTACAAGAGCAGGTCAGAGGTAAGGAATCCTCTCAACTCCTGACTCTCCAAAGCCTGTCCACATCTCCAAGGCACAAGTCAGAATTGTAATGGAATACTCCCCACTTGTCTGGATTGGTGTAGCTCCCGCAACATTCAAGAAGCTTGACACCGTTCTGGATAAATTAGCCTACTTGATTAGCATCACATCCACAAGCATCCATTGCCTCCACTACTAATGCTCAGTAGTAGCAGTGCATACTATCTACAAGATGCACTGCAGAGATTCACTTACTGTGGATAAAGAGTAACTAATGGATGTCCTGTACCTAAATTTCCAGAAAACCTTGATTAGGTGCCATGTCAAAGGAAAATAAGAGCTCTTGTTTTCGGGACCAACATATTGACATGGATAGAAGATTGGGCTGTTAACAAGAAAATGATATTAGGCCTAAAGGGGTTATTTTATGTTTGACAAGTGGTGTGCCACAAAGGTGATCTTGGGACCTCGATTGCTTATAATACATTTAAATGACTTGGACAAAGGTGCGATAGCTAAATTTGCTGATAATACAAAGATGGGAACTATGAAGCTCCCAAGCTATGAAACTATGAAGAAGACATAAGGAAACTATAAGGGATACACATAGATTACGTAAGCCAGCAAGGATCTGGAAAATGTAGAATTGCTCATTTTAGCAGGAAGAATGAAAGAAGCATATCATCTAAATGGTGAGCAATAATCCAGGATATGGAGGAATCTGGGTGTCATCAAGCATGACTCACAAAAGTAAGCTTCACAATGAAGTCACATCAACTGAAGCATATAGGTGCAGCAAGTAAAGAGAAAAGCTCATAGAATGTTATTTTCTATTGAGAGGAGAACTGAATACAAAAGTAGTGAGGTTACTCTTCAGTTATACAGGGCATTGGTTAGACTGCACCTGGAATATTGTGTATAGTATTGAACTCCTTATTTATGGAAGAATTTGGTGTGTTGGAGATAGTTCAGAGAAGGTTTAAGAGACTTATATCTGAAATGAAATGGCTGTTTTTTGA
Source organism: Chiloscyllium plagiosum (assembly GCF_037043375.1). Lineage (NCBI taxonomy): Eukaryota > Metazoa > Chordata > Chondrichthyes > Orectolobiformes > Hemiscylliidae > Chiloscyllium > Chiloscyllium plagiosum. The sequence goes on from NW_028270141.1 coordinate 49,189,217, forward strand.
GGAATTTTTGTACAGGTTTGACTTGTCTCTGCTGAAGTTAAGAACAAAAGGCATTTTGACTGAAACATATAAAATCCTGAGACATCTTAACAGGATTGATGTGGAAAGAATAATTCATCTTAAAAAAGGAAATCCCCTTAAAAATATGGCCTTGCCTTTGAGATAACTCCACAGAGGCTGGTATCCCATCATCAAGTCACCCTTTATTTACACATGGGCAGTCCTAGACACTGGACTGGATTAGGTTGGGTTATCTGGTCGGCATGGATGAGTTCTATGACTGTGATCCAGTTCCTTGTTAGCCAACTCTCAGAGTGAACAGGATGTCTGACACTCCATTCTTATTTGTCAGTCAGGGATTCCTGACTGGAACAGATTAACAGCCCAGTCAGGAAACTCATTCTATGAGATCAACCTGGCTGACCTCATTACATTCAATACATCCCTTCCCCTCTGAGCCTGAGGGCATAGGCTGGTCCTTTTTTGGTAGCATCAGGCCAGGTTCCTCCAACTCTGCCCCTGATCTGGGCAGCGAGTAGATCTCCTCTTGCACCAGAGTTTCTCAAAAGAAATGCATTCGCCTCTTCAGGTGGCAAAGGCGTTGAGGCAGCAACACCCACCGTGTCCATTTCAGAAACTGAGGTATTTTCAATGCTGGAAAGGGGAAAAACTCACAGGTTCTGGAACAATTGGAAAGGCAGACAAGGAGCTGGGCACATTTTGCTTCCACACTGTTTGCGAGTTTGCAGCTTTCATATGGTCCACGTGCTTGTTCAGGAATGTTGCACCTATTGGAATTTCAGATATCACTGGACCTGACCCCGTTTCCCCGGCCCCCAACGCCTCATCTTCACCATGGATATCCAATCCCTCTACACCTCCATCCGCCATGACCAGGGCCTCCAAGCCCTCCGTTTTTTCCTCTCTAGACGTCCCCAACAGTACCCTTCCACCGACACTCTCATTCGTTTGGCCAAACTGGTCCTCACCCTTAACAATTTCTCCTTTGAATCCTCCCACTTCCTCCAGACTAAAGGGATAGCCATGGGCACACGTATGGGCCCCAGCTATGCCTGTCTCTTTGTTGGCCACGTAGAACAGTTGATCTTCCGTAATTACACCGGCACCACTCCCCACCTTTTCCTCCGCTACATTGATGACTGCATTGGCGCCACCTTGTGCTCCCGCGAGGAGGTTGAGCAATTCATCAACTTCACCAACACATTCCACCCTGACCTTAAATTTACCTGGACCATCTCTGACACCTCCCTCCCCTTCCTGGACCTCTCCATCTCTATTAGTGACGACCGACTTGACACTGACATTTTTTACAAACCCAATGACTCCCACAGCTACCTGATTTACACCTCTTCCCACCCTATCTCTTGCAAAAATGCCATCCCGTATTCCCAATTCCTCGGTCTCCGCCGTATCTGCTCCCAGGAGAATCAGTTCCACCACAGAACACACCAGATGGCCTCCTTCTTTAGAGACCGCAATTTCCCTTCCCACGTGGTTAAAGATGCCCTCCAACGCATCTCGTCCACATCCCACACCTCCGCCCTCAGACCCCACCCCTCCAACCGTAACAAGGACAGAACGCTCCTGGTGCTCACCTTCCACCCTACAAACCTCCGCATAAACCAAATCATCCGCCGACATTTCCGCCACCTCCAAAAAGACCCCACCACCAGGGATATAGTTCCCTCCCACCCCTTTCCGCCTTCCGCAAAGACCATTCCCTCCGTGACTACCTGGTCAGGTCCACGCCCCCCTACAACCCACCCTCCCACCCTGGCACTTTCCCCTGCCACCGCAGGAACTGTAAAACCTGTGCCCACACCTCCTCCCTCACCTCTATCCAAGGCCCTAAAGGAGCCTTCCACATCCATCAAAGTTTTACCTGCACATCCACTAATATCATTTATTGTATCCGTTGCTCCCGATGCGGTCTCTTCTACATTGGGGAGACTGGGCGCCTCCTAGCAGAGCGCTTTGGGGAACATCTCCGAGACACCCGCACCAATCAACCAAACCGCCCCGTGGCCCAACATTTCAACTCCCCCTCCCACTCTGCCGAGGACATGGAGGTCCTGGGCCTCCTTCACCGCCGCTCCCTCACCACCAGACGCCTGGAGGAAGAGCGCCTCATCTTCCGCCTCGGAAAACTTCAACCCCAGGGCATCAATGTGGACTTCAACAGCTTCCTCATTTCCCCTTCCCACACCTCATCCTAGTTTCAAACTTCCAGTCCCCTTGACTTGTCCGGACTTGTCCGACCTGCCTAGCTCCTTTTCCGCCTATCCACTCCACCCTCTCCTCCCTGACCTATCACCTTCATCTCCTCCCCCACTCACCCATTGTACTCTATGCTACTCTCTCCCCACCCCCACCCTCCCCTAGCTTATCTCTCCACGCTTCAGGCTCTCTGCCTTTATTCCTGATGAAGGGCTTTTGCCCAAAACGTCAATTTTGCTGAAGCTCCTCGATGCTGCCTGAACTGCTGTGCTCTTCCAGCACCATTGATCCAGAATCTGTTTTCCAGCATCTGCAGTCATTGTTTTTACCCTGCATCAACAATGCCTCTTTTGCATACAGGCCCAGTCCTGTGCTTCCTACACCAAACTGTATTAATGAGGCAGAAAACTCGGAATGGCATCATGTTGTAAGGTTGAGTGAAATAGGAGTTGATGGGAAGGGTGAGAGCAGGAACAAATTAAAAATACTATACATGAATGCACGAAGCATTAGACATAAGATGGATGAGCTTGAGGCTCTTTTGGAAATTGGCAGATACGATATTGTGGGGATAACTGAGATGTGTCTTCAAGTGGACAGGGCCTGGGAAATGAATATTCAAGGATACACGTCTTATCGTAAGGACAGACTGACGGGCAGAGGGGGTGGGGTGGCCTTGTTGGTAAGGGACGATATTCAGTCCCTTGCGCGGGGGGACCTAGAGTCAGGAGATGTAGAGTCAGTGTGGATAGAGCTTCGAAATACCAGGGGTAAAAAGACCCTCTTGGGAGTCATCTACAGGCCCCCAAACAGTAGTCTGGATGTCGGATGTAAGTTAAATCAGGAGCTGAAATTGGCCTGTCGCAAAGATGTCACTACAGTTGTTATGGGGGATTTTAACATGCAGGTAGACTGGGAGAATCAGGATGGTATTGGGCCACAAGAAAGAGACTTTGTGGAGTGCCTCAGAGATGGATTCTTAGAGCAGCTGGTGCTGGAGCCGACCAGGGAGAAGGCAATTCTGGATCTGGTATTGTGTAACGAACCAGAATTGGTCAGAGACCTCGAAGTGAAGGAGCCATTGGGAAGTAGTGACCATAATACAATAAGCTTCAATCTGCAATTTGAGAGGGAGAGGGTACAGTCGGAAGTGACAGTACTTCTGTTGAATAAAGGGAATTATGGAGCTATGAGGGAGGAGCTGGCCAAAGTTCAATGGTGCAATACCTTAGCAGGGATGACCGTGGAGGAACAATGGCGGATATTTCTGTGTATAATGCAGAAGTTGCAGGATCAGTTCATTCCTAAAAGGAAGAAAGATCCCAGGAGGAGGCATGGGCGGCCGTGGCTGACGAGGGAAGTAAAGAAACATATAAAGTTAAAAGAGAAAAAGTATAACATAGCTAAGATGAGTGGGAAAACTGAGGACTGGGAAGCTTTTAAAGAGCAACAGAGGATTACTAAGAAGGAAATACGCAGAGGAAAAATGAGGTACGAAGGTAAACTGGCCAAGAATATTAAGGAGGATAGTAAAAGCTTTTTTAGGTATGTGCAAGGCAAAAAAATGGTTAGGACAAAAATTGGGCCCTTGAAGACAGAAACAGGGGAATATATTACAGGGAACAAAGAAATGGCAGAGGAATTAAATGGGTACTTCAGATCTGTGTTCACTTGGGAAGACACAAGCAATCTCCCTGAGGTAACAGTGGCTGAAGGACCTGAACTTAAGGGAATTTATATTTGCCAGGAATTGGTGTTGGAGAGGCTGTTAGGTCTGAAGGTTGATAAGTCTCCGGGGCCTGATGGTCTGCATCCCAGGGTACTGAAGGAGGTGGCTCGGGAAATCGTGGATGCGTTGGTGATTATTTTCCAGAGTTCAATAGATTCGGGGTCGGTTCCTGAGGATTGGAGGGTGGCTAATGTTATACCACTTTTTAAGAAAGGTGGGCGAGAGAAAGCAGGAAATTATAGACCAGTTAGTCTGACCTCAGTGGTGGGAAAGATGCTGGAGTCTATTATAAAGGATGAAATTACTGCACATCTGGATAGTAGTAACAGGATAGGACAGAGTTAGCATGGATTTATGAAGTGGAAATCATGCTTGACTAATCTTCTTGAATTTTTTGAGGATGTAACTATGAAGTTGGACGAGGGAAATCCAGTAGATGTAGTGTACCTGGACTTTCAGAAAGCTTTTGATAAAGTCCCACACAGGAGGTTAGTGAGTAAAATTAGGGTGCATGGTATTGGGGGCAAAGTACTAGATTGGACTGAAAATTGGTTGGCTAATAGGAAACAAAGGGTAGTGATAAACGGCTCCATTTCGGAATGGCAGGCAGTGACCAATGGGGTACCGCAGGGATCCGTGCTGGGACCACAGCTTTTTACAATATATGTTAATGATATAGAAGATGGTATCAGCAATAACATTAGCAAATTTGCTGATGATACAAAGCTGGGTGGCAGGGTGAAAAGTGATGAGGATGTTAGGAGATTACAGGGTGACCTGGACAAGTTAGGTGAGTGGGCAGATGCATGGCAGATGCAGTTTAATGTGGATAAATGTATGGTTATCCACTTTGGTGGCAAGAACAGGAAGGCAGACTACTACCTCAATGGAATCAATTTATGTAAAGGGGCAGTACAGAGAGATCTGGGTGTTCTTGTACACCAGTCAATGAAGGCAAGCATGCAGGTACAGCAGGTAGTGAAGAAGGCTAATAGCATGCTGGCCTTCATAACAAGAGGAATTGAGTATAGAAGCAAAGAGGTGCTTCTGCAGCTGTACAGGGCCCTGGTGAGACCACACCTTGAGTACTGTGTGCAGTTCTGGTCTCCAAATTTGAGAAAAGACATTCTGGCTATTGAGGGAGTGCAGCGTAGGTTCACGAGGTCAATTCCTGGAATGGCAGGATTATCTTACACTGAAAGACTGAAGCAACTGGGCTTGTATACCCTTGAGTTTCGAAGATTGAGAGGGGATCTGATTGAGACGTATAAGATTATGAAAGGATTGGACACTCTGGCAGTAGGAAACATATTTCCACTGATTGGTGAGTGCTGAACCAGAGGACACAGCTTAAAAATACGGGGTAGACCATTTAGGACAGAGATGAGGAGAAACTTCTTCACCCAGAGAGTGGTGGCTGTGTGGAATGCTCTGCCCCAGAGGGCAGTGGAGGCCCACTCTCTGGATTCATTTAAGAAGGAGTTGGATAGAGCTCTCAAAGATAGTGGAATCAAGGGTTATGGAGATAAGGCAGGAACAGGATACTGATTAGGAATGATCAGCCATGATTATATTGAATGGCGGTGCAGGCTCGAAGGGCTGAATGGCCTACTCCTGCACCTATTGTCTATTGTCTATTATCTAAACCTCATTCCCTGAATTCAACTTCTCTCTTGCGTAGTAGATTCTTGATTCCACTGTTGGCATTCCTGATACTGTTTCACTTCTGCTCTCCAATGCATCACACCAACATTCTCCCTCAACCCCCGACCCTACAGCCCCTCTGGGTCCAAGAAAATAAGACTTAACCTGGTGCAAAGCCTTCTCTCCATTAACAACGCTGCTGGAACAATCCCTGTACTTGCATGGGGTTGGTGCTATAATCAAATAGGAACCAGGGCAGTTTGGGATCTAGTGAAGCTGTAACCTGTTTCGTTAAGCTGCCTTCAAAGTTTGGACTGCTCTTTCTGCAAGATTATTGGATGATGGATGGTTTGGAGCTGTGCTTCTATGTCAAGTATCATTTGACTTTAGGAAGTACTCAAACTGCCTGCTGGTAAACGATGGCCAGCTCTCTGTGCCTGACACTTCCACGAATCTGTGTATTTCAAAAGATGTTTGCAGGTTTTCTATTGTTGCCCCTGTGTTTGCTGAATAAACTGTATGCACATCCAGCTACTTTGAGTGGGTGTCTATAATGACTAAGAACATTAAGCCTATCAAGGAACTGCATTGTCAATGTGTAACCGAGCCCAGGATTTATCCGGCTATTCCCATAAATCTTAGTGGGTTTGAGAAGATTTGTAGCTCAGGTTGAAGTTTTGGATGTAAGTTTGGTCGCTGAGCTGAAAGGTCAATTCCAGATGTTTCGTTACCCTACTAGGTAACATCTTCAGTGGACCTCATGTGAAGCAATGCTGAAAATTCCTGCTTTCTATTTATATGTTTGGTTTTCTTTGGGTTGGGGATGTCATTTCCTGTGGTGATGTTATTTCCTGTGGTGAAGTCACTTCGTATTCCTTTTCTTAGGTGGTGGTGGATGGGGTCTAACTTAATGTGTTTGATGATAGAGTTCCGATGGAATGCCATGCTTCTAGGAATTCTCATGCATGTCTTTGTTTGGCTTGTCCCAGGATGGATGTATAGTCCCAGTCAAAGTGGTGTCCTTCCTCATCCGTATGTGAGGATACTAGTGAGAAAGGGTTATGTCTTTTTATGGCTAGTTGGTGTTCATGTATCCTGGTGGCTAGTTTCCCACCTGTTTGTCTAATGTAGTGTTTGTTACAGTCCTTGCATAGTATTTTGTGATTGACGTTAGTTTTGCTCATTATCTATATAGGGTCTTTCAAGTTCATTAGCTGCTGTTTTAGTGTGTTGGTGGGTTTTTGGGCTACCATGATGCCAAGGGGTCTGAGTAGTCTGGCAGTCATTTCCGAGATATCTGTGATGTAGGGGAGAGTGGCTAGAGTTTCTGGATGTGTTTTTTATACTTGTTTGTGTTTGTTGCTGAGAAATCGGCAGACTGCGTTCATTGGGTATCCATTCTTTTTGAATGCACGTTATAAGGGATTTTCCTCTGCTTTGCGTAGTTCCTCTGTGCTGCAGTGTGTGTTGGCTCATTGAAATAATGTTCTGATGCAGCTTCATTTATGGGTGTTAGGATAATTGCTTCTGTAGTTCAATATTTGGTCTGTGTGTGTTGCTTTTCTGTAGACGCTGGTTTCAAGTTCCCCATTGGCCATTCGCTCTACTGTGACATCTAGGAATGGCAGTTTGTTGTTGTTTTCCTCCTCTTTAGTGAACTTAATGCCAGTAAAAACTCACTAGGTCCTCTCATATAGGGTCTCCTCATTCTTGAATTGCCAAGTAAAACTGACAGAGGAGGCTTGGGGTTATAATATTCCTTAACTAAATTCATCAACTCTTGAAAGGCTTTTGTATCTGGTACCTCAGGGAAAGTTAGGATCCTAATAACTGAAATACTGTGGGTCCAGAAACTATCAGGAGAATTGCTCGTAGCTTTTCATCTGCGCCAATGAAATTTTTTTGTAAAAAATGTGTGCATTTTTTCCTCATATTGGGCCCAGTCTTTGATAGCAGAGTCAAAAAGTTCAAGTTTCCCAAATAACACCATTATGGTAGAAATGCTTACCCCAACTCAATCACAACTCTTGTGAGTAAATTACTTCAGGAATGTGCCTTTGTCTCATCACCAGTAAAATAACTCCACAGAGGTTGGTGTCCCATCACCAAGTCAACCTTTATTTACATATAGAGAGTCCTTGACGCTGAGCCAGCTTCTTCAGAGCCAGTTCTTAGAGTGAGCAGAACCTCTAACTCTTCAGTTTATTTTTTTGCATCAAATCAACCAGTGTGCATTCTTATAAGCTCCATACACAAAGCATAGACATTTAGGCTTAGCGTCTATGTATGAAATCAAATCACTTGATGATTAGAGTAGATTAGATATCCTATACTGCGGAAACAGGCCCTTTGGCCCAACCAGTCCACACTGACCCTCCAAAGTGTAACCCATCCAGACCCTTTTTCCTCTCTCTAATGCACCTAGCACTATGAGCAATTGAGCATGGCCAATTCACGTGACCTGCACATCTTTGGACTGTGGGAAGAAACCTACCCAGACACGGGGAGAACGTGCAAACTCCACACAGACAGTCATCTGAGGCTGGAATCGAACTTGGGACCCTGGTGCTGTGAGGCAACACTGCTAACCACTGAGCCACCGTGCTGCCCAAACACCATGCAGATTTAAACCCAACATCCCTCACATACTACGCAGGTGTATTAACCAACTAAGCCACAGCACCACCTTTCTTTCAACAAGACAGCACGAAAAGCATAGAGGTAAACTTTCAACTCTGCATTTTTTTTTAGATTAGATTAGATTCCCTACAGTGTGGAAACAGGCCCTTCGGCCCAACCCATCCCATCCAGACCCATTCCCCTACACCTAACACTATGGACAATTTAGCATGGCCAATTCACTTGACCTGTACATCTTTGGACTGTGGGACGAAACCGGAGCACCCGGAGGAAACCCACGCAGACACGGGGAGAATGTGCAAACACCACACAGACAGTTGCCTGAGGTGGGAATCAAACCCGGGTCTCTGACGCTGTGGGGCAGCAGTGCTAACCACTGAGCCACCGTGCTGCCCTACTCTTCAGTTTATATCTGCCAGCCAGGGTTCCCTGATTGGACCAGGTTAACAGCACCAGTAAGGGAACTCATATTCTGTGAGATCTACCTGGTGACCTCGTTACAATCACTACAGCCAATTTATGACAGCGATGAGCAGAAATGTTTTCTCACATTGAATTGTGTGTCTAAGCAACTTCCTTCCTTAAAAGTCAGTAGAAGCAGAATCTTTGTATATTTTTAAAGCAGCGGTAGTTGGATTCTTGATACACAAAGGGGTGCAATGTTATCAGGGATAAGCAGGAAGGTAAAGAAATCAGATGAGCCACAAACATAATTAGTGATGGAGAAGGTTCAAGGAACTGAGCAGCCTATTCTTTCTCATTTGTATGACAGTACAAGGTGAGGTAAACCCCAGTCGTATGGAATTTTGGAAACCAGCGCTCCAAAGTCACATGTTATACCCACCACTTCATGTCACAAATCACTTAGCAACTGAATTCCAAAAAGGTTATTGTCTAAAAGACATCCATCTATTCTTAAAGAGAAATGAAGAGAAAATTCAGGAATAGAAAGTTAGCCAGAGATGTTAGTCTTGCCTTGTCACAAAGTACTGTTTCTTTGACTGGTAGATTTGTCAACTATCTCAAGAAGGTGGACAGAATAGATATGTTTGCAGGTCAACTGACAAGTAATACTAATTGAATTTTTACATCATGATCATTGAAATCATATAGATGTGTGGTGATATAGGAAGACTCCCTTGAAGAAAGGAAGGAAGAGGATACAGGGAGAAATGCAACAATGGGTAAGGTATTGTCCCCAGACAGACATAGAAAGGAGACATAGAAAGATCATGGATTTATGTAACAGTTTATACACCGAAATGGACATCTCAAAATATTTTATGAACAACAGTCTTTTGTTTCTCATTATTATCATTACTTAGGACAAACTCACCAATCAGTTTGCATACAGCTCATTCGCAAAAATGGCAATGGGACTAATGACTAATGACACCAATAATAACTTCTATTGATCCTGGCTGAAGGAGGATTGTTGGCCAAGACACCAGGAGAATATTCAGCTCTTCTTCCTAAAGTGGCTAGAAATGTTTTATAACCATCAATGCAAGCCTGAAATTGGCATTTATTATCAAAGAGGGTGTTTCCAATTATGCAATAGGCCTTGGGCTGAATACGAGTCAACTGGATTAAAACAACAAGATCTGAACCTGCAGTAGTAATTAAAATCATAAAAACTGTAGTTCTAGCAAACATTGCTGCTAATACATGGCCAGTTACATATTCTCATTTTACCAACTTCTGACCATCATGTTCTGACAATTCATAAAGTTAGGTCACTCGTAGATTTTTTTTTCAATGAATTTAATTAGCAAATATCGATAAATTTTAAAATAATATAATCTACAGTTTCATAATGTGAATAGGCTGTAATTAATAAACATACTTCTTGGAATCAAAATCTGACCATTAAAACTACAAAATACAAATTGGAAACATTTTGGGCCTTTGTCATGGTCTTTTCACAAAATTACCAATTGCCATGCAAACATATAATTGATATAGGAATTTATCGTAAATACTTGTGTTGATTAAAATTGATTGATTTGCATGTGGATTAAATACTATGTTATAAAATTCTATAAGGACGTATCATGTTAACAGTGCAATGCAGTGAAAAGTCACCATAAAGATAATTAATGGGATTTGCTGCTCCTCTTACAACCCTCAAATATTATGGTGGGTCATAGATGTGCTAAAAAAAATGATCTCACCAGGGTTAATCAACAATGAGCCATGATTCTTACTATAATGAGCACATTACTTGGGACAATATAATGAGCATTGGAAAAATCTGTCTCCCTGTAGGATTTATTTCATCTTATTATGCTATCTCATGGGAACTTCAGCTTCATTATTATTATTTCCTCCAGTCCACTTTTACATTCCAAGCATGCATTCAAATTCACAACTTTTCTCAAACTGCAAGGAAAGCAAGAGGTGAAGAATCTAATTAAATAGTGGTTTACCAGTGTTAAAGGAAACCTTTTCCAACTTTACAGTGCTTGTCACAACCTCAGAATGTTTCTTTGTAGTCTCTCTATGAAGTTTAGTCACAGTTGTGGAAGAATGTAGGCAACGACCTTCATTGTCACCACCAATTTGTACAAACAGTGCAACTGGCTGATTTCCTATCCCATGGTTTTCAATGAGCAGATCATTGAGTGGGCTCTACAACTGCTGTATCATATCCCTCAGAAAACCTTGCCCTCTAAATTGTCTAAGTGAAAATGAGCTTCAAAACATTATGAATGATATATCCGGTCATTTGTGTTTTAATGCATTCTATCAACATAGTGGATCCAGGATGCTGGATCAAACTCTGACCTTGGACCCATTGACCTACTCCTGAGTCAAGTGCAATAATGAGGGAGATGCTACCTTTTGGAAGAGATATTAAATGAAGGTGCCCTCTGGTCCCTCAACTGGGCGTGAAACACAAACTGGGAACAGGAATAGGCTTTTTGACTCTTCTAGCTTGCTGTTCCATTCAATAGGATCATTTCTGGTCATGCCACTGAGTACGCTGCTCCCAATTTTGTCCCATAGCCTTTGATCCCTTTACCCCTAAGAATTATATCTAGCCCCTTCCTAAAATCATTCAATGTTTTGGCTTCTTTTGCTTTCTGTGGCAGAGAATTCCACAGGCTCATCAGTCCTTGAGTGAAGAAATTTCTCCTCATTTCAGTCCTAAATGGCCTCCCCTATATTCTGAGACAGCGACCCTTGGTCTGAATTCCTCAGTCATCAGAAACATCCTTCCTGCAGTTTATCCTGTTAAAATTCTATTGGTTTTATTATCCCTCCTCATTCTTCTAATTTCCAATAAATAAAAGAGGGAGACCTAATCGTGTTATCACAAGACTATAATCCAGACTATTAATGCTGCCAAAAATACCATTTCCATGAATGCTGCCAGCCACTTCACTTCCATCACAATTTTTGCTCCCGAACACATCTCTTCCACCCCTGCGACTGCCCCTGCTGACATCACGTACTGGGTCACCGCCATCCATGCCACCTCTGCAAATGCCGGCAGGAACACCTACCACCAAAAAGACCACTTCTGCGAATGCCACTGAGAATGCCACTGAGAATGCCACTTCTGTCCCCTTGGTTGCCACCAACAGTCACGTGATTTCACATGACTGCCCCCACTCCAGAGACAATTTCCGCCTTTATGCCAACTCCAGCTCAATACAAGACCCCAGTACCAAGCCCTGCTAGGTATTCACTATCCCCTCCAAACCTTCACCTCACTGAGGATGAATGCTCAGCCCTCAGTAAAGGCCTTATCTTCATCCCACTACACCTATGTCAACGCATTCCATACATGCTGCAATATTGATCTTTCCTTCCTCCACCTCCGTGCTTACTTTGTTGATCCTGCCTCCCATACACCTTCCAAAGACCCCTTCCCCTGCCTCCAATGTAACACCACCCCCTTGGACACCCCACCCTGGCCTCTTACCCTCCCTCAATCTCTTTATCTCCAACTGCCTTTGTGACATTGACTGCCTCAACTTGTCCTCCCCTCTCACCCACTCCAACATGTCACCCTCGTAACACTCAGCCCTCCACTCGCCCTGCTCAAACCCCAATCTCACCATCAAACCAGCTGACAACGGGGGGGTGGAGGTTAGTGGTAGTATGACCCTACTGACTGTACATCGCCGAAGTCTGATGCCAACTCGCCGACCCCTTTCTCATACCACAGCCTCGGCCACAACCCCACGTCCCATCACTAAACTATCTCCCAAATTAACCACAAGTCCATCACCTCAGGGGATCTCCCATCCACAGCCTCTAACCTCACACTGCCTTGTTCTACCTCTTACCCAAAATCCACAAACCTGACTGACCCGCTCGACCGATTGTCTCCACCTACACCTGCCCCACTGAGCTTATCTCCTCACATCACAACTCAGTCCTGTTCCCCCTGGTCTTGGAACTCCCCACATAAATCCTGGATATCACCCATGTCCTCCACCTCCTCCAAGACTTTTGATTCCCCAGCCTCTAACACCTCATCTTCACCATGGACATCCAGTCCCTACATACGTTCATTCCCCCATGATGAAGGCCTACACGCCCTGTGATTCTTCCTGTCCCACCAACCCAACTAGTATCCTTCCACTGGCACTCTCATTTGATTGGCAGAACTGGTCCTCACCCTCAACAATTTCTCCTTTGAATCCTCCCACTTTCTACAGACAAGAGGGGTAGCCATAGGCACCCACATGTGCCCCAGCGATGCCTGTCTCTTCATAGGATACATGGAACAGTCCTTCTTCTGTAGCTCCACTGGTACTATCACCAACCTTATCCTCCGTTACATTGATGGCTGTATTGGTGCCACCTTGCGCTCCCATGAGGAAGTTGAACAGTTTATCAACTTCACCAACACCTTCCACCCTGACCTCAAGTTCACATGGACCATCCCCAACACCTCCCTCCTCTTCCTGGACCTTTCAGTCATGTGACCGACTCAAAACAGACATCTATTTCAAACCCACCGGCACTTACAGCTACCTTTATTACATCTCCTCCCAACCCACCTCCTGGAAAAACACAATCCCTTACTCCCAATTCCTCTGCCTCCGCCTCCGCCGTAACTGCTCCCAAGAGGAGCAAATCCACTCCAGGATATCCCAGATGTCCTCTATTTCAAGGACCACAATTTCCCCTCCCACGTGATCAACAATGCCTTCCGTCGCATCTCCTCCACTTGCTGCACTTCCAGCCTCAAATCCCACACCCCCAACCACAACATGCGAGGTAATTGTGATAGGTTGGTGGGGAGAGTGGAATGGATAGGTGGAAGGAAGATGGACAGGTAGGACAGGTCAAGAGGGCGGTGCTAAGTTGGAGTGGTGGACCTGGGATGAGGTGGTTGGGTGGGGAGGGGAGAGTTGGAAACTAATGAACTCAAATCCCACTCCCCCCAACCTCCCACCCGGTCCTCATCTTCCACCTGACAAACCTCCAGATACGGTGCATTATCTTCCGCCATGTTCATCACCCGCATTCAGACCCCACCACCAAAAATATATTCCCCTCCCTACTCCTATCAGCGGAGACTATTCCTTTTGCGACTCTCTCGTTAGATCCACGCTCTCCATGAACACTCCCTCTACACCAGGCACGTTTGCCTGCCACCACATGAGGTATAAAATCCGAACCCATACCTCCCCCAGCACCTCCATCCAAGGCCCTAAAGGATCATTTCAAATCTAGCAGAGATTTTCCTGCACATCCTCTCATCTACTGCACCCATTGTCTTGATGTGATCTCCTCTACATCGGAGAGACAGGATGTCAACTCACGGAGCAGTTCAGGGAACATCTCTGGTCCGCACGCACTAAACAACCCCACTGCCCCGTGATCAACCACTTAAACTCCCCTCACACTCCTTTAAGAACATGCAAATCCTGGCCCTTCTCCACCTCCAAACCAAAGCCATCTGCCAACTGCAGGAAGAATGCCTCATCTCCTACCTCATGACCCTACAACTACATGGCATCAACATTGACTTCAGTAGTTTCCAAATCTCCACCTCCCCACTGCCAACCCCCCCACCCTACCACCTCATCCCAGATCCAACACTCCAACTTAGCACCGCCCTCTTGACCTGTCCTACCTGTCCATCTTCCTTCCACCTATCCATTCCACCCTCCCCAATTACTATCACAATTACCTCCCAGCAGCATCCACCTATTGCCATCTAATCTACCTTCTCCCAAGACCCACCCCCACCCCTCTGTTTATCTCTCAGCTCCCTTCCCAGTTCACTTTCCTGATGAAGGGCTTATGCCCAAAATGTTGATTCTCCTGCTCCTTGGATGTTGCCTGACCTGCTGTGCTTTTTCTAGCGCCACATTTTTTGGCTCTGATTCTCCAACATCTGCAGTCCTCATTTTCTCCTATTAACCCAGAGACCCAAGTAATATACCTGGAATCTGGATTCGAATCCTGCCATGGTAGATAGTGGAATTTGAATTCAATAAAAATCTGGAATTAAGAGCCGAATGATAACCATGAAACCCTTTCCGAATGTCAGAAAAACCCATCGGGTTAACTAATCCTCTTTAGGGAAGGAAATCTGCTATCCTTACCTGGTCTCGCCTACATGTGTCTCCAGACCCACACTAATGTGATTGATTCCTAACTGCCTTCTGAGCAGTTAGAAATCAATAATAAATGCCAAACTAGTCAGCAACACCCACATCCTATTATAAATTAGAAAAAGACAATCTTACCCGATCCAGTCTCTCTCTATAGGTCAGCCTCGTTATCCCAGGAATTAGTTTGATAAACATTTGTTGCACTCCCTCAGTGGCCAGACCATCCTTTTTCAGTTCAGGAAAGCAAAACTGTGTACAATGCTCCAGGTATGGTCTTCCCAAGGCCCAATACAATTGCAGCAAGGCATCCCTGCCCCTTTAGTCAAATCCTTTCGCTATGAAGTCCAAATCATCATTTGCCTCCTTCAATACCTGCTGCACCTACATGCATACTTTCAGTGATTTGTGTACAAGGATATGAATATCCCATTGCATCTTCCCCTTTTCCAATCTATCACTGTTCAGTTAATACTCTGTCTTCCCAGTTTTGCTACCAAAGTGAATAATCGCACATTTATCCACATTATACTTCAATGGTCCACCTCTGACCCTGCAAAGTCCTCCTTCCTGGAGGTTAATGCCAAACCCGAGAGAGCTGTCTCACGGACAAGTTAAGCAATAGCTTGACATAGTCATATTCATGGAATCAAACCTCACAGACAATGTCCTAGACATGACTATCACCATCCCTTGATATGTCCTGACCCATCAGCAGGACAGACCAAGCAGAGGTAGTGGGAGAATGGTATACAGTTGGGAGGGAGTTGCCCTGGTAGTCCTCAGCATTGACTCTGGACCCCATGAAATCTCATGGCTTCAGTCTAAACACAGGCAAGAAATACTCTAGTTGGTTACCACTTACCAACCTCCTTCTGCTCATGAATCTGTAATCCTCCATGTTGAACAATACTTGGAGGAGGCACTGAGGGTGGAAAGAGTAAAAATGTACTCTGGGTGGGGGATTTCAATATCCATCACCAGAAGTGGTTCAGCACAGCACTACTGATTGAACTGGTCAGATCCTAAATGACATAGCTGCTAGACTGGGTCTATGGCAGGTGGTGAGGGAAGCAGAAAGAGGGAAAAACATACTTGACCTCATCCTTGGTAAAAACAATGACTGCAGATGCTGGAAACCAGAGTCTAGATTAGAGTGGTGCTGGAAAAGTACAGCAGTTTAGGCAGCATCTGAGGAGCAGTAAAATCGACGTTTCGGGCGAAAGCCCTTCCTCAGGAATACCTGATTCCTGTATTCCTGATGAAGGGCTTGTGCCTGAAACATCGATTTTACTGCTCCTCGGATGCTGCCTAAACTGCTGTGCTTTTCCAGCACCACTCTAATCTAGACCCTTGACCTCATCCTTACAAGTCTGCCAGCTGCAGATGTATCTATCCGTGACAGTTTCAGTAAGAGTGATCACCTCATCGTGTTTGTGGAGATAAAGTCCTATCTTGACCTCAAGAATACCCCCCATTGTATGGTGTGGCACTATCAGCTTGGGACAGACTTCAAACAGATCTAGCAACTCAAACTGGGCATCTGTGAGATACTGTCCTCTAAGCACTTAGCAATGGACAATATATGTTAAACTAGTCAGTAACACCCACATCCCATTAATGAAGTGATAGCAGCAGAATTGTACTCCAGCACAATCTGTAACATCATGGTCTTGCATATTCCTCACTCATTACCATTGAACCAGAGTGATCAATGGAGCATGCAGCCACAGCACCAGGCATGCCTAAAAATGAGGTGTCTACCAAATGGACTACATGCATGTAAAATAGTGTAAGCAGCAAGTGATGGATAGAACTAAATGGTCCCACAACCAACAGATTAGTTATAAGCTCGTCAGTCTTGCCACATCAGTCATAAATCATGGTGGACGATTAAACAACTCACTGGAGGAGGAGTCTCCACAAATATCCCCATACTCAATGACGGAAAAGCCCAGCACATCAGTGCAAAATATAAGGCTGAGGCATTTGTAGCAATCATCAGTCAGAAGTGCCTGGTGAATGATCCATCTTGGCTTCCTCCAGTAATCCCCAGCATCACAGATACCAGTCTTCAGCAAATTCAATTTATTCCACATGATATTATGAAAATGTTAGAGACACTGAATACTGCAAAGATTATGGACTGTGACAACATTCCAGCAATAGTACTGAAGAATTGTGCTCCAGAATTAGTCATTCCCCTAATTAACTCTTCCAGTAATAATTACACACTGGCAGCTACCCGACAATGTGGAAAATTGCCGTGTGTCCTGTGCATAAAAAGCAGGACAAATCCAACCTGGCCAATTACCGTCCCATTAGTCTACTCTCTATCCCCGGTAAAGTGATGGAAGGTGTAATCAACAGTGATACCAAGCAGTCACCTGCTCAGCAATAACCTGCTCAGTAATGCCTAGTTTGGGTACCATCCTGACCTCATTACAGCCTTCGCCCAAACATGGATAAAAGTGCTGAACCCTAGAGGTGAGTTGAGAGTGACACCCCGGACAACAAGGCCACAACCTTGGGGTTTCCGTTGACCAGAAACTCAGCTGAAATTGCCACATAAACACTATGGCTACAAGAACAGGTGTACTGTGAATACTGTGGTGAATAACTCATCTCCTGACTCCTGCATAACTTTGGAACTCTCTGCCTCAGATGGGAGTGGGCTTTGGGTGATTGAGTATTTTTAAAGTGGAGTTCAGTGGATTCTTGTTAGGCAGGAGAATTGAAGGTTGTCAGGAATAGATGGGAATATGGAAGGTGGAGCACAAGTAGATTGACTATGACTTAATGGAATGGTGGAGTGGGCTTGAAAGGGCTGAATGGTCTTCTTCTACCCCCTCATTTGTCTGCTTGGATGCAAGGTATTCACCATCCAGTCCTGGAAATATATCACTATTCCTTCACTGTTTAGGAACTCAATTCCTAATAGCACTGACTGGTACCTTCAGTACACAGACTGCAACAGCTCAAGGTGGAGGATCACCACCATCTCGAGGAAGATTTGGGATGGATAATATATGGTCACCTTGCCAGTGTGACTCATACGCTCAGAGTCAATTATTTTGAAATAAATCTGAAGTTACAAATGTTTAGAACAACTCCCCTGCCAGCTGATGTCGCTTCCAAGATGGTTAAAAACAAAACCACACATGCAGTTATCTTGCTATCCCACACCAACCCTCCTGCTCCACCTCCAAGTGTTCCTGCCCTCCAGCAGCTCCCTCATCCTCCCACGCAGAGACAGGTTTCCTGCTCTGTGTCCCAGTTAGCAGAGTTTGAAGATATGAATATAAAGAAGGTGGATAGATAGTGCTGGCTTTGGTTCGAGTGTTTAGAACTCAACTACCACCTACTGAGTCACCATATGCTCCCAGCCTGTTTTCTTTTCGAAAAAAAATCACACACTTCTGCTACCACGTGTGAATATTCCTGCATTTTACCAAATTGAATTTCAGATAGATTTATTTAGTGTGTATGTGTGTTGGCGGGGGAGGGTGGGGGGGGGGGGTTCGGGGGGGCGTGGTTGGGGAGTGAAAACAGACAAAATTTGTTAACCTTGATAATGTTTATCATCCAAGGGAAATTCCAGAGTGGCTTTCTGTTCCACTTTGAGAATTCGGAACTGGGGACCACCAATGTATGATGGTCAGTAATAAATTCAGTTGGGAATTCAGGAGAATCTGCTTTACCCAGAGAGTGGTGAGATGGTGAATCTCACTACTGTGAGGAACAATTGATGGCAATAACATATTTAAAGGGAAACTAGATAAACATATGAGAGAGAAACAATTAAAAGGACAGGTTGATTGAGTTTTACAGCTCAGAGATGGGCAGGGATGACACACTAAACTACAATAAATGACTGCAATAAATAAAATCAAATCAACAAAAAAAGTGAAAAACGTTGGATGCTGGAAAGCAATCTCAGAGGTTGCTGGAGAAATTCAGCACGTCGGGCAACATCTGTGGAGAGGAAGCAGAAATAACAGTTTTGTTTCAGTCATCCTTCCTCAGAACAGATTGTAGCAAAGAAAAGATTGGTATATATTGCTGAAGGTGGCTGGGAGGAGAGGAGGGGAAATAAATGATCAATACAGATATTGCCCAGAGAGAGAAAATAGCTAATGGACAGGAAAAGGAAAGGGAGAATCAAGTGCTGCAGATCATCCCTCAGTCTCCAAAGCTTGAGTGACTCCATGTCTCCATTCATTTTTATTTCCATTCCATTCTAACAGGTTGCAAAAGGCCATCACTGATTTCACACTGGATTGATCCTGACCTCTCAGTAATTATCTCTCAGCTATTGTTTATCTGTGGATGCAGATACAAAAAACAATCGACTTGAATAATCTAGTGCTCGTTGTTGTGGTTTTGTTCGCCGAGCTGGAAATTTTTGTTGCAAACATATAATGGTAGTGTTGTCCCAGTCGAATTCATGTTGCATTATAGGGCAAGCCAAACAAAGAACAGCCAGGGAATTCCTAGAAGCATGGCACTCATCCACAAACTCCATCAACAAACACATCGACCTGGACCCAATATACCGGCCACTACAGTGGACAGCTGAAACTGACAACCGGAAGCGGCAGGGACAGACCACTATAAATGCCAGAGGAAACACCACAGAAGCGCTTCACAGGAGGCTCCCAAGCACTGAGGATGTCACCTAGACAGGGGACGAAACGTTTGCAACAAAAATTTCCAGCTCGGTGAACAGAACCACAACAACGAGCACCCGAGCTACAAATCTTCACCCAAACTTTGAATCTAGTGCTCTATACTCCACTTCAGAACCTGTAACCTTCCTTTTGTCATGTGGTCTTCCAAACACCTCTCGAGGCTTTACAACTGAATGCAGAACTGTACGCAGAAAGAGTGTTCGTTTGGGTTTCTTATGTTCTAATCATTCTATTCATTCAGCTCTCTGCACCCCGGTGGCATTCCCTCACCATTTTGCTGCTCTTTGTGGACTGTCTAGATGATGGGACTCGTCGGGTGATCAAATCATTTCTCCTGCAATTCTGAACTTGCTGCTTCTTAGCCTAGATTCGTACTGGACATGGAACATGCACTGTCACAAGTCTGGAAGCACAGAGATGTCCTTCAAAGCTTTTCTTGAGTGTCCCAGATATCAGAAACAGTTTTTGAACACACTGATGGCCTGCTCAATGGTGGCAGCATTTCTCTCATCTGTACTGAAGTTCCCAGCTGTAGCTATGTGTCACATTTGCAGGATATGTCTTCTATCTCTGCCGAATCAGTGTGTGACCCAATGACACTGATTCCTGTGACCTGTGTGAAGCCTAGAACTCCCACATCCTGCTGAACAACTCAGTGGACTGTAATATAGCTATTCCTCAGAATACAGGGAGCCTTGGACATGTCCCAAAAGAAGCAGTGCACAGTCAACTGTGAGATGTTGCAGAAGAAACATGTCGCAACAATTGCCAATTTCAGAAAGCGCTGTTTATGCCTTGATCATGATTATAGTGAGTGGCTGTTGCAGAAAGATTTTAAAGAGGAGTCTGCGTCCGGTATTCAGTAGTACAAATCAATCTTTTTCAGAGCTTCTTTACCACATGTGGGAGAGGCCAGAGACCACTCTGAATCTGGCTTTCACATGGGGCCCAGTTATCCTCTAAATTATAGCTCAGATTGGAGGTTCAGTGATACTGTACCTTTCAGTAAAATACAGGATATTTATCCATACCATGTTACAATGCTTACATGCAACATTGACATCAGAGCTTGTTTACATCCCCGTGACCTACACATTCAATCTGGTGAATACATGATGAATGATGGACAACTTTTAGTCCACCTTAGGCCCTCCCATTAACTTGTGATGTTTACTATTACCCCTATCATCTTTCCTTGGACTTTCATGATTATTGAACACATTCCAACACTGATTATGATCCTTCCAAGGCATTTGCTAGCTGTATCATAAACTTGCTTATTAGACAATAGACAATAGACAATAGGTGCGGGAGTAGGCCATTCAGCCCTTCGAGCCTGCACCGCCATTCAATATAATCATGGCTGATCATTCCTCATCAGTATCCTGTTCCTGCCTTATCTCCATAACCCTTGATTCCACTATCTTTGAGAGCTCTATCCAACTCTTTCTTAAATGAATCCAGAGAGTGGGCCTCCACTGCCCTCTGGGGCAGAGCATTCCACCCAGCCACCACTCTCTGGGTGAAGAAGTTTCTCCTGAGCTCTGTCCTAAATGGTCTACCCCGTATTTTTAAGCTGTGTCCTCTGGTTCGGCACTCACCCATCAGTGGAAATATGTTTCCTACTGCCAGAGTGTCCAATCCTTTCATAATCTTATACGTCTCAATCAGATCCCCTCTCAGTCTTCGAAACTCAAGGGTATTGTTAATGTCTTTTCAGATTTGATCATGCAATTCATATCCCTTGCTGATTTTAGTACAAAAGATTAAAAATGATGTAATTTCTACCAATCTTGAATAATAGCAGCCATGCTCAGTAACAGTGACTGGCAAACTATCATTGATTATTTTAAGAACCCATCTGCTTCACTAATGTCCTTTAGCATAGAAAATAGACCCTCTTTATCTAGGTCTGCTCTACATATGATTCCAGATTCACAGCAATGTAGTTGGCTTTTAATTGTCCTCTGAAATGGCCCCAGTGAGTCACTCAGTTCAAAAGTAATTAGGAATGGGCAATAAATGCTGGGCCAGTCAGTTGTGCCTACATTCCATGAAAGAATAAAGATAAACTCATAGCCTATGAGGAACAGGCAAGATTGGAACACTTGCCCAAGCTTCCCCACTGATGGAATTTTCTTCACCTCATATCTGGATCTGTATTACTCTTAATAATAGAAATTAATCATGTAACTCCCTGATCCTTTGATTGTGCGACTGTATGGTTGAATACAAATAGATGGGTTTTTGACTTGTATTATTGAATAATCCCTATGTTTCTAAAACTATAAATCTGACCTTTATTTCTACCAGGTACCTACGTCCATATTTTCATTTCCTACTGTATTGCCCAGTGGTCATCATAAGTCAAGGGCAAGAGGGATGATGGACTGTAGCAACAACAACCTGAACAAAAATGTTTAAATTTAATTCTTTAAGTTCCTGGAGCTAATTTTAAATGTCTCTGTCAACTCTTTGAAAGATCTATTCAATTAGTTCCAACCTTATCCTTATTCACATTTTCAGTATCAAGCATATATCCAATTTACTTCTGAAAGTTACAACAGAATCTGCTTCCACCACCTTTTCAGCCACCATGTTCCAAATTATCACTTGCTGATTGTCTTTACTTTTGCCTGTAATTACCAGATTTTAATTAGTTTTGAGGAAAGTAAAACACATTTCTACTTATCTCTTCCCCTCCTATAGAGCCAAGTTTCAAAATTTGGAATTTCTTCAGACCTGTGTGGGAAGCAAATCACTGTTTATAGCTCAAGGAAGTTGGTTAGCCGAGTTGGATTGATGGCTGGTTTGTGGTACAGATTGGTGCCAATGGCAGGGGTTCAATTTCTGCACTGGCAGAGGTTACTGTGAGGATCGCAACTTCTCAATGTCACCACTTGCCTGAAGTGCGGTCACTGCCAGTTTAAGTCATGACAAGTGATCTCTCTCTATAATGAGACAGTATTCCTTTGGGATTATAGCAACTTTGCCGAGTACAAGGAGAAGGATCCATTGACATCTTTGGCAAATGTGGGGTGGGCAACCACTTTAGCTTAACAAATATTCCTCACTTTCAGACAGAGGGTAATGAAGAAAACTGACCCTCATTGGAAAATCGGTCCTGTGCCCAAGAAACATGATGCCCCAGCCCTGGACCGTTTTCATGGAGAAGAGTCAATAGGCATGGTGGTTATGCATGAGCAATAATTGGCCAAATTGAAACAATTTTCCAGTGTCTGAAGCATGTTGGAGGTAGCAGACCAAGGTGTAGGTTGTCAGGGTTCAAGGAAGGTGTTGATGCTCCAGAATACTTTAAAGCCTACCCTGTTCCCCCACACAGAGGGGTGCTTTGGACTTACCCTTGATCCTAAGGTCAGATTGCTGACCTTCTCTTCCCACAGAAAAAAAAATTCTGCTCAATATTTCATTTGTTACAAAACAGCAGTGAACCCTTCTGTTAATTAAACCAAACACTCAGAAAAGCTTGGCTGGCCTCATAATCTGTTAAAATATGAGTGACAGACAACTCCTAAATTCTACTATTTAAAGAAAAGAATATTTATTCTTTAACTCTAAAAGTGAACATTAAACAATAACTATTCACAACTCTAAGTCCCACTTGCTCTTAACTGCTTATTACCTACCTCCAACTCTGTAATAATATGCTGTTCCAATAAGACACTTATTAAAATTACATCAACTTCAGTATCTGTCTGGCTAAAGATCTCTCTGGGGCATCTCCTTTCTTTTTACTGCAAATACAGTTCAAATGAAAAGGTACCTTTGATAGACAGTATTTCCTAATTTCAAGAGTCTCTCTCAATACCAGTTTTACTCACTCCAATTTTCAAAATGTTTGCATTTTTATACTCCCAACATCAGATGATCTCATTGGTTCAATGTTGGCAAAACAATAAAGTCAAACTTGACTGGATTTTGAGTGTACTGAGGCATAATTTAAACTGATTGGTTAAATTTGAATTGTTGTCAAAACATCAGCCAACTCAGGTATCCATTTCACAAACAAATGTTACATATTTTTAATTTTCTAGTACATTCCGAGACTGCCATCTAGTCATATTGCACAGGTGCTTGTAAGCTCTCAGTTCAGAACAGCATTCACTCTCTCTTAAAGGTGCAGTACATGTCCTCAGCTTCACAACACATCTGATCAAAATTTATTGGCCTGAAACAGTAACTATGTACCACTCTCATCAGATGCTGTCTGACCTACTGACAAGTCCAACATTTTCTGATAAGTGCCTGATTAACAACCTTGCCTCTGGTAAAGGCAGAGTCTGATTGAAAGTAAATGATGTGAGGAGGTTGATGAGAGAAAGCAAGACCTTAACATTTCATATCAGAGTTTATGATCCTCGAGGTATCGTAGAGTTCTTTCTTGTCATGGAAGTGCTTCCGGAGTATGGTCGAAAGGTATAGTGTAGAATCATGCCAGCTGATTTACACATAGCAAGATTCCACAAGCAGCAACATCGCAATGGAATTATGCTCTATTTGATCAATAATGTTATTCAAGGGATCCAGAAAGGCCAAGACACCTGGGAGAAATCTCTTGCTCTTCTTCCAAATAGTGCGTGGAGATTTTTTTCCTTCCCCATGAGGAGGTCCATAGAGTCTCAGTTCAGCACATTATCCAAAAGATAGGACCTTCCAAAGTACAGCCCTGCGTGAATGTTGCACAAAACCTAACGTGGATGTGTCTCTGAAAAACTAGATGGAATACGTACTGCATGTTCCTTCTTCAGGCTCTCTCTGGTTTAATTTCAGCATGTTTATGTTTCATCTCCACCTTCCCTATCATGTCCCTTTGTCAGTCTACTGCAGATGACAGGGCTTTGCAACACATAACTCATTTGTTTGTTTTTGGCTCGTGCTCAACAATCTCCATATACTGGCTATCTATTTCCATCTATAAGACATTGGCAAATACTTTAACATCTTCACTGTGCTGGTGATACTGATCAATTCCCTATCATGTAATTAATCCCTGCTCACCATCTGACCTTGCTTAAGGAGAGCTTCTCATTCTGTCTGCTGCCACTCAGTGTGACTTTTTTCCTGCAATCTCTTGTCCCCTTGTCAGGTGTCTACCCAATGTAAACGCTCAGTTGCATGCTGCAATACTTGGGTCAATGAAATAATGTCAAGTCATTTGTTCTCTCATTCAGCATATGTTTAAGAATGGATTCCATTGCAGAGTTCCTCTTTCCCTGGATCCCAGGTTCAAAGATATCTGTCTACTCTCCCCATGATCTATGAATTTTCTTGTCCTATTGTTTGTAAGTAATCTAATTTTATTCAGGTGACTTTTTAACTAATACATTCCTAAGATATGAAACCGCAGGTCAGGACAGATGTTATTGCCCACCCCTAATCACCCTGGTGAAGATAGTAGTGAGCTATGTTCCTGAACCAGTGCAGTCCATGTAGTGTACATAGAGTCAGAGAGCTGTTTATCACTCATTACACTTCTAGCACTATTGCACTTAGAAATAATGACAGCCAAGAAAAGACCCATTGGACTGTCCAGCCCCAACTACTCAATTACATTGTCTCACACATAACAACATACACAATCCACTTTCAACTGGAAGCTATGTGTTCTCCTGAAGTGGGATGATTGATCCTTACAAGATTGTAGCCAGTCTGGGGAGTCTCTGGGCTGTGGGTGACTGCACATTCACGCTCTCCCGGCGCTGCTTACTCTTTTACACTAAGCAAGGTTTTTCAGCTCCTTACTTACTGTAACACTCCTTTACTTGAATCTATGTACAGTAGGTGAGTAAATATACAGCTGCCTGTTGCAGTGTCTCAAATCTTTCTCTTCACATAATCACTCGAGACTGGTATCTTCTCTCTTGCTAATGTCAGAGTCATGTAATCAGTTCCACTTTCATGATTTATAGTACACCTCCTTGCAAGTTTCTCCCTACTTGGTCTATATTGTTGCAATCATTTACCTTTTCCTTACTGTACGTTTTGTGGTTGTTGCTCAATTGGAATGAATTCAATTGACCAGAAATTCTTTTTAGTTCTCAGTTTAGAAGGGACACTTCAACACATAGAGTAAAACAACTCGATAAGTCAAGTAAGACAATAAATTCAAACACATGTTCTTTAAAGATAAATATAAATGAGTACAGAATTTTGACGTTCTTAGAGGAGATAGTTAAGTCCAAATGTATAAGAATATTACATTTATTCAACTACATCTTCATACGTATGGATAATAATGGAACAGTGTAGGTTAGATGGGCATCAAATTAATTTCACAGGTTGTCGCAACACTGAGGGCCGAAGGGCGTGTATTATGCTGTAATGTTCTATGTTATATGTTCTATGTAACAATGTGCTGGGATATGGGGAGAAGTTAAGCACATGGCACTGGGTGAGCTGTTCAATTGGAGAGACTCTGCAATGGACCCAATGGTCGCCTTCTGTGCTGGAACAGTTCTGTGATTCTGAGTAGGGCACCAAGGTCAGTACGGTTTAGCCAAGAACAATGCAGGTCATTTTAATCTATGGCCCACTATTTGGGGTGCTGATGGGACCATGTGTAAAAGTGACTTTATAACCTGCTCAATTTCACTGTCCATTGGGGTCTATGGTAAAATTCAGGTAAACTTACATCCAGTCGTCAGAGTGAAAAATGGAAATAATGGTAAGGATATGGAATTTTTGGTGAAGACCTTCAATTTTCCTGAAACCTAGCTAGAAAATGTTATGACTCATTAAAAATTGAATATTAGGAAGGCTCTCTGATATCACAGAGGCAGTGGTGGGTTAACAAGGCTATCAGAGAGGTTCCAAGTGTGAACCGCAATGGATTCAATTGAGTCAATGTGCAGTCAATTGTTTGTGACCTTCTTTCGAAGTACCATTTCCATGCCCAGCACCTGGTAGATTGCACAAAGAGAGAGGTTGCACTGAGTGTCTAAAACAGGAGAGTGCCATTACATCCGCTTAGATTTGGTTTTGTATGACTGGTTGAGATACAAAGTCAAACTACTTTACTCATGTCTGTGAACTGGAGGAAGTTTATCCCTGTGTGAGAATGTCAGCATCAGCTTGTTCAAACAGGCAACTTTCTCAATCGCAACAGCTTCCTGATTTGGCACAATGACACCTCTATACAATTCCCTTCACTCAAGCCACTAAATTGCACTTCACAAGAAAATATTTCTTTCAATCAGCCCTCTTGAAAACAATTGCAGATAATCAATCTTGTGGGTGTCATTAATATTAATATTTAGAAACAAGTATTTCAACACTTTTTTTTATATTTCAGCAGACCAACAATATACTTGAACTACTGAACACAGGAATAATGTGATTGTCAAATCCAACTAAATGTGGCACTTTTATAACTGTAATAAACTGAAAGTAAAATTCTGGTCAAACTAAGAATTCCTGCTATTTGAGGGCCTCCTCAAGTAACATTTTAGATTCATTAATAATATACCTGCTTCCCTGAAATGTTCTCTCCTCTTTAACATACCCTATTCTATCTTCTCCCATATTTCACCATCTCACAAGGGTTCATTTAACCTTGGCAATAGGATGAAGATTGAATTAGCTGGCTGTTTCAATGAGGATAACAGTGGGGCGTAGAATGGCATCCTCCAGATCTAAGATTACTCCTCTTCCTTATATTGTCTCCAAACTTGAGAATATGATTATCCCTCAGTCTTTGCTTACTCACATAATGTACAGTGGGAGGTTCTGTGGTGCAATGGATAACGTCCCTGCCTCTTTAAAGAAACTCCAAGTTCAACCATCAGGCCTTGAGGAAGCTGCAGTCATAAAATAGCCAAACAGGTCAAGTATCAAGTATCAATTTGTAAATCTTTCCAACAGGCAGGAGAGATTTCTAGCCACTCATGTAGTGGAAAGAAATTGGAGCCTCTACTATGAACATCAGTATTGTTTCAGTCGACAATTTGCATGTAACACACGTATGTTGTCACAGCAACATGAACTCCTTGAGTGAACTGTAACACATAACATTATGCAGGTTTTCATGAAAAAAACCTTACCTTGACATTATCTAATACCATAACAGTGGGGCTTACTTATGCTTCAGGATGTTCATAAAGTCCTTGTTGACCTTTAAGTTTTAATAACTTTTAATATGCACATGGCATAGCAAACTGTAAGTGTCAACTGAAAGCAGCATTCATAAAGCCTTTTTCAGCATTAATGTTGTCAGTCTAGATGTTAATGCTGTGCGGACAATTTTGAAACTGATTGAAGGTGGTGAGAGCAAAAGCAAAGGTGAACTGTTGAAAATCAGATTAAACAATGTCTAATGTTGCTTTCTTGTGCCATTAACTGTTTGCATCTATCAGCAATCAAGAATCACCCATCAAGGATCATCCCTACCATAGATAGTTTCACCTCACATTCACAAACATACCAATGCTGCCATCTATATAACCATGTCTGACAGATTCCAAACACCTTCAGCTAGTCAGCTATCAACCACTTGTTGATGTTCTTCACTTTCTCTTGCAGAGCTAGGCTGCCTGCAAAGACTAGCAGAGAACAACAGAGAGTTTAAGCACCTGCGTCTCCTGAGTGCTTCAGTTGGTGTTGATGGTCTTCCACATTATAGATACCGGCAATTAAGAAGGCCATTGCATCGAGTATAACAGTACATTCCTGCTTGGCATATCTTTTGTAAATCCCATTTCACCGCCAAATTATTATCGGCTTTGCAGTGCAAGCTGCAGGTGAAGCACATGATTTCTATTCCCTTTAGTTCACTCCTACCATCCCTTTCTGCATTTTTGCATTCAGATCCTGAAGAGCTGCTACTTGGCCAGTCACATCAGCCTGAATGTGAAGGACAAGAGAGACAACAGACCTCTGATGAAGAAAAACCATCTACATCTGACATGCACTGTCGCCAGCTCAGATTCTGGCTCTATGTGCATGTGTTAGAGGGTATCATAGAGTCCAATTCAACACATTGTCAGCCACTGGCTCAGCTGGGCTACAGCCAGACAGGGACAGAAAGGTAAATCTCCAGGTCAGTGGAGTGGCGGGGGCAAGTTCTCACAGACATGTTTAATTGCAAAGGCATTCTGTTGAGGAATTTGATGGGGAAGTTTTAAAAAGTTCTAATGCGTGCTTTCACTGAGATATTTAATGAACTGATATGTCTACAGATGTTGGAGGCTATTTTAATACTGGCTAACTCCACAAGGACACATGGACACAGTGTCTGACGGTCAAATTTTTAATTTCTGCAGTAATACAGGAGGAAACCAACTGCATATTCTGAAATCCATGTTTGTTGTTGTTCCATAAGGTAACATATATGAAAGGGTTAATCTATGAGCATTCTGCCACAGAAAACAGGAATGCTAATATTTTGAGTATTTTCAAAGTAGAGGTTGATAGATTTTTGATAATCAAAGGTATATGGAGGTTTGGGGATAGTGTGGGTAAAAGGTATTGAAGAGTTAGATCAACTGCGATGGGATTTAATAATAGAGCATTTAATAACAGATGGGCCGACTGGCTTACTGCTGTTTTTATATTTATAAGTTCCAAGGCTGAAGGTCTGACCACTCTGATACATAACACAGCCAGTGAGAGAAGCAGGAGACAGTTCAGACAAAAAACAGTGGAACACAGCTTGCTGAGGGATATACATGTCCCTTAGCAATAATTAATATGTCTAAGAGTTAACGTAACCTGTACAGAGTTACTGAGATAAACTACAACTTGTTTTTAAAGACAAGAACAATTGAACATGCAACTTCACTAACACCTTCCACCCTGACCTTAAGGTCATCTGGATCATCTCAGACACTTCCCTCCCCATCTCTGTCTCCATTTTCGGCAACCAACTCAACATGGACATCTATTTCAAACCTACCGACTCCCACAGCTACCTGGACTACAACTCCTCCGATCTCTCCACTCCTGTAAAAACGCCATCCCTTACTCCCAACTCTTCCACCTCTGCTGTATCTGCTCCCAGGAGAAGCAATTCTACTCCAGGACATCCCAGATGGCCTCCCACTTCAAGGACGGCAATTTCCCCTCCCACATGATCAACAATGCCCTCCAGCGCATCTCCTCCACTTGGTGCACCTCTGTCTTAGAACCACACCCCTCCAACCGCCACAAGGATCGAACTCTCCCCTGGTCTTCACCTTCCACTCCACTAATCTCCATTTACAGTGAGTTATCCTTCATCATTTCTGCCACTTACTATCAGATCCCACCACCAGCATTACGTTTCCCTCCCCACCCCTATCTGCATTCCGCAGAGGCCATTCACTCTGTGACTCCATCGTTAGGCCACCCACCAACCTACCCTCCACACCCAGCACCTTCCCTTGCCGCCGCAAGATATGTAAAACCTTCGCCTACACCTCCTCCTTCAACTCTGTCTAAAGCTCCAAAGGATCTTTTCACATCCAGCAGGGATTTTCCTGCACATCTAAACATCTCAACTACTGTGTCCATTGCTCTCAACATGGTGTCTTCTACATCGGGGACACAAGACACCAACTTGCAGAATGTTTCAGGGAACATCTCTGGGACGCATGCACCAAACAACCCCACCACCCTGTGGCTGACTGCTTCAACTCCCCCGCCCACTCTACCAAAGACATACAAGTCCTAGGCCTCCTCCACTGCAAAATCCAAGCCATCCAACGACTGGAGGAAGAATGCGTCATCTTCTCCCTTGGGACCCTTCAAACACAAGGCATCAACATTGACTTCACTGGTTTCCAAATCTCCCTCCCCCAACTCTCCAACTCAGCACTTCCCTCTTGACCTGTCCTACCTGCCCATCCTCCTTCCCACCTATCACAATCACCCCCCTACCTGTGTTCGCCTATCACCTTCCCAGCTATCTCCACTCCCAACCCCACTCCCACCTCCTATTTACCTCTCAGCCCTTCCTGATGAAGGACTTATGCCTGAAACGTTGACTGTCCTGCTCCTCAGATGCTGCCAGACCAGCTGTGCTTTTCCAGTGCCATACTTTTTGACTCTGACTCTCCAGCATCTGTAGTCCTCACTTTCTCCTAAACAGTCCCTTTGACTAGCAGGGGAAGAAGAATTGGTGTCAGCACTCTACCCCAACCACAAGTTACTAGTGGTTGCATCACATTAGGTATAGCAGTTATTGGGACCAGTTTGGTACCATGCTCACACCTCACTGCTCACAGGAGTTATGAGACTCCTACAGTAGTCAGCAAACTGTGCTCTAGCAGGTTACTAGGACTACTGAGAATCTGCCTCTGTGGACACCTCTCACAGCATTTGTATTCCCACCACTGCCAACTGGCCTGTGTCCTTACGATCAGCATGGATAGCTGGCACCTGTGCCAAGGTAGCACAGTATGGATGTGGACACTCAAGATGCAGAGCTGCTGGAGATCCTTCTGAAAAACTATAAACAATCTTCCCCAATGAGGGTCAGCAGTCTTTCAATAGCTGTTGAATAGCACTGTAATAGCACATTAAAGTACCCACAAGAAAGGTAGCATGGGCTGTGCAAGCGAAAATAACTTGTTCTTGCATGAACTATTGGAAGTGTTGGATAAAAATGGTATGGAATGGGTTTTTGTGTGAGTGTTTTTTGTTTCAAATTCATAGCCAAGAGGATGCTTTTGATAACAAGTAGCAAATGTATTGAACTATGTGGAACTGAACAGCAGTGGTAATATGGAGATGCAATCTCATGAAAACCAAGGTCTCAGTATCTGCTCATGGACAGCATGTCAAAAAGGAAGGGGTCTCAGATATTTTGCTCCTCCCTCTGTGTGTAGTTTCCCTTCTCGACTGCCGTTACTGCCTCCATCTCCCATCATTCTGCAGGCCAAGAGAAACTGTGACTATAGCCCCTTTTTATTGGCACAGACTTTCTGCTGACAGGCTTTTGAACTCTACTATCCTTCCCATCAGGACTCATCACCATGCCCTTGTGAACCCACCATATCTGCGAAACTCTTCCAATAACAGTCAACGTAGCAAATCCATTAAGAAAAGGGACAAAACATCAAAAGTATCTTTCCAGAGCAGTTCCATGTGGTTTCCGTAAATGTTGTGGTCCTTGGGTTTTGAAGAGTGCCCTTGTGCATGTACTGAATACATGATCAGCTGTGAGATATGAAGAGAGGGCACTAACAGACTCTGCAAAGTCCAAACTGGCAATCTGTGAAGTAATTCAGCATTAGACATTCTGCACGCCTCTGAAGGCCATATCAGGGCCTTTACAGCACATGGACCACACCAAAAGTAGCCAGAGGCATTCCAACTGGCATGTTGAAGACTTGGGATCCAGGGCACTGACACCAGCACTGTTCTGGAGCTCAAGTTATGTCAAAACCTATTAGAATTCTCCAGCTCAGCAGCTCTGACAGTATCTGTGGAGAGAGAAACAGAGTTATTGTTTCAAGTCTGGAATAACTCTTCAGAATTATATCAGTCTTTCATATATATTTCTTTTGCTGTCCACCCTCAGTCATTGTTTTATTGGATTTTCAGAGAGTCTCAGAACAGTTACCAAGAAGGAGAATTGACCAAATGGGCAGGGATTTTGTTTTGAACTTTTCATTTACCTCAAATGCATCTTAATTATTTATTAGAGGGTTGGGAGGGTAGGTAGAGAATCGCTTTAGGAAGTAACAATGGAGTTGGGGTGCCTCCATTAGAAATGGCCTTGCAACGCAAATGCTGAAACAAGGAACACCCACAAATATATCCTGGGCACTGGCTATAAATGCAGCCTAAGCACAAGCCCAGTTCTTGCTGGAAGTGCAAGTATTTGATGTTGAAAAGCAAAAGTGGAGCATAGAAGATCCCATGGCACTAATTCAAAGAGGAGCAGGGAAGCTCTCCAGTGACCTGAATGACATTTATCTCTCAAGTAAGCTCATTGAAATCAGACTATCATATTAATGAATACTTTGCTGTTTTTAGGACATGCAGTGTAAAAATTGGAAGCTGTCATTCCTACATTACAACAATCGCTATACTTCAAAAGTGCTTAAGTGACTACAATACACTTTGGCACATTCTGAGGTGCTGAAAGATGCTGAAACAAAAGCATGACTTTCTCTTCCTCCTGGTAGAGAATATAGGCTAACGGTAACAGAATGAAACGAAGAGACAGTCAGTTTGAGCATTCACAGATCTTATAGAGAACTGTCACGCATTGAACCAATGACTGATAGTTCCCAACTTTGATTCAAGGACTCCCATTCCATATTTTTTAAAAATTCAAAGATCCTTGGCATCATTTTTTTATCTGCAAATGACTCCCATACCCACAGTCTTCACTGTCTCACATACATGGAGTCCTCACTGTCTCCCACACTCACAGTTTCCAATCCTCCATAGAGACTGTGAGGACTATGGCAGAGTAACACTGTGATTTGCTGTTCAGTTTGAAATACCCAGTGCCTGCTCTTTGTCGATACTTCTCTTCCTCCTAAAATTCAAACTGAACTAAAACCAGAAACTGCTGAGTTTCTCCAGCAATTTCTGCTTTTGTTTCAGGTTTCCCTCATCCTCAAACATTCAAACAGAATGGTAGCGTTGTGCAACACAGCAACATGGAGAAGGTTGACAGTGTTGTGAAGACAGTTGTATTGAAAGAGGAAACTCATTAATTAAGATCACACATTTGTAAATTAACATTCCATTACTGGATTAAACAATGGAAAATGCACTACAACATTTGTGGTGGTCCATTTTTAAGTTGAATTTTGACAATGACTTGCTGTATCATCAGCTGAAGTGCTGGCACTGTTTTGTGTTTGCTGTCAATACACTAATCTCTTAGGAAGAGATGTTAACCTTCTTACAGACTACCCAAGCCCCAGGTGAAGTCCTGAACCTAAAATATTGCCAGTGGCATTCTAAGCCTTCAGGTAGCTTTTTGTAAAACAGCTGGCATGTGGTGTATATTTCTTCCCTCACACCACAATGTGCAGCAATTGTACAATACTGATGTAATTTGGACAAAAATTATAGGTGGATTAAAAGAAAGGAAACAACTTGTCTGATTTCAGGACTGAGGTATCCCTGAAAACCTTGGCTGTGGCTTCATGATTAATGAAATCCGGACTATCAGGTTCAGAAGTTCAAATCCATTTGAGTGTCTTAGCGGCCCTCCAGGGATGCCATCTGTAAATAGGTAGCTTAATGAGGTTATAACCTGCCATTGTAGCTGACCTTTTCTTCCTGTGATGAACAGAATGATTAAACACGGGAAACTCTGACAATGATTCTGCAGGAGGATTGAACATTTTTTTTTCAGAAAGGCTTTCCAAATACATCCTGCCCACTAGATACAGAAATGCCCATTGATAGTTTGAGAGTGTGTGTGCTTAATTTTCATTACTTGAAGTGGAAAAGAGGCACTGCAAGCCACAACTCTTATCTCTAATCCCAGTTTCTAATCAGAATTTTGCAAGTGTGGAAACCGGCCGGTCAAGGTCACCTGCGCCATAGGTTACAGCGAAGGTCCTCAGACATCAGTGGATGTCCCCCTGGTGGACAGATGTGAGTTATTGCAGTCTACTGGTGTGGCCCTCCTACTACAGCAGAGCTGCTGGGCGAAATGGAGAGGAAAATTAATTGTTAATTGAGGTGAATTTAATTAAAATTCACTTTGCCTTTATTTGGCCCAGATTA
Organism: Chiloscyllium plagiosum; assembly: GCF_037043375.1. Lineage (NCBI taxonomy): Eukaryota > Metazoa > Chordata > Chondrichthyes > Orectolobiformes > Hemiscylliidae > Chiloscyllium > Chiloscyllium plagiosum. The sequence continues at coordinate 49,223,434 of NW_028270141.1, forward strand.
TAATTCAGAAGGCCTTTGTTGTCAAAATTGCATGATATTAAAGTTTAGCAGCCTGAAGATAATCATTTTAAGTCACTTCCATATCTTCAAATTCCAGGCTGGTAATTATGGTCTAATCTTTTCGGAAAGAAAAAAGGTTGGATTGCAAATGGCAACCAACATCTGAGAAGTAATAATCCCTTTTTGTTTTTATGTTAATTTGAGCAGCATGGTTGCCACTGCGTAACAAATCCTAACAGAATCAGGTACATTGGCATGTTAAATATATTAGCATAAAGATGTCAGCAAAGAAACAAGCAGATTAGAAAGTGTGTATGAAGCCAAAAGCAACTGTTATCAATTTCTGTTATGTCTGGTCTTGCTTTTTCATTCAGTGTCAGCAATTTAGAGACATAGGAACAGGTGAAGGCCATTCAGCCCCTGGAGTCTGCCCCACTATTCTAAATCATGGCTGACTTTTTAATTCATTCATGGAGTAGGGGTGTTGCTGCTTCGGTCAGCATTAAATGCCCATGCATAATCACTGTGGAAAGGTGATGGTGTGCTGTTTTCATGAATTGTTGCAGTCTGTGTCCTGTAGGTAGACCCACAGTTCCATTAGGGAGGGAGATCCAGGATTATGATCCAGTGACACTGAAGGAACAGCAATATATTTCCAAGTCAAGATGATGAGTGGTTTGGAGGGGAACATGCAAATGGTAGTGTTCCTGTGTATCTGCTGCCCTTATCCTTTTAGATGGTGTTTGTTGCTAATTTGGATGGTGCTGTATAAGGAGCTTTGTGAATTTCTGAAATGCACCTTGTGCACATTAGTGTACACTGTTGTTACTGAGTGTTGGTAGTGGAGGCAGTCAATTTTGAAACTGGTGAATGGGAGCCATTCAACTGAATGGTAAGTTGTTCTGAATGGTAATGTGTTCTCTTATACTCACCCTGGTATGTGGGGAGTATTCCATCACACTCCTTGGTCGTTCCTTTTAGATTGTGGATAGAATTTTGGGAATAGGGAAGTGAGTTATTTCCTGCTGTATTCTTAGCCTCTGAATGCACACTATCCTCTATTTCCTTGATGTTATTAATTCCTAAAAATCTATTGATCTCAGTGATGAACAAACTCACTGACTGATCCTCCACAGTCCTGTGGACTAGAGAATTCCACAGACTCATTCTCAGCATGGAAAAGATCCTCATCTCAGTCCTAAATGACTTGCTCATTATTTTGAGACTGTGCCCCTCGTTCTAGACCTTTCCACTTCCAGCCATGGTAAACAGTCTTTCTGCATTTCCATTTAAGTGGTGCTTTTAATATACATTCCAAACCACTTCATAGAAGTTGCATAGTTGTGTAAGGAAACAGTTATTCTATAAGACAGTGATAGAGAATAGTTTTAAGGAGTTGCTTAAAGGAGGAGAGGGAGTTGCAAGATCTAGGGAGATAATTTCCAGAACCTCATACCCAAGCAACTTAAGGCATGGCCACCAATGGTGGAGTAATTAAAATGGGATGTGCAGGTTGTTAGAATGGAGGACACAGATACCTGGGAGTACTGTAGCACTGGAGAAGATCACAGAGATAGAGCAAGTAAGACTATGGAGTTGAGGAACAGGCTTAAGAATTTTAAAATACAGGATTGCCAAAAAGAGGATTAATCTGGGTTCTGCATAAACAGAGACAATGGGTTAATGGGAGTCTGTTGCAATTTAGCATGTGGCCAGCACAACCTTAGATGAGCACAGGTTTATGAAGAGAGGGAGGTGGGAGACAAACCAATATAATACATCAAACAAATTCACAGGCAAACAGTATTTTGCCCCATCTAGGGAGAATGTTTCATTGGTTCAGTCCTAAAAGTCACAGAGGATGGGGTGTGTTTGCCTGCCTCACTTCTGCTCAAGGACCCGGCCGATGCCATCCTGCAAGGACTTTGTCAGTGAGTGGTGGAGGCCCTTTGAATATGCAGACTGGGGTTCTATGAGCCAATCACGTTCCAGAAGTACCAACCTGGGAGACAATTGGACTGCACCTGGCAAATTCCGGACTTCCTTGCTGGTACAAGTGAAGGAGTTGCAAGTCGTGAAGTATTGAAGTTGTATAAATGAGACCGGGGTATTTCCGCAGGCTCCATAAGTATTATACAACTGGTATGTTCACATAAGCATGAAAGGCTAGTTACTATGAAAAATCAATGAGATTTAGGTGTCTGTTTAACTAGTACACAAATAGTTGGTGCATAGTACAAAGAGGGAAATAGGCTTTGTGTAAAACTTGGGGGTTCATAAAATTAATCGTAATACAGTACAGGAGAGGGCCATTCAACTAGGAGAAAGTGAGGACTGCAGATGCTGGAGATCATATCAACAGGTGAGGCAGCATCCGAAAAGCAGGAGAATCGGATTTTCGGGCATAAGCCTTTCATCAGGAATGAGGCTTGTGGGCCAGCGGGCTGAGAGATAAATGGGAGGGGTGTGAGGCTTTGGGGGAATGTAGTTGAGAATACAAAAGGTAGATGAAGGTGGGGATGAAGGTGATAGGTCAGAGAGGAAGGTGGAGTGGATAGATGGGAAAGATGATGGCCAAGTCAAGAGGGCGGTGCTGAGTTGGAGGCTTGGGACTGGGATAAGGTGGGGGGAGAGAAAATGGGGAAAATGGTGAAATCCATATTAATCCCGTATGGTTGCAGGGTCTCAAGGCGGAAGATAAGGCATTCTTCCTCCAGGTGTAGGGTGGTAAGGGTTTGGCGATGGAGAAGGCCCAGACCCATCATGTCCTTGGTGAAGTGGGAGGGGGAGTTGGTGTTCAGACACAGGGTGGTGGGGTTGGTTGGTGCAGGTGTCCCAGATATGTTTTCTGAAACGATCCGCAAGTTGGCATCCTGTTTCCCCAACATTCACCTACCTATTGCATTCTCAACTGTCTTCCCCTCAAGCCCCATTACCCCATTTATCTGTCAGCTCCAACCCCACCCCCGGCCCACAAGGTTCATTGTTGATGAAGGGTTTCTGCCCGATTCTCCTGCTCCTCGCTTGCTGCTGTGCTTTACCAGCACCACACTCTCGACGGAGGTCATTCAACCCCATGATTTCTGTGTTAGCTTTTTGAATGTTCTTTTCAGTAGTCCTCACACCCCCTCCTTATCATTTCCTGATAAATATACAAGTGAAGAAATGAGGTACAGTTAAACAGGATCCTGGTTAGATCCCATCTGTAGAAACTGTATTTAATCTTTGAATGTTGCACCTCAGGAAGAAGACCTTGCCTTTATTGTGGGCATAAACCTTGATTATCACGGTTCTAATTCTTTCATGGCAGCTCCTTTATTATTGAATAATGTTATGTAAGATTCTTATCTATGCAACATTTGTACTGGTCCTTCAGGTCAGTGTTGATGTGTGGCTTCTGCTGCATTGATGATATGATTGATGTCACATGGTATAATAGTAATGTTGGCTATAGGACTATATTCAGCTTTCGCCAACCATTATTAGCAAATCTCAAAAGGGAGCTCAACCTTCCCTCTATTGCCCTGTCAAATAAGATGACAAGGACAAACTGTCCAGTTGTTAAGGTGCTGAATGCAGTCAGCTACATAAATCCCTCTGGGTTCAGCAGTCATTGCATCAAATAGCCAGACTAAATTTTGTCTGCTTTTTACATCCTAATGTAGACACATGACAAATTAGCATAGCACAGGTCATTACTGTAGGGATTCTGATGATGTGGCCTCTAAGGTTGTATCATTACGTAGACCTTGCGGATAACCTTCTTTTAGTTTTGAAAGTGAGTCTAAATGTGATAAAACTGGGGATGGTATCTGAAATCTGCATGCTGGAGAACACAGGAACAGGAGGGGGTCCTTCAAATTCTCAAATCTGTCTGTAATTTGCAACATCAGCTGTGAATCACAGAGGAAGTCGCAACAAGCCTGCTGTGTTTCCAGCCCAGGTTTTTCTGTAGCATAACTTGGGATGGTGTGGAATTTGGAAGACATTAAAAGAAGTAACAGCTTGCTATTACTGGTATTCAGGTCACCTACACAGATTGAAAAAGGCAGGGACCCCGAAGGGGGATTATATGCAATGTACCCCTCTCTTCTGTCATGTCTGGCATTAATATTTTGTACAGACCTGGTTCAATGATTAATTTATTCAAAGAAAAATTGAACCTAGGCTTTGTTTGCAGTACTGTTTACTGTAACATTATTGTCCAATGTACAAGGGTAAGACCAATTTCTTCTTAAAAGCCTTATTTATTTTCTGGATCCTGACAATAGACTTTCAGCTAGAAGTTGTTTTGTTTTAAATTTTAAATTTTAAAACTAATGGACGGACTCAGGCACAGGTGAGATAATCATCTTTCACTGTGGAGAAAGTCCTAACCTCTGAAGCTGCCAGCAAATCAGTTTGGTTAACAGTTCCAACTGCCCACTCTTGTGAATATATGTGGGCCTGCAGGCTGGTCCTCAAATGTTATGTGGTAAAAACAATGACTGCTGATGCTGGAAACCAGATTCTGGATTAGTGGTGCTGGAAGAGCACAGCAGTTCAGGCAGCATCCAAGGAGCTCCCTGAACTGCTGTGCTCTTCCAGCACCACTAATCCTCAAATGTTATGTGACAATGGGCTGAAGGTTCCATCCAAAGAAAGTATCCCTTTTATTCTTGCCAGTTAAAAACTTAATATATGGCTGCCTACTCCAAAAAATAAAAAGCTCATTCCTGATGAAGGGCTTTTGCCTGAAACGTCGATTTTCCTGCTCCTCGCATGCTGCCTGACCTGCTGTGCTTTTCCAGCACCACACTCTCGACTCTAATCTCCATCATCTACATTCCTCACTTTCACCTTTGTTTTAAATCAGTCTATTTAGAATGTTACTAGACACCTCTGGAGCAGGCGGGACTTGAACCCAGGCCTCCTGGCTCAGAGATAGGAATACAACCTATGGACCACAAAAGCCCTTTCTTGCAAGAAGTTAGAGTTATTTTAATCAACCTGTTTTGAGATCTTGTTACACATTTCTGGAGCAGGTAGGACCTAAACCCCATCTCCTGGACCACAGTTAGGGACACTACGACTGCATTATAAGTAAAGTTGACATAGCCATCGTGAACCATGGGGTTGCTGCTTCATGAGAGAGGGAGAGAGATGACTGGTGGTGGTTTTGCCTCAGGGTTATCATACCTCAGGTGAGTGTAGAAGTTGAGAAGAAAAGTCCTTTGTGGTAACCTGGGCCAGTATGGGAATTGAATTACTAACAGTCAAACTGAAAAGTAGCAAATGGCCTCAGATGATGGAGGTTTAGTTTTCATCGAGAGTTGTGAGTTGTTGTTCCTTTAGTTAGAAATCTGGGTGACTTAGTGGTGGTTTAATTTTTGGAAAGAGCCACACATCACCTACCAGCAAACAAGAAGAAGCATAAATACATCATGTTGTAGTGATAGTGTCCCTACTTCTGATCTAGAAGGTCTGGGTTCAAGTCCCATCTGCCCCAGTGGTTTGTCACAGAATGCATGAACAAGCTGACTGAAATAACTAATGCCATTTTAGCTTAGTACAGAGATGACACCACTTCCAATCCTCAGAAATCAACACTGTTTTTAATTTGAAGGACATCAGCTTTTACTTAAAATAGACTAACATTTACCTTCAATGCAAACCTTCAAATCTCTTCAACAACGTTTTAAAAATCACAAAACGTATATAAAAACAATATGAAGGGATCTTGCAGTCCTTCTTATTATCATTATATTTTAGCTGTGTAAATATTTAATCCAGTATCATGAAGATTAACAGTTTAGAGAGTGAAGTGCAGATATTGGGTTCATTTGGAATATGATAAAGAAAAGCAACAAAAAAGTGAAATATTAAAATAAAAGAGAATTGTCAGTAACATTTAGGCAATGCAACCCTCAACAATTGGAAAGGATACAGATATAAACTTTGACCACAAGCTCTCACATGCCTTCTTTTAATCACATCCTGTTAAACCGATAACTGTCATGGGCCATGGATTCACATTTTCCATTAAAATAAATCACGATACTCATTGGCTTTTTCTGTTACTGGGGGAGCATTATGATGAAGCAAATCCTTCAAAAGTTGCTGGACCAAAGAGAGAGATCCACAGGGAAAATATACTCCTGCTAGAAAACATGTGATGATAACTATAATGTAATTTTAAAGTAAAATAAGTATGCTAATATTATAAAGTGAGCAATTATAAATGGATAAACGGGATGGCCTTGTACCTTCCACAAGTCCAACTTCCCAGAAAGAGAAAAGCATAGTAAGATTTGAGAATGAGACGGACTTGTCTTGTGGATTCCAGAATGGAGCTCCAGTATGTTTATTTCTGAGTGCAACTCTCTCTATTAGCGGGGTTTCCCTCTCAGGGTCCTTTTCAACAGGATCAAGTTTCCTGACATAACTTGCGACCTGGAGACTCTTGTTTCAGGCCAGGTTGTTAATTGTCCATGGACCTATTTGTCCTTAATTTACTTAGTGAGGTGGTAAGAAGCAGGTTGGTTTCTCTTGCACACCATTATTTCCCTCTCTTGCAACCTTCAGGGAGGGCAAAATTGTGCACAATCTTTAACAACAAATGAAATAATGGGTCAAATGTTGCTGGAAAATGAGGAATGGATCACAGAATATTCCATTATTAATGCACCTAATTGTCACCTAATGGCAATGTGAAAAATTGTTCAGGTCTGTCCCCACTCACAAAAAAGCAGGAGACAAGCAGTTTGGCCAATGATTGCCCCAATACTCTATTTGTCATCATTAATAAAATGTTGGAAGGTGTCATCAACAGTGCCATAGAGCTGCATGTGCTCTGGAACACCTACCAGAGTAATTTGAATCTAAACTTCATTCCAGCATTGGTCCATGCATGAACAAAATGCCAGCCTTAAGAGATGAAGTGAGAATTGCTGCGATTGGCATAGAGGCACATTTGACCAAATGTGGCACCAAGGAGCTAGAGTAAAATTAAAACTTTTGCAGGGTCCTCAGAATAACAGAATCATTACAACATGGAAGGTGGCTGTTCAGTCTACTGTGCCTGCACTGTTTCTGTTATATAGTGCCAATCTCCTGTCTTTTCCCCCATATCCCTGCACACCATTTTTATCCAAATAATAATCCACTCCCCTCCTGATTGCTCTAAATGATCCTGCCTTTACCACATTTTCAGTCGGTTCATTCCATACCTCAACTACATGCTGAAAATATTTTTCTCACATCACCCTTGCTTCGATTGTACATCGCTTTAAATCTATGTCCTCTCATTCATTTTTCTCTCACAAGCAGAAACAGCTTCTACCCCCTACTCTGTGAAGACCACTCTTCATTTTAAAAACCTCTATCAAATTTCCTCCTAGTTTTCTTCATCTAATGAGAACTGTCCAAGTTTCTTCAATTTTTTTCTCATAATTGAAGGGTCTCTTTCCTTGAACCAGTCTTGTAAATCGCTTCTCACTCCCACCAGTACTTTCACATCATTCCTGTAATGCAATGCCCACAACTATACTCCAGGTGAGGCCTAACAAATATCTTGTACAAGTTCAACATCACTTCCTTGCTTTTGTACTCTCTGCCACTATTAATAACAATAAGGACATTGTATGCTTTATCAACTGCTCTCTCCATCTGTCCTGCTACCTTCAGTGATCTGTGTAGACATACACACAGGTCCCTCTGTTCCTGCACCTCTTTAGAATTGTACCCCCATTTAATATTGTTTGTCAATGTTCTTCCTGCTAAAGTGCATCACGTTATACTCCTCTGCATTGAACCTATCTGCCCACTTCACCAATTTGTCAATGCCCTTTTGGAGTTCCTCACTGTTTCCCTCACACTTTATCATTATTCCATATTTCATAAAATTCAGGTATTGATCTTCTGTCTTATGTCTCTTCTCCAACATGGTGGAAACTGCAAGGTTTTGATAAATATACAAAAATCACTCTCTCTCTTATTAGGTTTGTTATATCTTAGCAAAACTGTTTAACTTGAAAACACTTTGAAATTTTGACACTGATTTTATTCCACCTGATATTAGGGTAGCTGGAATGCCCTAATATTACAAATGTTTATGTATCACTGAACAATTTGCCAACATATTTGTTATTTTCTCTCCCTTTGACTGCTTGGGGGTCTTAAGTACTTTTCTAGCAGTGTGATTATCCTTTGTCTGTCCCTCAGAGCTGCTTGAACAACCTCACGCAATGATCTGTCGAGCCTGTCATTCCTCAATTACGACATCTCTTCACTGTTCTCCTTTTTTTCTACCTCTCACCTGTGAACACAGTAACCAGTAATGTTGAGCTGCCATTCCTGTTTCTCTCCAAGCCATCTGTCATCCTTAGCTATTTCCAAGTCAAGGGAAGTACATCATTTCAACTAACTGTAGATGGGTAAGGAGACTGTGTGTGTGAAAGGCTGTTTAGACCTGTTTAGCAGCAAGTAATAGATCCTAAGTGACAGTGTCCTCAGCACTCCTCCTTGACCCTGTTTGATTAATGATGAAGATCAAGGAATCAGGCAACCAGATTAGTCCAGATCTATCACTAGATCTATCCTGGTACAGAAACATTTTCATATAAGGAGAGGTTGAGTAGGTTGGGTCTGTACTCATTGAAGTGTAGAAGGTTGAGAGTCCACATAGGATAAATAGACAAAGTCTTTTCCCTGGGGTCGGGCAGTCCAGAACTAGAGGGCATAAGTTTAGGGTGAGTGAGGAAAGATATAAAAGAGGGACAACTTTTTCTCATAGAGGGTTGCACACGTATGGAATGACCTGCCAGAGGAAGTGGTGGAGGCTGGTACAATTGAAACATTTAAAAGGCATTTGGATGGGTATATGAATAAGAAGGGTTGGGAGGGATATGGGCCAGGTGCTGGCAGGTTGGATATCTGGTCTGCATGGATGAGTTGGACCAAAGGGTCTGTTTCCATGCTGTACATTTCTATGACTCTATGACTATGACTCTATTGAAACATACAAGACTGTTTGGGGGTTTGACAGGGTGAAAATGATGAGACAGTCTAGAACCAGAGGACATACACCCAGAGTAAGGGGGTCACTAATTTAAAACAGAGATGAAGTTTTTTTTGGCTTTGAAGCAAATGAATTTGTGGAATTTTGTACGACAGAAAGCTGTCAAGGCATTAAGCACATTCAAGACTTAGAAAGACAGATTTTTAATTGGTAAGGTAATCCAGGATTATAGGAAAATGCAGGAAAGTGGAATTGATGATCATCAGATCAGGTGTGGTCTCATTGAGTTTATAAGTCCTGCTAAGATTTGCTTTCCCAAAATACAGCACCTCACATTTATCAGAATTAAACTCCATCTGCCACTCCTCAGCCTATTGGCCCATCTGGTCAAGATCCTGTTGTAATCTAAGGTAACCTTCTTCGCTGTCCACTACATCTCCAATGTTGGTGTCATCTGCAAACTTACTAACTGTACCTCTTATGCTCGCATCCAAATCATTTATGTAAATGACAAAAAGTAGAGGTCCCAGCACCAATCCTTGTGGCACTCCACTGGTCACACACCTCCAGTACATAAAACAACCCTCTTCCACTACCCTCTGTCTTCTACCTGTGAGTCAGTTCTGTATCCAAATGGCTAGTTCTCCCTGTATTCTGTGAGATCTAATCTTGCTAACCAGTCTCCCATGGGGAACCTTGTCAAATGCCTTACTGAAGTCCATATAGATCACATTTACCACTCTGTCCTCATCAATCCTCTTTGTTACTTCTTCAAAAAACTCAATCAAGTTTGTGAGACATGATTTCTCACGCACAAAGCCATGGTGACTATCCCTAATAAGTCCTAATAAGATCTTATCCTTAATAATCTTATCCCTAATAAGATTTACAAGGATGTTGCCAGGGTTGGAGGATTTGAGCTCTAGGAAGAGGCTGAACAGGCTGGGACTTTTTTCCCTGGAGCATCGGAGGCTGAGGGGTGACCTTATAGAGGTTTACAAAATTATGAGGGGCATGAGTAGGATAAATAAACAAAGTCTTTTCCCTGGGATCGCAGAGTCCAGAACTAGAGGGCATCGGGGGCAACTTTTTCACACAGAGGATGGTATGTGTATGGAATGAGCTGTCAGATGAAGTGATGAAGGCTGGTACCATTGCAACATTTAAAAGACATTTGAATAGGTATATGAATTGGAAGGGTTTGGAGGGATATGGGCCATGGGCTGGCAGGTGGGAATAGATTGGGTTGGGATATCTGGTTGGCATGGACAGGTTGGACTGAAGGGTCTGTTTCCATGCTGTACATCTCTATGACTGTATGCGTGGAGTGTGATCTCATTGGATGTCATCTATGTGGACTTTAGTAAGACATTCGACAAGGTTCCGCATGGTAGACTGGTTAGCAAGTTTAGTTCACTTGGAATACAGGGACAATAAGCCATTTGGATACAGAACTGGCTCAAAGGTAGGAGACAAAGGGTGGTGGTCGAGGGTTGTTTTTCAGACTGGAGGCCTGTGACCAGCTGTGTGCCACAAGGATCAGTGTATGGTCCATTATTTTGGTCATTTATAGAAATGATTTGGATGTGAACATAAGAGGTATAGTTAGTAAGTTTGCAGATGACACCGAAATTGGTGGTGCAGTGGACAGTGAAGGAGGTGATCTCAGAGTACAACTGACTTTGATTAGATGGGCCAATGGGCTGAGGAGTGGCAGATGGAGTTTAATTTAGGTAAATGTGAAATGCTGCATTTTGGGAAAGCAAATCAGGGCAGGACCTCTACACTAAATGGTAAGGTCCTTGGGAGTCTTGTTGAACAAAGAGACCTTGGAGTGAAATTCATAGTTACTTGAAAGTAGAGTCGCAGGAGAGTGAAGAAGGCATTTGGTATGCTTTCCTTTATTGGACAGTACATTGAGTACAGGACTTGGGAGGTCATGTTGAGACTGTACAAGACATTGGTGAGGCCACTTTTGGAATACTGCGTGCAATTCTGATCTCCCTACAATAGGAAGGATGTTATGAAACTTGAAAGGGTTCAGAAAAGATTTACAAGTATGGAGGGTTTGAGCTACAGAGAGAGGCTAAGTAGGCTGGGGCTATTTTCCCTGGAGCTTTGGAGGCTGAGGGAGTGACCTGATAGACATTTATAAAATCATGAGGGGGATGGATAGGATAAAAAGCCAAGTTCGTTTCTCTAGGGTAGCGGACTCTAAATCTAGAGAGCATAGATTAAAGATGAGAAGGGGAAGATTTAAAAGGGTTTTTCATGTTTAGAATGAACTGCCAGAGGAAGTGATGGAGGCTGGTACAATTATAACATTTAAAAGGCATCTGGATAGATACAGGAATAGAAAAGTTTTAGAGGATATCTGGTTGACATGGACAAGTTGGACTGAAGGGTTTGTTTCCATGCTGTACAGCTCAATGACTCTATGAATGGTAGAGCAGACTAAATGGGCTGAATAGTCTACTACGGTCTTATGGACCAAAGGCCCAGTTTTGCCAAGGCAGTCCAAGTTTTTCACAAACATCCTGACTTCTTAACAGTTGTCCCCAGGTTGCTTAATTATGTCTGGGTTTTCAGATGCACTGAGGCCTGTGTTTTTTTTATAATTTCCCATTAGTTACATACATGGGAGAATCAAACAGAGCATATTTATTTTTATTTAAAAGAGTAGGTTCCCTTTAAATTGTAAATTGAAAGGTCTGAACTAACATCCAGATATCTCTTGATTCACCAACAATTAAGTCCTTCATTGGCCAATGACTATTTACTGCCCTTAATTTACCCCCTCCCCAATTACCTGTTTCCCAATGGTCAAGAAATATGACAACTAAGACTGCAATCAATATGAACAGTTCAGCATAGTGTTCTGAAGATAGTTTTCTATCTGATACTTAGGTTGCTGCTCCAGAATTACTTGTTTGTGACAGCAACAGTCAGTGGACTACCATCATCTAAACACGTCAAACAGTTGATTAACTTTGTTTTAGATATAATAGGCCAGTAGATAAATATAATTAGCAATTATACAAAATAGTTCTAGCTTTTCACTACTACAAACAGTGTTATTAAGATGCAAACCTCTTTCAATTTCGAAAGAGAAAGGATTAGGAATAGGTGATGGATATTTTGCCTACTCCGGCATTCAACTAAATCCTGACTAATAGTTCAATTTCCTTGTCTTTGCTGAATACCCTTTGATTGCCTTGCCTCAACCTTGAAGACTGATGTCAACCTTGAAAGTTCTAAATGTCCCCAACAATCATTTGAGGATGTGATTTCCAGAATCCTATACGTACCTGAAGTGTTGCTTCCTGATTCAGCTCCTGGTTATTCTAGGTTTCCATTTAAAGATTAGGTTCTCCCTGTGTTTCCAATTAGGCCACCAGGGAACCTAGCTTCTCCATATCCACCCTGTCAAATCTTTTAACATTTTACCAAAGTGAAAGAGCTACTAATTTTACTACATGCAATTTGTAATGATCTGAGTGTTATATACCTCGGAGCTAGATCTACATTGCTTTGGGGTCTGCATTGGTTGCATGACAGTTATATTTGAACAGAATTCTAGATAGCAGTGGGGGGACCTCCCATCCTGTCTTTGGCAATTTTGGGTAATAGCTACCCTAAGACTGCAATCAATGTGAACATTTCAGCATAGTGTTCTGAAGCTGGTTATCCACCTGATACTTAGGCAGGAGAATGAATGCATTAATTTTATGTTAAAGTAGCTAGCATTCCAGCGCCAGTAGAATATGTGCAGGGATTGTAATCAACACTGCAAATCCATGAATGCGAAATTCTGGTCCAGACAGGTTCATTTGTCTATCGAACTAAATGTCACCAAAGAGAATGAAAGTTCATTTATATATTTGACAGAATATTGCTTTCTGGTTAACAGTGAGTTCAAAAAAGTTGCCAATTGCAAAACCTCCAAAACTTTGGGCTGACCTGGACCAGTCATTGGCCAGAAGTCAAGTTTGCAGAATTTTGTGGCGGGTTTGTCTCCACAAGCCTGACTGAATTTTTTATGTGTTGTCTTCTCAACCTCACCTAATTATCTATGTAGCACGCCCATATGGCACTTCACTTGTTGTATGACCTCAGATGTGCTAATGACCAGGATCTCCTAGGATTCTGGGTATCAAATGCTGGCAGTCTGCAGTCACCCAAATGCTTCATTTTATTTACTCCACACATATCGGACAAAGGATAATTAGCACCCCACTTTGCTGATGGGGTCTTGGAGGTTTTTCTGGACAGAAGGTGTTTGTAGTTGCTGCCCATGAAGCATGGCCTGACTATTGGTGACTGATGGCCATCCAGAGGGGAAAGCAGCAAACTGGAGTTACTAAGTTACTGTCCTGACTTTCATGTCAAGAATTATCACTGTCTATGCAAGGGGGAGATTGGGAAATTGCACATCAATGAGCTGATGTGATGTAATAATGCTGTTGACAATGGAAGCAAATAGGCCTCTCACTGCTTATTTGTAAGAATCTTATCTTGCTATTCAACATTTGGCAGGGGAATGGGACTTTTTTTCCATGCGGTCCCAACTTCTTTCCTAGGTGGGGAGGGAGCAGATAGGTATCTATTAGTGCCTTCAGTTTCTGTGGTGTCAGGTCACTGTCTCTATAACTCATAGTCTATGAATCTCAGAGGAAGAATGGAGCTCATTTTGAATCTGTGAGCCTTTTGAAAGGTAAGTTCAAAAGATCTTCATCATGTCTCTCCTTGCCAACTCATGCCACTTCCATAGTTCCTTATACCTCGTTCCAACCCAATATCAACTCATGCCTGACCTACCCACATTCCAATGACCCCTCATGCTAACCCATGACCATTCCATGTCCATTTATCTGGCATAAACTATCTACAGAACCAATGAACTATATAATAACAATGGTGTTTGTACAATTGTTGAGGGAAAAAATGCATGCACAATTCTTGGGTGCAAGAAACTAATATTCATGCAATCCTATAAAAGTGCCAGTAAAGCAGATCATTAATAACAGAAGCTTGGTGCACTTCACATTCTTAATATTGTGCAAATGAACATTGTGACATTGACAAAAGAGATCACAGAAAAGAAACTAATTATTCATCACGTAAAGATGGAATCAAGCAAAGTTGGCATTTCTCTCCAGATGAGTACACAACATCCTATTCACATACTCCTTTCACGAGTCTGAAACTGAGCTGTCAGCCAAGCATCAATAAAAGGCTTGGTGAGAGCTCGGACCGATAAAAAGCCTCTGGCATAAAGATGTCAAAAGGATTGGGAGGCTGGAGACATTACACAGTTAGAGAGGAGAGAGCCTCAAAATAGCCTTGAAGATACGGATAAGCAATTTAAAATTATCCAAAGAAAGGATGACTGAATATATTTAAGGCAGGGGTGGATAGATACCTGTCAAGCAAAGACATCAATGGTTATTAGGGATTAGTGGGACTGTGGGTGGGATGCAGTCAGATCAGCCACAATCTTAACGAAAGGTGGAGCAGGCTCAAAGGGCCAGAAAACCTACTCCTGTTCCCAATTCATATGTTTGTTTTATTTTGATATAATTGATGTTTTTCATGGATGGGAAGTTATTGTAGGTCAGTGAATAACTGGGGTTAGGAGCAAACAAAACTTGGTGTGAGTCAGGATACAATAATACAGTTTTGTATAAGACATGGCAGGCAAAGTGGATTGAGCACGTGAAGTCTGAACAATTTAAAATTGATGCAATAACTTTGTAAGGAGCCAAATTTAGGATCCCATCTCCACAAACAGTTTAGAATTGCCTCCAACTTGTTAGGAATTTTAAAACACTGCAGACCATCTTTGAAATCAATCAGAAATTTGCTGCATAATTTAGTGAGGTGGTGCAGCTGGTATCTGAACTTTGAAATGCAACATTAAACATGTTAACATGGCCTGCTTTTCATGTTATAACATTTTGTTATAAGGTTTAGCTCACTGATATAGAAAATATATATTAAAAATAAACTGCAGCTCTAATAAAACCTGAGTATACACTTAACCCAAAAAATGAGCCAGCAATGAGTGAAATCAGCAGCAGATTCTATTTAACATACGGGAGTCATTAAAATTTGAGTATTTTAATTGTTAGAAGAGTTACATGCCCTGTGGGGTTGCTTTTTTATGAGAGAATTTGATTGTGTTGGGACTTGTACTGATTTCTATTCTATATAATGTTTATTGGTTATTGCAAAGTGGCAAGCTTTACAACACTCTGAGTTCTCTATTCTCCCTTCAACATTTCTGTTCATGTCGTTTGCCGTCCTCCAATTTTGACACTGCCAACTCACATCTAGTGTGGCTTCACCATGGCAGCTCCGTCACCAGCTTTCTGTGGCCAGTCCTCTGCTGGAGAGCAGTTAATGATTCTGGGCCAGTTATTTGTAACACTGAGCACAATCATTCTGTGGTTCTGTTCCCCCAGTTTTGTTGTGTCCAGGAGTGGGGATTATAGTGATTGCCGGAGATCTAGTTGTGAGCAATCATTTTCTTCCTTTCAACATTGTAAATATTACTCTGAATGCAATGGGCCAAAGGGCCTCCTTCCATAATTAAAAACTCTATGATCTGTGACATCTTTGAGTCGTTATGTAATATTACTTAACTTCCCCCACTGTACACTGTAGAGTTTGCGCATTCACTTTAACCCTCTGGACTACACATACCCCCTCATCGCGCAGCCCCTCTCTGACCAAGTCTCTATCTCTGCCAGTACATTATTTACATCTCCTCAACCTGCAATTGTAACCGCCCATGGCATCCAATCATTCAAGTTTTCATCACTTAGGAGCACAAACCCTAGCTGACATTGTTGATAGTTTTCACCTACTCTTTGCTCCCTCTTCCATAATTACATTAATTCAATTCTACATTACACGATATAGAGTCATAGAGTCACACAGTATGGAAACAGATCCTCAGTCCAGCTAGTCCACGCTGGCCATGTTCCTAAACTAAACGAGTCCTGCTTGTCTGCATTTGGCCCATATCCCTCCAAACATTTCCTATTCATTCAACTATTGAAATGGCTTTTAAATGTTGTAATGTTACCTACAAACACAACTTCCTCTGGCAGTTCATTCCACACGCTAACCATTCTCTGTGTAAAATAGTTGCCCCCATATCTTTTTTTTTAATTTTCTCCTCTCACCTTAAAAATATGTCCCCTTGTTTTTAAGTCCTTCACCATAGGGAGAAGACTCTTGCACTTCACCTTATCTATGCCCCTCATGATGTTGTAAACCTCTACAAAGTCACCCTTCAAACTTCTATGCCCCAGACTATCCAGCCTATTTTTATAACGCAAATCCTCCATTCCTCTCAACATCCTGGTAAATCTTTTCTGAACCCTCTCCAATTTAATAATTTCCTTCCTATAGCATGGCGACCAGAACTGCACATAATAGTCCAGAAAGGCCTCACCAACATCCTGTATGACCTCAACATGATGTCGCAACTTCTATACTCAAAGCTCTGAGTAATGAAGGCAAGCATACTAAATGCCTTCTTAACCATCCTGTCTACTTGTGATGAAGATTTCAAAGAATTACATACCTGAACCTCTAGGACTGTCTGTTCTACTACACCACCCAGGACCCTATCATTAATTATATGCATTCTGCCTTTGTTTGTTTTACCAAAATGCAGTACCTCACATTTATCCAAATTAAATTCTATCTGCCACTCCTCAGACCAAAGACTCAGTTGATCAAGACTTCTATGTAATCTTAGGTAACCTTCTTCACTGTTCACTATACCATAAGAGGGTGGCACGGTGGCACAGTGGTTAGCACTGCTGCCTCACAGCGCCAGAGACCCGGGTTCAATTCCCGCCTCAGGCGACTGACTGTGTGGAGTTTGCACGTTCTCCCCGTGTCTGCGTGGGTTTCCTCCCACAGTCCAAAGATGTGCAGGCCAGGTGAATTGGCCATGCTAAATTGCCCGTAGTGTTAGGTAAGGGGTAAATGTATGGGTGGGTTGCGCTTCGGCGGGGCGGTGTGGACTTGTTGGGCCGAAGGGCCTGTTTCCACACTGTAAGTAATCTAATCTAAACCATCAATTTTGGTGTCATCTACAAACTTAATTCCCTTGCTTCCTATATTCTCATCCAAATTGTTTGTATAAATGACAAACAAAAGTGGACGCAGAATCGATTCCTGTGGGAATACTGCTGGTGACAGGCCACCAGTCTGAAAAACAAACCCCCCCCACCATCACCCTCTGTCTCCCAGAGTCAAGCTAGTTTTATAAGCAATTAACAAGATCACTGAGTTCCATATGATCTAACTTTTGTAATTAGTTGACTATGTGGAACCTTGTCAAAGGCTTTACTAAAGTCAAAGTAAACAATGTTTACCATTCTGCACTCATCAATCTTTTTGGTTACTTCCTCAAAAAACTCAATCAAGTTTGTGAGACATGATTTCATGCAGACAAAGCCATGCTGACTATCCCTAGCTGGTCTTTGCCTCTCCAAATGCAAGTAAATCGTATCTTTCTGAACCACATCCAGTTACTTACCCATCACCGATGTCAGGCTGACAGGTCTGACTGGGCAAATCTTTCTCCCTTCCACTCCAAGTAATTTTTGATCATTTTTGTTTACTCTTATCTTCTGTCAATAATGTTGTTTCTTTAGTTTTCTCTTAAATTGATCATGTATTTTCGGTGCTTTTGCGTTGGTCACTTCAGTGAATTAGTGACTATAGACTAGTAGAAGGGAATTTACCAGGGCACGGGAGAATAATTAATACTTTGGTGTAGTTTAGACCAAATGGGTGATTGTAGTCTGATTGAATATTCAATATGGTTGAGCAGTTTAGTTCTCATTTCAGAATAAAATATGTTGATTGCAAAAATTAACAGAAGCATTCACAGAGCTGTGACAAGAGTACTAATGCTCTTGTTACAGTGTTTCTAACCACACATTAATATATCAATCAGTTAGTGTCCACCAGTCAGGGTTTATTATCAATTCAAAAGGCAGAATGCTTGTAAGTCTGATATTACAATAGAAAATGCTGAAACACTCAGTTTGGCCTGCAAGTGTTGCGAGCACTTTTGTTTTTTGTCTATTTTCAATTAGTTTCTTTAGTTTTCTTTACTTTTCATTAACATGGAGTTTCCTTATTATATGCACAAGTGAAAAAGGGAAGGGCCAATCAGGGAAGGAATTAAGGACAGAGGGAGGGTGAGTCAGAGGAAGTGAATGACAGAGGGAAGGAAGGAAGGACAAAGGCAGATGGAATTGCAGAGACAGAGGAAAGTAGGAAGCAAGGGAAAGAGGCAAATAGAGAAGGAGAGAAGGAGATAGAAGAAGAGGCGAAATGGACTGTCAGAGTGGAATAGAGTGGAAGCAGGCAGAGAGAGAGGACAGCAGGAGACAGAAGTGTAGGGAAACAAGGAAACAGGAAGGAAGGTGCAGACATAAAGGAAAAGGGAGACGGGGGTAGATGGACTCGGGGAGGGAGAAACAAAGACAGGTAGGGAAGGATGAGACAAAGGAAGAAAGTGACAGAAGGAGGAAGGGACAGATGGAGGCAGGGAAAAATGAATTTACAGAGTGGGAGGCCAAAACGTGGAAAAAAGAATAAAAGAGAAAGAAATAAGGGAAGAAGGAAACAATGAGCAAAAGAGAAAGGAAGGAAAGAAAGAATGAAAGAGTGAAATACGGCAATCATAAAAATGAGCAAAAGGTCAGACAGACTGACATTGATGTAAAGAGTAGGAACCTGGACAGAAGCGAATTTGGAAGGAGAAGAGCAAACATTTTTAATTGTTCAGGAACAGGTGAATGTATTTTTAAAAAGCCAAACATTGAAAAACATCAACAATAAATCTTTAAATTAGTCCTAGACTCACGGAGATAGATATAGCAGGACGGGGAAGAGAATTGAACCTGTCATGTTTATGAAACTGTTTGAAAGTACTCTCCATTCAGTCCATCTGCTCTGTTACATAGGCTTATAAAGAATTTCTTTACAAGTATTTGTCTAAATCCCTTTTTGAATGTTACTATTTGGAAGTGCATCTCAGATAAAGATAGTGTATTGCGTAAGAATGAACTTCCTTGTGGTACCATTGGTGTTTTTGTAAATCGCCTTAAATCTGATTCTTCAGTCACTGGCCATTCTGAAGTGGTTCCTCCACATTTACTTGATCAAATCTATTGAGGAGTCTGAACACCTCAAACCATATCTCCTTGGTCTTTGCTGCTGTGTGAAAAACACATCGCTTCTACAGTCTGTCTACAGAACTGAAGTTCCACATTACTGATACCATTCTACCAAGGCTTTAATGTCCATCCTAAGATTTGTTGTTCAATATCACAACTGAGGACTAAACAGTGATCTTTTTTAATATAGAAAACAATAAGTGTTGGAAATCACAGTCGATTAGGCAGAATCCACAGAGAAAGAGCAAGCTTACTTTTTGAATCTAGATGATTCTCCATCCGAGGTCCAGAGATAAAGAGTCATCCAAACTCGAAACATTAGCTTGCTGTTTCTCCACGGATGCTGCCTGACCCACTGTGATTTCCAGCTTGTTTTGTTTTTAGTACAAATTCCAGCATTTGCAGAATTTGCTCCTACATAGTTATCTTTTATAGTTTGGTATAACCATCTTGCATTTGTGTTCTATCCTTTTGATTAATAAAGTCAAGGCAATTAGCAATCTTCTCAACATCCCCTGAAACCTGAATTTTTGTTTTCACACACCCTCAAATCGCTATTGCTGTAATCCCTTTAGAATCACATCCTTTCATTTATATTGTATCTTTTCATTTGTCCCATAGAGGATAGGACACATTTTTCATATTTCTCTGTAGTAAATTTCATCTACCACATGTCTGTCCATTCCACCATTCTGTCTATATTCTTTTGAAGTCTGTCATTATCATTCACAACATTTAGTAGGTTCCTGAGCTTTGTACAACATGCAAACTTTGAAATTACACCATGTAACTAAGTTCATGCCATTAATATATATCAAAAAGAGGGCTGATCCTAATACCATGGAAGAATGTAAATACATTGTAAGTAGTTCAGAGGTTTAATTGACTGATAGCTGTATTGAAATGGAGGGACGGGGGAGGTGGTTGTCTTATGAAGAGAGGCTAGGGTTGAATTTAAGACAAGTGAGAGGTAACTTGATTGAAACATTAAAAAATCCTGGAGGGTCTTGACAGGGTCAATGTGAACTAGATCGTTCCTCGTTTGGGAGAAACTGGAACAAGGGGCTGCTGTTTCAAAAAGTGGAGATGGTGGCATGGTGGTAATGTCATTAAACCCTAGTAAACTAGAGCTCTAGCCTAATGCTTGAGTGGATTGTAGGCTTGAAATCCACCATGAAGTTGGCAATATTTACATAATAAATCTGGAATATAAAGTCAATTTCAGTAATGATGCCAATGATTGGCGCAGCTTGAGTGGGAGAAGGTGGAATCAGATATAACAGTATTACAACTGACTAAGGTACATACAAAGTCATGAGGGAGTCGCTGGCCTGAATTGGATGGAAGGGGAGTCTAGCAGGGAAGACAGTGGAGCAGCGATGACAAGGGTTTCTGTGGATAATTCGGGAGGCACAGCATAAGTTCATCTCAAGGAATAAGAAACATATTAAAGGGAAGACGAGGCAACCATGGCTGACTAGGGCATTCAAGGACAGCATAAAAGCAAAAGAGAAAGCAGGTAATGTGGTGAAGATTACTGGGAAGCCAGATGATTGGGAAGACTTTAAAAACCAGCAGAGGATAATTTAAAAAGCTGGTGGTGAAGATGACATATAAGGGTATGTTTATTCATAATATAAAAGAAGATTGCAATAGCTTTTTAGATATCTAAAGGTTAGAGACAGACAAGAGTGGACATTGGAACACTGGAAAATGAGGCTGGAGAAGTAGTAATGGAGAATGAAGAAATGGCAGAGGAATTGAATAGGTACTTTGCACCAGTCTTCACAATGGAAGGCACCATCAACATATCAGAACTTGAGGAAAGTCAGGAAGCAGAGGTGAGTGGAGTGGTCATCACTGAGGAGAAGGTTCTGGGAAGCTGAAAGTTATGACGGCAGATAACTCACCTGGACAGGCTGCAACTCAGAGTGCTGAAGTAAATAGCTGAGGAAATTGCAGAGGCATTAGTGGTGATTTTCCAGTATCCCAGAAAACTGGAAAATGGCTAATGTAGCACCTCTATTTAAAAAGGCAGGGAGCCAGAATACAGAAAATTATAGGCCCGTTAACCTGACTTAATTGTTGGTAAGATTTGGGAGTCCATTATTAAGGATGAGACAGTGGTGTACTTGGAAATGCTTGGTAAAATAGGGCTGAGTCAGCATGATTTCATCAAGGGGAGGTCATGCCTGACAAATCTGTTAGAATTGTTTGAGCAGGATAGACAAAGGAGATCTAGAGAACGTGATTTATTTGGATTTCCAAAAGGCCTTTGATAAGATGTTGCAGATGAGGTTGCTAAATAAGATAAGAGCCCATGACTTTAGGGGCAATGTGGTGGCATGGATAGAGGATTGGCTAACTGGCAGAATGCAGAGAGTACAGATAAAGGGACCTTTTTCAGAACGGCAGTGGTGATTTGTGAAGTTATAGGTGGGGGCAGGAGGTCAGTGTTGGTACCACAACGATTCACTTAATGCATTAACAATCTGGGTGAAAGAACTGAGGCCATTGATAGTAAGATTGCAGACATCACAAAGCTCGGTGGAGGAACAGGTAGTGTTGAGGAAGTGGGAGACTGCAGAAGGATATGGACAGGGTAGAAGAATGGGCAAAGAAATGGCAGATTGAATACAGTGTGGAAATGTGTGAGATTATGCACTTTGGAGGGAGAATGGAAGCATAGATTACTTTCTGAACAGTAAAAGACTTTGGAAATCTGAAGCACCAAGGGACTTGAGAATCCTAGTTCAGGGTTCTCTTAATATTAACTCACAGGTTCAATTGGCACTTAAGATGACAAATACAATGTCAGTATTCATTTCAAGAGGGCTAGAATACAAGAGCAGAGCTGTATGTCCAAGGCTGTATGAAGCTGTTGTCAGACCACATTTGAAATATTGTGAGCAATTTTGGACTCTGTATCTAAGGAAGGAAGTGCTGGCCTTGGAGGGAGTCCAGAGGAGGTTTACAAGAGTGATCCTGGGGATGAAGGACTTGTTATATGAGCTGCAATTGAGAACTTTGGGTCTGTACTCGGTGGAGTTTAAAGTGATGAGATGGGATCTCATTGAAACTTACAGAATAGAGACGTCTGGGTAGAGTGGAGGTGGATAAGATGATTCCACTAGTTGGAGGGGCCAGCACCCAAAGGCACAGCCTCAGAGTGAAGGGACGGCATTTAGATATTAGATGAGGAGAAATTTCTTCAGCCTGAAAATGGCTAATTTGTGAAACTCATTGCCAGATAATGTTGTGGAGACCAAGTCATTGAGTGTATTTAAGACAGAGATAGATGTGTTCTTGATTGGTAAGGGGATCAAGAGTTACAGGGAGAAGGCAGGGGGATGGGATTGAGAAATGTATCAACCATGATCAAATGCCGAATGGCTTCATTATGCTCCAATACCTTGTGGTCTTATGGTGGAAACCATCTGCTTCACTAATGTCATCTGTCGTCCTTACTTTGTCTGGTCTACGTGTGAGTCCAGATCCACAGCAATGTGGGTGACTGTTAACTGCCATCTGAAATGGCTTAGCACAAGCCACGCTGTTCAAGCTCAATTAGGGATAAGCAAAAATGCTGCACTTGAGGTGACACCCACATCCCATTGTTAGATAACAAAGAGTCCACTTTTTAAGACCACAATGAGAAGAAATTTATCACACAGTGAATCTTTGGAACACTCTTCCTCAAAAGGCTTGGAAGAAGAGACCATCAATACTTCTAAGGCAATAGTCGATTTATTGTCAATAAACCAGGGGTAAAAATTTATTATGGGAGTCAATGAGAATGTACAGTAATCAGATCAGCCATGAGTAGTGGAGTAGACTTGTGGGCTTGAATGACCTTTTCTTGCTCCTCATTCATACATTATACCAATGTCAGAGAAAATAATTGTGTATCTTCCTTCCATTCTAAAATAACAGCCCTTCACCACTCATAAGACCATAAGACAGAGGAGCAGAAATTAGATCATTCAACCTATTGAGTCTCCTCCACCATTCAATCATGGCTGATAAGTATCTCAGCTTCATTCTCCATTTTTCTCCCCATAACCCTTGATCCCTTTGATACTCAAGAACCTATCTGTCTCAGTCTTAAATATACTCAATGATGTGACCTCCACAGCCTTCTGTGCCAATGAATTCTATAGATTCACCACTCTCTGGCTGAAGTTTCTCCTTATCTGCATTCTAAAAGGTCTTCCTTTAACCCTAAGGCTATGCCCTTGGATCCTAGTCTCTCCTCCCAATGGAAACATCTTTCCAAAATTCAATCTATCCAGACCATTCAGTATTCTGTAAGTTTCATTTAGATCCTCCTTCATCCTTCTAAACTCCATCGAGTATAGACCCAGAGTCCACAAACGTTCCTCATATGTTAAGCTTTTCATTCCTGGGACCATTCTTGTGAACCTTCTCTGAACACACCCCAGGGCCAGTATATCCTTCCTGAGATATCGGATCCAAAACTGAGCATAATATTCCAACTTTGGACTGACCAGTGCTTTATCAAGCCTCAGAAGTACATCTCTGCTTTTATATTCAACTCATATCAAAATAAATGCCACAATTGCTTTTACTTTCCTAACTACTGACTCAATCTGCAAGTTTACCTTGAGAGAATCCTGGACTAGAACTCCCAAGTCTCTTTGCAGTTCAAACTTTTGAATTTTCTTCCCATTTAGAAAATAATCCATGTCTCTATTCTTCCTACCAAAGTGCATGACCTCACACTTTCCCATGTTGTCCTCCCTCTGCCACTTCTTTGCCCACTCTCCTAACCTGCCCAAGTCCTTCTGCAGCCGCACTGCCTCCTCAATGTTACCTGTCCCTCTACTTATCTTTATATCATCTGAAAACTTAGCCAGAATGCCCTCAGTTCATTCATCAATGTATAAAGTGAAAAGTTGTGGTCCCAACATTGAACTTTGCAGAACACCACTCAGTAAGGAAAAATCATTACATGCTACAAAATACTAGAAGAAATATGGACAGCTATCTTTCCAATGAGTAGAGTAGAACCACACTTTGACCTCTTTGGGAAGGTGGCTCAGTGATTAGCACTGCTGCCTCACAGCGCCAGGGATCCAGGTTCGATTCCAGCGTTGAGCAACTGTAGAAGAATCACCCCTCTGCAATCACCCCATGTCTAGGTACAGTCCAAAAGATGTGCTGGTCAGGTGAATTGGCCATGTTAAATTGCCAGAGTGTTAGGTTCATTAGTCAGAGGGAAATGGGTCTGGGTGGGTTACTCTTTAGAGGATTGGTGTGGACTTGTTGGGCCGAAGGGCCTGTTTCCACATTGTAGGGAATCTAATCTAATCTTGCCTGCAGTCAAATACTTCAGCAATGCTGCTGCTGTGATGCTAATAACATAGACTATTAAAACTAACTTAGTTAATATTTAAACATAGCTATATGAATATTTTGCTTTCATACCCCAAAGGTCTGTTGTACTTAATACTAATTTGAAAAGAAAGCTCAGGCCAGCAGCAGGGCCAAAGGACTTTGCAGGCTGTAGGAGTAATTACAATCTCTTGTGAATTAATTTATGATGGAAATAAGATGATGTTACTTATATCGTTATTTAAAAAGAACACAGTACATTAGGGAATTCAACTGTAGTATAAAGACACAACTAATATCTAACTATCAATGCTATACTCATGCCACAATTAAATTGCATTGTTAAAGACAGAGAAAACTTGCATTTATGTAGCACCTTTCATGACCTTGGGATGTCCCAAAATGGTTAATAACCAGTCAAGTACATTTGAAATGTAGTTACTGCTGCAATGTCGATAATGTGGTAGTCAATTTCTACACAGTAGGGATCCACAAGTAGTAATCTGAGGAGACAGCGGTGTAATAGTAATGCTGCTGGGTGAGTAATCCAAACAATTAGGCATAATGTTCTGGGCGCATGGGTTCAATCCCATAATGGCAGCTGGTAGAACTTAAATTCAATTCGTAAATCTGGAATACTGAAAAAAAGTCAGTGTAAGAGTCATTCAGGGAGAGTCCTGTGGAGGTAGCACAAAATAACACATTTGAAGTTTAAATTTCTCAGGCAATTACACATCTGAACCTGCAATGGGTCCTAAAGTGTAATAGTGGTTATTGTCTCAACATTCCTGGGTGTTGGCTTGAAGTTTTGACTCAATGAAAAGCTTAACATATGAGGAACGTTTGTGGACTCTGGGTCTATACTCGATGGGGTTTAGAAGGATGAAGGAGGATCTAAATGAAACTTACAGAATACTGAATGGTCTGGATAGATTGAATTTTGGAAAGATGTTTCCATTGGGAGGAGAAACTAGGATCCAAGGGCATAGCCTTAGGGTTAAAGGAAGACCTTTTAGAATGCAGACAAGGAGAAACTTCTTCAGCCAGAGAGTGGTGAATCTATAGAATTCATTGGCACAGAAGGCTGTGGAGGCCACGTCATTGAGTATATTTAAGACTGAGACAGATAGGTTCTTGAGTATCAAAGGGATCAAGGGTTATGGGGAGAAAAATGGAGAATGAAGCTGAGATACTTATCAGCCATGATTGAATGGTGGAGCAGACTCAATAGGCTGAATGACCCAATTTCTGTTCCTCTGTCTTATGGTCTTATGAGTGGTGCAGTCTGACTCTGGTAGGTTTTTGCAAACTTGTCTATGTACACAGTTGTGTACAATACTGGTCTCTGTAAATACACCTCTCACTGGTCCAACTCATCTATGCCAACCGGATAACCTAAACTAATCTAGCCCCGTTGGCCAGCACTTGTCCCATATCCCTCTAAACCTGTCCCATTCATATACCCATCCAGAGACCTTTTACATCTTTGGAATAGGTTTGAACCCTTGAATTTCTGAGGCAAGTGAGTTACCTATCAAATCACAGATGATGTTTAAAAATTAAAATCCATAAACTGCAATAAAATATAAACAACTCATTAAACTTACCCAGGTCTTGTAAATCTTCATTGTTCATGATTACAGTACTTTTTGTTTTAGTTCAGCCAGGTTATTATTATCCAAATCTATTGAATTAGCAATGCTATCACCATCTAACACTCATAATTCAGGAATATTATTACAGTCCACTCTTGTTAACCCAGCAAGATAACTACAATCTATTCCGCTTATTTGAATAATATTATTACAATCTACTCATAATTCACAGTTTATCAATTCCAATAATCTGGCCATTCATTACGTTCAGAATCAAAATTCCATTTCCCTTGTTTATTTATTTCATTTCATCTAGCGTGTTGGATAATTCAATATTTCAGAAAGCAAAACTACAACTGAATTATCCAAATTAAGTTATCATGTGATTATTATTGATCCAACTGATGTGCTTCACTTACCAATCTATGAAGACAGGCTTTCCTGTAGAGTGACAGCTTTGTTTTGTAACACGAAGTATCTTTTTGTACCAGAATACATACTTTAAAGACATTATTATCATGCATCTCATTTAACTTGACAGGATAGACTTTTATCTCTCATCCTGATTGCCCCAAGGGAGGATACATTAAATATTTATCAGCTCGTGAATTGCTGATGATTCTTCCTGGATATGGAGTGTGTTTTGAGTGTTTTATCTAGTGACAGTACGACTCTATGCCAGCTGGAACTAGTGTAAGCTGTATTTTTCGACAATGTGACCACTTCTACATTTGAGCTGTAATGATGCTTTGTAAAATCCACTATAAAACATGCTGAAGAGGATGTTGTTGTGTTTGACCCTGCCATATACAACATGTTTGTGCTTATCCTAAATAGAAATGAGGTACTAGCACGTTAACGTGTTCATGAATCGTACATTAGGACAACAAGATCTGACTGAATCTCAGAGCTTCTGTATATATACTGCCTTTTACAACAACATAAAACATTTATTTTTAATTCACTGCAGGGATGTGGGTGATGCTGGTTGGGACAGCATTTATTACCAGCCCGTTTCCCTTGAGAAGGTAGTGGTGAGCTGCCTTCTTGAACCGCTGCAGTCCATGTGCTGTCCATATACCCACAATGCCGTCAGGGAGGAAATTCCAGGATTTTGCCTCAATGACACTGACTAGACAGCGATTTATTTCCAAATTAGAATGGTAACTGGCTTGGAGGAAAACTTGCAGGTGGTGTTCCCATGTGTCTGTTGCTATTGTCCTTCTAGATGGAAGTGGTCATTGATTTGGAAGATGCTGTCTGAGGATGTTTGGTGATTTTCTCAGCCCACCTTGTAGATCATGCAAACTGCTGCCAAATGGTGTCACTGCTGGCAGGAGTGGATGTTTGTGAAACAAAAGCAGGAATTGCTGAAAAAAGCTCAGCAGGTCTGGCAGTATTTGTGGAGAAAAAGCAGATCCAGTGACCTTTCTTCAGAACTAATGGCAGCTAGGAAAAGGTTGGCATTTATGGGTAAGGGAGGGAGAGGAGGAAATGATAGGTGGAGATATAGCCCTAAAAGAAAGAAAAACAGTTGGACAGAAGAAGGAATGGGTAAAGGTCAGCCTGGGAGGATGAAGCCGTGCTAATCAGGACCATTAGTTGCTGACAATGGGTTGGTTCTGGGAGTAGCCAATGTGACAACAAGGCCTGGTGTATGGGGGGTTTGGGTAAGGACATGGGAGATGATGGTTAAGCCCTAAAATTGTTGAGCTCTATATCGTGTCCAGAAGCTTGCAGAGTTCTCAAGTGGAAAATGAAGTGCTGTTCTTCCAGCTTGCACTGAGTTTTGCTGGAGCTTTTCAGCAAACCTAAGACGGCGGTGTTAGCAAGAGAACACAGTGGTATGTTGAAGTGACAAGCAACTGGAAGCACAGTGTTACTTTTGTGGCAGAACATAGGTGTTCTGCAAAGTGGTCACCCAGTCTGTGCTTCGTTTCCCCAGTGTAGAAGAGATCACTTTGTGAGCAGTGAATACAATAGGCTAGATTGAGTGAAGTGCAGGTAAAGCACTGCTTCACTAGGAAGATGGGTTTGGGCTGAGAATGATGAGGTGGGAGGAAGTAAACAGGCAGGTATCACACCTTCTGCAATTGTAGGGGAAGGTGTCATAGGACTCTGGCAGGATGTTAGGAGTGAAGAAGAAATGCACCAGGATGTCTTGGAGGGAATAATCCCTGCAGAAGGCTCAAAAGGGAGGGGAGGGAAATATGTGTCTAGTGGTGGCATCCCACTGGAGGTAGTGGAAATGTGTTTTATAATCCTTTGGATTTGGATGCTAGTGGGATAGTAGGTAAAGACAAGGGGGACCCTATCGCTGTTATGGGAGAGAAGAGAAAGGGTGAATGCAGAATTTCGGGAGATGGGTCAGTCACAGCTAAAGGCCCTGTCAAACACAGTTGTAGGGAATCCTTGGTTGAGGAAGAAGGTGGAATTTCAGAGGCCTCCTTGTCAAAGTTGGCATCATGAGGACAGATGGGATGGAGACAGAGGAACTAGGAGAATAGATTAGAGGCTTTACAGGAAGCAGCGTGTGAGGATGTATCATCAAAGTAAGTGTGGGAGTCAGTTGGTTTGTAGATGGATATTGGTGGCCAGCCAATTCTGAGAAATGGAAACAGAAATGTCGAGGAAGAAGGGGCCACAGAAGGGAAATCCATCCCACTGTATCAACAGCAATGTGTGAGATGATGGAGTCGATGTGCTGGTGATTTATTCCTGTGTTTGAAAGAAGAATTCTCTCACATTTTGATGTACTTTATGTCTTCAAGAGGTGAAAATTAAAGGAAAGAAGGAGTGAAGATTTAGCCAATTCTTAACGTAATGTTGTTTCCTCTCTCTATCTCCCTGTACCTGTGAATGCTGATGGTATTGGATTCTCAACAGTAACACCTCTCAGTATATGATGATGAGAAATGCATCAAGAAGGTGACAGAATTCCCAAGTCTTAAAATCATTAAGTATTTGCATAAAGCACAGAGGAAGATCAGCAGGCCAATATGGTAATAAAGTGCAGGCCTATTTACCAGATTACTGAGGGAAGTGTTTCAATAGGATTTGTGTGTGATTTTCTGGTTGATTTTCTGAGCTCAGAACCTAGTTTGAAGCCCAAGGAGCATCCTGAAACACGTATAAACACAAGGGAGGGGGAGCATGTCATTAGAAAGAGTGGGTATCTGAATGCAGCCACTACCATATTAGTTTTGTAGAGTGTCAAGGGGAACTCTTTCTTGGTAAGCCTGAAAAATAATTTGACTGTTATGTTCAGAGGGACTTGTCCATTTCCATCTTCTATGGAACTGATCGGAGTCCAAACATGTGCCGGTTAGGTAGATTAACAATGGGAAATGCAGGGTTACAGGGATAGAGTAGGGAGGTGGGTCTGGTTTGGATGGTCTTCGGAGAGTCAGTGTAAACTCAAGGGCCAAATAGCCTGCTTCCACATTGGAGAGATTCTATGATTCTGTGATTCTAAACAGCACTGCAGCTCCCACCAGTGTTGACCTACAATAAGGACCGGGGTCCAACTTAAGTCATGACCCCCATTCCTATATTTGAAGTGGCCTATCACCTAAAGCTCTTTGGATTCCTGGTGGCTAGGAGAATTGTTTTATCATAGAGGGTTGTGACTTTCAGAACTCTCCTTCTCAAAAGGCAGTTGAAACAGTCATTGAATATTTTTCAAAGCTGTGGTGACCAGCTAAGCAAGGGTGTGAGAGGTTATTATGAGTAGGCAGGATCATTGGCAACAGCCACATTGCAGATTTAAAGGGGTGGGAATGCTACAGACGACATTTCAAGGGCCTTACCACCCCATCGACAGTAGACAAGGGGAATCAAAATTGGCCTTAATCTCAGCTTGACTCTAGTAGCAGCTCTCATTGGAGTGACATGCTGACAGATTCATGACATATGCCAGACTCCAGTCATGTTACCTCGGCTGACACTTGCGTGAGACGCTGAAGATGGTTTGAGATTTTGTTTTCCGCTGCTGTTATTCTAAGAGTTCTATTAAACCTTTCCTAATTTACAGCACATCAGCCCATAAGTTGGGAAAAGTCCAATGATCCAACTGTTAGAAAGAGAATGGCCAACATTTTCCACTCAACCAAACAAAGAAGAAAAAAACAGCTTAGCAAAACATTTTCTATTAGCAGCACCTTGCTGTGCATAAATTGGCTGCTGCTGCTGCAAATCAACAGTGAGTGATCTTGGAAAAAATAACTAAGTCACTGTCAAGTGTTTGAAGTTTGCATGTCTTTTGTTATAAATTTGATTTGAATTTTAAATTGAGAGTATTCAAACAACAGATTTTTTAAAATTTGTACAAGATGAGCATAGCTCCTTTCAGAATATATTTGGACAATAATTACTGTGGCCATTTAAAGCAGGAGAAGGCAAGGGAGTAGGATTCATTGGTTAATTCTACAAAGAGTGGTTGTGACACGATAAACAGAATGTACAAACTAGGAGCACACATAGGTCACTCAGCCTCTTGTGTCTGTTTCATCATTCAAACAGATCATGGCTGATTTGATTACTTTACATTCCTGCTACTCACAATAATCTCTCACACCTTTGCTCATCAAGAATCTGGCCACCACAGCCTTGAAAAATATTCATTAACTCTGTTTCAACTGCCTTTTGAGAAGGAGAGTTCTAAAAGTCACAACCCTCTATCATAAAAAAATTCTCCGCATTTGTCTTTCATGGGTGACCATTTAATTGTAAAGTGACCCTAAGTTCTGGAATCTCCCATGAGAAGAAACATCTTATCTATATCCAACTTGGAGAAAGTGAGGACTGCAGATGCTGGAGACCAGAGTTGAAAAATGTGGTGCTGGAAAAACACAGCAGGCCAGGCAGCATCCGAGGAGCAGGAGAATCGACGTTTCGGGCATAAGCCGGGCTTATGCCCGAAACGTCGATTCTCCTGCTCCTCGGATGCTGCCTGGCCTGCTGTGTTTTTCCAGCACCACATTTTTCAACTCTATATCCAACCTGTCAAGTTTCCTCAGGATCTTACGTGCTTCAATCAAGTCCCGGCTTAGTCTTCTGAACTGCAGCGGATACAAGCCTAACCTGTCCAGTCTTTCCTCACAAGACAGCACTCTCATTCCAGACCTTATCTGAACTGCTTTCAATGCATTTACAACCCTTCTTTAAATAAAGGAGAACAATGCAGTGCACATATTCTAGACATGACATCAGTACTCTATAACTCTAGCATAATCTCCCTACTTTTATATTTAATTGTCCTCACAGAAAAATTATAATATACTATTAAACTTTCCTAATTACTTGCTGTACTTACATACTACCTTCCCTAATAGGACACATGGATCTTAGAACTCTGCAATCACATTATTTAGGTAATTTACTTCTTTCCCTTTTTTTCTCATTCATTCATATGGGCCAGCATTTATTGCCCATCCCTAATTATGTTTGAACTGAATGGCTCGTTGGGACATTTATGAAGATATTTAGAAGTCAAACATATTGCTAGAGGTCTGCAGTCAGATGTATACCATGAAACCCTTCCCGAAATGAAGCAAAATTAACCAGATTGTTTTATTTTACAATGGTTGCCATCAGGTTAGCTTTTCATTTCAGCTTTTTTCAAACAAATTCAAATTCCACCATCAGTCTGGGTCTCTGGATTACTCACCTGCTGACATTACCACTACACCACTCCCTCCCCAATCCAAGTATTTCACATCCACCTTTTCCCCTTTATGCAAGGACCTGTTGGTTCTTCAAAGAAGTGCACCTACAGATTTGTTTAACATGATTTCAAAATATCATGTTAAGACTGCCTGATTGTCTTCAAATGTTCTAGTTGTTCTTCTTCTTCCTGTGCTGCTTGATTGTAAGTGAGAAATCATAGTCATTGGCTGTCCCTCTGTTTGGGATGGTGTCTACTCGAGGTCACAGGTTTCCACAATGGGTCTTCATGTAACTGAAGAATCCAATTCTTGACTCACAGATCTCTGGGCACATGAAACAGGGCATCCTACGAGGAGGGCAAGATTTGCTTCCTTTCCTTCTCCTCCCTTCCCTACTCGGATTCTGCCTCATTGGTAAGTTTCAACTTACAGTATGGTGCAGCTTTACGGAGAAGTTGTCACCATTCTGAATGATTTGTAGCTAGTTCCTCCAAGTCATTAATATCTACGCTGGCATGCTTCAAGGTGAACTTCATAATGTGTCTTTGAAGTATGATCTTTGTTCTCTCTAGAATGTTGTTTATTTGGGATTTGAGAAAACTATACACACTGCCATAGACATATATGACCTTTAGTTTATAGATGATTTGCCCACTCTCTACTAGTTTTACAAGCCATTTGCAATCTGCTCTATGCAAGTTTGCATACATGAGACTCTACCTGTCCTTGAATGTTGCCAAAACAAAGCTCATATGAAAGTGAGTCAAATCGTCCTCCTTTTAAGGATGTTGAAACAGAGAATTTGGAATATGTTCAACACTTGCCAAACCCTGGCAGGCAGCTTTCTCAAAAGGACACCATTGGGAAGATCCAACATCGCATCAACAATACCAGTTCAGAAAGAAACTAGGCTTAAAAAAATCTGACTGGGGGAATCAAGATGGCGGCGATGCAACAGGTCTGCCTTGCTGAGCTCTGCACCACAATTCAGGTGAAGTGGTGCTCTTACCACCCACCACCCACCCCCTAACCCCACCTAAGATATTTTGGAGAAAATTGATAATTAAATATTGGTAGAATTGCTGCATATCTTTCTTTCTAGCAAAGGAAGATGACTAGAGGCAAAGGACTGAACAAATTGCAACATGCAGGACATCCCCCTGCAGCATCAGACACACCCGCGGCCACAGCTTTGGCCTTCTCTGAAACCTCGATGGACTCACCTACTCAACAACGCCTGGCTGCAGAGTTCGTAAAGCTCCAGGAGACAATCAAAGCTTCGATCAAAAAAAATCACATGGTTTGAACCAATCTCGGCCATGCTGTAGAAGCATGAGCAGGAGTTGGAAGGACTTGGGAAGTGAGTGGAGGACGTCAAGCGGCGGATTGCTGCATTGGAGACCGCAGTCGGGTCCGCGGCGGGGCGGATCCAGGCCCTAGAGAAGCAGGTACGGGCCTTAGTGGAGCAGGTCGATGACCTCGAGAATGGAGGTTGAAGAAAGAACATCCCGGTGGTCAGGCTGCTGGAGTGAGAGGAAGGCGAGCAGCCAGCCAATTGTTTCAAAGAATTGCTACTGCAATTTCTTGACTGTGAGGCCGGGGCGGGCTGGCTGTAGATTGATAGAGCTCACTGGGTTGTGATGCGCAGGCCTGGATTGGACCAGCGCCCCTGCTGGTCCTAGTGTGATTCCAGTCCTGTAAGAACAAACAGAAGATAATGGAAGCTTCCAAACCGCTGGGGAAGGATCCACTGGCCCTGATTTACAAAGGATCCAAGATTACGTTTTTCCAGGAACTTTCTGCATCCATGATCCACAAGAGGAAGCCCTTTGATGAGGTGAAGAAGAGATTGAGAGATCTTTGTATTCAGTACTTCGTAAGTTATCCAGTGGTGCTCTGTTTCAGCCATGAGGGGTCTGTGCGTTTATTTGATTCATTAGAAAAAGCAAAAAGCTTTCTGGTCACTTTAAAATAGACCAGATGGCCCAATGGACATGGACAATAATGTTTTTCTTTCTTTCCTTTTTTTCCCTCGCGTAAATCTTCTTTTATTACAGGAAGTGTTGTTGGATTTTTTCCAGTGTTAATTGAGATCAATGTATGGTTGGGGATGGGTGGAATGCCCACTTTTAATTTCTTTGTTCATTATACCTGCTTTTTTTTACCTTTTCCCTGAGTCTGGGGCACGGCTCAAGCTAGAAGGAGCTATGGACGTGTATGTGGGTAGTGTAAGCACCCCGTGGGCAGGAGGTAGAGTCTCCCATCAGAGTTTTTTGTATTTTGTATTTGGTTTAGTTTGTTGGCTTTTATTGATGTAGTTTTTGAAAGTTTTGTTAATGTGGTTTTAGTGTGTGTATTTCCTAGGCTCTATGTTTCTCTATTTATTTATACTCGGTGCGTTGTAAGTAGGGTTCTTCCTCTTGGGGGTTCAAGGGTTGTTATAGAAGGATATGGCTAAATGTTTCATTAAATGGTGTACCTGGAATATTACGGGGAGTCATTTGCCAGTCAAGAGAAAAAAACGTAATTTTGAGTGTCAGGAAGGAGCGGGTCAATATTGCCCTATTTCAGGAAACCCACCTTGATGATAAGGAACATTTAATGTTACAGCAGGATGGGTTTGATCGGGTGTTCTTTTCGCCCATTAACATTAAGAGCAGAGGAGAGGCTATACTTGTTCGGAAGAATCTCCCATTTAATTTATTAGATAACATTAAAGATGAGTATGGGTGGTGCATAATCTCTAAAGCCTTGTTATATGGTGAAAAGTATGGCAATCAAAATGTTTACTGACCCCCAGCAAACCCCCTCAAATTCCTGACTGGTGCACTTTCTAATTTGATTGCCTTTGGAACGCGGCACACTATCATAGGGGGAGATTTTAACTGCCTCATAGACCCCACAGTGGATAGAATGCCCAAATGCCCCCCAAACATCTCTCCACACTCTAAGCAAATGGTTGACTTATGCATGGAATTGGGGCTGGTAGATGTTTGAAGATGTCTCCACCCCACAGATAGGGACTTGACATTTTTTACTAATCCGCACAAGTGTCATACTAGGATTAAATTTTTTTTAGCACACTTGGTTTTTCTGGATTCAGTGATGTTCTGTACAGTTGGAAATATTGCCATTTCCGATCACACAGCAGTATATTTGGAGTCAAGATTAAAGGCAATGGGACAGATTCACTGCATTGATGAATGGATCCTATTATTCTCAAGAACAGTATGTTTATTGAGTACTTCTCGAGTGGGTTCAAAGCGTTCTTCGCTATCTCTTTGGGTATGGTTAGCAGCCCGTCTACTCTGGGAGACTGCTCAAGCATATGCTGGGGGGATAATTATTTCTTATTCGGCCAATCAGAAATGACAGAAGGGAGAGCAACAGCGTCTGCTCGAAGCATGGTTGAAGTCAGCCGAGATGGCATATTTTGATAGGCCATCGGTGACTAAACTACAATGAGTCACAGCTCTCCGCGTTACTTTGAATTTCATGTTCAATCAGACAGCAAAACAAAGGTTGTTTGAGCATCGTGATAGGTTGGGCAAATATCAGGTATATCTGGCCAGGAAAAGTAATGCCCCCCAATCTATGACATCAATCAGAGAAGGCACTGGGATTCCTACTGGTGTCTCTAAAAAGATCAATGCTGCCAGATTGCTGTGAGGATAGGTTGGCTAAGATGGAGTCTTTTTTTAAGAACCTGAACCTTCCAGGTGTGACCTCGGAACAGGCGTCTCTTCTTAATGCTTGCTTAACAGGGCAAGAGATACAGGAGGCAGTAAAGCAGCTTTAAAGAGGGAAGGTGTCCAGCCCTGGTGGTCTCCCGAGTAAATTCTACAAAGAATTTATGAAGATATTGTCAGGGCCAATGCTGGACTTGTACAATTATTCATACAGTCATGACTGCCTCCCGCCATCCCAGAGAGAGACTAACATCTCTCTCATTCTCAAGAAAGGGAAGACACCATTCTCAAGAAAGGGCAGCATGGTGGCACAGTGGTTAGCACTGCTGCCTCACAGCGCCAGAGACCTGGGTTCAATTCCTGCCTCAGACGACTGACTATTTGGAGTTTGCACATTCTCCCCATGTCTACGTGGGTTTCCTCCGGGTGCTCCGGTTTCCTCCCACAGTCCAAAGATGTGCAGGTTAGGTGAATTGGCCATGCTAAATTGCCCATAGTGTTAGGTGCAGGGGTATATGTAGGGGAATGGGTCTGGGTGGGTGTGCTTCGGCGGGTCGGTGTGGACTTGTTGGGCCAAAGGGCCTGTTTCCACACTGTAAGTAATCTAATCTAACCCCAGAGAACTGTGCCTCATATAGGCCTATTTTGCTGTTAAATTCAGACTTCAAAATTTTGTCTAAAACTCTTGTGTTAAGATTAGAGATGGTGTTGTTCTCTATTGTTAAAGAGGACCAGTTGCGTTTCTTAATGGGCTGCAGATCCTCCAATACTATTAAAAGATTATTGAATATGGTCCAAGTGTGTCAGCAGCGATCAGTTCAGGGATTAGTGATCTCTTTAGATGCAGAAAAGGCATTCTATCTAGTCATATATTTTTTACACACTCTAACAGTTTGGTCTAGGTAGCTTTGTCAAATGGATGGAGGTCCTGCACAGTGATCCTCCGGCTGCAGTTCTCACCAATCGTGTAAGATCCAGTAATTTCAGTGTTGGTAGGGGTGGTCGGCAAGGTTGTCCCCTCTCACCTCTACTCTTTATATTGGTGATTGAGCTGCTGGCAGAGGCTATCCATAAGGACCCTAACATATCTGCCTCAGAAGTGGAATCAAGGGGTTCTGGTATTGGCATTGGTGGCTGCTACATCAGCGGAGATGATGTTGGCGAAGTAGGCCCAGTGGCGAAAGGTGGCACCTGAGGAGCGGCAAGTTTGACATTGATTGGGTCTAGCACTGGCAGTGATGAAATGCTGGTAGAATGGGCATTAAAGAGATGTAGATTGGGAAGGCGATATCTGCAGTCAGAGTTGGAATCGGAGATGTTGAGTTTCAGCTACAGCATTGCAATGGGTTCAAATCGGTATTCCTGTGAAGCGGAGGCATTTGTGGGCCCAGAACCCATTGTGGAGACTCCCTCACCCGATGTCAAGCAGAGCACAAGAAAGTGGGGAATTAAAAAGGCAGAATTAAAGACTTTTTTTAACTCTGTTTTACGTATTTACATCTTCTATCTTCAGATCTTCTGTTAAGTCAAAATAGCATGGAGCATGGCGACACATTACACGTTTCACTATTTATTTAGAGTCATAGTGATGTACAGCATGGAAACAGACCCTTTCATCCAAATATCCCAACCTAATCAAGTCCCACCTGCCAGCACCAGGCCCATATCCCTCCAAATCCTTCCTATTCATATACCCATCCAGGGGCCTTTTAAATGTTGCAATTGTACTAGCCTCCACCACTTCCTCTGGCAGCTCAGTCCATACACATACACCCTCTGAGTGAAAATGTTGCCCCTTAGATCTCTTTTATATCTTTCCCCTCTCACCCAAAACTATGCGTCTTTCCCCTCTCACCGAATCCTCCACTCCAGGGAAAAGACTTTGTCTATTTATCCCATCCATGTACCTCGTGATTTTATAACCTCTATAAAGTCACCCCTCAGCCTCTGACACTCCAGGGAAAACAGCCCTAGCCTATTCAACCTCTTCCAATAGCACAAATCCTCCAACCCTGGCAACATCCTTGTAAATCTTTTCTGAACCCTTTCAAGTTTCACAGCAGTGGTTAGCAGTGCTGCCTCACAGCGCCTGAGACCCGGGTTCAATTCCCGCCTCAGGCGACTGACTGTGTGGAGTTTGCACGTTCTCCCCGTGTCTGTGTGGGTTTCCTCCGGATGCTCCGGTTTCCTCCCACAGTCCAAAGATGTGCAGGGTCAGGTGAATTGGCCATGCTAAATTGCCTGTAGTGTTAGGTAAGGGGTAAATGTAAGGGTATGGGTGGGTTTCGCTTCGGCGGGTCGGTGTGGACTTGTTGGGCCGAAGGGCCTGTTTCCACACTGTAATGTAATCTAATCTAACATCTTTCCAATAGGACGGAGACCAGAATTGCACACAATATTCCAACAGTGGCCTAACCAATGTCCTGTACAGTTGCAAGATGACCTCTCAACTCCTGTACTCAATATTCTGACCAATAAAGGAAGGCATACCAAACGCCTTCTTCACTATTCTATCTACCTGTGACTCCACTTTCAAGAGCTATGAACCTGCACTCCAAGGTCTCTTTGTTCAGCAACACACCCTAGGACCTACCCATTAAGTGTATGAGTCCTGCTAAGATTTGCTTTCCCAAAATGCAGCACCTCACATTTATCTAAATTACACTCCATCTGCCACTTCTCAGCCCATTGACCCATCTGATCAAGATTCCATTGTAATCTGGGGTAGCCTTCTTTGCTGTCCACTACACCTCCAATTTTGGTGTCATTAGCAAACCTACTAACTATACCTCTTATGCTCAAATCCAAATCATTTATATAAATAATAAAAAGTAGTGGATCCAGCATCAATCCTTGTGGCATGCCATTTGTTAAATACAAGTGACAATAAGTAATTCAAATCAAATCATTCAATTCAATATATTTGTAGCCATCTGTGTCAACACTCTGGAATGTAAAACATCGGGTCACGGGTATTTCAGTCTCATTAATTCCATTAAGACTACCTTTTTTTCCATAACTAATTTCTTTCAGTTTCTTATTCTGACTTGTCCTACAGATCGATTATTTTGGGGAGATTTCTTGTATTTATCTCCATGAAGACAGGCACAAAGTTACAATTCAGCTTCTCTGCCAGCTCTGTATTTCCAGACATAAATTCTCCTGTCACTGCCCACATTTATCTTTGTTAATCTTTTCCTTTTTACTTGTCTTTTTTTTCTTTTTTTATGTTGGTTGTTAGTTTTCATTCATTCTCCATTTTTTTAAAAATCAATTTCTTGATCTTCCTTTGCTGAATTCTAAAATGCTCTTTATCCTTGGGTTTACTACTTTTTTGCAGTAATTTTATAAACCACCTCTTTGATGTAATACATTCTATAAATTGGTTTGTAAGCCATGTTAGATTCACTTTTTCTGTTGGGTTTTTGTGTCTTACTGAATGCATCTTAAGAGTTATCAATACATTATTTCGTTAAATATCAACCATCATCTACCTACTGTGATGAAGCTGCTCCTTTAACAAGGTTATGTTGTCCTTGACTTTTCTTCAGAGAGGTCATAAAAGACACAGACTCCGAAAAGTCTAAGTTGAAGGGTTTTAGGGCCAGTTTGATTACAGCTAACAGAATCTGCCTCAGGTAATAGGCTTTCAATTTTTTGAAAAAGAACATTTGTACAATGAAAGGGGTGTGGCCAGTTCTCCCAGCTCAGCTTTTCTCCGGTTTTTAGCAGCAGTTTTTGAAGCAGTTAGACCCAAAGAAGCATGTCCAGGCTGGTACTCTCTCTCTGGCATCTCTCCTGAAAGACCCTGTGTTTGATTTTTCCTTTTGTGCCAAAGGTGTTTATGGGGATTGTTGCAAGTACTGGAACTGCATAATTAAGTTGGGATAATTTGTCAGGTTTTCAGATAGATTAAGTTATTCTGTGTTCTGCTCTCTTTTATTTGTGTTTCATTCAGTAATCTTGTAAATAAATTTTGTTTTGTTTAAAACTAAGTGGCTTAACTAGTGGCATCTCTCCTGAAATGTCCACTTCTTACCTGCTGAAAACAACTAGCAAAGTTAGGGGCTGGGCTTTCTTTTTGAAATGTTTTGAGGGGTCTGGCCTGATCCATAATACTACCATCATATCTTTTAAAGTATTTTCTCATTGTACCCACAACCAACACAACCTTCATAGCCTCATTGTTTCCTTTGTTTAGATTTGAGTTTCTAGATTTGCACTGAACTACATAATTTTCAATGCAAAACTCCATCATATTATTTGAATTTACTGAATTCTTTTATAACAAGATTATTAGTTAGCTGCTTTGCATTGTCTAATACTTGATCTAAGATAACCTATTTCCTAGTTAGTTCTTCAATCATCTTGCACCTTATGTAGAAATTTGTGCTCCATTGCATTGGTGCCTATTATATTTATCCAACTATATGTAGATTGAAGTCATCCAAAATTTCTGTATCTCCCTTACTACAAGAAACTTCCTGATTTGTGCTGCAAAACATAGTTGGCAGAACTATTTGATGATCTGTGAACAACTCTTACTAATGTTTGTTGTACATTTCTTTTCCTTAGCTCCCCTCAAACAGATTCTATATCTTGTTCTTCTGATCTAAGACATTCTCTCAGTAATGTACTGATTCCATCCCTTATCATTAGCACTGCCCCACATCATATTCCTTTTTGTCTGATCTTCATAAATATTGACTATCCTTAAAAGTTCAGTTCAAAGCCTTGGTCACTGTGCAGCCATGTTTTCAAATTGGCAACATGATCATCCCTGCTTATTTATGTTCTTAATTCACCCAACTCATTGTGAATGCTGCACGCCTTTCAGTTGAATGTCTTTAATTCTGCCTTTTTAACATTATTCCATATTTGACTCTGTTTGATGTTGGTATTTGTCTCTGCTGACTTTCTTTTTTTATTTACAATTTTTCTGCTTTCCATAGCCAGCTTTGTTTTCTCTCTATTGAATTTCCTCTCAGGCTCACATCCCCTGTCAAGTTCATTTCAACCTTTCCCTGCAGCACTGGCAAACCTCCCAAGAAGGATATTAGTCCTATAATGTGATCCTGTATGAGCTCCTCATTCAAGATTCCATTTTGGCAATTATCTGCATGGCTATATAAATCTTTTAAAACAGAATCAATGGCTCCCCTTGGCTTCTAGGTGCACCAATTAAACCATGCCCGTTGTAAAATCAGGTTCACTTTGAACTGCAATAATAGTGGAAAGCTTTAATTAATCACTGGAAGTTGCAGTTTCTTTTTTGATGATAATGGTGATGGAGCTGCCACTGAGTACAGCAATGCATTAACCTGGTCTTTATCCTTGGGTTTACTACTTTT
Source organism: Chiloscyllium plagiosum (assembly GCF_037043375.1). Taxonomy (NCBI): domain Eukaryota; kingdom Metazoa; phylum Chordata; class Chondrichthyes; order Orectolobiformes; family Hemiscylliidae; genus Chiloscyllium; species Chiloscyllium plagiosum. The sequence continues at coordinate 49,264,302 of NW_028270141.1, forward strand.
TTGCAGTAATTTTATAAACCACCTCTTTGATGTAATACATTCTATAAATTGGTTTGTAAGCCATGTTAGATTCATTTTTTCTGTTGGGTTTTTGTGTCTTACTGAATGCATCTTAAGAGTTATCAATACATTATTTCTTTAAATATCAACCATCATCTACCTACTGTGATGAAGCTGCTCCTTTAACAAGGTTATGTTGTCCTTGACTTTTCTTCAGAGAGGTCATAAAAGACACAGACTCCGAAAAGTCTAAGTTGAAGGGTTTTAGGGCCAGTTTGATTACAGCTAACAGAATCTGCCTCAGGTAACAGGCTTTCAATTTTTTGAAAAAGAACATTTGTACAATGAAAGGGGTGTGGCCAGTTCTCCCAGCTCAGCTTTTCTCTGGTTTTTAGCAGCAGTTTTTTGAAGCAGTTAGACTCAAAGAAGCATGTCCAGGCTGGTACTCTCTCTCTGGCATCTCTCCTGAAAGACCCTGTGTTTGATTTTTCCTTTTGTGCCAAAGGTGTTTATGGGGATTGTTGCAAGTATTGGAACTGCATAATTAAGTTGGGATAATTTGTCAGGTTTTCAGATAGATTAAGTTATTCTGTGTTCTGCTCTCTTTTATTTGTGTTTCATTCAGTAATCTTGTAAATAAATTTTGTTTTGTTTAAAACTAAGTGGCTTGACTAGTGGCATCTCTCCTGAAATGTCCACTTCTTACCTGCTGAAAACAACTAGCAAAGTTAGGGGCTGGGCTTTCTTTTTGAAATGTTTTGAGGGGTCTGGCCTGATCCATAATACTACCATCATATCTTTTAAAGTATTTTCTCATTGTACCACAACCAACACAACCTTCATAGCCTCATTGTTTCCTTTGTTTAGATTTGAGTTTCTAGATTTGCACTGAACTACATAATTTTCAATGCAAAACTCCATCATATTATTTGAATTTACTGAATTCTTTTATAACAAGATTATTAGTTAGCTGCTTTGCATTGTCTAATACTTGATCTAAGATAACCTATTTCCTAGTTAGTTCTTCAATCATCTTGCACCTTATGTAGAAATTTGTGCTCCATTGCATTGGTGCCTATTATATTTATCCAACTATATGTAGATTGAAGTCATCCAAAATTTCTGTATCTCCCTTACTACAAGAAACTTCCTGATTTGTGCTGCAAAACATAGTTGGCAGAACTATTTGATGATCTGTGAACAACTCTTACTAATGTTTGTTGTACATTTCTTTTCCTTAGCTCCCCTCAAACAGATTCTATATCTTGTTCTTCTGATCTAAGACATTCTCTCAGTAATGTACTGATTCCATCCCTTATCATTAGCACTGCCCCACATCATATTCCTTTTTGTCTGATCTTCATAAATATTGACTATCCTTAAAAGTTCAGTTCAAAGCCTTGGTCACTGTGCAGCCATGTTTTCAAATTGGCAACATGATCATCCCTGCTTATTTATGTTCTTAATTCACCCAACTCATTGTGAATGCTGCACGCCTTTCAGTTGAATGTCTTTAATTCTGCCTTTTTAACATTATTCCATATTTGACTCTGTTTGATGTTGGTATTTGTCTCTGCTGACTTTCTTTTTTTATTTACAATTTTTCTGCTTTCCATAGCCAGCTTTGTTTTCTCTCTATTGAATTTCCTCTCAGGCTCACATCCCCTGTCAAGTTCATTTCAACCTTTCCCTGCAGCACTGGCAAACCTCCCAAGAAGGATATTAGTCCTATAATGTGATCCTGTATGAGCTCCTCATTCAAGATTCCATTTTGGCAATTATCTGCATGGCTATATAAATCTTTTAAAACAGAATCAATGGCTCCCCTTGGCTTCTAGGTGCACCAATTAAACCATGCCCATTGTAAAATCAGGTTCACTTTGAACTGAAATAATAGTGGAAAGCTTTAATTAATCACTGGAAGTTGCAGTTTCTTTTTTGAGATAATGGTGATGGAGCTGCCACTGAGTACAGCAATGCATTAACCTGGTCTTGGCTTTCTTTTGAATTGTTAAATTATACGGTATTTGTTGAACTGTTGGTGCCAATGTGCTGAATAAAAGGCCTTCTGTGTTCTCTAGAGGTCTGGTAAAGCCAAGTTTTATCCCATCATTGGTGTATTTGTTATGTTGGGACCGTAGTGAATGAAGTGCTTCTTCTATTTTCTTCCTATTTTAGCATTATGTGAGTTTCTTCTCCTGTGTATAATCCATCTCTGAAAAGCTTTCTGATCATCAGGAGTTTATTACTCATTGTGGACAATTGGTTTATCTTATTGCTTGCCAAGTTCCCTGCTGCGGGCTTTCTCCCACGCTGTTTCGACGTATGTTCAAGGAGCTGGTATAGACACAATGGTTTGAATGGCATCCTTTTGCAACGTTCAGTGCATGGATTTTCTCTTTCCTTGTTCTGGTGCCTGGGTCAGCCTTGAAGTCCATCACTCTCTGCTTCCTGTCATGACTGAGTATCTTTCAGGACTTTTTCCCCACTTCTAGGATTGGATTGTGAGGCTGGCCTTATTGTTCTTCACCAGAGCACTGTGCTATCACTGGAGTTCACTTCAGATTCCACTTGCTTTGCGCTTCCAGTTCTGTGGACCTTGTCACTGACTGCCACAATCAGTAAGGTCAGGTGTAAGTTTAGGTAAATGTATGGCTTTATTAAACACCGCTCTAAACAAGAGACAGGGGTGATGACTTCTGGAATGCTATAGACTCAAGCTTTGATGTCACCATGACAAAGCTGCTAATGCAAATGCTGGTAGTTGTTCTCAGGCAAAAATATCTTTAACCCTTTACACTATAGCAGAGGGGCTGGTCAGGTGAAAGGACTAGGGCAAAGTTCTGAGCAACCATCCCCATCCCCCTAACTTTTCTGACACTCAATCAGGAACTGAATTCCATTTAAGGAACCACCACGATTACCAACCTGCCACCCCCAAGCCCCAGCCAGAAGCCCACAGGCAAATCCTATGGGTTTGTTTCGCAATCACAGTGTGGCAACTCTCCCCTGCTATTGGGTCAGTCCCAGAAATAGTGGGATGAAATCCTCAAGAGACCATGAATTGCCAACACAAGGTTTGCATCCAGTGAGAAGGCCTTCCTCACATGGTGGTTATAGGTAATGGTAATGGTTATAGGTTATGGTAATGGTTACAGTACAGATGCCTTCCTCTCCTGGACTTAATTGAGTGAAGATAGGAAAGTGATAATCTTTTCCCACTTCTCACCCTCGCCGTTGATTACATTCCCTATTCCCACCCCACTCCAAATTCACTGCCAGTACTGGGGCATTAAATTCTGCTGAAACACTGTTTTTCTCTTCACAGATTTTGTCAGAGCAGCTGAGTAATTCTAGTGTCCTGTTTTCCGTTGAGATTTCCAAGCCTCTGCAGTACTTTCCATTACTGTTACATAATATAATTGTTGAAGCAGAATTTCTTAGAAGTACACAGTTGGTAATCAATAATATGCTTTACTTTGACATTTTATTCTGCGCAAATATTAAAAGATTAAAACTTCTTTGAAGGTTTTCCATCTCCCACTAATTTCCAATTCTACTTTGTTTCTAAAAATTAAAAGCATAGAAACTAGGAGCAGGAGCGAGCCATTCAATTCTTTGAGCCTGCTCCACCATTCAATATGACTGATGCTCTATCTTAACCCCATATTCCCATTTCCATACCCCTTATGCCTTTAATATCTAAAAAATTGTTAATTTCTTTCTTGAATGTGGGGGTGTTGTTGCTTTCCGGTTTCATTCTTTGTAGGTCAGCTCTGGTTATCTGTCCATTTTTTTGTAGATTCCTTAGTGTGTTATTTATCCTATTGGTGAGTTGGACCCGATACCCAACATGAGCAAAACGAATGTAGTGTACAAAATACCATGCAAGGACTGCACAAAACACTATATAGGACAAACAGGAAGACAGCTAACAATCCGCATACATGAACATCAACTAGCCACGAAACGACACGACCAGCTATCCTTAGTAGCCACACACGCAGACAACAAGCAACATGAATTTGACTGGGACAACACTACTATCATAGGGCAAGCCAGACAGAGAACAGCCAGGGAATTCCTAGAGGCATGGCATTCATCCACAAACTCCATCAACAAACACATCGACCTGGACCCGATATACCAACCACTACATCGGATAGCTGAAACTGACAACCGGAAGCGGCAGGGACAGACCACTATAAACACCTGTAGGAAACATCAAAGAAGCGCTTCACAGGAGGCTCCCAAGCACTGATGATGTCGCCTAGCCAGGGGACGATACGTTTGCAACAAAAACTTCCAGCTTGGCGAACAGAACCACAACAACGAGCACCCGAGCTACAAATCTTCGCACAAACTTTGAATAGATCACATTGTTTGTATTGAGTCCCAGTGCAAATTGAATGTTTTACCATGAACTAGTACATCAGCATGGGCTCCAGCTCAGTTTGTGGAACTCTCAGCCTTACTGCAGAAATACTACTTTACATATATGTAAGCATGCTTTTGAGGTAGTCTGTGATGTCTCTGTGTAATCAATAGTTGTGTATTGATCATTCCCTAAATAGTGGGACACTGTAAAGTTCGAAGCATGCTGTTCAAATACTATCATATACGGTGTATTGTTTCAATTTAAGTCAGAAGTCTGATATAAACTTATGTGAAGACACATACAGTATTAGAACACAATCCAACATGGTGGCAATGATGGAGTCAATACTGAGGAGAGCTGTAAGCACCACCTATTATGCTCATGTAACATGATATTGTGGGCAGAACAGCTTTGCAGGATTAAAATCTAACAAGTCCTCTTAAAGTCTCTGTAACAAAGTTTATTATATCAATGGAACCTGCTACTAATTGCTAACATAAAATAAACTATGTTGTGTAAACTATAACAGACTCTTCCAGTTAGACCAGGAAATGGTTTTCCTCTACCTTGTTAGACCAAGCATCCTGTAATTTTCTATACTTAAAGAGGATGGTATCAGCAGCCTTCATCATGAATGGCAACTCATATAGTGTAGTTTAAGGTAGGTAAAAACAATGACTGCAGATGCTGGAAACCAGATTTTGGATTAGTGGTGCTGGAAGAGCACAGCAGTTCAGGCAGCATCCGAGGAGCAGCAAAATCGATGTTTCGGGCAAAAGCCCTTCATCAGTTGAAGACTTATCCATCGTGAGGTAAAATGTGACATATTCCAAAGTGGCAGCATGTCTGTAGTAGCCCAGCAGACCTTTCCTTTTCTAAGGCCTTTGGTGAAGGTTGAAAGACTGGCACAGACACTTAAGGAAACTGTAGAAGACATAGTTCCACAGTTACAGAGCAGCCTTGGGTCTACATTTGGAGTAGCAACAAATCTATGTCAGTATTTCTCTATTCCCATTGCTGGAGAGATCCTTATTTGGCAAGGTGTTGATGAAACCATAGCAGCATATTAGTCACTGCCAGCAGCTCTCATTCTGGAGAACATTATTATTGAATGTCATTGAACCAATCAATAGTCTCAATATATTAGAATCATAAAATCCCTACAGCGTGGAAGCAGGCCATTCAACTCATCAAGTCCATATTGACCCTCCAAAGATCATCCAACTCTGACCTATCATATTCCTTGGCTAATTCATATGTGGGAGGAAACCAGACCACCCGGAGGAAGCCCTCACAGTCAGTCATCCAAGGATAGAATTGACCCCTGGTTCCTGGCACTGTGCATACAGAGGTGATCTCATTGGAATTCCTAAAAGTGCACTCCCTGATTCAGAGCAAGAGTTGACCTTCAGATAGGTGAGCTAGCATACAGGGTCTCTGCCTGTATTCCTGATGAAGGGCTTTTGCCCGAAACGTCGATTTTCCTGCTCCTTGGATGCTGCCTGAACTGCTGTGCTTTTCCAGCACCACTAATCCAGAATCTGGTTTCCAGCACCTGCAGTCATTGTTTTTACCTAGTTGATTTTAACCCTACTGTGAATTATCTTGCAAAGATGCCTGCCTTGAAGAAGTTTTACTCCTCTCTCTACAAGAATCTCAGGAGACATCTCCCAGGTACTCTATGCTACTTTCTCCCCACCCACACCCTCCTCTCATTTATCTCTCCACCCTTCTGGCACTCTGCCTGTATTCCTGATGAAGAGCTTTTGCCCAAAACGTCGATTTTCCTGCTCCTCGGATGCTGCCTGAACTGCTGTGCTTTTCCAGCACCACTCTAATCCAGAGCTGGCATACAATGCAGGCCTGATGCAAAGTGTGAAACTTGGTGTGGAAGGGAGGGTGATTCATAGCCTAAGCCTGTCAGTGAATGAAACCTGAATTTGGTTGCTTTGTCCAATCAGAAGCCTGCCAAAAAAATAAGGAAAAGTTAATAACCACCAATTTACAATGCTGGCATTGTGGTAGGGGAAGCATCACAAACAACAAGCTTGTTTAGCAGAAGGCATTCATTGCCCTCACGATGGCAGATTTGACCACTTTCAACAAGGTCATTACAATACAAAATCACATCTTGGATATCCACACAAAAATCACTTCCAGAGCAAAGGAGAGGTTGGTAACAAATAAGCAGCAGTGGTAGCCATTGAAGTCAAATATGTACTATTGATATGTATTCATCAGAAGAGGTAGTATCATTGGTCAGTAGCCTTGAAAGTCAGCATTTTTGATATTCTTTGATTCAGGATGGGCTATATCTGTATTTTCCAACATTTTAGAATGGTTTCACAATGTATGCCTTTGACCACCAAAAGTCAATAAACAGGGTCTGGGTGGTGGCCCACTTTGAAGCAGCAAAATCAGAAAAAAAACCTTGTTGAGTAGGCAAGCAGCTGCACTCCCTATTCTACTCTATGGGGAACTGCCATGCCCAGAGAATGATTTTGATCCATTTTGTGATGACTTACCCCATCAGGCCTAGTTTGGTTGCTTCTAGCAGATGTCCTCTGGCAGCCAATGCTTCAGTACATCAAGCTCCCTCTGACAGCCCTCCATATCAGAGTAAGCAGAATTCTTCACTTAATCCTATGTTGAAGCCAATTTGCATGGTCAGGTCTGTTAACAAGAAGCACTAGGTCTCTATTGATGAAGTGATGGAATTTCCAGTAATTTCAGTGTTATGGGGTGGTCACAATGATATTTCATTCAGTAGCATACAAGGTGTGCCTGATGAGCTTTTCCAGATGTACAGGGAAAAAGGAACTCTGCAGATACAGAAAAATTATTTAGCAATACTCAGGCATGAGAATGAGGGACCAAGAATATTCTTCTCTTTTGTCTGTTGTTCCAGAGGCACTGCTAGACATGACAGTAGGCAACATTTTAAAATTTTATTCATTTTGTGGGATTTGGGTGTCACTGACTAGCCAGCAATTATTGCCTGTCCTTAATTGCCTTGAGAAGGTTGTGGCGAACTGCCTTCTTGAATCACTGCAGTCCATCTTCTGTGGCTTGACCCATAATATCAGTAGTGAAGGAATTCCAGGATTTTGACCCAGCAACAGGAAAGGAACAGCGATATATTTCCAAGTCAGGATGGTGAACGGCTTGGAGGGGAACTTGATGGTAGTGGTTTTCCCATGTATCTGCTGCCCTTGCCTTTCTAGGTGCAAGTTGTCATGGGTTTGGAAGGTGCTGTCTGAGGATCTTTGGTGAATCTCTGCAGCGCATCATGCATCCATCTGCATCTGCATCTGCTGCCACTGAGCATCGGTGGTGGAGGAAGTGGATGCTTGTGGATGTAAAGCCAATCAAACAGGCTGCTTTATCCTGGATGGTGTCAAGCTTCTTGAGTGTTTTTGGAGCTGCACTTATCCTGGAAAATGGGGAGCATTCCATCACACTCTTGACTTGTGCCTTGTAGATGGTAGATAGGCTTTGGGGAGTCAGGAGGTGTGTTACTTCCTGTAGAATTCCTAGCCTCTGACCAGATCTTATAGTCACTTTGTTTATGTGGTGAGTTCAGATGAACTTCTGGTCAATGGTAACCCCCTAGGGGTCCTTGATGTCATACTCTATCAAATGCAGCCTTGATGTCAAGGGCTGTTACTCTCACTTCACCACTGGAGTTCAACTCTGTTGTCCAAATTTGAACCAAGGCTATAATGATGCCAGGAGCTGAGTGGCCCTGGCAGAACGCAAACTGGGCATCACTGATTAGATTAGATTTGATTTCCTACAGTGTGGAAACAGTACTTTCAGACCCTACAGGCCCCAACAAGTCCACACCAAACCTCCGAAGAGTAAACCACCTGGAACCATTTCCTTCTAATTACCAAACACTGTGGGCAATTTAGCATGGTCAATTCACCTGACCTGCACAACTTTAGACCGTGGGTGGAAACCGAAGCAGCCGGAGGAAACCTATGAAGACACACAACGAAGGGGGAATGTGCAAACTCCACACAGACTGTTGCTCAAGGCTGGAATCGAACCAAGGTCTCTGGTGCTGTGCTAACCATTGAGCCACCCTGCCGCCCAAGAGAACAGGCTATTGCTGAGCAGGTGTTGCTTGATAGCACTATTGATGACATCTTTTATTTGTTTATTGATAATCTGATAGGGTGGTAATTGGCTAGGTTGGATTTATTCTGCCTTTTATGCACAGGACATCTTGGGCAATTTTTGACATTGTTGGTTAGATACCAGTGTTGGAACTGAACTGGAACAGCTTGACTAGGGGAGTGGCAAGTTCTGGAGCACATGTCTTCAGTACTATTGCTGGAATGATGTCAAAGCCTGTAGTATTTTCATTATGCAGTGTCTCCAATCATTTCTTGATATCACATAGAGTGAATTGAATTGACTAAAGACTGGTATTTGTAATGCAGAGGACCACTGGAGGAGGCCAAGATGGTTCATCAACCTGGCACTGCTGGCTGAAGATTGCTGTATAAACTTCAGCCTTATCTTTTGAACTGATGTGCTGGGCTCCTCCATCATTGAGGATGGGGATATGTGTGGAGCCTCCTCCTCCAGTAAGTTGTTTAATCATCCACCACCATTCACAATGGGATATGGCAGGACCGTAGAGCCTAGGTCTGATTTGTTGATTGTGGAATTATCAACTCTGTCTATCGCTTGCTGTTATGCTGTTTGGCATGCAAGTAGTCCTTTCTAGTGGCATCACCAGGTTGATACCTCATCCGCAGATATGTCTAGTGCTGCTCCTGGCATGCCCTCCTATTGAACCAGGGTTGATTCCTTCTCTTGATGGTAACAGTTGAATGGGAGATATGCCAGGCCATGAAATTGCAGATTGTTACTGGAGTACAATTCTGCTGCTGTTGATGGCCCACAGCACCTCTTGGACGCCCAGTCTTGAGTTGTTAGATCTGTTCAAAGTCTGTCTCATTTAGCACAGTAATAGTGCCACACAACACTATGGCGGTTATTGTCAATGTGAAAGCAGGACTTGGTCTCCGCAAGGACTATCCAGTGGTCGCTCCTACTGATACTGGACAGATGCATCTGCGGCTGGCGGATTGTTTTCTCTCTTGTCAGTTCCCTCACCACCTGCTGCAGACCCAGCTGAGCAGCTATGTCCTTTCGGACCCAACCAACTTCATCAGTAATGTTGCTGCTGAGCCACTCTTTGTGGTGGACACTGAAGTGCCCCACCCAGAGTACATTTTGTGCCCTTGTCAATCTCAGTACTTCTTCCAAGTGTAATTCAATATGGAGGAGTACCGATTCATCAGCAGAGGGAGGACAGTATGTGGTAGTCAGCAGGAGGTTTCCTTGCCCATGTTTAACCTGAAGCCATGAGACATCATTGGATCCAGCATCAATGTTGAGGATTGTCCCGGCAACTCCCTCCTGTGCTGCCATGAATGCTGGGTCTGTCCTGCCGGTGAGACAGGACACATCCAGGCATGGTGAAGGTGGTGTCTAGGACATTGTCTGTAAGGTATGATTCCATGAGTATGACAGTGTCAGGCTGTTTCTTGACTAGTCTGTGGAACAGCTCTCCCAATTTTGGCACTAGCCCCCAGATGTTGGTGGGAGGACTTTCCAGGGTTGACAGAGTTGTTTCTGCCATTGTCTTTTCCAGTGCCTAGGTCGATACTAGGTGATCTGTCCAGTTTCATTTCTTTGAGACTTTGTAGCGATTGGTACGACTGAATGGCCGTTTCAGAGGGCAATTGAAAGTCAACCATATTGCTGTGGGTCTGGAGTCACATGTAGGCCAGACCAGGTGAGGATGGCAGATTGCCTACCTTGAAGGACATTAATGAACCAGATGGGTTTGTCCGACAATCGTCAATGATTTTATGGTCATCGGTAGATGCTTAATTTTAGATATTTTGTATTGAATGCTAAAGTTTCAGTTGTTTAATATTCTCAAACAGATTATTTGAGGAATAGCTTCTGTGAAACTCAACAAAATTGACACTGAGATGAAATATCATAAGATTCAGCCCATTCAGTCTTAGAGATAATCCTGTCAGTTCAGTTCAGGTTTAATAAATATATAGGTGAGAATTTAAGGTAAGCTGTTATATCTCTGAGAGCTCATTAGTCATGTGTAAGTTTTCTGCTAAGAATTGGACCCTGTACAACTTGACACATGCTCCTCAGTAGCTTTTCCATCTTCTGTTGTGTTCCAATAAATGGTGACCTCAATGTCTGGCTCAAACCCAAAGAACCTAATCTAGCTTCTATATCAAATTGTTTTGTGTCCAAGCATCAGTCCAATGCCTTAAGAATTCAGACTGTCACTTAGAGTACAGTACTGTATGTGTAAACAGTAGGGAGTGCTGTAGTGGTAATATCACTGATCAGGTAATCCTAGAACACCCAAGGTAATACTCTGGGAATATAGATTCAATTCCCACCATGATTGGTGATAAAATTTGAATTCAATTAAAGAAAAGTCTGGAATAAAAAGAAAGGTATTCAAAGAGCTGTCAGTAAAACATTCTGATCCAACCCTATAGGTGCTTCTTTCTCATTTTGATAGCAGTGCTTTTATGTAAATGAGAAGGAATTAATGAAATGCAACCTGAAATAACTGTACTCTAAGCATGACTGAATGCCATAACGTATATAGTTTACCAAATATGTTCCAGCTAGATCATTTCTGGGACCATTGTTTCTGATTTTGTAATAAAAAGATCTAATGTCAGGAAAAATGCCTTGGATGCCAGATCTTTCAGGTTGTTCATACAATGTTCATCTGACTCACACAGATCAGGGACAGCCCAGGTTCAAAAGCCATTCTGTGCCAGATTAGAACTAAGCTAAAAGTGGGCCCTAACAATTGGAGGAAGGGGGACGGACTCACTTTAAACTATCCAGTTACTCCTACTGGCAATTCACATATGTGATTGTTGGCTGAGAATTAGATCAAGGCTTGTGTTGAAGCCTTCAATGAAAACCTCAACTATCATTCACTGCCAAGCCTTCCCCCAACCTTGCAAAAAATGGCTAATAGGTAATAGGTAACTCGATCAAGTAACTAGCCCAATGATAAATCAATACAAACAAAGAGAGTTCACATAGGAGTAGGTGTTAAGCCATCTTGCCCATCAACCCTTGTCTAATATTCAATTAGATCATGGCTGATCTGCTTTTTAACTCTATCTGCCTACTTCATTTTGTTAACAAATATTTTGCTAATCACTTCCACTCATTCTTGAGCTTCCAGACCCTTGTTATTAGAATTCCTGATCCGACTCTGCAACTCTGCTTCCTGTCCTCAGTCTCCTGTATCATTTCAATGAAGTTCAATTCAACCTGAGAAACAACACTTCATCTTTCAATTAGGCATGTTACAGCCTTCCAAATTCAATATTGCGTTCATCAATAACCACCACTCCCTCTTTTCTTCAGACAGAAGAAATTAGAAACAATTCTACTTTATATTAATTCATTTCCAATGTGTGGGTGTTGCCTGTCTCTAGTTGCCTTTGAGAAGGTGGTAGTGAGTTGCCTTTTTTTTAACAGATTACTTACAGTGTGGAAACAGGCCCTTCGGCCCAACAAGTCCACACCGACCCGCCGAAGCGTATACCACCCAGACCCATAGTCCTACATTTACCCCTTCACCTAACACTACGGGAAATTTAGCCTGGCCAATTCACCTAACCTGCACATTTTTGGATTGTGGGAGGAAACCGGAGCACCCGGAGGAAACCCACGCAGACACGGGGAGAACATGCAAACTCCACACAGAGAGTCGCCTGAGGTGGGAATTGAACTCGGGTCTCTGGCGCTGTGAGGCAACAGTGCTAACCACTGTGCCACCGTGCCGCCTTCTTCAACTGGTGCATAGACACCCATGAATACTGTTGGGAAGTGAGGTCCAGGGTTTTGATTTAGTGATAGAACAATAATATAATTCAGGATGGAGTGTGGCTTAGAGAATAACCTATAAGTGGTAGGGTTCCCATTTATCTGCTGTTCTTGTCTTTCAAGATGGGAGGAGTTGTGGGTTGAGAAGATGCTGTCTAAGAAGTTATGGGGAGTTGCTGAAGTGAATCCTGTGGCTGATACGTGCTACTGTTCGGTGTGAAGACAGTGAATGTTTATGGATGCCATGCTAGTCAAGCAGGCTGTTTTGTTCTAGGCAGTGTCAAACTTCTTGAGTATTGGTGGAGCTGTACTTACCCAGGGAAGGGGAGTTTCCATCACACTCCTAACTTCTGCCATGTAGGTGGTGGACAGGCTGTGGGGAGTCAAGTAGTGAGTTACTCTCTGCAGAATTCCTAGCTTCTGACCTGCTCTTGTAGCCAGAATATTCATATGACCATTCCAGTTTAGTTTCTGGTCAACAGTAGTTCCCAAAATGTTGATAATGCAATTTATTGCTCCTCTAGACACATCTCATCATTGATTCTGTGTTGAATTCATTCCACATTTCATCCTATCACAGATTTTTCCTCCTGTTCTTTCCTCTATCAAATCTACCTTTTCCCAGGTTAATGAAGAGTCATTGATCCACAAAGTTAGTATTGTTTATCTCTTTCCACAATTGTTGGCCAACTTGCTGATTATTTTCAATGCTTTATATTTCAGATGTCCAGTACCTTTCCTTTTTTGTCATAACCTATTCACCTCCATTCTGAAATTTCCAATTGGTCCTCAGCCACAACAGCTCTATGAAGGAGGCAGATTCAGATTTCTACTTTCCTTTGTGTGAAGAACTGCTTTCTAACATCACAGCCCAGCTCTAATTTAAATACTATGTCCTATTTAGGGAAAGATGGCAAGGAACATAAATCCTCTGTGGCTTTTTCCAGCATTATTTTATATTATAGTTGTAAATGTTTGATGAGTTATATTGATGTGTTGTCTTGTTGGTAATTACAAATCAATTATAATTTTCTGTTAACTGTGCATGAAGTTGGCCAAGTTAATAAACTCATATATTGGATTTAGTGATCACATGACTTATCTCAATCGATATGTGTAACCAACCGTTGAACCCTTTCTATTCCAATCTGTTCTTTCTTATAAAGCATTTTAACTCCATTCAATGTGTCTCTTACATTTGCAGGATCACAATGCTCTTTTTTCTTCACTATAATGTAATGATATGAAATCATGATGGATGAAAGATAATCTACAGTAAGAGGGGATTTTTAATGCAAAATGTATTCAATGTTGCTGGATGGAGTATTGTATAGGGATAATTATGTAGAACTTGAGCTTTAGTTAGCTCATTTAGCTGTACAGCTGGTTTGTGCTGAGGTGTGGAAACTTTCAGGTCAAACCACCTCTCTGTAATGAGACAGCAGTCCTATTCACCAGTAGGACTATGATGACTTTACCTTTGCATAACACTTGCATAATCACTTTTATGTTGATATCAAACCAGAATCACCTCATGCAGATGCAGAAGTGGCAGTACAACTCTAGTCTTCATCCATTTGTTGATTTTGAGACAGAAATACTTTTCACGTTCTGATACTTCTTTGTCAGTTAAAACATTACCATCAGATGAGAGTTATGCCTCAATCAAGATACCTTTACTTGATCAGACAATGCTTGCTCCCTTAATCTCATAACATAAGAAAGTAGGATGTGCATAATGTGGTACTGAAAAGTCCCACAGATCTTTATTAAAATTCGTATTCAGTAGAAATATTATGTTCATATGCACTTCAATGTCTGGGCTAGCATTAAGTTGTTCAGTTACAAGCAGTAGCACAGTTGCATTAGCATATCATGCTACAAGAGCCCCCAGTTAAGATGCAGCCTGAGACCTTGATACTCTCAGGTCCAATGTTGTGATACAGTGATGTTATCATGAGTCTGTCTTTTAAAGATGTGATATGATTCAAATTGTGAAACATAACACTACGCCCCTTTTTCTGTGCTCCCCCTTCCTGCTTTCTCTTTCCTCTACCCATCCTCTGAACCTCTACCAATTCTGCCTTGATGGTTTATGTGTTCCTTTTATCTCATCTTACAGTGGATATTTTCAATTTCCTCATTCTGATCAGTTTCACAGGTGAGTCACAGCCTTTGCTTCTTTGACATTGACTTCAATAGGGTTTCAAATCAGGCTGAGTATAAGGTGGGTCACTAAGCAGTTCCAGCTGGACAGGTTAGATTGTAAGCACCCCACAGCATTCTATCTGACGATTTAATATAATGTATGCTGGTAATTAGATCAATCTCATTCTGCGAATAACAGCATATAATATTTGGAGACATGGAAATGTAGTGGAGACAGGTTCAATTAAGGCATTCAAGCCAGCATTGGATGATTATTTGGATAAAAATGGTGAACAGGGTACGTGGAAAAGGCAGGAGGTTGGCACTCACTAATGATTTTGGATTAGAGTGGTGCTGGAAAAGAGTGGTGCTGGAGAGCTCCTCGGATGCTGCCTGAACTGTGTGCTTTTCCAGCACCACTCTAATCCAGAATCTGGTTTCCAGCATCTGCAGTCCTTGTTTTTACCTCGTTGATTTTAACCCTACTGCGAATCCTCTTGCAAGGATACCTGCCTTGAAGAAGTTTTCCTCTTCTCTCTACAAGAATCTCAGGGAGTCCCTCTCCCACTGCAACTCCCAGGTCATTTCCTCTGCCCTGAAGCTCTTCAACCATGTACTGAAACAGACTTGCTACCACAGCCACATTCGCTTCCTTAGTGCCAGCCTCCGTAACCAACTCATCCTTTCCTGCTCCTCGGATGCTGCCTGAACTACTGTGCTTTTCCAGCACCACTCTAATCCAGAATCTGGTTTCCAGCATATGCAGTCATTGTTTTTACTCACTAATGGTGCTTGTTTGAAGAGCTGGTGCAGGTATGATGAGCCAAACAGCTTCTTTCTGCATTGGAACAGTTCTGTGATTCTGTAATAAACCATTGCAAAAAGAGTACATTTTGGGGGAGTAAGCATATTTAGAAAACTAAGTTCTAAAGCTCTCCAACAGTGAGTTTTCCTCACCTCACTTCTGAGCCTGTTGATAGGGATTGATTACTCTGATGAGTTTATAACTCCATTATCCCTGTATCATGTGTCAGCCAGAACAGGAGATGGACCTTGATTTTGTTTTTGCACTTAGCTTTACTTGGAAGTGATTTATTAATAAATTAAACTAATCCTTTTCAATATCTCAGAAATCTCATTTACCTCAAAAGTAATTAATTGGCTATAAAGTGCTTTGCAACATTTTAAATTGTGCAAGGAGTGATGCAAAAATAAGTTTCTTGCTTCCTTTCCAAAAGATTTAAGGGAACTCTGCTTTATATTTCCAGTATTGATATGATGACGTGCGCAGTGAAAGAGCAATTTGAAAATAGGTTTTGAATATAAATTGATTCACTGGTCTCCTGAGAGTCAGAAAGGTGTCCTAAAAACTGGTAATGAACATTCTGCTCAATTTTACTCAACCTTCTAGTCACTAATTGGTATGAATTGGACATTTTGAACCCTGCCTTGACTTCTCACACAAGCCATGCGTACGAAGTGTATTAAATTCTCGTTGACAAAATTACTACAACGATTTCTAAAGCTAATCTGATCTGAGACATACTCCCTTATAAAGAATATAATTGCATTTATATGGCTACATTTACATCCCAAGCACTTTACCACTGTATTACCCAACAAAATTTGGCTCTGAAAGATCAAACAGAGACATGAAAATAGATGGCCAAGACCATAGAAGTTGGATGTAAGGAATATTAAAGGAGGGAACTGATGTGAAGACATGATGGAGAAAGACTAGGAAGATAATTCCAGAGCTCAGGCCCTTGGCCACTCAAAGGTACAGCCACCAATGTTGGAGCAATTGGAGGAAAGAAAGGGGCCAGAATTGGAGGAATGCACAAAAACTGTGTTGTAAGGTTGGTGGAGGTGACAGAGATAGGAAGGAGGCAAGGTTAAAGAGAGATTTGAACATAAGGGTGAGAATTTGCAACTGAGGAGTTGAGGAAACCTGGGAGCCAATGTGGGTCAGTGAGCACAAGGATTTGGATGAACAGAATACCTGGTATGGGTTAAAACTTGAGCAGCAGACTTTTGGATGAGCTGGTACGAATGGAGGATGGAAATGGAAAGGCTGGAGAGCATATCATAGTTTGGAAGGAAGTCCAACTGAGGCAAGGACAGACAGATGGTACTTTGTAAACGGAAGTAGGTAGTGATACTGTTAGAGGTGCTGCATTGTGAAATCAGTATTGCTAAGCCAAAGCAGTAGGCACAGTTGGAACAGTGCAGAATGTTACAAGCCAGCCCAAGGAAATTAGACACTTTGGGGAAAAGCATCAGGCAGCAACATGGCTCACCCACACTATAATTAGACTGTGCCAATGTGGCAATAATAACTGGCACAATCAGCACTGAAGGATGCAAGTTGCTTCACAATATGGTCCCAATACACAAAGTGCAGCAGGGTGCTTGATGGAAGTGCGCTGGTGGGTGTAGCTCCTTCTTATGACTATTCTGGCATTTACCTTGCAATTTCTGCTGTTGATTAGCTCAAAACCTTTGAGTATAGTCATCTGCGGAGAATGGTGTAATCATATTGTCAATGGTGACAAGCTTCCAATGGTGTTTCTGCTGGTGCATGATGATCAGTCAGAAGATTTTAAAGGGCATATGCAGAAATTTGTCATCCATCTCACACACTCTTGCTTCAAGTTAAGCAATTATACAATGTCGTATCTCGAAGTATGTTTAAATCAGTCAGTTGCCTGTAAGGTTCATTTGGGGGAGGGGGGGGGTGGGAGGAGGGGTTGCGAGGGTGAGGTTAATGGGGATAAGAGTTAGTATTAGCCCTTCATTTTACTTAGTAGAAGATCCAGGCATTTATCTGGGCTGGTCTTGGAGTTTGATCCAGTTTTCACACATTACACCCATCTGGAAGGTATGAGTGAGAAACACTGCAGTGTGCATTGGATTTATGTGTGTCATCAACAATGATTATTAATACCACTGCATGAACCAATAAGCTGGATTTGGGCAGTGGCTGCCAGCAGGACTCAGCCAGGTGTCTCTGCCAGAGGGCTCTGCTTTCAATTCATAATGGCAGAACATGACTGCAGGGTATATTGAAGAGGGGTTAGCAGGCATTCTGGGTCTACTACTTGCTGTGGAAATGCCTGCAGAGGGAGGTAAATAGGATCAACTTGAGTTGTAGAATAAACACAGAGTTATGGATGCTCACTGAGGCTGTAGCCGAGAGGTGGAAGCTTTTGTTCCTGAGCTATGCAGGAGATCAATAGGAATTGACTGATGGGGGAGATCACCAGTAACAAGGTGACTGGGAGGATGTGAATCCAGTGTTTCAATGATCTCACAAGGTCTGAGAAGTTGTGCAGCATTGAAATACCCAAGTGACAGGCCTTTGCCACTCTACACAGACATGCGCCCATGAGCTCAGTGCATTGCATGTTCACAGGTTTCTTAATATTGTCAGACTGAGCACATACAGTCACATCACTGAGACTTCAGACACCCTCACATGTGGAAGGTAGAAGAGAACTACCTTCAACATTAGATCAGAAGTGATGCATCCACCATTGATTGCTCAATGCTCAGTACCAAACACAACCCCTCAGAAATAGTCTATTTGCCCACATGAGCCATTTACTTCAAGGAAAGGTACATATGAGCAACAAATGCCAGCCTTGCTGGTAACACTCACATCCCTTACAAGCACGTTGACTATGTCTGGATAACATTTAGGCTTGGTGTTATTTGACATGTCAGTAAAGTTTAATGTAAGTGTATGGAATGGTAGACATACAAATAATATTTCCACTGTGGGATGCCCAAAATTAGGGAGCAGATGAAAAAGTTCTTTATCCTGTGAATGTAGGACTTGCTACCAAATATAGAAGTTGAGGCAAGTTTAAGAGGAACCTAGATAAACACATGACAATGATGCATTATGCCTAGCCATCAATGTATCAATATACTATTAAGAGATATGCTGATGGCATCATCAATGTTTCATAGCATTTGACCCAAGAATATAAAAATCTCACACTCCATTTTAACTCAGGTCACTTGAAGCATGGCATACTAATTGAAGTATGTGGTCCTTTGCAACCTAATAGCTTAATGTGAGCCTAGGCTGCCAAAACAAATCTTCAACTCCGAGCTTAAGGAAGGCAAATGTAAAAGAAGCAAACAACAGAAGAGGTTCAAAGACATTTAAAAGCCAATATGAAGAAATGTAACATCGATACCAACAACTAGGAAACTAATGGCAAGGACAGGAAACTCTGGCAAACTATCATCCGAGCAGGAACAGCAATGTTTGGAGCCAATAGATGTGCCGAATTAGAAGAAAAGAGAAGAAAACAGAAAGCGAAGCAGCAATAACCAAAGTCCAATCTGTCATCTGGAACTACTTGTCCTGAATGCTGAAGAATTTTCAAAGCCAAAATTGGACTTATAAGCCACCTGAGAGCCCATAAATAGATCAACGGAATGAAGACGATCATTCTCGACCTCAAGGGATAGCCACAATGATGACGACGAATGTGCCTATAAAAGTTATATCTGTACATATTACATGTTGAGCTGTTGGATCTTTTAATACCCAACCAAAAGCACTGCAATAATTATATCTGTGGTGCTAAAAAGATGCAAATAGCCATATTCTGCTGCTAACTTACCAGTTTTAAATAATTTGTTTATTTGCTTACTTACTGCACAACTTTTCACGTCTAACCATCGCTTATCGATGTTTTTAAAATAAAATTTGTTTCCTGAAATTGAAAGTGCAGACTGCATATATATCTCACACTGCATATGCACAGTCTTCTATATGCATTGCTTGAAAAATTGCCATTTATATGGTTTTTAAGAGACATAACCCTGACAAATTTTGGGACTTTATTAAAGGCAGAAAAGTCAACGAAACATGGTTCAAAAGCACAAGTCTGGAGCACAGGAATTGATGACATTTTTTTCATTTCCTTCCAATTCCTTTTAGTTCTGGGCTGTGTGGCACCTGACTTCTTTCTGCACCAATGCTGTCTTTCATTCACCGGTTGAGAATTTGCCCTTTCACTGGTCTTTGAAGGTGTTTTATTTCTCATTCATCAGAATATTTGTAGAGAAACATGAGTTGGAAAACAGCGAGCTGTTATTGGAGACTTTCTGGTACCTCTGCACAGAATAGAAAGAGATTAAATAGAAAAGTTTGCCTGTAACTATAACACTCTGAAAATGGCAGAAGCTAAGCAGACTCTGGCCTGGTTTGTACTTGAATGTGAGATCACCTGGGAATATTTGGTGCAGTAGGCTTTAAGGGATTTTGCGACACAGTGGTAATATCCATACCTCTGAACCAGGAGGCTTAGGCTCAAGTTCCACCTGCTCCAGAGGTATGTATTAACATTTCTGAAGAGGTTGATGTTGAAAATATCTAGAGAGAGAAGCAAGCACACACATACATACAGAGATTTTTTTAATGGTGTCTCTTTGCAGTCAAGATGTTTTTACTGTACATGGCTTTACAAAAGCAGTGGTAACCTGCCCAGAGTCACTCGAAAGATTTTTGTTAAGCAGTTGTCACCTCGCTCAGAACTCATGGAATCTGTGTTGTCTGGTTATGCTCTCACTGCTCAAGGAAGGTATCATTGTATACCATTCACTATGTGCTTCAATAAACATGATTTTTTAAACTGTAACCATCTTTTGTGCAGTATCTTTGGTTTAAAGCATTATCTTCTTTCTTTTAATACATAGTCCAAAAGTAATGTAAGTCAAAGGTATGATCTTTACAATGAAGAATAAAATTCAACCCAATACAAAATCCACCAACTTTCCAGAATCCATTCTGTAAGAGAGCTCAGTATGGAGTTAGGAACTTCAACACTCTCAAACACTAAATAAAGATATTGCCCATGTGTAAATCTGAGCTTTCTCAGTTTTATTTGATTTTGCCTTATTTTTAAACACACTGACATGAGCAATTAAAATGTAAATGTAGAGTTGGGTTTGTTTATTTCTTTAGTTACATATACAGACTTTATAAAAAGCTGTCATTACTGGCAAGGTAAACATTCATTATTTGTCCATAAATAATGTTGAGAAGGTAATGATGAGATGCTTTCTTGAACTAGTAGTGTCCATGTGGTGAAAATGCCCCTGTGGTGCTTTCAGAGGGCAGTTGCAGGATTTTGACACAGCAAAGTCAAAAAAATGGTAATGTATTTCCAAGCTGGGGCCATGTACGTCTGTCTGCTGTGAATCGTACATCTACTATACTGTATTTGGCTATGTTGCGGGTCGAGGGAATTAATTAGGGCTTCACTTGAGTAATATAAAAAACACAGCACTTGAAGTCTTCTGTGACCGCAAGGGCTGAAGTGAATAATCTCTGCTCAAAACATTTTAATTTTAAATTTGTTTTGAACATTTAATATTTTTACTACAATGCCCCTTTGAGGCACTTAGAGTTGTTTTTGGTTTAAATTAAGCAGGGTATTTAAAAAGTACAAAGATAACGGTGAGGATTATGCTTGTGTCAAATTTAGAGGCATAAGTGAAAATAAAAACGTTGTAAGTAGTAGAAGATGAAAGTTCCTTCAGCAATGGGTTCTGTGATTGGAATCATTTGGTGATCCATCCAACGTTACATAAAATCTTACTGGTTAACCAGACCGTAAGTTAACAACTGCTCTGACATAGGTTGTCTGTTCAAAAGTTTTGTGTCGGATGATTGGAAGGACTCATCAATTAGTCTATGTGTGAGGTACCAAATTACCAACTCTGCTGTGTCAATGGACTGAATGGAAGTGGCACAGATACTACTTTTCATCTGGATCAGTACCTGCAAGTTTGAAACTATAGAGTGCTACAGAGTCTTAATTTTCAATGCTAGTCTTTTAAACCCTGTCATATTCTACAATGAAGCCTCAGATTGTTAAGGATTTACGGATTCAATCAAACTGTGATTAATTTACTAATCCTTATATTTCTGTTCAGTCATATTTCATTCCCATTGTTAAAGGACAAGCTTGTGACCGTGGTTCATTATCAATGCACAATTTGAAGGAAAGTTCCAACA
This sequence comes from Chiloscyllium plagiosum, assembly GCF_037043375.1. NCBI lineage: Eukaryota > Metazoa > Chordata > Chondrichthyes > Orectolobiformes > Hemiscylliidae > Chiloscyllium > Chiloscyllium plagiosum. The sequence continues at coordinate 49,285,784 of NW_028270141.1, forward strand.
CACTGCAGGTCCATTAATAAGAAATGAGCTTGTAGCCAAATTTGTGCAAGGAGTTCAAAGTTGTTTCCATGGCCTTTGACTGTTCAGACAGAAACATGTCTCTCCTTGATTTTACATTTTCTCCATTGTATCTAACGCAAATAGCTGACAGCCTGTGGTAAAAAGACAGATACACAGTATATTTCAGGTCAAGCTCCACAGAAGGATTTACTGACCGTGACCACTTGCGACCCAAATCATTTTGTTGAACACTCGTAATGAATGCTGAATTTTATCTTCATCTGACAAGAAGGCCACTAGAGTTATATGTTGAAACATCAATGACCAGAATAGCCAGCATTAAATGGGTCTGCTGAAATATGGCTATTAACCTTTGGCAGTCACCTTTGTAATCAGTTTGAAAATATCCCACAGTGATGAAAAAAGGCTGTTGAAGAAAACTAGGAAGAAATGGGTAGAGGTACATTTTCTTCTGCTCAGTTTGGATCTTTTTTTTGCACTTTTTGTGCAGCTACCGTCCCCCCTCTCAGTAAACCTCCACTGAGCTTTTCCAATTTGGGCCCTTTGTGCATCACCAATTTTCATCAGCCACTTTCATCTTCAGCTGCCACAGCCATAAACTGATGCTCTAAATCTCTCCATCTCTATACCACCCTCTTCCCCCTTTAAGACCAGTAATTCTGGCCAAGCTTTTGTTCCCTTCTCCCAATAACCCTTTATGTGAATCAGTGTCAAATATTGTCTGGTAATCCCCTGTGTATAACCTTGAACATGTTATAGACTTACAAGTACTTAAGAGGAGAGAGTGTTATAGTGATAATGTTATTGGACGAGTAATCCCAGAGGCTTCAGTTAATTCTCTGGGGATATGGGTTCAAATCCCAAATTGATTAGTGAAACTTAATTTAAACTAATTAAGTATGAAATTGAAAGCTTATCTGAGTTATAGTGACCATGAAGCTATCATCAATTGTCATCAAAACTCATCTGTGTGGTGCTGGAAAAGGACAGCAGGACAGGCAGCATCTGAGGAGCAGGACAGTTGATGTTTTGAGCAATGAGCCCTTCATTAGGATTGTGATGGGGTTCAAAGGGCATGAGAGATAAACTGGAGGGGGTGGGGCTGGCGGAAGGTAGGCATAGGTGGGGTATGGGGTGATAGGTCGGAGTGGAGGGTAGAGCGAACAGGCGGGAAGGAAGATGGATAGGTAGGACAGTTCAAGAGGGAGGTGCCGGGTTGGAGGGTTGGATCTGGGATAAAGTGGGGGGAGGAGAGATCAGGAAATTGGTGAAGTCAACTGGTGAAGCCACCCTTCAAGGGCAATTAGAGATGATCAGTAAATACTGATCTTGCCTGTGAACTACAACATCACATGAATGGAATAAAACAAGATGCAAGCAGTGTTATTTTTTAACAAAAACCTGCTGAGAGGCACAATGCAAATAGAAATCTAGTTAGAAGTTATACTTTATTGGTGGATTCATGGATATGTACATGGGACCAATTTTGCTAATTCTTGCTCTTGGATAAGCTTGCTGTACCTGCCTATGTGCCTTCAATTATTTTACTTGCTTTTAGTTTCTCTATTATCATATTCATTGTTTTATTGTTAAAGGAACTGGAACAAATATAATCATTTTAAAAAGATGTTTCACTATGAAAGATTGGATGTCATTATCTCAGAGCTCAGTCTGAGGAAAGGTAGGTCTTTAAGGTAGAAGGTGATACTTTGTGAACATTGCAGTATACAGAATAATGAAGCAAACTGTTCATTTTATTTGGTCAGATTGTGAATACAGCAAGTGATAAGGACACTGACCCAGACTAGCAGACAGTCAGACAAACGGAGTGAGAGAGATGGGGACAGACTGATAAAAAGACTTAGACAGAGTGGGAGGCAGAGGGCTACGTAGACAGAGACGATAAATATCCTACCTATCTTTCCCCTGGCCCAACCCTCCTCCCTCAATTTACTTCTCAGCCCCCTTCCCCTCACCCAGAACTGATGAAAACCTGAAACATCAACTCCCCTTCTCCTCTGGGCTTAGAATGAGATGAGGGGATAGGAGATTTGGAATGAGATGAGGGGATAGGAGATTTGGAAGTTGGTGAATTCTATGTTAAGGCTTATCCTAACCTGCTCATCTTCTTCCCACCTATCTGCTCCGCCCTTTCCACTGACCAATCACAGCCTCTCTGCATCTACCTATCACCACCCACCCACCTTTTCCCTGGTTCCACGCCCCTGCTATTTATTTTGCAGCCCCCTTCCCTTTCCCCAGTCCTGATGAAAGGTTGCAATCTGGAACATCAACTCCCCTCCTCCTCTGATGCTGCTTGATCTGCTGTGCTTTTTCCGGCTCCACTCTTTATCCACTTTGACTCTCCAGCAATGCAGTTCTCATTATCTCCAAACCCCTGTATTTAAAAAATGATGGATTAGCATTGGAGGCAATTCAATAAAGATTCACCAGGCTGATTCTTGGGACGAAGGGGCTGCCTTATCAATAACAGATGAACATGTTAGTCCTTTACTCATTAAAGCTTAGAAGAATAAGGAGTGATCTTGTTGTAACATACAAAGTCTGAGCAACTTTAACAAGAGAGATGCTGAGAAGATGTTTCCACTAATGAGTGACACATCATAAGAACATAAGAAGTAGGAGCAGTAGTATGTAATCCAACCCCTGCTCTGCAATTCAATGTAATTGTGCCTAATCACATCTTGGCCTCAAGTCCATTTCCCATTTCCCATAATCCTTTATTTCTTAAACTAGGAGACTTAGTTACAGAATAAGGGGACACTTTTAAAACTGAGATACAAAGAAATTTCTTCTCTCAGAAATAGGGATGTCTGGAATGTTTTGTCCCAGAGAATTGTGAAACTGAGACGAGATTAATAAAACTATTCAAAGAGGAGGCAGATTTTTTTAGAATACTGGGGAGTTGAGGTCTCTGAGGAACGAGCACAAGAAAGGAGTTGAAGGCCGGGGCAGATTGTTATAATGTTAGGCTGGTGGGTGGGGATTAAGGGGCTGAGTGACTGACCCCTGCTTCTATTTCTTATTCCTCTGAATGACCATTAGACAGAGTTTTGGGATTGGAGTAGGAGTCCTGGGCACCATTTGTGAGTATATCGTGAAGATAGGCATAGTCAGCTGATGAGACTGCCTCCTCAATTCTGCTGAAAGCAGCTCACAGGTAATGTATTGTTGGATGTGCTGATCACTGCAAGCTTTCAGAAGCCCTGGAGATAAAAATATTCCCATTGGCCTGAAGTTGGTCTGGGAAGATATTCCTTCATAGAGTCTTTGGGGGTTGGGGGTGGGAGGCGGTATTGGGTATTCCCAGTGTGTTGTGGCAGAAAGCCTATCCAAAGCTGGTCCTGCCAACTGCAAAATGTCCAAATGGAGAGACTGCATGTCTTTGGATTTGTTGACCAAGACAGATTTGGAGGGAGGAATATTGATTACTTTTAAGGCAGGTAGATTATTGAATAATAAAGGAGTAAAAGATTGTCAGGGCATGGCAGGAATGTGGAGCTGGATTATCGTCAGATCAGCCATGATCTTAATAAATAGTGGAGTGGACTCACGTGGATAAAATGGGTAACTGCTGCTCCTAATTCTCCATGTATTTATGTTGATGTGTTCAAACAAAAATGCCAATGAAAGTTTTGCTCATCTGGGGTAACCACACATGGTCTACTGGGAAGGGATAAAGTGGGATCCATGTTGAACAGTTCATCTTGTTCCAATTCAAAATGTCTCTGGCTGAATGTAAAACTGTTTCTGTCCTAAGTACATCAGTTGCTCCCCTCAACCCACCCCATTTATGATCCTGCCTCTCAGGAACCAGTATAATTTGCCAGTCATAGAGTCATTGAGGTTGACAGCATGAAAACAGGCCCTGTGGCCCAACCTGTCCATGCCGCCCAGCTTTTACAATGAATCTAGACCCTTTTGCCTGTGTTTGATGCATGTGCCTCCATATCTATTCTATACATGAACCTGTCCTAACATTTCTTAAATGATAAAATTGTACTCGCTTCCATCACGATCTCTAGCAGCCTGTCCAAGCACTCACCACCCTCTGTGTAAATAAATTTCCTCTCTGGACCCTTTTGTATCTCTCCTGTCTCACCTTAAACTTTAGGCCCACTAATTTTAGTTTCCCCTATCATGGGGAACAGCTATTGACTATCTACCTTATCTGTGCCACCCTCAATAAAAGACAGATAGAAATAGTTGAAATAACTCCACAGAGGTATCCCATCACCACGACTCCCTATATTTACACGTGGAGAGTCCTTGATACTGATCCAGCAACTTCAGAGCCAGCTCTCAGAGTGAACAGAACCTCTGACACTCCTGTTTATGCCTGTCAGCCAGGGCTCCCTGATTGGACCGGATGAACAGCCTCAATCAGAGAAGTCATCTTCTATAAGGTACACCTGGCTGATCTTGTTACAAAAACTACCTCCCACCCTCTCTGAATTTGAAGACAAAGGCCTTTTCTTTTGCTCTTCTTGGGCATTTTATCAACAGGGCAGGTTCCTCCAACTCTGCCTCTGATGTGTGCGGTGTGTGACACACAGTAGCTTGCCTCTTGAGCCTGGAGCATCTCATAAGAAATTCATTCTCTTGTTCAAGGCAGTGACATTTCTGAGGTATCTTCAATGTTTGAAGGAGAGGGAGAATCCACAGATTCCAGAACAGATGGAAAGGCTGTTGAGGAGCCAGCTATGTTTGTTCCTACACTAATTGTGAGTATGCAGCTTTTGTATGGTTAACGTACTTGTTTAGGACCATCACATCTACCCAATCTTTATATAGCACTGGACTTGACCTCAAGTTGACCATGCCTCATACCCAGGCAGGGCCATTCCCATGGCTCTTACACCAAATTTCATCCCCTGAATTAAACTCTCTCACTTAGTGGAATCTTGTGTCCGGCCTTGGTATTCCTGATGCAGTTTCACTCTGGCCCCACATGTCTGAGAAGATCAGATTAAACCTGGTGCAGAGTCTTCTCCCCATTAGCAACTCTGCTGGAACTATCCCTAGAGTTGCACAATGGGCTGTCCTATAATCAAATAAGAACCGGGACAGCTTGGTATCCAGTGAAGTTGTAGGCTGTTGCTTTAGCCCTGCCTTCAAAGTTTGGACTGCTCTTTCTGCCACACCATTAGATGATGAATGGTGTAGTGCTGTCCTGATATGTCGAATACCATTCAACTTTAAGAAATACTCAAATTCCCTGCTGGTAAACATTGGCTCGTTATCTGTGACTAACACCTCTGGGAGTCCATGTATTGCGAAACATATGCACATTTTTTTCATTCTATGCCCCCATGTTTGACAAATGAGCTTTCTGAACATCCAGCCACTTTGTGTGAGCCTCCAAAAAACCAAGAACATTGATCCCATGAAAGACCCTGTACAGTCAATGTATAACCAAAGCTATGGTTTACCCGGCTATTACCACGTATTGGAGATGCTGCTGGTGAGAATATTTGTCCTTGTTGGCACTCTAGGCACTGCCCCACCAAAGTGGCGACATCTGCATCCAATCCAGGCCACTAGACATAACGTCTTGCCAACATCTTCACCCCTGGATGACCCTGGTGGATTTCAACCAGTATCTGGAAGCAACCTTTGCTGGAAATAAACAGTCTTGCTCCCTATAATAACATGCCAGGTCCAAAAAGCTTTCAATTCTTTTTGTGATGGCCCTTTGGTTCTCCCACCATCACCAGCTGTTTCAGTTTGGCCAGGACCAGATCTTTCTGTGTCCAAAGTCTAATATTGCCAGCTATGATGTGGAGGTGCCAGGGTGGACAAAGTTAAAAACCACACAACACCAGGTTATAGTTCAACAGGTTTATTTGAAAGTACAAGTTTTTGGAACACTGCTCCTTTGTCAGACAGCTTGTATTTTCAAATAAACCTGTTGGACTATAACCTGATGTGTAATTTTTAACATTGTCAGCTATGACTAGAAGTACGTGCAGAAAATTTAAAACCATTACAGGATCTTCCAGTGGCTGTACCACTGTTGATGTATCTGCCAGCTGGAGATGGCTTGATTCATTCGCATTTGCTAGTTGTACTAGATGGTGTTCCAACTTGTTACTATATGCACTCAGTATTAGAGCCCACTGCTGAAATTGGCCTGAAGCTATGGAAGGCACTGCCTTGTCCTCTTTAAGTAAACTCAGCAGGGGCTTGTGGTCTGTTATTATTAGATTTATGTCCATAAAGGTATTGGTGGAACATTCTGACTCCAAATGTGACCACTAAACTTTTCTTCTCTATCTGGGCATATTTATGCTTTGCATTAGCCGAAGTCCTGGATGCATACACTATTGGGCACTCCTCTCCCCGGGCCACCTATGCGCTAATAATATCCCAAAGCCATACGGAAGGTATCTTAGAGGATTATACCTGTTTCTTCATTTTCCTGAAAGTTATGGCTTGGCCACATGGCCATTTCCAAGATTGACCCTTTTTTAAGAGTTGATGCAAAGATGCCATGTTGGAGGCTAGGTTATTTATGAACATTCTATAATAATTCACTAGCCCAAGAAAAGACCTAAGCTCTGGTTCAGAGGGGGAGCCGGGACACCTTTGATCACCCTTACTTTAATTCTAGAGGGTGTAACTCGGTCTTTTTGAATTGTAGCTCAAGCAGGTCACGTGGGACGTGTGGAACATTTATTTTTCGCTTCAAATGCATATGACGGCCTGAGACAAATGTATAGGGACTATGCCCAAGTTCTCTCAGCGCTTCTTATTGGTCTTCTCTATTATTCATCATTATTCATCATTTGGAGATGGCATTGTGTCTCAGTGATTAGCACTACTGATTCACAGCACCAGGGACCCGTGTACAATTCCATCCTTTGGTGACCGTTTGTGTGGGTTTCCTCTGCGTGGTCTGGTTTCTTCCCACAATTCAAAGATGTGCAGGTTAGGTGGATTGGCCATGCTAAATTACCCATAGTGTTCAGGGATATAGCTAAAGTGATTAATGCAGAGTTATGGGGATAGGGTAGGGAGACTGTGTCTGGGTGGAATACTCTTTGGAGGGTTGGTGTGAGGCTCAATGGTCTGAAATGACAACTTCCTACAGTAAGGATTCTACAATTCCAAGAATCCTTCATCTAGATAAATGGCAACCTGGGATAGAGCTTGTATAGTGTTCTCCATCATCAGCTCAAAAATTGTACAGGCTGTTGATACTTCAAATAGCAGTCTTGTATATTTGTACAAACTCTTATGGGTATTAATTGTAGCATCTAACTGCAATTCCTAGCATGCATGGCTCATGTCCAGCTTTGTGAAGGACAGCCCCCCCATCAGCTTTGCATAGAAATCTTCTAAATGAAGGATTGGGTATTTATCCATCTGTGAAAAGTAGTTTAGTGTTTGTTTAAAATCCCCACAAAGGCAAACCGACCCATCAAGTTTCACAACTGGTATGACTGGTGCTGACCATTCTGCAAAGTTGACTGGTCTAATGATTCCTTCGCTTTACAACCTTCTGATTTCTGCCTCTATTTTTGCCCGTAAGGCAAATGCATTATGCAGGCATTGCAGAATCATGAAACTGCTTCCTGGTCAACATACAAGGTGACATTGACTCCTGTGATAGTCCCTAGGCCTTTCTGAAAAATCTCCGGGCATTGAATTAGGATTTCACTCAGACAGCCATTTTCTAATCAAAAATAGTTTAGCCAATCTAAATGAACCTTTCTCAATCAATTTGGCCCCATCAAGCTAGGGCCCAAGCCTTTTGCTACAAACAGTGGCAACTGAAACAACTTCTTATCATAAAAGACTAGAACCACAGTTTTCCTCTTAATCTGTAGGTGTTCCCTGGTATAGGCTCTCAGTCTAGCTGAGGTCTTGCACAAACTTAAGGGTTGGAGTCCAGATAGAATTTTGTTAAAGATGGTTCTGAAATGGCTGCAACTGGCATTGACCCGCATTTAGAATCAGGTGACCACTTAACAAGATGTTCATTTTGATTGGTTCTGATTTGGATGTTGCTAAGAAATTTAACTGTTCACAAACCAAAAGTGGGTGGACTTTCCAGGGTGCACACTCTCCTGGATATTTGCCGATGAGTTCTCTTATTCAGTTTCAGCCAAATGGGACTCCTTTGCTGTGCTCGAGTCCACGTACCAGCAGCAACTACAGAAAAACACCAAAACAAAGCCAAGCCTCAGCCAAACTGTTAAAATGTTCTTCAGGGTCCGGGCCTGCAAGCAATTGGAAAGTGCAGCAATTGGAACATATGAATTGCAGGGTATTCCAATGGAAGTGGACACCATCGCCAGTCTGACTGAGCTTCAGGAACACAACCTGAGTGAAGGCAATTGCTTAGTTGAAACTTTATTGCTGGAACAGCACAGCAGGTCAGGCAGCATCCAGGGAACAGGAGATTCGACGTTTCGGGCACAGGCCCTTCTTCAGGAATGAGCAGAGAGTGTTCAGCAGGAGAAGATAAAAGGTAGGGAGGAGGGACTTGGAGGAGGGGCGTTGGAAATGTGATAGGTGGAAAGAGGTCAAGTAGTTGGTTTCTACTACAAACCAACCGACTCCCACAGCTACCTGGACTACACCTCCTCCCATCCTGCCCCCTGTAAAAACGCCATCCCATTCTCCCAATTCCTTCGTCTCCGCCGCATCTGCTCCCAGGAGGACCAGTTCAAAATACGTACAACACAGATGGCCTCCTTCTTCAAGGACCGCAATTTCCCCCCCGACGTGGTCGACGGTGCCCTCCACCGCATCTCCTCCACTTCCCGCTCCTCCGCCCTTGAGCCCCGCCCCTCCAACCGCCACCAGGACAGAACCCCACTGGTCCTCACCTACCACCCCACCAATCTCCATGTACAGCGCATCATCCGCCGTCACTTCCGCCACCTCCAAACAGACCCCAGCACCAAGGATATATTTCCCTCCCCTCCCCTATCAGCTTTCCGTAGAGACCACTCCCTCCGCGACTCCCTTGTCAGATCCACACCCCCCACCGACCCAACCTCCACTCCCGGCACCTTCCCTTGCAACCGCAGGAGGTGCAACACTTGCGCCCACACCTCCCCCCTCACTTCTCTCCAAGGCCCCAAAGGAAACTTCCATATCCGCCACAGATTCACCTGCACCTCCACCCACATCATCTACTGCATCCGCTGCAGCCGGTGTGGCCTCCTCTATATTGGGGAGACAGGCCGCCTACTTGCGGAGCGATTCAGAGAGCACCTCTGGGCCACCCGGACGAACCAACCCAACCAACCTGTAGCACAGCATTTCAACCCCCCCTCCCACTCCACCGAGGATATGCAGGTCATTGGACTCATCCACCGCCAAACCACAACAACCCGACGGTAGGAGGAGGAGCGTCTTATCTTCCGACTGGGAACCCTCCAACCGCAGGGGATGAACTTGGACTTCACCAGTTTCTTCATCCCCCCTCCCCCCACCTTGTCTCAGCCGGATCCCTCCAGCCCGGCACCGCCTTCCTGACCTGCAGTCTTCTTCTTGACCTCTCCGCCTCCATCCTACTCCGACCTATCACCCTCACCTTGACCTCTTTCCACCTATCACATTTCCAACGCCCCTCCTCCAAGTCCTTCCTCCCTACCTTTTATCTTCTCCTGCTGAACACTCTCTGCTCATTCCTGAAGAAGGGCCTGTGCCCGAAACGTCGAATCTCCTGTTCCCTGGATGCTGCCTGACCTGCTGTGCTGTTCCAGCAATAAAGTTTCAACTAAGCAATTGCCTTCACTCAGGTTGTGTTCCTGAAGCTCAGTCAGACTGGCGATGGTGTCCACTTCCATTGGAATACCCTGCAATTCATATGTTCCAATTGCTGCACTTTCCAATGATAACATCAGTTGTAGTGTCTATTGGAAGTCCATTTGCCTGCAGCTGGTAGGCGTTTTTGCATGGTTACATTATTAATCCCACAAACCAAACGGTCTCTCGGCATCTCATTAAAGTTTGAACCAAAATCACATGCCTCTGCCAGTCGTCTTAACCTAGTCAAAAATCCAGATATGGATTCTTCGGATTCTTGATTTAACGATTAAAACTGTTAGCATCTCAGAATTAGAGGAGGCTTACAGTTGTAATATTCCTTAACTAAATCTGTCAATTCTTGAAAGGTTTTAGTATCTGATGTCTCAGGAAAAGTTCGACTCCTTTTAACCGGAAAAGACCCACAAGCTGTCAGGGGAATTACTTGTTGTTTTTCCTCTGCCCCAATATCATTTGCCCAGATAAAATAACACATTCTTTCTACATACTGGGCTAAGACTTCGGCGGCAGGATTGAATGAGTCAAGCTTCTCAAATAACAGTATGATGCCAGAATTCCTTAGCCCAATTCAAAGACAACTGTTATGAGAGAATTTCTTCAGGAGCGTGCTCCACAGAGGCTGGTATCCTGTCATCAAGTCACCCTTTATTTACACGTGGAGAATCCTTGATACTGATTTCTCTCCCTCAGAGTGGAGATTCCTGAGGAGGAACATTTTTAAACAGTTGATGGTAATGACTTGAAACTCATTAGCTGCAAGGGGTGTGGAAACAGAGATGGTGATTTCAAAAGGAATTTGGATGTGCTCTTGTACAAAATAAATCAGTTGGTCTGCAAGGATCAAAGGGAAGTGATTGCATTGTTCCATGGTGAATTGCCGTGGACCTGATGGGCTGAATGGCCTCCTTTGTTGGAAATGATGCTATAATCTTCTGTGAAACAATTACTTACTGAATGATACTTCTACTAAGTCCTCTTGTAAAAGTACCAATTAATGCAAGCATTGACTGTCTATCTCATATAAATACATTTAATCATTGATGTACATTTTAAATAAGAACATAACAAATATGAACAGGAATAGGCCATCTGGCCCGTCAAGCATTTAATAAGATCATGGCTGACCTTTCATGGATTCAGTATCTGATGCCTCAGGGAAAGTTAGGCTCCTTTTAATCAAAAGAGGTCCCCAAGCTGCCATGGCCTCTACTTACCTGCCTGCTCACCATAACCCTTAATTCCTTTACTGTTCAAAAATCTATCTATATTTTCCTTAAGTACGTTCAATGACGTAGCCTCAACTGCTTCACTGGCAGGGAATTCCACAAATTCATATTCCTTTGGGAGAAGATGTTCCTCAACTCAGTCCTAAATCTGTTATTTCTTATTTTGAGGCTGTACTCCCTAATTCTAGTTTCACCTGCCAGTAGAAACAACCTCCCTGTTTCTATCTTATCTATTCCCGTCATAATTTTTTATGTTTCTATAAGATTCCCTTCCCCCCATTCTTCTAAAGTCCAATGAATATAGTCTCAGTCTACTCAATCTCTCCTCATAAGCTAACCCTCTCAACTCCAGAATCAACCTAGTGGACCTCCTCTGCACACTCTCCAGTGCCAGAGATCAAAACTGCACACAATATTCCAATGTGGCCTCATTAGCACCCTACACAGATGGAGCACAACCTCCCTGCTTTTAAACTCCATAACTCTAGCAATGAAGGACAATATTCCATTTGCATTCTTTAATTACCTGTTGCACTTGCAAACTAACATTTTGTGATTCATGCACAAGGATACCCAGGTCTCTGTACAGCAGCACGCTGTAATTTTTCATGATTTAAATAATAGTCCATTTAATTGTTGTTCTTACCAAAATCGATCATCTCACATTTACTAACATTTTATTCCATCTGCCAGACCCTAACCCACACACTTAACCTATCTATATCCTCTGCAGGCCTCCAGTGTCTTCTGCATACTTTGCTCTACCACTCATCTTAGTATCATCTGTGAACTTTGACACACTATAGTTGCTCCCCAACTCCAAATCATTTATGTAAATTGTAAACAACTTTTGGTCCCAACACTGATCTCTGTGGGACATCACTAGCTATTGATTGCCAACCAGAAAATCACCTATTTGTCCACACTCTTTCCTTTCTGTTAGTTAACCAATCGCCCATTCATGATAATACATTATTCATAATGCCATGCACCTTTATCTTATCTAGCAGCATTTTGTGCAGCATCTTGTCAACTGCCTTCTGGAAATCCAGATACACTACATCCACTGGTTCATCATTGTTCACTGCGCTCGTTATGTCCTTAAGGAAGTTTAGTAAATTAGATAAACATGAGCTGCCTTTCATGAATCTATGCTGTGTCTGTCCGATGGGAGAATTTCTATCCAGATATCTCGTTATTTCTTCCTTGATGATAGATTCAAGTATTTTCCCCACTATGTAAGTTAAGACAATTGGCCTATAGACACCTGCTTTTCATCTACTTCATTTTCAAACAGTGGCGTTACATTTGCTGTTTTCCTATCTGCCAGAACCACCCAGAGTCCAAACACGCACTAACAGTTAGCTTGTAGGTATGGTAATTCCAACACCTTATTTGATTAGAGGAAGAAAAATTAACGAGTTATATTCATCCCTCAAACAGCCAATCACTTACTGATTTGACTCCACGATCTTGCGTTCCCTGTCACCAGAAGCTGTTTAGCCCTTACTGGATCCCCAATCTCTGCCCTTTGACTGCTCCTGGCTCCGAGGAAAGTCCCTGTGAGACTAGGCCTGAAATCTGCACCACATTAGATTTATAATCCTTGCCAGTTCCAAAGTCTCTGCCCTCCAACTGCCCTGAGGAAAGTCCCTGTAAGACTCAAAATACTAAATTCCACAACATTCTGTGCTAGAGACTTGTCTATGTACAACAATGATACACAACTGCAAAATTACCAGATTGATTGAATGTTGCCAGAGGAACATTTAATCCAGTGTCTAGTGGTTTTGTCTTCTATTTCCAATGATTGTAAACACACAACTATCAGGCTCAACAAATACCATGGTAATTGTATTGATTTTTAATGATGCAAGCTGCAGCAATTTGTTCTGTACACAACTCAAAATATAATGTATGTGGATTAATGATTGATTGGGCTTAGTTTTAGCTTGACAGACAGTAGATCTTCCATTTGACTGCTCTAAGGTCTGATGCCTTTTAGAATCATAGAATCCCTCCAGCCTGGAAGCAGGCCATTCAGCCCATCAAGTACATACCACCCCTTCGAACAGCATCCCACCCAGACTCACCCCATCCCTGTAACACTGTATTTCCCATGGCTAATCCATCTAAATTACATATCCATGAACACTATTGGCAATTTAGCATGGCCAATCCTCCTAACCTGCACATCTTTGGACTGTGGGAGGAAACAGAACACCTAAATGAAACCTACACAGACACAGCAAGCACGTGCAAACTCCACACAGGCAGTCACCCAAGAATGGAATTGAACCCTGGTCCCTGTGATGCAGCAGTGCTAACCACTGAGCCACCGTGCCACCCTGGTGGTTATTTGGATGAATTGGATTAGAATTCAACAATGTATTCATGTTCTTTCTGGTCTGCCATTGTCCTGAGCCCTCTGCCATGAGACAACACACTGGTGGCAGCCATCTTTCAATCACATCAATAAAGATCTAGTTAAATCAATCTACCACCTTGTAATCACAACATGATGGCAGAAGTGGAGCTATGATTGACTGTTGAAGCGTTGCGAAAACAAGCATAGTTACTGATCGGGAGACACAGGAATTTTCAGACCTGTGAAAACAGTGTACAAGCAACTGAAGGAAATTGTAAAGAAAGAAAGAAACAGGCCACATCTGAAACGCTGGGTCAAACAAAACTACTGAAACATTTCCTCTTCCAACTCCAGTCAAAATGAACAATGATGGCAAGATTATGAAATAGTTTGATCTGCTCATGTTCTACTCTTATCCTTGTTCTGAAGACTATTTCAAAGGGTATTCCATCCTAAGTCTCTGTGAAGAACAGAAGAGCTGTGCAGTAACCTTAAAAGTCTTGAACTCACTAGATAATCATAATTTGGGATCTGTACATCTTCAATATTAGGGCCCAAGCTGAAAACGAGTCCAATGATCAGTAAGTGGCCTCATGAATTCAGTTCACAGAATCCTATGAAAGCTGATGTTATTAAAGACAGGATTGTATTAGTCAAAGCATGTTCACTGAGAGGAAAGAAATTTACTCTCAGGAGCTCAGTAGACATGTAAAGAGTGCTGAGATTGTAAAGCAGCAAGTGGAGCATCTTCAGGGTAAAATAGACTAAGCTTTGCATTATGCTGATGGATACTCTCGGCCCAAAGGGCATAACCATCACTTAAAATGGGCACTATGCAAATATAGTGAAAAATGTCGAGTGTAGGGAAAACAATGTTCTTGCAGCAAGAAACAGAATCATTTGCAGACATGTGTAGAACCAGAGGAAGAGTAAGAAGCAGCTACAGATGGCCAATGGAGATTCTGACTAATCACTATATACACTACAATAGACTGGTTCAGACAGGTCAATAGGTGAGGTTTGGTTTGTGACTTTTGGAATGAGGACAGTAGAAGGAGAATATCAGGCCAACATAAGATGTCAGATAGACACTCATACATCATAGGGAAAAAGTGAAGACTGCAGATGCTGGAGATCAGAGCTTAAAAATGTGTTGCTGGAAAAGCGCAGCAGGTCAGGCAGCATCAAAGGAGCCGGAGAATCGACGTTTCGGGCATAAGCCCTTCTTCAGGAATAAGGAGGGTGTGCCAAGCAGGCTAAGATAAAAGGGAGGGAGGAGGGACTTGGGGGAGGGGCGTTGGGAATACGATAGGTAGAAGGTACAAGATTTGCGGTCAAGAAGGCGGTGCTGAGTCTGAGGGTTGGGACTGAGAAAAGGTGGGGGGAGGGGAAATGAGAAAGCTGGAGAAATCTGCATTCATCCCTTGTGGTTGGAGGTCTTCCACCTAGGAACCCTCCAACCACAAGGGATGAATGCAGATTTCTCCAGCTGTCTCATTTCCCCTCCCCCCACCTTTTCTCAGTCCCAACCCTCAGACTCAGCACCGCATTCTTGACCTGCAATCTTCTTCCCGACCTCTCCGCTCCCACTCCCTCTCCGGCCTATTACCCTCACTTTAACCTCCTTCCACCTATCGTATTCCCAACGTCCCTCCCCCAAGTCCCTCCTCCCTACCTTTTATCTTAGCCTGCTTGGCACACCCTCCTCATTCCTGAAGAAGGGCTTATGCCCGAAACGTCGATTCTCCGGCTCCTTTGATGCTGCCTGACCTACTGCGCTTTTCCAGCAACATATTTTTAAACTCATACATCATACAACATCGTGACCATTGCAGACCTGTGCAAAGTGACTCAACATGGCAATGCAACAATCTCAAAAGTGAGATTAAGGCACTTTGATACCATACTCTTGCCATTAGGAAAGACTAGATTGTGAAGCCCATTGCAAGAAGATGAGTAAGGATCTCAGTTCTACATCATAAATGGCAAGCAAACACCACTCATCTAAGACAGAGCAAGTCTAATGCTTGATCTGATAATGTCTAACATGCCAATAGTGACTTGCAACTTACGTCAGCACACTAAACTATTGACCACAGAACAATTTCTAGAGGAGTCTAAAAATATGGTTGTGTATCAGTCAGAGATATATTCCTGTTGAATATCATCTTGAAGCAGATAAGTGTGGGACTAATTCAGCATCCTGTTGAAGAAAGTTCCAGCTGTCTGATATTCAGACAGACCATGGATGAAGCTGGGAGCTGACCTCTTCACCCTTGCCTGAAATGATTATCTTGCCACAGTAGACTACAATTGTGAGTACTGGCAAGTGGACTTCAACTACTAACATTGAGATTGTTGAATGTTTGAAAGCATACTTCAGCAGTTACATTCCTGACATTTTGATGAGTGGCAATGGCCCTCAGTTTATGAGTGAAGAATTTAGCTGCTTCATAAATGACTAGGAAATGAAAAACCACACATCAATTTGACACTATCCCCAGTCAAATGAAAGGCTTAGGTCACAGTGAAAATTGCCAAGGAAATGATGAAGAAATTGAGCAAATCCAATACAGATGTATACAAGTCAATCTTTGAATGGAGAAATATCCACTAAAGACAGGAGAGCATTCTACTACAAAGACTCATGTCACATTCACCCAAATTACTTTTGCAATAATAAAAAAAAGCTACTGAAACCAGAAGTAGAAACATGTGTGAGTAACAAAACCAACGTGAAATGACAGCCAAATCTTGTCTTGACATGACTACCAAACTATTGCCAGAATTGAAGCTTTAATACTCTCAACAAAACCCAGTCCAAATGCCAACATGGGACCTGCATAGAACAGTTGTCACCTTGATTTGTATGCAGCAGAAATGAATGATCAAATACATCAAGCACATACACACATTTGGAGAAGCTATTCCTTAACTGCAGGCAGCTGATCGGGAAAATGTGAATTCGCCAACTGCACAGTCCACACGACAATGGAAATAGGACAACAACAAATAACATGTGAATGACACACCCCAGGGAAGGAACATCATCTAGATGAACAGCCAATAATAACACACATGCATGCCATTAAGACACTAAGATGATTTAAAGATTATTTGCGCAGTACATATGCAGAGACTGACAAGAATAACAGAGTTATTGATTATACAAGGCACAATTTATGTAATTCTCAGTGATAGATAACTCTCAGAAAAAATTTCCCCTTCACTTATTGTGAAAATGGATGTCTGGATTGAAAAATAGTCAGATACAAATGTTCTTCCTGGTCTATTATAGTCATGTGACCTCAATTATGCTGTAAATGTTACCCCACGAACGTATTCAGAGATGTTATTACAACCCTCTGGATCTTGGACTCTAACCTTCTGGATCAGAGGCAGTCTACCATGAGGTACACTCTGGAAGCAGCCAACTTATGAGCACTTCGGTTAAAACATTGTATACCTCCTTGTGAACACAAAACATAGATCAATAAGTTGAAAAACACCTGCATTTATGTACCATTGTTCACAACTTCAAGAAGTCCCAGAGTGCTTTACAGCAAGTTTGAAATGGATTCACTGTTGTAACTTAAAAAACACCACAGCAAGTATGAGCACAGCAAGCTCTCAGAAACAGCAATGTGCAAATGACCATTTATTTCTCAGTGGTGTTGGTTGAGGGCTAAATGTCAGCCAGGACACTGGAAAGAAATACCCCACCCTTTTTTGCAATAAATCTATCAACGAAAGCAACTTTGTCTTAATGCCTCCTTTAGTTGCCAGCTCCCCAGATAGTGCAGTATTCCCTCAATACCACATTGTAATCATCAGTCTAGATTATGTACTGAAGTCTCAGTTAAAGGTATCTATTTTATGAGTCTCTGAAAGATTACTACTGTAGCCTCGAGGTAAAACACAACCTGATGAAGGTTCAGGAATGCCTTTTGATGTTACAGTCTAATCCATTGAACTTCTGTGGCCAATTATGAAAGTACAAAAAATGCACAGCAAGCAGGCTGCCCTGAGGACACTTCAAATGTCAGCAGAATTGAATAACTTTTGCAGTGAGTCAACAGAACAGCACTGGCTCTGCAAAGCATGATAGTTGAAGGCTGTACAATTGTCAGATACGGTTACAGTGGTAGCATGTCTGATGGATTATAGTGCACATTGGTGAATTGTAAGATAATGAAGAGTGTAGGAGGCTGATCTCTATCAGTGGAAAACTGCCTCACTCCACAGCTTGGTTCTTGTCACAACGTGTTGGAAGGAGAATATAAAAGTCTGATTTCCCTCAAAGAGCCACTGTCCCTTGGCTAAGCAAAATTGATTGCCATTTTACGTCCCACACCTCATTCTAGTTTATACTCCCTGTCTAGAGACCATGGAAGCTATTAAAGAAATGTAACAAAATAAAATTAACCACAAACCCAGATAGTTTATACTAGGATGCATTATACTAGGTCTCTGTAAATGACTGGTTAGTTCTTAATTATGGTGAAGAACTGCACCACTTCTGGGCACAACATGTTAAGAAGCATTTAATGTTATGAAGAGACTGTGGAGATTTTCAAGGTTGGGACTGGAGATGAAAGGCTTCAATTATCTAGACAGATGAGAGAAGTTGGACTTTTTCTCCTTACAGATGCAAAGGCCAGGAGAGTATTTTGTAGCAGTGTTCTTATTTAGGAGGAGTTTTATGATGGAAAAGATGAATTATAATTGAAATTTCACTGCCTAAATGGGAGGTAGACACCAATCCGATTTCAAAAGAGAGGCAGAGTTTACAGATCCTTGGAAATATAACAGTCTATATTCTGTCTGCTTCCAACACCTCCTCTGGAAACACTTTTCAGACGCTTACCTCTCTTTGTGTGAAAAATAGGCCACATACATCTCTTTTAAACTTACTCCTCCACACATCGAACCTGTGTCCTCTAATAATTGAACCCTCCATCCTGGAAAAAGCTTCATACTTTCTATTCTATCCATGCCATTCACAATCTTATAAACTTCTATCAGGTCGCCCCTCAATCTCCAGTGAAAACAAACCCAGTCTCTCCAACCTTTCTTCGTAGCTAAAATCCCCCCATACCAGGCAACATCCTGGTAAACCTTTTTCTGTACCCTTTCCAAAGCATCCACATCCTCTGGAACTGTGGTGACCAGAACTCTATGCAATATTCCAAGTGTGGTTTAATTGAAGTTCTATAAAGCTGCAACATAATTTGTCTATCCTTATACTCAATGCTCCTCAATGAAGCATTGAGGAATAGAGCAGTTGGAACACAGATCTCCAACAAACATGTAAGTAAGCTTGATTCCACATACATACACACACCTCCACCAATCCCAAACCTTAACTGGAAATCAATAATACTCAAATGCTTTCCAAAAATGAAAGAAAAATTCTAACTCAACCCAAGACCTAAGTCCAACTGATTGGCTGTCAAATTAAGGATTGCTGCAATCAGAAACAATACACCATCATAATCAAAAACCAAAATAAAACCGTAAGAAATGTCACATCATTCTGCCTCTTTTGGCTTGGGCTCTGATCCACACACTTTGTGCCTTTTTAACCTATATATTTTGCATTATTATACCTCTAAAAAAGACTGTTTGGATTGTCTGTCTGTCTGAGTTATGTGTGAATGAATGTGTGTGTTTATATTCAAAGAGGATACAGTTTAAGTTTCCATGTTTATAATTAATAATCTGTGCCACATACTTGCAGTTTGTTATAAATATGATATTGTTTCCTTGTTCATTGGTAAAACCTGATGTGACTTTCTTTTATCTTAGACAGTGGCCACAGTCAGGCATTAAACATGCTAGAGAGCGAATTAGTCCATTTCACATTTATGATGGCTTATGGACTAGTAGGACTTGATTTCCAACTCACACTTCCCACTAGAATCATGACAACTGCTCCATCAGAGTAAAATGTTCTTATTGCTCAACATTATGACTTCTGAGAGAGTGAGTGCTAAACAAAGGAGGCTTGAACACTGTTGGCTCTGAAGACTGTCGCCACTCAGGTCTCTTAGTAAATTTCCAGCTGTAACAGAAATAGATTTCTTCACTGGCATCAACCTGGACAAGATTCAGGACTAAGTTCAGAGCTAAAAGGTTAGTGTGTCAATCCTGTTCTAGAAGTAAATGTAATGATTTAGTCTTTTGTAAAAAATACTAATTTTCTGCCCCATATAATCCAACATTTACCTCTGTTGGAACAATGTTCACTTCGGCTCCGACAGCTCTGAGGGATGTCACTTGGTGTGTCCAGAAGTGTTCACTCATTGAATTCACATTGCTGTTCTTTTTAAAAGAACAAGTGTTATTATTATTTGTTGGAGGAAAAATGTAAAACAAAAGGAAGAAAAGATCTATGTATCCACATTTTCACAACCTCAGTTCTTCCAAATTGTTTAACAGCCATTTTTGAAGTGTGTTCACCATTGTGTGAAAATCAGTAGTCAATTTGTGCACAAGTTTGAATAAGAGGAAGGAAGTTCTCCCAATTTCATGCCCAATAAAAATGATTATTATTGGCTATCACTCACAAGAAAGGATGGTTGCCTTCCATGAGTCCAAAGGGGACTGATTAGACTAATTCAAAATCTGCAGGCCGCATGTGGAATGCAGAGCATTGGTTGTCAAGTGAGTTGTCTGGTCATATATTCTCAGTTCAGGTTGTTCTTTTTGCTGCCTGCCCTGTTCCTCTTGATTTAATTGTCAATGGATCTCAAAATGCAATTATCATTCCACAGACTTTGCCTCTAACTGGCTGGGTCCAGGGCAAAGGTTTCCAAGGAACTGACATCATTTTTCATGTTGACTTTCAGCACATCTTCAAATCACCTCTTGTGTCCTCCTCTGGTACATCTTCCTTGACTGAGCTGGGAGAAGATTACCTTCTTTGGAAGCCTGGTACCCAATATCTGAACTATATCAGTAACACAATAAAGCTGATTCTGGATGATCATGGCCTCACTGCTTGGAGTGTCTACGTTGTGTGAAGAAACTGATCTTGGTATATTGGTCCTCCCAATTGTTGGCTAGGATTTTTCTCTGATAGTTTGATGGTATGACTTAATTAATTCATGGGATGTGAGCATCATTGGCTAAGCCATAATGTATTACCTGGATATCTGAGGTGCCTCCTACACATTGTCTACTTTCAATCTGGTGATGGGATGTAGGGATCATCATCAGATGATAGACCATGAGCCTAGTTGAAGGAAAGTTAGCATTCACATGCAGATTAGGGTTAAAGGTCCTGTGGTACTATTTTGAAGGTTTGGACAGTGCTCTCTCTCATGTCCTGGTCAATGGTTACCCCTCAATATTCATCACGAGAATAGGTTATCTGGTACTTATCATATTACTGTGCATTGTTCCTTGCTGTGTGCAAATTGGCTGCTACATTGTAAACCTGAAACAGAGGTATTTCAATACATTGAAACTGACATTTAAGGTAGGAAAAGCTGCTATGGTAATGCAAGGTCTTTCTTTATACATATGAAACAGCTCCCTTACTTTTACCTATGCTGTAATGTGGCAAACACACTCTCCTACTCAGTTCTTTAATTATTTATAGAACTGCACACAAAGCATTTTGCATTCATATTCTGTCAAATAGCATTCTACGTTAATAAGTTCCCCTTTCATTCATTTCAAATAGCAACATTTTTGAAACACTTGCAGTAAAACCTTCATCTTAACAACACTGGTGCTTTCAATAATTTCACTGCAATTCTTTTCATTTAAATGACAATACCAATCCTGTCGAAATTACCTATTCAAAGATCTCCCACACTCATAACCAGCTCGAACCATTTCAGGAAAAAATTTGCTGTTGTAAAAAACAAATGTTGCTCATTCTGAATCTTATCCATGCTTCTTTTCCAAATCTAGACTGATACGTAGCAATAAATGCAAGCTTCGGTCTTTGTCCTAAAACTAAGGGAGGAAGAATACAGCCGCACCAAGATATTTGAAAAAGAACAAAACCATGGCTTTAATTTTGTTGTTTCAAAATTCTATTGAATCTATTAAAGGTACTGTTTCAGTATTGCAACATGATTAGGTGCTACAGGAATTGTGTATAATGGTAGCCCATTCTGATATATGTATCAGTTGAAAAACAGTGAGGCTGATGTAAAAGATAGATAAGAAAGAGAATAAAAAGTGGAAATGAGGAAGAAGATAGAGAAAATCAATTAGGAAAGTTATAGAGGTGATTAATGGCTTCAGAATCACGCTGACCTACAATAATGAATGAATTTTACATACTAGATATGAAGCAATTATTGCTTTGATGGGGAGATACTCATTTAAAAGCCAACTCTTGAAATTAGAGCTTAGTTATTCATGAGTGAAATCAGGAAGCACTCCTCACCACAAAGGTCTAATGGAAATCTTGGAGCTTACACAGTTGAAATTGGTAGATACAGGAATCAAGAAATATGGAGCTAAATGGAGTTAAGGTATAGATTAGCCATGATCTAACTGAATAGTGTTACAAGCTCGATGGTATCCTCCTGCACCTATGGTCTTAGATTTAATTTTTTTTTGGAATTTGAACTAAATATTTCCATCTTACAGATTCCAAATTCTTTGCAACGTGGGGGCTTTCAGGCAAAGAAAGGGCATAAAATTCCTCTGGCTATTTATTCAATTATATTTCTCATCCTAGCTCTCAATTTTTAAGATGCTTTGTTAAAAAAAAGCCTACCTCTTCAGTCAAGCTTTGAATACCCAACATAATATCTCATCATGTGGCCCATGTCAAATTGTGTTTGTCAACGCACTGATGGAAGACCTTGGGACATTTTACTATGTTACAGGCCCTCTATAAATACAAGTTGTTGTTGTTATACTTCCTTTAACTCTGGGAGTTGATTTGGTCCAATTAAAGTTATCTTAAATACAGTTGCATTCTAGTTATCCATTTTATTTTCAAAAGAGTATAATCTGCTCAACTACAATTGTGAAATAGCAATTTCATTAATAAACTCTGTTTCTCTGTTAACGAGGCATGCACAAACTAATTACAAGAACAGCACGTACATGTGAGAGTCAACTCTGCCCTCATTCATAATGCACAAGAATTAATTACTCGCTGTGTAGAACTTGTCAATTCATCTGTTACCCATAGATAGAAATTGCAGAGGGAGAATGGGACATGAATGAATTGCATCGATAGGAAACAGAAGTCTCAGAATTGGGGGATATGTCAATTTTGATGAAATCAAGAGATAATACAATCGAACTTGAGAGAAAAAGGACTGATAACTAAGACACTTAAGAAAAAATTGTGTCAGCAAGTCTTAAGCAAAGTATGGAGAAAGGTTTTCAATAAAGTATATGACAAGGCATTAAACTAAAGGGTCACAGCTATAGAAAGCCTTAAGAGGTGTAGCCTAATGGGTGGACATCTTCATTCTGACTCTGAACATTGTAAGTTTAAGTCCCATTCCAAGAGATGTGAAAAGAAATTCTCAGCTGACACTCCAAACTGACAGTAGAGCCTTTGGCTTTCAGCTGAGGGTTTGATTGCCTTCTCAGATTGATGTCAAGATTCCCATGGAACTATTTTCAAGAAGAACTGAGGAGTTCCTTCTTGTGTCCTTACCAATATTGACCGCTCAGTTGGCATTGCTCAGGATAGATGGTCTGGTCGTTATCACATTGCAGCTTGTAGAAGCTTGTGTACAATTGCCCACTGTAATTCCTACATTATATTAGTGACAAGACTTAAAATGCTCTAAAATTGGCTCCAAAGAGCATTAGGAGGTCCAGAGGTTTGTGAGAGGTGCTATCTAAATCAAAGTTTGCTCTTTCTTCTTCTGTATTTGTTTTATTTACATGCTTTCTCACATCTTTGAGGTGCTTGTCATTAGTGTGTAACAAATTTGAGTCTTCCCTGCTTTTGTTTCTGTTAAGGATGAATATTACAAAGCCAGTTTCAGGAAATTCATGCATGGAACTGATTGGGCCCTACAGCAATTTCCATTTCAATTGTAATTGTGTAATAATTACAATGAGGTCAGCCAGGTGGACCTTATGGAAAAAGAGCTCTCTGACTGGGATTTTAATATGGTCCAGTCAGGGAGACCTGGCTGACATCCTGACATGTTGAGAGCTGGCTCTGAGAGGGCTGAATCAGTGTCAAGGACTCTCCATGTGTATATAAAGGATAACCTGGTGATTAGATACCTGCCTCTGTGGAGTTATTTCAGTGATGATGAGAGAAAAATACGCTCCTGAATAAAATCAATCACAATAGTCTTCTTTGAGTTGGGGTAAGAATTTCTGGCATCATGCCATTATTTGGGAACCTTAACTCATTTGACCTGTTGAAGACAGGGCCGAGGATGTGAAAATAATGTGTTATTTTTCTGGGAAAATTATATTAAGGCAGATGAAAAGTAATTCTCCTAACAGCTTTTGGGCCCACAGCAACTTCAGTTATTAGGACACCAAATTTCCCGAAGGCATCAGATATTAATGCTTTTCAAGAGTTGATGGATTCAGTTAAGGAATATTATGACCCCCAAGGCTCCTCTAATTCTGCGATGCTATTGGTTTTATTCGATAATTCAAGAACCAGAGAATCCATATCGGGATTTTTGACTAGGTTAAGATGACTGGCAGATGTATGTGTCTTTGGTTTAACCCTTAATGAGATTCTGAGAGATAGTTTGGTGTGTGGATTAATGATTTAACAATGCAAAAGCGCCTAATAGCTGAAGCCCAACTGGTCTTCAAACAAACACAATAACTGCTTTATCACTGGAAAATGCAATGTGGAGCATATGAATTGCTTCTGATGAAAGCCAGTCAACTGAGCTTAGAGATCACTAATTGAGTAAAATCAATTGCATAGCCACACCCAGGACATATCCTGAACAGAGAGACTCTAGGTCAGCCCACAGAAAAACCCCGAAACAAAGCCAAGCCTTGGCCAAATGGTTAAGATTTTCTTCTTGATCTGGGCCAACAAGCCATTGTAATTGCTGCCAGTTTGTGAACTTGAGAGAGCAAAAGAGACTTAGTATACCAAAATTGAGTAAGAGAACTCATAGCCAGGAATATCAACAGTCTGGAAAGTCCATCTATAAGTGGTTTGGAACAGTTAAAGTATTTAGCAATATGCAAATCAAAACCAATCAAAATAAACGTCTGGTTAAATGGTCACCTGGTTCTTATGGAGGTCAATACCGATGCAGCTATTTCATTGATTGCAGGAACAATCAGAATCAGTCTTTAACAAAATTTGTTGTGGACTCTAATCCTTAAGTTTGCACAAGACCTCGACTAAATTGAGAACGCATACTAACAAACCTTTACAGATTAAGGGTACAACTTCAGTTCCAGTCTATGTGAAAAGCTGATGGTTCAGTTATCATTGATTGTAGTAAAAAACTCATGCCCATCCATGATGGGGCAAAATTGGTGAGAAAGATTCACCTAGATTGGCTCGAAACTGACTGCCTGAGTGAACTCCTAAGTAAACAAACGAACATTTTTCAGGAAGGTCTAGGGTCTATCAAAGGAGCCAAGGCAGCCTTGCATGTTGACCCGGAAGCAATTCCATGATTCTGCAAGGCCCGCTCAGTGCCATTTTCTTTACACCAAAAGTAGCGGCTGAAGGAATCATCAAACCAGTTCAGTTTGCGAAGGACTAGTTGTACAATTCTGAAACCCAATAGGTCAGTTCACCTTTGTGGAGATTTTAAACAAATGGTAAACCATTTTTCACAGCTGGATATATCCTCAAGCCTTCATATATAAGACTTCTTCAGAAAGCTAGCGGGGAGCTGTGGTTCACGGAGCTGGATATGAGCCATGTGTACTTGCAATTGCAGTGAGATGAGGATTCCCAGAAAAATGCCACAATTAATACCCATTAGAGTTTGTGCCAATATACAGACTGCCATTTAAGTTATCATCAGCCTGTGCAATTTTTCAGTGGGTGAAGGAAAATATTTTGCAAGGTTTACCCCAGGTCACCATTTATGTAAATGACGTGCTAATAACAGGGAAGACAAATAAGTAAATTTAGAGAACTTGGACATAGTCCTTAGATGTTTCTCCCAGGTGGGGGTACACCTTCGAAGGAAAAGATGTGTGTTCCAGGCTGCCCGAGTGACTGACTTGGGCGACAGAGTCGACAAGACTGGGTGACACCCATTGGAAGATAAAGTGAGGGAGATCAAAGATGCACCATCTCCCATGTCTGTACCTGCGACAGGTGAATTATTATGAATGTTCATGCATAGCTAGCCTCCATCCTGGCACCTTTGCATCAACTCTTAAAAAGGGGTCAGCCTTGGAAATGGTTGCGTAGTCATGCCATAACTTTCAGGGAAGTGAAGAAACAGCGATCAGCCTCTAAGCACACTGTGATCTCAAACGAGATCAGGTATTGACAAGCAATGCATCCTCATATGCCATCAATGTAGCATAAGTGGTCCAATGGAGGGGAATGCCCAATAGCGTGTGCATCCAGGATGTTGGCTAATGCAAAGCATATATCACTCAAATAAAGAAGGAAGGTTTGACAGTCATATTTGGAGTCATGAAGTTCACCAATACCTTCATAGATGTAAATTTGTCATAATAACAGACTACAAACCCCTGCTAGGTCGACTTAAGACAGTGTTGCCTATACTTCATGCTGAATTCAGTGATGGGCTTCAGTTCTAAGAACATATAATCACAAGTTGGAACAACATCCGGGAAAAAGTGAGGACTGCAGATGCTGGAGATCAGAGCTGAAAATGTGTTGCTGGAAAAGCGCAGCAGGTCAGGCAGCATCCAAGGAGCAGGAGAATCGACATTTCGGGCATAAGCCCTTCTTCAGGAACACATTTTTCAGCCCACTTCATCCGGGAAGCCAAGTAACAAAAGTGGACACATTGAGCTGCTCCCGCTGGCAGATACACCAATGGTGGTACCATCAAAGGAAGAGTCTGTAATGTTTTATAATTTTCTGGACACACTTCCAGTCATGGCCAACAATATCAGACCTTGGATGCAGAAAGATGCAGTCCTTGCAAAACTGAAACAGCTGGTGGTCATGGGGAATACCAAAGAGCTGTCACAAGCAGAATTAAAAGTTTTTTGGTCCCAGAGAGACTAGACCACAGGAGAGGACAACATATTATTGATCGGAGCCAGAGCGATTGTCCCAAGCAAAGGTCATCACCAGATACTGGCTGAGCTCCACCAGGGTTATCCAGGGGTTTCCAAAATGAAAATATTGGTGAGAAGTTATGTCTGGTGGCCAGGAGAGGATACAGACATAGCTGTGTTGGTGGGTCAGTACCCAGAGTGCCAACAAGAATAAAAACTACCACCAGCAGAACCCCAGCATTTGTCGGAATGACCTGGTAAATCCTGGACCCAGGTACATGTTGACTTGCAGGACCTCTCATGGGCTAAATTTTCTTAGTGATTACGGACGCTGACTCCAAGTGGCTGGACATACATAGAGTTTATTCTTCAAACACAGGTACATTACCAGAAAACTATGCACATTCTTTTGCAATACACAAATCTCTGGAGGTTTTTGTCACAGACAACAGGCAATCGTTTCCCAGCAGGGATGTTTAATATTTCCTAAAGTTAAATGGCGATTTGACATATCAGGACAGCTGAAAATGTGTTGCTGGAAAAGCGCAGCAGGTCAGGCAGCATCCAAGGAACAGGAGAATCGATGTTTCGGGCATAAGCCCTTCTTCACGAATGAGGAAAGTGTGTCCAGCAGGCTAAGATAAAAGGTAGGGAGGGGCGTTGGAAATGCGATAAGTGGAAGGAGGTCAAGGTGAGGGTGATAGGCCGGAGTGGGGTGGGGGCGGAGAGGTCAGGAAGAAGATTGCAGGTTAGGAAGGCGGTGCTGAGTTCAAGGGATTTGACTGAGACAAGGTGGGGGGAGGGGAAATGAGGAAACTGGAGAAATCTGAGTTCATCCCTTGTGGTTGGAGGGTTCCTAGGCGGAAGATGAGGCGTTCTTCCTCCAACTGTCATGTTGCTATGGTCTGGCGATGGAGGAGTCCAAGGACCTACATGTCCTTGGTGGAGTGGGAGGGGGAGTTGAAGTGTTGAGCCACAGGGTGGTTGGGTTGGTTGGTCCGGGTGTCCCAGAAGTTGGTTGGTCCGGGTGTCTCTGAAACATTCCGCAAGTAGGCAGCCTGTCTCCCCAATATAGAGGAGGCCACATCAGGTGCAGTGGATGCAATAGATGATGTGTGTGGAGGTGCAGGTGAATTTGTGGCGGATATGGAAGTATCCCTTGGGGCCTTGGAGGGTAGTCAGTGGGGAGGTGTGGGCGCAAGTTTTGCATTTGTTGCGGTTGCAGGGGAAGGTGCCAGGAGTGGAGGTTGAGTTGGTGGGGGGTGTGGACCTGACGAGGGAGTCACGGAGGGAGTGGTCTTTTCGGAATGCTGATGGGGGTGGGGGGGAGGGAAATATATCCCTGGTGGTGGGGTCTGTTTGGAGGTGGTGGAAATGACGGAGGATGATACGCTGTACATGGAGGTTGGTGGGGTGGTAGGTGAGGACCAGTGGGGTTCTGACCTGGTGGCGGTTGGACGGGCGGGGCTCAAGGGCGGAGGAGCAGGAAGTGGAAGAGATGCGGTGGAGGGCATCGTCGACCACGTCTGGGAGGAAATTGTGGTCCTTGAAGAAGGAGGCCATCTGGGTTGTACGGATTTGGAACTGGTCCTCCTGGGAGCAGATGCGGCGGAGACGAAGGAATTGGGAATATGGGATGGCGTTTTTACAGGGGGCAGGGTGGGAGGAGGTGTAATCTAGGTAGCTGTGGGAGACGGTCGGTTTATAGTAAATATCCGTGTTGATTCGGTCACCCGAGATAGAAATGGAAAGGTCTAGGAAGGGGAGGGAGGAGTCTGAGACGGTCCAGGTGAATTTGAGGTCAGGTGGAAGGTGTTGGTAAAGTGGATGAACTGTTCCACCTCCTCGTGGGAGCACGAGGCAGCATCGATGCAGCGGAGGAAAAGGTGGGGGGTAGTGCCAGTGTAGCTGCGGAAGATGGACTGTTCCACATATCCTACGAAGAGACAGGCATAGCTGGGGCCCATGCGGGTGCCCATGGCTACTCCTTTGGTTTGGAGGAAGTGGGAGGATTGGAAAGAGATGTTGTTCAGGGTGAGGACCAGTTCAGTCAGTCGAAGGAGGGTGTCAGTGGAAGGGTACTGGTTGGTACGGCGGGAAAGGAAGAAGCGGAGGGCTTTGAGTCCTTCGTGATGTGGGATGGAGGTGTATAGGGACTGGATGTCCATGGTGAAGATAAGGTGTTGGGGACCAGGGAAGCGAAAATCATGGAGGAGGTGGAGAGCATGGGTGGTATCCCGAACGTAGGTGGGGGGTTCTTGGACTAAGGGGGACAGGACCGTGTCGAGGTATGCAGAGATGAGTTCGGTGGGGCAGGAGCAGGCTGAGACAATGGGTTGGCCGGGGCAGTCAGGTTTGTGGATTTTGGGCAGGAGGTAGAAACGGGCGGTGCGGGGTTGTGGGACTATGAGGTTGGAAGCGGTGGATGGGAGATCCCCCGAGGTGATGAGGTTATGGATGGTCTGGGAGATGATGGTTTGGTGGTGGGAGGTGGAGTCATGACCAAAAGGACAGTAGGAGGAGGTGTCCGCGAGCTGGCATTTAGCCTCAGCGGTGTAAAGATCGGTGCGCCAATACTCCCTCCTCCCTACCTTTTATCTTAGCATGCTGGACACACTTTCCTCATTCCTGAAGAAGGGCTTATGCCCGAAACATCGATTCTCCTGTTTCTTGGATGCTGCCTGACCTGCTGCGTTTTTCCAGCAACACATTTTCAGCTCCATATCAGGACAGCTCCATACCATCCATCATCCTGGCAGAAAGAGCAGTCTGAACTTTGAAGACAGGCTTAAAGAAACAACATACAGCTTCATTCAATAATAAATTGTCCCAGTTCCTATTTGATTATAAGACCGCCCATCATACAACACCGGGGATAGCTCCAGCAGAGTTGTTAATGGGAAGAAAAACAGATTAAATCTTATCTTCCAGGACCTGGGGGAAGGGTGAAATGGTGTCAGAAACATCAAGGCTGGACATAGGACCAGCCTAAGCATGAGAGACAGTTTACTTCAAGGGATGAGATTTGGTGTCAGAACCTGGGAACGGCCCTGCATGGGTAAGAAGCCTGGTCGATGTGAGGTCAGGTCCAGTGATGTATAAAGTTTGGGTAGGCGTGACGGCCTTGAACAAGAATGTGGACCATATGAAAGCTTCAAACTTGTAAACGGTGTGGGAGCAAAACATACTCAACTTTTCGACAGCCTTTCCAAATTTTCCAGAACCCATGGGTCCTCTCTCTGTATGAAGCATTGAACATAGAACATAGAACAATGCAGCACAGAACTGGCCCTTCAGTCCTCGATGTTGTGCTGACCTGTGAACTAATCTAAGCTCATCCCCCTATACTATTCCATCATCATCCATGTGCTTATCCAAGGATTGTTTAAATCTCCCTAATGTGGCTGAGTTAACTACAGTGACAGGTAGGGCATTCCACGCCCTTACCACTCTCTGAGTAAAGAACCAGCCTCTGACATCTGTCTTAAATCTATCACCCCTCAATTTGTAGTGATGCCCCCTTGTACAAGCTAATGTCATCATCATGGGGAAAAGACTTTCGCTGTCTACCCTATCTAATCCTCTGATCACCTTGTATGTCCCTATAAAATCTCCTCTTAGCCTTCTTCTTTCCAATGAGAACAGGCCCAAGTCTCTCAGCCTTTCCTCATAGGACCTTCCTTTCAGACCAGGCAACATCCTGGTAAGTCTCCTCTGCACCTTTTCCAATGCTTCCACACCCTTCCTGTAATGGTAGGGTGTGGAACGGTTTACAATATTCCAAGTGGGGCCGCACTAGATTTCTGTATAGTTGCAGCATGATATTATAGATCTGGAACTCAGTCCCTCTACCAATAAAACCTAGCACACCGTATGCTTTCTTAATAGCACTATCAACATGGGTGGCTACCTTCAGGGATCTATGTACATGAACTCCAAGATCCCTCTGCACATCCACACCACCAAGAATCTTTCCATTGACCCTGTACTCTGCCTTCCAGTTATTCTTCTCAAAGTAAATCACCTCACATTTATCTGCATTGAACTCCATTTGCCACGTCTCAGCCCAAATCTGCAGTTTATCCAAGTACCCCTGCAACCTGCAACATTCTTTCACATTGTCCACTACTCCACCAACTTTAGTGTCATCTGCAAACTTACTAACATCCACCTATGTCTGCGTCTCTGTCATTTATAAAAAATTACAAGCAGCAGTGGTCCCAAAACATCCTTGTGGCACACCACTAGTAACCGGACTCCAGGCTGAATATTTTCCATCAACCACCACTTGCTGCCTTCTTACAGAAAGCCAGTTTCTAATCCAAACTGCTAAATTACTCTCAATCCCATGACTCTGCATTTTCTCCAACAGCCTACCATGTGGAACCTTATCAAAAGCCTGACTGAAGTCCACGTACAGCACATCAACTGCCCTTCCCTCATCCACATGCTTGGTCACCTTCTCAAAAATTTGTGAGACATGACCTGCCCTTGATGAAACCATTTTGACAATCTGCAATCAAATCATTGCTTGCGAGATGATTATAAATCCTATCTCTCATAATCCTTTCCAAAACTTTTCCTACAACAGACATAAGGCTCACTGGTCTATAATTACCTGAGTCATCTCTACTGCCCTTCTTGAACAAGGGCACAACATTTGCAATCCTGCAGTCCTCTGGTACTAAACCTGGAGACAATGACGACTCAAAGATCAAAGCCAAAGGCTCTAACACCTACTCCCTAGCTTCCCAGAGATTCCTTGGATAAATCCCATCTGGCCGAGGGGACTTGTCTACTTTCACTCCTTCTACAATTGATAATACCTCTTCCTTACTAACCTTGATCCTTTCTAGTCTAATATCTCGTATCTCATTCTTCTCCTCTATGATGTTCTGCTTTTCCTGAGTGAAAACTGATGAGAAATATTTGTTTAGCACCTTTCCGATCACCGCAGGGTCCACACACAACTTCTGTCTATGACTGGCCCTATTCCCACTGTAGTCATCCTTTTATTCCTCACATATCTATAGAAAGCTTTAGGGTTCTCCTTTATTCTACCTGCTAAAGGCTGCTCATGTCCTCTCTTTGCTCTTCTTAACTCTCTCTTTAAATCCTTCCTAGCTAATCTGTAACTCTCCATTGCTTCATCTGAACCATCTTGTCTCATTGTCACATAAGCCTCCTTCTTCCACTTAACAAGAGATGTAATTTCTGTAGTAAACCATCATTCCCCTACCTTATCACTTCCTCCCTGCCTAACAGGGACATACCTATCAAGGACACACAATATCTGTTCCTTCAACCAGCTCCACATTTCGATTGTCTCCATCCCCTGCATTTTGCTATCCCATTCTACACATCCTAAGTTTTGCCTAATTGCATTATAATTGCCCTTCCCACATTGATAGCTCTTGCCCTGTTGCATGTACCTATCCCTTTCCATCGCTAAACTAAACAAAACTGAATAATGGTCACTCTCTCCAAAGTGCTCACTTGCCACTAAATCAAACACCTGGCCTGGTTCATTACCAAGTACCAGTGTGGCCTCCCCTCTTGTCGGCCCTTCGACACACTGTGTCAGAAAACCCTCCTCTACACATTGGACAAAAACTGATACATCAAACATTCTAGAATTATAGCATTTCCAGTCGATGTTGGGGAAGTTAAATGACCACCCTGTTCCTTTCACTCCTACCCAGAATCGTTTTGCCGATCCTCTCCTCTACATCACTGGAACTCTGTGCAGACCTATAAAAAAATCCCACCAGTGTGACCTCTCCTCTCCTGTTTCTAACCCCAGCCCATTCTACCTCAGTAGACGAGTCCTCGTCAAAAGTTCTTTCAGCCACCATTATACTGTCCTTGACTAACAAGGCCACACCTCCCCCTCTTTTCCGGCCTTCCCTGTTCTTAATGAAGGATCTAAACTCTGGAACCTGCAACATCCATTCCTGGCCCTGCTCTATCCATGTCTCCAAAATGGCCACAACATCAAAGTCCTAGGTACCTATCCATGCTGCAAGCTCACCTACCTTATTTCAGATACTTCTGGCATTGAAGTAGACACAGTTCAAAACAGCTTGCTGTCTGCCAGCACATTCCTGTGACCTTGAAATCCTGTCTATGCCCTTCCTACTCTCATCCTCCTGTGCACTGGAACTACACCTCAGGTTCACATCCCCCTGCTGATTAGCTCATTAGCACCTGAATAGCACAAGCAAGTTTCCCACCCAGGATATCAGTACCCCTCTGGTTCAAATAAAGAACATTCTGTTTGTAGAGGTCCTACCTTCCCCAGAATGAGCCCCAATTATCCATGTACCCAAAACCCTCCCTCCTGCACCATCCCTGCAGCCATGTGTTCAGCTGATATCTCTCTCTATTCCTTGCCTCTCTATCACGTAGCATGGGTAGCAAACCAGAGATAACAAGCCTGTTCTAGCTCTGAACTTCCATCCTAGATCCCTGCAATCCTGCCTTACAGCCCTATCCCTCTTTCTACCTATGTTGTTGGTATCTACATGGACCACGACTTAGGGCTGGTCACCCTCTCTTTTCAGGACCCAATGACACAATCTGAGACATCGCAGACCCTGGCACCTGAGAGGCAACACACCAACCATGAGTCTCGTTCGTTCCCAACAAACCTTCTATCTGACCCTCTAACTATTGAGTCCCCAGTGACTAACAGTCTCTTCCTTTCCCTCCTTCTCTTCTGTGCAACAGGGACAACTCTGTGCCAGAGACCTGCACCCCACTACATGCCCCTGCTAAGTCATCCCCCTCAACGGTATCCAAAGCCGTATACTTATTTCTCAGGGGAACGACCACAGGGGATCTCTGCACTGACTGTTTTTACCCCCTTCGCACAGTTTCTCAGCTTTCTTCGTGCCTAGGAGTAACTGCTTCCCTGTAACTCTTATCTATCATAGATTCTGCCTCCCAAATGATCCAAAGTTCATCCAGCTCCTGCTCCAGTTCCCTAACATGGTCTTGGAGAAGTGAGAGTTGGGTGCACTTCCTGCAGATGTGAGGAAGTTAAAATGCCACAGAAGGGTCAGTTCCATGCTTTGCTTCTCTTTCAGGATACACTGGGGACTCAATGGTTAAACATTCCACTGCAATATCAACTGAAAACCTGTACTGTTACAATACAGGCAGAATGTCTCAGTAGGGGGGGAGGCTGACTGTATCTCAGAAATAGAGTCTAGTGGAGCCACACATGTGGATTCCCCCACAGCCCCAGACAGAGGTATTTGCCCTTTCCAGATTTGACTGATAGCCTTGGCCACAACCCTGTTAAACTGCCTCTGGCTCCAATTGTCTTACTTCCTCTCCATATTAGCATAGGTATGTGAATCCCCCACTTACAGCAGGCAAAACCTTTCTGCCTTAATGTCTTCCCATCAACACATAATCATGACGAATACAATAATCAGTTTCTGTAATCCATTCACACATTATCACAGGACATTGACAATCTTCAGTCTTTGTAAATTCATAATTGCCTACTTTAAACTATGTGATGACAATTGCCCATGTGACTGATAAACCTTTTGTTTAATTCCTATAAAATATACTGTCTCTGTGTGTAGGGCAGAGATGCGTGGAGAAGTGTCACCACTGGTAGGCACACGGCTGCTTGGGGACATTTGGAATCTCTTGCCAGCTGTCTGATGATAAAGCATCTGCCATTGTACTGACACTTGTGTCACCTGGATTCGTGGAACAAAATATACATCAACAGATGCACTTGGATGGGATGCTAATGACATTCCTCACCTCAAACATCATGCAGGAGGAACATTCCTCTCCCTGCACTGCCATCTCTGCTAGTTCCCTTACCAGAATGTAAAAAAGAGAAGTTTACCTGACATGTCCCTGGTGTTTAAGGTTAGAGGAGGTGCTTGGGTGGGAGGCCCTTCAAAAATAGGGTCTCAGGTTTAGAAAACACTCACTTACATAGCTGGAGGGAAATAAAAAAAGTCCCTCCTTTCCCAGAAACCTGCTCTCCGATGTCAGATGTAAAGATTCAAATCAGTGACTCGCCGCTCCCAACAGGCCGCTGGTCCAAGCTCCCGCCCTTCATACTGTTGCTGCTGCTGCTGAAAATCAGAAATGGGAAGATATCCATATTGACGATATCTTGGAATCTGAGATGGACAAAGTGAATGTTCCCGTCTCTACACCTTTGCCACCTAATGAAGAGAATTAATTTCTTCCAAGATGAACCGGGCACAAAAGCTGAGGTACTGTGCAGGACACCCTGTCCGTATTAGAAGCAGACTTAGAGAAACCTGAGGCGGTGCTAAAACATCCCAGCAAGAGCTACAAAAAAAAGCAACCGATCTATGTCCTCAGAATCAAAGGGGGAGTGCTGTCATAATTGTAATACAGTCAGCCAGGCGGACTGCATAGAATATGAATTCCCTGGTTGGGGCTGTTGATGTGGTCCATTCAGGGAGCCGTGGCTGAGAGATAGGAACAGGAGTGTCAGAGGTTCTGTTCACTCTGAGAGCTGGATGTGCGTGAACTCATTCAGTGTCAAGAATTTTCTGTGTCTAAATAAAGTGTGACTTCATGACAGGATACCAGCCTCTGTGGAGTTATTTCAGGTTGCCTTTCCAATTTATTGCTTTTTATAACCATCCCCTTTCCTTATTAAATCTCTTTATCAAATCCATGTAGAATGAGAGATAACTGCTGTAGCAAATTCAAATTTCAGTGCTTTCCCAACCACTTCTAAGATTACCATTTTGAAGTGCAAATTGCTTTGCAAAATTAGGTTCTTGTAAAAACGATTATGAGAAAACAATTGGAGACCACTGATCCATTTCACGAGTATAAAACTTCTGTCTCTCAATAATTACCCCCTTGTGCACATTTTCGTTCTTAGCTACAACATTAGCAGCTATGCTTTTGGATACCTGACCTCGGATCTCCTAAATTTCCTCCCTTAACCTCTATGTCAGCAATTCATAGCGCGCACACCTCTGAATTAAATGCTTGCGGGTTCAAAATTCTACAGCGGAAACTTGC
This sequence comes from Chiloscyllium plagiosum, assembly GCF_037043375.1. Lineage (NCBI taxonomy): Eukaryota > Metazoa > Chordata > Chondrichthyes > Orectolobiformes > Hemiscylliidae > Chiloscyllium > Chiloscyllium plagiosum. The sequence goes on from NW_028270141.1 coordinate 49,321,397, forward strand.
TCACAATAGCTAGGCTGGCACTCCAATGCAGTACTGAGAGAATGCTGCACTCTAGGAGACTTGGTCTTTGGATGCAACATTAAAATGAGGTCCACATTTTTGATTCAAAGTATGCCTTAATACAGTTTTGAAGAAGAATGGGGAGATCCTCCCAATTTTAGGGCCAATATTAACCAACACCATGAAAAACAAATAGCCTGTTTATCATTTCATTTGTGAAACTTTGTGGTGCATATTTCTAACAATAACTGGAATGCTAAAGTACTTTGATTTTTCTCGATCACTCTGGGACATTCAATTGGTCATGCTCAGAGAAAACCAAGTGCAATTGTCTTCTTCCTTCCTTTCTTTTAAGCTGCTCCTTAATAAGCCTATATATCTCTTTGGTTAAACTTTTAGGCCTGCTACCTTCTTCTTTAACGCAGTGTCAAATTTTGTCTGATTCTGCTCCTTTGCGGTGACCTACAATGTTCAACTGTGTTAAAGGTAAATGGAGATTATTCAGGTAGTGGATGTTGATCCAGCAATTTAAGAGTTAAGCAGCTGTCCAAGCAGCAGGCAGTTGCAGCTCTCCACCAGTTGACTGCATGACTGCTGTTGTATACATAATGACAGATAATAATATGCATCAGACTCCACTGTGAACATAGCCCACATCATGGAAATGTGTACTCCCACTGTGACAGTGTAAATCAGGTTTCAACCAAGATAAGGGATTGTCAAGTCTCTTTGGGCCTGGGGAAACTTTCCAATGGTTTCCTGTCCATTAAAGACTATGGGAGTGAAACAGAGAAAATCCTCACATCAAACATATTTAAAGAGTGATGATAATGTTACCGACTCGAATTCTCATTGCCTCCCTATGTATCCTCAGTGGTTTGCAATTCAATGCTCTCTATTTTCTACTGACCTGTGACCAGGCAGGAGAGAGTGAAGGGGATAAAGTCATATTTCTTTCCCTCACACTCAGATGGATAGTTTGTCTCTCTGTCCATCTGAGACTCTCCAGCAGGAAGGTGAAGAGAGAATCGACAATTGATCCAGGGTGGTTGTTATTTTATTGATGTGCTTGCTCTGCTTTTCTGCTTCTGAAATATTGTATGCCAGAGAATAGTATGAATTAAGGGAGCACTGCCCTAATATTAAGGAAAATCTGGTGATAATTAAAAGTAATTTTGAGCAAATATTAGCATAGCGGTTTCAGCCACATGGCAGTACAAGTACAAAATTACACCAATGATGAGAATGAAAAATGTATGAGAAATTTCGCATTTTAATTCCACATTTATTTCCCTAGTAAATTATTCAAAAATATGACGAACACTGGTAAGTAGGATACATCGATTTGCATGTAGCCTCCATGAAGTTAACCCTGAAACTCCTTTATTGTCTCCTTCTTGCAATATTAAATTTTCATCATTGCTTCAAGTGGATTATAATTTAACACAAAAAAAACTTTCATTCTTACAGCCCTTGTAACATAAAACAGCCCCAGGGATTTCACAAGAAGGTTAAAATAAAATCTGAGACGGAGACGCAGAGAGATATTGGGACAGACGATCAAATGAGTGGTCAAAGTCAGAGTCTCTAAAAAGGAGGGTGCAAGGCAGAGAGTTTTAGGAAGGAAATTCCCGAGCTTGAGCTCAGGCACAAATGGGATTTGTCACTGTTTAAAATGGTCTGCTTTTAAATCAACAGATTGTGATTTTCAGTACTAAAGACGGCAGCATTTTTATTTTGTTGGAAGGACATGTTTTATTTATACCCATGTCTTGTTTTATAGGTCCCAATCACAGTATGAAATTTCTTCTTATATTATGGAAAGAACTGTCATCATAAAATGCTCAAAGGCTGTGTTCTGACATTGACCACGTCTGTGGGCCCACTGTAACAAAACCTGTTCATTCCAAGATTGAACATGAAATATATATGAGCTTTAGATCTATAATTTCAGCTTTGAGGTGAGGTAGGTAAAATATAATAAGAATTAAAAGCCTTGCGGTGACACCAACTGCTTGTTATTATGGTAGGGGACACGATGGGAGCAGCTTCACCAGAGCAAAATAAGTCTATTACTGACATCTAGTGGCTAAATCTTTTAGCAAGTGTGAATGAAGCAACATTAATATAATGAGAAAGGAGCAAAACGTCTTCAAGTTGAACATATCTGGAAAAGATGTGGCAGTGAGTTCAGCATGAAAATAAAACAAGGAACTCTGGATACTTAAGATCTGAAACAAAAACAAAAAATGCTGGAAAAATTCAGCAGGCCTGGCAGAAAAACAGAATTAACATTTCGAATGCAAAGACCCTTCTTCAGAACGCTTCTTAACTCAGCTTTCACCCCATTGATACTGCCAGATCTACTGAGTTTCTCCACAATTTCTGTTTTTGTTTATTGTTACAACCCTAGCAAAGTCTGTCAGCTCCTGAGAAGCATTTCCATCAGAAATTAAATACAAAAGATCCATCAGGTACATTCTGGCTGGATTTTTAGAAGACTGGTACTGGGGTAAAACATTTTCGACTTGCTATTTCAATGTTTATCTTCTTGCGTGAGATCACATAGTACTTACTTGGTATTTGGAATAAATTAAATAAACTTGCATACACTATCCAAGTTAATTTTCTGCTTTGCTCAGTGGGTGGCTCTTTTGCCTCTGGGTTTAAAGGTAGTGGGTTCAAGTCCCACTCTCGAGACTTAAGCACACATTCAAGCTGACACTCCTGATGCAGTGCTGAGTGCTGTTCTGTTGGGGATGCCTTCTATTGGCTGTGAACCTAACCCAAGGCTCTTCTTGTTCTCTCATGTAGATTTAAGCCACATCATGGCCTATGAGTAGATTCCCTATTCACTCATGACAGTATGCTCAATGTAGATTGGCTGTCACATGTCCAAAACTGTAATATGCCTCCACTTCAAAATTTCTTCATTTGCCAGAAAACACTTTGGGAGTTCATGAGAATGTGGAAGACAGTAAACAAGTGCAAAACTATTCTTTTAACCAGATCAAATCACCAGCACATTCAAATGCACTGGACACTCTGAGTGATGAAATGGTTTCTGCTCCTAATTGCTGTATAATTGTGACCAAACTGGTTTGATTTACAATCAGCATCACCAGCCAGTTGTTATAGTCCAATTCCCATATGCTTATGATAAGCCTTTGGAAAAAGCTGTACTTTTCTCACAAAGCTAACGTTTTGAGGCCTTAATCCCGTACTGGATACATTTGAAATGCTGTTGCCTCTCTGAGCATGTTGATTTAAAATATATACAACTGTCTGCTTTGACTTTTTTGGCAGACAGGAGAGTATATGATAGAGTTAGCAGTTCAGAGGTTTTGGCACAGAGCTTGGTGTGACAGGAAAGGTTAGCAAGCATTCATGATTTACTGCCCATTAAAACCTCAATTGCAGTCTTTTCAAACTGGAAAAGAAGTGGTAACAATATATAGACAATGCTTGAAAGACAATGAGGAGGGATGTAAAATGAGAAGCTATAAATAAGAGATAGTCTTGAATAAATCCAATAAGGAGTTCAATAAAGAATGCAGCACTAACCACCACCTACGGTGGTGAAGATGGTGTAAGTGTATTTAAGGGCAAGCTGGATAACTACTTGAGGGCAAAAAGGAACAGAAATATATGTTGGTCGGATGTGATGAACTGAGGTGGAGCATTAACATCAGCCTTGACAATTTGGATTGCACAGCTTGTTTCTGTGCTATTTATTCTGTGTCATACTATGTAAAAGTTGCAATTACTTCATGATTTAAAACATTACAACACAGAGGCTGACGTTTTCCATTTACAGTAAATGTGTGATAGTGAGTTTCATGCTGCCCAGTCTACTGAAGCTGGGTTGATTATTTCATGCAAATGTTACTTCTCACCTTATGAATTTAGCACACAAGCTGTTTGGCAAGTCTCTCAAGGAATTGTGAGGCCGGAGTGAAGCTGATGTTCTTGCCACTGGCGAGACCTTGTGGTGTTCACCTAAACTCCAGCTGCACACCAGTTCAGTTGCTGCAAGTCAGGAACCCTCTCTCAAACAGCAGTGCTCAAGTTTGAAAATGGTGCAGAAGAAGGGCAAACTAGCTCATTACTTCAAAATGGACATCAAAAGTATCCAGTGAATGGGGTGGAGCAGAGGAGAGTTACCCTTTTCCCTGAAGACTATCAAAGGTGGCCGCACCAACAGACCCAACTAAACTGAATAGAGGCAGCAGCATCAGCCATTGCTGTCTCCCATAATTAATTGGATGCAAGAAGGTTAATGACCTTCTGCCAGAGTTAGTAACTCCATTTTCTGTCTACTCCATCACACTCACACAGCCAGCAAGTTCTCTTATTCTGCTGCTGCACATATATTTCTCTAAGGCTCATGAACTGCAATTCTAAATACAATGCACCTCACCTGCCTTATCCTCCCAAAATATGAACCATCTTGCTCTCTGTGTTTCCTAATAACTTGCTAGGGTCACCTCATCCCCATTATCATACCACTAACTACTCTTCCATCTACTTCAATCATAATCAATCCCTCTGTGTCTCATTACAGAGAGAAAAAAAACTGGTCCATCTTTGCACTGTTGCTTAAACAATACCCCTACTGACCTATGGTATCCCTCAGATTGCTTGCACTTGAGCTGCAGGACTGATTGTAGCCAACTCTTTGTGGTGTCATCAGACATGCCCTTGACTGACTGTCGTCCCCTTTCACCTCACTAAGGATTTTCTTTTCCCTTTGCCTCTAAAAACATTGTCATTTGTTTCTAACACATGCAATGTATTTGCCACATAAGGTGCTGCTGCATGCTGCAACTCTGATATTGATGTTGCTCAATAATGTATAGTGTCAGCTCCACCCACTTACTGATAGATAAATTGACTGTTCAGTGATTCCATCATCTTAAGCTGCCTGCTTCTCCCTTTTAAAAAAAAGTATGTTTAACTACAGAGACTGACAGTCTGTAACTCAATGCTAAAGTCATTGTGTGCCAAATAGTGAAGTGGATAGAGGCTGCCAGCCTCAAAGTAAATGCTAAAATCAGTGACACCAGGAAAGCAAGCTCAGAGCCATTAGATGCATGGGTCCACGTCAAAGTCAAAGCATCATGTGCACATGCCTGAAATGAAGGCTGCCCATGCAGCCAAAGCAACCTGGCAGGAGCACGCACGTTGTAGGTGTCCCTGAACTCCAAAGTGTTGGAAGGTTGAAGGAGTGGCTGAATTGGTTTGAGAGTATACAAAATGATGTAGTGAGGCTGATGATTTGTTGATGCAGATGTTACACAAATGAAGGATAATAGCTCTGGAGCAAGCAGGGATGTTGTGCAGAAGAAACAGCTGCACAATGGATAGGATCAACACTTGTCGAGCTGCAGCAACCACTCTGTCAGATTTTTGTGTCAACTAGTTTCTTACTGAAGCAGAACAGAATTGGAAGTGTGATGTGAACAGGCCAAGTTGGTGTATTAATGAGTTATGTTAAGCTAGTCACTGCTCAACACCAAGATTCTGAAGTCGTCACTCAAGGCTTGAGAGTAAAATCAATACATTTTTCTAGATGTCATGAATTTGATGTTTCCATTCCCACCCTACTTTGTCCCACACTCATTACTATTCTTACTGGATTACGGATGGAAAACTTCCACCCACAGGGTAAATCTAATAGTGGTCTGAAGGAAGTGGGCTATAGTGAGAACTGCCCCAAATATGTTTCATAAAATATTTAAACATGTTGATTAAAAATACCTACAAATAGCTCCTTTGCATCAAAGTGAATTCTTAATCACACTTAAAGAATGAAATGTAAGGAGTACAATTTTGAACACAGTGCCAAGAGTTCAGTGAGTAAGGAATTTCTTAATTCATTTTTAAAAGCTTTTTAAAAAATTTCTGATTTAATATTTGATTGTAAAATTCATCCAGTCTTAAGCAGAGTTATGATGTGGAGGTGCTGGTGTTGGACTGGGATCGACAAAGTTAGAAGTCACACGACACTAGGTTATAGTCCAACGGATTTATTTGAAATCACAAGCTTTTCAGAGCACTGCTCCTTCATTGGGTAAAGTGCTCCTTCACCTGACAAAGGAGCAACACTCCAAAAGCTTGTGATTTCAAATAAACCTGTTGGACTGTAACCTGATGTCATGTGACTTCTGACTTTAAGCGGAATTTTGTAAACTTTCTCTAAGTGTTGAATCAATTTGAGTGCAGATGAAAAATGATGAAGGCAAGGAATAACTTGTGGAATAGTGTACATGCCCCTTTAGAGTAAATACACGGGTGGAGTATAATGAAGAAAGAATGGGGATCGGTCAGAGCAGTACTGTGGTAGTCATGAGGAATTTTATAGACACGTAGGAAAAGGTAGGAAAACACACATTATAGAATGTGTTATGATCACAGTCAATGTTACTATTAAACAAGTCAGAGCCTGGATTGAAATCTTGTTTGATTGCTCATATTTTTTAAATTCTTTTCATTTAACATGGCAATCTTTTACTGAAATATTAGAACACAGGGTAAGGATTTGGATCAAATAAATCAAAGTATATATAACATTGAAAATTATCAAAACACATAATAAAACAAAATCCCATCTACTCTCCAAATCCTATCTATCTCTTTACATGTACTGAGAAAAGAGAAGTTTCCTTTCCCAATCAAATCTGTAAGTTCAACTTCACTGAGTCTTGTCAGTTCTGATCCTAAGAGCTGCAAAAGCTTTTCTCTTTGACTCACCCTAACTAAGATCTTAGGTTTTCTCAGCTTTGAATAACCAATCCAGGTTTCTAACCAAACATTCATGGTGTGAAAACTTTTACAGAACTACACTCTCACTATTACAAGTCATTTCCTATCTGTTTTAAGAACCAGATTTAACCATTTTACTTAACTAGCTTAATCAGCGTAATTAGTTGCCCCCATATTTGCATCAGCACTAGGAGACCTTGTTTTCAAACTTTTTTTTTAAACTTTCCTTAGGCCTGAAAGTAGAAAACAAAACAACCTTCTACCCTTTACTTATCTGCAGTTTGTTAGATTTTTAAGAAGGCAAGAAATTAAGATTTATACACTTAATTTCCCACGCTTACCTCAACTTGCAGAGTTTCACCCTCTGCAGCTAGCGCTGATGAAGAGATACTAGGGAGTCAAAAAGTAAGTTACTCACTTCAGAATTGCTAGCCCCTGATTTCAATCACTATACTTATATGGCTGATCAGTTTAGTTTCTGGTCCATGGTAACCACCAAGATGTTGATACTGTGGTAATGATTTTGAATGTTAAGTGGCAATAATTAAATTCTGTTTTGTTGGCAATGGTTCTTGCCTGGTATTTTGGGCCATGAAAGTTACATGACATTTATCAGCTCAAGCCTGAATGCTTTCCAGTTCTTTTTACATGTGGACATGGACTGCTTCAGTTGTTGAGACCTTATAGTGCTGAACAGTCTGTAATCATCAGCAAACATCCCCAGTTCTGATTTTATGCTGAGGAAACATTGATGACGTAACTGAAGACAGTTGGACCCAGGACATTACCCTAAGATGTTCCTTCAGTGCTATTCAGGGACAAAGATAATTGGTCTCCAATAATTACAACTATCTTACTTTGTGCTCGGAATAACTCTAACCAGCAGAGAGATTTCCCTGCTTCCCATTGACTTCAGTTTTGCTATACTCGGTCAAATGCTGCCTTGATGTCAAGGTCAGCATTTGACCAAGCTAGGGCTACCTCATCAGTCATCACCATATCAGTTAATAGTCAAAGCCACATTCCAAGGCTTTGCAGTCTCTAAGCTCCAGCCTCATGCTCCTTTTCAATGTAACCTCTAAACTTTGACCCTTAGTTGCTTTACACAAATGGAAAAAGACCAGCTGAGCTTCAGTGCTAGCTGGAATGAGATTTCTGCTGTTCTTATACAGACAGTGTTTCACACATCATCGAAGAGTATGGTACTGGAAAAACACAGCCAGTCAGGCAGCATCTGAAGAGTAAGAGAGTCAACGTTTTGAGCACAAGCTCTTTGACTCTGATCTCCAGCCACTGCAGTCCTCACTTTCTCCTACTGTTCCCCACATACTTTGAATACATTCAAATGTTTAGTTATTGTGTGTTTGATTCTGCGTATCTGCTAACTTTTCACTGTGTAATTAGTTAATACTGGGCATGGTGACTGAGACCTCTAGTGTATCATTTCTGCCAATCTTCAACTCAGAAAACACAACAATCTCATAGTGGGAGCAGAAATTGTCATGGTTCTTAAAAAACATTTTGAAGGTGCATGTGGAATGCCATATTCCAGAGACCATGGACCAAGGGCTGAAAATCGGCATTAGACTGGGTGACTACAACACAAGCACAAAGGACAGAATGGCCTCATCCAGTACTGTACTTTTTTGGGGATTTTATGTCTCTCTCATCCTGAATGATGGCAACCCTCATTAAAAATGGTCGAAATATGTTGGATATGTAAAAATAACTTGCATTGTAATGTAGCTAAATGACTCACAAAACTTCATACAGTTCTTATCAGACAAGTTTGCCACTGAGCTATAAGAAGAGTTATTACAAACACATAAAAACAGAAATTGCTCGAGAAACTCAACATATCAAGCAGCATCTGTGGAGGTAAAACAGTTAATGGTACATCTCCTTCAGAACATTCAGAAACTTTGAAGAGGTGTCTCTGAATTTGAAATGTTAACTTTGTTTTGTCTCTTCACAGATGCTGCTAATCCTGCTGATTTTCTCCAGAAATTTCTGTTTTTGTGTATTTCAGATCTCTCGCATCCACAGTTCTTTGTTTTATTTTAAGGAGATATTAGGACAGGTGTCCAAATGTTTATCCAAAGAAATGGATTTTTAAGAAATGCCTTAATGGAGAAGGGAGGGATGGAGAGATTTAGGAAGGGAATTCCGATACTGGGATAGAGCTGTCCTGATTTTATTCAGAATGGAATGGTGGAGCAACAGAAGAATCCAGAATACTTGGAGGAATGCAAGGATCTGAGAAGGCTGCAGGGGTATAGTGAGGCAGGAGCCTATGAAGTTAACCAAATATGCTAGGGGTGAGAGTGGTGTAATGTTAACATTACTCAACTAGTAATTCAAAGGCTGATCTGCTGAGAACATGGGTTCAAAACCCACCACAGCAACTGGTATAATTTGAATAAAGTGAATACATTTTGATTATAGAACTAGGTGAATATATCACCTGTTATCAAAGGCAATTAGAGATGGCCACAAATGCTAGACTTTCCAGTGATGCCCACACCCCATGAACGAATAAAAAAAGCTAGTGAAGGTGTGATGTATTACTGGTCACTGGTGAAGTCTGCAACATCCCCTATCCCATTTACTAGCACTTGGCCCATATCTATCTAAACCCATACTATTCATATACCCATCTAGATGCCTTTTAAATGTTGTAATTGTACCAGCCTCCACCACTTCCTCTGGCAGCTCATTTCATACACGCTCCAACCTTTGAACATCTGAACACCAGGTTTCTCACATTCTGAAAAATTGGTCGATCTACAGTTCACATTTGGGTGAATCCTTTATTTTACTTGCTCGAAACCATAATCATATGAAGTTTCTATTGTGTGAAAATATGATGAGAATATAACTGTCGCTGACTGGAATATTGAGTTATAACTGATATTCTGGAGTGATTTGCATTTAACTAGATGAAGGACTTCCTGTCCCCACCAATAGGATGCAGAAGTCCAGATTTAATCAAAATCTTTTGTTATATTCACTCATAGGATGTGGGTGTCGCTGGCTGGGTCAGCATTTATGACCTATCCCTAGTTGCCCTCGATAAAGGTGCTGGCAAGCTGCTTTCTTGAACCACTAGAGTCTAGAGTTTTGGATGACCACCAGGAAGAGTAGTAAGCATGGACAGGCAGTTCAGGAGTCCCCTGTGTTTGATATCCCCTCTCAAACAGATATAGCATGTTAGAAACTTATCAGGGGGAGTGGTCTCTCAGTGGAAAGTGGCAACAGCCAAGTTTGTGGCATGACTGTTGGCTCTGCTGCATTGCAGGGGAGGAAAAGGGCAGGGAGTGCTTTAGTGAAAAGGAACTCAATTGTAAGGGGAATGGACAGATGGTTCTTTGGCAGAAAACAAGACTCTCAAATGGTACACTGGCTTCCTGGTGCCAGGGTTAATGATGTCTCAGAGTAGCTGCAGGCCATTCTAAAAAGGAATGGTGAACAACCAGCAGTCATGATACATGTCTTCACCAATGACATGGGTAAAGCAAGAAGTAAGGTCCTACAACACAGCTGATTTTCCTGGAGCGCAGAGACTGAGGTGTGACCTTTTAGAGATTTATAAAATCATGAGAGGTATGGATAAGGTAAATAGACAAGGTATTTTCCCTGGATTGAGGGAGTCCAGAACTAGAGGGCATAGATTTGGGGTAAGAGGGGAAAGATTTAAAAGGGACTCAAGGGGCAATTTTTTCATGCAAAAGTTGGTGCTTGTATGGAATGAGCTGCCAGAGGAAGTGGTGGAGGCTGGTAAAATTATAACATTTAAAAGGCATCTGGATGGTATATGAATAGGAAGGGTTTAGATGGATATCAGCCGAGTGCTGGCAAATGGGACTAGATTTATTTAGGATATCTGGTTGGCATGGATGATTCGGACCGAAAGATCTGTTTCCATGCCTATACATCTCTGTGACTCTATGACTCTATATATATTGCAGCATATTCCAATGGAAGTGGCCACCCTCGCCAGGGAGGAGAAAGTGAGGACTGCAGATGCTGGAGATCAGAGCTTAAAAGCACAGCAGGTCAGGCAGCATCAAAGGAACAGGAGAATCGACGTTTCGGGCATAAGCCCTTCTTCAGGAAGGCCACCCTCGCCACTCCAACTGAACATGGGGGAACACCACTTGAGCGAAGCTAGGTGAATAGTCTTACTTAGCACATATCCTGAACAAAGAGACTCTAGGTTAGTCCACACCAAAACCCCAAACAGAATCAAGCCTCAGCCAAATGGTTAAACTTTTCTTCAGGATCAAGGCTGGTAAACCATTTTAGTTGCTGCCAGTACGCAGACTCGAGACAGCAAAAGAGTTTCACTTGACCTAAATTGAGTAAGAGAACTTATAGGCCAGTATCTAGGAGAGTCACACCCTGGATAGTCCAATTACATCTGGTTTGGAACCATCGAAATTCTCAGCAACATCTAAATCGGAATCAAAATAAATGTGTGGTTAAATTGTCACTTGATTCAAATGGAGGTTGTTACCAGCATAGTCGTTTTAGTGATCATAGAACCAGTCTTTGACCAAATTCGATCTGGACTCTAACTCTGAAGGTTGTGCAAGATCTCAGCTAGACTGACAACTATACCAGGGAACCTTTACAGATTAAGGGTACAACTTTGATTCTGTATCTAATCAGAAGAAGCTAGTGCAGTTACCACTAATTATAGTAAAAGACTAGGGCCCAAGCTTGATGGGGCGAAATTAGTTGAGTAAGATTCAACTTGATTGGTTAAACATTTTTTGCTTAGAAAAGGGGCAGCCTGAGTGAAGTCCTAATTAAATACCTGAAAGATTTTCAGGAGGGTCTAGGGACTATCAAAGCAGCCACGATCACCTTGCACGTTGACCAGGAAGCAATTCAACGATTTTGCAAGTCTTGCCCCACTGCTGTTTTCCTTACGGCTAAAGGACAGGCAGAAATCAGAAGTCATGGAAAGCAAAGCGATCATCAAGTCAGTCCAGTTTGTGAAATGGGCAGCATTGGTCTTAATGATCGGTTGGCTTACCTTTGCAGGGATTTTAAACAAACAATAAACCACTTTTCACAGCTGGATAAATACCCAATCCCTTGCATTGACAATTTATTTGCAAGGCTAGTAGGCAGACTGTCCTTCACAAAGCTGGACATGAGCCATGTCTACTTTCCATTGCAGTTAGTTGAGGATTCCCAGAACTATGCTACAATTAATAAGGATTTTTTTAGCAATATATGAGACTGCCATTTGGGGTATCATTAACCTCTGCAACTTTTCAGCAAACAATGGAGAACATTTTACAAGGTCTACCCCAAGTTGCCATTTATCTCAATGAAGTGCTAATAACAGGGAAAGCCAATGGGGAGCACTTACAGAACTTGGACATAGTCCTTAGACATTTCTCGCAGACAAGTGTACACATTACATGGGAAAAATGTGTTTTCCAAGCACCCCAAGTGATCTACTTCAGCTACAGACTCAACAAGACCAGGTTACACTCATTGCAAGATAAAGTGAGGGCAATCAAAGGTACCCCAGCTCCCAAGACTGTACCAGAGCTTATGTCTTTCCTTTGACTGGTGCATTATTATGGAAAATTCTTATATCCTGGCACCTTTGCATCAAGTCTAAAAAAGGGGTCACCCTTGAAAATGATCGTGGAGCCAAGTCAAGGAAGTGAAGAAACAGGTATCATCCTCTAAGGTGCTGGTACACTACGATCCCAAGCAAGATCTGGTATTGACATGTGCTGCCTCCCCATTTGGCATCGGGAGAGTATTAGCTCATAGGTGGATCAATGGAGAGGGACGTTCAATAGCGTATGCATCCAGGACTTTGGCTAATGCAGAGCGTAATGATGTCCAGATAGAGAAGGTGGTGGTCATATTAAGAGTCAGGAAGTTCCGCCAATAAATTTACAGACATAAATTTGTAATAATAAATCGACCGCAAAACCCTGCTAGGTTTACTTAAAGAGAATAAGGCAGGGCCGCTTATAGCTTCAGGCCAAATTCAAGGCAGTGAGGTCTAATACTAAGTGCATACAATTACAAGTCAGAACACTGTCCAGGAGGCCAAGTCGCAAATGCGGATGCATTGAGCTGCCTCCCACTGGCAGATACACCACTGGTGGTGCCACCACTGGAAGAGTTCATAATGGTTTAAATTTTCTTGACACACTTCCAGTTACAGCTGACAATATCAGACTTTGGACGCAAAAAGATCTGGTCCTGGCAAAACTGAAATACTTGCTGGTCATGGGGAAGCCAAAGGACCATCAAAACAAGAATTGAAATCTTTCTGGACCCATAGACTCCAAATCACAGTAGAGGATAGTATATTTATTATGGGGGGGCAACAATGATAGTCTGGAACAAAGGTCACTGCCAGTTAGTGGCTAAACTCCACCAAAGTAATCTGGGGCTTTCCAAAATAAAGATATTGGTGAGAAGTTATGGTGGCCAGGATTGATGCAGACATTGCCGCATTGGTGGGGCAATGCCCAGAGTACCAACAAGGACAAAAACTACCACCAGCAGCTCCCCTACATTCATGGGAATGGCTGGATAAACCCTGAACTCGATCACATGTTGACTATGCAGGTAATTTCATTGGCTCAATGTTCTTAGTCATTGTGGACGCCCAATCAAATTGGTTGGAAGTGCATAGAGTTCATTGGTCAAACACGGGGATGGCGATAGAAAAACTACGAACATCTTTGTAATATACAAGCTCCTGGAAATGTTGGTTGTGGATAACAGACATTGTTTATCAGCAAGGAGAAAGTGAGGACTGCAGATGGTGGAGATCAGAGCTGAAAATGTGTTGCTGGAAAAGCGCAGCAGGTCAGCCAGCATCCAGGGAACAGGAGAATCGACATTTCGGGCATGAGCCCTTCTTCAGGAATGAGGAAAGTGTGTTCAGCAGGCTAAGATAAAAGGTAGGGAGGAGGGACTTTGGGGAGGGGCGTTGGAAATGCAATAGGTGGAAGGAAGTCAAGGTGAGGGTAGTAGGCTGGAGTGGGGGTGGGGACGGAGAGGTCAGGAAGAAGATTGCAGGTTAGTGCTGAGTTCGAGGGTTGGGACTGAGATAAGGTGGGGGGAGGGGAAATGAGGAAACTGGAGAAATCTGAGTTCAAATTGCAGGGAATGTCAGTAGCGGCGCAAGGCTGCAAGTGTGGAGCGAAGGATCCGGAGGGAGGTTTGTTGCTGGAGGCTTCGGATTTGTTGTAGGTACTGGTTGTCCTGGTTGGGTCCAAATTTTGTTGGTCTGAACGTAGTCCGGAGTCCGTGCGGGGTCAGTCAGTTCCGTAGGCAGGTGCTGAGGAAGGAGATGTGGTTGTGGTAGCGAGTCTGTTTGAGAACGTGGCTGAAGAGCTTCTGGGCAGAAGAGATGACCTGGGTGTGCAGTGAGAGAGGGACTCACTGAAATCCTTGAAGAGGGAGGACGAGAGCTTCTTCAAGGAAGGCATCCTTGCAAGAGGATCCCTGTTTATCAGCAGGGAATTTGAGTATTTCCTAAAATCGAATAGCATTCAACATAAAAGGACAGCTCCTTACCATCTATCTTCCAATGGTCTGACAGAAAGAGCTGTCCAAACTTTGAAGGCAGACTTAAAGAAACAGCCTACAGCTTCACTCGATACCAAGCTGTCTCAATTCCGATATGATAATAGGACAATCCCTCGTGCAACTATAGGGATAGCATCAGCAGAGTTGCTAATGGAGAGAAGATTCAGGTTAAATCTGACCTTCCTGGAGTTGGGGGAGTGGAGGATGAAACAGCATCATGAATGCCAAAGCCAGCCACAAGACTACTAAGTGAGAGAGCAATTTACTTCAGAGGGCAAAATTTGAACCACAGAAATATCCCTGCATCAGTAAGAGGCATGGTCAATGGAAGGTCAGGTCCAGTGACATTTAAAGTTCAGGTAGGTGCAACGGTCCTGAACAAGTACATGAACCATATGACAGCTGCAAACTCAGAAACAGTGCAGAGGGAAATGTATCCGGCTCATCGACAGCCTTTCCCACATTCCAGAACCCGTTCCATCAAGCATTGAAGATACTTGGGAATCTGAGATGGACATGATAGATTTGTCACCTCAACATCTTTGCTGCCTGAAGTAGAGAATGAATTTCTTCTGAGATGTTCCAGGCATAAGAGGCAAGCTATTATGTGTTACATATCACCCGTATCAGAGGCAGAGTTGGAGGTACCTGACCTGGTGCCAAAGCACCACAGGAGGAGCTACAAAATAAAAGGAACCAGTCTATGTCCTCTTACTCAAAGGAGAGGATGCAGTGATTGTAACAAGTTCAGCCAGGTGTACCTCATAAAATATGAGCTTAACAATCCAGTCAGGGAGCCCTGGCTGACAGATAAGAACAGGATTGAAAAATGTGTTGCTGGAAAAGCGCAGCAGGTCAGGCAGCATCCAAGGAGCAGGAAAATCGACGTTTCGGGCTTATGCCTGAAATGTCGATTCTCCTGCACCTTGGATGCTGCCTGACCTGCTGCGCTTTTCCAACAACACATTTTTCAGCTCTGATCTCCAGCATCTGCAGTCCTCACTTTCTCCTAGATAAGAACGGGATTGTCAAATATCCTGTTCACACTGAGAGCTGGTTCTGAGGGAGCTAGATCAACATCAAGGGCTCTCTACGTGTAAATATTGGGTGACCTGATGGTGGGATGTCAGCCTCCGTGGAGTTATTTTGCAGGGAATCATGAACATCACGGGATATTGAGAGTTTGAAAAGAAAAAGAAAGAAGAATAATTTAGGTTGAGTGTATTAAAAACAGTGGAGGCCTTTCAGAACTATAAACTATACAAAGTTGCATAAAAAGGAAATTAGTAAGGCAAAAAGGGGGTGCAAAATGTCTTCGGCAAGTAGGATTAAGGAAAACCCTAAGACAGTTAATGCATAGTAAGAGTAAGAGGATCAAGAGGATTAAGAGTATGGCCTATTAGAGTCCAAATGGGTAATGTGTGTGAGACCAGTGGACATGGATAAAGTCTTAAATGAATATTTTTCACCTGTATTCACAAGGAAGAAAGGTGTTATAGTCAGGAATTTCAGTTGGGATGGTAAGGTTCTAGAATACGTTAAGATTAATAAGGAGTTGATATTAGATGTCTTAGCAGGCATACGTGGGCATATATCCCCAGAGCCCGATGAGATGTATCCCAGACTGCTAAGGGAGGCAAGGGAGGAGACTACTGGAGCCTGATGGATATATTTGATACCTCACTGGCCAAGGGTGAAATGCCACATAACTGGAGGATAGCTAATGTGGTGTTGTTGTTCAAACCAAGTAGCAGGAATAGACCAGATGATTACAGACCAGTTAGTCTGATGTCAGTGAGAGGGAAATTAATGGAAAATATTCTGACAGTCAGGATTAACTAATACTTGGAGAGGCAGGGATTGATCAGGGATAGTTAGCATGGAGTAGTTAGTGGAAGATCCTGTCTGACTAATTTAATTAATTTTGTTTTAAAAGGTGACTGGATATATTGATGAAGATTGTAAAGTTGATGTGGCTTACATGGATTTCAGTTAGGCTTTGGTGAGGTCCCATATGAAAGGCTGGTTCAAAAGGCAAAGGCAAGGCAAAATTGGCTTGTAAACAGGAGACAAAGAGTGATGATGGAGGGTTGTTTTATGATTGGAACCAGTATGATCAGCAATGTAGCATAGGGATCAGTGCTAGGACATTTTCCTGTTTCTGATGTACATTAATGACTTGAATGTGAATGTGAATGTAAAAGGTATAATTAGTAAATTTGCAGATAACATAAAAATTGGTGATGTGTTGATAACCAAGATCTCAGGTTACAGTCTGAGATTTATCAGCTAATAAATTGGGCAGAGTAATGGCAGATGGAATTTTAACTTGATAAGTGTAGATGATACATTTTGGGAAGTCAAATAAGGGAAGAATATACGCAATGGATGATAGGTCCCTGGGTTGTACAAAGGAACAAAGAGACCTCGGTGTATATATCTATAGATCCCTAAAGGTGTCAATACAGATAGACAGGGTGGGGAAGAAGGCATGTGTGATATTTGTCTTCATTAGCCAGGGCAGAGAACTCAGGAGCAATGAAGTCTTGGTGCAACTTTATAAAATATTGGTTAAGCTGCAAATGGAATACCATGTGCAGTTCTACTCACCACACTATTGGAAGGATGTGATTTCACTGCAAATGGTGCAGAGGAGATTCACCAGGATGTAGCCTGGGATGAATAGGCTCAATTATGAGGAGAGACTAGATAGGGTGGCTTTGTTTTCCTTGGATTGAGGTATACAAAATTATGAGAGGCACAGACAGGATATATTGTGAAAATCCTCTTCCCATTGCTGATATGCCCAAGACCAGAGGGTATAAGCTAATGTGAGTAAATGGTTTAGCAGAGATCTGAGGAAGATGTTTTTTACCAGAGGGTGGTTGAAATATGGAACATGCTGCCTAAGAAAGGGGGGAGGCATGTATGTCACATTGTTGAAGAAGCATCTGAATGAGCGCTTAAAATACCAGGGTGTATAAGGCTATAGACCAAGTGCAGGTAAATGTAGTTTGTTGTTTGTTAGTCAGCATAGATATGACAGGCTGAAAGACCTCATTCTGTGCTGTATGATTCTATGACTCTATGGCTCAATGACTCTTCATTCTCTAGGTCGGCCTACAAGGTTGTTAGGGAAGGGATTCCAGGATTTCTTTCCCAAGGACACTGAAGGATCAATGATATATTTCCAAGTCAGGATGATGGTTAGCTTGGAGGGGAAATTGCAGGTATGGTTTCTGCTGTCCTTCTCCTTCCAGATGATGGTGGTCATAGCTTTAAGAGGTTCTCTCTAAGGCAACTTGTTAAATTTCTGAATCTTGTCATGTTATCTGGCACTCAATTGTCTGAACATTTGATTATCTGACAAAATACTCCCTGCCCGTGTCATTCAGATAATCGAGGTCCCTCTGTACACACAGGTCTTACTGAGCATCAGTGATGGAGTGACTGAATGCTTATGAGTGTGGTGCCAATGAAGTTGGTTGCTTTGTCCTGGATGGTGACAAGCTTCTTGAGTTTTGTTGGACCTGAACTCATCCAGGCAAGTGGGGAGTATTCCAACACAGTTGTGCCTTGTGGTTAGTGAACAAGCTTTTGGAGTCAGGAGGTGAATTTCTTGTACAGTATTCCTAGCCTTTGACCTGCTCTTCGAGCCATATTTATATGTCTGGTCTAATTCAATGGACCGTTGAATTCAATAGTGTTACCATCACTGAATCCTTAATTGTCAACATCTTGGGGGTTGTCATTGACCAGAACCCTCAACAGGTCTCACCAATATAAACACAGTGGCTACAAGAGCAGGTCAGAGGCTAGGAATACTGCAGCGAGTAACATTTCTCCCGACTCTCCAAAGTCTGCCCACCATCTACAAGGCACAAGTCAGGAGTGTGATGGAATATTCTCCACTTGTTGCAGCCCCAACAACACTCATGAAACTTGACACCATTCAGAACAAAACAACCCACTTGACTGGAACTACAAGCATCCACTCCCCCCACCACCCACACTCAGTAGCAGCAGTGGGTACTATCTATAAGATGCACTGCAGAAATTCACCACTGATCCTCAGACAGCACCTTCCAAACCCATGACTGCTTCCATCTACAAGGACAAGGGCAGAAGGTATATGGGAACACTCATCACTTTCAAGATCCCTTCCAAGTCACTCACCATCCTGATTTGGAAATATATTGCCTTTTCTTCACTGTCACTGTGTCAAATTCCTGGAATTCCTGTAATGGATGTAGTGCTATTCAGCCCATCAAGTCTGCACTGATCCTCTGAAGAAATGGGAAAACTGGTGAAATCCACATTGATGCCACGGTTTCCTCATTTCGCCTTACCTGACCCCAGTTCCAACCTTCCAGCTCAGCACCGTCTTCATGAACCGTCCCATCTGTCCATCTTCCTTCCCACCTATCTGCACCACCCTCCCCTCTGACCTATCATCTTTGCCCCCACCTATGTGCACTCTCAGCTACCTTCCCCCCCAGCCCTACTCCTTTCCCATTTATCTCTCCACCCCCGTGGCTCCCAGCCTCATTCCTAATGAAGGGCTTTTGCTCAAAATGTCAATGTTCCTCGGATGCTGCCTGACCTACTGTGCTTTTCAGTCTTGTAATTTAGGAGATGAAGCAGTTGATTTCACCTAAGATGGCAAGTGGGGCCTTGCTTTCATGTCTTATCGGAAATATAGTTCTTGCATCAGTGGATATACAGGCACCCAACCCACTATTTTGCATTGCTCCTGTCTTCACTCATTTTTATGTAATCTCTTCCCCATCCCTCCTGATCCTTTATCCTCTCAATCCCTGTCTGTCTGTCTCTGCTTCTGCATTGTCTTTCTCTCTCTTTATCCCTCTCCCTCTCTATCCTTGCCTCTTTCTATTCCGGTCACTCTTTCTATTTATGTCTTTCTCTGTCCCTGTTCCTCTCTCCTCCTGTCTGTCTTTGTTGCTCTGTTTCTCTCCAATATTGTCCCTCTCTATACCCACCACTCTCTGTCTCTGTCCCTCTCTGTCAATGTTCAATCTAATTTTAAGAATTTTCCAGTCGTCCAGTACCATCGCTGAATCCAGGGAAGATTGAAAAATTATTACTCGTGCCTCTGTGATTTCCACGCTCACTTCCTTTGTTAACCTTGCATGCATCTTACCCTATCCTGGCGCCTTATCAACCTTAAGTACTGACCTTAAGCTTATTCAGTACCTCTTCCTTCTCAATTTTGAACTCCTCTAGAGACTGAGTTTCCTCCCTTGTCACCACGGTCTGGATAGTATCTGCTTCCTTGGTAACGACAGATACAAGTAGTTTTTCTATAACACGATGGTTCTGTTCTTGTGCAGCCCCATATTATAGAAAAACAGCACTTAAAGTGTTGGCGATGTAATCATGTTACAGCCAGCATACGCTTTAAAAGTTCACGTTTTAGAAACAGTGTCCCCAACTCACTAATTACATTACAGCAAATTTGCATTAACTAAGTGCACATTATAGCAGAATGACCTGTACTAAATATTAATTTAATATTTTGACCATGCCCTTGCTTTCATGCATCTTCATCAGGTGCCTCATGTAATCAATGCCGGTCACTCCATTGCAGCCAGCAATATAGCACTAGTGGCACCACAGTAGCAAGGCCTCTCACACAAAGTTCACTTTTAAACAAACAAAGGAGCTGCAGCACTCAACATGATGAATCAGTTCACAGACCTGTCATCACAAAGAGGATAATATATACATCCGATAGCTTTTCACCCCAAAGGCTTACACAGTGGAAAGGCACAACCTCAAAAGGTGGCCATTTAAGTTGAGCCCTCTTTTGGTTTCAGTCCTGCTTGGCTGGCCTGGTCAGGTTCACCGGCATCAACTTAAGTTAAAAATCACACAACACCAGGTTATAGTCCAACAGGTTTATTTGGAAGCGCTAGCTTTCAGATCTGGATTGTTTGTCCGGGTCTTTTTCAATATACAATTTCAGTTACATCACACTATAAACATTTGGTATAAATTCTGTGTCTTACAATCTTATTCTCCACAATCACCTGATGAAGGAGTGGCGCTCCAAAAGCTAGTGCTTCCAAATAAACCTGTTGGACTATAACCTGGTGTTGTGTGATTTTTAACTGTGTCCACCCCAGTCCAACACCGGCATCTCCGAATCATCAGCTTAAGTGGCTGCTTCACTTGGGCAGCTTCACCCTTTACTCTGTAAATGTTTAGCACAACAAATCAGTCTGCATATGCCCAAGACGTCTCATACGCTGATCATCATGGAAAGGCATCACCCTTAATATTATAAGAGTTTGCATAAAGGAACATCTTGGTAATAGAGGAGCTAAGTAAAGGGAGAAATTTGCACTCACCAGAGCTTGGGGGGAGCATTGTACCTCACCAGGTGTGTGCTCATACATGAATGCATATATTTACTACATATCGTCAGATTTGTGGATGTACACATTTTCCATTTTGGCTAACAAGATTGTATCTGTGAAACTTTAATTCCGACAGGCTGTCATGTTAGTGAGTATTCATGATGTGCCATTGAATACAAACAGGATCCTAATCTTCCTGTCTGGGAAACCGACCCATCTGAAAGGTTTTAAGAATTTAATTGTAAAATTTTAGTTAGTCTTAAGGAAACTGGATCTTTCCCAAATGTACATTTAAATTTCCTTGTCTTCTTGTCTTAAAACTCCAGAGAGAAAAGAAAAATTCCACCACTTCCCCTTTGTCTTTCCCTATCTCTCTCTCACTGTGTCCTGCCTCTCTCTGTCCCTGTCCCTTTCTCTGTCCCTATCTCTTTCTCTCTCTGTCCTTGTCTCTCTCTGTGTGTTTCTGAGTCTTTCTCCTTGTCCCTGCCTCTCTTGTGTCTCTCACTCTCAATTCCTACCTCTCTCCTGATTCTCCTTCTCTCTGTGAACATTTTTTTTCTCTCTCTGTCTCTATCCCTGTCTCTCTCACTCCCTTTCTCTTGTAGACAAGAACTTTCAAAAGTCAATTGGGTGGATGTTCACAGGCAAAGCGACAGCTGGAAAACCGGCAGCCTTCAAAAACAAGCTACCGGGAGTCCAGAGACACTTGTTAGGGTGAAGGGCATGGCGGGTAGGTGTAGGGATTGCTGGATGACTAGAGAAATTGAGCATTTGGTAAAGAACAAGAAGGAAGCAGAGGTCAGGTATAGACTGCAGAGATCAAGTGAATGCTTAGAAGAGTATAAAGGCAGTAGGAGTATACTTAAGAGGAAAATCAGGAGAGCTAAAGTGAGACATGAAATAGCTTTGGCAAATAGGGTTAAGGCAAATCCAAATGGATTTTATAAATATATTAAGGACAAAAGGGTAACTAGGGAGAGAATAGGGCCCCTCAGAGGTCAGCAAGGCTGCCTACATGGAACCACAGGAAATGAGGGAGATACTAAATGAGTATTTACTTTGGAGAAGGACATGGAAGATATAGAATGTGGAGGAAAATATAGCAACATCTTGCAAACTGTCCATATTACGGAGGAGGAGGTGCTGAACATCTTAAAATGCATAAAGATGGATAAATCCCCAGGACCTGATTAGTTGTATCCTGGAACTCTGTGGGAGGCTAGGGAAGTGATTGCTGGGCCCCTTGCTGAGATATTTGTATCAATAGCTACAGGTGAGGTGCCAGAAGACTGGAGGTTGGCTGACATGGTGCAACTATTTAAGAAAGGTGGTAAGGACAAGTCAGGGAACTATAGACCAGTGAACCTGACATCAGTGGTGGGCAAGTTGTTGGAGGAAATCCTGAGGGACAGGATTTACATTTATTTGGAGATTTTTGAAGAAATAGCGAAGAGGATTAATGAGGATAGAGAGATGGACTTCAGTAAGCCCGGGTTCCTCACGGTGAACTGATTAGCATGGTTAGATCACATGAATACAAGGAGGATTAGACATTTGGATACAGAACTGGCTCAAAGGTAGAAGACAGAGGGTGATGGTGGAGGGTCGCTTTTCAGACTGGAGATCTGTGACCAGTGGTGTAGCACAAGGCAGTTATATAAATGATTGGGATGTGAATATAGGAAATATGGTTATCAAGTTTGCAGATGACACCAAAATTCGAGGTGTGGTGGACAGCAAAGAAGGTTGCCTCAAAGTACAACAGGACCTTTATCAGATGGGCCAATGGGCCAAGAGGTGGCAAATGGAATTTAATTTAGATAAATGTGAGGTGCTGCATTTCTGAAAGGCAAATCAAGGCAGGACTTATACACTTAATGGAAAGGTCCTGGGGAGCAATGCTGAACAAAGAGACAAGGGTCATAGTTCTTTGAAAGTCGTCACAGGTAGATAGGATAGTGAAGAAGGCATTTGGTATGCTTGCCTTTATTGGTCAGCGCTTTAAGCGTAGGAGTTGAGAGGTCATGTTGCAGTTGTGCAGGACATTGGTTAGGCCACTTTTGGAATATTGCGTGCAATTCTCATCTCTTTGCTATCGGAAGGATGTTGTGATGGTTCAGAAAAGATTTATAAGGATGTTGCCAGGGTTGGAGGGTTTGAGCTATACAGAGAGGCTGAATAGGCTGGGGCTGTTTTCCGTGGAGCATTGGAGGCTGAGGGGTGACCTCATAAAGGTTTATAAATGATGTGGGGCATGGATAAGATGAACAATCAATGTCTTTTCCTGGCAGTGGGGGAATCCAAAACTTGCCGGCATAAGTTTCAGGTGAGAGGGACGGAATCTAAAGACAACGTTTTCACAAAGTGGGTGGGGGCTTGTATGGAATGAGCTACCAGAGGAAGTGGTGGAGGCTGGTACAATTACAATATTTAAAAGATATGTGGATGGGTGCATGAATAAGAAGGGTTTGGAGAGATATGGGCCAAATGCTGGCAATGGGACTAGATTAATTTAGGATATCTGGTCCAGTTGGACTGAAGTGTCTGTTTCCATGCTACACATCTCTATGGCTCTATGACACTTTGACTCTGTCTTGATCCTTGTCTCTCTGTCTTACTCCCTGTCCCTATCTCTTGATCTCTCTCAATTTCTGATTCTCTCTGTGCCCTTTCTTCCGATGTCTCATTCTCTCTCTTGATCACTTTCTATCTCTCTCTCTCTCTCTCTTTCCCTCTCTCTGCCCCTGCCTCTCTCTTTCCAGGTCTCTCTCTATTCCAGTCTCTCTCACTCTCTCAATACCTGGCTATTTCTGTGCCCTTCTCTCTCTCTCTCTCTATCTCTCTCTTTCAGGTTGTCTCAATCCCTCAGTCTCTCTGTCTCCGTCCCTGTCTCTCTCTGGCTGTTCTTGCATCTCTGTCCCATATGTGTACATGGAGGGTAGCTAAGGTAACCTCATTAACTAAAAAGGGAGGTAGAGATAAAACAGGGAATAGACAAGTGAGTCTGGTGTCAGAAGTGAGGAAGATGCTACATTATCAAGAATCGCATAGTAGGGTACTTGGAAAACAATGGTAGATCCAGACACAATCAGCAAGGATTTACAAAAAGTAAATTATGCTTGTCAAATCTATTAGAATTCTTTGAGGATATTACTAGTAGAGTGGATTGGGGGAGTCAGGGGATGTGGTTTATTTGGATTTTCAGAAGGTTTTTAACAAAGTCCCACCTAAGAGATTAATGTGTACAATTGAAGCATGTGGGATTGTGGGTAGTGGACCAAGATGGACAGAAAAGTGGTTGTGGACATGAAACAGAAAGCAGGAATAAATGCGTCTTTTTCTGAATGGCAGGCAGTGACTAGTAGGTTACTGGTGGTATTAGTACCAGGACCTAAGCTATTCACAATATATGTTAATGATTTGGATGAGGGCACTAAATGTAATATCTCAAAACTTTACAGATGACACAAAGCTGAGTGGAAGAGTGAGCTGTAAAGAGGATGCAGAGAAATTGCAGTATAATTCAGACAGCCAAAATGAGTGGGCAAATGCATGTTGATAAACGTGAGATTATCCACTTTGGTAGCAAAAAAAAATTGAATGGCAGATTATTATTTGAATGGATGTAAACCAAGAGAATGCTCAATGACATTGTGTGTCCTCATGCAATAGTTGCTGAAAGTAAATGTTCAGGTGCAGCAGGCAGTAAAGAAGGCAGACTGCATGTTGGCCTTCATAGCAAATGGATTTGAATACAGAAGTAAGAATGTCTTGCTGCAGTTATGCAGGGCATTGGCGAGGAAACAGCTGTAATATTGTGTGTAGTGTTGGTCTCCTTATCAGAGGATGGTTGTTCTTGCTATAGATGGAGTGTAGTGAAAGTTTACCAGATTGATTCCTGGGATGGCAAGACTGATGTATGAGGAGAGATTGATTCGATTAGAATTGTATTCACTGGAGCTCAGAAGAATAAGGGGGAAATCTAAAAGAAATCTATAAAATTCTAACAGGATTAGAGAGGTTAGATGCAGGTAGGATATCCCTGATAGTGGGAGTTGACTAGAGCCAGTGGTCATAATTTAGAATTAAGACATAAATCTTTTAGGACTGAGATGAGGAGAAATGTCATAACCAAGAGAGTGGTGAGCCTATGGAACTTAATTGCACAGAAACTGAGGTAGATATAACTCTAATGGTCAAAGAGCTCAAGGGATATGGGGAAGAATGGGATTGTGGTATTGAGCTTGATGGTCACCCATGATCATATGGAATGGTGGAGCAGGCTTGAGGTGTTGAATGCCTACACATGTTCCTATCTTCAATGTTTCTATCTATGCTGCTTTCTACCAGCAAAGGACAAGGCCTTGTATATTAATGCATGTAGCTTCAAGAACATGAAAGTGTACCACACTTTCAGTCAACTGACAATCGTGACATTTTCCAGAATAATTCCTTATACATTTAAGACTAACCAGCAAATGTTGATCAACTGTAGAATCACATCTAATGTTAGACACATTGTTGTGAGCATTGCAAGCACTACGGTTGCTTATAGCAAACAGCCAAAGGGACATGCTTTTTTTTATACAATCTGCTGGTCTTTGGAATGTAATGTAAGCTTGCATACCTGGCATCACACTGGCACTGAGTTTCATGTACCACATTACTCATTTGTGTGACTGATGGCAGCATACTGTTAATGCAAAAACCACTCCTGTCGCTGCAGCACATTGGCAGCATGCTTCATCTCAGCTGAAACTTTTGAGATAGTTCACTTTTAATGCTAATGTGAGGTAGACTCTGAAATTTTCATGACCAACAGCAACCACCCAAGAGCCTCCTTTGGGCTTGTGTGACGTACAGTGAAAACTGTTCTATTGAGGTAGTCAGTATCACATGAGATAGTTTTATTGTGCCCTATTTCAGCATTAGGTTTGAACAAATGGCTTTGGTCCTATTTATGAGATTGCTGATAAGGCCAATCTTATCACACCTGTAGGAATCCCAATATTTGTATTGGCCAGTGAAGGCAGATATGAGTTTGAAAATAATATTTGTCAGTTCCATTTCAAAAGTATATTTTACTGCAGGATGGAGCCCATTAAGACAGATAAGGAAATTCTTACACAGTGCAGCAGCAGATTCAAATCCTGTTTAATGTCCATCAGCATTCATAAGTGTATTCTCCATGGTATTGCCTTGACCAATCAGACTTCACTTGCCAACCAACCAGCAACTTCCACACGAACTGTGTATCTGCTGGTTTTCCCCATGAATAGTATTCTTGTGAAATGTTCTGAGGCATACAAGATGAGAAGCTTTAATAAAATACATCTTTTGACAGTATTGTGAAGTATAATATACTCTACTTGGCAATCCAGTACTCTGAACAAGTAAACATTGTAGTGTATAACAGCAATTTGAATTTATATAGTGCTGTTGATGCTGAAAAATATCCCAAGGTGCCTCATAGCTTCAAAGTCAAATGAAATTTGACTCTGAGCCACATCAGGAGGTATTATGGCAGATGATCAAAGGCTTAGTCGGAAAGAGAGGTTTTAAGGAGAGACTTGAGGATAGAAAGAGAGGTAGAGACTTCATGTGAGTGTATAAGATCTTTTAGGTGTTTGCCCCATGAGAAACCAAACTCAAAAGCATAAAATAGCATCGAGTTCACTCTTTAAAAAGAGGAACAGAATTACAACAGAGTAAGAGGAACTTGACTTTGATCTTAGTTTGGTGCTAAATTTCTCTGCTGACTTTGATCCAATCAGATACCATTTGATCTGTTTCAAATGACCCATCTTTCTTCCTTCTATAGTATGGAAAGCAACCTCATCCTGCTTTAGTTCACTATGGGATTACTGCTGAAACAACAACAATTGACTGTCACAACTGTGAAGTTCTGTTCCATCCACATAATTGTCAGTCAGTCATGTCTCCTGATACCATTGAATGTCAACAGGGATTCCCAATCTAGTCATTTATTTTCAGAAGGTATTGAAGAGGGTCCCTGTTCTAAGTATTAATCCAGCTTCTTCCTTCAGATTCTATCTGGCATATTTTATATCTACAACTGACTGGTTTTTATATTGAATGTTGACTTTATCTTTTCATCTCAGTATTTTATGAATATGCCTATTGATCTAATACAATTATTAATCTCAGTGGGATCAATTTTATGTTTACTTTATCCCCAGTTATACAAACATTCTGATTATATCCTTGATGGACACGATTCTGTCTGTCAGCATTATCTCCTTCTCTAAGCTTCCCTTACATGAATTTATCAGCTTATTCAACAATTTAGAGTGGATGACATTGTTTGTTAATGAACAGTGATGGGTAAAAGTGGGAAAGATTCAAAGGGAAATTCCCCTGTGAGAGAATTAGCCTGTAGCATAGAGAGTGTGCTTGAGAGATGTCCTTGCAGTGATGACATTGTATCTATGGTCTCTTGTATTGCAGAAGATAATGGTTCTAAAGGGGTTAATGTTCATCTTACATTGGCTCCACTTATTCTACTGGTGTCACACTGAGTCTGTGGAATCAATGAGTTCTAAGCCAGCTTTCAGGGAGAGCAGATGAATCTGTACTAGCTCCTTAATGTGGAACTAATGTGTGTGATAAAATGTGTTTGTCCTAATTTCCAACATGCAATAGACAATCTACTTTTTCGTAGTTTGATTGATTGATTTGAATGATTTATTGTTGTCACGTGTACCGAGTGTTGCTTTATGTGCCACATAGGCAGATCCTACCATTACAAAGTGCATCAGGATAGCAGAACAGAGTGCAGGTTACAATGTTACGGCCACAGAGAGATCAGAATCAACATTGAGAGGTCCATTCAAAAGTCTGATAACAACAGGAAAAGCTGTTCTTGAATCTACTTGTGTATGTATTCAAACTTTTGCATCTTCTGCTTGATGAAGGAGGATGGCAGTGCTTTTGATTATGTTGGTTGCTTTCCTGAAGCAGTGGGAAGTATAGATGGAGTCAATGGGTGGAAGGCTGGTTTGCTAGTGGACTAGGCTGTGTTCAGGACTCTCTGTAGTTTCTTGCAGTCTTTGGAAGAGTAGTTGCCATACCATGCTGTGATATATCCAAATAGGATGCTTTCTATTGCTCATCTATAAAAATTGGTAAGAGTCCACTTGCCGAATTTCCTTAGCTTCCTGAGGAAGTAGAGGTGTGTTGTGTTTTCTTGACCATCACATAAATGTGAGTGCACTAGGATAGATTATTGGTAAGCATCACTCCCAGGAACTTGGCACTCTCAACCTTCTTCTCCTCAGCACCATTAGTGCAGACAGGGCCATATCCTGCACTCTGCATCCTGAAACCAGCTCCTTTGTTTTGCTGATGTTGATGGAGAGATTGTTGTCTTTACACCGTGCCGCTAAGCTCTCAATCTCTTTCCTATATGCTGTATCGTTGTTGAGATCTGACCTACAATGGTGATATCATTAGCAAGCTTGTAAATGGAGTTGTGGCAGAATTTGGCCACATAGTCATGAGTGTATAATGAGTATAGTAGGAGGCTGAGTATGCAGACCTGCAGGGCACCAGTATAGAGGAGTGTAGGAGAGGAGCTGGTTTTATCTATTTTACTGATGACTGTCTATGGGTCAGGAAGTAGAGGATCCAGTTTATCGAGGGTGGAGCCAAGACCTAAGCCTCAGAGTTTAGAGATGAGTTTGTTTGGAATTATTGTGTTGAAGGCAGAACTGTAGTCAGTGAAAAGGAACCTGACATAGGTATTCTTGTTATCCAGATGTTCCAGGGAGGCCAACTAACCATGTGGATTCAAGATTGGCCATAAGGCCAGAGATAGAGGGTAGCTGTGAAATGTTGTTTTTGAGACTGGAGGCCTGTGACCAGTGGCGTGTGGCAAGTATCAATGCTGGGTCCAGTTTTTTGTCATTTATATAGATTTTATGCATGTAAATATAGGAGTAATGGTTAGTAAGTTTGCAAATGACACCAAAATTGGTTATGCAGTGGACAGTGAAGATGGTTATCTCAGAATACGACAGGACCTTGATCACATGGGCCGATGGGCCAAGGAGTAGCAAATGGAGTTTAATTTAGATAAATGTAAGGTATTGAATTTTGGTAAGGCAAATCAGAGCAGGACCTATACACTTCATAATAGAGTTCCGGGGAGTGTTGCCAAACAAAGAGACCTTGCAGGTTCATAGTTCCTTGAAGGTGGAGTCGCAGGTAGACAAGGTAGTGAAGAAGGTGTTGGTACATTTACTGCATCCGCTGCACCCGATGTGGCCTCCTATACATTGGGGAGACAGGCCGCCTACTTGCAGAACGTTTCAGAGAACACCTCTGGAACACCCGCACCAACCAACCCAACCGCCCTGTGGCTGAACACTTTAACTCCCCCTCCCACTCTGCCAAGGACATGCAGCTCCTTGGCCTCCTCCATCGCCAGACCATGCAACACGATGTCTGGAGGAAGAGCGACTCATCTTCTGCCTAGGAACCCTCCAGCCACAGGGGATGAATGCGGATTTCTCCAGCTTCGTCATTTCCCCTCCCCCCACCTTTTCTTAGTCCCAGCCCTCAGTCTCAGCACCGCCTTCTTGACCTGCAATCTTCTTCCCGACCTCTCCTCCCCCACCCCCTCTCCGGCCTATCACCCTCACCTTAACCTCCTTCCACCTATCGCATTCCCAACGCCCCTCCCCCAAGTCCCTCCTCCCTACCTTTTATCTTAGCCTGCTTAGCACACCCTCCACATTCCTGAAGAAGGGCTTATGCCTAAAACATCGATTCTCCTTCTCCTTGGATGCTGCCTGACCTGCTGCGCTTTTCCAGCAACACATTTTAAAGTTTGGTACATTTGCCTACATTGGACAGTGCATTGAGTATAGAGGTTGGGATGTCATGTTGTGGCTGTACAGGACATTGGTATGACCACTTTTGGAATACTGCACTCAGTTCGTGTCTCCCTGCTATCGGAAAGATGTTGTGAAACTAGAAAAGGTGTAGAAATGATTTACAAGGATGTTGCCAGCGTTGGAGGGTTTGAGCTATAAGGAGAGGCTGAACAGGCTGGTACTATTTTCCCTGGAAGGTGGAAGCTCAAAGATGAAATGGTGGAGATTCATACAATAACAACACTTAAAAGACATCTGAATGGATAAATGAATAGCAAGGGTTTAGAGGGATATGGGCTAAATGATGGCAAATGGGATTAGATTTGCCAAGGTTGGAGAGTTTGACCTATAGGGAAAGGCTGATTAGAATAGGTCTATTTTCCCTAAAGTGTTGGAGGCTTAGGGATGACCTTGTAAAGTTTTATAAAATCATGAGGGGCATGTTTGGGATAAATAGCTAAGATTTTTTTTTTCCCAAGGCAGAGGAGTCCAAAACTAGAGGGCACAGGTTTAAGGTGAGAGTCAAATGATTTAAAAGGGGCCACAGACAGTGGTGCATGTGTGGGATGAACTGCCAGAGGAACTGGTGAAGGCTGATAAACTACAACACTTGAAAGGTATCGAGATGGGAACATGAATAGAAAGAGATTAGAGGGATATGGGCCAAATGCTGGCAAATGAGACTAAATTGATTTTGGGTATCGGGTTAGCACGAATAAAGTTGAACGAAAGGGTCTGTTTCCATGTTGTACAACTCTATGATTCTATGACTTTATGAGTGTAGGGCATGGGAGATGGTGTTTGCTGTGGACCTGTAACGTCGGTAGGCAAATTGCAAAGGACCAAGACAATTTGGTAAGCTGGAGTTGATGTGAGCCATGACTAAACTCTTGAAGCATTTCATAATTATAGATGTCAGAGCCACCAAGTGGTAGTCATTGAGGCACACTGCATGATTTTTATTTGACACCAAGACGATGGTGGTCTTCTTGAAACAGGTGGTGACTTCAGTTCTTAGTAAGGATAAGTTAAAGATGTCAGTGAATACTCCCATCAACTGGTCCACAAATGGGATCACTCTCAAGAACGTGGAAGTGAGGACTGCAGATGCTGGAGAGTTCAGTTTCAAAAAGTGCGGCACCAGAAAAGCACAGCTGGTCAGGTAGCATCCGAGGAAGAGAGTTGACATTTCAGGCATAAGGTCTACCATCTGCAGCAATAACTGTGGGTGCACGTACATTCAAGGTGGGTGATATCATTTCACTGACCTTCTGTTCAAGCGAGCAAAAGATGCAAAAAACTTTAGGGAGTAGGGATGTACCATTACAATTCTGTTCAACTTCGCTTTGCTGCCTGTTATGTCATGTAAGCCTTGCCACAAACGATGGGTTTCTGTGTCATTGATCTGGGTCTCAAGCTTAGTTTGGTATTGTCTCTTGGTATCTCTGATGGCTTTTTGAAGGTCATACCTAGATTTCCTGTATAGTTCAGGTTTGCTCAACTTGTACGCCTCAGACTTTGACTTCAGTAGGGATTGGATCTCCCAGTTCATCCGTGGTTTCCAATTGGGGAACATTTGGATTAACTTCTGTAGTACACAGTTTTCTACACACTTACTAATGAAGTTTGTGATCATAGTGGCATACTCATATAGCTTAACTGCTGAGTTCTTGAAATTGGGCAAGTCCACTGAATTGCAACAGTCCCCTAATAGTCTTTTTGTTGACTCAGACTTTGATTTCTGTTTGTAAGCCAGGAAGAGGAATACATCGTAGTGATCTGATTTTCCAAAATGCTGGTGGGGGATGGAGTGGTAGGCATCTTTGATGGTTGTATAGCAATGGTCAAGGATGTTCAGACCTCTGGTGGGTCAGGGGACATGTTGATTGTGTTTTGGTAACACATTCTTGAAGTTGGCCTGCTTGAACCAGCTACGATGAACAAGGCCTCAGGATATTCTGTCTCAAGACTGTTGTTGTAACCAGTTTGGTGGACCCTCCTCAATGTTGGGTCACCGTTGGGTCAGGTCTTGTTTCCACGCTGGTCAGGGAGGGTGTTCCAGGATTTTGACCTAGTAATAGTGAAAAAATGACAAATTTATTTTCAAGTCAGGATCCTGTGTGGCTTGGAGGGGAATTTGCAGAGCTGGTGGTGTTCCCATGTATCTTCTGCCCCTGTCAGAGATGTCAGAGGTTGCAAGTTTGGAAGGTGCTCACCTTGCCTCATAATCTATTAAAATGTGAGTGACAGAGAACTCCCAAATTTCTCTAACTCTAATAGTGAACATTAAACAAAAAAAATTCACAAATCCAAGCCCCCCTTTCTCGTAACTACTTTCTATCTGACCTAAATTCTATGAAACTATGCTGTTCCATCAAGACATTATTAAAATTATTAAAATTAAAAGTTATTAAAATTACATTAACTTAATCTCAAAACTGCACCGTCTATGTCTTCCCCACTGTTTTCAGTTTTCCTGCTGCTGATCTTCCTCAATTGTCTTCTTTTCACTGTGAATAGGCTTTACATGAAAAGATACCTCTGATACCTTTTTTTTGTGTTTTTTTCTGCTTTCTTTAAAAGCACGATGTCAGATGGGCAGTTAGCTCTCTGGCAGTTTCTCTCTCCACAGAAGTTGCTGTCTGATCAATTTTCAAAATGTCCACATTCCTGTGCACCCAAACATCAGATCGTCTCATTGGTTCGATATTGGCAAAATAATAAATTCAAACTCGATTGGATTTTAGTATCCTGGAGCATGATTTAAACTGATTGGTAAAATTTGAATTGCTGTCAAAACAGCAACCAAAACTCAGGTATCCATTTCACAGCCAAATGTTACATATTTTCAATTTTCTGGAACATTCTGGGACTGCCAGCTAGTTGTATAAGCAGGTGCTTGTTATCTCTCAGTTCAGAAAAACATTCTCTCTCTCTCTTATAACACGTATAGATGGTAGACAGGCTTTGGAGAGTCTGGAGATTAAATTACTTGCTGCAGAATTCCTAGTCTCTCACTCCTCTTGTAGCTATATTATTTATATAGCTAGTCCTGTTCAGTTTCTGGTCATTGGTAACCAGTCCAAATGTTGATAGTGGAGGATTCAGTGATATTCATGTTATTGAAAATTAAGGGGTATTCCCCTAGCTTGATATGATAATGGAGCAGTGAATATGTCAGGCCATGAGGTTGTAGAGTATAGTTGAATGCAATTCTGCTTCTGTTGATGGCCCACAACAGCTTTTTAATGGCGTAGTTTGGAGTTAATAGATCTGTTTGAATTCTTTGCCATTTCACATGATGATAGTGCCACACAACACAATGAAAAGTATTCTTAATTTAAAAAGAGGACCTTGTCACATAGGGACTGTGTGGTGGTCACTCTTTCAGATTCTGTCATGGACAGATGTACCTCTAGCTGGCAGATTGGTGAGAATGAGGTCAAGTACGTTTTTCATTCTTGTTGCTTCCCTCACTTCCTGCTGTAGACACAATCTAGCAGCTATGTCCTTTGGGATTCTACTAGCTCAATCAATGGGACTGTTGCTGAGCCACTCTTGGTGATGACAAAGAAATCCCCACCCAGATTACCTTGTCACTTTTAGTGTTTCCATCAAGTGTTATTCAATATGGAAGAGTCTCAATTCATCAGTCAAGGGGTTACAGTATGTGGTAATCAGAGGAGGTTTCCATATCCATGTCTGAACTGACACAATGAGATTTCATGGATCTACCATCAATATTGAGGCATCCCAGTGCAACTCTCACCTGACTGTATACCATTATGCCACCCTCCGCTAGGCATGATCTGCCGATGGGATAGGACATACCCAAGGATGATGATAGTAGTGTCTTGGGACATTATCTGTAAAGTATGATGCCATGAATACGGCCATGACAAACTGTTGCTTGACAAGTCTATGAGACAGCTCTCCAATTCTGGCAATTACCATGAGATGTTAGAAGGGTGATTAAACTGTGGTTGCTGGTAATTGGTGCCTTAGTTAATACCAGATGGGTCGACCCAGTTTGATTCCTTTCAAACGTTTTAGTCTGCTTCAACCAAGTGGCTTTCTAGGCCATTTCAGATGGCAGTTAAGAATCGATCATGTTGTTGCGAGTCTGGAGTCACAAGCAGATAAGGCAGGATAAGGATAAAAAGATTTCCTTCCCTACAGGACATTAGAGAACCATCTGGTATTAACTAAGGCACAAAAAATCAACAACAGCAACCACAGTTTGATCAATGGGTTTTACATCAATGGTTACATGGCTATCATGAGACAAGCTTTTAATTCCAGAATTGAATTCAAATTTCATTATTTGTTATCGTGGGATTGAGCCCATCTACCCTGAATATTAGTTCAAGCTTCTCTTTTTCCATCCTAGTCTATAGAACAGATATTCTACAATGGTACATCCTGTACCTCTAACCATTAGATAAATCAAAAACAAAGAAAGGTAGAGCAAGATTGACAATAACGAATTCCCTTGACATTCAGTCAACATGCTATAAATAAATAGGTGTTATAAATATAATATACTGACGAATAAAGTGCAGTCAGGTATTTAGAATATCTTTTGTCCAGAGAGTGGTGAGAACTTACTACCAATGTGAGTGGCTGAGATAAATGGCACAGATCCTTTAAGAAGAGTTCTTTAGGTCCTCAAGGTAGAAAAGAATAGGTCAGCAGGAGAAAGGTTGGAGAGAAAAGGAGAGCAAAGGAAGGAAATGAGAGGGGAGGAAGGAAGAAGGAATCTAGAGAAAAGGATAGCAAGAGAGGATTAGAGGAGATGAAGAAGAGCAAGTTTGTTGTAAATGTTAATTCTAAAAAGTGCAGATCAGCTCAGATATCATAAAACTCTATAGTATTGTTTGTAAGAAAGGCTGTGTGAGTTCTTAGCTATAAGAAACTAAGAATATTTCAGCAGCTCCATGAGTCTGTCAGCTAAAGATCTTATCTTTCACCTTAGAAGTTAAAACTGACCTTTATGAATATAAATTTACACCCTTCTCAACATTTTTGTCAATGTGGTTAAGAATGATAGGCTTCCCCTTAACAAACAGGACTTAACAGGCTATAAATAATCTCAGTCATTTGGAATCATGCAGTCTTCCTCTACACTGTGAAATATATTCCATATATGTTTCTAATGTAACTGCTGAGCAGCAGTCAGGATTTTTATTTGCATCATGGAGTCTCTCACCCACCAGAAGGCTGAGGTTGACAGCAGCGTTACAGTATTTTACCTGCGAACACAACATAGTTACCCAACTTTAATTCATGCATTATTCAACTGCAAACTACATGTTAACTCCAAGCCCACAACCTCCACCATTGAGAGGGATGCAAGCCACATGCTCATGGGAACACTATCATCCTCAAATTTCCCTTTGAGTAAACTGGCATCCTGATTTTCATTTTAATTCACTGCAGCTAACATTGTCTGGGCCAGCTCTTGTTGTCCAAACATAGTTACCTTGAGAAGATAGTGGTAGACAGACTTTTTGAACCAAGATTAGAATGGTGCTGGAAAAGCACAGCAGGTCCGGCAGCATCCAAGGAGCAGGAAAATCGACATTTTTGGCAAAAGCCCTTCATTCAGAATCAAAAAAGACTTTTTGAACCACTACAGTCCATGTACACTCACAGAGTCGTTGGAAAGGGTGTTCCAGGATTTTGGCCCAATGTCAGTGAAGGAACAGCAATATATTTCGAAGTCACAATGGTGAGTAGTTTGGGAAGAATCTGACTGCTGGTGGCATCTGTACTTAACTTTCTCCATGGCGAAGATCACAGATTTGGAAAATGCTGTTGGAAGTACTTTGGCAAGTCAGAACATAGAACATAAAACAGCACAGCACAGTATAGGCCCTTCTGTCCTCAGTGTTGTGCTGACCTTTCATCCTACTCTAAGATCAAACTAACCTATATACCCTTCATTTTACTATCATCCATGTGCCTATCCAAGAGTTGCTTAAATGTCCTTAATGTCTCTGACTCTACTACCACCGCTGGCAGCACATTCCACATACCCACCACTCTCTGCGTAAAGAACTTACCTCTGACATCTCCCCTAAACCTTCTTCCAATCGCCATAAAATTATGCTACCCTCATGATAGCCATTTCTGCCCTGGGAAAAACTCTCTGATTATCCATTCTATCTATATCTCTCATCATCTTGTACACCTCTATCAAGTCACCTTTCTTCCTTCTTCGCTCCAATGACAAAAGCCCTAGCTCCCTCAACATTTCTTCTTAAGACATGCCCTGCAGTCCAGGCAGCATCCTGGTAAATCTCCTCTGCACTCTCTTGAAAGCTTCCATATCCTTCTTCCAATGAGGTGACCAGAGCTGAACACAATATGCAGCATAACCTCACAGCTCTTAAACTTAACCCCTCTGCTAATGAAAGCCAACACACCAAATGCCTTCTTAACAACCCTATCAAATTGGGTGGCAACTTTGAGGAATCTATTGACGTGGACCCCAAGATCCCTCTGTTCATCCACACTGCCAAGAATCCTGCTCTTAAGTCTGTAATCTGCATTCAAATTCGATCTTCCAAAATGAATCACGTTACACTTTTCCAGGTTGAACTCCATCTGCCACTTCTCAGCCCAGTTCTGTATCCTGTCAATGTCCTGTTGCAATCTACAACAGCCCTCTACTTTATCTACCACTCCACCAACCTTGTGTCATTCACAAACTTACTAAACCACCTTTCCACTTCCTCATCCAAGTCATTTATAAATATCACAAAGAACAGAGGCCTAAGAATAGATCCTTGCGGAATGCCACTGGTCACTGAGCTCCAGGCTGAATACGTTCCATCTATGACCACCCTGTGTCTTCTATGGGCCAGCCAATTCTGTATCCAGTCAGCTACATTCCCCTGTATCCCATGCCTCCTCACTTTCTGAATGAGCCTATCATGGGGAACCTGATCAAATGCTTTGCTAAAATCCATATCCACCACATTCACGGCTCCGCCTTCATCAACGTGTTTTGTCACATTCTCAAAAAATTCAGTCAGGCTGAATATGCCCAGCCAAAGCCATGCTGGCTATCTGTAATCAAACTGTGCATTTCCAGATACTGATAAATCCTGTATCACAGAATCCTCTCCAATAAATTGCTCACCAACGATGTAAGACAGACTAGACTATAATTACGAGGGTAATCCCTATTCCCTTCCTTCCTTGAACAATGGAATAACATTTGCCACCCTCCGATCATCTGGTACTACTCCAGTGGACGGTGAAGATGCAAAGATCATCACCAAAGGCACAGCAATCTCTTCCCTCACCTCCCATAGTAAACTTGGGTGTATCCCGTCTGGGCCAAGGGACTTAGCTGTCCTCATGTTTTTCAAAATTTCCAGCACATCCACCTTCATAACATGAACCTGTTTGAACATATCAGCCTGTTTCATGCTGTCCTCATGCTGACAAGAATCCTCTCAGTAGTGATTACGGAAGCAAAGTATTCATTTAGGACCGCCCTTACCTTCAACGTCTCCAGGCAGAAGTTCACTCCACTGTCCCTGATCAGGCCTACCCTCACTCTGGCCATCCTCTTGTTCCTCACATAAGTGTAGAATGCCTTAGATTTTTCTTTATTCTACCTGCCAATGCTTTTTCATGCCCCCTTCTAGCTCTCCTAAATCCATTCTTCAGTTCCTTCCTGACTACCTTGTAACCCTCTAGAGCCCTGTCTGATCCTTGCCTCCTCAACCTTAAGTAAGCTTCCTTCTTCCTCTTGATTAGATGTTTCACATCTCTTGTCATCCAAAGTTCCTTCACCCTACCATCAGTGCCTCAGTGCCTCCCTTGCCTCAGTGGAACAAACCTATCCAGCACTCGCAGCAAGTGCTCCATAAACAACCTCCACATTTTGTTGTCCATTTCCCTGAGAATATCTGTTCCCAATTTATGCTCCACAGTTTCTGCCTAATAGCATTGTAACTCCCCTTCCCCCAACTAAATACTTTCCCAGACCACCTGCTCCTATCCCTCTCCATGACTATAGTAAAGGTCAGGGAGTTGTGATCACTATCACAAAATGATCTTGCACCAAGAGATCTGACCTAATCTGGTTCTTTGCCAACCATCAAATTCAATATGGCCTCCCCTCTCATCGGCCTATCGACATATTGAATCAGGAATCCTTTCTGGACACACCTGGCAAAGTCTGCTGCATCCAAACTATTTGTACTAAAGAGGTTCCAATCAATATTAGGGAAGTTGAAGTCACCCATGACAACAACCCTGTTACTTCTGCACCTTTCCAAAATCTGCCTCCCAATCTGCTCCTTTGTGTCTCTGTTGCTTTGGGGTTGTATAGAAAACTCCCAATAAAGTGACTGCTCCTTTCCTGTTTCTGACTTCCATCCATACTAACTCAGTAAAAACCCTCTTCGATGACCTCCCTTTCTCCAGCTTTGATACTTCCATGATTAGCAAAGCCACTCCCCCACTTCTTTTACCTCCCTCCCTATTACTTTTGAAACATTTAAACCCCAGAACATCCAACAACCACTCTTGCTCCTGTGATATCCAAGTCTCCCTAATGGCTACAACATTGTAGCTCCAAGTAATGATCCATGCTCTAAGTTCATCACCCTTATTCCTGACACTTCTTGCATTAAAATAGACACACTTCAACCCATCACACTGACTGTAACTTTGCCCTATCAATTATTTATCCTTCCTCAGAGACTCTCTGCATGCTGTATCTTCCTGTTCACCACCTACCTCATCCTTTGATCCATCGCTCCGGTTCCCATCCCCCTGCCAAACTAGTTTAAAGCCTCCCAAAGAGCTGTAGCAAACATCCCACCCAAGATATTGGTGCCCCACCAGTTCAGGTGCAACCCATCTTCTTTGTATAGATCCCACCTTCCCAAGAAGAGATCCCAATGATCTACAGATCTGCAGCCACATGTTCAGCTGCACTCATTCTCTGTTGCTAGCCTTACTAGCCCATAGCACTAGCAGCAATCCTGAATTACTACTCTGCTCGTCCTGCCTTCTAGCTTCCAACCAATCTCCCTATATTCACTTTTCAAGTCCTCATCCCTTTTCCAAGCTATGTCATTGCTACCAATATGTACCACGACTTCTGACTGCTCACCTTCCCTCTTAAGAATCCTGTAGACTCGATCCGAGACATGCCTGACACTGGCACCTGGGAAGCAACATACCATCCCGGAGTCTCAGTGGTGACCACAGAATCTCCTGTCTGTTCTTCTAACCATTGAATCTCGATCACTATCATTTTCCTATTCTCCCCACTTCCCTTCTGAGCCATACAGCCAGGCTCAGTGCCAGAGATCTGGCTGTTGTGGCTTTCCCCAGTAGGTTGCCCCTCCCCTAATAGTAACCAAAGCAGTATACTTCTTATTGAGGGGAACAGCCACATAGTGAGGGTCCCTGCACTATCTGTCTATTCCCCTTCCCTTTCCTGATGGTCACCCAGCTCCATTTACCCTGTAACTTAGGTATGACTACCTCCCTATAACTCCTCTCTATCACCCCGTCAGCCTCCTGAATGATTCAAAGTTCATCCAGTTCCAGTTCCCTAATGTGGTCTTTGAGGAGCTTGGGTTGAGTGCACTTCTCGCAGGTGAAGTTAGGCGGAACATTAGTGGTGACCTTTACCTCCCACATTCTGCAACTGCCCTAGCTTCTATCCCCTATGCTCTAACTTGCCAAAAGATATTTTAAAAAAGCCTTACCTTACCAACCTTCCACACAGGTTTTTTTTTGTTAGAAGGGGAGGACAGGTGGGAGACATTACATGTGTAGTGTTTTGGGTTTAGCCACTGCCCAGATATATTAGTTCATTTACCCAGCAGTCCCCATGTCTCCTTCTGCTCCTGCTCAGCCTTCGCTCTGCCGATTCACAAGATAAGTATTTTATATTTAAATTTACCTTCCCAGCTACCCCTGGCTTGCATTCTCAAGTTATTGCAGTGCATCTGAATCATGTATCATCATTCCCTCATTGTCATTGTATGTTAACTACCCTTATGTGCAGGTCAACAACAAATAAATGTAACTATATTTAGATTAATTATTGAACCAGACTGCATACTGTTCTAATTAGTTGCTAACCTTAGAATCTTGCTGGCTGCTCCACCTGTGATTTGAAACTAATCAATGGTTCACATACATTTTTTTTATTTCAACATAGGATGTTAGTAACACAGGCAAGGTCAACATTTACTGCTTTTCTCTATTTGTTCCGGTGTCCTCTTGAAATGTTGCAGTCCTTGTATGTACCTCCATTATGTTATTTGGGAAGGAGCTCCAGGAGTTGACTCAGTGACAGTGAAAGATCAGCAATGTATTTCCAAATCAGGATGGTCAGTGGTTTGAAAGGGACTAGTGGCTGTGGTGTTTCCATCTACCTGCTGATCTGTTTTGGTGGAAAATGTTATGGATTTGGAAGGTGCTAGCAGTAGAACCATTTATTTATTTATAGTCACATTTATTTGTTGGACTTTTTTCATCCAGACAAGTGGGGTGCATTCCAGTATGCTCCTGACTTGTGCCTTGTAGATGGTGA
Organism: Chiloscyllium plagiosum; assembly: GCF_037043375.1. Classification (NCBI taxonomy): domain Eukaryota; kingdom Metazoa; phylum Chordata; class Chondrichthyes; order Orectolobiformes; family Hemiscylliidae; genus Chiloscyllium; species Chiloscyllium plagiosum. The sequence continues at coordinate 49,361,596 of NW_028270141.1, forward strand.
TGAAGAGGTATTGAGGAGTCAGGAGGTATGTTACATGTTAGAGCGTTCCAATCTTTTAACCTGCATTGAAAGCCACAGTATCAATATGGTTGCTTCAGTTTTGGTTCTAGTAAATTCCAACATTTTTACATCCATACTTTTAAATTTCAACATTTTTAGGACCGATGATCTGCTCATCATTCTCATTGCTGCTTGTGGAAGCTTGCTGTGTACAAATGAGCTGCTGGGGATTCCCACAATATATGTGCAATAAAGCTTAATTTTCTGTAAAGTACTTTGGGACATCAGAAAATAATAACAATTGTAACATAAATGCCAATTTTCCTTATCTCTTTTGCTGCTTTTTCAGAAAGGTATCATGAACTATGGTTCAAAGTGTCATTGCCAGTGTCACCCTTTCCCTTATCCTTTTTCTCACACTTATAATTGCCAAAATACAGAAGTAGTGCATGCTCATTGACAACATGACCCTAACAACATTCTAGCCTGAACTGCTACCCGGTAACAGCCATCCCTAATGAGAAAGCCTGCTGTCATTTCCCTGGACAATCAGCAACATCACAATTGCTGAAACCCCCCATCATTAACATCCTGGAGGCTATCATTGACAAGGATCTTAACTGGACCTGTCACATAAGTAATACATTTAGATACTCATCATGAGTGACTGACCTTCTGACCACTGTTCAACGTGTACAAATGGACATTGTGATGGAGAAATCTCCCAAAATTCCCAAATGCACCCAGAAACATTCAAACATGTGGGTGATCAATGGGTAAAAAGTCACCCCTGTGAACAGAATGGTTAGAATTGGTGAAGAGCCGCTCCACTAATCACAGGGTTATTTTCTTATATGTTGCAGAAACAACCACTGATGGCTTGTGCCTGATATAGAGTGCTGCGACTAATTCTCCTTCCTATACTGAGTCTAATGGCCGATCAAATTAGCAGTGCTAACAGATAGATCACTATTGAACTTTATCAAAAAGAGACACTTCTCTTACACAGCAAGACATAATTCATTGCATCTGAGGACTTTAGTTACCAATGTTTGGAAAATTACCAATGTAACATCCTTATTCAAAAAGGGAAAGTGACAAAAAAATAACTAGCTTAGCATCTGTCATTGGGAAAATGTTGTAATCTATTACAAAGGATGTAACAGCAGAGAATTAGAAATACACGATCTAATGAAGTAGCATCATCATGGCTTCATGAAGGGAAATCATGCCTGACAATTTTATTGCAGTTCTTTGAGGAGGTATCAAGCAGGACAGATAATGTGGAAGCAGTATGTGTAATATATTTGGATTTCCAAAAGGGGTTAATTTAAGACACTGCACTTAAGTCTACTTAATAAGATGATACCCAAAGTGTTTGGGGTAATATAATAGCTTGATAAGGATTGGACAGAGTTGGAATAATGGGTGCATTTTTAGAATGGCAGCTTGCAACTATTGGAATGCCACAGGGATCAGTGCTAGGACCACAATTATTTACAATATGATTAGATTACTTACAGGCCTTCAGCCCAACAAGTCCACACCGAAGCACACCCCACCCATACAACCCTACATTTACCCCTTCACCTAACCTAACACTACGGGCAACTTAGCATGGCCAATTCACCTGACCTGCACATCTTTGGACTGTGGAAGGAAACCGGAGCACCCGGAGGAAACCCACGCAGACACGGGGAGAATGTGCAAACTCCACACAGTCAATCACCCGAGGCAGGAATTAAACCCGGGTCTCTGGCGCTGTGAGGCAGCAGTGCTTGCCACTGTGCTGCCCACATATATTAATGATATGCATGAAGAAAATGAATGTATTATAGCCAAGTTTGGAGATGACATAAAAATAGTTTGGAAATCAAGTATTGAGTCAAGTACCATACAGACAGTCAAGGATGGGTCTCTTAAGCATGTGACAGACAGATTTTTAATCACTAAGGGAACCATGGGTTATAAGGGAATGGCAAAAAAGTGGAGTTGAGAGTTATCAGAGCAACCGTGATCTCATTATATGGTGGAGCAAAATTGATGGGCTGAGTGGCCTATTCCTGATCCTACACACCTTTTGGTCTTACAGTCTTATGGTCTGTCATAGAGTCATAGAGTCATAGAGATGTGCAGCATGGAAACAGACCCTTCGGTCCAACCCGTCCATGCCGACCAGATATCCCAACTCAATCTAGTCCCACCTGCCAGCACCCGGCCCATATCTCTCCAAACCCTTCCTATTCATATACCCATCCAAATGCCTCTTAAATGTTGCAATTGTACCAGCCTCCACCACGTCCTCTGGCAGCTCATTCCATACACGTATCCCCCTCTGAGTGAAAAAGTTGCACCTTAGGTCTCTTTTATATCTTTTAACTCTCATGCTTAAAATTGAAAAACAATGTGAGGATTTGAATAAAAGGAGTGAAGTGTCTCAGAATGACTGTTGATATAAAACTGAAGACTACCATTATAGAATTTGTGCTGCACGAATCATTCCCAACCTATCATTTTCAATGAGTTAAGTAACAGTGATTGCCAGCTCCATGTGTTTACAGGATAGAAAGGCTTGTTTTGATAAGAGACTAAGGACTTAAGTGAAATATTTGCTTTTGTAAAGGATTAATTGAAAGAATGCCAATATATTAAATATGTTTTTGCCAATTAGTGTGCTTTTTAATAGTGGCATCATCAATAGTTTTATAACTGAGGGGATTGAGTCAGTTTCAATTAATTAAAGATGAAATTTTTAATTGTATCGTAAAAGCAAATAGAAATGAAAGAAGTGTAAAGGCAGGCTAGGAGTCAGGAGTTACACTATCGACAAGATACAGCCGGCCTTGGGTAAAATGCAGACAATGCCTTTGTAATATCGTTTGAAAACAGTAGCTAATGTTTTAATGATTGAAGTAAAGCTTGTAGGTGTTTGTAACTTACCAGAGTTTAGTTTTACATTTCATGGTGATAAGACTACCATGTCCTGCAAAATAATGAAAAAAAATTTTTATACTGAATTCCTGAGTCTTCTTATGAATTTGTTGAGTTGTCCAATAGCATTGATTTCATCTTAGTCAGCAAGGCTCCTGAAGTCTGTCCATGGTAGAAATTAGGTGAGCTAGAGGGACAGGTGGTGGACTGGGGACATGGATTGGCATGTTAGAACTAAGTTGACATCAGAGCTATAAGAATCTATGAGGATGTGCGATGAGCTGGCATTAATGTTATGAGAAATATGTGAATGGGCTGAGGGTCATAGGCTGCCATGAAAAGTATGAGGAGCCATTGGGGAGTGGAGGGTACGAGGTGATATGGATGTGAAATGGGAAGTGTTTGGGGAAGGGAGGTTGTGTGAAGGGTGCAGTGTGAAAGTCACCCCCTTTTTGGGGGGGGGGGGCGTGGGGGCGGGGGGAGAGGGGGTTAGTTAATTTTTCACGAAGTGTCAATGTATCAAGGGATGGCTTCCATGTCCACTGCCTGAATGCCAGGAATCCCTGGAACAGAAATCCAGAGTTCTCAGCCTCTTTCTCCTTGTGCAGGTTTGTGAAAATGTTGCATCTCTGAGCCTTAGGAGTAAATATCTAAGCTTAAGTGTGGGCTCACTAGAGTTCTGCAGATGGGCTAAAATGTATTGACAGCAGAGATCACTGAACCAGACGACCACTGGAATTTACACACATAGAAGTGACAATGTGAGTGAAGGATAAAATGTTACAAAAGTCAAAGCAAACAGAACTTGAGATAGAAGATATGAGAATAGAAAAACAGTTCAGCATGTCAATGTTGAAACAATCTAATTCAGTTGTCTGAATGGCTCGTCGCCAGAATGGAGTTATTTGCAAGAGTAGAAAGTAATGGTAAAGCCAAGATGGTGATTCCAGTCAGTCCAATGTTCAAAGTCACACCTCACCCAAGAGTGGATGTCAGGGCAGGTGTCAAACAGCACAGAAACAGTGGAGAGGTATTATAGCATTTCACTGGGGTGTCATTAATATTGATGTGAAACCTGAGCCCAAATTGGTAGATGATGCAGTTAATAGATCCTTAGGAATTCCAGGGGATGAGGCACATCAGCCTCCAAATAATCAATGAATAATTTCTACTATTCAGTTTTTTTACTGACATAATTACTTGAGGGAATTTAATATACCAAACAATTCCTTATTTTTTCATAGGATGAGAACATCACTGGCAAAGCCAGCATGGGTTTTCTGCCCCTAACTGCCTCAATGGCTTGCTAGGCCATATCAGAGGACTGTTAAGAGTCTAACACATTGCAATGTATCTGGATCACATGTAGGTTAGGCTGGATAAGTATGGCAGATTTCCACTCTAATGAGCAGTAATGAACCAGGTGAGCTTTGATGATAATCGATGATAAATTCAGAGCACCATAATCATACCATATCATAACTTTCAATTCCAAATATGTTTTAATTACAAGATACAAAAGAAAGTTTGCAAACTCTCTTCCTGTGGGAGCTGTGCCTCCAAAGGTATCTCTGAGACAGAAGGTCATGAGTTCCTGTCATTCTGCAGAGACTTCAGCAAAAAACAAAGCCTGGCACTCCAGTGTGATTATGAAGGAGTCAGGCACCATCAAAGTACTGTTTATTTAGATGCACTGTTGCATGAATTCAATCATGAATTCTCTCAGGTGAACATCAATATGTCTGTAAAGAGAGGTGTAAGCTGGACTTGATTTTGTGCAAATAAAGGCAGCAGAGTTTTAAATTATCATAGAGGATGAGGAATCAGCTATGAACACTTTCAAGGTACTAAAGAAGTAGCCGAGAGTTTCAAGTAATAAATCCTTAGTGAGAGGTGAGTTGGGTGATGCTTTAGGGGTGGAAATGGGCAGTTTCAGTGGTGGAGGTAATGTAGATTCAACTTGGGATCAGTTAGAATGCCAGCATTCCAGCCAGTCATCAAATCATAGCCTGGTTACTAGATAGAAGGGATCATTTGGCCCACCAAGTCCTTGACAACATACTGTTAAAGCAATCCAGCTAGTTCCACACCCTTTAACCTGACAATTGTTTTCTCCCTCAACTACTTTCTTAATTCCCTTTTAAGATGATGAGCGAAACTACCTCTACCACTCTCTCAGATGTAAGGAAAGGTTTTTTTCTCATCTCCCCCCATTAATTTTTTCACAAATCACTTAAAATTTATGACCTCTAGATCCTTCCAACAATGGAAATGACTTTCTGTCTATTCTCTCTAGATCCCCTGTGATTTTGGAAATCTGAATCAACTCTCCTGTCCTCTTCTATTTTCTAAATCAAACAATTCCACCTTCTCCAATCTCTTTTTTTATTCTTTCGCGGGACATGTGTCACTGCATTTATTAACCTTCCCTGTTGCCCTTGAGAAGGACATGGTTAGCTGCCTTCCTGAACCGCTGCAGTCCATTCACCATTAGTAGACCCACAATTCAGTTAAAGAGGGAATCCAGAATTTTGACCCAGTGACACTAAAGGAAAAGCAACATACTTCCTAGTCAAGATGGTGAGTGGCTTGGAAGGGAACTTGCAGGCAGACAGGTACTGCTGCTCTTGTCCTTCTAGATGAAAATGGTGGCAGGTCTGGAAGGCGCTGTCTAGGGATCTTTGACAAATTTCTTGTGGATAAAATGCAGGCAAATTTCTACAATGTTGGGTAGATGCCAGTGTTGTAGCTGCACTTGGAACAGCTTGGCTAGGGGTATGGTAGGTTCTGGAGCACAAGTCTTCAGTACTGTTGCTGGAACATTGCCAGGGTCACAGTCTTTTCAGTATCCAGTGCCTCACTGTTTTGAAATCAGATGGAGTGAATCAAATAGGCTGAAGACTGGTATCTGTGATGCTGGGACCACTGGACGAGGCCAAAATAAATCAGCCACTCAACACTTCTGGTTGTGAATGCCTTATCCAGTGATGTGGGCTCTTCCAACATTGAGAATGGGGATATTTGTGTAATCTCTACCTCCAGTGAAAATAGAATCACAGGCTCAGACCATGCTTTCATACAGGCAAAAATATAAGTTTATAAGTTCCTAAGATACACGAGCAGAATTAGGCGATTTGGCCCTTCAGGTCTGCTCTGCCATTCAATCATTGCTGATATGCTCCTTGCCTCCATTTTCCTGCCTTCTCTCTATATCCCTTCAACCCATTACCAATTAAAGATCTGTCTAATGCCTCCTTAAATTTACTCACTATCTCAACATCCACCACATATTAGAATCCCTACAGTGTGAAAAGACACTATTTGGCCTATTGAATCTGCACCAATCTTCTGAAGAGCATCCCACCTGGATCCAGCCTCCTACCCTATTCCCATAACCTTGCATTTACTATGACTGATTCACTTAGACTGCACATCCCTGGACAGTATGGGCAATTTAGCATTGTCATTCCACCTAACCTGCAAATCTTAGAACTGTGAGAGGAAGCCAGAGCACTCCACAGAAATTCATTTAGACACAGGGAAAATGTGCAAACGTGAAGTGCAGTCACCCGAGAGTGGAATCGAACACAAGTCCCTGACACAGTGAGGCAGAAGTGCTAACCACTGAGCCACTGTGCCACCCCTTAGGGGAGTAAGTCTCAGGCAAGTAGTCTAACTGCCTACATATTTGGGTACCTCATTATACATATATGACAATACCCTACACACTAACTTCCTTCCAAACATCAATTAGCTTAACAGTCAGGGGTGTTGCTAAACAAAGAGGCCTTGGAGTGCAGGTTCATAGTTCTTTGAAAGTAGAGTCACAGGTAGATAAGATAGTGAAGAAGGCATTTGGTAAGCTTTCCTTTATTAGTCAGAGTACTGAGTATAGGAGTTGGGAGGTTATGTTGCGACTGTACTTGGTTAGGCCACTTTTGGAATATTGTGTGCAATTCTGGTCTCCTTTCTATCAGAAGAATGTTGTGAAACTTGAAAGGGTTCAGAAAAGAGTTACAAGGATGTTGCCAGGATTGGAGGATTTGAGCTATAGGGAGAGGTTGACTAGGCTGGGGCTTTTTCCCTGGAATGGCGGGGGCTGAGGGGTGACCTGGTAGAAGTTTATATATAGGGGTTTATATATGGAGGTTTATAATCATGAGAGGCATGGATAGGGTAAATACAGAAAGTCTTTTCCCTGAGGTGGGAGAATCCAGAATTAGAGGGCATAGGTTTAGGGTGAGAGGGGAAAGATATAAAAGGAACCTAAGGGGCAACTTTTTCACGGAGAGGGTTGTGCATGTATGGAATGAGCTGCCAGAGGAAGTGGTGGAGGCTGGTACAGTTGCAGCATTTAAAAGACATCTGGATGGGTATATGAATAGGAAGGGTTTAAGAGGATATAGGCCAAGTGCTCGCAAGTGGGACTAGATTAGGTTAGGATGTCTGGTCAGCATGGACGAGTTGGACCTAAGGGTCTGTTTCCATGCTGTACATCTCTATGACTCTATAATAGTACTATATACACACAATGTAATGTACAATTTGGAATTAGTGACTATTTACGTACACTGGTCCGCTCTCAAGCCTCTTTCACTATTTGCAATACTCCAAAGTGTTAAATTCATACTGTGCAACAATTTACATAGTTCTTTTGTGACACAGTCCAGGTTCATTAATTTCTTGGCTCCTGCTGTTGGAGCACAGAGTCCATAATTAGTTTCTGGATGAGGTCTTTCTTCTAGCAGATGAATTTAACCATGAGGGCGGTGAAGTACATGAAAGTAACATGACGAACAGAATGTGATTGGAGATCTATCACATTTGTATCTGCATGTTTGAGCCCCAGTCCCAAAATTCATCCCACCAATTAATCATTTTGATTTCCCTGATACCCTTTTGAAGTTGTTTTATCTGCTGACAAACAAAAGCAAAAATCTAGTGTGCATTTGCCAGTTATGTCCAGACCTGCTGTACTGTTTCTAGTAGAAGTTCAATGTCAGTGTTGTACTTGTCCCAGTAATCCCCTAAAGTTTGTCTGAGTTTGTCACTGGCAAAAATCTCGCTCCTCCTGTGGATGTCTGTGAGCTCACTTGGGCCTACCCCAGCTGGTATGTGTAGCCTATACAAAAGGTGGTGTTTCATATGTTACCTGTGAAGGTCCCATACTGGTACTGTTTTTGGGAGGTTATGATGCAATATCCTCCCTTTCTCCCATATGCTACCCTGGCCTTGACTGTGGCTTCAGAGGCTTCAGACCTCTACAACACAATTTAGAATGGCTTTTGTCCAAAAACTATACAAGGCATGTTCATTTGAATATATGGAGTGAGGGCATACAATTGCTTGTTTTGTCAGCTGACACTTATCCAGAGTGGAACCAATGAGCCTTCCCACTTTCTCAACAGCATATGAAAAGATGCTGTCATATTCTAACCACACTCTCTCTTGGACAATGTGATTTTTCCACTTGAGGACTTGAAACCTTGATTTGGCGTTATGATTAGGATCCCTGTACCACCAGCACAGCCTTTCCTGGGGTCCCCTTAGAACCTTTGTTAAATCAGACTTTGGTCAATTAGCATAATTGATAATTTGAAATATTAGAATGTCTGTTTCTGTGGAATAAGTGCTATACCTGCTCTCACTGATCCAAAACAGGCCTGTTATTGCTCAGCCTGCTTGAGGTTCTCCCTCAAATGTTCAGTCATCCACTTGCCACAGATGTTGCACATGGTCCTATTCTGCTGCCGACTGTCATCATCAACCTTCTCCTGTATGGTCTTGCTTCTGGTCCTGAATGATCTTGTTTAAGGGCAGCATGGTGGCTCAGCAGTTAGCACTGCTGCCTCACAGTGCCAGGGACCCAGGTTCAATTCCACTCTTGGGTTATTGACTGTGTTAAGTTTGCACATTTTATCCGTGTCTGCGTGGGTTTCCTCCGGGTACACTGGTTTTCTCCCACAGTCTAAAGATATGCAGGTTAGGTGGAATGGTCTGGAAAATGCAGGGCAATGGGGATGGATAGGATGTTCTTCAGAGAGTTGGTGTGGACTTGATGGGTCAAATGGTCTGTTTCATCACCATAGGGATTCTATGGTCCTGGCTGCCCTTCTAGTGCGATCCTCAGGTGTTGGTCTGTCTGATTTTTTTTTATTCCTCCATAAGACATGGGAGCAGAAATTAGGCCATTCAGCCCATCAAGTCTACTCCACCATTCTCAACCCCATTCTCCCACCTTCTCCCTATGATCTTTGATCCCCTTAACAACCAAGAACCTATCTATCTCTGTCTTAAATATACTCAATAACCTGGCCTCCACAGCTTTCTGTGGCAATGAATTCCATTGATTCACCACTCTCTGACTGAAGAAGTTTCTCTTCATCTCCTTTCTAAAAGATCTTCCCTTTACTCTAAGGCTGTGCCCTTGGGTCCTAGACTCTCTTTTTCCCAATATCCATTCTATCCAAACCTTTCATTGTTCTTTAAGTTTCAATTAGACCCCTCTCCATCCTTCTAAACTCCATCAAGACCCAGAATGCTCAAATGTTCCTCATATGTTAATCCTTTCATTCCTGGGATCATTATTGTGAACCTCCTCTGGATCCACTCCAGGACCAGTCTATCCTTCTTGAGACATGGGGCCCAAAATTGCTCACAATATTCTAAATGTGGTCTGACCAGAACTTTATAAAGCCTCAGAAGTACATTCCTGCTTTTATATTCTAGTCCTCTCAAAATAAATGCCGAAATTGTATTGCATCGAATCAACCCAAGGACTTCCAAGTCCATTTGCACTTCAAATTTCTGAATTTTCTCCCATTTAGAAAATAGTTTATGCCACTATTCTTCTGACCAAAGTGCATGACCTCAACTTTGCCACATTGCTTTCCATCTGCCATTTCTTTGCCCACTCTCTTAAGCTATCTAACTTCTTCTGCAACCTCCCAGTTTCAATACTACCTGTCTCTCCACCTATCATTGTATCATCTGCAAACTTAGCAAGAATGCTCTCCGTACTTTCATCTAGATCATTAATGCATAAAGTAAAAGTTGTAGTCCCAACACTGACCCTTGCGATATACCACTCGTCACCAGCTGCCATCTTGAGAAGGATCCTTTTATCCCTTTTATCCATGTCCACAATGACCCTCCAAAGAGTAACCCACCCAGACCCATTCCCCTACTCTATTGCTCTACATTTACCCCTACTAATGCACCTAACCTACACTATGAGCAATTTACCCTGGCCAGTTCACCTAACCTGCACATCTTTGGACTGTAGGAGGAAATCAGAGCATCCAGAGGAAACCCAAGCAGACATGAGGAGAATATGCAAACTCCACACAGACAATTGCCCGAAGTTGGAGTTGAAAATGTGTTGCTGGAAAAGCGCAGCAGGTCAGGCAGCATCCAGGGAACAGGAGAATCGACGTTTTGGGCATAAGCCCTTCTTCAGGAATGAGGAAAGTTTGTCCAGCAGGCTAAGATAAAAGGTAGGGAGGAGGGACTTGGGGGAGGGGCGTCGGAAATGTGATAGGTGGAAAGAGGTCAAGGTGAGGGTGATAGGTCAGACTGGGGTGGAGGCGGAGAGGTCGGGAAGAAGATTGCAGGTTAGGAAGGTGGTGCTGAATTCGATGGATTAGACTGAGACAAGGTGGGGGGAGGGGAAATGAGGAAACTGGTGAAGTCCGAGTTCATCCCTTGAGGTTGGAGGGTTCCTAGGCGGAAGATGAGGCGCTCTTCCTCCAACCGTCGTTTTGTTGTGGTCTGGCGATGGAGGAGTCCAAAGACCTGCATATCCTTGGTGGAGTGGGAGGGGGAATTGAAATGTTGAGCCACAGGGTGGTTGGGTTGGTTGGTCCGGGTATCCCAGAGGTGTTCTCTGAAACGCTCCGCAAGTAGCCGGCCTGTCTCCCCAATATAGAGGAGGCCACATCGGGTGCAGAGGTTGCAATAGATGATGTGTGTGGAGGTGCAGGTGAATCTGTGGCGGATATGGAAGTTTCCTTTAGGGCCTTGGAGGGAGGTGAGGGGGGAGGTGTGGGCGCAAGTCTTGCACCTCCTGCGGTTGCAGGGGAAGGTGCCGGGAGTGGAGGTTGGGTTGGTGGGGGGCGTGGACCTGACGAGGGAGTCACGGAGGGAGTGGTCTTTACGGAATGCTGATAGGGGAGGGGAGGGAAATATATCCTTGGTGGTGGGGTCCGTTTGGGGACCACCAAGGATATATTTCCCTCCCCTCCCCTATATACTATCACATTTCCGACGCCCCTCCCCAAAGTCCCTCCTCCCTACCTTTTATCTTAGCCTGCTGGACAAACCTTCCTCATTCCTGAAGAAGGGCTTATGCCCGAAATGTCGATTCTCCTGTTCCCTGGATGCTGCCTGACCTGCTGCGCTTTTTCAGCAACACATTTTCAACTCTGATCTCCAACATCTGCAGACCCCACTTTCTCCTGCCCGAAGTTGGAATCAAACCCGGGTCCCTGGTGCTATGAGGCAACAGTGCTAACTACTGAGCCTCCGTGCTGCCCTATTAAAAGCGTGGGTTTTACTACTGCCTGTGGTTTTCCAATTACCTGACATGTAGGAAATGTCTGGCAAAATTCAACTACATCCTTGTGCAGTCCAGGACAGTAAAAATGTTTTTGTATTTTAGCTTGAGTTTTTCTTAACCCCAAAATGACCTCTGACTGGTAGTTTGTGCACCATCCACAATACCTCCTTTCTATAACCCATTGGCAATATGACTTGATGACTTTCTGCTCATTTTGCATCTGCCTGACTATGTATTGGTCTCCACTTCCTCATTCAGACATCATTTTTAAGATAGTGGCTTACTGGGATACATCTAAATTATTCTTCTATTTATGCTTTTTGATATAATTGCCTCAAATATTCATCTTTCTGCTGTAACTCAGTTAATTTCTCTGAGCTAAATGTATGTACTTTATCATCTATCTGCTCCTGTTTTGTCTCAACCATCTGATCAAACAGGGTCTCTGCTAATTCCACTTCAACTTTATTATCTGTACTCTTTTGTCTCTCCTGTTTCAACTGGTGACTTTGCAACCTCATTACCACACAGTCAGGAAAACCTCCAGGATATGCAGGATATGGAATCAATGGTTAGTACTGTTGCCTCACAGCATCAGGAACCCCGGGTTTGATTTCAGCCTCGAGAGACTGGTCGAGTGAAGTTTGCACATTCTCCCAGTGTCTGCATGTGTTTCTTCCGGTGCTCCAGTTTCCTCCCACAATCTGAAGATGTGCAGATTAGGTGGTTTAGCCATGCTAAATTGCCCAAGGTGTTCAGGAATATGTAGGTAAAAGGTACATTACTTGCAAAATGTGTTGCTGGAAAAGCACAGCAGGTCAGGCAGCATCCAAAGAGCAGGAGAATCGATGTTTCGGGCATAAACCCTTCTTCAGGAAAAGGTACATTAGTCAAGGGTAAGTGTAGAGCACTGGGATAGGGGAATGGGTATGGATGGGTTACTCTTCAGAGGGTTGGTGTGGACTTGTTGGGCCAAATGGTTCCACACTGTAGGGATTCTATGATTTAATAGCTCAATTGCCTGATTTTCCACTGGATTTTCAACCACAGTAGGCAACACTCCTACCTGTGAACCAGCTGTATCGTTACCAAGGACAGATTGTATTCCTGGAGCTGAGAGTTTTTCCAGTACTCCTACCCACTTCACTACTCTTCACTGAACACTCTAACCTCACTCTATATAATTGAGCACTTCTAGTCTCAATGTAACTTCCCATTAACAGCACTTTTTCTGGCAATAGTCCTTCAGAAGTACATATCTCCTCATCTTTCAACAGGATCCTGCATCTCTTAATATTGTAACCTCTTTACTTACTGTTCCTGGCCTATGCGAGTAAACTTTACCTTTGCAAATAAATGGTTTAAGAAGATCTGGTACTTCCTCCTTAAATAACCCCTGACCAGGTTGTATATTCTGGTGCAGTTTTTTAGCCTCCACTATGCTTTCTGTTACCACTCCAACAAAATTCATTGGCTTAACTCATTTTCCTCCATCTGGCTTCCCAATGCTTTTCCTAACCCACCAACACTGTGATTTAATATGGTCTACTTTATTGCAGTGAAAACACTGGAGCTTTCTAATTTCTCTTCCCCCTTCAAGGGTTTCCTTTTTACCTTGTGCTAAGTTACTCTTATGATCTCCACTGAGATCTACTTTTCCCTTACCACTCGAGGAGTTCTCTTATCCCCAATTTCTATCCCTCATGGATTGAAATTGATATTGGAAGCCAAACTTTGATTTGGCCAAACTTTGATGAGGCCGAACCTCATAATCATCAGCCATTTCAGCTGCTAATCTTGCTATTTTAACTCTCTGCTCTTCCACACGAGTTCTCACTACTTTCTCACTAAGCTTACCTTCTGCCTTCATCGTCACCCTTGGAAACTTTCTTTCCTGTCCAAGTGCCAATTTATGAAGTTCAAACTCCCTCACTCCTTCTCTGTCTCTTTCTCTCTTACGTCTCTCTTTTTCTCCTTTCATCTCTTTCTCTTTCTTTTTGTACTTCCTCTGCTTTTATTCGTAATTCAAACAGTTTCATTTCTTTTTCTCTTTCTTTCCCTTTAACTCAAGCTGCTTCATTTTCAACTGAAGTTTAGTCATCTCCAAAGATTCTCATGGCCTTTCCAGCAAATTTAAATGCTGAGCTATTGCTGTAATAACCACATCTTTTTTCGGAGACACTGACAATTTCAGCCCCAGTTTGTTTGCCAATTCCAGCAACATTTCCTTGTTCACTTTTTGTAAAGCCCCCAAAGCCATTTCTTTCTACCCCCAGAAAACTCTTAGTAACTGAAAGAGTCATTACTATCCCACACTGTTTAAACCAATCACGTTCAACACCCAGAACAAAAGATGATAACACTTACCACTCACCACCTTTGAGCCCATCAAACCAATCCCAAATTGGTACTACAGAATAAATCCCGGACAAACCCCCAGTCTCTTATGGACCAGACGGGACCCCCTCAAGACATTTCAAGAAGGTAGCCCAGATCCTAACTTTCCTAGTTGTTTTGAGCAGGTGGGGAGTGGATATTCCAGGAGTGATGTAGCTGGTCAAAACCCCTCAGTTTTTAACAAAACAGAATTTATTTATAGAGTACCGAATGAAACACAAACAAAAGAGACCAAAATGTAGAATAAAAGCTATTTGAAAACCCAAATGACATGATATCCCCTGCAACTTAACAAAAAGCTGTTCCGATTTCCTGCAACATCCCATAAACTCATCCCCTTGGCAAAAATGTAAATTCAAACACAGGTTCTTACAAGAGTGATATCAGAGAGAGAGTCAGTCAGCCAGAAAACCTCTGATGAATCAGGGGGCCTTTCTCCTCAGCAGTTGTTTTTGACCAGCAGCTTCAAACTAAACCAAACCATAAGAATCCCTGAACTGTGAGAACTGGCCACTTCCCTTTCATTGTACAAGTGTTTAAAAAAAACCTAAGAGCCCTTTTCCCTGATTGTTGCCTTAGGCAGTATGTGTTAGCCATTATTAAAGAAGCCAGTTCAGACATATCAGCACATCTGCCTTTACAACCCTTCTTGAAAATAAAAACAAGGGGAAAACAACCTTGTTAAAGGGGCAGCATCATCACAATGCTAGTACCTTGCCTCTAACACTATGGGTTCCTATCTTATTCAACAGCCTCCTTTGCAGCACATTGTCAAAATCCTGCTGGAAATCCAAGTAGATAATATCCACTGGCTCTGCTTTGTCCAACATCCTCATTGCCTCCTCAAAGAATTCTAAGAGATTTGTCAGGCATTATCTCCCCTTGATGAAACCATGCTGTTTTTGCCCTATTTTACTATATACTTCCAAGTATTCAGAAATCTCATCCTTCGCAATGGACTCCAAAATCTGACCAACAACCGAGGTCAGGCTAATCAGCCGATAATTTGCCATCTTTTGCTTTGCTCCCTTTTTAAACAGAGGGTTACATTAGAGAATTCCAGTGCGCTGGGATACTCCCTGAATCCAGTGATACCCGAAGGATCACCATTCATGCCTCCACTATCTCTTCAGCTATCTTCTTCAGAACTCTGGGGTATAGCCCATTTGGGCCAGGTTATTTATTTGCCTTCAGGCCTTTCAGTTTTTCATGCACCTTCTCTTTGGTGACAACCGCCGTACTCACCTTTGCCCTGTCCGATGCTCTTGAATGTTTGTGATGATACTCGTGTTTTCCACTGTGAAGAGTGACGGAAAGTACTTGTTCAGTTCCTCCGCCATTTCTTTGTTCCTATTACTACATCTCCAGCAGCCTAATGTCCACTTTTGCCTCTCTTTTGCCTTTTGAATATTTAAAGAAATTCCTGCAATCTCCTGCAATTGGCTGGCTTATCCTCTTAGTTAATCTTCTCCCTCCTTATTTCTTTTGTAGCTGTTCTCTGTTGGTCTTTGTAGGCTTCCTAACCTCCTGGCTTCCCACTGCCCTTCCCCACATTATATGCTTTCTGTTTTGTTGTCCCTGACTTTCTTTGTTAGCCATGGTTGCCTTGTTGTCCCTTTAGTATGTTTCTCTTTCCAGGAATGAATTTTGCTGAGTTTCCAGAATTACTCCCAGAAATTCCTGCCATTGCTGTCTTTCCTGCTAGGCTCCTCTCCCAGTCAATTCTGGCCTGCTCCTCTCTCATGCTTCTGTAGTTGCCTTTATTCAACTGTAATACTGTTACATCTGATTCCAACTTCTCCCTCTCAAATTGGGAGTAAAATTCTATCATATTATGGTCATTGCCTCCTAAGGGTTCCTTCTCGTTAAAGTCCTTTATCAAGTCTGCCTCAATGCACAACACTAAATCCAGTATTCCCTGTTCCCTGTAGTGGGCTCCAAAAAGCCATCTCGTCAACATTCCACATATTCCTTTTCACTGCCAACCCGATTTTCCCAGTCCACCTGCATATTGAAATCCCCCATGATCACTGTAATCCTGCCTTTCTTGTACTCCTTTACTATCTCCTGGTGTATCTTGTGCCCCACATCCTGATTACTGTTTGGAGGCTTGCACAATATTCCTATTATTTTTTTTACCTTTGTGGTTCCTCAATTCTCACCACACTGATTCCACATCATCTGTCCCTATGTTGTTTCTGGCTATCAATCTTATTTCATTTCTTATTAATAAGGCAACCCCACACCATCTGCCCATGTGCTGTCTTTTCGATAGGATGTATATCCTTGGATATTTAGCTGCCAATCCTGATCCCCTTGCAGCCACGTCTTCGTGATGCCCTCCACATCATAACGGGCAATTTCAATCTGCACAATAAGCTCTTTTACCTTATTTCATATAATGCGTGCATTCAAATATGACAACTTTAATCCTGTATTTACCTTCCCTCTTCTCATTGTCATCCTTTTATCCAACATACTTGAAGTTAGATTCCTAATCCTTTCCAAACATTCTGTCCTATTTTGTGTTCTGGAGTCTTTAATAACTTCTCCCGAGTTCTCCTTTCTTTTCAATTTCGCCAATATAGTTGAATCCCATCCCCACAGATATTAACCTGTTGCTTTGTTTCGCATTGGCCATTATATTTCTTGGAGTTTTAACCTCCCTTCCATGCTCCCCCCCCCCCCCCCCCCCTCCCCCCCCCCCCCCCCCAACCTCCACCAACACCACACACACACACACACTGATTTTCTACTTCAAAATCCTGTTGAACACCCTTTTTATGTTTTCGCGAGAACATTGATCCCAGCTCAGTTCAGGTGGAGACTGTCCCAACAGTACAGGTCCCTCTGGTTCTCATGCTAATGCCAATGCCCATGAAACTGAATCCCTCTTTCCCACACCACTCCTTAGCCACATATTTACTTTCTTTATTCTTGCATCCCTGTGCCAATTTGCATGTGGCTTGGGTAGTAATCTGGAGATTATAATCCTTGAGGACCCGCTCTTTAATTAAGTTCTTAATTCCTGATAATGTCCAAATACATCCTTCTTTCCTCCTCTTGTCTGTCTTGTTTATCCTGACATGGGCCACAACAACTGGATCCTCCCTGTCCCTCTCCAATATCCTTTCAAGCCAGTTAGAGATGTCCTTCACCCTGGCACCGGGCAGACAACATACCATGCAGGACTCTTGATCCTGCTTACAAATGATACTATCTACTCCCTTAATTATAAAATCCACCACAACAACCACTTGTCCTTTTGCTCCCCCCCCCACCCCTTGAATGTCCTCCTGCACCATGGTGCCATGGTCAGCTGACTCATCCTCCCCACGACCCTGTTCCTCATGCACACGGGGAACAAGTGTCTATTGGCCAAGGTCAAAAGCTGAGGCTCCTCTGTTCCTGACTACAGGATCCACACTCCACACCCCCCACCAACCCAACCTCCGCTCCCAGCACCTTCCTTTGCAACTGCAAGAAATGCAAAACTTGTGCCCACACCTCCCCCCTTACTTCCCTCCAAGGCCCCAAGGGATCCTTCCATATCCGCCACAAATTCACCTGCACCTCCACACACATCATTTACTGCATCCGCTGCACCCGATGTGGCCTCCTCTACATTGGGGAGACAGGCCACCTACTTGCGGAACATTTCAGAGAACACCTCTGGGACACCCGGACCAACCAACCCAACCACCCCGTGGCTCAACACTTCAACTCCCCCTCCCACTCCACCACGGTCATGCAGGTCCTTGGACTCCTCCATCGCCAAACCATAGCAACACGACGGCTGGAGGAAGAGCGCCTCATCTTCCGCCTAGGAACCCTCTAACCACAAGGGATGAACTCAGATTTCTGCAGTTTCCTCATTTCCCCTCCCCCCACCTTGTCTCAGTCCCAACCTTTGAACTCAGCACCACCTCCCTAATCTGTAATCTTCTTCCTGACCTCTCCGCCCCCACCCCCACTCCGGCCTATCACCCTCACCTTATCACCCTCACCTTAACCTCGTTCTACCTATCACATTTCCAACGCCCCTCCCCCAAATCCCTCCTCCCTACCTTTTATCTTAGCCTGCTGGACACACTTTCGTCATTCCTGAAGAAGGGCTCATGCCCGAAACGTATATTCTCCTGCTTCTTGGATGCTGCGCTTTTCCAGAAACACATTTTCAGCTCTGATCTCCAGCATCTGCAGTCCTCAGTTTCTCCTACAGGATCCCTTTACCTGCCTCACTTACACTTACATTCTGCTGCTCCTGACCACTGATCAAATTTAAGATACTTAACCTACCAAGTGTGAATGCTTCCTGAAACAAAGTGTTCAGGTAACTCTCCCCCTCCTGGATGTGCTGCAGTGTCTGTAATTCGAACTCCAGCTCAGCAATTCTGAGCCAAAGTTCCTCCAGCAACCAACACTTGCTGCAGACATGGTCACTGCAGCTTGCAGTGAGATTTGCCAGATCCCACATCATACAGCTATAGGATACCTTGGCATCTTACCAACTGTCCAGATTAATTTTATCCATGGTCAGTGAAGTGGACAAAGGGTTTGCAGTTCAATTCAATTTTATTTACAAAATGTGTCTTATTGAAACACTACATGAGCATTTCCCAAATTCCCACAATAATTACTCCCTATCTTCTCTATCCAGTTGAGGAAGGACATTACCCACAAAGATCCACGTGTTTAAGTTGGACTGTTGGAATCTTCTTCCTCCCCAATGTAAGGCCAGCTCTCTTCCACAAAAGTAGGTCTTGCAGGTCAAGGCAGGTCTTCTCTTGGGTTGCCATGCAGTCTTCCTCCATGAACTTTTCTGTGAGCGTTTGCGGAGGTGGTGGCTTCTGGGTGTGTGTTTTTATCCCCCTCAATCCAGACCTTCCAGAATGTTCAGTGGCCTTTGGCCAATGGGGTTATGGCCTGGGTTCAAAGCATTCAATGGGTTCATGCCAAACCTTTCACTGTTGCCATACTGTGGAGGTATAAATTGGACACCCTCAGGCACTGACTGGAAGTCAAGGTGCCAAAGAGTCTTTCAATACTTTTTCAATACACAATCCTTGGCCTGGTTGTAATTGGCACCCTGAACCTTTGTGACGTCCTTGACTTTTGTTTTCACTGATAACTCATGGCTGCTGTTTAATTTAATGTGGCCAATTTTATGTCAGACCACAGTTTTCTGTCTGTGTGTCAACTTAGAATGTCCAGTTTTGGGCCCATTCTTCATTCTGTCTATCACTTGCTGCTTATGCTGGTTAGCATACAAGTGGTCTTATTTGGTAACTTCAGCAAATTGACTCCTCATTTTTAGGTATGCCTGTTGCTGCTCCTAGCATGCCCTCCTACAATCTCCAGAGGTTGACCCCCTGGTTTGATAGTCATTGAATGGGGGTTTCAGATTGTATGATTTAGCTGTTGTCAATGGCCCACAGTGCCTCATGGATACCCAGTGTTGAGTTGCTAGATTTGTTCAAAGTCTATCCCATTTAGCATGGTGGTAGTTCCCACAATACATTAGAGGATATTCTCAATGTGAAGACAGGACTTCATCGCCACTTGAACTATCTGGTGGTCACTCTTACTGTTACTGTCAAGGACTAATGCATCTGCAACTGGCAGATTGATGAGGATAAGATCAAGTATATTTTTTCCTGTTGTTGGCTGTTTCACTACCTGCCACAGGCCCAGTCTAGCAGTTATGTCATTTAGGACTCAGCTAGCTTGATCAGTAGTACTGCTGCCGAGCCACTCTTGGTAATGGACATTGAAATCCCCCACCCACAGTACATATACACCCTTGCCACCATTAGTGGTCCCTCCAAAAGCTGTTCAACATGCAGGAATGCTGATTTGTTAGCCAAGGAAGCATGGCACATGGTCATCATGATTTGCTTGCTCATGTTTAAACAGATTCCATGAGACTTCTTGGGGTCCAGAGTCAATGTTGAGGACTGTCTCCCAGCTCTATATCACTGTTGTGTCATCTCTGGTGGGTCTGACCTGGCAGTGGGACAGAACATATCCAAGGATGGTGGTGGTGATGTCTGGGACGTTGTCTGGAAGGTAAGATTCCACGAGTATGACTACGTTAAGCTGTTGTTTGACTAGTGGGTGATACAGAATGATGAAGGGCTTATGCCCAAAATATCAATTCTCCTGTTTCTTGGATGCTGCCTGACCTGCTGTGCTTTTCCAGTGCCACACTTTTCGACTTTGATCTCCAGCATCTGCAGTCCTCACTTTCTCTTAGTAGGTGATACAGCTCCCCAATTTTGGCACTAGGTCCACAATGTTGACAGGATTGTTTCTGCCATTGTTGTCTTCAATGCCGAGGTCGATGCCAGATCATCTCTTTATTGATACTTTGAAGTGATTGATGCAATCAAGTCGCTGGCTTGTTTTAGAGGGAAATTAAGACGCAAAAATATTGTTGTGAGTCTGGAGTGACCTTTAGGCCAGATCAGGTAAGATAGCAAATTTCCTTTCCTGAAATATATTTGTGAACGAGATGGGTTTTCCTGACAATCAACAATCGTTTCATGGCCATAATTAGATTCTTAATTCCAGATGTTATTTATTGAATTCAATTGTTCAACAAGATTTCACATGTTAGACTGGCTAGTAAGGATAGATCACCTGGAATCCAGAGAGAGCTAGCCATTTGGATACAGAATTGGCTGTAAGGTAGGAGACAGCGGGTGATGGTGGAGGGTTGTTTTTTGGACTGGAGGGTTGTGACCAGCATTGTGTTGCAAGGATCAGTGCTGAGTCCACAGCTTTTTCTTATTTATGTAAATGATTTGGATGTGAACATAGGAGGTATAGTTAGTAACTTGGCAGTGTAGTGAACAGCGAAGTAGGAAATCTCAGAGTACAATGGGACCTTGATCAGATGGGCCAATAAGCTGAGGAGTGGCAGATGGAGCTTAATTTAGATAAATGTGAGGTGCAGCATTTTGGAAAAACAAATCAGTGCAGGACTTAAACATTTAATGGTAGGTTCCTGGGGAGTGTTGCCATACAACGATGCATTGCGGTGTAGTTTCATAGTTCCTTGAAGGTGGAGTCGCAGGTAGACAAGGTAGTGAAGAAGGCATTTGGTACTTTTGCCTTTATCGGTCTGTGCATTGAGTAAAGGAGTTGAGATGTTATGTTATGGCTGTACAGGACATTATTTAGGCCACTTTGGTAACACTGTGGTCAATTCTGGTCTCGCTGCTATCGGAAAGATATTGTTAAGTTTGATTTACAAGGACGTTGCCAGAGTTGGAGGGTTTGAGCTATAAGGAGAGACTAAATAGGCCGGGACTGTTTTCCCTGGAGCGTCGGATGTCTGAGGGGTAACCTTACAGAGGTTTATAAAATCATGAGGGGTATGGATAAGGTAAATAGCTAAGGTCTTTTTCCCAAGGTAGGGGAGTCCAAAGTTAGAGGGCATAGGTTTAAAGTGAGTGGGGAAAGATGTAGAAGGGACTAAGGTGGTATCTTTTTCATGCAGAAGGTGGTGTGAGTGTGTATGGAATGAGCTGCCAAAGGAAGTGGTGGAAGCTGCTACAATTACATTTAAAATGAATCGGGATGGGTACATGACAAGGAAGAGTTTGGGGATATGGGACTAGATTAATTTAGGATATCTGGTTGGCATGGATGGGTTGGACCAAAGGGTCTGCTTCTGTGCTGTATAACTCTTGACCCTATGATGACCATCTGCTATAACAGGATTTGATCCCAGGTCCCCAAAACATTAGCTGAGTTTCCTAATTAATTATTTAGTGATAATACCATTAGGCTATCACCTCCCCATTTTCACATAACTCTTGTCCCTAGAACAAATCTAGTAAATCTTTTCTGCACCCTTTCTAAAGCATTCCTCTCCTCTATACAATGGGGTCCTCAGAATTATCCACAATACCTGTGTACAGCTGTGGTCAAAGAAATGCTTTATAAAGGTTCATCTTAATTTCCTTAATTTTATACTCAGTACCTCGAGAGAGGACAGAAAGCTGACATGCTTTCTAAACTGATTTTTCATTCTGTCCCTCTGTTCTTTATCTGCATTTTGGAATTTTTATCATGGATTCCCTCTTCCAATTTATTTCGCTAGAAGTATGGGCCTTGGACATTTTAAATTTCATTTGCCACATGACTGCCCATTCCACCAACTTGTCTACGCTCCCTTGGAGCCCCTCACTCTCCTCTTTCAAATTCATAACACTTCCTAGCTTTTGAAACTGTGCCCTGTGCACCAAAGTATGGACCATTAAAATCTACGAAAAAGCGGTGGATTCCCCCAGGACAAAGGGCGGCACGGTGGCACAGTGGTTAGCACTGCTGCCTCACAGCGCCAGAGACCCGGGTTCAATTCCCGCCTCAGGCGACCGACTGTGTGGAGTTTGCACATTCTCCCCGTGTCTGCGTGGGTTTCCTCCGGGTGCTCCGGTTTCCTCCCACACTCCAAAAATGTGCAGGTCAGGTGAATTGGCCACTCTAAATTGCCTGTAGTGTTAGGTGCAGGGGAAAATGTAGGGGAATGGGTCTGGGTGGGTGCGCTTCGGCGGGTCGGTGTGGACTTGTTGGGCCGAAGGGCCTGTTTCCACACTGTAAGTAATCTAATCTAATCTAATCTAATCTAATCTAAAAAAAAGGGGTTGACCTGTCCTACCTGCCAATCTCCCTTCCCACCGATCCGCTCCACCCTCCCCTCTGACCTATCACCTCCATCCCCATCCCCAGTCACCTATTGTACTCTTTACTACCTTCTCCCCAGTCCCACTCACCCCCCCCATTTATCTCTCCACCTGGAGGCTCCCTGCCTCTATTCCTGATGAAGGGCTTTTGCCCGAAACATTGATTTTCCTGCTCCTCGGATAATGCCTGACCTGCTGTGCTTTTCCAGCACCACTCTGATCTAAACTCTGGTTTCCAGCATCTGCAGTCCTCACTTTTGCCTAGTTTTTCCCCCAGGACAAATTTTTGTATAACTTCCTTCATTCTAAAAATGACCATTCACCATTACTCTCTGCTTCTTGTCACTTTTCAACTTCGTATCTTAGCTGAGAAGTTCTGCCATTTAATCAAAATTTATTAAAGTTCATGTACATTTCTTCAATCATATTATTATCATCAACCCACTCCATTAACTTATCAAATAAACTCAGTCAAGTTAATTAAACAAGCTTTAACAAATTCTTTAACAAATCCATGCTGGCTTTCCTCAATTATTTGCCCAAGTAGCTGTAGCCCAGATATTGTGATCAGGGTGGAAACATAATTTTTGACCATGATTAGGTGAACAGTTTACTATTTCCCTTTTAATGAATTCAGCACTAGAAATTCCCAGACAGGGGCCTACTGGAAGAAATCATCATAGACGCATCCCCTTTTTGCATCAGTGTGTCATGTTTTGTGAATTAAATGCCCAGTAGCACAAACGGAGACCTTTACATTTCCTGTGAATGGATAAGAATGTAAGTTAAGTGTGGTATAAGGGTGGCAGGTGCATGAGGGCAATAGGATGCCAGTTTGATAGGGTCCAAGGTTAATGAGGAGGAATAGAGTGCCAGGTGGGTACAGTAGGTTGAGTGCTAGAAGGCCAAGGTGCTAAGTATGTGAAGTGGATTAGCACCACGTAGTTAGGGTGCCAGGTACGTGAGATAATGTTTAGGGTAGGTCAAAGATCAGGGCAGGAGCGGAAGTAGTGAGGGAGGAGAAAGATGTCAGTTCAGGTCAGTTCAAGGCCAGGTGAAGATATATCAGATTGGCCTTTGCTCAGAGGGTGGAAGATAGTACAAAGTTTGGGTGTGAGAATGACTGTTGCAGAGAGAGTGGAGTAAGAAGATAATGTGGAGTTCAGGGATGTCAGGTCAGGGTAGGGTTATGGGTGATGGTTAGGTAGGGATTTTTGAACAGGGTGTGTCAGATCCAAGGTTGTTTAGGCTGGTGCGGAGGTTGTCAGGTCAAGCAAATCCTTCCAGATCTACTCTTCTTTTCTTCTATTTAAAATTTTGACAAATTATAACAAATGCAGTGGGTGAGGGATGAGACTTAGGAAGTGAGAAAGCCACAAAGGGATCAGTTCCATGTTTTACTTCTCTTTCAAGGCACAATGGGGACTCAAGGGTTAAACATTCCCACTGCAGTCTCAATTAGAAGCCTGTCCTCTTACAATATAGACAGAACAACTCAGTAGGGGGGACGCTGACTGTATCCCAGAAGAGCAACCTAGTGGAGCCACACATGTGGATTCCTCTGCAGCCTCAGACAGAGGTATTTGTCCTCCCCAGACAAGACTATTAGCCTTGGCCGCACCCCTGTTAAACTGCCTCCTGCTCCCATTGTCTTACTTCCGCTCCACATTAGCATAGGTACGTGAATTCCCCCATTGAGAATAGGCAAAACCCTTCTATCTTAATCTCTTCCCATCAACACATGATCATGAAGAATATGATAATCAGCCTCTGTAATCCATTCGCACGTTATCATAGAATATCGACGTTCATCGGGTTTTTTAAATTCATAATAACCTATCTTAATGTATTACAATTATCTATGTAATGACAATAAACCATGTGACTGATAAACCTTTTGTTTAATCTCTGGAAAAAATACTGTCCGTGTATGTAGGGCAGAGATTCATGGAGAAGTGTCACCACAAGTAGACACACGACTACTTTTGGGGACATTGAGAATCTTTCGCCAGCTGTCCAATAATAAAGCATCTACAGTTGTACTGAAACTTGTGTCATCCGGATTTGTGGAACAAAATATACATCAACATTTGGTGCCGTGACTTGGACCTCAACATAGGGAATGTCTCACTGGGCTGAGTAAGTGACACGAAAGTTTGAATTGAATAGAATTTGAGTGGTAAGGGCACCCCGCGGTATTTTACCCGAAACTGCTCTTTGCGTACAGCCAGACAATCCGTCCCTTGCCCAGTGGAACTGGTGCCTTGAAGAGGTTGAACAAACCACTCGGACCCAGCTTGTAAGGTTGGAAAGTTTTGTCAGATTGCTCTGAATTGCTGCGGAGTGACATTGGCTACTCTATATTGTTCCTGTAGGAAAAAGGTCGGGACTGGGGACCCCGGTCAGGGAAGTGGTCATCACTACCTGATGGATTCAGTTTAGGGAGCTGCCTCTTTCAGATATGGCTGGTGGAAATCAATATATAATAAGGAAAGAGGGCAGGCTTAGTAAAATTCTCACCCCGCAGTATTGATATGGCCGGTGGAAATTGCTTATAGCAGAGCAAGGTGTTCATAAGGTAAAATGGCTCAGTCCCTGTATGTAGTTGGGAAGGGGGACAATCTGTGAGAAAATACCTGATCAGGAAAATGGGTCTAGAGGTTGTAGGCCCCTCTGAGAGATTGGTCATTTTGGTAAATTGCTTATATAAAAATTAAAGGATATCCAGTTTTAATTTTTGAGTGATTGTGATGGTATGTGAGGTGAAAACTTTCACTTGAGTGGTGAATTGATTCCAAAAGTATGACTTAGCACTTTTAATTGCGATCACATTAAAACAATTGACCGGGGTGTCAGTTTCGGGTTTGTGTTGTTGTTTGTTCTTTGTTTCTTGTTTGTTTGTTTACAGAATGCTGGGCTGAACTCTAAAATGCCAGAAAAAGGCTGTTTCCAGGGAGAAGTAAGTCTTGCCTCTCTGAGAAGGGTGGCCAAGCGTTGGTCTGCCGTTTCACGGAGGACACAGAAGTGCCCTGTTGAAAGAGTCAGGTGGAGGGAAAGGAAATATAGAGGGTGGGTGCAGAGACCCTTTGTGGGGTAGGATTCATGTGATCCAATGTCTGGATGCATTTGGGAAGGTGGCTGAGGGCCATCAGTTCCCTAAAATTAAAGAGATCGCAGACAGCATCCCGAGGGCTCTTTCGGGAAGCCCTCCCACCACCGCGTCGCCCTATTCCCCTCAATACCCCCAAAGTTACTGTCAGTGCTGAGCAATCTGACCCTCGGGTGGACAAGATTGCTGCTTTGGTCCCTCTTGGCCAAGCAGGGAGAGGCTGTTACAATTCTCAATACTAGGCTACAAGCTACTCGTGCCAGTACTCTGCAGGGTCCTAGTGTCTGAACGGAAAGCAGTGGTGATTTGTGAAGCTTATCTGCTCATTCCTTAACAAAAAATCTAAACCCAACGTTGAGGAAAACCACCTCAGACTTTAACATTTATTCATTAAGTGGAGGAATTAAAGTGAACTTTATATAGTTTAATTTAAAAATTGTAAAACAGAGCGTAAAGGTGGATCTGGATATACTAAACCAACAATATTATTTTCAGAAAATGATACTGGTTGAGTCTTTGTTTCGGATTCGTTTACCTCCACTTAATTTTAAGACTGCTGCATCTCCTTTGTCAGTATGGAGTACCATTCGTTGCTTTATTCCATGTCAATTTCCCTTCCTCACTGAGAACTGAAGTGTCAGTTCAACATTATCTTGCAAAAAAATCATGTAAGAAAGGTTAAGATACCATTATAAATATGTGTCTTTGGGTTAGTCATTATTTGTGCATATGAAGCATCTTGACAAGACTTTTATTAATGCTGCTGCAGTCATTTCACAGTCTAGGACATTATAAATGAGCAATGACTGATCAGAACTGCTTGTGAAAAAACCAAATTGGGGATTTAAATTGAAAGACTAGAACCAGGTAATTATAATAGAGTTCAGAGTTGGAAACAGTGTACATTCTACATTTTCGCACTGGATTGTAATTAAATGAATTTCCAGTTTATATTGAAGACTCTTAACAAAACTCCTACTCGATAGGAAAAAACTTGTGATTTGGACAACTGTATGTAATTGAAAAATCCTGTTACAATTTCATATATACAACACTAAGCAGATTTGAATCATTTCTGTGACTTTGAAATCCGTTTGTTCATTCTTATTATTTCACAGTGCGACGTTTAGTCACTTGTTCAGTTTTCATCCCTCATTAAATATGCTTATTACTCGATATTTTAAAACAAGTTGTACTATCTTGAACTGCATTATCACAGTTAGTTAATCAATTAATTGGCAAGACTTTATACATTTCCACATTGTCAGTGATCTGTGTCATTGCCTCATGGTTATGTTAAAGCATGGCTGCTTTGATTAATGTTCAGTTGGTGACAGAAGTTATGGCAATATGAGGAAACATGTAGGTAGCATAGCAACTGAGGAACCGTAAAGGGAAAGTGAGACTTTGTGTTCCTCATGCAAAGCACTGGCACTGAAACAAGAGTTTGAAGAACCTTCTTTGTAGTAGCTAATTTTATTTTTTACTCGATAAGCTTGCCTAGGAGTAGGCCAAATCTAATTGATGGGATTCTTTCCACTACTATTTAGATTAGATTAGATTACTTAGATTAGATTACTTACAGTGTGGAAACAGGCCCTTCGGCCCAACAAGTCCACACCGACCCACCGAAGCGTAACCCACCCATTCCCGTACATTTACCCCTTTTACCTAACACTACGGGCAATTTAGCATGGCCAATTCACCTGACGTGCACATCTTTGGACTGTGGGAGGAAACCGGAGCACCCGGAGGAAACCCACGCAGACACAGGGAGAATGTGCAAACTCCACACAGTCAGTCGCCTGAGTCGGGAATTGAACCCAGGTCTCTGGCGCTGTGAGGCAGCAGTACTAACCACTGTGCCACCGTGCCGCCCAAATTCAGACAGGTTTTGCCAATTGGCCTATGGAATGTATAACTATAAACCGATCTGGGGCCAGATTAGCAGTTTCTTGCACTGCACACACTGAAGAACATCTGAGACAACTGCATTATGGATGTAGGTTTGCTTGTTGAGTTGGAAGGTTCATTTTCAGCCATTTCGGCAACATACTAGGTAACATCTTCAGTGAGCCTCCAGACGAAGTTCTGGACAGTATGGGGGCAATACTTCTCTTAGACGTTGAAATTGGATGTATTAATGACATGTTTATAAAAAGGGAACAGGAGAAACAGCATAAACAAGCTAAAGCTGAATAACATAAACAAGAGGGGCTAAAATAGCAAAGCTGTAGAGAGAACCTAAGCAGTTCTCGGGATCCCAAGCTCAGGTCTGGCATACCAACCCTGTTTGAGGAGGGAGGGAATGATACCGAGGTAGAGGGGGAATGGGGATTTTATCCCAGTGCACCGGTGCCTCCCGTTGAGCCACCTTTGACTCCGTCCCCGCTGCTGTACCGAGTCCCTATATAGCTGATCGGGTTAAGATGCGCTCTAGGAAACCAGCGATGCCCTGTTACCTTTGCACTGGAGTTCACCATCTCCATGTCACCCATCCCCCCCAAAACTATGCTCCCCTTAAGACAGCTACTGAACCCCAAGGTAGATGAGGAAGATGAGCCACCAATTATCGATGTCCCCTGGAAAGCCCAAGAGATTATCGTGATTACGAATCAGGCTCCAGACCTCTAAACATAAACCTGCCCAATTCATCCAAAACGTCCGGTGCACAATTCAAATGGACGATGCAACACCCCAGGATCTGTTTGCTGCCTGGTGTATGATCTTGTCACCAGAAGAAGTTACTAGGTGGCAGGAACAAATGGGACAGGGTGATGGAAAGGGACCAGTCCATGTTTATGATAATTTATGACAGATTCAAAGAGGACACCTCGAATGTTGAGGGCATGGTATGTACATATAACATGGATTGTTCTGACAACACCAGGACACAGATGAGGAGAGGCCTTATTAATTACTGGGATGTCTAGAATGATCTCAAGTTGCCTCTAAAGGTCATACAAAAACTGTGTTTGTTCAGTTGCCCCACGATCACAACGCACTTTCAGCCAGTACTAATGAAATTCATTGGGACCAGAATACCACAGACCTGCCACATGAACATGTGGGCGGCACGGTGGCACAGTGGTTAGCACTGCTGCCTCACAGCGCCAGAGACCCGGGTTCAATTCCCGCCTCAGGCGACTGACTGTGTGGAGTTTGCACATTCTCCCCGTGTCTGTGTGGGTTTCCTCCGGGTGCTCCGGTTTCCTCCCACAGTCCAAAGATGTGCAGGGAAGGTGAATTGGCCATGCTAAATTGCCCGTAGTGTTAGGTAAGGGGTAAATGTAGGGGTATGGGTGGGTTGCGCTTCGGCGGGTCGGTGTGGACTTGTTGGGCCGAAGGGCCTGTTTCCACACTGTAAGTAATCTAAAAAAAAACATATGGACTTCACTTTTTATGTGGATGGCAGCTCAGCTACTTTATTTCACCTACAGTTCAGCAATGCTCCGGATACGCAATTGCTATGGATTCTGAAGTGGTTGCACATACAGGCTGTGCTGAATTGTTTGCCCTCACTCAGGCTTGCCTCTTGGCGGAAGGGAGTTCGGCCAATATTTATACGGATTCTTGCTATGCTTTCAGCATTGCCCATGGATATGGCGCATTATAGGAGCATAGGGGACTTTTAACCTTCATGGGGCAACCCATTAGTAACGCTGGTTTTGTGCAAAATCTCTTGCAGGCCTCACAGTTACCGTCCAGCCTAGCGGTGAAGCTGACAGAATCTCCAAGGACAATGTGCAAGTTGATGCCGCTCCCAAGCAGGCAGCCTTACACCCCACTTTCCTGTTCCGTTGGGCTCACAGCAACATCTTGTTACAAAAGGTATGAGGACAGGTATGCCAGACCTAGGTGAGATACGTCACTTACAGGGGGACACTCCTGCAGAGTAACACAGACTGTGGGTCACAGATGTGGTGCACCCTTAATGTTCATACCAAACTGTGGGACTGGTCTCTGTTCCTTCTTTGCCAACCTTGGTGGATTATGTACATAACTGTACACACGTCGGCAAGGAGGGAATGGTCAGCTACAAACCTGGTGGCACCCTAATTCCCAAAACAATGGCTGAGAAATGAGTCAAAGCATGCTTGACCTGCAAAAAGACAAATGCTAGAAAAGGGATGCCTTGCAGTTCTGGGAGTACTCCCTTGCATGGTGGACCTTTCAATTGTCTACAACTAGATTTCATAGAATTACCCAGGGTACAATATTATAAGTACTGTTTGGTAATAGTGGATGTCTTCAGCGGGTGATTGAGGCAATCCCAACAAGGGACAACTCGACTGCAACAGTGGTAAAATATTGTTGAAAGGAATAATTCCCCACTATGGACTCCCAGAGACAATAAGCTCAGACAATGGGCCACACTTTGTGGCTAAAATTAACCAGGGGATCTGCAGGGAACATGCAATAAAACAACAATTCCATTGCACTCACCACCCAAAAGTGGCTGGAATGGTGGAATGAGCGAATGATGGAATGAGCAAATGGTACCCTAAAAAATAAGCTGACAAAGCTAAAACAGGAAACAGGCCTAAGTTGGTTGAAGGTCCTATCCTTGGCCCTGTTCCACATGAGGGTTACCCCTTCAAGCAAAACCGGTCTGTCTCCTGCTGAGGTGGTTTATGGGAAGCCCATGAGGACTCCATGGGGACCCTGATATAGTCCGACCACCCCTCCCTGAGAGACTAGATATGAACACCCTGAGGGAGTAGGTGATGGCGTACCTGCAGGGGCTAACCAAGTCTCTCCAAAGTTTGCATTCGCAGATACCCCTGGCTTACCAAGAGAGCGACGATCTGCCTGACAGGGACTACTCCACTGCTGAGCCAGGGGATTTCATCCTGATAAAGGACTGGGACTGTAGGAAGCTGGGACCAAGATGGAAAGGACCATTCCAGGTGCTGCTGACCAATCCCACAGCTGTGAAGGAACAAGGGCAGCCCCGATGGATACACAGAACCAACTGCAAAAGAATCAGCGTAGAAGCCAACAACAACTAAGGACGAAGATGTTTTCCATACGAGTGACATTGGTGACTTTGGGAAATGGGGCCTTGAGAATAGATGGATTCCAAATTGACACCTCTCAGCATAATACCTTTTTGCACCTAGCCTATCAGATAGCCTGTGTAATAGGGAGAGACACCCACTGCTGGGTATGTGCCCAAAAGCTACCCTACTCGGTGGGAGGAATCTCTTTGTGGCCCGTACCTTTTCATTGGCATGAATTGGCCGAATGGCTACTTCGTCAAAGCCTTTCTGGTGACCTTGCTAACACCGATAACACACGAGAGCGGCAGTCAGCAGGGTATAACCTGACCTCATTCAGGGACTGGTATCTCCCTAATTACAACCAACCGCATAGGCCTCTCTCCCTTGTCATCCTCAACAATATTTGTTTCAGGCGGGAAGGAAAGCCCTCCAAAGATAATTACATGGGAATGAATGAATGCTCCTCTGCCACCTCTGGGTCGAACCTATTCTGAATTTAACAGAATATGGGTAATTTATATTTGATACAACAGAACCTCAGGCCACCTCTGGAATAATCCTGCTCCCAGGCTGTTGGGGGGT
Source organism: Chiloscyllium plagiosum (assembly GCF_037043375.1). Lineage (NCBI taxonomy): Eukaryota > Metazoa > Chordata > Chondrichthyes > Orectolobiformes > Hemiscylliidae > Chiloscyllium > Chiloscyllium plagiosum. The sequence goes on from NW_028270141.1 coordinate 49,392,868, forward strand.
GGGGGTGGTGGGTTGCTGTTTCCACTCTGACAGCTTACAAAGGCACATACTTTCTTTGCAGGTTGAAAGCCTACCCCTGGCCTCCCTCCGATTGGGTGGGGCCATGTTACATGGGGTATGTTGTACCCCGCAATTACGTTTTGGGCAACTTGCCCTCACCCCCGAGATCCAGAAGGTCCCTCACCAGGTTCCACACCTGGGTGGGAATGATCTCTCCCCCGACAGAATCTATTTACATGCCCAAGAACATAGTCAGCTCAGGACCATATGGGAAAGGGTTGCCAATGATACGGCTAGTGCTTTATCTGAAATTAACGTAGTGCTACTTGCATTTATGACTGTGGCCCTCTAAAATCAGTTGACCCTGGACTTCCTGCTAACCAAGGAGGGTGGTACCTGTGCTATTGTTGGAGCAGAGTGCTGCACCTACATCCCTGATGAGTCCACTAACATTACTGACCTCTCTAAACACATCACGCAGGAAATCCAGACTCTCCACACTATTGGCAATGGCTTTAGCAATGGCATGGAGGGGTGGCCACTAGAGGGCATTCTTAGAGGACTGGGAGGCCTGCTGGTACATATTGGAATTACAATACTAATTGTAATTGCCTGCATTCTAGTGCTGTAGTACTTATGGCCACTGTTGTCCAAATGTTTTCACTCTCGACTCTGAGGGGACCTGGTTGACCATCGATTGATCAATGGGAGTGAATGAGGAAATTACAAAGCCGCAAAGGGATCAGTTCCATTTTTTACTTCGCTTTCAAGGCAATCTGGGGCCTCAAGGGTTAAACATTCCACTGCCAAAGAGACTCACTGCAGTATTATTTAGAAGCCTCTCTTCCTACAATATAGGCAGAACATCTCAGTAAGGGGGAGGCTGACTGTATCCCAGAAGAGGAGTCCAATGGAAACACACTTGTGGATTCCTCGGACAGAGGTATTTGTCCTTCCCAGACAAGACACCTAGCCTTCGCCACATCCCTGTTAAACTGCATCCTGCTCCCATTGTCTTACTTCCCCTCTATGATTAGATTAGATTAGATTAGATTACAGTGTGGAAACAGGCCCTTCGGCCCAACAAGTCCACACCGACCTGCCGAAGCGAACCCACCCATACCCCTACATTTACCCCTTACCTAACACTACAGGCAATTTAGTATGGCCAATTCACCTGACCCTGCACATCTTTGGATGAAGGGCTCCAGCCCGAAACATCGATTCTCCTGCTCCTCAGATGCTGCCTGACCTGCTGTGCTTTTCCAGCCACACACTCTCGATTCTGATCTCCAGCATCTGCAGACCTCTCTTTCTCCCTGATGTTAAAGATCTACAGCACAATTGGGAAGGAAAGCAGGAGTATCTTCCCTCATGTTCCAGTAAATATTTATCCGCCAATGTTGAAGAGCACTGATCTGGTCATGATCACATTGCTTTGGTATGAACATTGACTGTAATATTTCCTCTGTGGTAACAGTGATGATTCTTCGAAAAGATTTCATTGCTTGGAAGGTGCTTTTGTTAGAGACAAAAAAAAAACAGCAGATGCTGGTATCCAATATAGACAGGCTGGAAGAACACAACAAGCCGGCAAGCATCAGGAGGTGATGAAGTCGACGTTTCGGGTGTAACCCTTCTTCAGGACTGGGGTTGGGTGTAGGGGGAGCTGCAGATAAAGGGGTGGCAGGCTCAGCATGGTGAAGTGGGGATAGGTGAAGACAGGTGGAGGGTATGACCTACTTGGTCGATGGGAGGAATGAATCCGGTTGGTGGCAGGGAGCAGTGGAAGGGATGGGGCGGAGCTGGGAAGGGAGCCAGGGAATGGGAAGGGAGATTATTTGAAATTGTTGAGTCCTCTGGGCTGTAGGCTGCCGAGGTGGAAGATAAGGTATTGTTCTTCAAATTTGCAGTGTGGCTTGTTGTGGCAATGGAGAAGGCCAACGATGGTCATGTCGGAAAAGGGTGGTTAGGGGAATTGAAATGGGTGGTGACTGGGAGGTCTAGTCAGCCCATGTGGGCCTGGCTGTGATGCTCGGTGAACTGTTCCCTAAGTTTCATTCTGTCTCCCCAATGTAGAGAAGACCAGAGCAGGAACACCTGATGCAGTAAACGAGGTTGGAAGAGAGGCAGGTGAACCTCTGTCTCACCTGGAAGGACTGTTTGGGGCTATGGATGGAGATAAGGGGGGTGGTGTACCTGCAGGTTTTGCATCTTTTCCAGATGCAGAGCAAGCTACCTGGAGGTTCGAGTGGGTCGTTGGGAAGAGTGGCATAAACCAAGGACAGTCGAAGGGAATGGTCCTTGCGGAAGGCAGAATGGGGTGGGAAGGGGAAGATGTTCTTGGTGTTGGGACCTGGTTTGGAGTTGGTGGAAATATTTAAGGATGATGCATAAGATGCAGAGACTGGTAGGGTGATAGGTGAGGATAGCCACTTATTTTGACCCCATTGTCCCAATTCCTCCACCTCTGCTGCATCTGCTCGGACGAGGATACCTTCCACTCGTGAGCATCCCAGATGTCCACCTATTTTGAAAAACATATTTTTCCTCCCTCTGACATTCAGACAGCCCTCCACCACACCACCTCCATTCCCTATTTCACTGCTCTAAACCCTCCCAACACAATAAAGACAGAGTCCCCCTTGTCCTCACCTACCATACTACCAGTCTTCATATCCAACCCATCATACTCAAACACTTCTGCCAACTCCAACTAGACCCCACCACCAAGAATATCTTCCCCTCCCCACCCCCTCTGTGTTCCACAAAGACTGTTCCCTTTGACAGTCCGTGGTTTGCATCATTCTCCCCACCAACCCCCCTTGAACTCCCAGTTACCTTCCCCTGCAACCAGAAAAGATGCAAAACCTGCTGGTACACCACCCCCTCCCCCTCCACCTTCATCCAGGGCCCCAAACAGTCCTTCCAGATGAGATAAAGGTTCACCTGCCTCTCCTCCAACTGAGTCAGGTGTTCCCAGTGTGATCTTCTCTCCAGCCTTCTGGAAGGTGCTTTGGGACATCCTGAATTCATGAAAGAAGCCACATAAAAACAAATTGATTCTTACCTCCACACCTTTTCAATCGCATGTGTCCGCAATTCCATTTACAGTGTCAGCCTCAACATATTCCTACTTATTGCACAATCAAAGTAGGCAGAAATGTTCATAATTCCTCCACCATCATTTCTCTTGGCATCTATTTGAGTCTTTGTTTGAAATACTTCCTTGCAGATTCGATTTGGCGATGCTGGTGTTGGACAGGGGTGTATGAAGTTAAAAATCACACAACACCAGGTTATAATCCAACAGGTTTATTTGGATGCACTAGCTTTCGGAGCGCTGCTCCTTCATCAGGTGGATGTGATGAAGGAGCAGCGCTCCCAAAGTTAATACATCCAAATAAACCTGTTGGACTATCACCTAGTATTGTGTGATTTTTATCCTTGCAGACTGATGGTAGAAATTACACATATTGTTGATGTGTCTTTCTATTGTCTCATAGAGAAGCTATTACTACTAAGATTATGTTAAGATGCTGCCCTCTAGTTACAGCTTTATGTTTAATCTTCAAGTCCAAGGCAGTTTCTATTCATTGCCTCACAGCTTACAGTTGCACGTTGATGCAAGTTGTCTGTTTTTCTTATGCACAGCTTACTGCAGCTAAGTTGCACTTGTTACCTCTGATTATTCAACAAATGGAGATCCCAACATGTACAAAGGCAAAATAAAAACACAACACAATGCAGAAATATATCACATCACAAATATAATACAACTAACAAACATACCACAAAACAGAACTGATGTGGAGGTGCTGGTGTTGGACTGGGGTGGACAAAGTTGCAAGTCACACAACACCAGTCATGATTTAGAGATGCCGGTGTTGGATTGGGGGTACAAAGTTAAAAATCACACAACACTAGGTTATAGTCCAACAGGTTTAATTGGAAGCACACTAGCTTTCGGAGCGACGCTCCTTCATCAGGTGATAGTGGAGGGCTCGATCGTAACACAGAATTTATAGCAAAAATTTGCAGTGTTTCCACATGTAATAGTGGTATCTACGTCCACAATCTGACACGTCTTGCAGCGTCCACCATGACAGGGTTATATGGAGTTGTCCTGAGAGCCGGGCAGTTTGCTACGAACAATGATATGTTTGAGGTTTGGCGGTTGTTTAAAGGCAAGTAGTGGAGATGTGGGGAAGGTCTTGGTGAGGTGCTCTTCCTCACTGATAATGTGTTGCAGGTCACGAAGAACATGACATAATTTTTCAGCCCCTGGGAAGTACTGAACAACGAAAGGTACCCTATCATTTGCAGCACGTGTCTGTTTCCTGAGGAAGTCATCCTCCAAGGTGGACTTTGGGACAGGCAGCAGAGGAAAGTGGCCGAGCAGAGGCTGATAACTAAGTTCGGTACCCAGAGGGAGGGCCTCAACCGGGACCTTGGGTTCATGTCACATTACAGGTGATCACCATTGCACTACACTCACACACAGATATTCCTACAAACACACACTCTCACATACACATGGACACAGGTACACACAGACGCGCACACAGACACCCACACACACCCTTATAGACACACACCCACACTCACACATGCACCCCCTCACAGACTTAAGACACTCTGCACTCACTACACACACACACACACACACACACACTTTCTCACACTCACAACCCCCACCCCATACAGACACACACACACAGACAGACAAAGACCCACATGCACACATATATTTTGTGGGGTGAATTTGTACTTGCAGAGTTACATTGCACTTTGCTCAAAAACTGCATACATTCATGTAGAACTCTGAGCTCAAAAACTGCATGTATTTATGGAAAACTCTGTTATCTCACTTTTTAGATAACAGGGGGCTAACACCTTCAACATATTGTCTAGCTATCACCATTGTTAACAGCTAACCTGAGAATGCAACTTTTAAAAAAAGGTTTTGTGATTTACACATGAAAGAAGTGAAACTATCACTGTATTTTAACAGATGAAAGGCTTAACAGACAACCAATATTTCAATGTATAATTTCAGTTACATCACACTGCAAATTTTTGCTATAAATTCTGTGTTACGATCGAGCCCTCCACTATCACCTGATGAAGGAGTGTCACTCCGAAAGCTAGTGTGCTTCCAATTAAACCTGTTGGACTATAACCTGGTGTTGTGTGATTTTTAACTTAACACAACACCAGGTTATAGTCCAACAGATTTATCTGAAATGACAGCTTTCAGAGCAAAGTGGAGACTTCACCTGATGAAGGATCATTGCTCCGAAAGCTTGTGATTTCAAATAAACCTGTTGGACTATTACCTGGTGTCATGTGACTTCTGACAAAGTATAAAAGCCTATAACACAGAGGTTTTACCACAATGCTGAAATACATCAAAATGGAGATATATGACAAATTATGTAGCACATACACTTGCAGAACAAAACTGTATCCTTTTTAATGCATCTTGTAGTCTGTTCATATTTTATTGAACAACAATCATCAACTGTGTAGATGTTAATCAAGCTAAACATTTTTATTCTCACCAAAGGCTGAACAATTAAAACAGCTCAAAGTTGCAATATTGTAGAAAGTTCAAACAGAATTCAGTAGTTTTACTAAAGGTTGAAATGCATCGTCAGTCCCTATTCTTCTGCTCTTTGGCTGGAACTGGAGTGACGACTTGAATAAATGTTTTCAGTTCAGGCTCTATGTGGTAACTGATGTCTTGGAGAAGGCAGAGAACCATCCTTATTTCTCTTTGGCGTTGTTTGATTGCTTGTAAATGGTAAAGAGCTATTCAATAAATCTTACCAATCCTGCACTTTTCCCATAGCACTGCTCTTCGAGTCTTTGTCCAAGTCCTTTTCGAAAGTTACTATTGAACCTGCTTCTGCCATTCTGTTAGACACTGCCTTCCAGATCAAAAACTTCACTGCATTAAAAAAAGACAGTTTAATTGCCCCTCAAGTTCTTTATCTTAAACCTCTGTACTCCCTTTACTAATCCTCCTGCCAACATATCAAAACCCCACATGATTTTGAACATATTATCCCTTCCCTCACCCTCTCTTTTCTGAGGAGAACAATCCCAGTTTCTCCAGCCCTCCACCCATCTGAAGTCCATAATTCCAAGTCCCTTTTTTTTGTGAAATCCCACCTGCACTTTTTCAAAGGCCTTGACATGCTTTCTAAAGACTGGGCCTAGAACTGAACATAATTTTAACCCGTATTGTGGTCTAACCTAATAGAAAGTTTAGTGGGTTCTCTCGCTTGTGTACCCAATGTCTCTCTTCATAAATTCCAGCATGGCATGTGCTATTTTTGAACAGCTTTATCAACTAGGGCTATACCCTTCAAATCAAAACCTACCTTCTTAATCTAATCTTCACCATGAAGTGGTGTTCTATGATGTTCAGGCCGCTGTGTTGTGATGCTTTGACAGAACTATTACTTGTATTTATTTTACAGACAATGGGCTATGTTCACCTTCATCAGTGGAAACAGCCCTAGAGGCAGCCAGCTAAATCACATTGAGAACACTCCATGATGCATTTTCTCCATCAGCACAATGCCACCCATATCCATTCTGACATGCATGCTATTCCCTAGAGGTAGCAGAGGGAGATTCCAGGGAAGTCGGAACCTCCGTGCTTTAATAGAGATGTAGCCAATCCAAAAGGCTTCTGCTCTAGGGATCCCCTGACTCTTTGCCCACCCACCCCAAATACCCCCAGCCTACTGTAGGCCTCTTCAATATAACCTTTGCTGAAGGTATCAGAGAATGTAATTTGTATTCGTGCTACTTGACCTCACTTGCCTGCCTCAGCAGCACCTCTTGACTATTGTTAGCTAGACATGGCTGTATTCCTTTTTTCAGGCCTCTCCCTTCCTTTATCAACCCACTGTCCTTAACTGACCAAGTTCCTGGAACTGGCTTCTTAAATGGACATCTTCAGGAAAATCCAGACCAATGAGCCACTTCCAGGTTGCTGATCTAGAATGGAGGCTGATGTCAGCATCACAACCCAACTTGGAAAAGCCAATCCAGTTAGTTCAAATCTTGCTACAGCAGCACAAGAATTATATTTCAAGTTTAAACAAATAATCTTTAAATAAAGAGTTAAATAACTATATATCCACCAAACAGGTTCACACCCTTCAAAGAAGGAGATATGCTGACCTTGCCTAGCTTGGGCATACTTTTGACTCCAGTTCCACATCAATATTGTTGACTGTTGCCGGCCTTCTGGAGTGGGCAAGCAAGCAACATTCCTTGTTCCTGTCAGTCAAACAGCCAATTACTGCAAAGGCCATGCAAAATGCTGCTCCTTTAAGTTACCACACAAAAAAGATTATGGAGGCTGTGCATTTAAATAAATCACCCGCATACTCCAGAAAAGAACTTAAATGGAACATTGCAAGCAAGCTACTCTGTGGTCCAATTGCCTCTCAGGGCAACCACAGATCGACAATAAGTCCCAATGATGCCCATGTCCCAAGAATGAACATACAAAATAGGTCAGCTGCTTGGGATATTTAGCTATCTCCCTATACTTTCCAGTGCACTCTTGCTCTGATGATAACTGGAAAGATTTCTGTGCCTATTCAATAACGTTGAAGGATCCTCTGTGCAATTCACTTTTGCTAATACTTCACAATATGGTATCTCAAAGCCTCACCTGTCTTTCCTGTGACCAACACCAAGATTTAATGTTGGTCCAATGCTTACCAATACAAAGATACAGAAATGCCTCAGGACTTGTCTTATCCATTAAAAAATGCAACAAATCGTACACATTGCTAATCTCATTTGGCCATTTTAGGAAGGTGGCAAGACTCAGAGACACTGTTAAATGAGGAATCTATTCCTGCTTTCTGGCAGTCGTGCTCATTTGTATTCTCTTGAGAACAGTTTAATTAAACTTAATGCCTGGGAGAAGGTATGGGCCATTATTTCTCATATAACTCCTGGTATGAAAGCAAGAAAAGTCCCATTTCAATTAGAAATCATTTAGAAGTAAGTTAGAAAGAAAAATATAAAACCAAATCTTCCCAATTTCCTAACTGATCAAACTCCATTTAAAAAGTCACATCATACAAAATTCTGATGCACTATATAGGTATCCACAATTTTATGCATCCACAATAAAACTGGAGGAGGATACAAAAGAAAATGATTTCCTTCCCAAGGATCAGGCTAACTACCCAGATTACTCAACATTAAATCAAATGGTGTAAGCACTTCTAACATCAGGATTTACCCCCACCAGTGCCAGTGGACACCAACTTAAAGAATAAGGACTGAATTTGTGAATTGAGAATTCCGAAACTTGTTATTAAGATGAATTGTCTATCTAGCATGTAATAGATTAGTTATTATATGTTGTACAAGTTATGAATGCTACATGGTATAATCAATCAAATATAATACATTTTTATATAATCACTGTGATATGAAATGCATAGCATTTTGTATATAGTATACTATGAACGATATATTGTTTTTATATATATCTTATCTTTTTTTCAGTATGCAATGTCAATTATATGCTATATGGTATTATATGTGTGATATCTTGTATATGTTGTACTTTACAGATGCTATACTGTGTGCTGTATATGGTGTGATGTATGGTATTCTGCACATGATTTTTAATATGCATTTATGGCCATTTTACTAGATGAAGTACTCTAGGTACTTTTCATCTTCACCATCTAATGCCTGTGTTTTCAATTCAAACCGTTTAACAGCAATGAAATGTTGGATGAAAGGTTCACCCAGTGCTCTCCGAATACAGTAGTCATGTTCCAGTTCAATGAGTGCATCCTCCAACCGAACAGGAATGCTGCAGGGTTTCAGTGGGTGAAGAATGGGCGCACCTTGTGTTGAGCTTTCAGAGGAACCCCTCCTGAGGCCATCAAGGCCTGCAGCCACAGTGGCAGCAAGGACGATGTACGGGTTTGCCATGGCTGATGCCAGGCGGTTTTCAAGACGGGCGCCCCCACCACCATGGAACTTGGTGTTAATGGCACAGCTGTTGTCATTGGAGCCACAGGTCACGTCAACGACCCCTTCATGCTTCCCTGCGCTGTAGCGTTGGCGACAACAGGGGCCAGGTGCCACTAGACAGCTGAGGGCAGCAGCATGTTGTGCCAGGCCAGCTTGCCATCGCTTCCCAATGCCAGACAGCTCTTGCGCTGCCGTTGAATCAGAGAAGAGATTCTGCCTTCCATTGGCATCCCACAGACTGTGGGAAAATGTGCCTGAGTTGCCAAAACCGGAGGGTGTGAAGAAGCTGGCAGCATTATTATGTTTCCTTGCTAGCTCTTTGACTCCAGTCCTGAACGTGAAAGCATTGTCCACTGCACTCATTCCAAATTCAGCTCGGAGAGAGACCTCCATTTGGCCAGGCCCCGAGGAAGAGGAGAAGCTTTCAATATCAACCCCGGCACCATACATATCATTGAATAACTCCTGCACAAAGTTCTGGTCATGGTTATTCAGGAGAGTCGCAGCAGGAAAAGACGCTGGTGTGTTTAATATCTGAGTGAAACTATAAAGCCAAAACTCATATGTGAACGATGAGTACAAGGTGAAGCCATATGCCCGGAGCTGGTTCAATTGAAGCTTTGCTATCTGTCTGGGGGATGTCAGAAGAGGACCTCCTGTTATTGAGCAAGCATCACAAATAATCCTTGCAGTTTTGTCAGCCCAAGGCAGGATTCTGAAGGTTGAGATGTCGGGCATTAAGAGTATGTCACTGTTGAAATTGGGATGATTCATTCCATTTTCCTTCGGGTCCAAAGCTACTTCCAGATAACCTCTCGGGAGAGGCACACCATGAAACACTTTCTCCTGTATAAGAAGCATAAGTTTGGCCAAGTTAATTTCCATGCAATTTTGTGCTGGTGTTTTTAAAAAGTACTTATGTCATCAGTTTAGAGTACACTAACAACATCTCTGGTCTTTAAATCCCTGTGAAAGTTAAAGCATTGTATAAGCCTGTCATACAAAGTGGTTGGGGGGTGGGGGAGATAACTTAATTGGATCTATACAATACACTAGTGAAACACAGCACTCTTTCAGAATCTAAGAAATACTAATCAGAAGACTTGAACAAGTACAGGTCAGAACTCTCTTTAGATCAATAGAGTTATGGAGTCATAAAACACAGAAACAGACCCTTTGGTCAACCAGTCCATGCTGAACATAATTCTAAACTAAACTATTCCCACCTGCTTGCTCCTGGCCCATATCCCTCCAAATCTTTCCTATTCACGTATTTATCAAGGTATCTTTTAAACATTGTAAGTGTGCCCACATCCACCATTTCCTCAGGAAGTTCATTCCACATGCAAATCACTCTCTGCATAACAATGTTGCCCCTCATCTCTTTTTTAAACTCTCTCTCTTCTCACCTTAAAAATATGTCCCCTGGTCTTAAAAGCCCCTATCCTAGGGAGAAGACACCTACTATTAACCCTATCTAAATCCCTTATAATTTTATAAACATTGATAAGGTCACCTCTCAACCTTCTATGCTCCATTGCAGAAATCCCAGCCTATCCAGTCCTTCTTTATAACTCAAACCTTCCACACCCAGCAACTGGTAAATCTCTTCTGAAGCTCAAAGTGTAATTCCTACAATAGATTTTATCTCAGTCCTTTGCTCTCCTGCCAGGCAATAGTACAAACATTCTTAATCCTCAGACCTCAATCAACACTACAGGAAATCCATTCAGCTTCATGGTCCAGCCATTTAGTCATATTCTGCGCACTCTCTGAATTCCCCCTATCGGCCTCCATTCCCCAGCCAGGGCCCCCCCCCCTCTTCCCATCACTCAACATTCTCCCCAAATACATCAGTTCCTTACCATGCTGAGAAATAATGCTTAATTAGGCACATAGGAACAGGAATGGACAATTTAGTCCACAAACCCATTCCCATCATAGAGATGAGGAGTCAGGTAGTGGAGAGGGGCACAGCAGAGAGGCTGGATGGAGAGGGGTGGGGAGTTCCCGAAGCAAGTGGTAAGGATGTTGGGTCAGGTTTTGTGCAATGTAACTGGTCTGGGGAGATGCAGTTGGTAAATACGAGGTAAATGTATGTGTTCGGTTGAATAGTCACTTGGGAGTTAGACTATGTATTTAATAGTTTAACATATCCTGCGTAATTGTATTACTTAATTTCATCAGCACTCTCTGAAGTATCTGATTTATATGGACTCTCTCAGGGGTTCCAGGCATTGATGAATTTCCCAGAAGAAAATTCAATTCGCCAGATGCTTTCTTTGATGTCTGCTACAATGAGGATTTCAGAGACCCCCATAAACAATTCCCATCTGCACTGGAATAAATACAAACTGACCATTGAAAAATCAGGGCCATTATGCTGAAATCCCCCTTTGCTAATCCCCTGTTAATGTATTAAACTTCAGGACTGTTATTCATTGTCCACTGTTTGAAAATGCCAGTAAAAAAAGTCACTTGATTAACATTAACACAGGAACAAATTATTTAGCAGGCATCGGCCATTTTGCCCTTTCAGCCTGCTCTGCCATTCAATAGGATTGTAGCTGACCTGGCTGTGGTATCATCTCTGCACCCCACAACCCTTGACTCCCTCCTCTATCAAAAATCTATCCAAATCAGCCTTGAAAATTTTCAATGATCCAGTTTCCATTTTTTTCTGGGGAAGAGAATTCCATAGAGCAACAACAATCTGACAGTAAAAAGCTTTTCTTTTGTCTTCATCTTCATGGTCTCTCATTCTTAAATGTGCTCCTTAATTCTAGTCTCCCTTACAGGAGGAAACATCCTCAATGTATCAACTCTATCAAAACCCCACAGGATCTCACATGGTTTAATAAGATCATTTCTCATTCTATAAATTCTAGTGGATATAGGCCCAAACTGTTCTGTCATTCTTCATAACATGAGCCATTCATTCCAGGAATGAATAAAGTGAACCTTCTCTGAACTGTTTCTAATGCAATTATAAATTATTTTAAAATAAAAAACCAAAACTGTACAATAGTCTAAATATGGTCCACCAATACCCTGTACAGTTGCATCAATACTTTCTTATTTTATTGTTCCATTTCCCTTGAAATAAACATCAACATGCCACTTGCCTTTCTAGTCACTTGCTGTACCTGCATACTAATTCTTCTTGATTTCTGTAACAGGACACTCAGAGCCCTTTGTATACACCACTGTGTTCCCATGCCAACAGTTCTGTCTCCAATCTTAAGTGCTCAAGTGAGGCTCAACACAAACTGGAAGAACAACATCTCATCACCCACTGTGGTACCTTATAGTCTTAGATCTCAACATTGAGTTTAACAATTTTTGAACATGAACATTCCCTTCCTCATTCATTATCTTTGCTCAAACCCCTATATCCTGTTATACAGCCTGCTCCTAGCATAGCTTTCTTATTTTCAATGATTTGCACATCTCATTAGCACTCTCTAGCCTTTATCTCTCTCTCCCTCAGCTTGTTTTGTTTGCGTAACCGTCTCCCTCTCTCTCTCTCTCGGCCCATTCTCCATGTACTCTATTATCTCCCACCCAAGTCCATCTTTAACACAAATATCACCCCTCCCCAACTATTTTCATTCCTGAAGAAAGGACAATCGAAACGTTAACTCTGTTACAGATGTTATTCTGCTATAGGTGCTACTCTCTACAGATGCTACTAAACCTGAGTTTTTGCAGCATTTTTTATTTGTCTATGCAGAGATGATACTAGGATTTAAGTTTACAGGAACTTTATTTACAGAGCTTATTAAATTTATTTACTTCTTAACAGACCTTTAAATGCCTATCCTTTCACTCTTCAACAGCTTCCAGCTAACTGTATTGCTCCAAATCAATACCCAGGCCTAATCAATCAAGCACAGCAAATAAAGATCAATTACTCAGATTCAGGTAATCAAATGCAGAGAAATTAAACACTACAATTTGCACATGGGTTTAGTGTCTTACTTGAAAGTTTACAGTTTTTTATAATATTGTACTAGGGTAGGTTTGTTGCTGCTCTTAATCCAGACATAGAATTTTTGCACAACATTTATACTCAGAGGTAAAAATACTCCCAATAAAATCAAGCTATGTAACAAAGCTTGTCTGTTACCATTAAAATGAAACTGCAACAGATTACTCACTGACAATGGAAATATGGAAGGCAATTGATTTTTTTACCTGTGGCTTTCTGCAATCAGCATGTTATGTTATCCATTTAAAGGCAAATAGCATATCATACCTGAAAAAAACGAGATGGAATCGTTTTCGATCTTGAAATTCCATGAAAGTCACTTGCTTCAAAACGGATAAATCGTATGTCTTCCCTTGTGATCTGTTGCTTCGCTTGCTCAATAGTGGTGCTTGTTTGTGAGGGAGTTACACTGTTAAGCATAGGCAGGTCTCTCATGTTAACTGTAAAATAACAGATTACTTGATTACATTGAATTGCATAGAATGCAAAATGCAGGAACAGGTCATGTTGTCCAACAGGTTTATAGTTATGGGAAACGTCTTTACAGTTATAAAGGCTATTTCATGACTACTGAACATCTTAAAGTGCTTTTGCAATCAACAGAGTACTTTTAAAGTGTAGTCATTATTGTAATTTTCTGGAAAAATAGCAACCATATCATGCACAGCAAGCTCCCTCAAACTAGCAATGTGATAATGATCAGCTAATCTGTTTAAGTGATTAAGTTAAAAATCACAAAACACCAGTTTATAGTCTGGCAGGTTTATTTGGAAGTACTAGCTTTCGGGAGCGCTGCTCCTTCATCAGTAGCTGTGGAGCAGGATCATAAGACACAGAAATTATGTTGATCATGGAGTTCGGTGGGAGAAAATAAAGTACATGGAGATGGTGCCTAAAGAGAGAGAGAAAAGTTTAGGCAAACAAAGAGGTTGCTGATGACAAGCTGAGGGTGAAAGAGATAACGATCTTTTGCTCTAAATTCTATGTCTTATGATCCTGCTCCATAGCTACCTGATGAAGGAGCAGTGCTCCAAAAGCTAGTACTTCCAAATAAACCTATTGGATTATAGTCTGGTGTTGTGTGATTTTTAACTTTGTCAACTCCAGTCCAACACTGGCACCTCCACATCATGTTTAATGATGTGAGATATAGGACTAGACTGCACAATAAGGTTATATTTCCTTCAGCAAAGCAGATACAGGAGTGATGTTGTTTGAAATGCTTAAGTTAATTAAAGGAATTGGTAGCTGCACAGAATCTATTGCCTGGGATTGAAAGTACTGAATAATTGAAAGTAGCTGATCACACCAAATCCAAAAAGGTGGTCTCCTCACTTTGAAAGTGAAATTCATTTTGCAAGAAGTTATCTCAGACAGTTTTAAGTGCTTTCTTTTAGACTTAGGCTGAACAACTCTGGTCAAGGACAAATTGGCATCTCCTGTCAGTGGAGAAATGATATAAATGTTTTTTTAACAACATTTCTCCATGGTTTCTCCTAAGTCTATGTCAGAATATATTCTTTCATGGCCTTATGCTGTCTGGAGAAGAACTCTGGAATGTCATACCTGCATATGTCACAGAAGCTTCAAAAAGTTAAAAATGGACTGCAAAGTGAGCCATAACCTCTGCAAGTTATGTCAGAACATGAAAAAAAAGACAGTATTCTGTCGAGGGATATATGTCACAAGTCTCACCCTCTCATGAATACAACAGAATGGGGTCAAAAGCCAGTTCAATCGTAGTGTGTGTGAGCTAGTGAAAGAAAGTTTGCTCTTGAGTGGAGGTACACGTATACTATCCTGGGTTCGAGCGCTAATGTGCTGTGTAGATCATAGTTGAAGATCCACCTACTAGTCACCACCATCATTTCAAGGAAAGGAATCTATCACTCTGTATGCTAGACACCAGCTAGCTAAAAAGTCAAAAGAAAACAGGGCAAAAGAATTTCAATCAGCCTGCAAAGCTAAGAACCTCAAAAACAACTGTCAAATATCTACTCTTCACAAGTAATGCAGAGACTGAACCATATATCTTGTAACTTTTATATTTTTTGGACTCAACTTTTTATTTCTACTTTTCATAACTAATCTGTACATGTCTGTGTTGCATTATTATTTGTCACTGTTTTAGTAATGAATTTCTGAATTCACTCTTTTCTGAATTCAAGAAAACCTGGTTAAATTGACCTATTTTTAAAACACAAATTCATTTAGTCTTGGAGAAATATATCAATAAGGCAAGGGATCCTTTATAAATTAACCTTGTTAAAATTATGGCCAGGTGAATAAAAAAGGGGAGCTAGTTCATTTCTCCACACCCAAGATCTTGATAAGTCAAGACATCTGGCTAGAACTTAAATAAACTGAAGAAACCTCACCGCAACTCCATGGAAGTCAAGTGTTGCAGTGGGTACCCCCTGTCTCTGATCCAGAAGCTCTTGATTCATAAAGTACTGATCAAGGAAGGTAGGCCCATTGTTTGACTAAACAGGTTGAGGATTAATGTGCAAATCATTTGGGAGAGATTCTTGGTCAGTCATGTGATGAAAACAAAGGTAAAACCTCTAGGCTGCAATATGTGAATTGAGGAGCACGCTGCCATGAATTAGAACTTTCTCAATGAACTGTAACACATTACCAGCAAAGTACCAACCTTTAACATTTGAACTTGGATCATGCTTTGAGTCTAACCCACTGTCAGTGTGGCTGGGTAACTCCATTGCCTTCAAAACGATTGGTTTGATGTTCTCTGATTTTTGGATATTGGAAGTAGCCACCAACTGTTTTGGCATCTCATCTCCAGCAACTTTCTTGCGTGGTACCTGTGCTGTCAGCTCTCTGGGGCTGCTAGTTTGTGCTTTTAAGATGGTGGAGGATTTACCCTCTTCATCTCTAGGTTTCTCCTCAGGACTCTGTACATTCAAATCAGAGGTAGAACAACTAGTTATATTATTCACTTTTTGCTGGCTGGTAATTAAGGGACTCTCTTTAAGAACGGCTTTCAGTTCATCCATTGTTTCTTTCGAAATCCCAACTTTTGAAACAGATATGCTTTGAGCTTTATCCTCATTGTTGGTTTCCCAGTCTTCTGTGCTGTTTTCTTCTTGTTTTTGACTGTCACCACCATATTGAATATATTTTCTGTCCTCACATTGCTCATCTGTCATTGGTTTGTAAAGTTGCACCCCTGAGACTGATGACAGATCTGTTCTGGGAAGATAGGAATGACCTGTTGACCTGGATGTGTACTTCCTCTCAACTCTCTCCCAGTCCAGGGGTGGCATGAATTTTCCACTGACTCTGACGCCCCTCTTCTGGCGTGTGAAGGATATCCCACTTCCATCGATTACATCTGTCCCATCATTTGCTTCCTATCAATGAGATATTGTATAGCTTTACTAAGTGAAGAAACTATCGCTTGACTGAATCAGGCTGGAACAGAACAGCCTCATCCATGACAAAGAAAAGCAGGAAATCAAAACACAATTTGAACATTTCCACCTGAATGAATTTTTTGCTAAAAGTAATTCTTAAAACAATTAATGTTCATCATTGAATCAGGAACAGCATATCAAAGTTTACTTCAATTTTCAAGGAGCCACAAACATGATAGTTTCCTCCAGCCCCTATCATTTGTTTTGGTTCTTTGATTAGAATGTCACTTTGTGAAAGTGGTAAATTTCCAAATCACAGCATAAACCAATATCATAAAGTTGGGACACCTATAGAATCATAGAATTTACAGTACCATTTGACATATCATGTCTGTACCAGCTTCCAAAAGAGCTACTCAGGCATTCCAATTCTCCAGCCCTATCTCATAGCCCTCAAACTCATTAATTTCAAGTATTTATCCAACTCTTTTTTTTAACTCATTCGGAATCCAGCTCCACCACTCTCCCAGGCAGCCTATTTCAAATCCTAATAACTCACTGAGTAAAGATTTTTCTCCTCATCTCGCTACCAACTCTTTTGCTGAAATCTTGAAATTGTGACCCCTTGTTACTGATATTAAAACTAGTGGAAACAGGATATTCTTCCTTACTCTGTCAAAATTGTTCATAATTTTGAACATGCCAATAAGGTCATCCTAATCTTCTCTGCTCCAAGGAAAAAGCTCGCTTTCTCTGAGAAAGGTTTTGAGAAATTGTCACGCAACCCAAAACATTCACTCTGATTTCTTTCCACTGATGCTGTCAGACTTGTTGAGTTTTTCCAGCAATTTCTCGAATGTTTCCTTGTATCTAAAATCCCCCATTCCTGTTATCATTCCAGTAAATTTCCTCTGCTCTCTCTGCAGAGCTTTAAAGTGTCCAGAACTGAACACAATACTCCAAATGTGGTCTGAGGAATGACTTGTAAAAGTAATAGCATTACTTCCTTGTTTTTATACTCTCTGCCTCTATTTATACACCAAAGGATCCTATAAATTGGTTTAACTACTGTTTCCAATTGCCTGGCCACCTTGAGAGAATTATGCAGGCACATAGGTGCCATGGTGGCTCAGTGGCTAGCACTGCTGCCTCAGCTCCAGGGACCAAGGTTTGATTCCAGCCTCGGGTGACTGTCTGTGTGGAATTTGCACATTCTCCCCGTGTTTGCATGGGTTTCCTCCGGGTGCCCCGGTCTCCTCCCACTGTTCAAAGATGTGCAGGTTATGTGACTTGGCCATGCTAAATTGTCCATAGTGTTCAGGGATGTGTAGGTTAGGGGCATTAGTCAGAAGAAATGTAGAGTAATAGGGTAGGGGAATGGTTCTGGATGGTTTACTCTTCGGAGGTTTGGTGTTGACTTGTTGGGTCAAATGGTATGTTTCCACACTGTCAGGATTCTGTGTCTATGTGAACCCAAGATCCCTTTGTTTCTGTACTCTCTGCAAAGTTATATCATTGAGGCTGCCTTGTCTCTCTATGGTTATTCTACCAAAATGAACTATCTCAGAGGTCTCTGCATTAAACTTTGTCTGCCTATTTGGCCAACTTGTCAATGTCCCTCTGAAGTCACTCAGCGTCATCCTCCCAATTCACTAATCTCCCTAGATTGGTATCATCTGGAACTTTAGAACTTTTGCCCTCAACATCCATCTCCAAATGTTTATATAAATCAGAAAAAGCAAGGGACCCTGGGGAACATCACTTTCAACTCAGCTCTTATCTGAAAAATACTCATCTATACTCACCCTCAGTTTCCTATCTTTTTACCAACTTTTAATCTATGCTATCAATGACACATCAATCCCAAATATTTCTAATTTTTCACTAATCTGCCATTTGGCACCATGTTAAAATGCTTGCTGAAAGTCCAAATATACAACATCCACAGCACTACCCTCATCTACTGCCTGTGTCTCCTCGTCATGAAATTTGTCAGGCGTGACCTGCCCTTGACAAAATAATACTGATTGTCATAGAACATAAAACAATATAGCACAGGAACAGGCCCTTTTTCTCACTATGCCAACTATGATGCCATTCTAAACTAATCCCATCTGCCTGCACACGGTCCATAGCCCTGTCTATTTCTGTCTAAAAGTCCAAACACCTTGGAGTATTAACTTATTTTTCTCTTTACTTCTCTCAGCAATCTAGAATGTATCGCATCTGGGCCTGACAATTTCTCTACCTGGAGTGCTACCAGCCTTTTCAGCACCACTTCTTTATCTATCACTATACAGTTCAGTTGCTCAACATCTTTATTTACTCTCTGCTGCTGAGTGAATTATTTTTAATCAACCTTTATGAATACATTTATTGGATACATTATTCCAGGGAGGACTTGTACCCAGACCTTCTGGGTGAGAGGCAAAGACACAATCATTGCATCACATGATCTTCTTACGTAATCTACAAATAATGTGACGTTGGTATATGAGATCACACAAAGCACTGAAAGAAATAGAAGCATTTATTTAGTGCATCTCATGATCTCAAGGAATCCTGAAGTGTTTTACAGATAAATTAAGTATTTGTGTAAATTGGGAATGTAGGAAATACAGTATCCCGTTTGAGCGTCACATCGTCCCACAAAGCTGTGATCTCACCAAAACCCTGTACAATTGTAGCAGTGCTTCTTTATTCTTGTATTCTTCCTTCCAGTTTACCCCAGCCTTTCTAAATCCATGTCTCAATGTTATTCACTCATCTAATCTTTCTTCTTCTTCAATGTTTTCATTCTCAATTTCCCATTCAATTGTTGCCAGAACAAGACTGTTATGTTTTCATTTGCAATATCCTTACTTGACTATCTTCCTCTCTCTAACTACTAAGGTTGGACTTAGCAGCTCTATTGATTTCTGAACTTATTCATCTTTATTTCTAATCATTCGGGTGAATCTGAGCATCTGCAAAAAAAAAACATTCTCTCATCTTCATTATTCACAGACCAACTTTTGCCTCCACAGGTGCAACACTCCAAAACTAGTGACTGTACTAGGTGTTTTTACCTTTGGAAGCAGTCAAGAGCTGTCTTTTGTCATTGATGTCAGCTGTGGTTCACTGGGTAGCACTCTGTCCTTGATGTCAGAAGGTTGCATATTTAAGCTACATTCCAGAAACTTGAACACAAAATGTAAGTTGATTTTCCAGTGCTATACTGCGGGAGTGGTGTACTGAGAGAGATCTGCATTATCATTGGCGTTGTCTTTCTTATTAAATGTTAAATTTTGGCCATGTCCGCTCTCTCAGATGACTAAAAAGATACCATGGGCTAGTTATTTGAGGGACAATGGAGGACATTTCCCCAGTGTCCTGGATAATATGAACCTTTTTACCAATATTACAGAAATAGATTATTATTGTATCCTTGGACTTATGGAGGTTGCTACATCTCCTATGTGACTTATGTGTCTAGCAAAAAATGCTAAGATTCAGCTGGATGAATAGAAATACAAATGAATAAGTTCTGGAATCAGAAGAATGGCTAAATACAACCTCAGTAATTAGACAGAGGAAGGTAGTCAAGTAAGGACATTGAAATGAAAACATAACAGTCTTGTCCTGGCAACAATTATAGGAGAAATTGGGAATAAAAGCAGTTGAAGAAGAAGAAAGATTAGATAAGTGAATAACATTGAGGCATGGACTGAGGAAGGCTGGGGCAAACTGGAAGGAAAAATACAAGAATAAAGAATGCTCGTTACAATTATGAGACTACAATCTGAGTACTTTGTGTAGTTCCTCTGTTTAAGAAGGGACATATTTGCATTGACAGCAGTACAGCAAGTTTCATTAGTCTCTTCCATGGAATGAGAGAGTTGTGTTATGATAAACAGCTGAGTAAATTGGTTCTATATTCCCAGGACTTTGGAAGAATGAGAGGTGATCTCATTGAAACAATCACGATTATGAAAAAAGTTGGTCAGGATAGCTACTGAGATTTTTTTTTTCTCCCTAGCTGGAGAATCCAGAACAAGGGGACACTGTTTCAGGGTAAGGCAGCAATCCTTTACGATTAAGATAAATAAAAGCAACTTCACTCAAAGTGTTGTGAATTTTTGAAACCCTCCAGTCCAGAGGGTTTTGCACGCTCAGCCATTGAATACATTTAAGGGTGAGATACAGATTTTTGGTTCCTCAAATAATCAAGAGATATGAAGAACGGGTAGGTATGTGGTGGGATGTGGGAAGGATACTTGAAGCCAAAGACAACCAAAATCATACTGAATTATGAAGCTGGTCCCTGGACCCACTCCTCCTATTATCTTCTGTTCTTATGTTCTTTGAGAGGTTGCTTTGGTTGGTCACATGGCAGTTCTTTGGGTCCCCAAAAGCAAAAAACCAGAAGGGGAGATTTGGGAGTGGAATGTGGATACGGGATGGAAAGCAAGAAGTCTCTGTTCACACCATCTTCAATACATACAATGCCAGAAAATTGGATAAAGGTGAAGTGGGAATTGAGAAGGGACATTCTAAAGAAACGTAACTTCATCCCGAATGATCTCAGTGACACCAGATGAAATAGGATCTTGCGCAGTCTATCGCATGACATAGAAAACTGTGTGCCCAGAGGTTTTAGGAGGTACAGCCTTCCTTGCCAGATTCTCTCTTTCCATCTTTGGTCTCCCTATGGTATCTCCTCCCATGAACATTCTGAACTAAGGTCTCCTGTGCCACAACAGGACAAGATGCTGATTACTCATGAATTATAATCCTAGCATCTATACTTTGAGACCAGTTATGGCTTTCCCCTCGTACTTTCATTGCAGATGCACCTATGTGGACTGTTTGGCCAATATATTCTACCCACAAGCAAGTTTAGATCTCTGGCTCCAAGACCATGTGGGATACTTCAACTATTCAATAAATAATCAGTATATTTCAGTGTCAAGACCTTATGACACCAACTTACATTTATATAGTGCCTCTGATATAGCAAATTGTGCTTCACAAGTACGATAATCCAAAATTTGACAGTGAAGCGAAGAAGGAGCATTATGACAGGTCACAAAATGTTTGGTTAAAGGGTCTTAAAGGAACAGAGAGAGGTGGAGAGGTTCAGGAATGATGTTAAGAGCTTGGGGCCGGGACAGTTGAAAACATGGCCACAAATGGTGAAGCCAGGGAAACGCTCTGAAAGGGTTGGAGAAATGGAGGATGTTACTGACTTAAACAGACACAAGGCCATGGAGGGGTTTGGGCATTTGGATAAGAATTTTAAACTCAAGGCTTTGCCAAACCAAAGGCCAGTGTAGGTCAGCAAGTTCGGGGATGTGGAATGAATAGATGCAAGTTATGAATTAGGCAGCAGAGTTTTAAATGATTTCAAGTATATGAAGAGGGCAGGAGAAGGCCAACCAAGAGAGTCTCAGAATAGTCAAGTGTGGAAGTAGGAAACGCACAGATAAGGGGGTCAGCAGACAATGGGCTAAGATTTTGTGGAGAACAGCAAAGCAGCTGAGACAGTGGTGGCAGAGTGAATGTGGGAACAGAAATCAAGGAATTAGTTACAAAGGTTGTGAACAGCACGTAGTTCAATTCTAAATGTAACAAGTGAAGAAAAACTGCTTGTTACCACTGGTTACCAATAAAGCTGGCACCTTAAAAGCAAATTATATTTCTTTTTTCAATACTACAATCCTTGATGAGTCATGAGGTAGAGACTGAAACTAGTTTTGGGAGAGATTATTAAAAGATAGCCTTCTTGACATCATACTTGCCGCCTCTTCAATTCTTGTCCTTGGAATTTTCATTCTACCCGACGACAAGATGGCCCTGAAATTCAAAGCTTGTGACTTGAAACATGAACTCAGCAAGCAGACGATTGTGACACTTCTGATGAATCCTTTTTTTTTCTGTATGTAATTTGTGCTGAAAGCTAGCATTCTGTGAAAATGGCAACACTCTATCGTTCAGCTGCACAGAGAGATCTAAGGGTTTGCTCCAATTGACTGTCCCACAATTAATTTCATGCAGTTCTACCAAAAGATAGAGGCAAGACTAATTGCAAGGTTTCTGATGGGTTGCTGAGCACAGTTCAGGGATCACAGAAGCAAAGTTTGGGGACATATTAGTGTTGAGAAAGAAGCAGACACAGGGAAGATTCCATGTTGAGTAGGACTGCTGTTAGCTGTGCAAGATTGGAGGTGAGGAAAATTCCAGCAGCAGCATTGGTTTGGGGAAACTCACTGTTAATGAAAAGCTGGATAAATGCTTATGACGATGTGCATGATCATAGTTTTCCAGCATCCAGGGGAGCACAAACACAGAAAAGAAAGATGGACCACAAGACCATGAACCGTCATTGAAGCAGGTCATGATGGGATTTCAAAGAATTTAAGAGAATTTCAAAGTCACATTGTTGAAGTGAAGGATTGTAATTTCTTGTGGTATTTAATGAGATTTGATGACCCACAGTTTCATTAATATTTGGAGAAATTGTTGAGAAGTCTACAGGATCTGCCTGTATAATCTCATTTGCTATTTGATGCAAATCTCATTTGCTTCAGTGGAGTTTGACCTCATGTTAAGATTAAGATGTTAGAATACAAGTCACATCAATCATTGTACAGTCTAAGCCTGTCTATCAGTCAATAGTCTTTTTCTCTGTTTGTTTAAATTGCTTTGGTAATAATCAGTTATTTGTTGTTGATTAAAGAAATCTAGCCGACATTTTCTTCACATTGTGTCAGGCTCAATCTGAAACCAATATCACTTTACTGGTTAAATTTATAATTTCCTATGCCCACCAGAGGAATAGGACTAGAAAGGAATCCAAACCTCAGGGTTTAAGTTTTCATTTTCAGCCAAGAAAAGCATTAAGCTAATTACAATGACTGTACGGCCCAAAGCAGGCC
The DNA here is from genome assembly GCF_037043375.1 of Chiloscyllium plagiosum. Taxonomy (NCBI): domain Eukaryota; kingdom Metazoa; phylum Chordata; class Chondrichthyes; order Orectolobiformes; family Hemiscylliidae; genus Chiloscyllium; species Chiloscyllium plagiosum. The sequence goes on from NW_028270141.1 coordinate 49,416,180, forward strand.
TTTCAGTTCCAGCTGTCCATTGCAGTGGTCGGTATATTGGGTCCAGGTCGATGTGCTTATTGATTGAATCTGTGGATGCTAAACCAATGTAGAGTACAAAATCCCATGCAAGGACTGCACAAAACACTACATAGGACAGACAGGAAGACAGCTAACGATCCGCATCTATGGACACCAACTAGCCACGAAACGACACGACCAGCTATTCTTAGTAGCCACGCACGCAGATGACAAGCAACATGAATTCAACTGGGCCAAACAGAGAACAGCCAGGGAATTCCTGGAGACATGGCACTCATCCACAGATTCAATCAATAAGCACATCGACGTGGACCCAATATACCGACCACTGCAACGGACAGCTGGAACTGACAACTGGAAGCAGCAGAGACAAACCACTATAAATGCCGGAGGAAATATCACAGAAGCGCTTCACAGGAGACTCCCAAGCACTGAGGATGTCACCTAAACAGGGGACAAAATGTCTGCAACACAAATTCCCAGCTCGGCGAACAGAACCACAACAATGAGCACCCGAGCTACAAATCTTCTCACAAACTTTGAAGGATATAAGTTTTAATTAGCAAAGAAATTGCAATGGAAAGATCAGAGAGGTGACCATATTTTTCTTTTGTGCCTGAAAATATGGTCTCGCCCAATGGACCACCTGTGATAATGAGGGCCAATAGACTATTCAACCACCAAAGTATCACTGCCAAACCCTCAATCCATTTTGCACTGTTATTAACCTTCAGTCCCTTCCAGGAGAGGTGGGGTAGGTCACCAGATAGAGATCAGAAACAAGGATACTGAGCGATTTCCCTGTCATTCAGCGAGGGATGCTGAAGGCCAATTGCAGTACAATGCCCTGACTTTAATTTGGCAAATACCACAGGACACACAAATCCAGAGTCCATCTGAACTGTACTCACAAGGTAAGGTTATTGAGCCAGCCAGGGAGCCTCAGGTAACATTGAATCAATATGAGCAATTACTTTGTAGCTTACTGTCACTTTGAGGATGTTGTCTTCCTCTTGCATTTCCTCCATTCAATTCACCATTGAACATCATGTAAATTGGGCAGAATATTGAAAGAAAATATATCATTTGCTGAATATTTATAGATAGCAGGACAATTGTGAATCAAAAGAATATTCTGTGTTTCGTTTAATCAGTGATTTTTAGACTAGGCAGTGTGACGGCATGACAGCCTGAAAGGAATTTAGTCCCTCCCAAAAACATCTGACTCCCTTAAAACAAATGCAGAGACTAATCCAGCTGACATGCCCTGGAACCAGAATTGAGTTTTCCAGAAGCCTGAGTACTGTTCAGCAAAACAGCAAAACATTGTGATGGGGAAAAATACGGCTGGTTAAAGAACCAGTGGGATAACCAGGGCTTTGGAGTTTCTATCTGTTTCCAAAGTGTAAATTCTGTTTTTATTCAACAGCAGATAAATAAAAATTAAGCTGTGTTTTGCAAAATGGGTCATGCAACAGGTTTCTACACTGCAGGATTCAACTTCGCATTTGCAAAATTGCACGATGGCATGAAATGCCATGTCTTTGCACATTTTATGTCATCATTCCTCTTATTATTCAATCTTTAGAGACTCTCCGAAGGAAAATAGTGGTGCAATGAAAACTATCACTAGAATCATAATCCAGAGATCCATGTTAGTGCTCTAGGGAAAAATTCAAATATCTCCAAGGCATCTGATAGAATTTAAAAACAAATTAATAAAAATCAGGAATTGAAAATTAATCTCAGTAATAGTGACTATTCTAAATTGATACCTTTCTAAATTAAGATATTCACAGAATATGGAGATAGTGAAGGAAAATGGCATTGATATCTTTCTAAATTAAGATATTCACAGAATATGGAGATAGTGAAGGAAAATGGCATTGACAAAGATGATCAGATTTAGCTAGTTATTTTCTCTTCAGTCACAGATGTGGTTGAAGCTGGCTGGCATTTATTGTCGTTGAGCAGGTGGTGGTGAACTGCCTTCTTGAACTGCTGTTGTCTATATGCTTAGGTAAACCATAACACCATCATGGATGACGTTTCAGGATTTTTACTCAGTGACACTTAAGGAACAGTGATTTTGCAATTCAGAACGATGAGTGACTTGAAGGGGAATTTGTACATGGTGGTATTTTAATGTATCTACTGCCTTTCTCCTTCTGGAGAGTCATGGTTGTGGGTTTGGAAGGTGCTGTCTAAGATGACTCAATGATTTCTGCAGTGCATCTTGTAGCTGGTTCACGTTGCTGCTGCTAAGTGTTGGCAGTGGAGGAAGTGGACGTTTCTGGATGTGGTGCTAGTCAAGTGGGTTGCTTTGTCCTGGATGGTGTCAAAATTCTTGAATGTTATTGGAGCTGCACCAATCCAGGCAAGCTGAATGGTGGAGCAGGATCATGGATTAAAAGGATTACCCCTGCTAGTACCGACAGCCTGTGTACCGAGGTCTGCTGCCTCATTCCCAATGCCAGTGACATTTATGAGGGTGGAGGACGGTGAGGGATGGGGTGGGGGCAGTGATGCTCTTATCTGTATCTATGAACAGACCTATGTCTGTACTTACAGAGCTCAAACGACCTTGTCTCCCTCAGTGCTGTAATTTTCATTCCTATTATATGTCTTCAAATTTCAAAGTATTTTCATGGGATAAATAAGGAGAAACCCTTTCGAACGATGGAAGGGTCATCATTCTATGGATACAGATTTAAAGGTAGGTGGCCAAAAGAAATTCATAGATTCTTAAAAAGGAAATGCATTGCTTTGATGGGGGGAGAGATTTTCCTAAAGGAGGCAGGGAGTCAGTTTCATCTTCAGGTCATGAATAACACCCTACCAACAGAAAGTTGAAGCTTCTTCTTATAATTTTTCCAGAACAACTCATCCATTAGGTTGGGCTAGACTTGCTAGCCGATTAGTCACCAGAGGCCTGGCAACTCAGCATCTCAATGGAAATGTAGGCTAATGTTTAACTCACTTTGGCAGCCATTGCATTTGCACACTAATGTTTTAGGATAGAAGTTATCAAAGTTAAAATTTCTCATGTTTCAGAGAGCAGCCAGAGGCCTGGGACATAGGACTAGGGAGACTGGTTCTTTAAAACTTAGTGAAATATAATTTCTATAATGGGGTCGGAATCCCTCAATCATGGTAAAACACTCCAGAGCCATTTAAAGCTGAGGCAGAATCCACACTTGTGAGTTGGTCTGCAGCAGTCAGCTGTCAAAGACCACTCACCCACCTAGGCATTCATAGAATCCCTACAATGTGGAAACAGGTTATTATGTCCAACAGGTTCACAACAACCTTCCTAAGACCATCCCACTCAGACCCATCCTCCTACCTTTCCCTGTAACTCTACATTTCCTATGGCTAATGATTCTAACATACACATCCCTGAACACTTTGGGTACTTTATCATGGCTAATCACCTAGCTGTGGGACGTAACCGGAACACACAGCAGAAACCCATGCTGACAGGGGGAGAACATTGGAGGAAATCAGAGCACCTGGCAGAAACCCATGCTGACAGGGGGAGAACATGTAAACTCCACACAGTTGCCTGAGGATGGAACTGAACCCAGGTCTCTGGCACTGTGAGGTAGCAGTGTTAATGACTGAGCCCTTAGACATTGGTCAAGTTATGAAGTGCAAGTACCTCAGCTACCTATCCCTTTAAATGACTCTGAGGGAAAGTTCCATATGCCACTTGAACATATTTATTTGACATCACAAGTTTTCCAACATCAAGAGTACAGAAGTTTGCCCGATGCTCTCTCCAACATTGGCATGAACAGGCTGTATCAGGAAGAGCCTCAAACACAGCACATACAAGTTAGTCTCTGCACTGAAGCTTCAAAGCACCAGCAATAACTGCACAATAGAGATGAATTTTACATCCCGAGATTAATTCTCAATGTAATCTATCTTTGAGGACCAAACAGGTTCAAAGCACCAGAACTCTGTACTTCAGAGACTCAGAGTTTATTTGATCAAGAGTCATCAGATAATGATGGGACTTTGATTATTGCGTTTGTGTTATTTCAACTGAATAGGTTAGGAAGGACCAAGGGTCACTTTTCCAGGTTATGAAAGACAAGAATGAGGTTGGATCTCAGAGGCTGTACTATGATTTGCATTGGTTGGCAGCTTGTGTGATGTACAGTGACTCTGTGAGATTTTCAGGTAAGAACAGTGCCTGTTTTTGACTGGGGCAAACAGAACATCATACAAGGGGTAAGTACTATGGTTATATAAATCAGAGATCTCCTGAGATGTTTTAAATCACCAAAAGGGGATTTTTCCAGATATTTATCTTTAAAATTCAGCTGGATAGTTTTCTGGTATTTTTGCCCTTCTCAAGTAGATATGGAGAGGTAAATTTATTCCCAACTCTAGGAACAGGCTGAGTGACCAAAGCGTCTTTTCATGGAATAAAAACTTTCTATGTAGGGGGCCATTCATTCCTTTCCCCATAGGCCTGCAGATTGTTTTACTTCAGCTAAGGATCCTATTTCTTTTTGAAAGTCATAAATGAATCTGCCTCGCACACTCTCAAGCAGCACACTGCAGATCCTAACTATTCATTGCATTTAAAAAAAAGATCACTGTCATTTCGTTCCTCACCCCTTCACCAACGGGGATAACTCCTCCTTATTGTTACTGTCCTGATCCCTCATGATTTTGAGCACCTTTACTAAATCTCCTCCCAGTCATCTCTTCTCGATGTGAACAACCCCAGCTTTTCCACTCTATCCACATTACTTAATTTCCTCATCCCTTGAAGCATTTTCTGCTTTCATATTATTCCTGAAATGCTGTGCCCTGAATTGACTATCATACTCCAGTTGAAGCTGAACTAGAGTTTTATGAACGTCTACTGCAATGTTCTTGCTTTTGTACTCTCCGCTTTTATCCATAAAACTCAGGATCCTCTATGTTTAATTAATCTGTTTCTCAAACTGTCCTGCCAAATTCAATGATTTGTGTATGTCTCGTACCCCTTCACACCCAGCATCTCTTTTAGAAAAGTATCTTTCCATTTAGTATTGCTTGTCTTTGTTCTTCCTACCTAAATGAATCACTTCACAACTTTCATTTGTAATGTGTCTCACCCATTCCACTGACTTGTCTACATTCTCTTGAAGTTGATCGCAATCCTTTCAGATTTATGATCCTTGTCTTGTTTCAACTGCTAATTTTGAAATTGCATCCTGTGCATACAGATGTAGCAAATTAACATAAATTAAGATAAACTGTGGTCCTAACAACCCAACTATAGGAACCCTGCTATACACATTACTCCAGACTGCTAAAAACCACTTCACCCTTTTGCTTAGCCAATTTCATATTCATATTGCCACTGTCCCTCTTAGTCCATGGGATTAAACTTTGATGACCAGTCTGTTACATTGGCACTTTCTGGAAGTCCACACACACACACCAGTATGTCCAGTAACCCTCTCTGCTATATCATTAAAAAAAATTCGAGAAAATTATTGTTATGTCTTACGAGGTAATGTGCTGAAAATCAAGTTCTACTATTCCTGGAATCATCCCAATAATTAAAGGCTTTAAAAAGTAGGGAAAGTTCCCCAATTTACCTGATTTTCAGACCCAGGCTGATAAAAAGCATGGATCAGATTTCTGTACTGAACAAGAATTACTATTTATTACAAATAATTAAATGGGAAATCAGCTATCGACATTGACATACAACTCTAATTCCCTTATAACTTCACCCTTGCATACAAACACACACATACAGGGAAATCAGGTTAGTGGGCAGAGGGGAAAGACCATTCAATAATATTTGTTCTCAGGTTCTGTTGTTGAGATTATTCTAATGACTCTTCTAGAATCCCTACAGTGTGGAAGCAGGCCAATTGGCCCAACAAGTCCACACTAACCCTCCAAAGAGCATTCCACCCTGACACACCCCAAAACCCTATCCCTGTAACCCTGCAATTTTCGTGACTAATCCACCTAGCCTGTTCATCCTTGGACATTATGGGCAATTTAGCATGACTAATCCACCTGACCTGCACATCTTTGGACTATGGAAGGAAAACAGAGCACCAGTCACACAGTTGTTGACAGGCAAAAATGTCTCAGTCACTGATAACTGATCATGAACTCCACAGACCAATGAACTTCATGTTGTCAACAAATGCTGCGTCCATCCATCTCCTCGTCTCCAAGTCATCTGTAACTCAACATTCAATTACTGCTTATCCAAACAGTTGTTTACACAATGTCTGAAATGGTTGTGAGATTACTTACATTCAAAACATACAGCTACTCTTTCAAACACTGATTTTAAATCAGCTCTTCCTCACTTCTGTCCACAGTCTCTTAAAAAGCACAAAATAGAAAGACACTGTCTTCACAATATTCAAACATGATTTGCCCTGAACAAATCCATCCTGGCTTTTCTCAATTAGCCTATATTTTTCCAAGTGACTGTTACTGTAATACTGGATTGTCAGGTCTCCTACTACCAAGTTAAACTCACTAGTTTCTACTTGACGGACTTATCTTTACACCACTTTGACCAAGGGTGTAACATTTACAATTTGAAAGTTATTTCTGGCCTCAGACCTAACATGCCAGTAACTAAGGAGAATTTGAAGTTTATGGCAAGTACCTTTATAACTTGCAGTGTTACCTCAGTCAATATCTTGATTGAGTCTTAGTGACCTTTCAATGTTAACATAACCTCTTGCTGTTTGGCACAGAAGTAGCCCTGCTTTGTGGCTTCATCAGGTCGACACCTCATTCCTCCCTTCATTTGTTCAGATGATGGACCTCCACCCAAAATCTAACAAGATTTTTTTCTCGTCCCATCTCCATGAAGGGTATGCAAGTCTGTCTTCAATATTTGAACACAAGTGTGACAGTCCCTGAGCTGTCTCAAAGCACAGTTTGCAGCAGGGGGAGCTCTTTGACAAGTCAACTACAAGACTGGCCCTTAAGGATTCAGGCTGACTTCCACACAAAACAGCTGCTCAAGTATTGAATTAGAACCCTTAATGAAACAAAGACAATTGCTGACATTGCTCATCATTATTACACTGTCAGCTAGCTACCTCCTGCAGAAAGAAGGACCGACAGTTCTTTAATGCCTTCATTGGTTCAGGACATCCTACAATATTTTACAACCACTGCAGTGCTTTGCAAAGTGTAGCCACAGTTTTAATGTCGAAAATACCACTGCTAGTTTTGCACAAGTTTGCACAAACAGTCGTGTAGTGAATAAACAGATCCTCACCAGTTTTAATGATCTTGGTTAATGGATAAATATTGACCAGGATACATAACAATATCAACCTTTTCTGCCTTAATATCATAAAGATCCTTGAACTCATTTGAGAGGGAAGAAAGGGCCATGGATAAATATCTCATTCCATCTCTGATAGCATTCTGTTTTCACATCCATCTCAGAAACTAAGACAATCACTGTGAAGTAAATAGAGGCCTTTCAAATGTGGATATAGACATACATTAAAAATTCTATATCCAGACAATAAGAGAAATCAGAAGGTGCTTGAAACTTTCAGAGCAAAAGGATTTTCAATAAATGATATCAAGGAAGAAAAATGTCTCAACTTCCATCACTTAGGAGCAGCACGACAGCTCAGTGGTTAGCACTGCTGCCTTACAGCATCAGGGACCCGCGTTCGATTCCAGCTTTGGCTGACTGTCTGTGTGAAGTTTATACATTTTCCCTATGCCTCTGTGAGTTTCTTTCAGATGCTCTGGTTTCCTTCCACAGTCCAAAGATGTGCAGGTTGGGTGGATTGACCATGCTAAATTGCCCATAGCGTCTAGGGATGTGCAAGCTAGGTGGATTGGCTATGGGAAATGCAGGGTTACAGGGTAGTGGGTCTGGATGGGATGCTGTTCAGAGGTTTAGTGTGGACTCAATGGGCTGAATGACCTGCTTCTATACTGTCGGGATTCTATGATTTAATCAGAGCTGAAAGTAAAGATATCTCTTCTACAGGAAAAAGTGGAGGGCAGCAGAAAGTGGAGCAATCTAGGTGCAGTTGGATGGATGTCAGTGATTACAAACAAGCTTACAATGGATGTGTGAGGATAGGTGAAGAAGGCATCTGGATAGAGTAGATAGGATGAAACTGTTCCCATTTGTGAAAAGGTCAAAAACTACTTTTTCAATAGGCAGGTTTGACAACTAACAGGTTCAAGGCAGGTTTAATGAAGGCACTCAAGAGGGCAATAGATGATTATTTGAATAGAAACAATGTGCAAGGCACTAAATCAGGATGATCATTCAGAGAGTTGGCATCGACACGAGAGCTGACATCAGTGCCTCAGCATCTGCACTCTGAGTGTCCACTGGGATTTTATAGGCACATCTCTGAACCCACAGGTTTTTGTCTCTCCCTCCACTAATCACAGCTGAGACATAGGAGGATGGATATTTTAAACTGCATGATATTTTAAACTCCAAAGTACAGATCAACCAAGAACAAACTGAATGGTGGAACAGGTTGTAGGGACTGAATGACTTCCTTCTATTTCTGCATTCCTATATCATTTTGTTCCAGATCAAGGAATCTATCCAAATGGAAGTCAGCTGGAGAGGTGTTATCTGTATTCCTGGCGAGGAAAGGGTACAGTGCTTGAAAGTAATTACACCTAACAAATAAAGTAGAGGTGTCAACAGTGATTATGATGATAACTGCTGACAGAGCAACTTCAAATTATGCCAAGCTCAGATAATATCTAGAGGTTATTTGGATAAACAAGAGGCTTATCCAGGCTTAAAGATGCTGCCTTTTTAAGTCATTTTGAAGTGAGTCACCAGTACAGTAATCAGGATTATGTTCTTTAGGCTTCACTGTTAAATTCAATGAAGGTCGATGTGATATGTTGGTCTCATGTACTGGAATCAAGTAATCTACAAAGTATTTATCTCGCCCTACATTCGCAAAGCCTGGCCATTCTGATCTACATAACCCCAAACTCACAAATAAGGCATACACAAAGCCACCATTTGTTTCTCATAGGCTCACAGGGTAAAATAATAATGACTTACATTTATATAGCAACAAGAAGTCCCAAAACACTTCAAGTCCAATGAATAATGTCTGAAGCATTGCCACTGTAAGAAATGCAGCACCCAATTTGTGCACAGCAAGCTCCCACTGATATCAATATGATAATAATCAGATAATCTGCTTTTAAGTATAAAAATGTAAAGTGTAAAGGATTAATATTAGCCAGGACACCATTGTTCTTCATTGGAATAATGGCCATATGGCTTTTAACACCTATCTCAAGGGGTAAATGCGGCCTTGGTTTAACATCTCAGTAGAAGGATAGGAGAATGGGAAACTGATAAAGGTCAGCGAAGAGGAGTATATAGGAATAGGTATCAGGAGAGACTGTAAATAAAAGGCAAATCCATGGAATTACGTAACATACAGGTTGTTCTGCTAAAACGTGGCAGTTCTGTTCCTCTGTAATCTCACACTATAGAAAATTGCACTATGGGAAACCGTGTGGAAATCGCACTGTAGAAGATCGTGCTATGGAAAACCCCATATACCCATTCAGCAGGAAGTTTGCATTATGCAAACAATAACCACAACTCACCGATCATGTTGTAGCCTATTGTGCTGATAAAATGCACGTTAGAGAAGAACTACCTGTGAGAAGCATGTTAAGGAAAATTTGAACCTTGATGCAATACAGGCAGAGATGGGTGTCAGCCAGAGGCCATGGCTAATAGCGTCAAGGTGAAGGACAATGCTGGACAGAAAATGACCTTTGATACATAGCCTGAGGACACACTGAAGGGATGCATGGCCATGCAATAGACAATCTACAAACTTGGCAAGCCGGAATCGGGTCAACTCAGTGCCTGAAACCTTCTGTCTTTTAATGTGTGACCTAGATTTTCTGTGCCAGACGTTTTGTCCATCCCAGAACTCATGCACAAATATTTCCATGAGCCTTGTTCACATTTCCCTGTGGCTTTTCCACCTTCTCCCTAGCAAATCCCATCTTGATCAGAAATAGGAAAACCAAATTCCACTTTGGAGATCTTGAATGAGAGTGGAATGGGGTGTGTTTCTATTTTTGTCATTCACAAAACCTTTCTCGTTGCTCCCGTCAAGATATTTTCCAAATTTTTTACAACATGTTTAGTTGAAATTATTTGAGTAGTGATTGGTAGTCTGTCAAGGGTGGAGGAGGCAAAGCTGTTGACAAACAAAATAGTTGTTTGTAACAACATTTTAGAAGCAGTAGACTAAGGGTTCTGATACATAAATTGTTAGAAATTTCAGAAGTTTAAAACGTAAGTGTTGATGATGGTAGAATAGAGAACAAAGACAAGGAGATAACTGTAAGCCTAGAAATAGGAACATTGGAACAAGAAGAGATCATTATGACCTTCAAGTCACAAAAGGTTAAGTCATAAGATAAGCGCTCACAGTGTTGGAGGTAGTATACTGGCGTGGGTAGAGAATTGGCTAATGAGCAGGAAACAGCGAGTGCGGATACGTGGCTTCTGTTCAGGTTGGTGACCTGTGACAAGTGGAGTTACACAGAGATCAGTACTGGAACCACAACTATTTACAAGATATATCAATAATTTAGAGGAAGGAAACAAATGTACTGGAACCAAATTTGCAGCAATACAGAAATAGGGGGAAAGGTAAGTTCTGAGAGGTATACACATAGTTTACAGAGGGATATTGATAGGTTAAGTCAGTGGGCAAAAATCTGGCAAATTGAGCATAAAGTAGAAAACATGAAGTTGTTGATTTTCAAGGGGAGGACAAAAGAACAGAATATTATTTAAATGGAAAAATACTGCAGAAAGCAGTAACACTAAGGGACTTGGGGGAACTTGTGCATGAAACAGGTGCAGCAGATAATCAGGAGGGCGAATGGAATGTTACTCCTTATTTCAAAGGTTTTGGATTATGAGAGTAGGGAGGTGTTACTGCATCTGTATGAGGTGCTGATGAGACCATACCTGAAGCACTGTTCGTAGTTTTGGTCTTCTTACTAAAGAAAATATATCATTTCATTGGAGACAGTTATGGACGGTTTGATAGGATGATGCCTAGTGTGGAGAGATTCCTTAAGAGCAAAGGTTAAGCAGGTCGGGATTTTATTCATTGGAATTTAGAAGGATAAGAGGTGATCTCATTGAAACATATAGCATTCTTAAGGGGCTTGAACCCTATCATGATCCAGGAAGATGTGAAAGGATGAGAATAGAAATGTAAGAGATGAGTTGAAAGCGGTTGAGGGTCTCATCTGGGGGGAGGGACAGGAGAGCCCTTGGCTTAGGAAAAAGGAATGATATATCTGAAGCACTGTGGGGAAATTTGCATCATTACAGATAAATTGGTTGGTTAGCTCAGTTGGTTTTGGTGTGGTGTAGATTAATGCCAGCATTAATGTTGTGTATTGGCTGAAGCAGTTCTTGGGTTTGCATCCTCACCTTGCCTTTTGGTAAACCATGATAAGTAACATTCAGGCAATGTGAATGGACAGGCATTATTCCTCGTGGTGAGTCCAGGACAAGAAATTGAAACTAGACAGTCAAGCAGCACTTCCTCTTATGAGTGGAATTCTCAATCTCCCTTTTCCAAGAGGCTGCTGAGGCTGGTGATTATTTGAAAATGACAAAACAAAGGTTGGTAGATTTTTGTTGTGTAAGAGCACTAATGTGAGGACAGCACACATAAGTTACAAAGAGACATAGATAGGCTAAGTGTCTATGTAACAAGGCAACAGATGGAGTACAATGTAGAAAAGTATGAGATTATGAACTTCAGTAATGAAGATGGAAAGGCAGAATATGTTTTAAAAGACACACAAATTAGAAATATTAATGTTCAGAAAGAGTTGGTGTTGGAGTACAACTGCAAGGAACACAAAGTTATCATGTTACACAAAATGCAATTAGGAAGGTAAGTGGCATCTTACTCATTGTACAGAGGGCATGCAGTTTAAAAATAAGGAAGCTTATCAGGCTTTTGATGAGAACTTTCTACATTACTGTGGGCAGTTTTATCTCCATATCTAAGGAACGATATACATTAACAGAAGCAGTTCACTAAATTAGGCCTGGGTGAGGAGAATTGTCATGTGATGAAAGGCTATGAGAATTGCATTTGAATTAAAAGGAGGTAATAACCTAGTAGCATTATCACTGGATGTTAATCCATCACTGGATGTAATGTTCTGGGTACCTGTTTAAATCCTGGCGCAGCACTTGGTGGAAATTCAATATGGAATTAAGAGTCTAATGATCATCATGTATCCATTGTGATTGTTGGAAAAACCTATCTGGTTTACTAATGTCCTTTATTGAAGGACACTGCTACATGTGACTCCAGACCCACAGCGAGGTGGCTAATGTCTAATTGCCACCTGGGCAAATTAGGGATGGGCATTAAATGCTGGCTAGCCAGTAATGCCCTCACCTGTGAGAAAATGAAATATATATTGTTTAGAGTTTTAAAAATGAGAGGTGATCTCATTGAAATATTTTTTTAAAATTAGGGCTTTTTAGGGTAGATACTGAGAGGTTGTTTCCCCAGACTGGGAGTATCCAGAACATGTGGGCACCATCTCAAGGTAAGAAAACAACAAATTAGGATTTAAACGAGAAGACATTTCTTCACTCAGTGTCGTAAATCTTTGGAATCAAAGTGTTTGAAAACCCAAAGAGCTGTAGATGCACAGTCATGGGTACATTTAAGGCCGGATTGGCAGATTTTTTTATTGAGAGGAAAGCATGTGGAAAAGTGGTACACCAGCATGATCACTGATGTCAGAGTCGGTTCAATTGGCCAAAGGACCAACTCCTGTTCCTATTTTTATGTGCTTACCACTTGATCAAAAGTTTTTGATCTCCAACATTTCCTTTTCTTTAGGAAGCTTTTGAATTCATCACCACCTCCCAAATCCACACATATCTTTCCTGAAATTGTATTCTAAGTTATTCCAATTAGGTTTCCACCCCTGCCACTCCATCAAAACAACACTTACCCAAGTCACAGATTGAAGCTTATAAGCTCTTCACAACCTGTCTCCTGACTCTAAAACAAATGATACACAATTCTCCTCCAACCCATTCTCACAGTCATCTGTCATGAGGCCACCCTCACCTGGTTACACTTTTATCCACCATGTCCAAGCCACAGCATCACTTGCAAAGATTTCTCTTCCTGCTTCGACATCATTACCTCTGAGGATCTAACCTTGGTCACTTCCTCTTTCGCATCTGAATGCTACCCCTTGGAAACATCTCCTGAATGAATTTTCACATGTATACTAATGACAACCAGCTCAACCTCAAAAGCATTTGTTTTGAATTCTGTGCTCTCTCCAGTTTATGTGACTGTTTATCTGACATCCTGCGCTCTGGACTAGCAGACATTTCCTCTAACTATATGTTGGGAAAACTGAACCCTTTTTTTCTGGTCCTTGCTCTGAAATTCATCCCATAGTCAAAGTTTGTGAGAAGATTTGTAGCTCGGGTGCTCGTTGTTGTGGTTCTGTTCGCCAAGCTGGGAATTTGTTTTGCAGACATTTTGTCCCCTGTCTAGGTGATATCCTCAGTGCTTGGGAGCCTCCTGTGAAGCGCTTCTGTGATCTTTCCTCCAGCATTTGTCGTGGCCTGTCCCTGCCGCTTCTGGTTGTCAGTTCCAGCTGTCTGTTGCAGTGGTCGGTATATTGCATCCAGGTCGATGTGCTTATTGATTGAATCTGTGGATGAGTGCCATGCCTCTAGGAATTCTCTGGCTGTTCTCTGTTTGGCTTGTCCTATAATAGTAGTGTTGTCCCAGTTGAATTCATGTTGCTTGTCATCTGCGTGTGTGGCTACTAGGGATAGCTGGTTGTGTCGTTTCGTGGCTAGTTGGTGTTCATGGATGCGGATCATTAGCTGTCTTCCTGTTTGTCCTATGTAGTGTTTTGTACAGTCCTTGCATGGGATTTTGTACTCTACATTGGTTTTGCTCATGCTGGGTGTCGGGTCATTCGTTCTGGTGAGTTGTTGTCTGAGAGTGGCTGTTGGTTTGTGTGCTGTTATGAGTCCTAGTGGTCACAGTAGTCTAGCTGTCAGTTAGGAAATGCTCTTGATGTATGGTAGTGTGGCTAGTCCTTTGGGTTGCGGCATGTCCTCATTCCGTTGTCTTTCCCTTAGGCATCTGTTGATGAAATTGTGGGGGTATCCGTTTTTGGCGAATACGTTGTATAGATGTTCTTCTTCCTCTTTTTGCAGTTCTGGTGTACTGCAGTGTGTTGTGGCTCTTTTGAATAGTGTCTTGATGCAACTTCTTTTGTGTGTGTTGGGGTGGTTGCTTTCGTAGTTCAGGACTTGGTCTGTGTGTGTGGCTTTCTTGTATACCTTTGTGGTGAATTCTCCGTTTGGTGTTCTCTGTACCATCACGTCTAGGAATGGGAGTTGGTTGTCCTTTTCTTCCTCTCTAGTGAATCGGATTCCTGTGAGTGTGGCGTTGATGATCCGGTGTGTGTTTTCTATTTCTGTGTTTTTAATGATTAAAAGGGTGTCGTCCACATATCTGACCCAGAGTTTGGGTTGAATTTGCGGTAAGACTGTTTGTCCTAATTTTTGCATTACCGCTTCTGCTATGAGTCCAGAGATGGGTGAGCCCATGGGTGTGCCGTTGATTTGTTCATATATTTGGTTGTTGAATGTGAAGTGTGTTGTGAGGCACAGCTCCAGTAGTTTGAGTATGCAGTCTTTGTTGATAGATTCAACGTCCTGTTGTCTGTTCTGTATGTCCAGCAGGTTGGCTATTGTTTCTCTGGCTAGGGTTTTGTCGATAGAGGTGAACAGCGCCGTTACATCGAATGAGACCATGGTTTCTTCCTTGTCTATGTGTATATTTCTGATGTCCAAGAATTCCTGTGTTGATTGTATAGAGTGTCTGGATCCGCTGATCAGGTGTTTCACATCTGGAACTGACAATCGGAAGTGGCAGATTCAAACCACGACAAACGCCGGAGGAAAGATCACAGAAGCGCTTCACAGGAGGCTCCCAAGCACTGAGAATGTCACCGAGACAGGGGACGAAACGTCTGCAACACAAATTCCCAGCTCGGCAAACAGAACCACATCATCCCATAGTCACTGAATCAATCTCTCTCCCTGCCAATTGTCTTTCTGAGATTAAACTGGACTGTTCACAACATTGGTGTTAAATTTGACTCCAATATAATCACGCCAGCACTAAGTCAATCTATTTCTAACTCCATAACATTATTCAACTTCAGTCTTGCATCCGTCTCAGCTATTGCTAAAAATTTTATCCATGCCTTCGTTGCCTGCAGGCATACCAATTCTAGTGTCCTGGACAGATCGCCTACATTTCATCTTCCATAAACTTAAGATGCCCATCAACTCTAATTTGCCAGTCATCGATGTGTTTGCTGAATTACATTGACTCCAATCTAACAGTCTCAATTTTAAAATCCTCAGTTTTGTTTTCAAAGTATAATCAATCCTTGTCCCCTCCCTATCTCTAGAACTTGCTCTGGCCTCACAAATCTTTGAGGTTTGTGCTCCTCGAATTCTAGGATCTTGCGCATCATTGATTACTTTTTACAGCTCCATCATCTACGCCCTCAGCTACCAAGTTACTAAGCTCTGGAATTCCTTGACTAAACTTCTCCCACTTTCTATTCTTTTTCGTTCCTCAGACACTGTTAAAAATCAACTTTTGAACAAGCTATTGTTCATCTACCTTAATATTTCCTTTTAAGTGACTCAATGCCTCGTGGGGAAATGCTGCACTGTTGGATGTACCATCTTACAGATAAATGCCTTCTGCCCTTGCAGATGGATGAAAATGATTCTGCAGCATTCTGTGTATAAAGAGTGGAGTGCCGGAGGTCTCTTTGATGCCCTACCCAACATTTATAACTTATCCAGTTATTATCTGACATGAACGTATAATTTAGCAGAGGAGTATGCCATTTCGCCCCTTGAGCCATTTAATAAGATCACAGCTGATCTGAATGTAGCCTCAACTCCACTTTCATGCATAACCATCAATACCCATTGACTTCCTCTTTAGTTCAAACTCTACCTAATTTTACTTTTAAAATATTCAATGACTCCGCTTCCAATATTTTCTGGAAAAGTGAATTACAAAGATTCATCATTGTGTGAAAGAAAATACAATTCTTCTCAATTATATAGAATCATAGAGTCATAGAGATGTACAGTAGGGAAACAGACCCTTCGGTCCAACCCATCCATGCCGACCAGATATCCCAACCCAATCTAGTCCCACCTGCCAGCACCCGGCCCATATCCCTCCAAACCCTTCCTATTCATATACCCATCCAAATGCCTCTTAAATGTTGCAATTGTACCAGCCTCCACCACTTCCTCTGGCAGTTCATTCCATACACGTACCACCCTCTGCGTGAAAAGGTTGCCCCTTAGGTCTCTTTTATATCTTTCCCCTCTCACCCTAAACCTATGCCCTCTAGTTCTGGACTCCCCCACCCCAGGGAAAAGACTTTGTCTATTTATCCTATCCATGCCCCTTATAATTTTGTAAACCTCTATAAGGTCACCCCTCAGCCTCCGACGCTCCAGGGGAAACAGCCCCAGCCTGTTCAGCCTCTCCTGTAGCTCAGATCCTCCAACCCTGGCAACATCCTTGTAAATATTTTCTGAACCCTTTCAAGTTTCACAACATCTTTCCGATAGGAAGGAGACCAGAATTGCATGCAATTTTCCAACAGTGGCCAAACCAATGTCCTCCCAACTCCTATACTCAATACTCTGACCAATAAAGGAAAGCATACCAAACACCTTCTTCACTATCCTATCTACCTGTGACTCCACTTTCAAGAACCTATGAACCTGCACTCCAATATTTCTTTGTTCAGCAACACTCCCTCGGACCTTACCATTAAGTGTATAAGTCCTGCTAAGATTTGCTTTCCCAAAATGCAGCACCTCGCATTTATCTGAATTAAACTCCATCTGCCACTCCTCAGCCCATTGGCCCATCTGGTAAAGATTCTGTTGTAATCTGAGGTAACCCTCTTCGTTGTCCACTACACCTCCAATTTTGGTGTCATCTGCAAACTTACTAACTGTACCTCTTATGCTCACATCCAAATCATTTATATAAATGACAAAAAGTAGAGGGCCCAGCCCAATCCTTGTGGCACTCCACTGGTCACAGGCCTCCAGTCTGAAAAACAACCCTCCACCACCACCCTCTGTCTTCTACCTTTGAGCCAGTTCTGTATCCAAATGGCTAGTTCTCCCTTTATTCCATGAGATCTAACCTTGCTAATCAGTCTCCCATGGGGAACCCTGTCGAACGCCTTACTGAAGTCCATATAGATCACATCTACTGCTCTGCCCTCATCAATCTTCTTTGTTACTTCTTCAAAAAACTCAATCAAGTTTGTGAGACATGATTTCCCATGCACAAAGCCATGTTGACTATCCTGAATCAGTCCTTGCCTTTCCAAATACTTGTACATCCTGTCTGTGCCCTACTTTTAATCTCCCTTACAAGGTCGGGGAGGGGCGTGTAACAACATCCTTTCAGTTTCAACCCTGTCAAATCCCATCAGAATCTTACATGTTTCAGTAAGATCATACGCTCATTATTCAAAACTGCAATGAATAAGACTCAAAATAGAGTCAGAGAGTCATAGAGACGTATAACATGGAAACAGACCCTTCGGTCCAACTTGTCCATGCTGACCAAATATCACAATCTAATCTAGTCCTGTTTGCCAGCACTTGGCCTATATCTCTCTAAACCCTTCCTATTCATATCCCATCATGATGGCTTTTAAATGTTGTAATTGTACCATCCTCCACCACTTCCTCTGGCAGCTCATTCCATACACACACCACCCTCTGTGTGCAAAAGTTGCCACTTAGCTCCCTTTCATATCTTTCCCCTCACATCCTAAACGTATGCCTTCTAATTCTGGACTCCCCCACCCCAGGGAAAGGACTTTGTCTATTTATCTTATCCATGCCCCTTATAATTTTATAAACCACTATGAGGTCACCCCTCAGCCTTCGACGCTCCAGGAAAAACAGCCCCAGCCTATTCAGCCTCTCACTATAGCTCAAATCCTCCAACCCTGGCAACATTCTTGTAAATCTTTTCTGAACCCTTTTAAGTTTCACGAAATCCTTCTGAGAGGAAGGAGACCAGAATTGCAAGCAAAATTCCAAATACAGAAGAACCTCGATTATCCAAATGAGATGGGCAGGTACTATTTTGTTTGGATAATTGATTATTCAGTTAATCGATTCAATGCCTTTCCTCTGGGGCTCAGAGTTTTCAGTAAAGTCTGCTCCCTGTTCAGGAGATAAGGCAGCATCATTGCGCGTGAGCCCCCATCCTCCACCCGCCTTCCAACCGCATCCAACCACGCCCCCCCCCACCGGCCCGCACCCAAACGTGTCCAAACTCATCCCCACATGCACCCCAACATTGCGCCCCCCTCCCGCCTGCCCCCAACTCTGACTAAAATCACCCTCGCCCCCCCCAATCCCGTCCAATACCACTCTCGCCCACCCTCCAACCCCAACCAATACTGCCCCTGCCTGACTCCCAACCCCGTCCAACACCGCTCCCTCGCCCACCCACCAATCCTGTATAACACCGCCCGCCCCCTCTGGATTGTTTTTATGTTCTTTCTTAGAAAAAGCAACCAAAACTATATGCCCATGCCTTGTACAACAGTAGTAATCATTTAGTTTTAAAAACATTCATATTCCATTCCCTTGCAATAATGGAAAAGAAAAACTATTCCATATGCCTCCCTAATCCCTCATTACATCCACGTACTAACTTTGCAATTTATCTACAAGGATCCCTGGATCCCTCTGTCCTCAAAGTTTCTGCAGTCTCCCTCGATTTTTATAATGTGCTCCTTTTCTATTCTTCCTACCAAAGTAGACATGTTCACATTTTCCTATACTATGTTCGATCTGACAAACTTTCACCCAATAATTTAACAATTCTATTCCCTGTTGTAGACTTCTATGTCTCCTCCTTCCTATTTAACTTTGTATCATCAGTATACTCAGCTACCATTCAATCAGTTCCTTCATTCAAGTCATTGATATAAATTGTAAATAGTTGAAGCCCCAGCAATACTCCTTGCATTCACCACTCATACATCTTGCCAATCTAAAAATGCCCCATTTATGCCTGTTGTGTTCTATTCACCATCCAATTCTCTACTCTTGCTAATACACTACTTCCTACACCGCAAGTCTCATTTTGTTTTATAATGTTTAATGTGGCACCTTATCAAATGCCTTCTGAAAATCCAAGAACACCATATTCACAGTTCTTCTTCATCCATATTACTTGTTACATCCCCAAAGAACTCCAATAAATTTATCAAGTACGATTTCCCTTTCACAAAACCATGATGACTCTGTTTAAGTGTCTTCCTATAACCTTAATAAGAAATTTTAAACATTTTCCTTATGATAGATGTTCGGCTGACTAGCCCAGTTCTGTTTATTGGATATTGCTGAGTGCAAGTTGGCTGCAGAATCTCCTACATTAGAGTAGTGACTATACTTCAAAAGATCCTTAATTGGTTGTAAATTTCTTTGGGTTGTTCTGGGCCCAACTGAGGCACTTTACAACACAATTTCTTGATTTCTCATCCTGAGCTTTTAATTCCTCTATTGAAAGCTCCTACTCCTAGCCTCCCATGAGAGAAAACCGTTTCATTCAAACTGTTGGGCAGCACTGTCTGAGACTTCCCTACCTTGGCTTGTTGGTAAAGCACAGTCAGCAGTAAACTACAAGCTGACGATTAAATATAGAATAAAGTATAGAGTAACAGCTACTTTAAACTATGATACAAGGCTGTAATTCAATCAAGGGTTTGAACTACATCATGAAGCTAAATTAAAACTCAAACAGTTTATATCACCTACATCCCATACTAAAGTCTGTCTTTTTAACATTCTTCTCGTAATATATTTTGTACAAATCATGGACCACAGTTATTAATGTTGAACTTATAAAGACTTGTCTGGCAAATAAATCTTATGTACAACAAAGTGTCTAGACATTGTCTTTTACTGTCACAGAATCATAGATCATTATGCAAGCTTTTACTACATTTCTTCTCAAAGATGTCCATCTGCTATTTCAATGCAGGATTATTATGAAGCAGTGCTTATCAAACTGAAATTGAGTCATTGTAGACAATATTCCTAGCTAATAAAAACTATTTTTGCAAAGAAAAACACTATTACTCATCAGAGCTAAAAAAAACATATTTTCTACGGCCAATGTGAAAAGGATAAACCTGTGCAAGTCACATGAATAATAGTAGTTTGAATGTGGCTGGACCACCTCCAGTAGTTGAGGCGAATAGTGGAAATGCACTTAAGATGAAGTTGCATAAATGCATGAGAGGAAAGAATACAAGGATATGCTGATAGGGTGAGATGAGGAGCAACATGAGGAGGCTCAGTTGGAGCAGAAATACTGGCATGTGCCACTTGGCCCAAGTGACCTGTTCTATCTGTAAATTTTATACATTTCATATACATCCCAAATGCAGATGGTATGGGTATAATTTTTCCATCTGTGGTTAGTGTTTTATTGAGTGAGAATCATAGCACCCAATTCACCAGGGCTTGGAGTGATTTTTCTCTCACAATCTTACTCTCTTAACCTCATTCATTATGCAATTTGGTCCTTGGGTGCCCTTCTCAGGGAATTGTATGGCAGGAGAGGCAGAAGTGCCTGCAGCTGCAGGGTCATCTGATGCTCACATCAGAGGTGCCAAATTTGAAATGCAGTTGCACACCACTTCATTTGCTCCAAAGAAGGAATTGGCCTTAATCCTGCTCCACCTTTAATACCGAACACATTGCATGGAAGAAAGCTCATTCTTTGTTTTGTGACAGACCTAGAGATATTTGTGGACAGGACGGTGGAGAGGTGTTTGACACATAAACTGCAAAACAAATGCTACAGGTCTGACATTGACATATCAAAAAGGCCACACAGTGACATGTCCATACCCTTTCAAAGTTATTGATTGACTGTTCAGGATTTCATGCCATCACAGGCTGCCTGATGTACATATAAATGTATAACATTTACAGCAAAGAACAGGCCACTTGGGCCAACTGGCACATGCTCCAACTGAGCCTCCTCATGCTACTCTTCATCTCACCCTACCAGCATATCCTATTCTTTCCACTTTCATGTATTTATCTAGCTTCATCTTGAATGCATCTACACTATTCGCCCCAACTGCTTGATGTGGTTGAGCCACATTCAAACTATTATTATCCATGTGGCTTCACAGGATTATCCTTATCATACACTGGCCACAGAAAAGAGGATTTTTAGCTCTGGTGAGTTGGAGTGTTTTTTCTTGCAACAATGGTTTCCATGAGCTCGAGTATGGTCTACCATGACTCACTTTCAGTTTGATAAGCACTGCTTCATCCAGACCCACTATCAAAGCTGTCTGACTGTCCCTCTGTCCGAAAACGCAATGTTAACCACAGAGATGAGAAGCATTCAATTGAGTCCGAAAGACTGAAAAAACAGTGTGAGCCACACAATGACTGACAATCTAGGTCAGTGTTGAAGTCAGTGAGTGTACAATAAGAAATCTATATGATGTAGACAAATGCTGACAGCCTCCAAGTCAGCACAAAGTAAATGACTGCTAAGGATCAAGCTAACAGTCATAAGATGCAAGCTGTTCAAATGCATGAAATGCATGCCTGTCCTCGCACAGAAAGCAAACGTATAGGTGCATGCAAGTCATAGATGCTCCTGAACTCCAAAGTCAAGAATTGAGAGGCTGAAGTGCTGTGTGGGTTAGTATGAGAGCAGGCATGATGATGTGGTCAAGCTGCTGGATTACTACTGTTGACTTGCAAAAATAAAAATTCAAGGAGGATGGTGTTCATGGCATTGCCAGGATGTACTGTGAATTAGTAGTTACATGTTGGGCAGGACAAAGATTTGACAAGCCACAGCCACCAGGTAACTGCTCAGACATATATTCAGCAGTTTGCACTATTTTAGAGACATAGAGTCAGAGGGATGTACAGCATGAAAACAGACCCTTCGGTCCAAACTGTCCACACCGACCGGATATCCCAACCCAATCTAGTCCCACCTGCCAGCACCAGGCCCATATCCCTCCAAACCCTTCCTATTCATATACCCATCCAAATGCCTTTTAAATGTTGCAATTGTACCAGCCTCCACCACTTCCTCTGGCAGCTCATTCCATACACGTACCACCCTCTGATGAGAAAGTTGCCCCTTAGGTCTCTTTTATATCTTTCCCCTCTCACCCTAAACCTATGCCCTCTAGTTCTGGACTCCCCCACCCCAGGGAAAAGACTTTGTCTATTTATCCTATCCATGCCCCTCATAATTTTGTAAACCTCTATGAGGTCACCCCTCAGCCTCCGACGCTCAAAGGAAAACAGCCCCAGCCTGTTCAGCCTCTCCCTGTAGCTTAAATCCTCCAACCCTGGCAACATCCTTGTAAATATTTTCTGAACCCTTTCAAGTTTCACAAATTCTTTCCAAAAGGAAGGAGACCAGAATTGCATGCAATATTCCAACAGTGGCCTAACCAATGTCCTGTACAGCTGCAACATGATCTCCCAACTCCTGTACTCAATACTCTGACCAATAAAGGTAAGCATACCAAACACCTTCTTCACTATCCTATCTACCTGCGACTCCACTTTCAAGGACCTATGAACCTGCACTCCAAGGTCTCTTTGTTCAGCAACACTCCCTAGCACCTTACCATTAAGTGTATAAGTCCTGCTAAGATTTGCTTTCCCAAAATGCAGCACCTCGCATTTATCTGAATTAAACTCCATCTGCCACTCCTCAGCCCATTAGCCCATCTGGTCAAGATCCTGTTGTAATCTGAGGTAACCCTCTTCGTTGTCCACTACACCTCCAATTTTGGTGTCATCTGCAAACTTACTAACTGTACCTCTTATGCTCACATCCAAATCATTTATATAAATGACAAAAAGTAGAGGGCCCAGCACCGATCCTTGTGGCACTCCACTGGTCACAGGCATCCAGTCTGAAAACAACCCTCCACCACCACCCTCTGTCTTCTACCTTTAAGCCAGTTCTGTATCCAAATGGCTAGTTCTCCCTTTATTCCATGAGATCTAACCTTGCTAATCAGTCTCCCATGAGGAACCTTGTCAAACACCTTACTGAAGTCCATATAGATCACATCAACTGCTCTGCCCTCATCAATCTTCTTTGTTACTTCTTCAAAAAACTCAATCAAGTTTGTGAGACATGATTTCTCACGCACAAAGCCATGTTGACTATCCATAATCAGTCCTTGCCTTTCCAAATACATGTAAATCCTGTCCCTCAGGATTCTCTCCAACAACTTGCCCACCACTGAGGTCAGGCTAACCGGTCTATAGTTCCCTGGCTTGTCCCTGGCTTCCCACCCTTCTTAAACAGTGGCCCCATGTTTGCCAACCTCCAGTCTTCTGGCACCTCACCTGTGACTATCGATGATACAAATATCTCAGCAAGAGGCCCAGCAATCACTTCTCTAGCTTCCCACAGAGTTCTCGGGTACACCTGATCTAATTCCTTAAGGAGAAGAGATTTGGAAGTGACATATGAACAAGATGAGTTGGGGCATTAATGAAATGCACATGAATGGAAATAAACTGGTTGGCACTCAGTATTGAGATCCTGAAGTCGCTGATTAAGACTTGAGGAAAAATTGGGAAACTTTTGTCTCCATGTCAAGAATCAGATCTTTTCACTCCCACTGCAACATAATTTTAAAGCGAAAGATAGGAGGTTTAGAGGGGATTGAAGAAAACCTTTTTCACCCAGAGGGTGGAAGGAGTTTGGAATGCACTGCCTGGAAAGATACTTGAGATGGGAAACATCATTAAAAAGTCCTTGTATGAGCACTTGAAATGTTGAAACATTCAAAACTATAGGCCTAGTGCAGGAAAGTGGTAATAGCCTATTCTGTACTAAGTAATTTCTATGACTGCATTCTCTCACCTTTCATGTCACTAGTCACACCACCCCAGAGAGGAGAATATTCTAATCTTTGATTATGGGCCAAGAACTTTTCATTTCCAATGCAATCTTGAAAGAACAAACTTAGGGTCACCATTTCATTGACTTAGGAATCTTTTCTAGAACTTAAGAGAAAATCAGCTTCTTCAGTGTCCAAGACCAAGGGACAGCCATCTTGACATGTTGAAATCAAATGTATAATGCATTCCATTGAGAGGTGAAGAAGTAACATCTAATCATTTCCCTGATGATTTTCTCTTCCTATGAGAAGATAACTCTTCCTTCCCACTCTTTGGGAACAATTTTACTGGCCCCCAGGCAATAAGATTGAAGCTAAGTTTGTTGGGCAGATGCAACATTGCAGGGAGCTTTTACTCCCTATATCA
Source organism: Chiloscyllium plagiosum (assembly GCF_037043375.1). Taxonomy (NCBI): domain Eukaryota; kingdom Metazoa; phylum Chordata; class Chondrichthyes; order Orectolobiformes; family Hemiscylliidae; genus Chiloscyllium; species Chiloscyllium plagiosum. The sequence continues at coordinate 49,440,706 of NW_028270141.1, forward strand.
ACAGAAGGATTGGTAGCTTACAGACAATTTAAACATGCCCAGGTTCTACTGAGGATTATTTTCCCAGGCTGACATGGCGCAAACACTGCCACACAGAGAGACCACCATATAAATGGAACTGGATTGGAAGAGAACTCCAGTGCTAGACATTTAATTAGCTGGCACCCCTAAATTGAGGAAGGAAGGCCTACCAGCCATCATTGTAAGTTACTGACAGGTATGATGCCAAGATCTGGCCTTACACTGGAAAATCTCTCTCTGTTTCCCTCTGATAGTATGAGCAGGCATCAGGAACTCCTGTAGGAAAAAAATACTTTCACAAGGAAATTTTTCATATATACAGTCCCCTTGAGACAGAAAAAATATCCCAATGTGCTTCGAAGAGAGATCTAAGTGAGAATCTGAAAAGCCAAGCAAATGCCAGTAGCTAAAGGAATTGAAGCTCTGGGTTTTTCAGGGGGGGCTAAAGTAAAGGTGAGAGAATGGAAGGGTCTGGTGGGGTTTAGACAGGGAATTTGCAGAAAAAAGCATATTGATCTATGAAGAGGCAAATGTAGAGGGGTCATGCAGCACACTGCCAGAGAACTGGTGGATCCTGGGAGCTCAGGGACAGGTGGTGCATAGTTACAGTGTTGGATGTAATTCAAGTAAGATGAGCCAAGGCAAGCAGGCATTCAAGCACACATTAAGAAATAAAACTGTCATATTTTGCCTCTATCTTCTCCCTTTCTTTTTAATTCCTTGTACATTTTGTGTTATTTTTGCTAATAGCTAATTTAGGCACTGCCACAGACTGCAGGGGACAGGGCTGTATTCCAAAAAAGGTTTTCTGTTGTTGGAGGCTGTTAATCCATAAGTAACTGTGAAGCAAATAAACATATGCCTTTGGAAAGTAAACAATAAATAACTTCCACTGGGTTAGTAGAGTTCACCACTGAACCGGTTTGGTCAGCATCTCATGAGTGTTTGCATGCTCTAACAGTTTAGTACAAAGGTTGAACATTGATGGCCCACACAAATGTTTGACACATTTGTTTCTCATTGCATCGACTGAAAGTTAGCCTACTTCAGAAGAACAGTCCTGGAAAATGTTGTTGAATTTGGAGGTCAATTGGAAATATAAAAACTGAAGATTAGGGTGAATCCAGAAAAGTTCTTTAAGTACGGTAGCAGCCTCGGGCAACTGTCTGTGTGGAGTTTGCATGTCCTCCCCATGTCTGCATGGGTTTCCTCTGGGTGCTCCGGTTTCCTCCCGCAGTCCAAAGATGTGCAGGTTAGATGAACTGGCCACGCTAAATTGCCCATAGAGTTAGGTGCATTGGTCAGGGGGAATGGGTCTGGGTGGGTTACTCTTTGGAGGATCAGTGTGGACTAGTTGGGCTGAAGGGCCTGCTTCCACTGTAGGGAATCGAATAGAAAAAAAAGGGATGGCACGGTGGCTCAGTGGTTAGCACTGCTGCCTCACAGCGCCAGGTACACAAGTTCGATTCCAGCCTTGGATGACTGTCTGTGTGGAGTTTGCACATTCTCCCCGTGACTGCGTGGGTTTCCTCCGGGTGCTCTGGTTTCCTCCCACAGTCCAAAGATGTGCATGTCAGGTGAATTGGCCATACTAAATTGCCCATCGTGTAAGGTGGATTAGTCAGGGGTATCTGTAGGGCAATGGGTGGGTTGCTCTTCAGAGGATTGGTGTAGATTTGTTGGGCCGAAGTGCCTTTTTTCACATGGTAGGGAATCTAATCTATACTAAAGGAAAATGAATAACTTAAGAGAGAATAGAACTTCTCAAGGACCAAAGTGGACATGTATGTTAGAACTGCAGGAGATGGGTGAGCTTCTCAATGAATATTTCTCCTCTGTGTTTGCCATGAATAAAGACTTGAAGACTTGGGAACTTGGGAAAGGTAGTGATCATATCTTGGCGACAGTCCATATCACAGTAGAGGTAGTGTTGAATGTATTACAAAAATTTGGTCCTGACCAGATTTATCCAAGAACACAGCAAGAAGTGAGAGAAGAAATTGTGGGGTCCCTGGCTGACATTTTTACATTATCATTAGCCACGGGTAAGGTCCCAGAAGACTGCAGGATAGCGACTGTTGTGCCCTCATTCAAGAAGAGCTACCATGAAAATCCTGAAAACTACAGATGAATAAGTCCAAAATCTGTAGTAGGCAAGTTACTGGAGAAGATTTTGAGAGATAAGATGTACATACATCTGCAAAGACAAGTTTGATCAGGAATAATTGGCATGGCTATGTGCATGAGAAATCATGCCTCACAAATTTATTAGAGTCCTTTGATGAAGTGACCAGGAAGGTTGACAAAGGCTGGGCGGTAAAGACGTAGTGCTTATGGATTTCAGTAAGGCCTTTGATAAGGTTCCATATGTAGGCTGCTCTGGAAGGTTAGATCACATGAAATCCACAGTGAGCTGGCAAATTGTATACACAATTGGCTTGATGACAGGAAGCAGAGGGTAATAGTGGAAGGATATTTGTCAATTTGGAGGCTGTGACTAGTGGAGTGCCTCAGGGATCAGTGCTGGGCACATTACTGTTTGTTATCTATATCAATGATTTGGATGAGAATGTACAAGGTATGATTCAGGGGATTCAGGGAAACATAACTGTCTGGATACAGAATTGGCTGGCCAACAGAAGACAGCGAGTGGTAGTAGAAGGAAAATATTCTGCCTGGAAGTCTGTGGTGAGCGGTGTTCCACAGGGCTCTGTCCTTGGGCCTCTATTGTTTGTAATTTTTATTAATGACTTGGATGAGGGGATTGAAGGATGGGTCAGCAAGTTTGCAGATGACACAAAGGTTGGAGGTGTCGTTGACAGTATAGAGGGCTGTTGTAGGCTGCAGCGGGACATTGACAGGATGCAGAGATGGGCTGAGAGGTGGTAGATGGATTTCAACCTGGAAAAATGCGAGGTGATGCATTTTGAAAGGTTGAATTTGAAAGCTGAGTACAGGATTAAGGATAGGATTCTTGGTAGTGTGGAGGAACACTTGGGGTGCAGGTACATAGATCCCTTAAAATGGCCACCGAAGTGGACAGGGTTGTTAAGAAAGCATATGGTGTTTTGGCTTTCATTAACAGGGGTATTGAGTTTAAGAGTCATGAGATCTTGTTGCAGCTCTATAAAACTTTGGTTAGACCGCACTTGGAATACTGCGTCCAGTTCTGGTCGCCCTATTATAAGAACGATGTGGATGCTTTGGAGCGGATTCATTGGAGGTTTACCAGGATGCTGCCTGGACTGGAGGGCTTATCTTATAAGGAGAAGTTGACTGAGCTCGGACTTTTTTCATTGGAGAAAAGGAGGAGAAGAGGGGACCTAATTGAGATATACAAGGTAATGAGAGGCATAGATAGAGTCGATAGCCAGAGACTATTTCCCAGAGCAGAAATGACTAACAAGAGGGGTCATAGTTTTAAGCTGGTTGGAGGAAAGTAGAGAGGGGATGTCAGAGGCGGGTTCTTTACACAGAGAGTTGTGAGAGCATGGAATGTGTTGCCAGCAGCAGTTGTGGAAGCAGAGACATTGGGAACATTTAAGAGACTCCTCGACATACATATGGTCACAGAAATTTGAGGGTGCATACATGAGGTTCAGTGGTCGGCACAACATCATGGGCTGAAGGGCCTGTTCTATGTTCTATGTTCTATGATTAGTAAGTTTGCAGATGACACTAAAATAGGTTGTTCATGATAGTGAGGAAGTTTATCAGAAATTGCAGCAGGACTTTGATTAGCTGGGGAAGTGGGCCAAGAAATGGTAAATGGCGTTTAATATAGATGTGTGAGGTCTTGCATTTTGGACAGTCAAAACAAGGTAGAAGTTTCAAGGTGAATGGTAGGGCCTTAAGGAATGTAGTGGAACAGAGGGACCTTGGGAGTTCAAGTGCACAGTTCTATAAAAGTGGAATCACAGGTAGACAGGGTAGTGAAGAAAAAAGGCCTTTGGCACACTGGCTTTCATCAGTCAGGGCACTGAGTATCAAAGTTGGCAAGTTATGTTGGAGTTGTACACGACGTTGGTGAGGCTGCACTTGGAGCATTGTGTTCAGTTTTGGCCACCTTGCTATAGAAAATATGTTATTAAACTGGAAAGAGTACAGAAGAAATTTACAAGGATGTCTGAGTTATAGGAAGGTGTTGGACAAGCTGGGTCTTTTTTCTTTAGAGTGTTGGAGACTCGGGGGATCTTATAGAAATGTATAAGATCATGAGAGGCATGGGGAGGTGAATGCACTTAGTCATTTTTCCAGGGTTGGGGACTCGAGGATTAGAAGGCATCAGTAAAAGGTTAGAGGAGAAAGAATAAAAGGGAACCTGAGAAACAACGTTTTTACACAGAGGGTGGTATGCATAAGGAATAAGCTGCCAGCAGAAGTGGTTGAGGCAGGCACATTAACAACATTTAAAAGGCATTTGGACAAATTCATGGATTGGAAAGGTTTAGAAGGATATGGGCCAAGTGCAGGGAAATGGGGTTAGCGTGGTTATACATTTTGATGGGCATGGACCAGTTTGGGCCAAAGGGCCTGTCTCTGTGATGTAGGACTCTATAACCTTTGTTTGGTAAGGTTATTAAGGGGTAGAGAACCAAGGTCAGCAAAAGAACTTAAGATACTGATTAACATTGATCTTATCAACCAGTGGAACAGGCTTCAGGGACTGATTAGCACAGTCATGCTGCTCTGCAATGGAAATGTCTGGTTTAATTTTAAAAGTTCCAGTTAAAGGTTTTTCTGTTCCTTTGATAATGAGCCATCAACAGTAGAAGTGTAGCTGAAGTATCAGATAGCTCCAAAGAAACAAAAACAACACTTGTTTCCAAAGATTCCAGCAAACTCAAGTTCTCTTGGGCACAAAGGCCACTGGAAGCCACTCTCAAAGGCAGTTGAATATGTGCTTCCCTGCTATAGTCCTCTGATGTGAATCCCACATCTCGTGAAAGTCAAGAAAACAAAAAAGACCACATGGCTCTGAGGCCGAGGATGTACTTGATCGCCATTCTCACAGTGCCATTACCTCAAAATAAATGATTATCCTTGATCCCTGCCCAAGAACTTAAAGAAAAAGTGCCAGAGTAGACCATTCAGCCCTTTGAGTCTGCTCACCATTCAATAAATTTGTGCCTGATCATCAAATTCAATTTCACCATCTGCACGTATCCCCTTATTCCTTAATTCCCCTCCCATACTACAGTAAAAATGCCTGCCTCCTAATCTGCCGTGTGGATATACCATTACTATTACAGGCATTTCCCATTTTGTAATGGGTCAGGAACAAATAGTGAATTTTATCACCCATGGTATTTAAATGCAATCTTTCAAAAATGAGTAATTTAAAATCATATCTTCCATTTCCAGCATTTCATAACTAAGAAACATTACCATTTCTAAAACGTCTTTAAAGTAATTATTTGGTGGTACAGAACTCAGACAATGCTTAAAAGAGAGACACATTGCTTAAGACTTTATTGTTGCATCCATCAGAACAAATATAAGGATGTCAAGTTTCAAATAATCACATGAATTTATGCTACAGAAGGAAAAAGTGCTGATTAGTCTGCAAGTTAACCTTTGAAGGCTAACAAAATTCCAAAGCACTTCTTGGAATCACAAAGAACTAACTTGCATTTATATGACACCTTTCACAACTTTATGATGTTCAAAAATGCACCAATAAATACTCTGACATACACTCAGTGTGATAAGGTGTACAACGTAAGTGGCCATTATGATGACATAATTTGAAAGATTAAAGCCAAACTGGGATGTCAACATTACAACTTCTCTGGATCATCTTAAATTGTGACCAAGAATGAATAAAGTTGGAGTTGGTGACCAATGCATGATGTTTGGGTTGAGGACTGAAGATGAAGGGTTAGTTTTGCTAGTGCTTTAGTGGCAGACATGATATGTAAAAGTGGATGACTAGAAAAACAATTCAACTGTCCAGTCGTCGTTAGTGGGGAGATGGGGGTTGGGGTTGGGGTTGTGTGGTGGTAAAGGAATTTGAACTAGTCGAGGGATATGGAACTAGGTGCACAAGTCGGAACTTGTATGGATGATTTTGCCAAGAAATTTGAACGTAGATGAGGAAGAGGACGAGCCAAAAATGGATGGCAATTGCCGTGTCTTTCTTAGACATGGCCGTTATTTCTAGATTTATGTCAAGAAATCTAACTAAAGAAAGTGCTATTTATACTGTGCCTTCCATTGTACTTCTAATTAGGCTGATTAAATATTGTTTAAGCATGTTGAGCTAGATTTTACCAGCCTTCTGGAAACAAGTAAAGAAATAGGACGGCTTACAAAATGGCAGCAGAAACCCAATGTCTTCCCGTTGCCATGGGATATTCTGAATGATCAGAGACAGATCAGATGACTGGCTGATAAACAATCACTTTCCACAACCCTGTTAATATTTTCAGGGTTGTGGTTACGGCTGAGAGGTTCAGGCAATGGTTTAGAAATCCAATAGGGTTTCCCTGTGTTCTGCCATCCGCACTTCTCCAATCCTAGCTTGAACCAAGTGCCTGTGTGTGAAGAGTTAACATGGGACACACAAAATACCATTGGTCTTTTACTGTGATCAGACTGCACCACCAACCCAATGGCTAAACGAATACACCCTCCAGGAATACACCCTCTCAAAGACTGTCTGGAGTGTGGGGAGTGGTGGAGGCAGCTTTATGGTTACTCGATGGTCAATGGTGGGAGTCTGTCTGTGAAAACCTGTGACTATCCTGCACCACTAGAGGGTTTGATCCTCTCATTACTGGCACGTGTCTAGCTGGCGTTGAAGAGCCAAATCAAGAAAAGATGATGCACCCTTTGACAGCACATCAACCTGAGCAGCAGTCATGTCTCCACATGACGCTGCCAATGTTGGCAAGGCTGCTGACACAAAACATAGAACTGTACAGCACAGGAATGGACCCTTTGGCCCAGGATGTTATGCTGAACATGAAGCCAAATTAAACTAATCCCTTCTGTCTGCCCTTGGTCCATATCCCTCAATTCCTTGCATATTCATGTGCTTATCTATAACTCCCTTAAATGACCCTATCGTATCTGCCTTTACCACCACCCCTGGCAGTGCATTCCAGACTCCTATCACTCTCTGTGTAAAAAACTTGCCCCTTACATCTCCTTTGAAATTTCCCCCGCTCACCTTAAATGCATCCCTTCTAATAATAGACATTTAAACTCTGGGAAAAATATTCTGACCATTAACCCTATCTATGCATCTTATCATGTTACAGACTTCTATCAAGTCTCCCCTCAGCCTCCACTGCTCCAGAGGAAACAACCCGAGGGTTTCTAGCCTCTCCTTATAGCTCAGACCCTTGAATCCAGGCAGTGTTCTGGTAAACTTCTTCCATACCCTCTCCAAAGCCTCCACATCCTTCCTGTAATGTGACAACCCGAATTGAACACAATACCCTTAAGTGCAGCTTAACCAAAGTCTTATAAAGCTGCAACATTACATCATGACTCTTGTACTCAATTTCCCAATCAATAAAGGCAAGCATACCCATGCCTTTTTTACCACTCTATCTCCACTTTCAGGGAGCTATGGACTCAAACCCTAAGATCCCTCTGTACATCAATGCTGTTCAGGGTCCTGGGCAAGCCAAATCTGAATTCACGTGGTCAAGTCACCATGGATCCTTCACAACTTAATCATCTGGATGAGCCTACCATGAGGGACCTTGTCTAAAGCGTTATTAAAATACAGGTAGACAATGTCCACTGCTCTACCTTCATTGATCATCTTTGTCACGACCTTGAAAAATTCAATTGAGTTGGTAAGACATGACCTGCCCTGCACAAAGCCATGCTGACTGTCCCTAATTAGGCCATGCTTTTCCAGATGCACATAAAGCCTATCCCTAAGAATTCTCTCCAATAGCCTCCCAACAACTGATGTGAGACTCACCGGTCTATAGTTTCCCAGTTCCCTATCACCCTTCTTGAACAGAGGAACAACATTTGCTACTCGCCAGTCCTCTAGAACCTCTCCAGTAGCTAGCAAGGATACAAACATCATGATTAGACCAGCAGCAGGGAGAGGCTGATATCCTGACTTGTAATGGCTTACCAGTCAGTGCCAGTCAAACCATCCTCTTTCCCCCTCCATCCTGGGATCCCAACATCTGACTGTGCAGGTTTGGGATTCACATTTTCATCTCATGTGATGCAGAACTGGGATTTAGAAAAATTCTATCCCCCTGATGTAGAAAACAGGACAGATAACCTGCACTGGGAGAACCACCTTGCTGTTCAAAAAGGGTAATGGGGTGTTAATCAGATCAACATCTCAAACAGCAGCCATAATTGGCAGCATTATCCGAGAGACTGCTGCATTGACAGCAACAGCTGAGAAAGTGTCCATGACCACTCGCTATAAGGCTTGGACTCACAACCTTCTGACTATGATAGACACCCAGTGATCCATATTTGGCCTCACAAAAGTTAAAGGAAAGGAGATTCGTTTTTCAAAAACTGACATTTATGAGAGAGTCAACCTTAAGAAATTCAGTGCTCAGCCCTTTGACCCTTGCAAAAGAATGAAAACTATTTCAGAAGGCCATATACAACACAGAGGAAGATCAAACATTCCTTGGTGGACAAATGCAAGCTCTATGAAACAAATTTATAGTTAGTCCCACTCTCCTGCATTTTCCCATTCACTCTGCACAATTTCCCTGTTTGTATGGGCTCAAATCTCTTGTTACCAGTAATATACTCAGTGCATTTAGAGTCATGGAGATGACTTTGTTCCAACTCGTCCATGCCAATGAGATGACCTAAATTAATCTAGTCCCATTTGCCAGCATTTGGCCCTAATCTGCCAAAACCCTTCCTATTTATATGTCCATCCAGGCGGTTTTTAAATCTTATAATTGAAACAGCCTCGAACACCTCCTCTGGCAGTTCATTCCATAAACCCACCACCTGCTGTGTGAAAAACTTGTCCCTTAGGTCCCTTTTAAATATTTCCTCTCTCACCATAAACTTACTCCCTCTAGTTTTGGACTCCCCTACCCTGTGGAAAAGACTTTGACTATTCACCCTCTCCATGCCCCTCATGATTTTGCAAACTTCTGTATAGTCACCCCTCAGCTTCTGACGGTCCAGGTAAAATAGCCTGCGCCTATTCAGCCTCTCCCTATAGCTCAATCCCTCCAACCCTGGCAACATCCTTGGTAAATCTTTACTGAACCCTTTCAAGTTCACAACATCTTTCCTATAGCAGGGAGACAAGTATTCCATAAGTGACCGAACCAATGGCCTGTTCAGCCGCAACATGACCTCCCAACCCCTGTACCCAATGTACTGACCAATAAATGCAAGCATACCAAATGCCTTCTTCACTACCCTGTCTATCTGCAACTCCACTTTCAAGGAACTATGAAGATGCACTCCAAGGTCTCCTTGTTCGGCAACACTCCCCAGGTCATTACCATTAAGTACATAAGTCCGAAAATGTAGCACCTCCACATTTATCTAAATTAAAGTCCATCTGCCACTTCTCGGCCCATCTGATTGAAGTCCCTTTGTACTCTGAGGTGACCTTCTTCACTGTCCACTACACCACCAATTTTGGTATCATCTGCAAACTTCCTAACCATACCTCCTATGTTCATATCCATATTATTTATACGAATAACAAAAAGCAGGCACCAATCCTTGTGGCACACCGCTAGTCACAGACCTCCTGTCTGAAAAGCAACCTTCCATTCTCTGCCTCCTATCTTTGAGCCAGTTTTGTATCCAAATGGCTAGTTCTCCCCATATTCTATGTGACCTAACCTTGATAACCAGTTGACAATATGGAACTTTGTCACATGCCTTACTAAGTCCACATAGATCACATCCACCACTCTGCCTTCATTAATCCTCTTTGTTATTTCTTCAAAAAACTCAAAGCATTGGTTTAAGGTGAGAGGGAAAAGATTTAAGAGGGATCTAAGGGACAACTTTTTCCTGGATTGAGCTGCCAGAGGAAGTGGTGGAGGCTGGTACAATTACAACATTTAAAAGGCACGTGGATAGATACGTGAACAGGAAAGGTTTAGGAGGATATGGGGCAAACTTATTTAGGATATCTGGTTGGCATGGACAAATTGGACTGAAAGATCTATTTCTGTGCTGTATATCTCTATGACTCTAATTTAGTGAGACACAATTTCCCATACACAAAGACATGTTGACTATCCCAAATCAGTCCTTGCCTTTCCAAATACATGTAAATCCTGTTCTTCAGAATCCCCTCCAACAACTTACTCACCACTGATGTCAGGCTCACTGGCTTCTCCTTTCTTAAATAATTGCAACACATTAGCCAGCCTCCAGTCTTCCAGCACCACGCACGTTGTTATCAATGATACAAATATCTAAGCAAAGGGCCCAGCAACCACTTCCCTAGCTTCCCACACAGTTCTAGGGTACACCTGACCTGGTCATAGGGATTTATCCACTTTATCCATTTTAAGACAAGCAGCAACTCCTCCTCTGAATTATGGACATTTTTCAAGATGTTACTATTTATTTCCCCAAGTTGTCTAGTTTCCATATCCTTCTCCACTGTAAACACTGATGCAAAATATTCATTTAACATCTCACCTATCCCCTGCGGTTTCACACATAGGCAGTCTTGCTGATCTTTAAGGGGCTCTATTCTCTCCCCTGTTACTCTTTTGTCCTTAATGTATTTGTAGTATCCCTTTGGATTCTCCTTGAACCTATTTGGCAAAACTATCTTGCGTCCCCTTTTTGCCCTCCTGATTTCCCTCTCAATTATATTCCTACTGTCCTTATACTCCTCTCAGGATTCACTCAATCCCTGCTGTCTATACCTGATATATGTTTCCTTCTTTTTCTTGATCAGAACCTCAATTTCTCTGGTCATTCAGCATTCCTTAAATCTATGAGCCTTGTCCTTCACTCTAACAGGAACATACTGTCTCATTATTTCATTTTAGAAGGCTTCCTACTTTCCAGCCATCCCTTTACCTGTGAATATCTGCCCCAATCAATATTTGAAAGTTCTTGCTGAATATCATCAAAATTGACCTTCCTCCAATTTAAAGCTTTAACTTTTAGATCTGGTCTATCCTTTTCAGTAAGTATTTTAGAAATAATAGAATTATGATCATTTGTCCCAAGTGCTCCCCCACTGACACCTCAGTCACTGCCTTATTCCCCAAGAGAAGGTCAAGTTTTGCTCCTTTTCTAGTAGGTACATCCACATACTGAATAAGAAAATGTTCTTGCACACATTTCACAAGTTCCTCTCCATCCGATTTCTTAACACTATGGCAGCACCAGTCTATGTTTAAAAAGTTATAATCCCTTACCATTACCACCCTATTATTCTTAAAGATAACTGAGATCTCCTTACATTAATACTGCTAGGAATAATTATTAACTAACCCTGCCAAATAAACTGAAAATTTCTACTGCTTTATCACAGCTGGTGCTTTTGTTTCACTTTCTATCCACTGATGCTCACAAAAGATTGTAAACAGGACACAGTCAATAAATTTTGCAAGTATTTTCACATTCATAAATGATGTATCTGATAATCTCAGCAAAATATTAAAAATTTAGAGAAATTTGAATCAACTGATAAGAACATTGGGTTCATGGTAAATTACGACAATGACAAAACTTTGCAAGCATGAAGTGAAATTGGAATTTAAAATGAGAAATAAAATAATGTTGAAAAAAAAATTCACTAGCTTGTTTGGTGCCATGTTTTATATTATTGATTCTCTAATGGTGTCATATTTGGCCCAACTCAAATAAAAGAAATTGAGTTCAAATCCCACTCCAGTAACAGACAGACAAAGTTAAGACTGATGTGGAGGTGCCGGTGTTGGACTGGGGTGTACAAAGTTAAAAATCACACAACACCAGGTTATAATCCAACAGGTTTATTTGGAAGTAACATTGTAGTGTAGTGCTGCAGTTCTATTTTAAAGAGCATGGGTGTTCACTCCAGTGTCCATGCCAACATTTTTCTGTTAACTCACATCACTAAAACCATACTTTCTGGTCAATTTTACAATGCAATGTATGTGCTAGATGTGCTTAAATTGACAGTATTCCCAGCCTGACCCTAGATGTTAACCTTGCTTTGAATATCCAACTTCTGTTCTTGGGGTGAGAGTGATGGTAAAAGGAGAAAGTGAGGTCTGCAGATGCTGGAGATCAAAGTTGAAACTTTATTGCTGGAACAGCACAGCAGGTCAGGCAGCATCCAGGGAACAGGAGATTCGACGTTTCGGGCACAGGCCCTTCTTCAGGAATGAGCAGAGAGTGTTCAGCAGGAGAAGATAAAAGGTAGGGAGGAGGGACTTGGAGGAGGGGCGTTGGAAATGTGATAGGTGGAAAGAGGTCAAGGTGAGGGTGATAGATCGGAGTAGGATGGAGGCGGAGAGGTCAAGAAGAAGACTGCAGGTCAGGAAGGCGGTGCCGGGCTGGAGGGATTCGGCTGAGACAAGGTGGGGGGAGGGGGGATGAAGAAACTGGTGAAGTCCAATTTCATCCCCTGTGGTTGGAGGGTTCCCAGTCGGAAGATAAGACGCTCCTCCTCCGACCGTCGCGTTGTTGTGGTTTGGCGGTGGATGAGTCCAATGACCTGCATATCCTCGGTGGAGTGGGAGGGGGAGTTGAAATGCTGTGCTACAAGGTGGTTGGGTTGGTTCGTCCGGGTGGCCCAGAGGTGCTCTCTGGCCCAGAGATGGTAAAAGGGCCATCCTTTGGATAAGTATTTGTGGACAAGCTCGCAATCAACAGTCACAAGTTACTTTTCTGGCTTTTAAAAGCTTTTGGTGTTCCACACATATCATAATAGGGAGAAAATTTTGACATTCTTCAAGTGAATTACCTCCACGAGACTTTCATACGTGGCTTTTACTTTAAGTGTCTGCAGCCATCAGTTGTTTTACCTTCTCAAACGCTATGTAAGTTTGCTTGGGGTGCTTACAAAGCTTCAGGACCAAATCAAAACCATTGAGGATAGTCACTTTATAATCTATGAAAGTCCCCTCAGAAAACTTGGCATGAACCTCACAGGCTTTGGCTGGTATCATGTTCCGCATTAGCAGCATCCAGTTTTCCACAGGCCATTTCATTTGATTTGCCATTTTACCAAATGAAATGAAAAATGTCTCTCAGTCCCTTTCTTCAAATATTGAGATTGTTAAAGCACAAGTAAACAGCTTGGCTCTTGGCCTCAATTTGGGGGCAGATCTTGATTTGAGCTGATTTATTGTCACATTTACTGAGAAACTCCTTGACAGTACCTTCTCTGGGTTCATTAGCACAAGGCAGTTTGTGGGAGTTTGCTGAAATTAATTGGCTTCCGTGTTTCCTACATTACATTCGTCTGTGCACTTCAAAAAGTACTTCATTGGCAATAAAATACTTAAGGATCCTCCTATGTCATGAAATGCAAGTCCTTCTTTCTTCATGTAACAGATCTGAGTCCCACATATACAGGAAAGCTTCTAGAATGGCAAATCTTTGATGTTTAGGTTAGTAAAATCATGAAGCAATCAATCTGCAATGGACTACATGCAAATGGGAGTCAGCTTGCCAGTAACCTTCAGTCTAGTTATATTGAGTTTAGTTGAATCTGTGACATTTAATCATTTCAGCAAACAAGGTCAACTCCTGAGTATAGTAGTTTGTGTCATAATTAGACCTTGCTTGCTTTGGTTTAAAAGAGCACTCATTTATAGCATTTCCTCCCCCTTCAAGATCAGACAAGGTAGATTCATGCAGGGATTTTACAGAAAAGCCACAAAAAAAAACAGAAATTGTTTCTTTTCCTCTACAATCCTGTACTAAATACTGATCATACTCTGTGTGGAAAAGGATTGCCTAATACAAGTCTACTGTACAAATCAGATCCCAAAATGAAAGTCTAAAAGTATAATTCAAACCTATTTAAACATGGATTACCTTGTCTTACCTCACAGTTTAACAAGAAAGAATATATATTTTGCATGAGCTCAGGATGCCTTGAGGTGCAATAATAATGTGCTTTTGAAGTACAGTCATTGTTGCAGTGATGGAAATACAACTGCCAATTTATATGACAGCTAGCAAGCTCCCACAGCCAACGATATAACTGGTAAAATGACCAGTGCCATGGTAATGTTCCTCCCTACAAATAAGGAGGTCCAGATTTAAGTACCACCTGCTTCAGAAGTGTGTCATAACATCTCTGAACAGGGCGATTAAAAAATATCTGTAATGTTTGTTGAAAGGGACATAATAGTGAATGGAGCAGAGAGAACACCCTTACTCTTCTTTGAAACAGCACATGGAATTTTTTACTTTGACCTGAGAAGGCAAATGGGCTCTCAGTTTAAAATTTCACCAAAGAGACAGCACTTCCAATTCTGTAACACGCCATCCTTCCAGTTGTACTGGATGTCAGACAAGGTTACGCTCTTATATTGGTTTGCAGTTAAAAAATGTCTTGATTTTGAAATTCACATCCTTGTATCAAATCCTTCCATGGATTCACCCTTCCCTTTCTCTGTAAATTGCTCCAGCCCCACAAACACTCTGATATATCTGTGCTCGCTTGAATGCCAGCCTCTTCAGCATCATTGATTTTAATCACCTCAGTATTGGTGTCTGTGCACTCAATTGCATGGGCCCTAAACTCCAGAATGCTCTCCTTACACCTTTCTACCTCACTTTCTTCCTTTAAAGGTTCTTCTTAATTAACATAACCATTGATCCAGCTTTTAGTCATCTGACTTAACATCATCTTGTATGACATGTTGTCATACCTTTTTTTCGCAATGCTCTTGTGAAAGGTCTTGCTAACGTTATGGTGCAATGTGAATTTAAGTGAGTGTTTTTGTTTAACAAATGCAGATACCAAACCTGTTTGCTTCAATTGTGTGGGCACATCCACAGCAAATAGCAGATGAAAGAATTTGCATGTGATATTCCATGGCACAATTTCAAGGACAGAATGTTAACTGTTTAAACATGTATGAAGCCTGTTAACAATAGGAAAGGGAAAGAAAGATTACATGACCCAGAGACAGAACCAGCGAAGTATAGAGGAAGAGTGAACTGCTTTAACCCTAGTTGTTAACCAGCTGTACATTATGTTGTACATTATTTTTACATAACCACATCTAAAATGTCAAAAAGTAGGAAGTTATACAGTCATGCTACTCTAAAATCTGATTAAAAAGAAAAAGGACGTATTTTAATCTTTGAAGTTGCATATTAGTGTTAAGTCAATTGCGTTTAACAAAAGCTGTTTCTTTAACGCTGAATTATAATCAACCAAACAGATTTTTCACAGAAAATGTCAAGAAAATTATCAAATTATTTGACTTTCTAAATCACTAAACATTTAATCCAGCATACAAAAGATTTAAACATATTCTTTCACAGCTGAAACATTGAGTAGAACAATAAAGCTAACTCAATTCAGTAACCCATTTAATGCAAATTCTGAAACCAAGTTACTGTTCTGTTAATGGATGACAACGTTGACAATTGTATCATTGCTTATAGAAGTAGCAAAATAAAACAATTATTATTCAGGAAGTTATCCTTGTGTTTAGTTGATCCTTTGAAGTTTTTAGATCTGAAATAAATTCTGTACCTTGTTCCTTCTCGTACTGAACAGCAACTTAGTCGCTGTTAATTGAATCGGCGTCAACATACTTCACCACTTCTTAACTAACACATATACTACTTTATTACTTACAAGTTACCATCTTGTTTCTGTATGCAACAAAATATTCTATTCATGATCACCTCTATATTTGTCTACCAGTTGGGCAGTGCTTTGATTTTAAAATTCATGTCTTTATTTCTAAATCCTTCCATAGGCTGTGCACTTCCCTATCTCAGTAACCTCCTTTGACCTTACATCTATTCCGGATCTCTGTATCCCTCCAATTTTGGTCTTTTGCACATCCCTGATTTTCTATTGCTCCCATAGTTTCAGCTGTTTGGTCCTAAACCACTGTAATTCTTTCTGGAAATCTCTCCACATTTTAATGTTAATTTAAAATCTGAAATAGGTACATTTTTGTTAAGCATAGATATTAAGGCATATGGGCCAAAGGCAAGTATATAAAGTTAGATCACAGATCAGCTTTGATCTAATTGAATGAAAGAAAGGACTTAAAGAGCTGAGTGATTAACTCTTGTTTCTATGTTCCTATATCTCTTTTATGAAGCTTCTTCAAACGTATGTTTTTGGCTAGGTTTTTGATCACATGCCCGATGATACTAATCATGTGATTCAGCATCAAACTCTTCCTTTGACTGGTCTCCCGCGAAGTACATGGGAAATATTGCTATGTTAATATAAAATAAAATGAGCTGATTCAGAAAGCATTTTCCTTAATCTCAGCTCATACTAAACACTTCACTAACAGTTAAGCAGTTTCAGAAGTACAGTCAACTATTGTACTATTGGAAACATGGCAAAGACATTATACATATTAAGATCCTACATATAGCAAGGACATAATTGACCATATAATTTGATTTTTGTGATATTAATTAAGATATAAACATTAGCCAGGTAAGCTCCATTCTTCATTTTTCTTTGAAATAAATGCCTTGGGTTTCACATCCACTTGAGAGGGCCTCAGCTTAATGCTTCGTCTGGACCATGTCACTTCAGGCAGTGTAGCACTTCCTTCACACAGCATTGAAGTGTCAGCATGGATTATGTGTTTAAGTCTCTGGAATCAGACTTGAACTTCAAGTGTGCTGGCAAAGAAAGAACAGCATTACCCACTGAGACAAGACTGACATTATAGCATAGCAGAGTGTTAGTTGGACCAATACATCTTTTTCTGTCAGACATTACCTCTGTTGCTGAAGTTGGGCAGAGATAGTGTATTTGCCCTTGCCAATCTATCAGTCTGTAAATATAGCTCAAAGTCTGATGAACAAATTCAATGAAACATGGTACACAGATTGGATACAGCTCAACAAAGAACTGTTTAGTTTTGGTAAATAAGCAAATCCAGATCCAAATCCTGAATGTGTTTTCTCCCACTAACTTTGGGAGATAGGGCAAATTGACATTTTTTTTAAAGGATGCTTTTGATTGTTTTAGAATGTTGTGGATTGTCTCAGACAGATTTGTGGTGGATTTCACAGCCTTCAAAATGAAAGCTGAATTTTCAAAGCAGGTTGTTGATTAAGGATTAGCCTGAAGCCTCTCAGTGAGATAGAAGTTCTTAATACAAAAGATTTCTTGTTTCAGCACTGTAGTTACAGAATGATAAGGAAAAGCTTCAAGAAAGAGTTTTGTAATTATTAAAGCATTAACTGCCTTGCAGAGACATGCACTATACTGTGTGCCATCTTCAGCTGTTTTAATGTGATTCAAGAATGAAGACATTATATGGTTGGATTATGCTTTAAAATGTCAAAGTCTAATATGTAGAACGACAAAACTGGTTAAAATTTAAGTAATACGTCTTTAATACCAATAACAGAAAATATATGATGAAATTTGTTTTGTTTTCATATGTAATTCATTTTACTTCATATCATTTTTTCTAAACTTTGATCTTTCTGCCCTTCAATATCCCATTTACTTTGTTGGCAGCTTTCTTGATTATACTATATTGATCTTGTTAGGCTGGGGATATGGCTGATAGATCTGACTGTCTAGCATTTTGAAAAAAAGTAACAAAATACAAGGACAGAAATTTTCCATTTGCAATTAAAACGCACTAAGTAGCAGTGCAGCCCATTTCCCTTTACAATTTTTTTTCTTTTTTCTGTTTTAAATGTTTTTCAATTAGTATAGATAGCATAGATAACATCAAATTCATCATTCCTTCATTTAAAAGCTTTAGCCATGAGCTTCTTCTAAGCGGCAGTTGCTTCCGGCAGTCCAAAGTGGCGGTCTTTCCTAGCTTGTTGGTCTCGGCCTGCGGAGTGATCTCTTATGGAGCAGTTTACCCCAATTTGAGATCTTGACAGTGGTTCAGCTCAATCTTCATCTTTGGCAAGTGCTTCTGGCTCTATGTTCTGACATCGTTTTATCCATGAGTGGTGGTCTTACCCCAACCCAATGATCTGAAGGCTTAGCATTTATTCTAAGTGGCGTTCTTGGCGCTTTCGGCCCAATGGAGTGGCATTTCGGCATTTCAGTTTTTGTCCCATCATGTCGTTCTCATCGTGGATGTTGTTCTCATTCCAGCTGTGTCTATCATCTTCAAGACCAGGAGCCTTTAAATGGAATTTAATGAACTTTGTCTTATATTTACTTTTTGTGACTTATGATTTTACCATGACTTCTGACTTAGAACATTTTTATTGTATTTTTCTTATAAAAAACATGTGACAATAAATTCTAAATTCTAAAATGTTCTGTCTGGAGCTCAATCTGCCATGGTTTACAGTGACTTTGCTCATGCAATTTTCTTCTTTTCATGTCTTTAATCATGCAGCAGGGCTCTTTGGCACCCTTCCCATGGAATCATATAGCAGTAATGGCAGAGAAACTCGCTGTTGCCAAGGACCTCTGTCAATTGTACCACTGGTGCCATGTTTAAAGTCCAGCTATAGCACGGCAAGCCAAGAGCTGGCCCTCACCCTGTAAGACTGAGCCCAAAGGAAAGGGAAACCCGCTCCCTGCTTCACAGACAGAAACCTGGAGGGCCTGGTGGATGGGGTGATAAAGAGAAAGGAAGTTCATTTTCTGAGGTCAGTCCGAGCAGTGACAGCAGCAACAACAGAGTGAAGGACAAGAAAGGTGACATACGAGTGACTGCTCAGGAACCAGATTTGCAGACTAATTGTGTCTAAAGTACTTAGATCAGTCATGATCTTGTTAAATGGAGGAGTGCCCTTGAAGGGCTGAATTGCCTACTCCTGCTCTTAACTCCTATGTTTCTATTTACTTACTTTTTGTCGTTATAATCAGCTAGGAATAGAGAGAAGCAGTGAGACAACTGAGTTCGGTGATGAGTAGGTAAGATTGTGTGATCAGTTCCTAGATTATTATCTGTAGTTAATAGTGTTGATTTAGTCAGTTAGGTTTGAATTAGTCAGTTACGTTTGAAATGGCAGGAGAACTGAGCCCTGTGGAATGCTCCTCCTGCAATAAGTAGGAATCAAGGACACTTCCAATATCTATGCTGAATACGTATGCAGAAAATACGATCAGCTGCAGCTCCTGATTTGCTGCATAGAGCACCTGGAGCACTACTCATGATGAATCGTCCATGAGGCTGCGGATGTCATTGATAGCACAATTAGCCAATGGTCACATACCAGTAAGGGCTACACATACAGGGAAGAGTTGGGTGACCACCAGGAAGATGAGTAAGCATGGACAATCAGTGCAGGAGTCCCCTGTGGCCATTCCCCTCTCAAACAGGTGTACCATTTTAGATACTGATGGAGGAACAACATCTCAGGGGAGAGGTTATTAAATACAATGAAACTGCTGGTCTGAAGTGTTTTGTTCTAATGCAAGGAGTTTGACAGGTAAGGGAGATGAACTTAGGGTTTGGATTAATACATATAACTATAATGTTGTAGCTATTACAGAGATTTGGTGGAAAGAGCGACAAGTGTGGCAGCTTAATGTTCCAGAATTGAAATGTTTCAGGTCAAATAGAGAGGGATGTATAAGAGGTAAGGGAGTTGAGTTTCTGATAAAAGAGGGTATGTTGCAGCTGTCTTGGAGGATGTCTCCGAGACTTATCCAGTGAGACCATATGGGTAGAGTTCCCATCGCTTTGATGAAATATGTACTATAAACCTCCCAAAGCCAGCAGGTGTTAGAAGAAAACTATAGGGTTGTTGTGATGAGTGATTTTAATTCTCTCTATATTGCCTGGGATTCACTCAGTGCCAGGGGCTTGGATGAGGGGACATTTGTTCGGTGTTCAGGACATTCTTTTGAAACAATATGTAAATTGTCCAACAAGGGAAGGAACCGTACTAGCCCTGGTATTGGGGAATGAGCCCAGCCAAGTGATGAAAGTTGTATTGAGAGAGCATTTTGGGAACAGTAACCATAATTCTGTAAGTTTTAAGTTATTTATGGATAAGGATACGTGTAGTCCTCAGGTGAAAGAACTAAATTGGGGGAAAGCTAATGACCACAATATTAACTCAGGACTGGGGAATGTAGCTGTTTGAAGGTAGATCCACATCTGTAGTTGTAGTCTGTTCAGAATAAAAAGCAGCATGTGGGAATCCTTTAAAAGCCAGTTGATGACAGAACCAGCACATTCCTGTGAAAATGAAAGATAAGGATAGCAAAAGTAGGGAACCTTGGATGACAAGAGAAGTTGTGAGCTTAGTCAAAAAAAGGAGGCAACGTAAGGTTTAGGAAGACAGACAGAGCCATTTAAGTATACAAAGTCAACAAGCATTAAAGTAAAACAAGGAATTAGGAGGGCTAAAAGGGCCATTTGGCAAACAAGTTTAAGGGAAATCCCAAGACAAATATAAGGAGCAAGAGGGTAGCTAGGGAAAGGGTAGGTGAGCCTTATGTCAGTGCTAGGGAAATTATTGGAGAAGATTCTTAGTGATAGGATTTATTCACATTTGGAAAAATATGGTTTTATTAGCAGTAGGCACTATGTCTTTGAGCAGGAAGGTCATGTCTCACAAACATAATTGAATTTTTGTAGAAAGGTGGCAAAGATGATTGATAATGACGGGGCAATAGATGTTAGCAAGGCCTTTGACAAAGACCCTCAAGGCAAAAGGTGAGGTCACA
This sequence comes from Chiloscyllium plagiosum, assembly GCF_037043375.1. Taxonomy (NCBI): domain Eukaryota; kingdom Metazoa; phylum Chordata; class Chondrichthyes; order Orectolobiformes; family Hemiscylliidae; genus Chiloscyllium; species Chiloscyllium plagiosum. The sequence goes on from NW_028270141.1 coordinate 49,461,497, forward strand.
TTGGATCCGTGGTGAGCTAGTAAGATGGATACAGACCTGACTTAGTCATGGAAAAGAGAGGAGCAGGGAAAGGTGTTTTACTGAGTGGAGATCTGTGACAAGTGGTGGTCTGCAGGGATCAGTGCTGAAACCCCTATATATAACAAGTGATTTGAACAAAGATTGGGCGAGTGTGGATAAAGAGGAAGAATGCTAGAGGATACAGCAGGACATAGATAGGCTGGAGACTTGGGTGGAGACATGGCAGATGGAGTTTAATCAGGACAAATGTGAGGTGATGCATTTTGGAAGTTCTAATGCAGGAGGGAAGTATACAGTAATTGCAAAACCCCTAATAGCATCAACATACAGAGTGATTAGGCATGCAGGTCCAGTTCCCTGAAAGTAGTAACACAAGTAGATAAGTTGGCCAAGATGGCGAATTTAAAAATCACACAACACCAGGTGATAGTCCAACAGGTTTATTTGGAAGTACAAGTCCCACTAGCATCCTGAAGCAGAAGCTCTCCAAAAGCTTGTACTTCCAAATAAACCTGTTTGACTATCACCTGGTGTTATGTGATTTTTAACTTTGTCCACCCCAGTTCAACACCAACACCTCCACATCAAGATAGCATATGGCATACTTGCCTTCATTGGTCGGGCCACAGAGATTAAAACTTGATGTCATGTTGCAGCTGAATAGAACTTCAATGAGGCCACATTTGGAATATTGTGCAGTTCTGGTCGCCGCAATACCAAAAGGATGTTGCCTGCTTTGGAGAAGGTACAGAATCACATGTTGCCTGGATGTTGTCTGGTTTGGAGGGAATTAGCTATGAGGAGAAATTGGACAGACTTGGTTTATTTTCACTTGAATGGCAAAAAATGTGGGCTGAGCTGATAGATGTTTACCAAATTGAGATGCATAGATAGGACTGGTAGACAGAGTTTTTTTTTCCCAGGTGAGAAATGTCAATTACAAGGGGATATAGGTTTAAGGTAAAAAGGGATAAGTTTAAAGGAAATGCAAGAGGCAAGTTTTTCACACAGAGAGTGGTAAATGCCTGGAAAAAGGACATGGTGGAGGTGGATACAATCGCAATATTTAAGAGGCATCTTGACAGATATATGAATAGGCAAGGGAGTAGAGATATATGGACTGCATAGAGGCAAAAGATTTTTTATTCAGAAAGTCATCATGTGCCAGCACTGTCTTGGTTAGCCAAAAGTGATTCTGTGCTGTACTGTTCTGTTCTTTGCTCTTTGAAGTGCCACAGGAAACCATGCCGCTTAGCTACCCTGAATCCAGATAGAGCCCAGGCCGGTGCTAAAGCAGAATGCCCAACACTGAAGGAGGAAAGATGGTGATCTTCTGAGCTTTGAAGGGGTCAGTGCAACTATTCCTCTCTGCTACATCACACTCACAGGGCCCCACTCACTCTAATAGTGAAATGGCACACACACTCACTACTCGCATGCAATATCCATTGCATCAACCACTTCATCCTCCCAAACTAATAGCCCTTCCTCTCCCCTGATTCACTGACTGGGAACACTTTAGATTTTCCTTCTATATCATAATTAACTACTCTCCCACCCATTTCCATCATTCCCAAAAACCTTGTTGTTTTATAGAAGGATAAACTGACTCATAACCAAGCTGACAGGGCCAAGATCAGTGGTGGTTGATTGGCATCAAACTCTTTATTCTATATGAGAAGATTAGACACAGGAAAGCATAACAACTCATATGGTACAGGGAGGCATCAATAGCCAACCAAATTTTAGTAAGATTCCACTGGCTGTGCTGCACTGCTCTTTCATTAACATAACATTAATAATTTATCCATCTTAGAAAGGTAGAGCTCTTTCTTCCCTTATGTAAGGACTTGAGGTATCCAGAAAACCTTCACAAAGAGTCCAATGCCAAAGCGCATCCTTGCCTCTGAGGAGGAAGCCAGTGAAGCCTGCGAGAATGCACCAGCAAGGCTTTCTCCTACACCCCCTAACAGCTCAGAGACTTTCACCTTGGTGTGTACTGTTTTACATAGATTAGACTCAGGAGCATCTCTAGTCACGGTGGCTCAGTGGTTAGCACTGCTGCCTCACAGCACCAGGGACTGGTGTTCAATTCCTGCCTCGGGTGACTGTCTGTGTGGAGTTTGCACATTCTCTCCGTGTCTGCGTGGGTTTCCTCCGGGTGCTCCGGTTTCCTCCTACAATCCAAAGTTGTGCAGGTCAGGTGAATTGGCCATGGTAAATTGCCCATAGTGTTAGAGTCAGGGGAATGGGTCTGGGTGGGTTACTCTTCGGAGGGTCGGTGTGGACTTGTTGGGCCTGTTTCCATACTGTAGGGAATCTACTAGATTAAATTAATCTAGTCAGGTAGTCAGGGAAGAAACTCCTGGAGTCTCCAGCACTCAGAGGACTGTCAAGAGTCAGGCACTGGTTGGAACTCCAGGAAGAAGAGGATCCCAAGGTCTCAGCCATTAATGACTTTGTTAAAATGCAGGAACAGCAGGTAGGTTTGTCAGATGCAGTCAGTAAATAGACTGAAAGATGGAGTATTATCAGAACCATGGAGGCTCCAGCATGTCTGTAACTGGCTGTCTCCATGGAAAGATTCTCAACCACCATGGAGACCCAGTTCCACCAGTCAGTTTCTGCTGGATATATCCCCTGCCCTACCCTAACACTTAGCATCAATAGCAAGGTGAGAAAGTGACAAGGATTTCAATCTCATTCCACCTGCCCCTTCCTCCCAGAGAGGCAGTATGGTGCCAAAAGGCACTCACAAAGAGGAGAAGCCACATGCATGAACTCCAGAAGCTCTTCTTAAGACACTCAGAGATTCCTGGCCTCTTCACAAACCCCCTGCCTGAGATTACACAAATCCTGAAGACTAAAAAAAGGATGGCAAGCCTGCATCTAGGCAGGAGATCCTCGACAAGCCTGAACCTCTAGACCTCAATGTTCCTCGGGACAACTGCCCAATTCTTCAGAGCCAACTACAAAACCACAGGTTCCTTTCATCAGCTGTGAAAGTCAGGGCTACATTTAGAGATCATGGGAGGCAAAGGAAGAAAAAGAACAAATAGAGGGAACAGAGGTAGGTTGGGTGAAACAACACAGTAAAAACCCTTTCATTTATGTACACATGTCTTCAGATGCACCTTTAAAACATCTGCTCATGCAATTTTCAGTACTGGAACTGGTTGAGCACTTGTGAGAGTTGAATCACCCCTTCAGATATCCCAAAAGTGAAAGAAATTGTAATGTTCAAGTATTGCTCATCTTTCATAATTAACAGACTGCTTGACTGATCAAAGATCCTTGAATTTTAGTTGATATCCACAACTATGATGTTGCATTTTAACAATGAGGCTAAATTCTATGTACAGAGATTATGGTATGGCCTGGCCTGCATACATCATTCCATGCTGATGCTCTGCTTGTGAGAGTATGGAATCAATAATGATTCCACCCATCTCTACAAGGAAAGTTTAATTCTATATTTCAGCTTTTCAAGGGAGCATTCTGCCATTCAAAGCAAAGATAGACAATAGGCAAATCTCATGAACACACTGGTCAACCAAGAAAAGTGGCACAAATTGTGGCAACTCTCATTCTCTCTATATTTTCCTAACTTGCTTGGTATTGCTCACAACATTCCAGGCAGGGCAAAGTTCTACAACATGCTACTGTAGACAAAATGACATATTGGATGGAGATTACATCACATTATAGAAATTATGTAGCTGGAGATCAATAATTTCAGGCCTAGGACGTTTCTGTAGAGTTCCTCAGCGTTATGTCCATCCTCAGAAGCTTCATTGATGACATTCCCTTGATTGATGGGAATAATCTTTGATGATTTCACAGTGTTTAGTTCCATTTCCTATTCCTCAAATAATGAAGCAATGCATGTCCATACACAGCAAAATCTGAATGACCAATGTGTTTAATTGTGAAAATAAAGAGATACAATGTTAAAGCATCAAGGTTGAAGCCTCACACCCGGCTTCCTATAAGGACTCCATTCCATTCTCATTTTTTCCCCAGTACATCCGTTACAATGATGCTACCTTGCATAAGGGTGCTCTGACATGACCTTTTTTCCTCAACTCCTGAAGATTCTCTTGGGGCAGAATTGGGGGTGACATGGTGGCTCAGTAGTTGGCACTACTGCCAGAGTCCCAGGTTCAATTCCAGACTCGGGCGACTGTCTGTATGAAGTTTGCACATTCTCCCTGTGTCTGCATGAGTTTCCTCCCACATTGCACAAAGATGTGCAGGTCAGGTGTATTGGCCATGCTAAATTGCCCATACTGTTAGGTGCATCATTCAGAGGGAAATGGGTCTGGGTGGGTTACTCTTCGGAGGATTGGTTGGGCCAAAGGGCCTGTTTCCACACTGTAGAGTATCTAATCTAATCTAGAACATTCAGCTAACTGAGTCTGCTTCACCATTTTTTCATGGCTAATAATGTTTATCTCAACCCCATTCTCTTGCCTTCTCCCCATAACCCTTGATCCCCTTAGTAATCAAGAACCTATCTATCTTTGTCTTAAAAACATTCAATGACTTAGTCTCCAAACCTTCTGTGGCAATTAATTCCACAGATTTGTCATCCTCTGATGAAATCTCCCCTTATTTCAGTGCTAAAGGGTCATCCCTTCACTCTGAGGCTATGCCCTCAAGCCCTAGTCTCACCTACTAGCGGAAACATCTTCTCCATCTCCTCTCTATCCAGGCCTCTCAGTATTCTGTAATCACTACAATGAGTTGGACCAGTATGTGACATTCATAAATCTAGGACTTTCGTGGTACTGTTACAGCCTCTGAGCCAGAAGGTCCAGGTTGAAGTCTAACTTACGCCATTCATGTCTCACAACATGTCTGAACATGTTGGTTCAAAATACAAGGGCCTCTTGTGGTGATATCCCGGCTCTGAGATGATTGACATCTAGCAACTACGTCAGTCTTCCTTTGTGGAGCTATGACTCCCAGCCAGCAGAGTTTTACCACTGACTTCAACTGTACTCTGCCACACTTAGTCATTTTTGGACCAAAACTATAACGTTTTGATTAAATTATTCATAGTGTTTCTTTTAGTATATTTGAAAGGAGCAGGACAGGAAAACGTGCTACGCCCTGATTCATATTTCCAGCAAAGGGCATTATTTAAATCATTTATCAGGAAATGTCTCATGAAGCCTCGGGATTCCATGCAACCACTTTAAAAAAGTTGTAACCTTAGTCTCCAATTACTGACGGCACCTCCGAAAGGACAGCCAGCCTCGATGTTTGCCCACAGACTTGGGAGGGGGCTCTAAACTACAGATTCAGAAAGCTTTGAGGGCAACGATATTTTTTTAAATCCTTTGCTATGAATGTAAAACTAAATGGGATCTCTAACGTTCCAGGCGCAGAAAGCCCAGATGCCTACAGGGCACTTTCAAGGAGATCCAACATATCGTCTTATGCAAAACGGAAGCTCTTAAAAATTAATCAGGGACTTTCCAGGCACGAAGCACCGATTCATTCCACAAATTCTTTACATTCCTCTCTCTTGTTTCCAGCAAGATTAATTAAGCCATCCGTGAAATATATCCAGTTCCTGATCCCTCCCACGCAAAGGGAGAACTGACTGTTCCTGCATAAGTGATCCTGGCTCTGCACGCTTGTTTGTTATCAAAAACCCTGTTCCCTCTCAAAATCAACTTTCTGATCTCAGATTCAGGAAATCCTACTATTCCGAAATTGTTCTCAAACTGCAGCTGTTAGAACCGTACGTCTGTCTTATATTCCTTCCCCACTCCCCTTTGTGCCTTGCAGAAATTCGCTCATTAAAGATAAACAGCCTGACGCTGCAGCGAAATATCTCGCATCCGGTCCGGGAGGCTGCATTAACCAATGCCTGTTCCACTCGGACGATCGTATTTCTAGCCAATTAAAGCGTGACTCAGGATCACGCACTGAACACATCAGCAGCAACAGTACGTTGTCTCTGAACATAACTGTGAGTCATTCACATCACACGATACCCAGTCGTGACTACTTCAGAGGACCAAATAGAACCTATACGTTTACAAGTCTCATCTTGTTCCTCAATCCTCCTCACGAATGCAATATCGACCTCGTCGTTTTCTGTTTCTTCCTATATCCTCCACCCTAACACAGACGCAAATCTATTTCATTCATAAAATTTGTAAGGGTACAGTCCAAAGTATTTAAGTACAACGCGAATACAATTCAGCTTTTCCTCCACTTTGAAGCGTCCCAGTTCGAATACAATGCTCTTGATACTCACAATGTGCATTCCAGGGCAGGCATTAGAATTGGAGGAGCACACACAGAGTTTTAGGGCAAAGGAGGTTACAGGGGGAGAGGAAAATACTGCATGTTACTCTAAATCCTTCCTTCGGTACTGCATTAAGTCATCAGCCTTGACTATGAGTTTAAGGCAGTAAAGTCAGAGTCACTGACTGTGACTCAGAAGTGAAAATAGTGTCCATTCAGTTACAGCTGGCACTGGTATCTTGAGTAACTTTGAGTACCTATCTGTAATGTGAACTGTTTTATAAACTTGGAGATAGTAAGGACTGCAGATGCTGGAAGTCAGTGTGAATATAATGTGGAGCTTGGAAAGGCACAGGAGGTCAGGCAGCATCAGAGGAGCAGGAAAGTCAACATTTCAGGTCAAGACCCTTCATCAGGAGGGTCTGGAGAGGAAACATCGACTTTCTGTTCCTTCGAAGCTGCCTGAATTGCTGTGCCTTTCCAGTTCCACATTTTATCAACTATATTTTATAAAGTTATGTGTAGGTCTTACTTTCACAGCCTCATCACCTCTCTGTGTCCATTATCTCATCATTGCCCTAGAATTCTCCGAAGTACTTGCACTTTTCAAATTCTGGGCTCTTATGCATACCACTCCATTAATGATGATCATGCTTTCAGTTACCTCAGAACTCACTCTAGAAATGCCTCTCTGCCTCTTTTAGTTCTCTAACTAACAATAAGGTGTCCCTTAAAACCCATTGCTTTTACAAACTTTTGGCCATTTGTCTTAGAATCTCCAAGTGGCTTATCGTCAAGTATTATCTGCTAACTCCTATCAAGTGCATTTCTATGTTTTACTACATGGGAACTACTAGGTAAATGCATTTATTGTCAAATATTGTGCTATCGACTCTGATCTCCAGCATCTGCAGTCCTCACTTTCTCTTAAGTATTATAATATGGTAACCTCTAGCTAGAATGTGCTCTACTCATGCCTTAGATACATGACTGATACAGATCAAACATAAGAGTCATAGGAAATAGGACCAGAAGTAGTCTAATCAGCCTATCATGCCTATCCATCACTCAAATAGATCATGGCTGATCTACTTATCTTAATGTTCAAACATTATCCCCATATTCCTTGATATTTTAATATCTAGAAACCTATCAGCCTCTGTCTTAAACATGCTGAATGACTGAGCCTCTACACCCTCTGGGTAAGGAATTGCAAAGATTTGCCAATCTGAGTGAAGACATTCCTTCTCAACTAAGTCTTAAATGATCTCCCTCTTGTTCTGAGAATGTGTCCCCAGTTCAAGGACCCTCAACAACAAGAAACACTGTTCCTGCATCAATCCTATCTAGCCCTGTAAGAACTTTGCTTGCATCAATGAGATAAACACAGAGAAGAACATGAAACGCTGTTCTGGCTGCTTTTGGTTCTCCCTTGCCCTTCACTGCTTCAATTTCCCATTGCTCCCTTCATTTTTCCTTCCCTTCTTCCTCACAAACTCCCAGCCATCTCTCTCACTTCCACCACCAAGCCACCAAACGTATGTGCAGCAGGGAGCTGGAGGCAACATTTAGTGTGGGAGTGGATAAGAGGGAGCAGTAAAGAGACTTGAATGGGAGGTCCAGGTAGTTCTCTCATAACACCATAGTTCGGTTCCCATGCGATGTCGCTTTATAAGAAAATCGTGCAAACCAGCATCATTGAAACTAATGGAGCTGGAATCGTGTTATAGCCAGTACAGGTAAGGAAAGTTCATGTTCTACAAATATTAGTCTAAATTCGGCATTCGTGTTGTGGCTAATTCATGTTGTGCAAACACGTGCTATAGGAGAACCACCTATACAAGGAATTGAACGGCAGAAGGTGGATGTATATATTGACACAAGCAGTTGGAGAAAGTGTGTGGATGCCAGTGGACAGAGTGAGAGATTACTTCCTGATTTTCTTTTCCAGGTTGCTGGTGACAATAATTACATCTAAAAATTAATGGTGAGAATTATGGTCTAAGCGCTCCAATGGCCTTCTCACTGAATTGTTCTCCTGTTTTTAATTTTTCTCCTACTAAAATTAAAATGTACTAATCTGAACAGGGCAATGTTACTGATGTGTCATTTCAGTTTTAAACCAATCAGAGTCATATAGCACAAAAACAGACCCTTCTGTCCAACTCATCCATGCTGACCAGGTATTCCAAAATGAACTAACCCCATTTGCCTGCATCTTGTCCATATGTTTCCAAATCTTTTCAATTCATGTACCTGTCCAAATGTCTTTTAAATGTTTTAATTTTATCCAACTCTACCACTTTCTCTGAGAGCTCATTCCATACATGCATCACCCACTATTGAAAACATTGCTTCTCAAGTCCCTTTTAAATTTTTCCCCTCTCAATCACACAAAGAATGTTAATGTGTGTGCCCCTCACTCCCTGCTTCATTTGTTTATATATTGTTCATTGTAAACACCTATCTATAACAATTAAACAGGCTGATCTACAATTGCTTCAGCACACTATTTTGGCTGACACTTCAATGGAGTGCTGCATCAGCACAATCGCCACTGCCTAAATGAGATGTAAGCCTAAATGCAGGCTCCCCTCTGAGGTGGATATGAAATATCCCATCAAATTACAAAAGTGTTTTTACTGGCATCCTGGCCAAAAAAACTCATCCTTGTTCAACATCATTAAAACAGTCAGATTATTATTACACATTATTATAGGAGCTGGCTGTGCACAAATTGGCTGGCATGATTTCAGCATTACATTTGAAATTGTCCCACAAAAACCCTTCTTTAGTTGTAAAGCATGTTGTGACCTCCTCAGTTGGTGAAAGGTGTGATATAAATACAAATCTATTAAAGAAATTTTGCTGATAGTTTGTGAACTTAATTTTGGAATTCGTATATACTTCCTTAAAAAAAACAAAAATCATCAGCTTTATTCCAGCAAGCCTGGGGGTATTTTTGCAGATGACACCAAAATGTGCATAAGATCAGTAATTTTGTACTAATGAATAGTTTGCAGGTTGATTTAGATGGGCTTGGTGACAAAGCTCCTGCATAGCAGGTGCCATTTAATGTAGCTGAGTCAAGCACTTGGGTTTAGAGACTCTCGAGATGCAGCAGGAAAACACCTTGAAGCTGGTATTTAAGCTTCATTAAAGGATAGTAGATGAGTCTACTATATAGAATTGAGAACGTTCTTGTGACAAGTTGTGGTTATTTTTGTTGTAAAAAGAAAGATAATTTTGACCCATCTTTAAAAACATAATAAGTGAGTGCTGCTCTAATAAGACACACCTGTTTGTAAGTCTGGATTTAACATGCAATTTTCAGCTGATTTACTGATTATCATAATTTGAATTTGCCTGAGATCCCAATCCAGAACTAAGTTCAGCACTCAAAATGTTGATTGGAGGCAAATTCTGTACAGAGGGCTCCTTGCATCCGCTTCCACTGAAGGTGTTTGGAATGCCCTAGCTGGTATATACTGTCACATTCCAGGGACACATAATGCACATAGGCTCACGGCTATATCACTGGAAAGCTCAGGAAAGGAGGCTGACATGAGAAGGAATATCCTGAATCCCTAAAAGAGGTCACCTTGCCTTCTTTAGACCTGTCTCTTCTCTCCTGCAGCAACTGGTGGTTCTCCACTCAACTTCATGCCCACTTCCCCATTGCTCAGCCAGACTGACAGGGACCCCCAGAAAGATACTGATAATCAAACTCTACCTTTTGTCCGGGTGACTCCTAATAGATATCCAATATAGTCACAGGATATAACTCTCACTTTCATTAGATGAAGTCCTCAGAGACTTCGTACAATGAGTGCTGCTCATGTGTTGAGAAAGCCATAACAAAGTGATCCAGAAAAGTCCCCTTGGAGATGTGCTTCAGAAGGTTATCTATAAAGCAATCAACATGACACAAAGGGTAGGCTTTTACGTAATGTTTCAACATGGATACTATGTTTACTTCTGAACAGTTGATTGCCACTCGGAGAGGCTGTTAGTTGACGTACTAACCACCAGAATACCATACAGCTTCCTTAATGAGCACCAGCAGGGTTTTAAATGGCAGTCAGCTCCTTAATGAGCCTCTGGGGGCCAGCTCCTAGTGCATCAACTTACAGTATATTTATTTTGCACCTTAACATCATAAAACATCATGAGGCGCTTCACAGGAGTATTATAAAATAAAACAAGCTGAGTCATATAAGGGGATAATATATCTGATGATCAAAAGCTTGGTCAAAGAGCTGGACTTTAAGAGTAATCTTAAGGTAGGAAGGTGAATAAAAGAGTCAGGGAGGTGTAAAGAAGGAATTCTTTGGCTTAGGACCCAGGAAACGGAAGATGTAGCCAATAATCAAAGACCCCTCCCACTACGGTTATAATCACTTCCATCAGACAGAAGACACAGTAAAAGTTTGAAAATATGTACCAACAGATTCAAGAACAAATTCTTCGCTGCTGCTATCAAACTTATGAAGGACTGCTCATACGTTAGAGTTGATCTTTCTCTGCACCTTCTCTGTAATTGTAACATTATATTCTGCACTCTGTTCTTTTACCCTGATGTACTTACAATTGAAGAAGGGCTTATGCCCGAAACGTCGATTCTCCTGTTCCCTGGATGCTGCCTGACCTGCTGCGCTTTTCCAGCAACACATTTCCAGCTCTGTACTTACAATTTGTCTGGTTAACACACAAAACAATTCTTTTCACTGTATCTTGGTACATGTAACAATATTAAATTAAATCAAATCATAATGACCAAGGCTGAAGACAGGTCAAGAAGGACAAGCAGCTTATGTTTGTAAAAAGACTCACAAGATCTCAGACTTCAACTCATTGCCAAAGTTGTTGGAATGTGGAATTGCAGACCCAATCACATCAGCTATGATTTTGTTGCATCCATCTTGAGGGTCCAGGTGACTCATCTTACTCCTATCTTGTAAGTTCATATGTTCATAAGATGACACTTGGTAGTAAATATGTTTTACCTCAGAATCACCTTAATGATCTCAAATGTGCTGCCAAAATTGCCCCAAATACTTATATTTATACACTGCCTTCTACAATTTCTGAACATGGATAGCGTGTTTCCCTGCGGGGGAGGGGGGTGGGAGTCCAGAACTAGAGGGCATAGGTTTAGGGTGAGAGGGGAAAAATTTAAAAGGGACTGAAGGGGCAACTTTTTCATGCAGAGGGCAGTGGTGAATGGAATGAACTGCCAGAGGAAGTGGTGGAGGCTGGTACAATTACAACATTTAAAAGGCACCTAGGTGGGTATGTGAATAGGAAGAGTTTAGAGGATATTGGCCAAAAGGTGGCAAATGGGACTAGGTTAGTTTTGGATATCTTGTTGGCATGGATGAGTTGGACCGAAAGGTCTGTATCTGTGCTGTACATCTCTATAACTCTGTGACTCTATTTCAACTTTACAGCCAATAGTATAATTGTTAAGGGTAGTCACAAGTGTAATGTAGGAAAACAGCAGAGTTTATGAACGGTAAGATCTAATGATCAGACAAGTTGTATCTTTCACCAAAGTTAGTTGAAGGAAGCTATTGGCCTGGACATTTGAGAGAGCTTGCCTGCTTCAAATTGTGCAATAGGGCCTGTTATATCCACATGCGAGTCAGATTGAGATTTGGTTTGCTATATCATCCAAGAGATGACATCTCTACCATTGTAGAACTCCCTCAGTGTTGGAGAGTCAATCTAGATTCTGTGCTAAAGCCTCTGCAGTATGATTTGAGCCACAACCCTGTTGTGTTGCTGGAGCAATCAAGTACAAAGAAGGAACCCTGTGCTTAAGTTAAATACGACTCTAATATGTCTTAAATTACAGAGCTTAGCTTTGGTGAAGAATATTGAATCTCCAGCAAGGATGCAGCAGAGGACAACCAGAATAGAATATCTTACCACTCTTAGTCAACCATGAAGATTAGCTGCTGAATTTAAAGGTTTGGACAGCAGCGAAAAATGATTGACCTTTTTAAAATAACGGTAGCAATGTACACAGAATGGATAGATAAATTCACTTAAGTATTTAGAAATGGGAGGACATGAATCTTTTCCTATAAAATCCGTGGACAATTTAGTTTTCATACCAGGAACTACTTACTTTCCCAATGGAACACCTTGCCAAAGCATGTTGAAGTTGGAATTCTCAGTCCTTTAATAAAGGGTGATTCCAGTTATAATAGGTAAATTGCTAGCTGGTTGAGATTATGGCTAATCATAGGCTTCTGCAGGCTCTTAGATCCTTGCTTGATTGTTCTGGAGAATTCAACAAGAGTCTTGGGAACTTTTCCAAATTTGCTGCATTTGTTTTCTCTATTTTTGTTGTCTCCCCCATTACTAAAAAATTATGGAGTGTGGTACAGCACTGCTAGTTGAATCGAGAGGGCTTCTTGCTACACTCCATCTGTCTAATCATTATCTTCACGTGAACAAATTAACAGTAAATTTTTTTTTAAACTTGATTGCTTTTCCTGAAACAGTGTTAATTAAAAATAATTTTGTCAGTTACGGTTTACTGGACAGCAACTGAATTTGGAACATTGTGGGTCAAGACCCATACCAGAGACATGAGCATATAATCTAACCTGATCCTTCAGTATGATACTAAGGATACTTTGCATTGTTTTGGATGATTGTGCTATGGTAAGCAAGGGAAGTCCTGTGAGACTACTTTGAAGAGCAAGCAAATTCCTTCTACTTCTTGGTCACGGTTCATCCCTCAGCTGACATTACTAGACCAGACTACCTGTTTGTTAGAACAAAGAACAATACAGCAGAGGAACAGGCCCTTCGGCCCTCCAAGACTTTGCCGCCACAATTGGCCCTACCATACTAAAACTATTATCACTTAAAGAGCCACATCCCTCTATTCTCTTCTTTTTCATATATTCAGCCAGGTGCTTCTTGAATGCTGCTTTTGTATCTTCTTCCACCACCTCTTCTGGCTATGTGTTCCAGGCACTCACCACCCTTTGTGTGAAAAAAATGATCTTGCATATCTCTTTTACACTTCCCTGCTTGCACCTTGAAATTGTGTCCCCTAGTAATTGACCCCTCCACACTGGGAAAAAAACTCATACTTTCCACTCTATCCATACCATTCACAATTTTATAAACTTTTATTAGGTTGTCCCTCAACCTCCTGCATTCGAGTGAAAACAAATCCAATCCATCTAACCTTTCTTTGTAGCTAAAAGCTCTTATCATGGTAAACCTTTTCTGTACGTTCTCCAAAGCACGTGTGTTGACGAGAACTGTATGCAATGTTCCAAGTGTGGCCTAACTGAAGTTCTATACAGTTGCAGCATAACTTGTCTATCCTGATACTCAACACCCCTTACAATAAAGTTAAAAATCATACAACACCAGATTATAGTCCAACAAGTTTATTTGGAAGGTAACTAGTAGTGGCAGGATCATGAGAGACAGAATTTATAGCAAAAGATCACAGTATCATGCAATTAAAACTAATATTGAACAATATATTGTTTCTTTTACTTTTCTTTTACTTTGTTAAAAGCATTTCGCATTTTCCACTGTGATCAAGACATAAATCTTAATAGAAGATGCATCAAAACCAGCAAAGAATCGAGGGAAAATCATTAAGAGAAGTCAATGAGAAATAGTTTCCATTGTACTGAAAGTATACGCAATAGGACTTTTATTTTAAATTTGAATCTAGAGCTTAATAGTTTGCAATGTTGAAAATCAATTTATTTTCTGTCCTCATTAAGGCACTGTTTACATTCTAGAATACATATTAACACCAGAACAAGAAAATAAACAGAAAACATTACAAATGCTGAAAATCTCAAATAATAAAGTGCAGAAAGAAACTCAATCGATCTGGCAACATCTGTGCAGAAAGAAACAGAGTTAACATTTCAAATACAGCATGACCATTCTTTGAAACTAGAGTCATACTGGGCTCGCTTTCTCTCGCTACAGTCACTCTCAGACCTACTGAGTTTCTCCAGCACTCTATTTTTATGTAACTTCAGAACAATAAGCTCAATGTGAGACCTTGCGTAATAGAACACAGGATCATGTAGAATTTAGGATGCAAAAACAGGTCATTTGGTTCAGCTAGACTGTCCTTATCAAACTTCCTTTTAAATTGTAACCATTCTTTAGATAAATAAATGTCTCTAAATTCTTCACTGGTTTTATCAGCAATTCCATTTTTTTTATAATACTGAGTTTATAGTTTTCCAACAAATTAATCTCAAACATTAATTTTAATGAGGATTACAATGATTGTTTATCTCAAGGTGCATTATAAATGAATGAAAAGAAAAAACAATACATAATACATACATTTATCTGAATGTATTTAAATTAAGTCTCTTTCCTGCTGTGTGTGGTTAATTTCCATCATGGATGTAAATGTGGAGGTGAAAAAGTGATTCCTACTATTGCAACAGGGTTGGGATTCAAACATATAAATATAATGCTACAATTGGGCAAGGTTTTAGTTAAACATCTGGGATATTTTGCACAGTTCTGATCTTCATATCAAAGGAAGGATTTATTTGCTCTAGAAGCATGCAATAAAAGTTCACCAGTTAGTTTCCTGGGATATGAGGGATTGAGTAGAATCGATGTCTATTCTCTGGAGTTTAAAAGAATGAGAGATGGTCATGTTGAAAGGTTCTAAGGCTTGAGAAAGTATCATCACAAATTATAATTGATACAGATGTAACTAAGACGAATTTTAAATTTTTATTGGCATTTCATCTATGATTTCAACATAAACATAACCTTAAAGGTTCAATTCGGGAATTTAGTTGTTCAAGATTGAAATATAAAAGATGCAACATTCTGCTCTACCTGTCTTTTACAAATTTATTGGTATCTCTGGAATACAATTTTTACATTGAAATACATTCAAAACTGTTGACCTTTAGGTTGATGTGGAGTAATGTTGACTTTTTTGCAAGACCCTTTTGCTTACCTCTGCACAAAGGTAACACATTTCTTGTATCTTGGGAATCAATTGGAATAAAGACTTTAATATTGTGCATTTTCCACATCTGCAGACACATACGTTTGTGATGTTCTGCAGTTTGAATTTTTTTTACTTTCGTCACTTGAAATATCTCAGTTGCGTTATTTAAGTCATACTGCAAATGAATTGCAACTTTCCTTTTTAGGTTTACATAAGAATTAGGAGCAGGAGTTGGCCATACGGCCCTTCGAGCCTGCTCCACCATTCAATAAGATCATGGCTGATCTTTTTGTGGACTCAGATCCATTTCCCCGCACTCTCACCGTATTCCTTAATTCCTTTATTGTTAAAAAAAATCTACCTTAGCTTTAAAAATGTTTACTGAAGTAGCATCAACTACTTCCCTGCGCAAGGAATTCCATAGATTAACAGCCCTGTGGGTGAAGAAGGTCCTTCTCAATTCAGTCCTAAATCTGCTCCCTTTTATCTTTAGGCTATGTCCTCTTCTCCTAGCTGCACCTGTTAGTGGAAACATCCTATCTGCTTTTATATTATCCATTCCCTTCATAATTTTATAAGTTTATATATGATCCCTGCTCGTTCTTCTGAATTGCAATGAATATAATCCCAATCTACTCAGTTTTTCCTCATAAGTCAATCTCCTCAACTCCGGAATTAACTTTGTGAACCTCTTCTGCACTCTCTCCAGTGCTAGTACATGCTTTCTTAAGTAAGGAGACTAAAATTGCACATAGTACTCCAGGTGTGGCCTCACCAGCATCTTGTACAGCTGCAACATGACTTCTCTGCTTTTAAACTCAATCCGTTTAGCAATGAAGAACAAAATTCCATTTGCCTTCCTAATTACTTGTTGTACCTGCAGACCAACATTATGTGATTCATGCACAAGGCCACCAAGGTCCCTCTGCATAGCAGCATGCTGCAACATTATACCATTCAAGTAATAATCCTTTTTACTGTTACTCCTATCAAAATATATGACTTCACATTTATTAATATTGCATTACATCTGCCGGACCTTTGCCCACTCACTCAATGTATCTATGTCCCTCTGCAAAGTTTCACAGTCCTCTGCACACTATGGTCTGCCATTCATCTTAGTGTCATCTGTAAACTTTAACACACTACACTTTGAAAAATTGTTTTGAAAGTCCTCCACTGCTCATCAACTGTCCCACCAATCTTTAGTCAAATCCTCCCTCATTCTATTGTAGGCCCCCTTGTTCAAGCACAGGACCCTGGTATTGGATTTTATCTTCACACTCTCCATCTGTATTCTAAATTCAACCATACAGTGATCACTCCAAGAGGATCCCTATTCTATGAGATCATTAATTATTCCTGTCTCATTACACAGGACCAAATCTAGGACAGCTTGCTCCCTTGTCGGTTCCATTACATACTGTTTAAGAAAACTATCACAGACACACTCAATGAACTCCTCCTCAAGGCTACCATGACCTAGCTGGTTCGACCAATCTACATGTAGATTAAAATGCCCCATGATAATTGCCATACCATTTTTACAGGCATTAGTTATTTCTTTGTTTATTGCTCACCCCAAGTGATATTATTTGGTGGCCTATAGACTATGCCTATCAGTGACTTTTTCTTCTTAGAATTTTTAATTTCCACTCAAATGATTCAACCTTATTCTCCATAGAAGCTATATCATCTCTCAGTACCAACCTGATGTCGTCCTTCAATATCAGAGCTACACTACCTTACCTTCCTGCCTGTATTTCTGAATAGTCTGGTACCCCTGGATATTTAATTCCCAGTTGTGACCATCCTGTAGCCATGTCTCATAATGGCTACCAAATCATATTCATTCATGATGATTTATGCCGTTAACTCATCAACCACATTACAAATGCTACAAACATTTTCTGGACCACATTGTTGGTGTGTTTACTGATGACATGGAATTGTACCTGCTGTCAAATCCCAAACAGGACAGGAGTCACATATCTTCCCAGATCACCTGATCTGCCTTACAATGCACACCAACATAATAAAACTCACTATTACTCAAATGCCCATCAAAAGAGGAGACTCAAGTAACTGGCCTGTACAGTTACTACCAAAACAGAGTACCTCAAAATGGTGTTGGATTATGGTGACAGAACTCTTTACACAGTATCTTCCGAGATGTATGTAACAATAAATCATTAATTCATTCAGAAGCAGGCCCTGCCTTTCAATAAGATCGTGACAGCTCGAATAATTCCATAGTTGCGCCTACCCAGGATAACCAGACAAGCCCGCACTTCCTTGGCCACTAGGAATATCGACCTTTGTCTTAAGAAGAGTGAAGAGATTATCTGAAGAGGTCCAAAGACTTGGTTTGAGTGTCTGCATTTGTGGGGAGATTTTTGCAGTTTATGGTAGTGGGATTAAGGCGACATTTTTATATTCCTCAGACAGACACAACAAGAAATATCATAAAAGAGCACAGCCGTAATTTAACATCTTTGAGCAGCAAGCGACACGAGGCCCTTCTTCCAATAAGCTCCGCTCTTCACCCCCTCCCCTCACATCCCAGGGCGGCGCAGTCTCGCGCGAACCGGCTCGCGCCGGCTGCCTCCCCGCTTTTTCATTGGCCAAGCCACCTGCCGGCTGACGTGTTGCTGACGTTACTGGCCCTGAAGAGAGGTTATAAAAGGATGCGGGCCAGCCGTCGCGGTGGAGGGAGGGGGAGGACGGCAACGTTAAAGACTTGGACGGCAGAGCCGGAGAGTGATAAACGCGCTCACGCCCACACTTCAATCTCTATATATACATCTCTCTCACGCACATACATACGTAGAGTGTCAGAGAGAGTGACAGCCAGGCTTCGGGAGAAACCGGACCTTTAGGCAGCGTGGAGCAGAGCGGAGCGCCTGAGCGAGACTCATTCTTCAATGAGTAAGCACATCCCTGTAAGTCGACGACCGGTGTCCGTCTTCGTGCCGCGGCCACGCGCCGCCGCACACGCGCGCTGTTGTCACTGTGCCCCTGTCTCGGGGAGGCGGCGCTAGGCCCGAGCTGGCGGGACCTGATTTTGGGGGGAGGGGAGGGGGCGTCTGGCCACCGGCACTGTGTTCGCCGGCATTTAACGGTCGTTCCCTCACCCGAGAAGAAGCCCCCCCCAATCTCCTTTCTTCACCATCCAGCTTCCTGTTGTGACTTGGGGGGGGGGGCGGTGCGGGGATTCCTCTGGAGCTGTTAGGAAGGGTGGACCGGGGGAGGGGAGAAAGAGGCAGTGTCCGTCCACCCATCCACCCCCCCCCCCCCTCTCAAAAAAAATCCGCTGAGGCCGTCAAAATGGATACTCTCGCTAGACAATTAAACGTGGCCGGTCTGAGGCGGAAGTCTCCCTGTCGCCGCCTTTGGTCCGAGCCCCCTTTCCCTTTTGAGTGAGACTCTGACGCAGCCCGTCTCCCTGTTCAGCTCACCTCAGCTCCTGTCTGCTTTTCCCCTTCCTCACCTTGCTTTCTCGTCCCACTCTCCCCAGCCCTTTCTCCTCCCTCTTCTCCCCCACCCACCACCACCACCACGCATTCCACTTTCTTTCCTCCCCGTCGTCCTCTCAACTCTCTCATTCTTCCAGCTCTCCGACCTGTTTTCACCTGTGTACGGAGCCCATTTCTCTTCCTGAAGCGTGTCCCAAAGGTTTGGTTGGCATCTTGGGAGTTGATATCGCCTTGCAGTCTGTGGGATCTTGCTGAGCGCTGCCTGATTGCGGTGTGGTTCGCTAAGCTGTGCAGCGTCCTGAGGCAGGGGCAGGCGCTGCAGGAGTGCACGTGCGCCTTTTGGGGAAACGCTGCTGTGAGCAGTAGCGGAAAACTTTCATACATTGTGGAAAACAGTGGGTTCAATGTTTGAGGCGTTAATAAACAGCAAGCTTCAGACTAAACACAGCATGTACAATCACATGGCAGAGAGATTAAATGTGCAGTTAATACAGACATAAAGCTAAGCTGCTTGAGTGGAGATTTTGATGTTGACCATGCCGCCCCTATCTTTATTCAGAATGTGTGGTTCTGATCAAATTTGCAACATGTTTTAATCCTTGACTTCTGGCTAGCTTGTGTGGGAGGCTCATCAGTGATGTCATGAGTGTCTATTTGACAGTTTGAAAGCGCTATCAATGTAGTTGCTGTGAGAAATTAAACTTCTCAATCCGTGCACCCTGTTGCAGTCCTAAATTTTAGGATTGTGCTGTCTATTGTAGTTTATACCAGCTGAGTGGTCTTCCACACTGCCTTTGCATTATAGTTGCTTAATGGAAACCAGGATCAAAAGGGCAATTGTTGCCAAATTTAGCAGAAAAGTTTTGTTTTGAACTCTTACACTAATTTCATTAATTATTTGGGTTGATTTCAGGAAATGCCAGGTCTTTATGCAGTTATAATGGTTGTCAAAGCAGTTTAGCATGTCACGTGTGGATTCTACAGACATTGCATCTGTAGACATGAAGTCTGCAGTTTTGTAGAATATGTATATTTATCTGTACAGTTGTAGAGTTAATCTTGCCTATAAGTGGCAAACTAACTTCCTACCAATCTGAATGTTTCCATATGTTTGAATTTTAAAGTTTAATCCATTTATTTGTCCAGTGGGTAATTGTTTTTGTTTCAAAACAAATTGCTGTAGAAGCTCCACAGGTCTGGCAGTGCTTGTGGAGATGAGGCAGAGTTAAAGTTGAGTCCAGTGACCCTTCAGACCTGGTTTACCTTTTGAAAAGGTACAAAATTTGAGTGCAGTTCAAACTAGTGCAAACTACTGTTACTAAAGGCTTCAACTGAATCAGTCCTCTAGTTCTAAAAATTATGGCCTTTATTTGTGTAGTCTTTGAGTGCTGATTTTCAAACATATGCAAATTCTTAATTGCCAGTTTCCATTTGTCGAGTTGGATGTTTGGCCTTTGATCTATATGGGACTGGTGCTCCAGTGGTTTGGATGATAAATTGTGGTGTATAAACTTTTTTTAAAAAGTGGTTGATAGTCTAAGATACTGGTCTTCAAAGTGCCTTGTACCTAATTTGGGGAGTGGAGCATGAGGAAAAGGATATGTAGAATGTTTCCCTTGTTGAGTGACTGTATAACCCAAACCACGTGATCTTCACTTCCACCCTGAGCAAGGTAACTGGTTCTTCAGATGTTGCTGTCATTGTTCCAAAATTGAGGTTCATAAGGGGATTTTTTAAAAATATTTTGTAATCAATCTGTTCAGAGATGTTAAACACCTCGGGAGCTGGTAGAACTTGAATCTGGGTCTCCTGGCTCAGATATGGAGGTATTACCATTGTGCCACAAGAGCCTGCAGTTCATGAGAAGGGGATTCTTATGTTCCACTGGGTTTCTTTTTTAAATTAACCTTTTCTAATCAACCTGTTGAAAGATGTTGCACACATCTAGAGCACATGGGACTTGAATCCACGCCTCCTGGTCCAGGGGTAGGGACACTGCCACTATGCCATAAAAGCCTCTAATTCAAGAAACAGGCTTCTTACTGAATTTGCAACAACTGTTGGATACGGCATCTGTTGCTCTTTTATAGTATCGAGGTTGACTGTGTTTCATTCTGATAACATGCTGATAATATATACTGTTAAGTGAATGCAGCAGAAATAGAGGGTTGAAATGGGAGTGATTGAATCAGCAACTGGTTCAATCCATGTCAAAATTTCAAGGGGTGGACCTAAAAAATAATCAGTTGAGTGAAGTGATTTTTCATTTAGGTCCTTTTTATGGTCATTAAAAGCTTGACTTTAAGTTAAACCAGCAATTCTGGTCTTCCTCCTATGGAAAGGATGTGAAATTTGAAAGGGTTCAGAAAAGATTTACAATGATGGTGTCAGGATTGGAGGGTTTGAACTACAGAGAGAGACTGAATGAATAGGCTGGGGCTGTTTTCCCTGAAGCCGCAGAGGCTGAGGAGTGACCTTATAGACGTTTATAAAATCATGAGGGCCATGGTTGGGGTAAATAAACAAGGTATTTCCTTAGAGTGAGGGAGTCCAGAACTACAGGTTTAGGGTGCGCGGAGAAGGGACCTAAGAACAACTTTTCATGCAGGGGATGGTGCGTGTATGGGATGAGCTGCCAGAGGAATTGTTGAAGGCTGGTACAATAACATTTAAAAGGTATATGAATAAGAAGGTTTAGTGATGTGGACCAAGTGCTTGCAAGTGGAATTAGATTAATTTAGGATATCTAGTTGGCATGAACAAATTGGACTGAAGGGTCTGTTTCTGTACTGTACATCTGACTTCGCTTCCTATGGAATCTGCATTGTGTGAACCATGAACCTTGTCCTGCTTAGGATCAATCGTCAATGCTCCTATCCTATCTTCCATCAAGTGTAGGTTCATGGGGTATGGAAAATAATCGCATTTCCAGGAACTGGTGTTGTAATGCAGGAGCTGGCTTGTGGAAAATGTTAATTTTGCGTGAAAAGCCCATTTTGTCATGTGCTTTACGCACATAATGAAGGACTGTTGAACTAGTATGATGCTATATCAGTTGATGGCACTATTACTCGTTTTGTTCACTTTGGCACTGCACTTTATTTGGATCATTTTCTGTGCAGTTGCAACATATCTGCCTCCCCCATATGATCAAAGCCAATTTGCCTTGCCAAGGTGATGGTTTGACACTGAACTTTGGTCAGTATTGTGAAATCCTCCATGGTTTCTGACACTGTCCATCCTTTCCATACATGTTCATATATTATGATGCAAGAATCTGCAGTAGTGTCAATATCCTTCTGTTATCTCCATGCCAAAATTCTGGCTGGCATGTTCTTGTCATCTGTTTTCTTGATTTTGGTTAATAGGTCTTGAATGGAGTAGTTGATCCTTGATCTTTGGGCTGTGACAGTGAAGTTGAGTTCAGGGCAGGAAAGCATTCATGTTTTTGGGCACGTAATCAAGGCTGATGGAGTGAGATAATCAGTTATCAAAATGCACAATACTTTGAAGGTGTAATTTTATTTTAAGTAATATGCTGTCTTGGCAGAGATGGCATACAGATGATCAGTTATGTAAATTTTCTTCAATAGCACTGCACGTACTGAGGTTTTGAGTTTCAAATGTGATCAGATGCTTGTACTCCTAACTCTCAGCCAGGTCACATGATGTTACACAGTGTGTAACTTTACCGAAGTGAAAAGTGTAATATTATATGTTCTGACTTAGTTTAATGTCTTGTATAATAAACTGTGCTGAATAAATTTGAAATGTGCCAGTTGATTTGATCTACAGTTGTCCCCAGTATCTGTAGAGGGAGATGAGCCCCCAAGGCGGTCTTAGCTTGGTGGAAATCGCGCTCTAATCAGAATTGTTTATGATCTGTTCATGAACTCCTTAAAACAAAATAGTTCAATTTTATTTAATGAGGACTGGTGACTGGAATCCTGTGTACTGTGCTGTCAGACTGGTAGAGACTGTGCCTTCAGATATCTGGTCAAGGTGAACCTGTTTAATTCCTTGTGACAAACTTCAAGAAATACTTACTCATGAAGGTTATATTTGAGTTTCAATGCTTTCAAAATGAGAAGTAATGCAGTGAGACTTGGATCGTGGATGTGACAATAGGAGGTTTGATTTGAATGCAAGACTTTGCAATTTTTATCCACTGATGAGCCTTTCAAGTTGATCTAGTTGGAATTTGAGAGGAGTGTTTATTTAAAGAGGCAAAAAAAACCTGTCCTGCAAGAGCAGTCTGGATTTTTAATTTAAACAAACTCAGGCACCCACTGAAAGTAATCAGATTATACATTAGTTCTGATTTAATTGCTGATCTTAAACTTCTGCTTGAATTCAGTTGCATGCGTCCAAGCATAAATAGCTGCAGTGCTGCTGCAGGTCTATTTCCCAAATTATTAATTGAAAGAGTAATTTCCACTCCTCCCAATAGTTCATCTCAAAGCAGTGGAGGACTTGAATGTGGCATATGAAATAGACTGCCCAGTCTCCTGTGTGCCTCAGTACAGAGGGTTACTTTTACTGCTTTTTGATCTGTCGTCTGAAAGGTTAGACCTGAAGTGCAAACTGCTTGTTTATATACTACTTTTAAATTGCTTGATGCTTTCTGGAATGTTCAAACAAAATATTAGAGCTAAGTAAGATGATATTATGACTGGTGACCAACTGCTTAGTCACAAGTTAGTTTACAAAAGTGTCTTGAAAGAAGAATGCTAAAGTGGAGGAATTGGCAAAAAATTGTAGAATTTAGGGCTTAGCTGAAGACAACTGCCAATTATGCAGCCATTAAAATCAGGTGAGAATTGTTATATGGAGGTTGCCCAGGAGGTTGACAAGACTCGTCCTCTCAGATTTGAATAATAGATGCAAACTGGTTGAACTGGGACAACGAGTGCAGTTGATGGATGATTGGGGTGTGGCATCAGTTTTGGGTGAGCTGAAGTTTAGAGGCTGAGAAGAATTTGAATTAGAATTGGATTTTGTCATGGGTGCTCAATACAGAAGTAAATGAGCTGAGTGAAAAGTGTACAATATCGCCAATGCCAGTGCAAAGGTTCTTTGGTACCAAGTAGAAAAATAAATTGTTAAAAAGTTCAAGTCCTAGTATTAAGTAGAAAAATAAAGTTCACCAGTCTTAAATGCTTAGCCATGCTGGATTTGATCTTCTCTGCTTTGGTTTGCTTTCTGGGAGACCTTGGTCTGCCTGCTTTTGCTGCCACTGCAGATGCCAGGGGACCTCCTTCACCGCTGCATTGGGCTCATTCTTCCCGCATTGGGCTTGGTCTGACCATCAAAAGTCCTAATTCAAGGCTCCAACTGCTTCCACGCACCAGAAAGCAATGAACCGCAACAGTGTGTTGAAATATTAGTCAAAAAGGAACAAAGCATACATCAAGGTTTTAGCAATTCCAACGTCTACACAATTTTCTTACATTAATGTTTTATAGCATTTGCTGTTCTTTTATCAAAAAAGTACAATGTGGAAGCAAGGTATTCAGCCCAGAGTCAACACCAAACCTCTGAAGAACATCCATCCCAAATCTATCCCGTTGCCCTGTACCTGTAACCCTGCATTTCCCATAGCTAGCCCACCTAGCATGCACATTCCTGGATACTATGGGCAATTTAGCATAGCTAGTCTATTGGACCTGCACATCTTTGGATCGTCTTTCCAGTATTGTATTATTTTGTATTTTTTTCTGCTCTTACTCACCAGACTTTACTTAGTATTTCTGATCCAAGTTGTCCTGCTGCTTGATTTGTTGGCTGAAGTCCTTTTGGCCAACCCTGTACTAGGATCCTCAGCCCTGAATCTGCTCATTGCTTTTGTACCTCCCCTATTGTCTACAAGCAGCTGCTGGTTGGGGAAACCATATCATCCTGTCAGTTGCATTGCACACTGGAACTTTGGAAACTAGTTGGTCCAAAGTTGACATTTTTCCTCCCAAGCAATGTTATGTTTGCTTTTAGTCTCAAGATTAGCCTAGCCCAGAATGTATTTTATGGAATAAAACTCTGAATCAATCTTAGCTGCTTCTACACTAGTATCTGGTTCATAGTTAGGATATGCACTACCATATTACTTCCAATCTGCCTTAATTGGCAGTCCCTAACCAGCCATAGTTCCAGACTGGCAGTCCCTCTTCTTCCAACCTCCCTTAATACACACATCAATAGCAGAACATCTGCAGCACAATGACGCACACCACGATCTTCATTTGTCTTCCCTCCATCACTCCTCTTCCTCATTATCTAACTTTCATGCCTTGCCAAGCCGCCCTGTGCCTCATTCAATTGGAGCTGTACTTTCACTTTATAGGTTTTGGCTGTGTCCTTTGATCCTGGTATCTCTCACTGCTGTTGATGTTTAATCTGTAGCTCTTGCCTCTCTAATACTATCATACGTTTGTAAACTTTATTATTGTCATCAACTTGTATTGCTCTGAATGTCCCTTTTTATTTACTTGACTGGGTGTTGCTGATTGGCCAGCATTTATTGCCTATCTCCACTTGTCCTTACAATGGCGGTGAGCTGTCTCTTTGAGCCGCAGCAGGCGATGTGCTTCAGGTAGACTCTCAATAGCCATATGGAGAGAATTCCATGATCCCAATCCGGTGATACACTTCCAAGTCGAAGAGTTGCCTGGAGACGAACCTGCTTCCATGTTTATGCTGCACAGTCTCTCCAAATGGAGGTAGCCATAGGTTTGGAAGATGCTGCTTAAGAATTTTTGCAGTTAATCATGTCTTGTACATACTCCTGTCACTGAGTAGTGACAGTGGACATTTCTAGATATGCCAGTCAAGTGGGTCATCTTATACCAGATGTGTCGAGCCTCTGAGCACTGCTGGAGCTGCACCCATCCAGGCAAATGAGGATCACTCCGCCACAGCTCTGACCCATGGTCTTACATGTTGATTGGTCCTTGGAGAGGCAACCCACCTTCCTCAGCATTCTCACACTCTGATCTGCTCTTGTAGCAACTGTATTTGTGACAAGTCCAGTTGCATCTCTGGTCTGTGGTTGGCCCTCAATTGTGGACACAGTGATAGTGACATTGAATGTCAAGGGGCACTAATTAGTTTCTTATTGGAGATGGTCATTGCCGGGCAGCTGTGATGCAAATGCCACTTGACATCCCAAGCCCAGACATTGTCCAAATCTTGTTGCATCTGAATACAGACCACTTCAGAATCTGAGTTGTTACAAGTAGTGCTGAACATTGCAATCATTGAACATCCCCAGTTCATCCTTATGATGGAGGCAGTGTCCAAATGAAATAGCTGCAGATGGTTGGTTCCAGGACATTATCTTCTGTATATAGGTATGACTTCAACCAGTGGAGAGTTTGCCCCCTGATCCCAATTATTCCAATTTTGCTAGGCTCCTTGATGCTGCATTTATGAGGGCTGTACTCACCTCTCCTCTGGAGTTTGTTTTGTCCATTTTTGAACCGAGGTTGTAATGTCAGGAGCTGAGTGGTCCTGGCAGAAACCAAACCTGGTGTCAGTTAGCAGGTTGTTACATAGGTGCTGCTTGATAGCACTGATGACACCTTCATCAGCGTACTCATCAGTAAAGTGATGGAGGAGTAATCAGCTGAGTTAGTTTTGTCCTTTTTTTTTCTACACTGGACGTACCTGGATGATTTTCCATCATGTCAAGTAGAGCCAGTATGTGTGTCAATGTATTTTAGGTGGGTTGTGTTACTGTCAGTATTCTGATCCTCAATTCAAAATGAAATGCACTGTTATTAAGAAAATATTCTGTTTAATGGGCTGGAAAAGAGCAGCTTAAATATTTAATGACGAAGTAATAAGATGTTCAATTTCTTTAGCTGTTACATAAACAAGTGATTTATTTTCTATCTATGGATAAATTGTGTACGCAAGAAATAAGAGATTTATATTGGGGTAGTGAATGTATACTCAGAATTTTGTGCTAGCCAGATCCCATGAATAATGTGCTTAATAATTATACCTTTGTCTTCAATAACCTTGATCAAATGTTTCCAGGACACTGGGAGAATGCTAGTGGGATTGTTGAATGGTCCTGTGGAGCATTTTATATCCAACTGGGTGTGTGTGGCCTCAGTTTAATATCTCAGCATGCTTTTCCCCCAGTAGACTACAGCACTGTCACTGCATTTCAGTGGAAGTGTCAGCCTAGTTTTTAGACTCAAGTCTTTGGAATAGGGCTGTAATGTATAATTTCTGACTGGAGCAAGACTGCTATTGCAAGTTAAGACTGCAGTTACTAGCTTCCAATTTCCTGTAGGAATAATTGTCATTGGTCTTTGTGACTTTGTTACTTCCATCTGGTCCATTAAAAATGTGCTCAGTCACTACTGCCCTGTTCAATACGTGCATCTTCGTGGTCTTATAAATTTTCAGTTTATAAGCAGTGGAAGCAACCAGTCAACGTATTGTAGATGTGCTGTTTAGAATTAGACTACAGTACTTTAGTGCTAAATCTGTCACTCATTTATCAAATAATTTACTAGATGTTTATGAACAATAAAGCTAGACTAAACCATTTAGCCCTGTGCGCCACCTCTTTTCAATGGCTGACCTGTTACCCAAGTCTCTCTACCCACCTTTCTCCCATTTCTCAATTTTTTTTGCACTCCATTTGTTATAGAAATAATTGATCTAGCAATTGCTGCATTCTACAGAATAACTCCAAGACCTCACAAACTGTACATGGTGTTTCACAAATTGTTCTCAAAAGTCCCTTCAGTTTCCATGTCGCAGACTCACCAAATAACTTTTCTATATCCATCCCTTAATATCTTTAGTGCATTGGTCAAATAATCTTCTAAATTTCTTAATTTCAAGACAGTACCTTTCGTTGACGACCCTAATTTGTTTAATCTTGCATGTATATAACTTGCAGATCTACAGTGGACTTTATTTTGAGGATGCTATTATGTCTGTAAATGGCTAGAAAGGAACTCAATCTCAGGTTTGGTCAAAGTAGAGCTTTCCATAGCTGAAGCACAATGAGCCACTTCTGTTCCAGGTGAGATCAGTTTCTGGTGTTTTAAATAGGAAGGAAGTGTTCCCAAGCACTGTTTGAAGAGGGAGTTTATTTCAAAGTTTTTGTCCATGTTTTGCCCTCAACCTACGCTATCAGGCCTATATTTAATGTGCCTCAGGAAAGGTTTTCTTTGTGGTAGTTGAGTTTTCTGATCTTAGTTTGAATGTGATGCAACCAGATGAAATTGGGCATGCTTCATTTATGTCACGAGGGAAGTAAGTTCTTGGTGCAGTGTTGCTGTTTGCAATAATGCTTGAATTAACAAACATGTACGTACTGAGATGTTAGAATTACTGAGATTGAATACATCCTGCATACAGTTGCTTTCAGTGCTTCGTGAGGCACAGTGATACAGCTAATCTAGAAATTGAGGTCCAGTTACTGCCCCAGTGCCAAAGATGCTCTAAAGACCATAAACTGTTTCTAGAACTGGTACTTTTGTCTAAATTTCTTTTCCTTATGAAGAGTTTAAAAGAAGTTTGCACATATCATAATTAAGACATCACAATGTTATATTCCATTGATTCCTGCCCAGCTAGTGACTTCTAGTCTACATTCTAGCACGTCGTCAAAGAAACAAGCATAACGTGGGTTCTGACAGTCTGCCTGTGTGGAATTCAAATGTGCTGTAATAAGTCCTGAACATTGAAAACAATGCTTTTTTTTTATTTTAAGGAGAATCCCAGTTAATGGGGCTATGTTTTGAAGTCTTTATCAATTGCTGCTTGTGGAATCTTGGAGTACATGAAAGCCATAAGTGATTTATTTGTGTTTAAGGTTGATTGAGGTAGTGTAGTTCTTAAGCAGATGTTGGCAGAAGGCTGTAATTCCACTGGCTGCTTTGCACCCAGATTCATGGTGACCTAAGTTGCAAGTTGGCCATGCAATACCTTGAAGTTCACTAGGCTTGTTGTTTTAACTAAACATTTGGTGCACAATGAAGAGTACAAAATTCCTACATGTGCTCTATTTAATATTTCTGTTTTGTTTTTGCAGCAGTTCTGTGGTGTTCTAGGTCGCACATTTATGGAGTTTCTGAAGGGCAGTGGAGACTACTGCCAGGCACAGCACGACATCTATGCAGACAAGTGAACTGTAAAAGTCTACTACGATTCCACTTAAGAAACCCCTCAAGCAGGTTACCAGCGGCTGGGAATAATAATTCATCGAAGACCATATCTGGATGGGGTAACCAAGTGGGCTCTTTTTTGTTGGTCACAGTATTACTGGATTGAAGATTTGCTGCTTGTTAAAAGCGTCATCAAAAGCCTTTGTACGTGCATACATTCTGGTGGAATTTGACAAAACTGGACTTTTTAATTTTCAGCTTTTGCAAGGCATTGTTTTCACTTTATAGGTTTTGCGCTTTTTATAAGAAAATGGCTCGGATGAATCGTCCAGCACCTGTGGAAATTACCTACAAGAACATGAGATTTCTGATCACACACAACCCTACCAATGCAACCTTAAATAAATTCATAGAGGTGAGAGATCTCTTCAGGTTCTAAATTTTGGCATTACATTGAGTTTAGTATTGTGCAGATTTTCAGACAAATGGAGTTAATTTAAGTGCACTTAGTAACTTGTAATTTAACAACTCAAACTAATTAAATAATAAAAAGCTGAATGTGATTATAACAATCTGGCTTTTGACCCCTTGCATCTTAATCCTTGGACAGTTAAGGATTTTTTCTCCAGTGCTTTGCTTATTGAGATCCTTAGTTTAGTTTGATGTCCACTGTGACTGGTTGAAGCAAGTCTTTGCAAGACTGCATACTTTTTCTGGCAGTTGGAATGCAGGATGCCACGTGCAGTTGACTGCTTCAGATGACATTGCTCACTGTAGGTTGAGCAGCTGGGGGTCTGCAGCAAAAGCTTTAAAAGGCGGTGGGAAAGCAGGTGATTGATTCCCTGAAACCTGTGGTCATTGTTAAATATTACTGATTTGATTTTTGAAAATAACTGGTGTCTTTTTCTACTTGTATCTGAGCTATATGTTTTTGGATATGTTGGGTGGAAGATTAAAGTCTGGTGTAGTTTTTAAGTTTGTACATTTAAAAAATACTTTGTGGTTTGAAACCACTGAATCCTGTTTTGGTCTGCTTTTCAAAAATTTCCATTTTTGTACTCCTCAAAAAAAAACCCAACCAACTTGCACCACACATGATATTCTTTCCAATTTTCAGCTTTCTTCGAATCAAGGCCTTGGTTTAATTAGAAAACCAAAGAGGTGTGGTCTTTGTTTTAATAGAAATGCTTGCTGAATAACAATGTATTGCATATGTTAGTTTAACATGTGAACTGAAATTAAATGTCTAGTTGCAGACAGTTGTTGCCTCCCTAATTGTGATGGCAGTTAAATAAGGATAAACAAGATGTTTGAAAGCCTCTAAGTCTAGACTTGGTATTGTTCCAAAATCTAGCTTTTGACCTGAATCTCGGACTTCAAAATTGCAAATCTTGAACTATTAAAATAGTGTACTTTTTAACGTATATATCCAAGATAGACTTGTTTACTTTATCAACTTTTTCAGGAGTTGAAAAAGTACAGTGTCACCACAGTAGTTCGAGTATGTGAAGCAACCTACGACACCTCTCCAGTTGAAAAAGAAGGCATTCAGTTTTTGGTAAGTACAAAATACCTTGCCATCTGTTTTGTTAACAGGGCAAAAATAGCCCAATTTCAGTCTAATATATTGCAGCAATGGTTGAGACCTCTCACCTTTGAATTGGAGCTGCCAGCTGATTTTAAAGTTGATGGTTCTTATATTAAAAGATTTACTGTAACTATTGTTCAACATCTGATTGTTACTGCTCATTAGTTTTGGGGCATCACTTTTCACCTATTCACTTTTCCTATCTAATACAGTATGCTTGACTACACCAATCTATCATAGGAGCATATTCACTTTGCGAACAGTTTTAGTCCAGTATACTCTGGCAAACCTGAGGTGCAGTCGGTTTTATATTGCTGCTGAACTAACCTTGGCCGGTACACTTCTGGTTCTTGCACTTGAGTCTAGATTTGTTCTGATTTTTAGATATTTTTCTAATAGGCCTGTTCAGAGATGTTATTATACCTTTTAGCACTAGTGGGACCTGAGCATGGATCTCCTAGCTCAGGGATTGGGACACCACTACTGCACCACAAGCTATACTGAAACCTGTATTTGTTTAAATCATGGGATATAGACCTCACCAAGGATGGCACCAATGCAGGAAAAGTACTCCTTTTGAATCCAACTGAATAACTTTGTAGAGCAGTTGTCATCCATGTTGCTGTGGATCTGGAATCACTTTAAGGATGCATTTGGCTTTTCTAAAGAACCCTGAAGAGCAAGATGGGTGTCTGTTTCAAAACTGCAATTTTATGGTTATTAATACAAATACTTTGAGATTGTTATTTAACTGAATTGAACTTCAGGCCTCTGGATCACTAATCCAACGACATAATGACCATGTTAGAGCATTCATATTCCGATATGGGGGATGGTTTGGGTGGTTTGTCCAATTCCTATCCAAATACTCTGCATTTAATTCATGCTTTCAGTATGTAAGATACCTATAATAGGGAAAAAATGTTACATTTTCCATCTGTAACCATCTTTACTTTGAGCATGCAATTCCCCATTTTTCAGATGTTGACTTAAATGGGGGTAGGGCAGTTGATTTCATCATGACTTTGTGGAAAATGTGCTGGGAAGGGAATCCTTGCATTCAATATGTTAGAATCCTTGTCTTTGTCAGTTCGCAGGATCTGCAGGGAGTCCAGAACTAGAGGGCATAGGTTTAGGGTGAGAGAGGAAAGATATGAAAGAGACCTAAGGGGCAACTTTTTCACATAGAGGTTGGTACATGTATGGAATGAGCTGCCAGAGGATGTGGTGGAGGCCGGTACAATTGCAACATTTGAGGCATTTGGATGGGTATATGATTAGGAAGGGTTTGGAGGGATATGGGCCGGGTGCCGGCAGGTGGGACTAGATTGGGTTGGGATATCTGGTCAGGTTGGACCGAAGGGTCTGTTTCCATGTTGTACCTCTGACTCAGACAAATAAGGCTAAAAATGTCTACTAAAGGCATCAGGGAGGTCTTGAGTAAGTGTTTGAAATAGTGGTGAATTGGTACATTAAAACACAATGGGAACTTTGTTTTTCTAACAGGACTGGCCATTTGATGATGGTGCTCCACCTTCCAACCAGATTGTGGATGATTGGCTTACCCTTTTGAGAGCGAAATTCCGTGAAGAGCCAGGTTGTTGCATTGCTGTCCATTGTGTAGCTGGTCTTGGACGGTATGTACTATTCCTCCAGCTTTTATTGCATGTGATTCATACTATGGTCGTCAGTCAGGCTAGTGTAAATGTGCTTAGTTGAGACTAAAGTTTGTAAATTAACTTTTTACCATAGTCTAGCTCAGCTTGTATTTGTGTAGTAATATAGAAACTGTTTTGAAGGGAGAAAAGTCTTGGAGTAAAGGAGTAATTGATGTTATAATCTGCATTGAACAAAGATAGGATGTTGTACATGCTTAAGGTGACATGTTGGCTCAGTGGTCAACACTACTGTCTCTCAATGCCAGGGACCCAGGTTCAATTCCAACCTCGGGCGTGTGGAATTTGCACATTCTCCCTGTCTGCATGGGTTTCTGCTCGGTGCTCCGGTTTCCTCCCATAGTCCAAAGATGTGCAGTGCTAAATTATTCAGTGTTCAGGAATGTGTAGGTTAGGTGCATTAGCCATAGGAAATGCAGGGTTACAGGTGTAGGGTAGGGGGAATGGGTCTGAGATGCTTGTTGGAGGGTCGGTGTGGACTTGTTGGGCTGAATGTTGTTTCCTGGAGATTCTATGAAGATTAAGAAAGTGGAATTCGCAGAATGCAACAGAGGCAGCTGAGCACCCTCAGTCAAACAGAAGGAAAGGATAGAAAGCCTAAGAATAGGGTGTTAGAGGTGGGAACAATGAACGATTGTGGCTATTTGAGGGATGCTGCTGGTGTGGGCTGAATACTGACAACGGAGTCTTACAGTACTGTTTAACACCGGCATCTCCAAATTATGGAGAGTTCAGTATTGAAATAAAATTTGCTTTCTATCCAAGAATAGGTTAATGAACTAATTTCTTTTTTCAACTATTTGAAAAGACTTAAATATAATCAGAAGAATACTTGATGACATGGGCAGTTGCAAAATTGGACAAACTTGCCACTCATCAAAGCCTTATTCCCCAAGGCTTATGTCCTAACCCATTCATGCTGTGGCTTTTACTGTGCTTCAGCATCATTGCTCGCACTGCTGATAATCAAAGACTCTTAGAAATGACATCCTTTTCAATTTATTAATCTCCTATCTGGTCCTTAAGTTTTTTATAGGGTTATCTTTTGTTTGTCATCTATCCTTATGCATCTTGTATTCTCTTGTCACATTTTCTCTCAACCTTCTGTGGAGAACAGTCCAATGTGGTTACAGTGCAGGGCACATACTAAGGTGGGAATTATTAGTGTTGCACTACATATCGAAGCTTGGTCATAAGTCGCTAACACGTGCGTGAGTTTTGAGAAGATTTGTAGTTCAGGTTGAGGTTCTAGATATAGGTTTGCTCACTGAGCTGGAAGGTTCATTTTCAGACATTTAGTGACCATACTAGGTAACATCTTCACTGAGCCTCTGGACGAGGCACTGCTGATGATTTCTGCTTTCTATTTGTGTTTGGGTTTTTTGGGTTGGTGATGTCATTTCCTGTTCTTTTTCTCCGGGGATGGTAAATTGGATCCAAGTCAATGTTTGTTGGTAGATCCATCAACAAGCACATTGACTTGGACCTGATTTGCCACCCCTGAGAAAAAGAATAGGAAATGACATCACCAACCTGAACGTATAGAAAGTAGCAATCATCAGTGCTTCGTCCGGAGGCTCACTGAAGATGTTACCTAGTATGTTGCCGAAATGGCTGAAAATGAACCTTCCAACTCAACAAGCAAACCTACATCCATAATGCAGTTGTCTCAGATGTTCTTCAGTGTGTGCAGTGCAAGAAACTGCTAATCTGGCCCCAGATCGGTTTATAGTTATACATTCCGTAGGCCAATTGGCAAAACCTGTCTGAATTTGGGCGGCACGGTGGCACAGTGGTTAGCACTGTTGCATCACAGCACCAGAGACCCGGGTTCAATTCCCGCCTCAGGCGACTGACTGTGTGGAGTTTGAACGTTCTCCCCATGTTTGCGCGGGTTTCCTCCGGGTACTCCGGTTTCCTCCCACAGTCCAAAGATGTGCAGGTCAGGTGAATTGGCCATGCTAAATTGCCCTTAGTGTTAGGTATAGGGGTAAATGTAGGGGTATGGGTGGGTTCCGCTTCGGCGGGTCGGTGTGGACTTGTTGGGCCGAAGGGCCTGTTTCCACACTGTAATCTAATCTAATCTAACTTTTTCATGAAGTGAAAGTGATATTACTTGTTATACCTTTTCCTTTGCACAGAGCTCCAGTTCTGGTGGCATTGGCACTAATTGAATGTGGAATGAAGTATGAAGATGCTGTTCAGTTCATTCGACAGTAAGTAAAGTTTGTTGTGTATTTGTCTTTCACTTCTGCCACATTCTGTGCAAATACAGATATTTGAGTGATATTTACTTGAACTCCAGCATGTTTTTATTCATTCATGGGATATTGGCATTACTGATGAGCCAACATTTATTGTCCATCCCTAGTTTTCCCCAATGCTGGTGGTGTGCTGTCCCTTTGTATTGACCCACAATGCTGTTAAGAGGATGTTCCAGAACTTTGACCCAAAGTTTGAAGGAGCAACAATTTATTTCCTTGTCAGCATAAGTGGTTGCTTGGATGGCAACTTGCAGTTGGTGGTGTTCCCTGCATCTCCTTTCCATTTCTAGTTCTGGGTTTAGAAGGTGCTGTCTAAGGAGTCTTGGTGAATTTCTTCTGTACATCTTTTTGGAGGTCAACAGTGCTGCTACGTAGTGGTGGTGGAGGGAGTGAATGTTTGTGGATGTGGTATCAAACCAGTGGGCTGCTTTGTTCAGGATGTTGTCAAGCTGGTGTTGTCAGAGCTGCCCACATCCAGGCAAGTGGATTATCCACATTGTCCCTGATGAATTGATTTTTTTAACCTCATTTTAGTTTAATGTTCAAATGAGATAATTGCCTGAATTCATCTTGAGTTGTCTGTGAAACAGTCAGTCACATTGAGTAAGAAATTACAGTTCTATCAGACATTTGGTCTCCTGTCTAACCAGTATCTCAGATTCTGTATACTTGAAGTTGTGCATATGTCCCTCAACTAACAACCTCTCTTCTTATTGGCAAGCCTCTCTATCTGGAAATAGAATTTTTGTGCTGCTTAGTCTTTTTGTATATCTTTGAAAATAAAATACTTTGTTAGCAAGTTGCTAGCTGGGACCAAAGATATATCCATTTTGCACACTGATGTTAATCTGCTGTCTATATTGTAATCTGAGCAACAATATTTCCTCAACTTGCTTCAAATGCTTAATTTAACTGAATTTAATTTCTTTGCTTTTACATAATTTATGACAAACAATTTATACTGGTTATGATCACAAATTATTTACTATATATTTTGCTTCCCCTCATCCAGTCAACATACTGTTAATTCTTTCCCTGTTTTATTGGTGCAGTTTGAAATAAACATACAACTTGTGTCTATTGAGGTTTCAGCAGTCTCCTTGCTAGATTGTAAAAATTTGGCCTTATCAGTGGTTAGACTTAGATTATCATGAATGATTTTCATAATCCTTGTAAATGGTGCTTGAATTGGAATACTTTCTTATGCTGAAACATAGTTAAAAATCGCACAACACCAGGTTATAGTCCAACAGGTTTAATTGGAAGCACTAGCTTCTGAAGCGCTGTTCCTTTAGGCGGTTGTGGAGTACATGATTGTCTTATACTCTACAACCACCTGATGAAGGAGCAGCGCTCCGAAAGCTAGTACTTCCAATTAAACCTGTTGGACTATAACCTAGTATTGAGGAGAAAGTGAGGTCTGCAGATGCTGGAGATCAGAGCTGGAAATGTGTTGCTGGAAAAGCGCAGCAGGTCAGGCAGCATCCAGGGAACAGGAGAATCGACGTTTCGGGCATAAGCCTGAAGAAGGGCTTATGCCCGAAATGTCGATTCTCCTGTTCCCTGGATGCTGCCTGATCTGCACTTTTCCAGCAACACATTTCCAGCTATATGATTGTTAACTTTGTAAACCCCAGTCCAACACCGGCATCTCTAAATCATGCTGCAACATATCATCACATCAATATTGAACAGAAATTTCAGCCAGTATATGTACTAGCCTTTTTCAGGACTTGAGGGATGTTGAACAAACTTGTTAAAAAAAGAGTCAATTTTTAATTGTGCAGTGCAAACTTATCATGAAAGCACTTTTAAACTTTTTTCCTTTCATATTGCAGAAAGAGACGTGGAGCTTTCAATAGCAAGCAGTTGCTGTATCTGGAGAAATACCGTCCCAAAATGCGTCTGCGCTTTAAAGATTCCAATGGCCACCGAAATAATTGCTGCATCCAGTAATATCAGAGGATTAATTGCTTAATTCATCTGAAGGCAGAGGAGATTGCCAACTTGGGCTGTTTGACCGAGGAATGCAAAATATTAGATGTGCTTATAATGTAAACTGGTGCTTCCGTAGGATTTGGGAGTTGGAGATAGTGTTGTGTTTTAAGACCTGAGATTCTCTTGCCTTCAGATTTACTTCCTTTGTGAGCTAAAATGTTGCTGCTGTATGTTTCTAAACTAGAATAAGAAGGTCTTTCCCCAATTGGTTTGAGTTTAACTTGACTCAAGACAGTTAACATGGATGAGATACAGCATAAGTGTACAATGTAGTGCACTATTGCTGTTTACAGATGCAAAGCAAAGATATACAATGGTTAAATTAAGCACGAGATTGTGCCTGATTTTTTTAAACAGATGTGAAGCTGGAATCTTGCAAATAATTCTGAACACCTTTATTCCTCTACACTGTCCCCATGCCCTCTATCCCAACTTCCTGTCTTGAGTCACTTGAATTGTGAAACTATCATTAACCTTTCAATGTCATTGAAAATTATTTCTGAATAGGACAATGCTACATGAACCTTGTCCACAGTTCTTTCAGATGAGTATCCTGCACGTTAGTGTCAAAGATTTAACTCAGTTGGCTGCTCTCTGTACACTCAACACTGTTTACATGCCCTCCCACAATCTCACTAGAACTATTTGCTGCACAGCAGTACTGCATCTAAGTTTCTTTTTTAAACTTATCACTGACTAAAGTCATAATAGTTCTTTTGAATGCCCACATTCTGATGTATATTACCTTTTAGAAAAGGCTTGCAATGCATTTAATTTTGTTATAAATCATGTGACATACCATTAACTTCTCACCCCACTATGCAGTTGTTAGTGGCTGAAAGGGCATATCAGTTCATTAGACTGTACACCTTGTAATGTTCATAGTGGACATAAGCACACTTTGGTTTGACTTTCAAAATAAAGCCTTACAAGAGAACACTGGCACTCTGCAATTGATTAGGGAGGGCCTGAAACAACTGGAGGAATGGGGGATGTTTAATATTAGTATGTTGCCTTTTTGTCTTGTGCAGAAAATTATATTGGGGTTTGCCCATGACGTACCAAGTAATTTTTTAAAAAGTAGAAATGCTTTGTTGTAGCTAAATTCATACTGTACAGTAACTTTCTGAAACTTGTAATCTTTCTTTTGATGTACTATTGGAAGTTTACCAATTGTCAGAAGCGTGATTTTTGAGTTTCTGCTTAAACTATGCAGGCCCTGATGTCTGTAATATTTTGTATGCCTTTTGAATGCATAATACTTGGATACCTGATCATTTAATTATGTAATTTGATGCAATGTTGTATTAATGTTAGATAAACCATATTTATACTGTCTTGGGAACGTGTGGTATAGTTGTGGGAGGAGTAATTTGCCAGTATTCACCAGCTTGTTTAAAATCTAGTGCGAGAGCTTGTCATCTGAAATAAAAAATGGGAAAAAAAGCACCAAGTGTTTGTATTTTGTGATTCAAGTTTTCCTTCTGGGTCCATACAATGATGTCCTTTATGTATAGTTTTATGCTATCATTCTTACATGTGACTTATACTGAAGTCATCTATGTCAATATGCAGTGAGGCATGGACTGTTGAGTGGCAAGTAGGTTTGTCACAAGTACTGGTAACTGACTATCTCCAAGAGGATCTAACCAACTGCCCACAACCAATCACCATTGCTGAATTCTTCACGCAGTATGTTGAACTTATTTTAAAAGTTTAAACGTGATTTTAAAAAACTGATTGCAAGTGCAATCAAAAGCTTGAATTCTGTGCCGAGAACATCACTACCTGACTCACCAAAGCCAATCTATCGTTTACAAGATGCAAGTCTGGAAGGTAATGGACCATTTATTGGGAGCTACGCATTCAGGAGACACTGAAGCTTGATACCATCCAAGACAAAGCAACCTACTTGATGGCACCACATCCACTCAGAATTCTATGTGGCCATCTGCAAGATGCACTGCAGAAAGTCACCCACTGTTATTAAAATAGCACTTTCAAAACTGACCTTTACCACCATCATAAAGGGCAGCAGATGCATTTGGATGTCATTTGCAAGATCCTGTCCAAACCTCAGCCAGTGTTCTCTTCTCTCCCCCACCCCTAACCCAACACTACTATTAATCTAAACCCTGGAACCTGTGCTGTGGCTTCATGGTGTGCATACCTATTGAGTAATTCCAAGGATTAAGAAAACAGCTAATAACTTGAGGACATCTGGAGATTAGGAATAAATGTGATGCATGCTTCCCCTGAACAAATAAACAAGGAAACATAATTCAAAATTTAGTGATGTGTTGAGTTTAAATGTGAGCATTGAAAAATTTGACCGAATTTAAGCAAAGGGGTGCAAGAATCAATGATTAAATCTGGTAATGTGAACCTTTTAGTTTAAATTATGAAGAGCCTGCTGTCTAGTTTGTTGATATGATTGATACGTAGGAACTCTGCTGTAGATTTTGGCCAGATTGATTGTCAGACAATGATGGTTTTAAATCCATGGATGAATTGGCATTAGCCAGCAGCTGTTGCTAATATTTTTACTGGAAAAATGGTTCTCCACATCTAATTTACTGGGTTGCATTTGTATTGTACTAATTTTTTGAGGCTATGCTGCTGATGCACGTGACCTGCATTCAGTTGTGTAGATAAATACAAACTAGTACCCATGTAAACTTAAGTTCTGACTACAATGAATCCCTTTACTTTGGAATCCCTTTACTTTATATAGAAATTGAAAGGGTTGGCTTCTCAGGAGAGTGATTTGTTTTGAGATGTTTGTTGTTGAAGCTGCGTTGTCAGACACGTTTAGTCTTGCCAATATTTTTGATCAAATAGCAGCTATCAATAACATCCAAGAGGTGAAGGAATTCTAAAGTGACAAATCAATCTTATTAGCATTAGATATGTCACGTCACATCTAAAATATCTCTGGGGAGGGGGAGTGGGATTTCAAGACTGGGGGCATATTTTAAGGTGAGAGGAGAGAGATTTAAAAAGATGAGGGGCAAACCTTTTACACAATGGTTTGTGTAGAATGAACATTGAGGAAGTGATGAATGGGCACATTTACGTTTAAGAGACTCTTAATTACATGAATAGCAAAGGTTTGGTGGGATTAGTTTAGTTTGGGATTATGTTCAGTATAGACTGGTTGGATCAAAGGGTCCATTTCCATTCTGTTTGACTGTATATGGTGAACCTTCTTTGAGCCATAGCACCATAAGATATCAGAGCAGAATCGGGTAATTCAGCCCATCCAGTCTCCCATTCAATCATGACTGATGCCTTTCAACATTATTCTCCTACCTTCTCCCTGCAACACTTGGTCCCTTTACAATATCAATAGATATTTGATTAGTAAAGACACAATGACGTGACCTCCACAATTTTTTGTGGTAATGTGTACCACAGATTCCTCTGGCTGAAGAAATTCTTCTTTGTCTTAGCTCGAAAGGGTTGTGCTTTCATTCTGAGGATGTGCCCTCGAGTCTTACTCTTTCCTACTAGTGGAAGTGTTATTTCCACATCCAGACTTCTCTGCTGTCTGTAGGTTTCAGTCAGATTTCCCTCACCCTTGCAAACTCAAGTTGAGTACAGACTCAGAGTCTTTGCTCCTCACATGAGAAGCTTTTCATTCCTGGGATCATTCTGGAGAGCCTCCTCTGGAACAACCCTGCTTCACCATCCCAAACCCAAAGGCCAGCAGATCCTTCCTTCGATGCAGGGTCCAAGACTGTTCTCAATATTTCAAATGTGGTTTAACCAGAGCCTCCGAAGTACATCTCTGCTTTTGTATTCTAGCCCTCTTGGAATGAATGCTAACGTTGCATTTGCTTTTGTAACTGATATCTGAATCTACTGTTAACCTCAAGAGCACTAGGACTCATAAATCCTTTTGTCTTTTTGATCCCCAAAACATTTCCCCAGTCTGTCCCTATATTCTTCCCAGCAAAGTGCATAACCTCACACTTTCCCAAATTGTATTGCATCTGCCAATTCTTTATCCCCACTCATAGCCTGCCTAAATTCTTCTGTAGTCTCCTCACTTTCTCAACACTATCTGCTCTTCCACCTATCTTTGTATCATTTGCAAACTTAGCAACAATGCTCAGTTCCTTTCATCCAGATTGTTAAAGTGTAACAAGTATAGTGTCCTCCCAACACTGACCCCTGCGAAACTCCACAAGTCACTGGATGCCACACCTCTTTATTCCCACTCTTTGTCTTCTGCTAGTCAGCAAATACTCTATCCATGCCAATACCTTGACCCCAACATCCTGGATTCTTATTTAGCAGCCTTCTGTGTGACACCTTGTAAAAGGCCTTCTGGAAATCTATAAGTGTCACACCCAAGAACTTTCCTTTGTCCAAGTTGCTCATTACCTCCTCAAAAAATTCTAACGAGGTTTGTCAGGCTTGAATCAATAGAGATCCATCTTCATATTTGAAAACACTTGCCTCTGTTTTACAAAAGGTTCATTTAATATGCAACCTTAATTGTTTTTTTTTAATTCATTCATCCATAGGATATGGATGTTGGCTTCAAGATGGTCGTGAGCTACCACTTTGATTTGCTGCAGTAATTTTGTGTCAATAGTCCTACAATGCTCCTTGACTGTTCTTTGAGCTATTCTTTTCCAGGTAATTGGGGAGTTTTCCATCAACATTCGACCTGGGCCTTGTAAGTGGTAGGCAGACTTTGGGGAGTTAAGAGTTAGCTACTCACTGTGGGATTCCTGGTGACTGACTTATTCTTGTGGCCACAGTATTTGTAAGGGTAGTGTTCAGTTTCTAGTCAACAATAACACCCATGATGTGAATAGTGAGGTGTTCAGTGATGGGTATGGCATTGGATATAAGACCATAAGATACAGAAGCAGAAATTAGATCATTCAGCCCATTGAATCTGCTCTGCTGTTCAATCATGGCTGTTAAGTTTCTCAAAGTCATTCTTCTGCTTTCTCCCTATAACCTTGATCTCCTTTATACTCCAGAGCCTATACATTTCAGTTTTAAGTATACTCGGTGATCTGGCCTCCACATCCTTCTGTGGCAATGAAATCCAAAGGTTCACCACTCTCTGGCTGAAGAACTTTCAACTTATCTCCATTCTAAAAGGTCTTCTCTTTACTCTAAGGCTATGCCCTCGGATCCTAGTCTCTCCTATTATTGGAAGCATCCTCCCAACATCTACTCTGTCCAGGCCATTCAGTGTTCTGTATGTTTCAGTTAGATCCTCCTCCCCACCCCCACACCCTACTAAACTTCATCTAGTTTAGACCCAGAGTCCTCAAACGTTCCTCATATGTTAAGCCTTTCATTCCTGGGACCATTCTCGTTGACCTCCTCTGAACACGCTCCAGGTCCAGTACACCCTTCCTGAGATATAGGGTCCAAAACTGCGCACAATACTGCAAATGTGGTCCTACTAGAGTCTTATAGAGCCTCAGAAGTACATTCCTGCTTTTATATTTCAAGTCCTCTCAAAATAAATGCCATCATTTCATTTGCCTTCCCAACTACCAACTCAACCTGCAAGTTTAACTTGAGAGAATCCTGGTCTAGAACTCCCAAGTCTCTTTGCACATCAGACTTCTAAATTTTCTCCCCATTTAGAAAATAGTCCATACCTCTATTCTTCCTACCAAAGGCATGATCTCAGACTTTGCCATGTTGTACTCCATCTGCCACATCTTTGCCCACTCTCCTGACCTGTCCAAATCCTTCTGCAGCATCCCCACCCCCTTAATGCTACCTGTTCCTCTACCTACCTTTGTATCATCTGCAAATTTAGCCATAAAGCCCTCCGTTCCTTCATCTAGATTGTTAATGTATAAAGTGAAAAGTTGTGGTCCCAACACTGAGCCTTGTGGAACATAGATTCATAGAGTCATACAGATGTACAGCAAGGAAACAGACCCTTCGGTCCATGCCGACCAGATATCCCAAAATAATCTAGTCCCACTTGTCAGCACCTGGCCCATATCCCTCCAAATCCTTCCTATTCATATACCTCTCCAGATGCCTTTTAAATGCTGCAATTGTACCAGCCTCCAACAGTTCCTCTGGCAGGTCATTCCATGCACACACCACCCTCTGCATGAAAAAGTTATCACTTAGGTTTCTTTTTTATCTTTCCCTTCTCACCATAAACCTATGTCCTCTAGTTCTGGACTCCCCTACCCCAGGGAAAAGACTTTGTCTATTTATCCTACCAATGGCCTTCATGATTTTATAAACCTATTTACAGTCACCCCTCAGACTTTGATGCTCCAGGGAAAACATCCCAAAGCCTATTCAACCTCTCCCTATTATTCTGGCAACATCCTTGTAAATCTGTTCTGAACCCTTAAAATTTCACAACATCCTTCTGATAGACCAGAATTGCATGCAATATTCCAAAGCGGCCTAACCAACATACTGTATAGCTGCAACATAACCTCTCAACCCCTCTACTCAATGCTCTGGCCAATAAAGGGAAGTGTACCAAATGCCTTCTTCACTATCCTATCTTCCTGTGACTGTACTTTCAAGTTATGAACCTGCACTCCAAGGTCTCTTTGTTCAGCGACACTCTCTAGGAACTTACCATTAAGTGTGTGAGTCCTGCTGAGATTTGCTTTCCCAAAATGCGATACCTCGCATTTATCTAAATTAAACTCCACCTGCCACACCTCAGCCCATTGGCCCACCTGATCAAGATCCCATTGTAATCTGAGGTAACCTTCTTCACTGTCCACTACTTCTTCAATTTGGTGCCCTCTGCAAACTTACTAACTATACTTCCT
Organism: Chiloscyllium plagiosum; assembly: GCF_037043375.1. Lineage (NCBI taxonomy): Eukaryota > Metazoa > Chordata > Chondrichthyes > Orectolobiformes > Hemiscylliidae > Chiloscyllium > Chiloscyllium plagiosum. The sequence continues at coordinate 49,504,685 of NW_028270141.1, forward strand.
ATGTTCACATCCAAATCCTTTGTATAAATGATGAAAAGCAGTGGACCCAGCACCAATCTTTGTGGCACTCCACTGGTCACAGGCCTCCAGTCTGAAAAACAACCCTCCACCACTGTCTCCTACCTTTGAGTCAGTTGGTTCGTTCTCCAAATGGTTCGTTCTCCATGTTTTCCATGAGATCTAACCTTGCTAACCAGTCTCCCATGGGATAGCCTTGTCAAACGCCTTACTGAAGTCAATTTTGATCACACCTACTGTTTTGCCCTCATCAATCCTCTTCGTAACTTCTTCAAAAAACTCAATCAAGTTCGTGAGACATGATTTCCCATGCACAAAATCATATTTACTATCCCTGATCAGTCCTTGCCTTCCAAATATGTATACATCCTGTCCCTCAGGACTCCCTCCAACAACTTGGAGGGGGGGGGGGATCCCAAGGTGATAGTGAGGAAAGAGATCAATCAGAGACTGGTACACTTGAGAAGAGAAACAAGTCAAACAGTCAGGGCAGGCAGGGACAAGGTAGGACTAATAAATTAAACTGCATTTACTTCAATGCAAGGGGCCTAACAGGGAAGGCAGATGAACTCAGGGCATGGGTAGGAACATAGGACTGGGATATCATAGCAATTACAGAAACATGGCTCAGAGATGGGCAGGACTGGCAGCTTAATGTTCCAGGATACAAATGAGACAGGAAGGACAGAAAGGGAGGCAAGAGAGGAAGGGGGTGAGTGCCATTTTTGATAAGGGATAGCATTACAGCTGTGCTGAGGGAGGATATTCCTGGAAATACATCCAGCGAAGTTATTTGGGTGGAACTGAGAAATAAGAAAGGGATGATAACCTTATTGGGATTGTATTACAGACCTCCTAATGGTCAGAGGGAAATTGAGAAACAAAGTTGTAAGGAGATCTCAGCTATCTGTAAGAATAATAGGGTTGTTATGGTAGGTGATTTTAACTTTCCAAACATAGACTGGGACTGCCACAGTATTAAGGGTTTAGATGGAGATTAACTTATTAAGTGTGTACTAGACAATTTTCTGATTCAGTATGTGGATGTACCTACGAGAGAAGGTGCAAAACTTGACCTACTCCTGGCAAATAAGGCAGGGCAGGTGACTGAGGTGTCAGTGGGGAGCACTTTGGCCCAGCGACCATAATTTTATTCGTTTTAAAATAATGATGAAAAAGGATAGACCAGATCTAAAAGTTGAAGTTCTAAATTGGAGAAAGGACAATTTGGACGGTATTAAGTTAAGAACTTTTGAAAGCTGATTGGGGGCAGATGTTTGCAGGTAAAGGGACAGCTGGAAAATGGGAAGCTTTCAGAAATGAGATAATGAGAATCCAGAGAAAGTATAGTCCTGTCAGGGTGAAAGGGAAGGCTGGTAGGTATAGAGAATGCTGGATGACTAAAGAAATTGAGGGTTTGGTTAAGAAAAAGAAGGAAGCATATGTCAGGTATAGACAGGATAGATCGAGTGAATCCTTAGAAGAGTATAAAGGAAGTAGGAGTATACATAAGAGAGAAATCAGGAGGACAAAAAGGGGAAATGAGATAGCTTTGGCAAATAGAATTAAGGAGAATCCAAAGAGCTTTTACAAATACATTAAGGACAAAAGGGTATTTATTGCAGATATGATCCTTAGTAACCCATAAACTCTTCCTAAACTCCCACATCTGACAAGAAGAGCATATCACTCTACTAAAGGCTATTTTAGCTTCTTCCAATCTTCAGACCCAGAAAGTAGCACTGTCTTACTCACCTACAAAACCCTGGTCCAGGCTAGCTTAATATTTACAACTTAAGATACATATCTCAATAAAACATATAATGAAGAAAGAACCCACTCTACTCACTATTGTAGATTTACACCAAGGCTATACTTAAAACTATTCACTTATCTGTTTCTGTGCTGTGACCTCTCCCAAACACGTTGCTCCAAGATCAGTTGTGAATTTCACTGTTTGTTAAGTTTTCCTAGATGCACTCCAATGTCCATCGATACATGAATTCAAACAGCAAAGGCAGTAACTGTGCAGCTTCACTGCTGTGTCAGTTAGCAGTGCAGGTTTCTTTCTCTCTGTCTCTCCTGCACAGACCATGTACTGCCTATTGTCTGTTCTTCTCCCTTCTAAAAGTGTGGTTGTTTTGACATTTTTTTGTCCAAAGTTCCAAACAATGCAACTGTAATTGGTGCTCCTAGAATTTGAGAAAATCATGTGCAACATCTAAAGTACCTCAAAAAGGGAGCAGCTTGTTACAGCCCGAAATGTTTCTTGTCCTCCATCTTGGATTACCCAGAATTCTTCACTTGTCACCAGCTACCATCCTGAGAAGGACACTTTTATCCCTGCATTCTGTCAGACAGCCAAGCTTCTATCCATGTTAGCACCTTGCCTCTAACACCATGGGCCCTGACCTTGCTCAGTAGCATCTTGTCAAAGGCCATCTTGATGTTCAGGTAGATAACATCCATTGGCTCTCCTTGGTCTAACATGCTTGTCACTTCCTCAAAGAATTCTAGCAGATTTGTCAGCCATGACCTTCCCTTGATGAAACCATGCTGACCTTGCCCTGTTTTACTTCCAAGTATTCAGGAATCTCATCCTTCACTATGGATTCCAGGATCTTGTCCACAACCGAGGTTAGGCTAATTTTGTAATTCTGTAATTTTCCATCTTTTGTCTTACTCCCTTTTTAAACAGGGGTATCACATTAGCAATTTTTCAGTCTTCTGGGATCCTCCCTGATTCTAGCATGTCCTGAAAAGTCACCACTGACGTCTCCACTAATTCTTCATCTATCTCCCTTAGAACTCTGGATGTAGCCGTTCTGGTCCAAGTGGTTTATCCAACTTCAGGCAGTATTGGTTAGATACTCGTTAAAAATGCTTATATCTGGCACTTGTGTGATGCAAATGCTACTTGCCAGTTGACAGGCCAAGCCTGGATATTGTCCAGATCTTGTTGTATTTGGACATAGGAGAAAATGAGGGCTGCAGATGCTGGACATTAGGACATAGGCTGATTTAACATTTGAAGAGTCACAGATGATGTTGAACATTGTCCAATCATCAGTAAACATCCTGACTTTGAATCTTATGTTGAGGGAAGATTATTAATGTAGCAGCTGAAGATATTTTGAGCTGACTGAACAGCTCTTAATTTCTATGTTCCTATCCTGCACATTTTCCACTTATTGGACTAAATTGTCTTGCTATACTGACTGAACAGGCATGTCACACACTTTCAATTTGCATGTACCTTAGATTTTCACTCCTTTAGTCATATCTTCAAACATTCCAATCAGGTTTATCTGCAGTGACCTACCCTTAACAAGTCTATCTAGCTCTCTTTGATCGGGTGAAAAATTCTATGTATCTACCCACAAGTCTTAGTTATAGGCTGTAGTAATTTCATAACAACAGATGTTGGGCAAACTGATTTATACTACTCTTTTGATCTCTCCCTTGTCTTTATGATATAGCGGAGTGACACAACACAATTATCCAATCTGAAGGAATGGTTGCTGAATTCAAGAGAACTTTGAATGATTATCATAGGATATTTACATTGTTCTTGCCTACTTCCTTTTGAACCCTAAGAAAGAAATCACCTGGCCTTGTGGATTTGTCATGCTTTACTCTCATTATTTTCTTCATTACTGTTACTTTATTTCTGTTAATTTTGGAGAGTTCTTGTTCCTAATTCAATTTTTGCTAATTTCAGATGACATGCAGACTGTTTCCTAAATTGCAAATTCTGATACAAAATAATTGTTCAGCATGTTTGCTATTTCCTCATTTTAATTGGCAAGAGGCCTATTTTCAAGCAGCTCAGATGACCACCTTCTAAACTTTAATATAATAGTAAGGATTTTTGCATGTTGATTTAGATTTCTGTCTCAAATTTCTTTCTGAAACCCTTTTCTATCACAATTGCTATAGGTTCTTGTCACCCTTTTCTTTCCTTTATATTTTTCCCATCACCAGGATTCCTGATAAAATCTTGTATGTTTTCTTATTTTAGTTTTATGTTGTTTCTCATTTCTTTTGACATCATTACTTTTTTTTAGTAAATAGGACTCTTTCTCCTTAGAGATATAAACTGGTTCTGTACTGAATTATAACCATTTCTAAACACTTCCATTATTTAATCCATTAAAAGTTTTATCCACTATACAGTGGACAGCTCTACCTCAACAGATTGCACTCAGACTTCTCTAAATCTCGAATATGAGTAGTTGTTTTGAATTTCTACCTTTGAACTGGATCATATCATGACTGATATTAGATGAATGTTCATGTGCTTTAGGCAATTACTTAAATCTGTCTCATTACTCATGATTAAATCTAATATGGCCTTTCTGGTTGTTGGCCCTAGGATATATTGCTGCAGAAAAATGATGAAGGCATTCAAGAAACTCGCTACCTTTTATATCCTAAATTGATATGTAAGTTAACCCTTCCCAACTTAAATTTAAAATAATTCTAAATTTAACATTCATCTAATAATTTACCAGAACACACCTGCTATCACAGGTCCGATATGTAAATAAAGTCTCTGGTGACTCACAGGTTGAGTTATCTGTTGCAGAACGCCCATCTCGCTCTTGTACCTGTTTCAGCTGGTCCAATGATCAATAGTAACCACCAGGCAATGCCATTCAATATGAAGTGAAAATGATTAGACACACTTTTATTGGACATGGCTTTGTTTGGCATTTATATGACATGAATATCACTGGCACTTATCAGTCAGACCTGGCTGTCATTCAAGCCTTACCATACACAGGGACAGGCTTAATTATCTGAGAGCTTGTGACTGATGCTGAACATTATGCAATCGTCAGCACACACCCCCATTTCTGATGGAAAGGTCACTGATGAAGCATTTGAAGATGGCTGAGCCCAAGTTACTACCCTGAGGACCTCCTACAGAAATGTCCTGAACTGAGACAACTGATTTCCAACAACCACACTCATCTTTCTTTTGTGATTCAAACCAGTGAAAAGTAATCACCCTGATTTCAATTGAATCCAATTTTGCTGGGGCTCCTTGATGCCACACTCCAACAAATGTTACCTCGATGTGGAATGCAATGACTTTGCCCTCACCTCTGAAATTCAGGTTTGGACCAACGTTATAATGAGACCTGAAGATAAATGGACCTGATGAAATGAAAACTGAGCAACTAAGCAGTGTTTGACAGCACTATTAAAAACAACATCCACTACTTTGCTGATGATTGAGAATAGACTATTATGACAATAATTGGCCAAGTTTGAAGAGTCCAGATTTTTAAGCACAGTGCACATCTGGGAAATTTCCATTTTGTACAGTAGTTGTCAGCATTATAGTAATACGAGAACAGATTAGTTAGAGGAGCAGCAAGAACTTCAAATCATAGTCTTTGCTGTGTCTAGTGTGCTCAAACTGTTCTTGATATCTCATGGAGTGAATTGAACTGGCTAAAAACTGTACAAAAAAAATCAAAGAACAGCAGATGCTGAAAATCCAAAATAAAAACAGAAATTGCTGGCGAAACTCAGCAAGTCTGGTGGCACACATAGAGAAAAAGCAGAGTTAATGTTTAGGTCAAGGGACCCTTCTTCAGAACTGAAATACTAAGTTTTCCTCATAATTTGGAAGAAGGATCACTGGACTGGAAACTTTAACTGTTTTCTCTCCAGAGATGCTGCCAACCTGCTGAGTTTCTTCAGCAATTTCAGTTTGTGTTGTGGCAGGAGACTGTCCTGTTTAATACTGGTGATCTTCAGCAATGGCCAAGATAAATCATTCCCTCAGCAAATCACAGAATAGTTAAGGTGCAGAGGAGGCTATTCAGCCCATCATGACTGCCCTGGGTTTCTGAGCATTTTAACTTAGTGTCAATCTCCTGTCTTTTCCTTTTTATCTTGTACATTGTTTCTGTTTAAATAATCATTCCATGCCTTCGTGAATTCCTCATTTGGACCTGTCTTCACCTCACTTCCAGGCAATGCATTCCAAATTGGGACCATGCATTGATGGAAATGCTTTTTTTCTTATCCTGCATTTATTTCTTTTGCAAAACACTTTTAAAAACTGTGTCCTTTGGTACTTGATCCTTTTATAGGTAGTAATTGTTTCTCCTTATCCACTCTATCCAGATCCCTCATGACTTTGAGAACTTCTTTCAAACTCCCCCAGGCAACACATTTCCAAGGAAATAATTCCAACTTCTCCAATCTATACTCATAACTCAAGTGTCTCACCCGAGAACTATCTTGTAAACTTCTTCCACACTATCACCAATGCATTAATATCCTTCCTATACTGCGATATCTAGAATTATACACAATACTGCTGTTGAGATCTAACTAGTGTCTTATATACGTTCATGATTACCTCCCTGCTTTTGTCCTCTATGTCCCTATTCATGAAGCCTACAATACTGAATGCTTCATTAATAGTTTTTTTGTACTTCCTGCCACCATTAATGGCTTATGTACATGTGCACCCAGGTCTCTCTACCTTTACAATGGTCTCCTTATTGCACCAAAATCTAACTGGTCCATATTTCTTTAGACTGAACATTATTTGCCATCTATCTACCAACCTTTCAATTCTTTTTGAAGTTCTACACAATTTACAATGCTCCCATGTTTTGTGTCATCTGTAAACTTTGAAATTGTCCCTTGCATACCAAGGTATAGATGGTTAATCTGTGTTAGGAAAACTCCACTACAAACCTCCTCCAGCCTGAAAATACCCATTAACAATTATGCTCTGCTTTCTATCCCTCAGTTAATTTGGATCCAAATTGTTATTGTTATTTTTTTTATTCCATGGCTTATAACTTTTCTCACCGGTCCATTTTTTGGCATTGTTTCAAAGTCAATGTACACCACATTAACAGAATTACTCTCAGACAACCCCTGTTATGTCTTCAACAAAACTCTACCAAGTTAGGTAAGCAGAATTTTCCCTTTAAAAATCCATGCTGATTCTGCCAGGTTAATCTATCTTTTACATGTGAAAATTAATTTCATTACAAATAATTATTTCTGTAAGTTTTCCCATTACCAAATTTAAACTGATTCATCAATAATTGCTGAGTCAATATTTAGAACCCTTTTTGAACAAAAGTGTAATCTTTGCGATTTTCCAACCCTCTGGCACCACCCATTAATCCAGGGAAGATTGAAAGGTAATTAAAAATGCCTCTGCTATCCAAAGGACGTGGCTGCTAGATTGGGTCTGTGGCAGAAGGTGAGGGAACCAATAATAGGGAAAAACATACTTGATCTCATCCATACCAATCTGGTACCTGCATGTACATCTGCCCATGACAGTATCAATAAGAGTGACCACTGCACAGTCCTTGTAGAGACAAAGACATGCCTTCACATTGAGAACACCCTCCATCAAGTTGCGTAGCATCATCACCATGCTATATGGGACAGACTTCAAACAGATCTGGCAACTAAAGATTGGGCATCCATAGAGTGATATGGGCCATCAATACCAATAAAATTTGTAATCACAAGGCCCAGAAAATCTCCCACTTAACCATTACCATCAAGCCAGGACATCAAACCTGGTTCAACAGAGAATGATATGGAGGGCCGGGGTTGACTAGGGTGGACAAAGTTAAAAATCAACTAGGCAAAAATTAGGACTGCAAATGCTGGAGATAAGGAGTCAAGAGTGTGGTGCTGGAAAAGCACAGCAGGTCAGGCAGCATCCGAGGAGCAGGAGAGTCGACATTTTGGGCAAAAGCCCTTCATCAGGAGTGAGGCACAACACCAGGTTATAAATCAACAAATATTTTCTTGAGTACTGAGGCTGTTGTAGCAATGCTGTCATGGTGGGGGATGCTGGTGTTAAGTGCTAAAACATCCATTGTGATGAGAAATATTCCCAGTTCGACTGGAAGAAATCTGCAGTGTTGCGACAGAAGCTGGGGTTCTGCTGTACAATGGGTTTCAAGATGCCTTTGACATAGCCAGAGAGGTTCTCACACAGGGTCCCATTGCCAGACATGATGGGAAGTCCAGGTGTGTTGGCTTTTGGTATCTTCAGAAGGCAGAAGAAGTCCCCTAAGCAAAAAGTATGTGGGATGAGAGTGCATGGGAACTCTGAAGGACTGAATCAAAAGTCCTGATCAATATCTTTAATGCATGGGTGTGTTCTTTGGTCAGATCGGCTGGTAGTTGCCTATAGTGTTCCTGGTTGTTCAGTTGTCAGTATACCTCCTTGTAGTAGTCTGTTCTCTAAATGACGATGGCTCCTCCTTTATCTGCTGGTTTGATGACACAGTTGCGATTGGTTTTGAAATTTTGGATGGCATTGTGTTGTGATCGGGTGTAACTGATGAATCTGGCATTTACACATTTCCTGACAGTTTGAGCATACATGTCAAGCCCAGGGCAGCAGCTCTCCGACGGGTCCACATCGACTCCTTCTTTGGTCATTCCTCCAAGGGTCCCTCTGTTGATTGTTCTGGATCATCGGTTAGCTTATTGGGACAGCTACCTGATGAAGGAACAACGCTCTGAAGGCTAGTGCTTCAAAATAAACCTGTTGGAATATAACCTGGTGTTGTGTGATTTTTTTTTAAACAATGGAGAATGCACGAGGGTGTGGCAGGAGCAGCACCTGACATACCTAAAGCTGAGGTCAACCTGGTGAAGCTGTCAAACTTGCATTCCAAATATCATAGCAGCAAGTGATAGATAGAACTAAGTGATCCAATGTATCAGAACTAAGCTCTGCAGTGCTGCGACATCCAGTCATAAATGGTGGAGGAGGAGGGTCCACAATTGTTCCCATCCTCAACCATGGAAGAACCCAACATAAAAATGTAAATGAAAAGGCTGAAGCCAAATGGATGATCGATCTCGACCTCCTCCAGCAGTCCCCAGCGTTACAAATACCAGTCTTCAGCTAATTTGATTCACTCTATTTGATATCAAGAAATGGTTGGAAGCATTGGATAACGCAAAGGCTATGATGACATTCTGGCAATAGTATGGAAGACCTGTGTTCCAGAATGTACTGCTCCCCTAGCGAAGCTGTTCCAGCACAGTTACAAAACTGGCATCTACCCGACAATGTGAAAATTTCCATATAACCTGTACACAAAAAGCAGGACATATCTAACCCGGCCATCAATCTGCTCTCAATCATCAGTAAAGTGATAGCAAGTGTCATCAAATGTGCTACAAACCTGCTCAGCAATAATCTGTCCAGTGACGCCTAATTTGGATTCTACCAGGGCCACTCAGTTCCTGACCTCATTACAGCTTTGGTTTAAACATGGAAAAAAGTGCTGAATTCCCGAAGGGAGGGGAGACATCAAGGCTGCATTTGACCAAGTATGGCATGAAGGAGCCCTAGCAAAACTGGGATCAATGGACCTCTCTGCTAGTTGAAATCACACCTGGCACAAAAGAACATTTTCAGCTATTTCATCAATGACCTTCCCTCCATTATAACATCAGAAGTCGGGATGCTCAACAATGCTTGCATAATGCTCGCATAATGCTCAGCACCATTAACAACACCTTAGAATCTGAAGTAGTCCATGTTCAAATGCAACAAGATCTGGACAATATCCAGGCTTGGGCTGAAAAGTGGCAAGTAACATTTGCATCACATAAATGCCAGGCAATGATCATCTCTATTAAGAGACACTCTAATCATTGTCTCTCAACATTTAATAGTGTTACCACCACTGAATCCCTCGCTATCAACAACCTTGTGGTTATCATTAACCAGAACTCAATTGGACTCGCTACATAAACATAATGGCTACAAGAGCAGGTCAGAGGCCACAAATACTGCAGCAAGTAACTCACCTCCTGACTACTCAAAATCTGTCCACCATCTACATGGCACAAGTCAGGAATGTGATAGAATATTACCCTCTGGCCTAAGAACAGATCCAACAAAATTCAAGAAGTTTGACACCATCCAGGACAAAGCAACTTACTTGATTGGCAGCACATCCTTAAAATTCAGTCACTCCATCACTGATGCTCAGTAGCAACAATGTGTATTATCTACAAGAAAATCATCAAAGATAGTCAGAAAGCACCTTCCAAACACACGATCACTTCTGTCTAGAAGGACAAGGGCAGCAGGTACAAGGCAGTGCCTCTTCCATGACATTAATCAATTCCAGCATCCCCACTACTCTTGATCCACTCCGATTTGCCTATCGGACCAATAGATCCACATCAGATGCCATATCACTTGCCCTTCACTCCTCCCTAGAGCATCTTGACACCAAAGACAGCTATGTAAGAATCCTACTCATTGACTACAGTTCTGCCTTCAAAACTATTATCCCCTCAAGACTGATTACTAAACTTAGTGATCTCAGACTAAGCCCCACTCTCTGCAATTGGATCCTCAGTTTCCTGACCCACAGGCCACAATCAATGAAGATTGGTGATAATATTTCATGCTCACTAACACTCAACACTGGAGGCCCCAAACGTGTGTACTCAGTCCCCTACTGTACTCACAGTATACCCATGACTGTGTCACCAAATACCAGACTAATGCCATTTACAAGTTCGCTGATGACACCATTATAGTTGGTCAAATCTCAGATGGCGACAAAACAGACTACAGACAGGAGGTAGAACACCTGGAAAAATGGTACACTGAGAACAACCCAGCTCTCAATACCAGCAAAACCAAGGAACTCATTATTGACTGGTGGCAGGATGTTGCTCATGTCCCCCTACACATTAACAGCGCAGAGGTGGAACGAATGAAGAATGTCAAGCTCCTGGGAATGGTCATCCACAAGCTTTCTTGGACTCTTCATGTGGATGCACTGGTTACAAAGGCCCAACAACATCTCTTCTTCCTCAGGCAGCTGAGGAAATTTGACATGACGGCGAATACCCTTGCCAACTTTTATAGGTGCACCATCAAGAACATTCTGTCTGGATGTATCACTACCTGGTATGGCAACAGTACCATTCAAAATCAAGACAGTTACAGAGAGTGGTGAACTTTATCCAGACAATCACAAAGGCCAACCTCCCATCTATAGGATCCATCTACCAGTGACCACAATCACTCAAAGACCACCAAAAGACCTTGATGCCAAAATTACTAATTTCAGGAGATTCATTATCTGACAACAAAAGAAAAGCACAATTACCCATTATTTAAAATCAACTTGGATGATACACCCATGAATCTCAATAAACCCAGCAACGAAGCAATCTGATTGTTCAAAGATTGTGGAAAATCCAATTCGATGATCCAGAGTGGGATCATGATGATGACAAATAGTCAAAGTGACTAAGTTTGAATACTATAGTGAATGTAACAAGGTCAGCCAGGGGGACCTCGTAGAATATGAGTTCACTAATTGGGGGTATCAATCTGATCTAATCAGGAAGAGCTGGCTGACAGATATAAAAGTGGTGTTAGACATCCTGTTCACTGAGAACTGGCTCTCCATGTGTAAATAAAGGATGACTTGGTGACAGGATGTCAGCCTCAGTGGAGTTATTTCAAATACAATGAACTTTTTGTGTTGAAAATCAAAGATAATGTGTTTAACAGTTTTTCTAGTACCGTAATTGTGGTCCAAACTATCATTGTAGAACTATTTCATTATATCAAATGTATCATATTGATTTAATTTTAAGTAATGATGGGTTATTTTCACATTTCAAAATGGCAACCAACTTGACAAATACCAGCCGTAACCATTTTATACTAAACATATAATCCAATCTCCATTTTTATGAAGATTTTTCAAAGCTTCATAGAATGAAGTTTACATAATAATTCACATTATTTAATGAACAGAATTTAGATTCCCTTGCTGTTCTGATGGGATTTAAAACCTATGCCGCTGGTTCATTAATGCAGGCCTTTGGATCGCCAGAGGACTAACATAATCATTACACTGTCATTCCCTTTATGATTTTATAGGACCAAATTTATTGCACCCAGGGCCAAACTAAACCTACGCAAAAAGTGCCAACAATTACTTTATGATGGAAATCTAGATAAAAACAGCATCATACCATACCTTACAAAATTAGCATCAGAATGAAAGGCTAAACCTGTCAGGAAAGGCTGAACAGGTTGGACACGTTTTGCTAGAAGAGTGAATGGTTAAGGCTGACCTGAAAGAGATATTTAAGATTGTGGAAGGGTTGATGGGTCATCTTAGAAAGTAGGCTGCCATGTGGAGATAGATCAACAAAAGGGTTTAAATATTCATTGCACTGAAGAATTCAATTTTTTTTCCCAGAAAGTGGGGAGAATTTAAAACTCACTACTATTAGTTGTAATTAAGATGAATAGTACTGGTGTATTTAAGTTGAAGTTGGATAAATTTTAAGTTGATAGAGTGAGAGCAGAAGGGGTGGAAAAAGGCTTGAATGAAACAAGCATGAGCAGAACTATTTGGACTGAGTGACCTGCTCCTATGTTGTAAAGTTTGTGTGATGTATCAAAACGGAAACCTCATTTACATGTTGCAAGTTGTGCAGTATCGAGGGTGTAGAACAGCCGATGCTTTGACTGATATTGCTCAAGAGTCCACCCACATGCTGATCAAAGCCTTGGCAGCCTGCATTGTGGCAAGGCCCAGCGTTATTGGCAATGAGCAATAAAGCAGCTGGAAATGTACCTCCAGAACAAAGAAGTGTCAGATGGTGTCCTGTGCCACTAGCGGCCAGTGGATCACCTCAGTCACTGTAATGGATGTGCCAATTGTCAGTCAGAGCTAACTTGCCACTCATACTTAAAGGGGGCTGGCCATCGAATCCTACATTTTTAGATTAGATTAGATTAGATTAAATACAGTGTGGAAACAGGCCCTTCGGCCCAACCAGTCCACACCAACCCGCCAAAGCGCAACCCACCCATTCCCCTACATTTACCCCTTTACCTAACACTACGGGCAATTTAGAATGGCCAATTCATCTGACTGTGGGAGGAAACCGGAATGTGCAAACTCCACACAGTCAGTTGCCTGAGTTGGGAATTGAACCCGGGTCTCTGGCGCTGTGAGGCAGCAGTGCTAGCCACTGTGCCACCGTGCCGCCCGATTTTCACACCAGTCAGACAGAAAGGAACTGAGTTAGTAATCAGGAACTTAATGCAACAATTATTTTGGAAGAAAGGCCTGCATTGAATATATCTTTTATAATGTCCCACCTTATACAGCTGTTGGAAAATTAGTTGCACCACAAAAATATTATGATTTGTACAACTGCAGATTTGAGCAAATTGTCCTGCTGAGCTATGGATGAGCAAATATACTCTTGCAGAGATCTGAAGAATACAGAAAAGCACCTGGACGGAATAATAATGATTGCAGTATTTGATTGAAATTATGTTCTTACTTGATTCCGTTCAGGGAGCAATGGGATGTATTTGCTTGGTAAAGCTGCCTTGGATGCCTTACTATATATTACATTAGCATTTTGAATATTTGTTCAGTGATGTGGGCTTCACTGGCTGGGCATTCATTGCCTAACCCTAATTCCTCTTGAGAAAGTAGTGATGATCTGCCTTCTTGAATCACTGCAGCCTATGTAGTGTTGGTACACTCATAGAATCCATGCTGGATGACTCTATCACTCCTTAAGTAATGGAGTAATACTTAACAACCAGTTGATAATTTATGAGTCACACGTGACCTTTTTTCTCCAAAGTGATCCAGCCACTGGGTGATGCTGGCTCTAGACTGGTCTGATTTTTAAATTCTGTTTGTTTTTCTGTCTCTTCTATCTTCTTTCTTCTGTGATTTTGTGCAACTATGTACTGGACCCTTTCCGAGAGACATTTGCAGTCTTTCTAGATCTGGTTCCCAGGATTTTTTTAATAGAACCCCTATAGCATGGAAACAGCCTACTGAGTCCACACCAAACCTCCAAAGAGCATCTCACCCAGATTCACTCTCCTTCCCTATCCCTGTAACCTTGCATTTCCCATTGCTAATTCACATAACCTGCACATCCCCAGACCCTATGGGCAATTTAGCATTGTCAGTCTACCTGACCTACACATCTTTGGACTGTGGGGAGAAACTGGAGCACCTGGAGGAAAACCACACAGACACGGGGAGAATGTGCAAACTCCACACAGATTGTCACCTAAGGCTAGAATCGAACCTGAGTCCCTGGTATTTGAATCAGAGTCATTCACAACACAAATAATCTATCAGTATGCCATTCAAAGTTACATCAATAAACCATTATTCTTATTTAAATGTTCATGAGAATTGGTCCTGTCTAGCAATTTTGCCTGTCCCTGATTACTCTTGAACTGCATATTTTGCTCTGCCATTTCAGAGGAAAGTTAAGATTCAACCACATTACTGTGGTGACATGGTCACCATTGGACTAGCTTTGTAACTCCAGGTTTGTTATTCCCATTTTTTGTGATGGGATTTGAACTCAAATTCTCAGAAAAATAGTATAAACCTTGGGATTACGAGTCCAATGACATTACCAGTCCAGTGACATGACTACCAAACCATCAATGTCCTTGATAGTACAGTTACATCAAATAAACCATCAATACAGCATTCACAGTTGCATCAATAGAGCATTGATTCACACTTTTTCACATTTCACCGACACAGAATCATTTCAAACAGTTGTAATTCTAGCATTGCCATTCTGAATTGTTCTAACTTATCTTTTGTCTCTATAAATGTCTAGTCTCATACAACATAGTATCTCCAGTCATTTAATTACACCCAACTCAATCAATGCTCTTCACATACTAATAGTTGATTCTTTATTTCCCTAAATCCCATGCACAATTTATAAAGTACAATATCTAAAATTCTCCTATTCTTCTTCAGGAGTCAACAACTATCAGTTGTCCTGTGCCCACAGCATTTAGACTGAAAATGCAATTCATCAAAGGGAATACATTTCTATCTAATGCCCCAGCCATTTAACCGTTTCCACCTATAATATTCCATTAATACCTTACTAAGCATATACTTACTAACAGTACAAATTGTTGATTTTGTTCTTAGTAAAACCAAATGGAAACCAAAAGCTAAGTTCAAAGCTTAAGGGCTCAATGTAAATCCTTGTAATAGAAATGGCTTTTTAATGCTTTACTCAGAGGGAAATATTGAAATCATTGGTGTACACAGGTAGCCAGCAGGAGTTCCCAAATTGTTGTTCACAGATGACAGATACTCCACATGAAATGATAAAGTTTCCCATGGTAGGCTCATGCAGAAAGCAAGGAGGCATAGGATGTAGGGAAATTTTGCTGTCTGGATACAGGATTGGCTGGCCCATAAAAGACAGAGGGTGGTAGTAGATAGAAAATATTCAGCCTGGTGTTCAATATCATAGTTGAAGCCAGACAAGACAACAGTCCAGAACTCTCACCATCCCACACTGGTCATCACACCCACAAGTTATCGCACAGCTAGACAAGTTTGCATATATGCAGGATGTTTCATTATAAGTGCAAACAAGAACAATGAAGTTTTATCACAAGATTTATGTCACTATTGATTTTGTTTGACTAATGTAGAAGTAAGATAATTATTCATTTTTCAGAAGAAAACTAGCAGCATGTATTTTTTTTTAAAAAATCATCCTTGGGATGAGGACATAACTGGTTAGCCCATCTCTAATTGTCCAGAAGACAGTTAAGAGTCAACTAATTTACTGCAGGTCTGGAATCGCCTGTGAGTTAGGTAACAATGGCAGTTTCCTTCCCTAAAGGACATTAGTGAAACAGATATTTTTTCCTAACAATCAACAATGGATTAACAGTCATGCCTCACAAGCCTTATTGAATTCTTTGAGGATGTGACAAAATACATTGATGAAGATAGAGCAGTGGATGTGGTGTATGTGGATTTTAGCAAGGCGTTTGATAAAGTTTCCCATGGTAGGCTCATGCAGAAAGCAAGGAGGCATAGGATGTAGGGAAATTTCGCTGTCTGGATACAGGATTGGCTGGCCCATAAAAGACAGAGGGTGGTAGTAGATGGAAAATATTCAGCCTGGTGTTCGATGATAAGTGGCGTTCTGCAGGGATTTGTTCTGGGATCTCTGCTCTTTGTGATTTTTATAAATGACTTGGATAAAGAACTGGAAGGGTGTGTTAGTAAATTTGTCGATAACACAAAGGTTTGTGGTGTGGTGGATAGTGTGGAGGGCTGTTGTAGGTTGCAATGGGACATTGACAGGATGCATAACTGGGTTGATAAGTGGCAGATGGAGTTCAACTTGGAAAAGTGTGAAGTGATTCAGTTTGGAAGGTTGAATTTGAATGCAGAATACAAGCTTAAAGGCAGGATTCTTGGCTGTGTGGAGGAACAGAGGGATCTTGGGGTCCATGTCCATAGATCCCTCAAAGTTGCCACCCAGTTTGGTAGGGTTGTTAAGAAGGCATATGGGGTGTTGTCTTTCATTAGCAAGGGGCTCTATAGAGCAGCAAGGTTATGCTGCAGCTCTATAGAGCCCTGGTTAGACCACACTTGGAATATTGTGTTTAGTTCTGGCCATCTCATTATAGCAAGGATGTGGAAGCTTCAGAGAGGGAGCAGACGGGACTAATCAGGATACTGCCTGGAGTGGGGGGCATGTCTTATGAAGAAAGGTTGAGGGAGCTATGGTTTTTCTCAATGGAGCAAAGAAGGATGAGAGGTGATTTGATAGAAGTGTATAAGACGATGAGAGGCATAGATAGAGTGAATAGTCAGAGACTTTTTCTCAGGGTTGAAATGGCTATCACAAGGGGTTGGAATTTTAAGGTGATTGAAAGAAAATTTAGAGGAGATGTGAGAGGTTGGTTCTTTACACGGACAGTGGTGGGTGCGTGGAATGAACTGTCAGCCGTGGTAGTAGAGTCAGATACATTAGGGACATTTAAGCAACTCTTGCATAGGCCCATGGCTGATAATAAGTTGAAGGATATGAAGATTAGTTTGATCTTCGATTGGGTAAAAGGTCAGCACAATATCAAGGGCCAAAGGGCCGTACTGTGCTATGTTCTATTAGGCTCTTAATTCCAGAATTTTATTGAATTTAAATTGCACCATCTGCTGCGGTGGGATTCAAACCCAGGTCCCCAGAACATTATTTGGGTCTCTGAATTAATAGTCCAGTGAAAATACCATTAGCCCATCACCTCACCAATGGTAGCATAGTGGTTGTGTTAAAAGGTTACTAATCTGAAGCCCAGGATAATGTTTTGGAAAGAGGGGATACAAATCCAACTCCAGCTGATGATGGAGTTTCAATGCCATTTATAAAATCTTGAATTGTATGCTAGTCTCAGTAACACTGGCTATGAAACTATCATTCATTTCTGCAAAAACTCATCTGAATAACTCATGCATTGGAAAAGGAAATTGTCAATCATCCATGCAGCATACTGCATCAGTAACAGGTTCCGTAGTTTTGTGCACTTAACTGATCAATTATGTTGGCTGCACCAAAATCATGTATAAGACATGAAGTATAACATCTATGAGAGTTCGTCTCTGGAAAAGTCACACTCATGTCTTTTGCTGTGTCATCTACTGGTCAATTCATCCTTACATAGAGACACTGAAAAAACGATCAGAAATAGGCTATTTTTGCAAGCCTCCTCTGCCATTCAATATGATTATTGAGAATCATCAATCTCAACACTATATTCTCACTTCCTCCTCATATTCCTTGATGACTTTAATATCTAAAAACTGATCTATACCTTCTATGACTTGGCTTCCACAGCCGTCCATAGAAAATTCCATAGGTTCACCACCCTTTGAGTGAAGAAATGTTTCCTTGTCTCACTTTTAAATAGTCTTCCCCATATCCTGAGACTATGACTCGTGGCTCCAGACATTTGGAATTATTGTCTGTATGACATGAGTTGGAGTCTTAAGTTAATTTTTAACTTAAGCTGATCCTTGACAGTCTTGCAGATCTTCTCAGGATCTTTCTGAACATCTCCAAAAAGACTGGTATTGAGAATGCATTTCACTACTAATTCTGCAAAGACCCTCATTGCAAATGGCAAGCCCGATTTTCAGTAGTCTCATAGAATCATATTTCACAAGATCTGTAGAATAAAAATGCACGTATTGTTTGCATTCTAAGTCTGAACATATAATTGGCTGCCGAGTCCATAATTAAGTGTTTGCTTCTATTCCTCATTGAAGTTCTTTGCTTTATTTCAAATTGACATAGAGTGCAAGGCAGTATTCATTTTGTTTCTCCTCCTTTCAGTTTTCTCTTTCTTGCTTCTATTTCCCTTTGTCATTTTTTTTATGGTATCCTCTTACATGCCTTGGTCCCTTTAAGAACTGTTTTCAAGAACTAGCCTGTTTCAAGTATTTACAGCATGCATTTCGTCTACAGCAGATAGCTTTACCTGATGTGGCAGTGTTTATATTGCCCCTTCTAACATAAGAAACTATGGTGGGTAACAATCCATTGAAAGATGTTTATTTGAGCTTATTAAAATATGCAAATGCTACATCCACAAGAAAATCATTGTCTGGGCTAACATTAAAGTTATTCAGTTACAAAGTGTTCCAACTACATGCTTTAGGTGGCAAGCAAAAGGCCGGATGGAGGTATCCAGCTGGAGGGGGTGGAAAGGCTTGGGAAGTGGGAGAGACCACTAATCCAAAGAAATGGGCACAGAAGCAATGACAACAAAAGAAGAGTTCAACATCATGTTATGCCGAAATTCATTGATATGGAGGTGTAAATGGATCAAGCTAAGTGCTTTGCTGAGTACAGGTCTTTTAGCATCAGAAAGGGAAAGCCATAATGTGGAGGTGCCCATGTTGGACTGGGGTGGGCAAAGTTAAAAATCACACAACACCAGGTTATAGTCCAACAGGTTTATTTGGAAGCACTAACTTTCAGAGCGCTGGTCATTCATCAGATAGCTGTGGAGCAGGATCATACAAATAGAATTTATAGCAAAAGATCTCAGTGTCATGCAACTGAAACAATATTGCTAGATTGCTATTAATGCCAGCGAGGTTAGAGAGAACTCCATGTGACTTAACATCACTAATGATGCACTCTGTCTATCAGCACAACAGCTATTAACCATCTGATGAAGGAGCAGTGCTCCAAAAGTTAGTGCTTCCAAATAGACATGTTGGACTATAACCTGGTGTTGTGTGATTTTTAACTTTGTCCACCCCAGTCCAACACGGTCTCCTCCACATCATTGCTATTAACCCTTTATACCACAACACTGATGGTTAGAAATGCTGGTACTTGGATGTGCAAGGACCTCTTTTGGGCAGATTTGTTGCCACTAACCTTTCTTATAACACTCATCCAAGGGTCTTACTCATAGTAAATTGTGAGGGATTAACCATATATAAATCTTCAGCAGAAAAGGTTTGTATTTGAGTAACAATGATTAATTTATTACATAGAAGTACAATAATAGGTTACATTACTTTAAAACTGGTTAACCACATTAACACAGGATAAGAGACATTGTTACCTCTCACCAGGGAGTAATCAGGTCGCTGCTACATGGCTGTAGCCTGAAGAACAGAGTAACAATTAAAAACAAACAGACCAGATCTTCCAAGAGATAGTCATTTATATCTTAGTGAGTGGAGTTATTCTAAAGCTTCCAAGTTAACTCTTTCAGGCCTTGTATAACGCCAATGTTACAGGGAAGAATAAGAAAAAGTTAAATTATTGCAATAACTCAGTGACCCCGACACAGACATGTACACAATCAGTGAACTCTGGAAAATTCAGGCTGATGAGAGGAAGGAGGCCCAGCAGCATTTATCCTTCCTTTTGAATCAAATAACTGGGAAGTCCTTTGCACCAAATCCCCTGTTTATTTGAGGACTTCACTTCTATCCTTCTGTGTGACTGTGAACAGATGAAATTATTGGTGTTTCTTTTAAGTGATCGGAAAGATGCATACTCTCTCTGATCCAGTGCTCCAAATGTCCTATAGTACCATAGTAGCAAAACAAAAGTGGAAAAGACAATAATGGGACAGAAATGAAGAAGCAAAGTATCGACTGCTGTCTGTTTCTGTTATGGATTTGACCAGACAGCCCCCTCAGAAGTCAAGATAACACCACCCCCCCAATAGTTGATCTGCAATATTGTTTGACTCTGCCTGCAGCAAAGTTCTGTAACTCAGTCTCTCTGCAAACTGATTCTGTCATTGTTTGATGGGTTCTAAATTTCAATGTACTGAATGCCAGTGGAAACAATATTCAGTACACTCTTACTTTGTCCCCAGTTTTCTCCACATCACCTGAAGACAATCTTCCTAATCTCCTCTGCACCCTCTTTAAGTATTTGACATCCTTCCAAAAGTGTTATGTCCAGAATGACGTTTCAACAAATGCCTTAGTCAGTGCCTATGAACATTTAAAATAATTTCCTTGCTATGATATGCTCGGTTTCTATCAATTAATTTCAAGCCTTCTCTACTTCAGAGGTATATATCAACAGGTCTCTCTGTCCCTGCACCCCTCATATTAAAGCATATTAAGACATATTAAGGCATATTAAGACCCTGCTGCCCCCCTCACTGGACACCCTGCAGTTCGCATATCAACCAAACCGCTCAACAGATGATGTCATTTCCACCACCCTCCATCTGGCCCTCATCCACCTGGAGAAGAAGGATATTTAACATGAGACTACTGCTCACAGAATTCAATTCTGCATTTAACACTATCATTCCTCAGCACCTGATTGGAAAGCTGAGTCTGCTGGGCCTAAACACCTCCCTTTATAACTGGATTCTGGACTTCCTGACTGGGAGACCTCAGTGAGTCCAGATCGGGAACACCATCTCTAACACCATCACACTGAGCACGGGGCCTCCCAGGGCTGTGTGCTCAGTCCACTGCTATTCATCCTGCTGACACACGACTGTGCAGTGATGCACAGGTCGAATCACATCATCAAGTTCGCTGATGATACGACTGTAGTTGGTCACATCAGCATGAATGACAAGTCAGCACACAGAGAAGAGATGCAGCAGCCAACAGACTGGTGCAGAGCCAACAACCTGTCTCTGAATGTGGACAAGACCAAAGAAATGGTTGTTGACTTCAAAGGACACAAGAGCCACCACTCTCCGCTGGACATCGACGGATCACCCATGGAGATCGTAAAGAGCATCAAATTTCTTTGCATACACTTGCCAAAGAATCTCACCTGGACACCCAACACTAGCTCCATAGCCCAGAATGTCCAGCAGCGTCTCTACTTTCTGCACAGGCTGAGGAAAGCCCACCTCCCATCCCCCAATCCTCACCACATTCTACAGAGGGTTCATCGAAGGTACCCTGAGCAGCTGCATCACAGCCAGGTTCAGGAATTGCGCCATCTTGGATTGTAAGACCCTAAAATGGAGAGTGAGAACAGCTGAGGAGATCATCGGCGTCTCTCTTCCTTCCATAACAGACACTTATTCGACACGCTGTATTCGAAAGGCTAAGAGCACTGCGGAAGATCCCACGCAACCCTCACTCAAACTCTTCTCCCTCCTGCCATCTGGCAGAAGATACTAGAGCATTCAGTCTCTCATGGCCAGAGTGTGCAACAGTTTCTTCCCCCAAACCAGCAGGGTCCTTAACACAGTATGATCGGTCTCTTTCCCATCTAAAATTCTTTGCATGACTTCGAATTGCTGCTAGAAAAATTTCTATTATTTATCATTCTTCTATTACACTGTAACTTGAGTATTTTGCACTTCTTATGCTCTTTATGCTGTGTATGATTATGTAGTTTGTGCTCTCCACATATCACGCTCGGTCCTGGAGGAATGCTGTCTCATTTTTACTAAATAGGTTGTATATGGTAGAAATGACAAATAAAAAGCTACTCTATTCACTCTCTCTACTCATATCTTATACTTGCACCTCTTAGGTCAACATTGCTTCTCTTCATTCTATTGTTTCTTCATAAGGCCATAAGACATAGGAACAAAAATTAGGGTCAGTACTTCCTTCCTGAGATATGGGGCCTAAAACTGCAGAATGCTCCAAATGTGGTCTGACTAGAGCCTTATAGAGCCTCAGAAGTACATCTCTGCTTCTATATTCAAGTCCTCTCAAGATAAATGCCATAATTGCATTTGCCTTCCTAACTAGTGACTCAACCTTGAGTTTACCTTGAGAGAATCCTGGATCAGAACTCCCAAGTCTCTTTGCACTTCAGACTTTTGAATTTTCTCCTCATTTAGAAAATGAGGAAAAAATAGTTCATGCCTCTATTTTTTTCGACCAAAGTGCATGACTTCACGTTTTCCCATGTTGTACTCCATTTGGCACTTCTTTGCCCACTCTCCTAACCTGTGCAAATCCTGTTGCAGTCTCCCCGCCTTCTCAATGCTACCTGTCCCTCTACCTATCTTTGTATTGTCTACAAACTTAGCCAGAATGCCCTCAGTACCTTCATCTAGGTCTTTAATATACAAAGTGAAATTTTGTGGTCCCAACACTGAGTCTTGCAGAATACCACTTGTCACCACCTGCCATCGTGAGAAGGACCCTTTTATCTTTCACCCATCATCTCGAATTCCTGACCTTTCCAAGCCATATCCAAGTCAACCTGCCTATTTTAAAATTTAAACAAAGCTTGGCAGTTAATCATCAGTCAACAGCCAACTCCATGGTAACATCTTAACAGTCAGAGTCCATTTGCGAATCAACACTGCTCTTCCTTGTTTTATTTCTTGTGAATTGTCCTGATGAATGCAAGATGTAATAAATTTCAATGAATTCTCTTTTTCATTAATATATAAGTTCACTACCCTCAAATGACTAATCAAGGAACATTTTCACAATAGAAGGATGCCAATTCACCCATCTCATCTATGTTGGTTCTCTGCAAAAGCAATTCCCCTACTTTGTCTCTGTGTGTTATTTCTATTAGCGCAGGAATTTTACTTCTTTAGATAATAACACACTTCCTTTTTGAAAACCATGACAACAATCTGGCTCCAACATACCCTGAAGCAGTATGTGTTCCAAGTCCAAACTGGCTACATCAAATTAATTTTCCTCCAATATATCTTCTTTTGGTAAAAATCTTGTATCAGCCTCCTCAGGCACTCGACCCTTTTGCCAATACAAACTTGAGTCCTCTGACCAAATCTCCTCTTAGGCTTCCCTTTAACAAGGAGAAAAGCCTCAACTTCTCCAATCTGTACAACTGACATTCCTCATCCCTCAACTCATTCTTGTGAACGTTTCCTCCAGCTCTCTGATGTCTTTGTATACTTCCTAAGGGTTGGTGCCCAGAACTGGATACAATGTTCCAAAAAATAATGGTTATTTTCCGTTTGTCAATCTTTCTTTAACTTTTAATTGAAAGCTGTGAGTAGTTGTTTGATGCAAGAAAATACTGATTACTGAAGACTAGTTTGGTTTACCTCAGAAATATAAACAAGTTAACATTTACCACAATCTTCTCTGCTTTTCTGTGTGATTTCCTGTATCAGCTTTACAATGCTTCATTCCTCCTGAAACAACATTTTTAAAAAATTACTGAATTGCTTATCAGTTAGGCTGATAAGTGGCAAGCATAACTTGCTGCATAAATGCCAGGCAATGACCATCGCCCCTTGATAATCAATGTTAAAAATCACACAACACCAGGTTGTAGTCCAACAGTTTATTTGTAAGTACAAGCTTTCAGAGCACTGTTACCTGATGAAGGAGCAGTGCTCTGAAAGCTTGTGCTTCCAAATAAACCAGTTGGATTATAACCAGGTGTTGTATAATTTTTAACTTAGTCAACCCCAGTCCAACACCAGCACCTCCACATCATTAGTAATCAATGGCATTACCATCATTGAAACCCTCACTATCAGCATCCTGGGTGTGACCAAAATATTTAAATTGAACTGGATTAGCCATATAAATACTGTGACTGTAACAGCAGCTCTGAGCTAAGGGATTCTGCAGCAAGTTAATCACCTCCTGAATCCCCAAAGGCAGTCTGCCACATACAAGGTGCAAGTCAGGAGTGTAATGGAATATTCTCCACTTGCTGAGAATTCCATTCCTAACAGCACTTTTGGTATAGTTCATGAAAGCATCTTTTCCACCTTCTCAGTGACATTTATGGATGGACAATAAATGCTGAACTTGCTAGCAACACTATATCTCATGATTAATAATAGAATTATAGAATGTCTATGGTACAGAAAGAGACATTCAGTTCATTGAGTCTGCATTGACAGTCTAAACAGCATCCCACCAAGACCCACCACCCCACCTTATTCCCACATTTACCATGGTTAATTGTAAACTGGACCACCCTGCAGAATGCTATGTCGACATAGGAAGAACATGTAAACTCCACACAGTCACCCAAGGTTGTGCCACACAGTTATAAGTTATGCCACCCAGAATAAGAATAAAAAATAGAATGTAAATATATATCAGCGCAGCATTACTAATCTCAGGAGATGTTTCTCAATGATCACAGAAGAAATTCCAAAAATTGATTGACACATTTTGTCCTAAAAAGACAGATTTCTTTTGCCTGATAAATAAACTCTAACTTGGTGATTCACTCATATAAAATTTCTAAGTTGACCTGAGGCCCAGAAATACTGTTTTACCAAAAAGTGTCTTCTGTTGCTCTTCTGTCTCTCTAGCAGCCATTCTCTTCTTCATGTTATGCATGAACTGCTCCTCGTCCATTTAGTAAAATCATTTTTGACTCTGAATGTAATATTGCATGTACATGGGAGTGTTGCTCTGTCAAGGATATTGTCTTTCAGGTGGGATATTAAGCAAGGCCCTTTTGAACTCTTGCCATAAAAATGCCCCAAGTGTGATTCAAAGGAGAGCAGGAGAGTTCTCCTTGGTGACTAGGCCAAAAAACATCCCTCTGTCAGAAAAATATATCATTATCATATTGCTGCTTATAGGAGTTTGCTTTATGCAAATCATTTAATTTTTATGTTATAACAGAGTCTTCAGTTTCAACAATGCTCTTATGGATATAAAACACTTCAAAAAAATATAGAAGCCATGAAAATAATTTTTTTTAAGGGCACCTTTGTTTTCTCTCTTCTACATTTGCTAACTGTTCAAAAGAGGAAATTATCTCTAGCTGTTTTTCCTCCTCCATTGCCAACCTCAGTGGTCCTTGAAAAGAACCAGACTGCTTGCTCCTTTACAATCAACATCAAGGTAAACATTCAAATGTGTAAGAAAATTCTAAGGAACAGATTCATCATCTGTAGTTAATTAAACAGGTTAAAGGCAGCATCAAACCTAAACAGAAAACATATAACGTTGAAAGACAAATGGCAGACTAAAAGACTGGACAGTCTTTAAAAACAGAGTTGAGAATGTAGTGCTAGAAAAGCAAAGCAGGTCAGGCAACATCCGAGGAGCAGAAGAATCGATGTTTTTGGCATTAGCCCTTCATCAGGAAGGGCTTACGCCCAAAACATTGATTCTCCTGGTCCTCATATGCTGCCTGACCAACTGTGCTTTACCAGCACTAGTATCACAACTCTGATGTCCAGCATCTGCAGTCGTCACTTTCTCCTAGTCTATAAAAGCAGTAAAGTATGACTAAAAATTAATGAGAAGGGAAGATTATAGTATAACAGAAAGCTAGCCTGAATATAGAAACAGATAATAAGAGTTTGTATAACTATCTTAAAAATAAAAGAGTTAACAAAGTGAGCATTAGTCCTACAGAAAGTGAGACTGAGGAATTAATAATGAAAAATAAGAAAATAGCAGATAACCTGATGGCTATTTTGCATCAGTCTTCACTAGATGCATAGAAGTAACATTCCAGAAGAAACAAAAGATCAGAAAATGGAAGGAAGGCAGAAACTCAGGAAACTCACAATCACCAGAGTAAATAGTTAGAGTTACAGGCTGACAAGTGATGTACTTCATCCTAAGGTCTTAAAAGAAGAAGCTACTAAGAGAGTTGATGCATTGATTTTAAATTTACAAAATTCTCTTGCTTCAAGAATGATTGCTTTAGATTGAAAAATAGTGAATATAATCCCAGTATTTTAAAAAAAGGGTGACAGAAAGTGGGAAACTGTAGGCAAATTAATTTAATATTTCTTACTGGGAAAATGTTAGAAGTTATTATTAAACAGGTCAAAGGATGACACTTGGATAAGTTTAATGTAATCAGACAATTTTGTGAGAAGGAGATCATATTTGATCAATCTATTGGAGTTGTTTGTATATTGTGGCTATTAGAGGAACAGATGGATGTACCTAAATTTCCAGAAGGTACTTGGTAAGATGCCACATGAAAGGTTATTGAGAAAATTAAAAGTTCACAGTGCAGGGGGGGGTAACATATTGATGTGGGTGGAAGATTGCCTGGCTCACAGAAAGCAGAGAGTAAACATAAATGGGTCTTTTTCAGGTTGTTGGGATGTAATGAGTGGCATGCCATAGAGGTCAGTAATGGAGGTTCAGCTGTTTAGTGTTTATATAATTTGGATGATAGGCTGGAGGATATAGTTGCCGCATTTGCCAATGACACAAAGATAGGTAGGAAACTAAGACGTGAAGAGAACATGAGGAGGGCACAAAAATATATGGATAGGTTAAGTAAAAGGTAAAGATGCAGTAAATGGAGTATAATGATGCAAAACATAAAATTTTCAATTTTGGCATAAAGAATAAAAAAAGCAGAATATAATGTGTTGGGGAGATTTCACTGGGGTGTTTAATGTAGGGCTAGGGAGGGTGACACTTCCAGCTCTGAAATGGTTAACAACAGCCAAGCGAGCTGCTGCAGGCGACTGCATGACTGCTGGAGCTTGTAAGGGATATGCATAATGTTAATTAAATCTTGGAGCCTGTAAATACCAGCCAGTATCAATTGCCCCATCGAAACTCGGGATTAATAAAGAAACCGATCGGAATCTGTAACTGTTAGACAAGTGTGAATTGCTCTATCAGAACCTGTAACTATTGAGTGTGAATGGCTCTATTTAAGTCTAAAGTTGATAAGTGTAATTGACAATTTAGTTAAACTGAAACTATTGAAAATGGCTAGCCTGTCAGACGCATAGTAATTCCTTGAAACAATGAACTATTGAATACGGGATCGGAATCGCTCCCGGGGATGGCTGAGCCATTGTCAAGCACAGCAGGAGCTGGACAGGCACTTCGATGCGGCCAATAGGAGGACGGATCCCCAGCGCGCGCAGATGAATGGACCATTGGGGAAGGCGAACTGACCGGGGACTGCAGGCAGCGCGAAGTATAATTGTGTCAAGTTTGAACGGGAAGGGAGAACGCCTTCTCCAACGAATGCATGCTTGTAGATTCGTTGTACCAGTTAAGATTCTGTGAATAAACTGCTGTCTGCGTCTAACCATAGTTGCCAGTGTGAGTCTCTCCTTCCGAAAGAACACGCAAAGACGGGACCCCGCGGGTCCGTCTTAACATTTGGTGACCCCGACGCGGGAAGGAAAAGAGACAACGGCAAGTTGGCAACGTTGGCGGATCAGGGAGCAGACAACCTTCAGCCGAAGTTTTCTAAAGGTGAGGAAGCGCCTGTTAAATCTAAGGCTTCCAGTAGTTAGATTTACTCTCAGTTAGTTTCTTGTCTGCTCTCCGACCCTCACCAACCCAAAAAACCTGATCAATTTGACAGCAGCATCGCAGAGTCCTGACTGGTAAGCTCTTACTAACCTTTTAACTTACCTAGAGTGTTTATTTCACTAACGCCTAACTGTTTTTGCCTGAGTCCCTAGCGCAGCTTTCGGAGCCGGAGCGCATATCTGTTTTTGCCTGAATCCCTAGCGCAGCTTTCGGAGCCGGAGCGCATATCTGTTTTTGCCTGAATCCCTAGCGCAGCTTTCGGAGCCGGTGCGCATATCTGTTTTTGCCTGAATCCCTAGCGCAGCTTTCGGAGCCGGAGCGCATATCTGTTTTTGCCTGAATCCCTAGCGCAGCTTTCGGAGCCGGAGCGCATATCTGTGTTGCCCGATTTTGCAGGTTGTTCTGCCTGACGATTACCTGACGTTACCTACCTGAGCGCTGACCATATTCGACTTCCTGGATCCATGTTACTGAGCACTTAAAACTGACGAATTTTTTGTTTGTATATTCGTTGTGACCACCGAACATACCCGGGGTGACAGAGGTCGGAGCTCTTCTCCTGAAGAGGGTTTAACCATACAGACGTCTGCCTTTGACCGGTTGTTAAGAGCAGAGATCTGCCACGCGAAGGTCAGGCTTTGAAAGTCGTACTGTTCTTGAAGCGGTTCCCTTCAGGGGAGATCCGACATGGGGGACCTGAATTTCGGACCACCTAAGTTGACTCACCTCAGGACAGCATGTCCCGGAGTGCCCTGGTGGCACTGCAGGGACGGTGGGGACATGCCTATTCATAGTCAGTTACTGCTGGATAGCGTAGCCCTGCATAAGGAAAAGTTGGACCTGGTGATTGCCCAAGCACCAGAACAAAAGGGAATTATCCTGACAAGATTGAGGGAGACATTTAAAAATCCCACATTAATGATCAAGATTCTGGACGGTCTCTACAGGTCACCACATTATTCGGCTCTCCAAACAATTGTGCTAGGCAAGCCCCCCGCTGGGTGGGCACCCCCGAGCACTGATAGCTCCCGGGAATGGAAAACAAAAATGGTTGTGACCTTTACCACGCAGTGACGATACAGACCGGTTTGTTCCCCTAATGGCCCAACTGTTTCGGACGGTCTTACCCGGGAGCTAGACTTTTTAGCCGTGACTGTTACTTTACCCACTGATGCATACACTGACGAGTCCACCCCAGTCCCGAAAACCCCCGACTCGCGGCCACCAACAGGGGAGATATTGGGGGAGATCAGGACCCAGTTAAGGGAGAATAATACTGCTATGGAAGCTAAACGAAAGGTCCGTAACCTAGAGAATAGTCTCAAGCTGTGGCGGGTTAAGAACTGATTCCCTAAGGATGACCAACCCTTCTTTACGACAAACGAATTTGATGCCTTCCAAGCTAAAGTCCTAACCTACCTGCGGGAGGGGAAAGGGGAGACCAAGAAAGGGTTTTTTAATTTAGCCAAATCTTCCACTAAAAGGGAGGATGAAGACGTTTACTTGCGGGAGCTTCTGATACGCTTCCAGAGCCACTTACCGATTTCACCTATTCACACACCAGTATTGGGTGAGCAGGGTCCTGTCCCAGAATGTGAGCCTGAGTGGTTTCTGAGCCAGACCCCAATTTACCCCCCCAACCCCTACACTTCTCCTGTGGCCGTGCCGACCCAAGGAGCCAACCACGAGGGAAGTCCGCCACCCCCTTACACCAGCCCACAGTCAGGATCACCCGCTCCCGGTGCTTCGCCCACGGCCCCGCTTGCGGACACCAGGGCACCACTGTGTCCGCTCCAACCGCATTGCGAGGGGCCAACCATACAGGCGCCTGTTGTCAAAGTTCTAGGGGGAAACATCGCGTATGAGGACCCGATCCGAGACCGTGTAACAGAGTGACTGGAGAGTGTGCTCAATAATTATGGGCAGAAACTAAACGCCCTCACTGAAATGGTCGCAGCCGGGACGGGGATGGTAAAGGCAGGGGGCAGTCTGTGTCGGATCAGCCAGCCGGACGGCATCCCACAGATATGGGAAGTACAGGACGGAGAGGTACGAGGGGAGGGGTGCTGCCCCGTGCTGGGACAGGATGGCTCCCATGCCCCAAAGTTTCCTTCCCTGGGAAGACATGACAAATTGGCTTCAATGAATGGCCAGTCCGCCAAGCCTGAACAGGCACCCCGGGGAATTCAAAAATCCCGGCAGGACAGTAGGTCCATTGCTGCGGAAGGGGACGCTTTAATTATTATGGGAGCTCGCCTCCAGAGCAAGCTTGTGAAGGGAGGGAGGAAGTATGACTCCCAGCTAGATACCATCTCCTCAGAGGACGAGGGGGAGATTATTGGGGATTTTGATAAGGGGTCCTACACATCACTCCCACGGCCCCACGGCGGCCCAATGCAGGGGACTTTCGCCACTATGCCGCCCGTTCAAGCGCCTCTCCTCGCCACTAGTATGGGGGTAGAGAAGTACGTCCCCTGGTCACGGACAGACCTAGACGCCCTGGTCAGGAGGCTTCCTCCGATTGCCAACGGGGCGTCTGCCTGGATAGTGACTTTCGAGAGGGAGACCTGTCATGAGAAACTAGCGCTGGCGGATTTTAGAACCATAATGGTACGCATCCGAGCAGAGGAGGCGCTAATCAGGGCAGAAAGACTGGCTAGGTGTTCCAGGTCAGATGAAACTGTCTCGTTTGACCTCTACCGAAATTTAATCTGGCGGTCCCTGCGGGACAGCTTCCCCACTACTTTCTCGCTGGACGCGTTGGGGACCCTCAGACTAAAGGACGGGGAGGACGTACATGAATACCTGGGGAGGGCCTGGGACCTATGGCAGGCTGGGACAGGTGAAAGGCCAGATAGCTCTCCCTTGGCAATAGCACATTTCCGGAGGGGGGTGACCGAGGGACTCCCTGCACCAGTGCAGAGCAAATTGAAAGACCTGGTGGGGGTGGATTCAATGAAGGAGGACATATGGAGGAAACAGGTACATCGCTATCTGAACAGGCACCGTACCTCGGAAAAGATGAAAGTCGAAGGGCAGGCCTCCAAGACGACTACACATATCTTAGAGCAGTTTGGGAAGATTTTAGAGCAGGTGGGGGCAAAGAGCGCCGCGCGGGAGCTCGTGCCTCCAGCCGCTCAGATGTACAGTTCCCCACAGCCCAATGCACGCAAGGCCCTGCCACGACCTAGCCCTGACAGGGCAGAATATGACAGCCATGTGTCGGCCCACGACAGCCAACAGCAGCTGTCTTCAGACGCGCAGAGGCGGTTCCGGGGGAGGACGGCAGCGTGATCACTGCTGGACATGTAAGGGAACTGACCATTACTTTCAAAACTGTGACCAGAGGGTGAGATGTTGGTCCTGCAATGGGATTGGACATTTCGCCCGCGAGTGTAACAAAGGAAGGGAAGATCGATTTATGACTAAACACTCGGGACTGCGTCCCGGGGAACGGGATGGACGGGACAGTAATGAGAGACCCCGGGATACGAATAAACGGAGAGGTTGGGTTCAGGCCCGGGGCAGAGGAACACAAGGGGTAGTACAGGGTGCACTGATGGGGCCCGATGAGGAGTACAGCTACTCCCGGTGGTCTGAGGAAGAGTGCTGATGGTGCCCACGAGAATCTTGCAGTCCCCTGGCCCTCAAAGCGACACCCCCCAATAGACCCCCTATGATTCGAGGAAAGGTGTGTGGGGAGAACTTCCTATTTCTGATTGACACAGGGGCATCTGCCTCCACAATTACTAAATTACCAAGGGGCCTGACCCTCTCGGGCAGGATACTGGAGACTGTGGGATTCTCGGGGAGGGTCGAGGAACAGCCTTACACCGTGCCAGCAACAATAACCATCGGGGAACAAAGGATCTCTCTGCCCCTACTCCTGGCCCCGAAGTGTCCAGTTAACCTGCTGGCGAGGGATGCTCTTACCAAGTTAGGGGTCTGCATCCACTGTTCAACTGAGGGGTTGCGACTCCTCTGGCCTGGGGATCCCTCCCCGGACTTAAGGGGAATGGGACAATTCTTGCTTGCCCCCACTTCAGGGGACTCGTGAGTTACATCTGTAGACATTTACTGGATTCGGCTGTTGTACGCGGTGGAGGGAAGGGGATTGATGGGGGAATTTGAAAACTGGCTCCCATCTATTCCAGGCTCCCAGACATACCTCCCCCCAAAAAACCCCTACCACGTAATGCTAAATTATGTCACCCATTATGACCCTGAGTACGACGACCGCTTCAACGCCCACCTGGGGGATAGAAGGGATATGGTTAAACTCACGTATCTCATCGCCGGGAAGGAAGGGATTGCCGCTGCAGTCAGCCTGCATCCGGACCAGGCAGAATGGTATCAGTTAGGGGAACAGGCTGCCCCGCATGTCACACTCGCAATAGCACCCGGATCAAAGGCCCGTAACCTGGGACCCATGGTCCTTGCCGCACTACGATGCGAGTACCAAAGAATAGGAGAAGGCCTCGATGAGGTGTCACTGGATGGCTGCTTCCAGAGACGCCCCATCGATGTGCTAGAAGAAGGGGTTTACGATAAAATGGCGGTGGACAGGTCCCTCCTTTTGGACAATGTTGACCACTGGAAAGCGGCACAACTACTGCGTGATATAGACCCCGTCCTCTGGACGGTACACCCACAGGACACTGGCCAACTGGACGGGGCAGTCCACCTGCAGCTGAAACCTTCTGTTAAACGCTGCATCTGGGTGACACAATATCCTCTCACCTTAGAACAGAGGGAAGGGATTCGCCCAACAATCAGGGGACTGCTAGAAGTGGGGGTCCTCAGGAAAGTGAAGGGGGGACACTGGAATACGCCAATCCTTCCCGTCTCCAAGGGGATGGGCAAGGGGTGGCGCATGGTCCATGACCTCCGAAGGATAAATGAAGCCACGGAGACTTTAAACCTGAAGGTCCCTGACCCCTACGTTGCACTGCAGGCGCTCACGCCTGCCAGCCGTTTTTTCTCTGTCATAGACCTGGCTAACGCTTTCTTCTGCCTTCCACTGCACCCAGAGTGTCAGGAGTGGTTTGCCTTCACCTTCGAGGGAGAGCGGTACACATACAATCGCCTCCCGCAGGGGAACAAAGACTCCCCAGGCCTGTTTAGTGCGGCTTTGACCCCTATACTTAAACAGATGTCACTTCCCACCAGCACCACAATCATACAGTATGTCGATGATTTGTTGATTGCCAGTGAAACTGACACCCAAAATTTGGAGGCGGTCCACACCTTGCTGGACACCCTTGTGGCAGCCGGTTTTAAAGTGAAACGGGAAAAGTGCCAGATAGCCCGAAAATCAGTATCCTTTATGGGACGGATAGTAGGAAAAGGGGGCACCACACTTTCAAGAGCGCACAGAGAAGCAATCCTCTCCTATGGCACCCCTATAACAGTACAGGACATGATGGCCTTCCCGGGGTTATGTGGGTATTCTCGCACCTACGTCCCTGACTTTGTGACTATAACATCCCCACTCAGGGAAATGATAACGGAGGTTGGGGCAAAGAGGCTCAAGAGTCAGTTGCGATGGAACGCGGAGAGAGAGAAATCATTCAAGGAGGTGAAGCAAGCTTTGGGAGCAGCGGCCACGCTAGCGCACCCAGACTATAAGAAAGGTTTCCACCTGGACGTGGCAGAGACTGGGGGGATAGTAAACGCCGTCCTCTACCAAAAGGACCGAGGCTGCAGGAGAGTGCTGGGGTATTACAGCTGCCGTTTAGAGCCCATTGAGACAGGACAGCCAGGCTGTGCCAGATTTGTGGCAGCAGTAACGAAAGCGGTCAACAACACTGACCATCTAGTACTCTGCCATCCCTTGACTATTCACACAGATCACAGCATAGGAGCCTTTCTGGCCTCCAACTCATTCAGCTTTTCAGCTGGGCGGCAGGTTAGAATTGAGAATGCCCTTCTATCACCACACATTACGTTTGCATCCGATAGGGGGAGTACTAGGAATATGATGGTGGGAGTGAATGGGGGATCCTTGAAGCCCCACGACTGTGTGGCCAGAGTGGCTGAGGAGAGGAGGATACGTAAGGGGTTGCACACAGAACCCCTGGCTGAGGCAAACTGGGACCTGTACACCGATGGCAGCAGCCGTCGGGAAGCAGGCGGCGTATGAGCCTCGTATGCCGTGGTCAGAGATTCGGGGGGGTATACGACACCATTGAGTCTGGGGAAATCCCACAGCCTGCATCTGCACAGCTAGCAGAGATTACAGCCCTGACAAGGGCATTAGAACTGAGTGAGGGACACCGAGTTAACATCTTCACTGACTCCAATTATGCATGGACCGCAGTCCACGTAGAGGGCACAGCATGGGTTAGACGTGGTTTTAAAACCAGCATGGGGAGGCCGGTAAAACACGACCGGAGTTTGCGACGGTTGCTCCAGGCAGTGCATCGTCCAAGGGAAGTGGCAATAGTGAAAGTGCAAGGACACTCTGCCTTACATACCAGGGAAGCGCTGGGGAATGATGCAGCTGACAGGGCAGCCAAGCTCGCAGTACAGATGGTCACCCTGAGGTCAGGGACAGACACCCAACAGAGTCCGGGGCCGGGGGAGGGTAGCAGTGATTCCCCTGAGGGGGCGGCTAGGGTTGATGCCATTAGGCATCTGTGTGAGCTGCAGGGATGGGCAAGCAGTGCTGAGGTCAGGGAATGGGAGAATAAAGGCGCAGTCCGACAGTATGTGGAGGTCGAAGGGTCTCAACAGCCCCTTTGGCGATCCCCGGGAGGAGAGGTAGTGGCCCCGAGGGCTCTCCTGCCAACACTTTTCTCTGAAATACATGGGCCAACTCACGTGGGAGTTGCCCAAGTTGTAAGAACCGTCCAAAGCCACTGGTGGGCACCCCGGCTGCGGGAACATATAGAGAACCTGAGGGCTGAGTGCAGGGTGTGTAATGAGTACAACACCAGGAGAGTTCTCCCACACCCGATGTTAAAGTTCCCAACCCCGACAGGGCCGTGGCAGGAAATCTGCATGGACTTTACGGACATGGGGGTCAAATGGAGGACCCCAGAGAAATACAGATACATGCTAGTCGTAGTGGACAGATTCTCCCGGTGGGTGGAGGCAACTCCTACAAAGATGGAGGATGGGGAAGTTGTTGTGAAGTGGCTCACAAAGGAACTGATTCCCCGCTATGGCGTCCCCTGAAAAATCTGCACAGACAATGGGACACATTTTAAAAACGAACATCTTGCCCGGGTGGAGGCTACTCTAGGGATACTTCACCGCTACGGCAGTGTCTACCACCCTGAGAGTCAGGGGTTAGTAGAGAGGGCCAATCGCACGCTTAAAGACAAGATTGCCAAGGTCATGGCAGGGACTGCATTGACGTGGGTGCAGGCACTCCCCCTAGCCTTGCTGTCAATGAGGCAGGAAAGGAGTGGCGATACCTTCCTGACACCCCATGAAATCCTGACAGGTCGCTCCATGCCTGGCCCCCGAACATCACCCCTGTGGGAAACAGATTGGGATACAATGAATCAGGACATGACACAGTACATGCAAGTACTGGGTGAAATGGTCCGGCTAATATCCAACCAGGTTACAGCTGCACGGCCGGACACCCCCGACAGGTCCCGACCCCTTCGAGAGGGGGATAAGGTCTACCTCCAGCAGATGGGCCGTACGACCTGGGACGAGGGGCGGTGGCATGGCCCCTACCCAGTGACGGGGGTCGCTGCCAACGCCTTGAGGGTGAACCGGGAGGGGGACAATAACTGGCATCATTTCTCTCACTGCTCCAGGTCAGGAAAGCCTAACACTACTCTGACTCCGGTTGAGGAGGTCGCGCCCGACAAGGAGCTGGAAAATGAGGGAAAGTAACAGACTCCTGAACTGGCTGGGTTTCTGCCTAGTGGTAAGACTGTCCGTGCAGGTTTCAAGGGATTCATGTGGAGCAATGGTTACCTTACACGCAGACCCCGCGCAGGATAAGACTTTCCAGTTCGATCTGTGTGATGTGATAGACTGTGGGGGGACTGACTCAGAGGAGGGATGGACTGCTTACAGTGTATACATGTGTCCTTGCTCATGCGCCCCCCGCATCTTGCACAAATGCTACGGATATCCGAAAGACATCCATACGCGCCGCATGTGTGCCTCCTGGGATGATGTTTGGTGGGGGCAGGCTTACACCAGCACCCCGATACGAGCAGAATACTTGGACTTTAGCAGAAAACTCTCCCTCAGGAGAGGGCGAGTCTCTGGCTCGCAAGCTCATAAGAACCCTTTGCTTCTCCGAGTCAAGCCCGGACTCTCCAATCCCATGATCATGACAGGGTGGTCCAGTGACACCTGTTGGGCACGGGGGCACGAATCTGACCAGTCGGGTGCAGCCAGCGCGAAAATCCTCTATTTGGCAATTGGGGTTGCGGTCACGGGGAAAGACCCGGAGGGGATTATCCGAATAAATCTGGGAATGCCTGGTTCTTCCCAGGACCAGCTGGGGGTCCCGTTCGACCGGGATAACCACCCCCCCCTGGCCTGTGCCTGGTATAGTTACAGAGTTTGAATCGCGCAAACTGACTAAGCTGGTTGATCCCCGAGAGCAGATCGCACCTGCCACTGGCTACATGGAGACAAATACCTGGCTGGATCGAGTCATCCAGTTTTCACGGCAGGCAGGCCACGACCACTGCTGGGTTTGTGTGGGGGGGTGGCCCGGCCTGATAATGAGTAGGACCCCATTTGAAGACGGCCACATGGGCTGTGCGGTCGAACTAATGTCCGAGACTAACCCTACATTGAAGTGCAGGTCATGGGAACAGTACTTCCTGATGGCACCGGCAAACGTTACCCCTCCTGACTTCGTTGTACACCCGCTAGTAAACTTCACCTGCTTCATCAACCCCACACCACTTACCCGAGGATATCCAGTTGGCAGCGTAGACAGGGCAAGCTGCAGCAGAACCTGGGTGCTTACAGGAAGCCGGGCGGCAGCGCTAACAGTGAGCCGCGCGGACTTGTGGTGGTACTGCGGGGGACGGATTCTGTACAATTGGTTGCCCCTAAATTGGGAAGGGAGCTGTGTCCTGGTCACCCTCAATATTCCGCTCTTCATCTCCCCGCGGGCCCCGGGAGATCACACTCTCCACGAGCCCCCGCCTGGGATCGCCTCTCTGACCCGACACAGACGGGCTGTTGACCCGCTGTTGGATTTCAAGAATTCGGATGGGGTCTGGATTGATGCTATTGGGCAGGCCAGAAATATCCCCAACGAATACAAGCTGGTGGATGAGATTGCTGCGGGTTTTGAAAGTTTTCCCCTTTTTTCCGCCATTTTCCCGATCACGGTTAATAAAAACGTTAACAGAATCAACCTCCTCCACTACAATATGCAGAGGCTTACCAACCTTACCCGGGATGCAGTTGACGCCATCCATGAACAGCTTGCACAGTCCTCCCTCATGACCTTACAAAATAGGATGGCTTTGGACATGTTACTTGCCGAAAAGGGAGGTGTTTGTGCACTGTTTGGGACCATGTGCTGTACAGCCATATCAAACAACACAGGCCCAGATGGCAAACTCACTAAGACCCTGGTGAAGCTCCGGCCGGATTGCCACTGCCCGGCTCTGTCCTCAGCGGCAACTAGATGGACGTTGCTGTCCGTTACTGACTGGAGGTTGTCCAGTGGCGGAAGAGTCTCCTCGGGCACGGGTCAGCCTGGCACAGGTGCAATTGCGCTGTGCACTCGGAGGAGATTGCCTCCGACCACATGGCCTGCAGTACATACATCAGACGCCTGGACGGGCCTGCAGGCCTGTGAACCATTCTGGCCGGCGGGAAGGCCGGGGCACAGTACACTGTTCCAATGGTTTTCCGATCGCTGGCGTGTACCTGACTGCGGGCAGTATGCCCTTACACTTTCTCGTTTGTTTTAAAAGGAAACATAAGACAAAACACACACCACCGAAGCGAATGTGCATTTACACTTGGGACTTTTTTTTTTGGACAGCAGACGTGGCACCCTATGTAGTTTACTTTCCCCCTTCCGGCCCTCTTACGTTCGTTACTGTTTTTACATGAGTTGGTGTGGCCTCAGTAGAGGCCAAGGGAGAGAATGTTGGGGAGATTTCACTGGGGTGTTTAATGTAGGGCTAGGGAGGGTGACACTTCCAGCCCTGAAATGGTTAACAACAGCCAAGCGAGCTGCTGCAGGCGACTGCATGACTGCTGGAGCTTGTAAGGGATATGCATAATGTTAATTAAATCTTGGAGCCTGTAAATAACAGCCAGTATCAATTGCCCCATCGAAACTCGGGATTAATAAAGAAACCGATCGGAATCTGTAACTGTTAGACAAGTGTGAATTGCTCTATCGGAACCTGTAACTATTGAGTGTGAATGGCTCTATTTAAGTCTAAAGTTGATAAGTGTAATTGACAATTTAGTTAAACTGAAACTATTGAAAATGGCTAGCCTGTCAGACGCATAGTAATTCCTTGAAACAATGAACTATTGAATACGGGATCGGAATCGCTCCCGGGGATGGCGGAGCCATTGTCAAGCACAGCAGGAGCTGGACAGGCACTTCGATGCGGCCAATAGGAGGACGGATCCCCAGCGCGCGCAGATGAATGGACCATTGGGGAAGGCGAACTGACCGGGGACTGCAGGCAGCGTGAAGTATAATTGTGTCAAGTCTGAACGGGAAGGGAGAACGCCTTCTCCAACGAATGCATGCTTGTAGATTCGTTGTACCAGTTAAGATTCTGTGAATAAACTGCTGTCTGCGTCTAACCAGTTGTCAGTGTGAGTCTCTCCTTCCGAAAGAACACGCAAACACGGGACCCCGCGGGTCCGTCTTAACATTTGGTGACCCCGACGCGGGAAGGAAAAGAGACAACGGCAAGTTGGCAACGTTGGCGGATCAGGGAGCAGACAACCTTCGGCCGAAGTTTTCTAAAGGTGAGGAAGCGCTTGTTAAATCTAAGGCTTCCAGTAGTTAGATTTACTCTCAGTTAGTTTCTTGTCTGCTCTCCGACCCTCACCAACCCAAAACACCTGATCAATTTGACAGCAGCATCGCAGAGTCCTGACTGGTAAGCTCTTACTAGCCTTTTAACTTACCTAGAGTGTTTATTTCACTAATGCCTAACTGTTTTTGCCTGAGTCCCTAGCGCAGCTTTCGGAGCCGGAGCGCATATCTGTTTTTGCCTGAATCCCTAGCGCAGCTTTCGGAGCCGGAGAGCATATCTGTTTTTGCCTGAATCCCTAGCGCAGCTTTCGGAGCCGGAGCGCATATCTGTTTTTGCCTGAATCCCTAGCGCAGCTTTCGGAGCCGGAGCGCATATCTGTTTTTGCCTGAATCCCTAGCGCAGCTTTCGGGGCCGGAGCGCATATCTGTTTTTGCCTGAATCCCTAGCGCAGCTTTCGGAGCCGGTGCGCATATCTGTTTTTGCCTGAATCCCTAGCGCAGCTTTCGGAGCCGGAGCGCATATCTGTTTTTGCCTGAATCCCTAGCGCAGCTTTCGGAGCCGGAGCGCATATCTGTGTTGCCCGATTTTGCAGGTTGTTCTGCCTGACGATTACCTGACGTTACCTACCTGAGCGCTGACCATATTCGACTTCCTGGATCCATGTTACTGAGCACTTAAAACTGACGAATTTTTTGTTTGTATATTCGTTGTGACCACCGAACATACCCGGGGTGACAGAGGTCGGAGCTCTTCTCCTGAAGAGGGTTTAACCATACAGACGTCTGCCTTTGACCGGTTGTTAAGAGCAGAGATCTGCCACGCGAAGGTCAGGCTTTGAAAGTCGTACTGTTCTTGAAGCGGTTCCCTTCAGGGGAGATCCGACATGGGGGACCTGAATTTCGGACCACCTAAGTTGACTCACCTCAGGACAGCATGTCCCGGAGTGCCCTGGTGGCACTGCAGGGACGGTGGGGACATGCCTATTCATAGTCAGTTACTGCTGGATAGCGTAGCCCTGCATAAGGAAAAGTTGGACCTGGTGATTGCCCAAGCACCAGAACAAAAGGGAATTATCCTGACAAGATTGAGGGAGATATTTAAAAATCCCACATTAATGATCAAGATTCTGGACGGTCTCTACAGGTCACCACATTATTCGGCTCTCCAAACAATTGTGCTAGGCAAGCCCCCCGCTGGGTGGGCACCCCCGAGCACTGATAGCTCCCGGGAATGGAAAACAAAAATGGTTGTGACCTTTACCACGCAGTGACGATACAGACCGGTTTGTTCCCCTAATGGCCCAACTGTTTCGGACGGTCTTACCCGGGAGCTAGACTTTTTAGCCGCGACTGTTACTTTACCCACTGATGCATACACTGACGAGTCCACCCCAGTCCCGAAAACCCCCGACTCGCGGCCACCAACAGGGGAGATATTGGGGGAGATCAGGACCCAGTTAAGGGAGAATAATACTGCTATGGAAGCTAAACGAAAGGTCCGTAACCTAGAGAATAGTCTCAAGCTGTGGCGGGTTAAGAACTGATTCCCTAAGGATGACCAACCCTTCTTTACGACAAGCGAATTTGATGCCTTCCAAGCTAAAGTCCTAACCTACCTGCGGGAGGGGAAAGGGGAGACCAAGAAAGGGTTTTTTAATTTAGCCAAATCTTCCACTAAAAGGGAGGATGAAGACGTTTACTTGCGGGAGCTTCTGATACGCTTCCAGAGCCACTTACCGATTTCACCTATTCACACACCAGTATTGGGTGAGCAGGGTCCTGTCCCAGAATGTGAGCCTGAGTGGTTTCTGAGCCAGACCCCAATTTACCCCCCCAACCCCTACACTTCTCCTGTGGCCGTGCCGACCCAAGGAGCCAACCACGAGGGAAGTCCGCCACCCCCTTACACAAGCCCACAGTCAGGATCACCCGCTCCCGGTGCTTCGCCCACGGCCCCGCTTGCGGACACCAGGGCACCACTGTGTCCGCTCCAACCGCATTGCGAGGGGCCAACCATACAGGCGCCTGTTGTCAAAGTTCTAGGGGGAAACATCGCGTATGAGGACCCGATCCGAGACCGTGTAACAGAGTGACTGGAGAGTGTGCTCAATAATTGTGGGCAGAAACTAAACGCCCTCACTGAAATGGTCGCAGCCGGGACGGGGATGGTAAAGGCAGGGGGCAGTCTGTGTCGGATCAGCCAGCCGGACGGCATCCCACAGAGATGGGAAGTACAGGACGTAGAGGTACGAGGGGAGGGGTGCTGCCCCGTGCTGGGACAGGATGGCTCCCATGCCCCAAAGTTTCCTTCCCTGGGAAGACATGACAAATTGGCTTCAATGAATGGCCAGTCCGCCAAGCCTGAACAGGCACCCCGGGGAATTCAAAAATCCCGGCAGGACAGTAGGTCCATTGCTGCGGAAGGGGACGCTTTAATTATTATGGGAGCTCGCCTCCAGAGCAAGCTTGTGAAGGGAGGGAGGAAGTATGACTCCCAGCTAGATACCACCTCCTCGGAGGACGAGGGGGAGATTATTGGGGATTTTGATAAGGGGTCCTACACATCACTCCCACGGCCCCACGGCGGCCCAATGCAGGGGACTTTCGCCACTATGCCGCCCGTTCAAGCGCCTCTCCTCGCCACTAGTATGGGGGTAGAGAAGTACGTCCTCTGGTCACGGACAGACCTAGACGCCCTGGTCAGGAGGCTTCCTCCGATTGCCAACGGGGCGTCTGCCTGGATAGCGACTTTCGAGAGGGAGACCTGTCATGAGAAACTAGCGCTGGCGGATTTTAGAACCATAATGGTACGCATCCGAGCAGAGGAGGCGCTAATCAGGGCAGAAAGACTGGCTAGGTGTTCCAGGTCAGATGAAACTGTCTCGTTTGACCTCTACCGAAATTTAATCTGGCGGTCCCTGCGGGACAGCTTCCCCACTACTTTCTCGCTGGACGCGTTGGGGACCCTCAGACTAAAGGACGGGGAGGACGTACATGAATACCTGGGGAGGGCCTGGGACCTATGGCAGGCTGGGACAGGTGAAAGGCCAGATAGCTCTCCCTTGGCAATAGCACATTTCCGGAGGGGGGTGACCGAGGGACTCCCTGCATCAGTGCAGAGCAAATTGAAAGACCTGGTGGGGGTGGATTCAATGAAGGAGGACATATGGAGGAAACAGGTACATCGCTATCTGAACAGGCACCGTACCTCGGAAAAGATGAAAGTCGAAGGGCAGGCCTCCAAGACGGCTACACATATCTTAGAACAGTTTGGGAAGATTTTAGAGCAGGTGGGGGCAAAGAGCGCTGCGCGGGAGCTTGTGCCTCCAGCCGCTCAGATGTACAGTTCCCCACAGCCCAATGCACGCAAGGCCCTGCCATGACCTAGCCCTGACAGGGCAGAATATGACAGCCATGTGTCGGCCCACGACAGCCAACAGCAGCTGTCTTCAGACGTGCAGAGGCGGTTCCGGGGGGGACGGCAGCGCGATCACTGCTGGACATGTAAGGGAACTGACCATTACTTTCAAAACTGTGACCAGAGGGTGAGATGTTGGTCCTGCAATGGGATTGGACATTTCGCCCGCGAGTGTAACAAAGGAAGGGAAGATCGATTTATGACTAAACACTCGGGACTGCGTCCCGGGGAACGGGATGGACGGGACAGTAATGAGAGACCCCGGGATACGAATAAACGGAGAGGTTGGGTTCAGGCCCAGGGCAGAGGAACACAAGGGGTAGTACAGGGTGCACTGATGGGGCCAGATGAGGAGTACAGCTACTCCCGGTGGTCTGAGGAAGAGTGCTGACGGTGCCCACGAGAATCTTGCAGTCCCCTGGCCCTCAAAGCGACACCCCCCAACAGACCCCCTATGATTCGAGGAAAGGTGTGTGGGGAGAACTTCCTATTTCTGATTGACACAGGGGCATCTGCCTCCACAATTACTAAATTACCAAGGGGCCTGACCCTCTCGGGCAGGATACTGGAGACTGTGGGATTCTCGGGGAGGGTCGAGGAACAGCCTTACACCGTGCCAGCAACAATAACCATCGGGGAACAAAGGATCTCTCTGCCCCTACTCCTGGCCCCGAAGTGTCCAGTTAACCTGCTGGCGAGGGATGCTCTTACCAAGTTAGGGGTCTGCATCCACTGTTTAACTAAGGGGTTGCGACTCCTCTGGCCTGGGGATCCCTCCCCGGACTTAAGGGGAATGGGACAATTCTTGCTTGCCCCCACTTCAGGGGACTCGCGAGTTACATCTGTAGACATTTACTGGATTCGGCTGTTGTACGCGGTGGAGGGAAGGGGATTGATAGGGGAATTTGAAAACTGGCTCCCATCTATTCCAGGCTCCCAGACATACCTCCCCCCAAAAAACCCCTACCACGTAACGCTAAATTATGTCACCCATTATGACCCTGAGTACGACGACCGCTTCAACGCCCACCTGGGGGATAGAAGGGATATGGTTAAACTCACGTATCTCATCGCCGGGAAGGAAGGGATTGCCGCTGCAGTCAGCCTGCATCCGGACCAGGCAGAGTGGTATCAGTTAAGGGAACAGGCTGCCCCGCATGTCACACTCGCAATAGCACCCGGATCAAAGGCCCGTAACCTGGGACCCATGGTCCTTGCCGCACTACGATGCGAGTACCAAAGAATAGGAGAAGGCCTCGATGAGGTGTCACTGGATGGCTGCTTCCAGAGACGCCCCATCGATGTGCTAGAAGAAGGGGTTTACGAAAAAATGGCGGTGGTCAGGTCCCTCCTTTTGGACAATGTTGACCACTGGAAAGCGGCACAACTGCTGCGTGATATAGACCCCGTCCTCTGGACAGTACACCCACAGGACACTGGCCAACTGGACGGGGCAGTCCACCTGCAGCTGAAACCTTCTGTTAAACGCTGCATCTGGGTGACACAATATCCTCTCACCTTAGAACAGAGGGAAGGGATTCGCACAACAATCAGGGGACTGCTAGAAGTGGGGGTCCTCAGGAAAGTGAAGGGGGGACACTGGAATACGCCAATCCTTCCCGTCTCCAAGGGGATGGGCAAGGGGTGGCGCATGGTCCATGATCTCCGAAGGATAAATGAAGCCACGGAGACTTTAAACCTGAAGGTCCCTGACCCCTACGTTGCACTGCAGGCGCTCACGCCTGCCAGACGTTTTTTCTCTGTCATAGACCTGGCTAACGCTTTCTTCTGCCTTCCACTGCACCCAGAGTGTCAGGAGTGGTTTGCCTTCACCTTCGAGGGAGAGCAGTACACATACAATCGCCTCCCACAGGGGTACAAAGACTCCCCAGGCCTGTTTAGTGCAGCTTTGACCCCTATACTTAAACAGATATCGCTTCCCACCAGCACCACAATCATACAGTATGTCGATGATTTGTTGATTGCCAGTGAAACTGACACCCAAAATTTGGAGGCGGTCCGCACCTTGCTGGACACCCTTGTGGCAGCCGGTTTTAAAGTGAAACGGGAAAAGTGCCAGATAGCCCGAAAATCAGTATCCTTTATGGGACGGATAGTAGGAAAAGGGGGCACCACACTTTCAAGAGCGCACAGAGAAGCAATCCTCTCCTATGGCACCCCTATAACAGTACAGGACATGATGGCCTTCCCGGGGTTATGTGGGTATTCTCGCACCTACGTCCCTGACTTTGTGACTATAACATCCCCACTCAGGGAAATGATCACGGAGGTTGGGGCAAAGAGGCTCAAGAGTCAGTTGCGATGGAACGCGGAGAGAGAGAAATCATTCAAGGAGGTGAAGCAAGCTTTGGGAGCAGCGGCCACGCTAGCGCACCCAGACTATAAGAAAGGTTTCCACCTGGACGTGGCAGAGACTGGGGGGATAGTAAACGCCGTCCTCTACCAAAAGGACCGAGGCTGCAGGAGAGTGCTGGGGTATTACAGCTGCCGTTTAGAGCCCATTGAGACAGGACAGCCAGGCTGTGCCAGATTTGTGGCAGCAGTAACGAAAGCGGTCAACAACACTGACCATCTAGTACTCTGCCATCCCTTGACTATTCACACAGATCACAGCATAGGAGCCTTTCTGGCCTCCAACTCATTCAGCTTTTCAGCTGGGCAGCAGGTTAGAATTGAGAATGCCCTTCTATCACCACACATTACGTTTGCATCCGATAGGGGGAGTACTAGGAATATGATGGTGGGAGTGAATGGGGGATCCTTGAAGCCCCACGACTATGTGGCCAGAGTGGCTGAGGAGAGGAGGATACGTAAGGGGTTGCACACAGAACCCCTGGC
This sequence comes from Chiloscyllium plagiosum, assembly GCF_037043375.1. Lineage (NCBI taxonomy): Eukaryota > Metazoa > Chordata > Chondrichthyes > Orectolobiformes > Hemiscylliidae > Chiloscyllium > Chiloscyllium plagiosum. The sequence continues at coordinate 49,549,503 of NW_028270141.1, forward strand.
CGAGGCAAACTGGGACCTGTACACCGATGGCAGCAGCCGTCGGGAAGCAGGCGGCGTATGAGCCTCGTATGCCGTGGTCAGAGATTCAGGGGGGGTATACGACACCATTGAGTCTGGGGAAATCCCACAGCCTGCATCTGCACAGCTAGCAGAGATTACAGCCCTGACAAGGGCATTAGAACTGAGTGAGGGACACCGAGTTAACACCTTCACTGACTCCAATTATGCATGGACCGCAGTCCACGTAGAGGGCACAGCATGGGTTAGACGTGGTTTTAAAACCAGCACGGGGAGGCCGGTAAAACACGACCGGAGTTTGCGACGGTTGCTCCAGGCAGTGCATCGTCCAAGGGAAGTGGCAATAGTGAAAGTGCAAGGACACTCTGCCTTACATACCAGGGAAGCGCTGGGGAATGATGCAGCTGACAGGGCAGCCAAGCTCGCAGTACAGATGGTCACCCTGAGGTCAGGGACAGACACCCAACAGAGTCCGGGGCCGGGGGAGGGTAGCAGTGATTCCCCTGAGGGGGCGGCTAGGGTTGATGCCATTAGGCATCTGTGTGAGCTGCAGGGACGGGCAAGCAGTGCTGAGGTCAGGGAATGGGAGAATAAAGGCGCAGTCCGACAGTATGTGGAGGTCGAAGGGTCTCAACAGCCCCTTTGGCGATCCCCGGGAGGAGAGGTAGTGGCCCCGAGGGCTCTCCTGCCAACACTTTTCTCTGAAATACATGGGCCAACTCACGTGGGAGTTGCCCAAGTTGTAAGAACCGTCCAAAGCCACTGCTGGGCACCCCGGCTGCGGGAACATATAGAGAACCTGAGGGCTGAGTGCAGGGTGTGTAATGAGTACAACACCAGGAGAGTTCTCCCACACCCGATGTTAAAGTTCCCAACCCCGACAGGGCCGTGGCAGGAAATCTGCATGGACTTTACGGACATGGGGGTCAAATGGAGGACCCCAGAGAAATACAGATACATGCTAGTCGTAGTGGACAGATTCTCCCGGTGGGTGGAGGCAACTCCTACAAAGATGGAGGATGGGGAAGTTGTTGTGAAGTGGCTCACAAAGGAACTGATTCCCCGCTATGGCGTCCCCCGAAAAATCTGCACAGACAATGGGACACATTTTAAAAACGAACATCTTGCCCGGGTGGAGGCTACTCTAGGGATACTTCACCGCTACGGCAGTGTCTACCACCCTGAGAGTCAGGGGTTAGTAGAGAGGGCCAATCGCACGCTTAAAGACAAGATTGCCAAGGTCATGGCAGGGACTGCATTGACGTGGGTGCAGGCACTCCCCCTAGCCTTGCTGTCAATGAGGCAGGAAAGGAGTGGCGATACCTTCCTGACACCCCATGAAATCCTGACAGGTCGCTCCATGCCTGGCCCCCGAACATCACCCCTGTGGGAAACAGATTGGGATACAATGAATCAGGACATGACACAGTACATGCAAGTACTGGGTGAAATGGTCCGGCTAATATCCAACCAGGTTACGGCTGCACGGCCGGACACCCCCGACAGGTCCCGACCCCTTCGAGAGGGGGATAAGGTCTACCTCCGGCAGATGGGCCGTACGACCTGGAACGAGGGGCGGTGGCATGGCCCCTACCCAGTGACGGGGGTCGCTGCCAACACCTTGAGGGTGAACCGGGAGGGGGACAATAACTGGCATCATTTCTCTCACTGCTCCAGGTCAGGAAAGCCTAACACTACTCTGACTCCGGTTGCGGAGGTCGCGCCCGACAAGGAGCTGGAAAATGAGGGAAAGTAACAGGCTCCTGAACTGGCTGGGTTTCTGCCTAGTGGTAAGACTGTCCGTGCAGGTTTCAAGGGATTCATGTGGAGCAATGGTTACCTTACACGCAGACCCCGCGCAGGATAAGACTTTCCAGTTCGATCTGTGTGATGTGATAGACTGTGGGGGGACTGACTCAGAGGAGGGATGGACTGCTTACAGTGTATACATGTGTCCTTGCTCATGCGCCCCCCGCATCTTGCACAAATGCTACGGATATCCGAAAGACATCCATACGCGCCGCATGTGTGCCTCCTGGGATGATGTTTGGTGGGGGCAGGCTTACACCAGCACCCCGATACGAGCAGAATACTTGGACTTTAGCAGAAAACTCTCTCTCAGGAGAGGGCGAGTCTCTGGCTCGCAAGCTCGTAAGAACCCTTTGCTTCTCCGAGTCAAGCCCGGACTCTCCAATCCCATGATCATGACAGGGTGGTCCAGTGACACCTGTTGGGCACGGGGGCACGAATCTGACCAGTCGGGTGCAGCCCGCGCGAAAATCCTCTATTTGGCAATTGGGGTTGCGGTCACGGGGAAAGACCCGGAGGGGATTATCCGAATAAATCTGGGAATGCCTGGTTCTTCCCAGGACCAGCTGGGGGTCCCGTTCGACCGGGATAACCACCCCCCCTGGCCTGTGCCTGGTATAGTTACAGAGTTTGAATCGCGCAAACTGACTAAGCTGGTTGATCCCCGAGAGCAGATCGCACCTGCCACTGGCTACATGGAGACAAATACCTGGCTGGATCGAGTCATCCAGTTTTCACGGCAGGCAGGCCACGACCACTGCTGGGTTTGTGCGGGGGGGCGGCCCGGCCTGATAATGAGTAGGACCCCATTTGAAGACGGCCACATGGGCTGTGCGGTCGAACTAATGTCCGAGACTAACCCTACATTGAAGTGCAGGTCATGGGAACAGTACTTCCCGATGGCACCGGCAAACGTTACCCCTCCTGACTTCGTTGTACACCCGCTAGTAAACTTCACCTGCTTCATCAACCCCACACCACTTACCCGAGGATATCCAGTTGGCAGCGTAGACAGGGCAAGCTGCAGCAGAACCTGGGTGCTTACAGGAAGCCGGGCGGCAGCGCTAACAGTGAGCCGCGCGGACTTGTGGTGGTACTGGGGGGGACGGATTCTGTACAATTGGTTGCCCCTAAATTGGGAAGGGAGCTGTGTCCTGGTCACCCTCAATATCCCGCTCTTCATCTCCCCGCGGGCCCCGGGAGATCACACTCTCCACGAGCCCCCGCCTGGGCTCGCCTCTCTGACCCGACACAGACGGGCTGTTGACCCGCTGTTGGATTTCAAGAATTCGGATGGGGTCTGGATTGATGCTATTGGGCAGGCCAGAAATATCCCCAACGAATACAAGCTGGTGGATGAGATTGCTGCGGGTTTTGAAAGTTTTCCCCTTTTTTCCGCCATTTTCCCGATCACGGTTAATAAAAACGTTAACAGAATCAACCTCCTCCACTACAATATGCAGAGGCTTCCAACCTTACCCGGGATGCAGTTGACGCCATCCATGAACAGCTTGCACAGTCCTCCCTCATGACCTTACAAAATAGGATGGCTTTGGACATGTTACTTGCCGAAAAGGGAGGTGTTTGTGCACTGTTTGGGACCATGTGCTGTACAGCCATATCAAACCACACAGGCCCAGATGGCAAACTCACTAAGACCCTGGTGAAGCTCCGGCCGGATTGCCACTGCCCGGCTCTGTCCTCAGCGGCAACTAGATGGAGGTTGCTGTCCGTTAACTGACTGGAGGTTATCCAGTGGCAGAAGAGTCTCCTCGGGCACGGGTCAGCCTGGCACAGGTGCAATTGCGCTGTGCACTCGGAGGAGATTGCCTCCGACCACATGGCCTGCAGTACATACATCAGACGCCTGGACGGGCCTGCAGGCCTGTGAACCATTCTGGCCGGCGGGAAGGCCGGGGCACAGTACACTGTTCCAATGGTTTTCCGATCGATGGCGTGTACCTGACTGCGGGCAGTATGCCCTTACACTTTCTCGTTTGTTTTAAAAGGAAACATAAGACAAAACACACACCACCGTAGCGAATGGGCATTTACACTTGGGACTTTTTTTTTGGACAGCAGACGTGGCACCCTATGTAGTTTACTTTCCCCCTTCCGGCCCTCTTACGTTCGTTACTGTTTACATGAGTTGGTGTGGCCTCAGTAGAGGCCAAGGGAGGGAATGTTGGGGAGATTTCACTGGGGTGTTTAATGTAGGGCTAGGGAGGGTGACACTTCCAGCCCTGAAATGGTTAACAACAGCCAAGCGAGCTGCTGCAGGCGACTACATGACTGCTGGAGCTTGTAAGGGATATGCATAATGTTAATTAAATCTTGGAGCCTGTAAATACCAGCCAGTATCAATTGCCCCATCGAAACTCGGGATTAATAAAGAAACCGATCAGAATCTGTAACTGTTAGACAAGTGTGAATTGCTCTATCGGAACCTGTAACTATTGAGTGTGAATGGCTCTATTTAAGTCTAAAGTTGATAAGTGTAATTGACAATTTAGTTAAACTGAAACTATTGAAAATGGCTAGCCTGTCAGACGCATAGTAATTCCTTGAAACAATGAACTATTGAATACGGGATCGGAACCGCTCCCGGGGATGGCGGAGCCATTGTCAAGCACAGCAGGAGCTGGACAGGCACTTCGATGCGGCCAATAGGAGGACGGATCCCCAGCGCGCGCAGATGAATGGACCAATGGGGAAGGCGAACTGACCGGGGACTGCAGGCAGCGCGAAGTATAATTGTGTCAAGTTTGAACGGGAAGGGAGAACGCCTTCTCCAACGAATGCATGCTTGTAGATTCGTTGTACCAGTTAAGATTCTGTGAATAAACTGCTGTCTGCGTCTAACCATAGTTGCCAGTGTGAGTCTCTCCTTCCGAAAGAACACGCAAAGACGGGACCCCGCGGGTCCGTCTTAACAAATGTAAATGGTGAATGCAAAGGTCTGAACTGCAGAGGGATCTGCATGTCCTCATGTATGAATTGCAAATTCCCTCATAATCTTACCCGTTTCAATACATCATCTTTCATTCTTCTAACCTTCACTGAGTTATAGGTTCTATCTTCTCAACATTTTCTCATAAAAGAGTAACTTCATCTCAAGAATCAACCTTTGCTGAACTGCTTCCAATTCAAGCACATGATTTCTCACATAAGAAGCCCAAAACTGTGCATTGTACTTCAGGTATGGTCTTATCAATCCATTAAACAGATACAGTCCAGTTTGACAGGAGGAATTTAAAGAACAGAAAATTATTCAAATGGAGGGAGACTTAAGAATGCTGGAATAGAGAGAATCTAGCTTTTCTGGTTCTCGGGTCACAAAGTGTAAGAAGGTAGGCAGTGCAAGTAATTAGGAAGGCAGTGGAATGTTTGTCGTTATTGGAGTATAACAGTGAGGAAATCATACTGTAATATTGAGTACAGGAGTTGGGAGGTCATGTTGCAGCTGTACAGGATATTGGTTAGGCCACTGTTGGAAAATTGCGTGCAATTCTGGTCTCCTTCCTATTGGAAAGATGTTGTGAAACTTGAAAGGGTTCAGAAAAGATTTACAAGGATGTTGCCAGGGTTGGAGGGTTTGAGCTATAGTGAGAGGTTGAACAGGCTATGGGTTGTTTTCCTTGGAATGTCAGGGGCTGAGGGGTGACCTTATAGAGATTTTTAAAATCCTGAGGGGCATGGATAGGATAAATAGACAAAGTCTTTTCCTTGGGGTGGGGGAGTCCAGAACTCGAGGGCATAGAGGGGAAAGATATAAAAGAGACCTAAGGGGCAACTTTTTCATGCAGAGGATGGTACGTGTATGGAATGAGCTGCCAGAGGAAGTGGTGGAATCTGGTACAATTGCAACATTTAAAAGGCATCTGGATGGGTATGAATTGGAGGGATATGGGCCGGGTGCTGGCAGGTGGGACTAGATTGGGTTGGGATATCTGGTCGGCATTGACAAGTTGAAACGTAGGGTCTGTTTCCGTGCTGTACATTTCTGTGACTCTATGACTCTAACTGTTTAATGGATTGATAAGACCGAACCTGAAGTACAATGCACAGTTTTGGGCTTCTTATGTGAGAAATCATGTGCTTGAATTCGAAGCAGTTCAGCAAAGATTTATGTTTGAGAAGTAATTATTCTTTTATAAGAAAATGTTGAGAAGGTAGAACCTATAACGCTGTGACATTTAGAAGAATGAAGTTAAAGATCACACAACACCAGGTTATGGTCCAACAGGTTTAATTGGAAGCACACTAGCTTTCAGAGCACTGCTCCTTCATCAGGTGGTTGTGGAGAAAAGTGATATTATTGAAACATACAGGATTATGAGGGAATTTGCAATTCATACATGAGGACATGCAGATCCTTCCGCAGTTCAGAGCTCTTGCCTTAGTAATCTTTTATTTGGAATCTTACAAATAGATTTTCAAAATCCAAATACACCTGTTCTCCTTCATCTGCCCCTGCTGTACGTGTTATAAATGTAGGTTTCTCTAAGCATCAAACAGATCAGTTCCATATTTTATTGAGAGCAGACTTTTTAAAAGCTGAGTTCAGTTTCAAGCAAAAAAGAATTGGGTTTGAAGCTATTGTGGTATAATGTAAATGCCCCTTTCTCTGAGCCAGAGTCTGGGTTAAGTCCCACTTGCTCCAGAGGTATGTCAGAACACACCTGAACAGGTTGATTACAAAAAATAAGCTGAGTTCTATTGACTCTGGTCAGTATTAGTTATTTGTTTGATTTGGTAGTGGGCTTCCTAAACAAAAAAAAGTGAGTTTTATGGATTATTTAAAGAGTATTATTTAAATAGATGTAAATTATTTCACCCATTGACTTACTTTAACTTAGTTTCCGACCTTGTTTCGTCCCTTTTTTCAAAAGTTCCGCTATTGTTATACTGCCCTTGGTGGGCAGTGTTTGTAATTTGTTAATGTGGGATTGGTCTTCAAAAATAAATCTAAAATAAAAGCTGAATTCTTACCTTCCCTGCAAAACCAATTTGACTGAACGTGATTTCATTGATTTAATTTAATGTATGACTTGAAGGGAGCAAATGTACTGTAGCTAAACTTGCAGACAACACAAAAGTAGGTGGAAAGGTACGTTGTGAGAGGGATACAAACAGTTTATAGAAAGATATCATAGATTAAGTGGAAAAATCATTGGCAAATGGAATATAATGTGGAAAAACATGAAGTTGTTCATTTTGGAAGGAAGAAGAAAAGATTGGAGAATTATTTAAATGTATGTAAATTGCAGAAATCTGCAATACAAAGGGACTTGGGCATCCTTGTGCATGAAACACAGAAAGCTAACACACAGGTGCAGCAGGTAATCAGGAAGGCAAATTGAATGTTAACCCTTAATTCAAGGGGATTGGAGTGTAAGAGTAAGGAAGTCTTCTGCAACTGTACAAGGTACTGGTGAGATCACATCTGGAATACTGTGAGCAGTTTTGGTCCTCTTATTTAACGAAAGATATTATTTCATTGGTGGCAGTTCAGAGAAGGTTCTCTCAAATGATCTCTAGTATGGAGAGATTGTGTTATGAGCAAAGGTTAACCAGGTTGAGACTCTACCCACTGGAATTCAGAAGAATGAGATGTGATCTCATTGACATATGTAAGATTCTTAAAGGGCTTGACAAAGTAAACGCTGAGAGGATTTTTTCCATATGGAAAAATCAAAAATGAGTGCTCAAGGTTTCAGAATTAAGGAGTGCCAATTTAAGACTGAGAGGTTGACAGTCTTTGAAGCTGCCAGCCACAAATTGGGGGCAGACTCCTTGTGTACAATTAAGGTAGAGATAGCTTATTGATTAATAGGAAAATCAAAGATTATGGGGAAATAGCAGGAAAATAGACGTGTCCTTCTAGCTACACAAGAAATAGCTAGTTGATGTGTTGCTATTAATTTTCAAAAATGGATTAGCTTCAGGGAAGGTTCCTTTAGGATAGAAAATACCTAATGTGATTCTGTTATTCAAAACGGGAATGGGGTTGGCACGGGAGGCAGAAAGCAGGCAACTACTGTCCAGTTAGCTTAACATCTGCCATGTAATAGCTTCTAACATTTACTCTGAGGACGTTATAACAGGGCACTTGGATATGTTTAAGGTAATCAGACACAGCCAACATAGTTTTGCCAAAGGGAAATCATGCTTAATTAATTTATTGGAGTTCTTTGAGAAAGTAACTTGAATTGTTAATTATCATCATTGCTGGTCCCTCACAGACAAGGATGACCCTCTTTCTCTCTCAGGGTGGGTTGGTGGGTAGCTGTACAGACTAACATTGCTACCTCAGGCTCTGTTACATTTGGGACATGTGGTGGTAATGGGAAGAGATGGGTGGGGAATTGGTGTGGCAGCGCACTTCTTTCAATGTTTTTGACTGGCTTCCATTTCTACCTAACGGCAAACCTCAAGGTGCTCGGCACCTTCTCGGATGCTCTTCCTCTACTTTGGACGGTCTTGGGCCAGTACTTCCCAAGTGTCTGTGAGAATGCTGCATTTCAACAGCAAGGCCGCAAGAGTATCACTAAAGCACTTCTTCTGTCCATTTGGGGCTTGCCTGCCATTTCAGATCTGGAAATACAGCACCTGCTGAGGGAGTCCCCTGTCAGTCATGCAGGTGATGTGCCCAGACCATTGTAGCCAAAGAAGGGTGGTCAGTGTCTTGAGGCTGGGACTGTTGGCCTTGTCAAGGATGCTGGTGTTGGTGTGTCTTTCTTTCCAGCAAATTTGCAGGATCTTGCGCAGGCAGCATTGGTGCTACTGCTCCAGTGCCTTGAGCTGTCTGCTGTCAGCAGTCCATGTTTCAGAGCTAGATAGGAGGGACGGAATCACCACAACACTGTAAACCATGTTCTTGGTGTCAGATCTGATGTTGTTCTCGAACATCGTTTTCCTCAGGCAGCCAAAGGCTGTGCCAGTGTCGTGGAGGAGATACTGGATGTCTTCATCAATAGCTGCTTTGGCTGACAGGATGCTTACGAGGTGTTGGAAGTGGTCAACATTCTCTAAGCTAATCCATTTTTGAAAATTAATAGCAACATATCAACTAGCTATTTCTTGTGTAGCTAGAAGTACACCTCTACTTTCCTGCCATTTCCCCATACTCCTTGATTTTCCTATTAATCAATAATCTATCTCCACCTTAAATGTACACAAGGACTCTGCCCCCTCCCTGTGGACCTTGATAATCGGAAGTTTGCTCCACAATGCTTGGCCAGGTCTTGAAGATGTTCAGGGTGAAACCTATGCTCTCACATAGCTCCTTGAAAGTGCTGATGATGATTTGGAGTATGTCCTGTGAGATTGCATAAGCATCATCTGTGTACTGCATCTCGAAGACACTGCTTGGGGTGACTTTGGCTTTGAGTTGAAGGTAGCGGAAGTTGAATAATTTCCCATGACCTGTAAGTTAGCTCCACTCCAGCTGAAGTATGTCAGCAGTGAGGTGAAACATTGCAGCAAAGTTGATCAACAATAGTGTTGAGGTGATGACACAGCCCCGCTTGACACTGATCCAAATGGGGAATGGTTCAGTGGTGGAGTCGTTTGTCATTACCACAATTTCCATGTCTTTGTGGAGCAGGTGAAGGGTAGTGACGAACTTTATAGTGTAACCAAAGTGGTGAAGGATGCTTCAAAACACTTCCCAATTGATGGTGTCAAAGGCTTTTGGAAGGTCGAAGAAGACCATATACAGGGATAGGTTCTTTCCTCTGCATTTCTCCTGCAGCTGTCTGATATGTGTGAAAGCTTCGTTTGCACTAGAACATTATTTCAATGAGCTACCACACACTGTAGCACAGAAGAACTATGAAGAGCAGAGAGCAGGGGGAAATCACGTATACAGCATATTCAAAAAGAACGAGTACCCAATTAACACAGTCCGCCGATTTCTCAGCAACAAACCCAAACAAGCAGACAAAATGTGTCGAGAAACCCTAGCCACTCTCCCCTACATCAAAGACATCTTGGAAATGACTGCCAGACTACTCAGATCTCTTGGTATCATGGTAGCCCACAAACCCACCAACACACTAAAACAGCAGCTAATGAACTTGAAACACCCCATACAGACAACAAGCAAAACTAATGTCATTCGCAAAATACCTTGCAAGAACTATAACAAACACTACATTGGACAAACAGGCAGAAAACTAGCCACCAAGACAGATGAACATCAACTAGCCACAAAAAGACATGGCCCACTCTCACTAACATCCTTACATACAGATGAGGAAGGACACCACTTCAACTGGGACAACATATCTGTCCTAGGACAAGCCAAACAAAAACACACATGAGAATTCTCCGAAGCATGGCATTCCAAACAGAACTCTATCAACAAACACATCGACTTGGACCCCATTTATCACCCTCTGAGAAAAAGAACAGGAAATAACATCACCAATCCAAGGAAACCTAAATAGAAAGTGGGTCACTAACACAAGTGCTTCACCAGAGGCTCAGTGATGATGTTACCTGGTATGGTTATGAAATGTCTGGAAATGAACCTTCTAGCTCAGCAAGGAAACTTACATTCAGAATTTAAAATATGCAACATTTGGCTGTGAAATTGATACCTGAGTTGGTTGCTGATTTGACACCAAATCACATTTAACCAATCAATTTAAATTATGCCCCAGGATACTAAAACCCAATCAAGTTTGAATTTATTGTTTAGCCAACATCAAGCCAATGAGATGATCCAATGTTGGGGATATAAAAATGCGGATATTTGAAAATTAGAGGGAGAGCAACTGCCTTTGAGAGAGACCCAAGAAATTAGGAAACACTCTCTAACAAATATATCTTTTCATATGAAACATACACACAGTTAAAAAAAAGACGACCCGGAGAACTAGCAGCCAAACGAGTGAAGTTACAGAAGATGACAGTGGCTCTGTGCTTTTTAAATTAAGTTTATGTAATTTTAATAAGTGTTTTATTGGAACAGTATATTGTTATAGATTTATAGGCAGATAATAAACAGTTAAAAGAAAGAAGGGCTTAGAGTTGTGAATAGTTATTGTTTAATGTTCACTTTTAGAGTTAAAAAATAAATTTATATTATTTTCTTTAAATAGTGGAATTTGGGGAGTTTTCTGTCACTCATATTTTAACAGATTACAAGCAAGGTGAACTTTTCTGGGTGTTTGGTTTAATTAACAGAAGGGTTCACTGCCGTGTCTTAACAAATTTTAATGTCTCTCTGATCCCTTGTTCTGACGATGAGATAATCAAGGATCTCCCAGTGTTTGGAGTGTGAGTGCTGCCACGTTGTCTTGTGTTTGTCCCTTTGGCGGAACAGTGTGTGGGTGATGAGGAAGATGTGTACACGACATTTGGTCAGGAGAAGGGTGCCATTGGAGTTTTGCTTCCCAACTCCCTCTTTCCTGATTACATCACCCCAACAGAGATGTACAGCACTGAAACAGACCCTTCGGTTTAACTTGGCCATGCCAACCAGATATCCTAAATTAATCTCGTCCCATTTTCCAGCACTTAAACCCTGCCTCTTCAAATCCAAATCCAAATGCCTTTTAAATGTTGCAATTGTACCAGCCTCCACCACTCTTCCTCTAGCAGCTCATTCCATACATGGACCAAAGTCTACATGAAAAAGTTGCCCATTAGGTCTCTTTTAAATTTTTCCCCTCTCGCCCTAAACCAATACCATCTAGCTCTGGAGTCATCCAGCCCACGGAAAAACCCTTATCTGTTTATCCTATCCATGCCCCTCATGATTTTATAAACCTCTACAAGGTCACCCCTTAAGCCTCCGATGCTCAAACGAAAACAGCCCAAGCCTATCCAGCCTCTCTATGTAGCTCAAAGGCTGCACTCTTGCCGAATCTGATTTTGAAATCGCCAAGGATGATTAGTTTGTTCACTGCAGGGAGCCATGACAGAGATTGGTCAAAACTGGAATAGAATTTCTCCTTGTCCTCTTCTGCTGCATCAAGCATTGGTGTATATGCACTGAATATCATGATATACTGGTTCCAATCAAGGATGAATTGGAGTGTCATGAGGCATTAGTTTATTCCACAGGGGGAGCCTTTGAGTTGGTGCACTAATTTGTTTTTGGTGGCGTAGCTGATTCCATGGAGTGGCACTCTTCTTCGGTCTTGCCTTCCCAGAGAAAGGTATAGCCATTACCTTGCTTTCTGAGCTGTCCTTCCCCTGCCTGCTGGGTTTCACTTGACACCACACTGTTGGTGTCCCTCTGCATTGCAAACCAATTGTCCAGCCAAGTAACACAATAACTCCTCCCCTTTATACTTAAGGTACAGGTTTGGGGAAATATGTTCAGGAGGAAAAGGTCACTTAGAGAAGACAGGATTTCTAGCAAATATCCTGATTGTCATAGTACAAAGAGATCTCAATGTAAGGAAAGAGGAAGCAATCAGATGTAGCGACTAGGTCACATGGGTAGTAGAGAGACATTTTAGATGAGGAATAAAAATAGAGGGCTATATCATCAGGAGGTGTTTTAGGATGATAAAAGAGGCTAAACTAAGAGAGAATCAAAGAACTGGAAAGAATTTGCAGTATATTCATAAATTGATGATAGGGTCAACCTGCTTTGTCACAACAGTAGATTTTTATGGAGTAGCTCCTACAGATGGCATCTATAAGGCTAAGATAGCCAGAGGCTTTGAGGAATGTTGAGGGTAAGAAATTAGGGAGACTCTTCTTCAGTTGGTTAGATGATTTTGAACATCTTTTCAGCTATTTTAACAATCTCTTCTTGGAAGTCTAACTCTATAGATATCAAAGCAGTGCACCAGCTCGAGAGCGATGTATTCATATAGCACCCAAAAGGAAGCATAAGGAATAGAGGCAAAGCTCTGGAAATTGTTTAAATGCATCTACAGGTCAATCTTGTATGTGTTACTTCTTTAGAAATGGCATTAAAATATAAACCTTTTGGATAACATTATAATATCCTGTGTACAAGGGGATGTTAATGGATTGCATCTCCCTGTGCTGAGTGTACATACACTTAAACAGACTGGATTGCACATTCTTGTGATGGCACACACAGTGGATTGCATGTAGGGTCATAGAGATGTACGGAATGGAAACAAACCCATTGTTTGGACAAGCCCAACTTGTCCATGCCAACTAGATATCCTAACTAACTTTTTTAGGTTTCACAATATGTACAGAATATTTGATATTTTTTAATTTTATTGTTTTTTTGCTGAAAAGATAGATCCGTTGCTTTGACTTTTCACCTTGTGTTCATCAGGATAGCAGCAAGAATGCCAGCACCTCCTTCTCTGTAATATGAACATTTTTCAAGATGTTGCTATCTATTTCCCCAAGTTCTATATCTTCCATATCCTTCTCCACAGTAAACACGGATACAAAATACTCGTTTAGTATCTCCCCCATCTCCTCCAGTTGCACAAAAAGGCAACTTTGCTGATCTTTAAGGGGCCCTATTCACTCCCTAGTTACCCTTTTGTCCTTAATTTTTTAAAATAAAATCCCTTTGAATTCTCCTGAACCCTATTTGCCAAAGCTATCTCATGTCCTCTTTTTTGCCCTCCTGATTTCCCTCTTAAGTATAATGCTACTGCCTTTATACTCTTCGAAGGATTCACTCAATCTCTGCAGTCTATACCAGACATATGCTTCCCTCTTTTTCTTGACCAAAACCTCATTTTCTTTAGTCATCCAGCATTCCCCACATCTACCAAGTTTGCCTTTCATCCTAACAGGAACATACTGTCCCTGGACTCTTGTGATATCGTTTTTGAAGGCTTCCCATCTCACTAGCAAACATCTGCCCGCAATCAGCTTTTGAAAGTTCTTGCCTAATCCAATCAAAATTGGCCTTCTTCCAATTTAAAAGTTCAACTTTTATATCCATTCTATCCTTCTCCATCACTATTTTAAAACTAATAGAACTTTTGATTGCTGGTCCCTAAGTGTTCCCCCATTGGCATGTCAGTCACTGCCCTGCCTTATTTCCCAAGAATAAGTGAAGTTTTGCACCTTCTCTCGTAGGTACATCCACATACTGAATCAGAAAATGTTCTTGTACATACTTAAATTCCTCTCCATCCAAGCCTTTAACACGATGGCAGTCCCAGGCTATGTTTGGAAAATTAAAAACCCCTATAATAACCACCCTATTACTCTTAGAGATAACTGACAAATTTGCTTCTCAATTTACCACTGACTATTAGGGGGATCTATAATACAACCCCAATAAGGTGATCATCCCTTTCTTCTCAGTTCCACCCAAATAACTTCCCTGGACATATTCCCAGACATAATGTTGTCACTAATCAAAACAACACTCCCCCTCTTCTCTTGCCCCCTTTCTAACCTTCCTCTAGCATCTCTCCCCTGGAATATTAAGATGCTAGTCCTGTCCATCCTTGAGCCACATCTCTGTAATTGCTATGATCTCCCAGTCCCATATTCCCAACTATGCCCTAAGTTCATCTGCTTTATCTTTTAAGTCTCTTGAAATAAATGCAGTTTATCAGTCCTACCTCTTTCTCTGCTTTATTCCTGCCTGCCCTGACAGTTTGAGTTGCTCCCTTTCCCAACTGTACCAGTCTCAGAATGAGCTCTTTCCTCATTATCTGTCTGGCTCTCACCATTCCCCATTACTAGTTTAAATCCTCCCGAGTAACTTGAGCAAATCTCCCCACCAGTATATTAGTCAACTTTGAATTCAGGTTCAATCTGTCCTTGTTATACAGGTCATTTCTACCACAGAAGCTTAGGGTTGGACAGGACTGGCAGCTTAATGTTCCAGGATACAAATGCTACAGGAAGGACAGAAAGGGAGGCAAGAGAGAAGGGGGAGTGGCGTTTTTGATAAGGGATAACATAACAACTGTACCAAGGGAGGATATTCCCAGAAAGACATCCATGGAAGTTATTTGGGTGGAACTGAGAAATAAGAAAGGGATGATCACCTTATTGGGATTGTATTATAGACCCCCTAACAGTCAGTAGGAAATTGAGAAACAAATCTGTAAGGAGATCACAGTTATCTGTAAGAACAATAGAGTGGTATTGGTCGGGATTTTAACTTTCCAAACATAGACTGAGACTGCCATAAGGGTTCAGATGGAGACAAATTTGTTAAACTTGTACAAGAAAATTTTCTGAATCTGTATCTTGATGTACATACCAGAGAAGGTGCAAAACTTGACCCACACTTGGGAAATAAGGCAGAGCAGGTGACTGAGGTGTCAGTGGGAAAGCACTTTGGGGCCAGCGACCATAATTCACTTAGTTTTAAAATAGTGATGGAAAAGGATACACCAGATCTAAAAGCTGAAGTTCTAAATTGGAGAAAGGCCAATTTTGACAGTATGAGGCAAGGACTTTCAAAAGCTGATAGGGGGAAGACGTAAAGGTAAAGGGACGCTGGAAACAGTATATTCCAGTTAGGGTGAAAGGAAAGGCTGGTAGGTATAGGGAATGCTGGATGACTAAAGAAATTGAGGGTTTGGTTAAGAAAAAGAAGGAAGCATATGTCAGGTATAGACAGAACTGATCGAGTGAATCTTTAGAAGAGCATAAAGGCAGTAAGAGTAACTTAAGAGGGAAATCAGGAGGGCAAAAAGGGGACGACATAGCTTTGGCAAATAGAGTTAAGGAGAATCCAAAGAGTTATTATAAATACATCAAGGACAAAAGGGTAACTAGGGAGAGAATAAGCCCCCTCAAAGATCAGCAAGGCGGCCTTTGTGTGGAGCCGTGGGAGATGGGGAAGCACTAAACGAGTATTTTGCATCAGTACTTACTGTGGAAAAGGACATATAGAATGTGGGGAAATAGATGTTGACATCTTGAAAAATGTCCACATTACAGAGGAGGAAGTGCTGGATGTCCTGAAATGCATAAAAGTGGATAAATCCCCAGGGCCTTATCAGGTGTACCCTAAATTTCTGTGGAAAACGATTGCTGGGCCTTTTGCAGAGATATTTGTATCATCGATAGTCACAGGTGAGGTGCTAGAAGACTGGAGGTTGGCTAATGTGGTGCCACTGTTTAAGAAGGGTGGTAAGGACAAGCCAGGGAACTATAGGCTGGTGAGCCTGATGTCGGTGGTGGACACGTTGTTCAAAGGAATCCTGAGGGACAGGATGTACGTGTATTTGGAAAGGCAAGGACTGATTAGGGACAGTCAACATGGCTTTGTGTGAGGGACATCATGTCTCACAAACTTTATTGAGTTTTTTGAAGAAGTAACCAAGAGGATTGATGAGGGCAGAATGGTAGATGTGATCTATATGGACTTCAGTAAGGTGTTCGACAAGGTTCCCCATGGGAGATTGGTGAGTGTGGTTAGATCTCATGGAATATAGGGAGACCTAGCCATTTGGATACAGAACTGGCTCAAAGATAGAAGACAGAAGGTAGTGGAGGATGGTTGTTTTTCAGACTGGAGGTCAGTGACCAATGGAGTGCCACAAGGATTGGTGCTGGGTCCACTACTTTTATCATTTATTTAAATGATTGGGATGTGAGCATAAGAGGTATAGTTAGTAATTTTGCAGATGATACCAAAATTGTAGTGGACAGTGAAGGAGGTTACTTCAGATTACAACAGGATCTTGATCAGATAGGCCAATGGGCTGAGGAGTTTAATTTAGATAAATATGAGGTGCTGCATTTTGGAAAAGCAAATCTTAACAGAAGGTAGTGGAGGATGGTTGTTTTTCAGACTGGAGGTCAGTGACCAATGGAGTGCCACAAGGATTGGTGCTGGGTCCAATATAGAGGTTTATAAAATCCTGAGGGGAATGTATAGGGTAAATAGATAAGGTCTTTTCCCTGGGGTGGGGGAGTTCAGAACTAGAGGGCATAGGTTTAGGGTGAGAGGGGAAAGAAATAAAAGAGACCTAAGGGGCAACTTTTTCACGTAGAGTGTGGTTCATGTGTGGAATAGGCTGTCAGAGGAAGTGGTGGAGGCTAGTGCAATTGCAACAGTTAAAAGGCATCTGGATGGGTATATGAATAGGAAGGGTTTGGAGGGATATGGGCCGGGT
The DNA here is from genome assembly GCF_037043375.1 of Chiloscyllium plagiosum. NCBI lineage: Eukaryota > Metazoa > Chordata > Chondrichthyes > Orectolobiformes > Hemiscylliidae > Chiloscyllium > Chiloscyllium plagiosum. The sequence goes on from NW_028270141.1 coordinate 49,566,386, forward strand.
CCTGGCAGGTGGGATTAGATTGGATTGTGATATCTGCTCCGCATGATGAATTGGACTGAAGGGTCTGCTTCTGTGCTTTACATCTCTATGACTCTCAGAGATTCCAATGATCCAAATATGGGAATTCTTCATCCCTGCATTAGCTCCACAGCCAAGCATTCATCTGTTCTATCCTCCTATTCCTACCCTCATTAGATCATGACACAGGAAGTAATCCAGATGTTACTACACCCGAGCACCTCCTTTTTAAATTCCTGCCTAACTTCCTATAGGATCTCCTCAGAATCTCATCCTTTTCTCTTTATGTCATTAATTTCAATGTGTACAATGAAATCCTGCTGGTCCCTTGCCCCTTTGAGAACATTCTGCACTTTCTCCAAGATATCTTTGATCCTGGCACCCGGGAAGCAACACATCATTCTGATTTCTCACCGTCGAGCACCGAAATGTCTGACTAGAGAGCTCCTATCACAACCGACTGTTTGGAACCTGCCATACCCCTCGTTACATTAGAGCCAGTCTCAGTACCAGAAACCTCGCTGTTGGTGCTACATTCCCCTTACATTTTCCAAAACAGCATACTGGTTTGAGATGGGGATAGCCGTAGAAGACTCCTGCATGACCTGCCTCCCTCTCCTGCTTTCTTGGTAGTAACCCATCTACCTGACTGTATTTGTGGTTTTACTCCCTGCGTACAGCAGCTATCCATTATACCCCGGCTTCTGTAAATTCTTCATTGCCTTTGACTGCTGCTCCAACCAATCCATGCTATCCGATAACCATACTTCCTGCAGACATAATCATCAGTAAAATGGAAACTCTCCCTTATCTCCCATATTCAACAGGAAGAACACATCACTCTACTGAAGACCATCTTCACACCTTAACTATCTACAGACCCCGAACAGTCTTACTACTCTAAAAGGGTCTGCTCCAAGCTAACTTAGTACCTATGTTTATTTTTAAAGTTTAATCATGAGACAGATCTGAATAAAGCATACAATCAAAAAAGAACCCACTCTCTTCACTATTGTAGCTTTACACCATTTTCTCCAAGGTCAGCCATGGAATTTATTGTTGCACTGGGTATACATTCTCACACTAGATTGCACCTTCATGTACTGGGTGCACACATTGTATTGCAGATAATTGCAATGGGTGTACACCCAGGATTGCATCTCCCTGAATTGGGTGTACCTACTGCACTGCGCGTGCCTGCAATGTGTGCACATTCAAGATTGCAGATTGTTGCAATGGGTGCACACACTGACAGCATCTCTCTGCTCTGGGTATATACACACACACACACGATGCCTTCCTGTACTGGGTGCATACACACTGTATTGAATCTCACCGTACTAGGTGCCCACACATTGTACTCAATGCCCTGCACAGGATGCACACAAAATTGATTGCACCTCTCTGCAATAAGTGCACATTCACTGGAATGAATCTCCTAGTTCTGGGTGCACACATACATAATAGATTGCTCGTCTTGCATCAGGTACACATGCAGGATTCTCCTCCTTACACTAGGGGCACACACACACAGTAGTTTGTATTTTCCCACATCAGTGCGCACACACTTGATTGCCATTTACCTCACATGGTGCACACAAGCAAAATTGCCCCTCTTACACTGGGTGCCCAGTGGCCCTCTTGCACAGGATGAAATAAACAATGTAGCCACCTTTTGCATTGGGCGCACACACACAGGATTGCCCTCGCACACACACACAAATTGCCCTGTTGCACTGGATGCAGACACACCCACCCCACAGAATGGCTCTTCTTGCACTGGATGCACATGCACATATAAAGGACTGCCATTTTTGCATTGGGTTTGCATGCACATGTGCACACACATACACACCGCGTGCACACAGAACCACAGGATTGTCTCTCTCACACTGGGCATATGTCCCTTCTTCTAGTAGGAGCAACTCCACACACAGAATTGTCCCTTTGCATTCATTTCATAAACACTGGATTGCCCCTGTTTCATAAGGTGCACACGCACGCGCTCACACACACACAAAGGATTGCACTATTATAGCAGGTGGACACACGCACACACAGAATTTACCCTCTTGCACTTGGTGCAGACACACACACAGGTGCACACAGGAGTGATCCTCTTGCACAGGGTGCACACACATACACAGGATGTCTCCTCTTGCACTGGGTGCGAACACACACAACATACTTGATGTACACACACACACATTTTGGATATACACACTAGTTACACACACTTGGTGTTCAACACACAGACAAGATATACACACTAGTTACACATACTAGGTATACACCCAGGTCATCCACAGCCTCATCAACTCTGGGGATCTCTCACCCACAGCCTCCAACCTCAAAGTCTGAGAACTCCGCACCTCCTGATTCTACCTTCTCCCCAAGATTCATAAACCTGACTACCCTGGTCAACCCATTGTCTCGCTGGCTCCTGCCCCACCGAATTCATCTCTACATATGTTGGCACCATCTTGTCCCCCTTAGTCCAGGAACTTCCCACCCACATCTGCGACACCACCCACACCCTTCACCTTCTCCAAGACATTTGTTTCCCTGACCCCTAACGCTGTATCTTCATCCAGTCCCTGTACACACCTATCTGCCATGAAGAAGGCCTCCAAGCCCTCTGTTTCTTCCTCTCACGCCAACCCAACCAGTACCCCTCCACTCACGCACTCATTCGCCTGGGTTAATTGGTCCTCACCCTCAACAACTTCTAGTCCCCCCACTTCCTCCAAACCAAAGGGGTAGCCATAGGCAATCGCGTGGGCCCCAGCTATGCCTGCATCTTTGTCGGGTACATGGAACAGTCCATCTTCGACAGCTATACCGGCACCATTCCCCACCTTTTCCTCTGCTACATCGATGACTGTATTGGTGCTACTTTGTGCTCCCATGAGGAGGTTGTACAGTTCATCAAATTCACCAACACGTTCCACCCTGACCTCAAATTCACCTGGAACATCTGGGACACCTCCCCTCCCCTCATGAACCTCTCCATCTCCATCTTGTGACCGACTAACCACAGACATCTACTACAAACCTACCGACTCTCACAGCTATCTGGACAACACCTTCTCCCACCCTGCCTCCTGTAAAAATGCCATCCCTTATTCCTAATTCCTCTGCTGCATCTGCTCCCAGGAGGTCCAATTCCACCACAGAACATCCTAAATGCCCTCCTTCTTCAAAGACTGCCACGTGGTCGACAATGCCTTCCAGCACTTCTAGCACCTGCGCCCTTGAACCCCACCCCCTCCAATCACACCAAGGACAGAATCCCCCTGGTCCTCACCTTCCACCCCACCAACCATCAGATATATTGCATCATCCTCCGCCACCTCCACCACCTACAAACAGACCCCACCACTCGGGATATATTTCCCTCCCCACCCCTACCTGCATTTCAGAGAGACCATTTCCTCCATGACTCCATTGTCAGATCCACACCCCCCACCAGCCCACACCCCAATCCCAGCACCTTCACCTGCCAATACAAGTGCAAAACCTGCGCACATTCACCTCCTCCCTCTCACCTCCATCCAAAGCCCCAAAGGATCCTTCCACATCTGACAGGAACTTACCTATACTTCCACACACATCATTTGCTGTATCCATAGCACCTGACGTACTCTCCTCTACATCAGGGAGACAGGACACTAACTTGTGGAACATTTCAGCGAACATCTCTAAGACACCCATACGAACCCTCAACCCCATTGCCTCATGGCCAAACACTTTAACTTCCCCTCCCAATCCATCAAGGTCCTGGGCCTCCTCCATCACCAAACCCTAACCACCTGATGCCTGGAGGAAGAACGCCTCGTCTTCTGTCTTGGGACCTTGCAACCACATGGGATCAAAGTGAATTTCACCAATTTCTTCATTCCCCTCCCCCCACCTTATCCCAATCCCAAGCCTCCAATTCGGCATTGCCCTCTAAACCTGTCAGTCTTCCTTCCCACCTATCTGCTCAACCCTTCTCTCTGACCTATCACTTTTCCCCCCAAACCTTCTTCTACCGATCACATTCCCAGCTACCTCCCCCCCCCCCAGCCCCACACCCCTCCAATTTATCTCTCAGCCCCCCTGGCCCACAAGCCTCATTCCTAATGAAGGGTTTTTGACCAAAATGTCAAACTCTCCCGCTTCTCAGATGCTGCCTGACCTACTGTGCTTTTCCAGTGCCACACTCTCAACTCTGATCTCCAGCATCTGCAGTCCTCACTTTCTCCTAGTTACAAGCATACAGGGTATACATACTAGTTACACACAATTGGTGAACACACACACACACTTAGTGTACACACATACAAGATACACACACAGAGTACACACACTTGGTGTACACATATACAGGATATACACACTAGTTACATACACTTAGTGTACACACATACAAGATGTACACACAGTATATACACATGTAGGATATACACACACACTTGGTGTACACACATACAGAATATACACACTAGTTACACACACTTGGTGCAACAGGACTATCACCCTGTCGCGCTTACACCCATCATCATGAAGTGCTTTGAGAAGCCCATGATGAAGTATATTAAGACCCTGCTGCACCCCGTCACTGGCCACCCTGCAGTTCGAGTAATGACCCAACCACTCAACAGATTATGCCATTTCCACCACCCTCCAACTGGCCCTCACCCACCTGGCGAAGAAGGACACCTACGTCAGACCACTGTTCATAAACTTCAGTTCTACATTTAACACTATCATTCCTCCGCACTTGATTGGAAAGCTGAGTCTGCTGGGCCTAAATACCTCCCTTTGTAACTGGATCCTGGACTTCCTGACTAAGAAACCTCAGTTAGTCCAGATTGGGAACAGCATCTCCAACACCTCACACTGAGCATGCTCCCCAGGGGTGCTCAGTGGACTGTGTGCTCAGTCCACTGCTGTTCACCTGCTGACACAAGACTGTGGAGCAATGTATAGGTCAAATCATGTCATCAATATTGCTGATGATACGACTGTAGTGGGTGTTATCAGCAGGAACAACGAGTCAGCACGCAGAGGTGCAGCGGCTAACGGACTGGTGCAGAACCAACAACCTGTCTCTGAACATAGCCAAGATGAAAGAGATGGTTGTTGATTTCAGGAGGGCACAGAGCGACCACTCTCCGTTGGACATCGATGGCCAAGAGCATCAAATTTCATACCATACATCTTGCGGAGAATCTCACCTGGCCCGTCAACATCAGGTCCATAGCCAAGAAAGCCCAGCAGCATCTCTAATTTCTGCGCAGGCTGAGGAAAGTCCACCTCCTACCCCCCAATCCTCACCAAATTCTACAGAGGGTTTATCGAGACTACCCCTACCAGCTGCATCACTGCCTAGTTCAGGAATTGCACTATCTTGGATCGTAAGACCCTAAAACTAATAGTGACGACAGCTGCGAAGATCATCGGGGTCTCTCTTCCCTCCGTTACAGACATTTACACCACACGCTGCATCCGAAAGGCAGAGTAGTTTGGAAGACCCCACACATCCCTCAAACTCGTCTCCCTCCTGCCATCTGGCAGAAGATACCAGAGTATTCGGTCTCTCACAGTCAGAGTGTGCAACAATTTCTTCCCCCAAGCCAGCAGGGTCCTTAACACAGTATGATTGGTCTCTTTCCCATCTAAAATTCTTTGTACAACTTCGAATTGCTGCTAGAAAAGTGTCTATTATTTATCATTCTTCTATTACACTGTAACTTGCGCGTTTTGCACTTTTTATGCTCTTTGTGCTATATACGATTGTGTAGTCTGTGCTGTCCAATTTGTATGCTTCACTTGACGTATACACATACAGGATATACACACTAGTTACACACACTTGGTGTTCACACACACACATTGTGTACACGAGTTAGACAAACTTGGTGTTCGCATATATAGGATATACACACACATGGTGTACACACATACAGGGTGTTTAGACACACGAGTTAGAATTAATTGGTGTTCACACATACAGGGTATACACACTAGTTAAACACACTTGGTGTTCATACATACAAGGTATTCACACACACAGGATACATATGCTTAGTGTACGCACACAGGACATACACACTGGTTACAAATACTAGTTAAACACATGGTACACACACATACGGGATGTTTACACACACTAGTTAAACACAGTTGGTGTTCACACACACACAGGATATACAACACGAGTTAGGCACACTGGGTGTACCCCATACAGGATATACACACTAGTTTGGCACACGGTGTAGACACAAAAAAGGATATACACCCTAGTTAGGCACACTTGGTATACACACATACAGGACATACATGCACTTGATGTACACACATGGTGTTTACACACATTAGCTAGATACAGTTGGTGTACACAGGGTATACACACTAGTTATCTGACTTGGTGTTCACATACAGGGTGTTCTTGCACAAATACAGGATACACACACACAGTATACACAGATTTACCCTTTCCCTCCTCTCTCACTCCCTCCCCCCCCCGAGGGGGCCAAGCCTGTCCACGTGACCGCAGAAGACGGTTTGTTTTCCCCTCCCCCTCCCCAATGGCGGTGATGGCGATGAGGATTAGGAGGTGCGGCCAGGCCAGGCTCGGTGCGGGCCGAGGGAGAGGTTAGAGCTACACTGTCTGATAGACGCAGTCTCGGTCCGCTGGAGGAGCATCTCGGTGAGCAGCCTTGCTTTTTATAGTGCGGGGAGAACCAGGACGGCCCGGTCCCATCTCGTCAGCCCGGACCCCGGCGGTGGGAGCTGGATCGCACTCTGTCACCTCCCCCCCCCCCCAATCTCCAAAACCAGGGTCGTCGTTGAGCTGCCCCCTAGGCCCCGACGCTTCCCGCTCGCCGCAGCGACCCAGGCTCCGGAGTAGGCCTCGGGGCCGGGGCTGCGGCCGCGCCGCTTGCATGTGAGCTGGTCGGTGAGGCGTACAGGAAAGGAAGGGCCCCGGGCTCTCCCTGCACCAGGACAGCTCCCTGTGACCCTGGGGAGGACGATGAGGGGGTGTGATGGTAGAGGAGTGGGTTGGGGGGTGGGGCGGGGGTAAGTGAGTGCAGGACCCAAGGAGTCTGGGGAAGAATTGGAAGGAGGGGATCCCAAAGAGGGTCTGGTGTCAAGGAGGGGGATGGGGTCTGGGAGAGGAAGCACGGCGATAAAGGTCTTTCGGGGTGGGAGAACAGGGAAGGGGGTGTGTGACTGGCATGCGAAAGGGTGGTCAGTTGGTCTGGATACAGAATTGGTGCTTACACCGGGTGGCTGGAAGTCAGATGGTTGAGAGTGAGTCTTAGGATCTGGTTGGAGTGGTTAAGGTCTGGGTCCCGGGCAGGCCAGGAGTTTCAGGAGGAGATCTCGTGTCAGATCAGGATTCTGGGGCTAAGGCAGCAGTGTAAGGATGGCCTTAGGAGCAGATGTGGGTTGAGGAAGCTGTTTAGGGTTTGGAGATTGGTTATGAGGTGATTTGGGGCTGGGGGTTGTGGAAGGATGAGTTCTGAGGCAGGAAATTGAGGTTATGAGGATGTCAGGGTAGACTAGAGGGCTGAGTGTGTTAGAGGCAGGAGTGGGGTTGAAGATGGGTGAGGGGTAATGAGTACTTGGCATAGGTGTAGTGGAGAAATAATTTTGCAGGTGAGTGGTAATGGATGAAGGGAGGTGGATTGTCCATGCATTGTGTTTTCACATGAACAGGATCTGTTCAAGCTGTACCTTGCTTATAACTTCATCCTTAAGTTTGTGAACTTGCTTGTTGATGGTTAGCTTTTATTTTGAGAACAGTGGATATAGTGAATGATCAGGTAAAAACAATGACTGCAGATGCTGGAAACCAGATTCTAGATTAGTGGTGCTGGAAGAGCACAGCAGTTCAGGCAGCATCCGAGGATGAGTAAAATCGACGTTTCGGGCAAAAGCCCTTCATCCTCGGATGCTGCCTGAACTGCTGTGCTCTTCCAGTACCACTAATCCAGAAAATAGTGAATGATCAGTTGTATCAATCTGTACAATTTCTTGGAGTTTATTACCTAGGTTGTTTTTATCCAAGGTATTATTAGGAAGGCAATGATGTTGGATGCCTTCTTACTTAATTGATTTATTGATAAAAATGGGGTGTTTACCAGACAGGTTTCTGCAGTTGTAAAGCTTTTTCAGATTTACAAGTTGTTGCCACTTTATAGAACATGTTTCTGGAGCCATTTGTGATATATGTATTCAGGATTTCCAGTAGGTGTATTATTCAATAATTATGCTTCTTTATCACTGTCAATTTTTTTTTACCAGCTGGTTCTGGTTGCTGGGCTGCTAGGTATCTCAATACCTGTGACCTTCTGACATGTTCAAATCTGTTGCTTTGTCTTGTGTATTTCATGGCATTGTAAAAGCAGACTGATAATGATCATAACCAAACTGTCTAGTTTGATTTTTATCCAGACCTGCTTGGTTGTAAAGTTTTCAATTTTACTCTGGATGCTTGTGGAGGAAGAGCATATGTAAACATCGTTTTTTTTTAGATTAGATTCTGGACAGTATGGAAACAGGCCATTTGGCTCAACAAGTCCACACCGACCCTCCGAAGAGTAACCCGACCAGACTCATTCCCCTACCCTATATTTACCCCTGACTAATGCACTTAGCACTACAGGCAATTTAGCATGGCTAATTCACCTGACCTGCACATCTTTGGATTGTGGGAGGAAACCGGAGCACCTGGAGGAAACCCACGAGAATGTGCAAACTCCACACACAGTCGCCCAAGGTTATTGCATGTGCAGGCAGATAAAGTAATAAATAGCTTTTGGGGAAGAGGGTTTAAATTGGTTTAGTGTTAGGCACAGAGTACTTTGTCAACAATGGACATTGAAGATTTTAGATTTAGATTGGATTAGATTCCCTACAGTGTGGAAACAGGCCCTTTGGCCCAACGAGTCCACACCGACCCTCTGAAAAGTAACCCACCCAGACCCATTTCCCTCTGATTTAACACTCGGGCAATTTAGCATGGGCAATTCACCTGACCTGCACATCTTTTGGATTGTGGGAGGAAACTGGAGCACCCAGAGGAAACCCACGCAGACACGGGGAGAATGTGCAAACTCCACACAGTCGCCCAAGGCTGGAATCGAACCCAGGTCCCTGGCATTGTGAAGCAACAGTGTTAAATTTAATAATTGGGGAGCTTGGATATGGTGAATGATGAAATTAAGTTCTTTTGACTGAATGAGCTGAGAGCTTCAGAGAAGTTTTGAGTTAAAGTTTGGAGTGGTAAAGGTAGTGTCAGTTGCATCATATTGCAAGTTTTGATAATTGTTTGAAACACAGAACTAAGGAAGGACAGTAGGATTTTAAATTATTATGAGTGAACATAAACATGGTGGGCTAAATGGCTTTGTATGCTGTTATCCCATTTGCACAGATGGAAAGGACTTTTTCTTAGGGTTTGCTTGAAGGACTGCATATTTTGGCGCCTTTGACTCAGTGATTCCAAGGGTATCGTGTTGAATTGAGTGATGTCCACGTATAGCAAATTTTAAGTTTGTTATTTTATCAAAAGTATTTTTGAAAATCAAATGATAAGAAATGGTGATTTAAACCTTTCAAACCAATAAGTGGTGCATTAGAGGAAATCTGTAGTTGTGCTAAAATCTGATAGGACGCCAAGTATTTTCTTTGCCATGAGACACTTTTCACTGAAACGAGCTTACTCTTTGGTACAGTGTCAGGACTGGAGCGGCATAGTTATGAGTGCTGATAGCATGCAGTTGTTTGCTATTCAAAACCAACATTTTGCTTCAGGAAGTCTTGGTGTGACAATACTTTGAAAACATTAGGGAAAGCAAGAAGCATCAATATACAATTTTGTTAATGCTGGTAAATTTGGGATAATGGAAATAATTTATTCAAGATGAATGAGTGGTTTGCCTTGTTATTTGGCTTTTAAAAGAATCTTTGATTCATATTTTAAAGCACGCATTTACTTTTTCATACGACATTTCATTTCCTTCATTCTTAAGTGGTTAAAGAGGAGAATAGTAGCAAGGCACAGAGGTCAATGCATGTTCAAACTTCATGTTCCTGAGATTTGCCCCATGTATAAATTTAGTTACATATAAACATGAGAAAATTGACAACTGTAGAGTGCTGCAGCTTTGAATTACTCCAACTTATGTAACAGTTTGGGAGATCTTGTGGCACAGTAGTTGGCATCCCAATCTCTGGGCCAGGTTCTCCAGGTTTGAGTTCCACACTAGGACCTGACCATGGAAAATGCATTTGTAATGAGGCCAGTAGGTTGAATGCTTACTAGCAAATATTTATCAATACACTTGATGGCAGATGGTAAGACCAATTGAGTTTCCTGATTGGCCATCTGCTGAAGATCTCCAGCATCTGCAGCCCTAACTTTCTCCTAGTATATAGAACAGTACAGCCCAGGAATGGGCTATTCGGCGCACAATGTGCTGTACATAATGTCAAATTAAATAAATGTCTGTGGTCAGCAAAGTTTTGGAAAGAATTCTGAGGGATAGGATTTGTGGCTATTTAGCAAAAAGTGTAGTGTGATTAAAGGCAGTCAGCATGGTTTTGTGAGGGGCAAGTCATGCCTCACAAATCTTATTGAGTTCTTTGAGGAGGTGACAAGACAGGTCGAGCAGTAGATGTGTATAAGGACTTGAGCAAGGTATTTGATAAGGTTCCCCATGGTAGGCTCATTCATAGAGTAAGAAAGTATGGGATACAGGGAGATTTGGCTATCTGGGTTCAAAGTTGCTTGGCTGACAGAGGCAGAGAGTGATTGTAGGTGGAATATATTCTGCCTGGAGGACATTGTTGAGTGGGATCCCGCAGGGCTCTGTTCTTGGGCCTCTGCCCTTTGAAGTTTTTATAAATGACTTGGATGAGGAGGTTGAGGGGTGGCTTAGTAAATTTGCAGATGACACAAAGGTTGGAGGTGCTGTTGATAGTATCGAGGGCTATTGCAGGCTGCAGCGCGACATAGACAGGATGCAGAGCTGGGCTGAGAAATGGCAGGCGGAGTTCAACCTGGATAAATGCGAAGTGATGCATTTTGGAAGGTCAAACTCGAATGCTGAATATAGGATTAAAGACAGGATTGTTGGCAGTGTGGAGGAACAGAGAAATCTGGGTGTGCAAGTACATAGATCCCTCAAAGTTGCCACCTAAGTGGATAGGGTTGTTAAGAAAGCATATGATGTTTTGGCTTTCATTAACAGGGGGATCGAGTTTTAAGAGCCGCAAGGTTTTGCTACAGCTCTACAAGCCCCTGGTGAGACCACACTTGGAATATTGTGTCCAGTTCTGGTCGCCCTACTATAGGAAAGAAACATAGGCTTTGGAGAGGGTGCATAGAAGGTTTACCAGGATGCTGCCTGGACTGGAGGGCTTGCCTTATGAAGAAAGGTTGAATAAGCTGGGACTTTTCTCTCTGGAGAGAAGGAGGAAGAGAGGAGACCTGATCGAGGTATATAAGATAATGAGTGGAATAGATAGAGTCAATAGCCAGAGACTTTTTCCCCAGGGCAGGATTGACTGGTACAAGGGGTCATAGTTTTAAGATATTAAGAGAAAGGTATAGAGGAGACATCAGAGGTAGGTTCTTTACACACAGTTGTGAATGCATGGAATGCATTGCCAGCGGTAGTGGTGGAAGTAGAGTCATTGGGGACATTTAAGCGACTGCTGGATATGCACATGAATAGCAGTGAGTTGAGGGGTGCGTAGGTTAAGTTATTATATTTTACATTGGGATTAAACCTCAGCACAACATTGTGGACCAAAGTGCCTGTCCTGTGCTGTACTGTTCTATGTTCTATACAGGTTGTTCTGCTTTAACCCGAGTTTCATTGATGCAAAATTGCAATAACACGATTGACGAACTGGGGACACTTTCTAAAGCACACCCTTTTAAAGCATGTCTTGGTTATAATGTGGTTCCTGCCCCATTAGATTATATGGTGCTCCTATACATAATTTTTTATAACATGAGATTGCACAGGAATGGAACTATCACATTATAGCAGAACCGACAAATCCTTTCTGCCTGCCCTTGGTCCGTATCCCTCCATTTCTTGCATATTCATGTACTTATCTAAATGTCCCTTAGATGCCCCTATTTGTCTGTCTCCACCACCACCTCTGGCAGTGCATTCCAGACCACCAACTGTTAAAAGTACCTATTCGAGATGGCTCAGGGAATCCTAATGGACTCTACCTATAGGCCTCTTTTGGTTCGTCCCGGAGATCATACTCTGTGGCAGTCTGGAATTGCCTTTTATTTACCAATGGCATCAATGTCACACTATAGCATAGGTACCTCCAAGCCAGGCTTGATCTAAGCTTTTATAAACTGTTAGCAGAGTAGTGGCGCCAGTTCTTACTCCTAAGAGCTCTCTCAAGCTATTCCCCTTATTGCTGCAAACAAGCGGTCTTTATACAGAAATTGGTACTGAGATTACAAAAACACCACATGTCCTTAATCAGATAAGCAGCAATAAAATGGCAAAAGTTTGTAGAGGAAGAGGAACTAATTGACAGGTTAAGCTTGACTAATTAAGATTAGAGTGGGTGTCCTTCTGAACATATGTTCCCCCCCTCCCCGGTCAAGCGCTTTCCTGCATATCCTGTAGCAGATGTGTCACATCTAAGGCTACAGGCTTTCTCAGTACCACTCTGTTTAAAAAAATCTTGCCCTTCATATCTCCTTTGAACTTCTCCCTCACCTTAAATACATGCCCCCTCTTATTAAATGCTTCAATTCTAAGAAAAAGATTCTGACCATCAACCCTACCTATGCATCTCATAATTTTATAGACTGCTATCAAGTCTCCCCACAGCTTCTGCTGCTCCAGAGTAAACATTGAGTTTTTCTAGCTTCCCCTTTTAGCTCATATACTCTAATCCAGGAAGCATCCTGGTACAATTCTTCTGCATTCTCTCCAAAGCCTACACATCCTCTTGTAATGTGGTGACCAAAGTCTTATAAAGCTGCAACATGACATGCTGACTCTTGTACTCAGTTCCCTGACCAACAAAGGCAAGCATGCCATATACCTCCTTTACCATCCTATCTACTTATGTGACCACCTTTGGGGAGCTGTGATCTTGAACCCTAAGATCCCTTTGTATGTCAGTGCTGTGCAGGGTCCTGCCATTAACTGCATACTTTTCCTTAACATGTAATCTCCCAAAGTGCAGTACCTCACATTTACCCAGATTAAACTCGATCTGTCATTTCTCTGTGCGTAACTGCAACTGATCTAGATTCTGCTGTATCCTTTGACAATTTTCTACACTATCCACAACTTCACTGATCTTTGGTTGCCTGCAAACTTACTAACCCACTCATCTACATTTTCATCCAAGTCATTTACATGTAAGACCATAAGACATAGGAACAGAAGTTAGGCTATTCAGCCCATTGAATCTGCTCTGCCATTCAATCATGGCACATAAGTTTCTCAACCTCATTCTTCTGCTTTCTCTCCTTGATATATTACAAACAGCAGAGATTCTACTATGGATCCCTGCGGAACACCACTAGCCACACACTGCAACCAGAAACGCACCCTTCTATCACGACCCTCTGCCTTTTATGTGCAAGCAAACTCGGAGTCCATGCATCCAAGTGATCATGTATCCAATGCATCTTAATCTTCTGGATGAGTTTACTATAGCGACCTTGTCAAAAGTCTTACTAAAATCCATGTAGGCAACATCTACTGCTCTACCCTCATTGATCATCTTCGTCACCTCTTCAAAAATATCAGTTGAGACTTGCCCCACACAAAGTCATGCTGACTGTCCGTAATCAGACTGTGCGTAAATCCTACAGCTAAGAATGCTCTCTAATAGCTTCTCAACCACAAATGTGAGAATACTTGGCCTTTAGTTTCCTGAATTATCTCTATTTCTTGAACAAAGGAACAACATTAGCTACTCCAGTGGCTTGGAAGGATACAACGATCTTGATCAAGGCCCCAGAAATCACCTCTGTTACCCCTCTCCATAACCTGGAGTAGATGCTATCAGGCCCTGGGGATTTATCCACCTTAATCATCTTCAAGCAAGCCAACACCACTTCTTTCTTGATCTCAAAACGCTCTCTCATATTAGTATGCCCCACATTAATCTCGCTATCCTCCATATCCTTCTCCTGGATGAATACCGATACAAAATGCGGTCACGGATAGGAGCGTGAAGAAGGTTTTGGATGTAGGTTTGCTCGCTGAGCTGGAAGGTTCATTTCCAGATGTTTCGTTACCCTACTAGGTAACATCTTCAGTGGGCCTCAGGCGAAGCAATGCTGAAAATTCCTGCTTTCTATTTATATGTTTGGGTTTATTTGGGTTGGTGATGTCATTTCCTGTGGTGATGTTATTTACTGTGCTGAAGTAATTTCCTGTTTGTTTTCTCAGGGGGTGGTCGATGGGGTCTACCTCAATGTGTTTGTTAATAAAGTTCCGGTTGGAATGCCATGTTTCCAGGAATTCTCGAGTGTGTCTTTGTTTGGCTTGTCCTAGGATGGATGTATTGTCTTAGTCTATATAAATCTTCTCAAAAGAAGGTATTTGGTATGCTTTCCTTTATTGGTCAGAGCATCAAGTTTAGGAGTTGATAGGTCATGTTGTCCTCCTGTTTTCCCTCCTCAGTAGAAGCAAAATGCTTAGAGACAGTGTAGTTTTACGGTTTGTGCGAAGATTTGTAGCTCGGGTGCTCGTTGTTGTGGTTCTGTTCGCCGAGCTGGAAGTTTTTGTTGCAAACGTTTCGTCCCCTGGCTAGGCGACATCATCAGTGCTTGGGAGCCTCCTGCGAAGCGCTTCTTTGATGTTTCCTCCGGTGTTTATAGTGGTCTGTCCCTGCCGCTTTCAGTTGTCAGTTTCAGCTGTCCGCTGTAGTGGTTGGTATATTGGGTCCAGGTCGATGTGTTTGTTGATGGAGTTTGTGGATGAATGCCATGCCTCTAGGAATTCCCTGGCTGTTCTCTGTCTGGCTTGCCCCCATTCCTAGAGGCTCCTAAGCACTGATGATGTCGCCTAGCCAGGGGACGAAACGTTTGCAACAAAAACTTCCAGCTCGGCGAACAGAACCACAACAGTGTAGTTTTACCTCCTTCATCTTTATTCCAGGTCCTGGAGGGAGAGAGAACGATTGCCCACGTGCACAAAGACAGGAGTTCATGGTCTTCTCTAGAACAGTAGTTTCTCAATGAACTATATAGTCATTTTACAGGGAGGAGCATCCAGATAAGGTAACATACATATTAACTGGGTGACTGTGTTACAATTAATGATTATCAACAGTAAAGGTTAAGCCATCTGCTGTTACACAACGAATGACTGATTTCACATAATACTTTTCACCTTGTTAACTGAACTTACATACTGAATGCTACCTCATCTTGTTAAATGGCTCTACTTAATGAATGTTTTTCCACCTTGTTAACTCATTACCCTTGCCTCCAGCACCCCATTGTTAACTGCAAGTTCTTACCTGATCTGAGTCATGCTCAGCTGAATCTCGTTTCACAAAACTGAGGACTTACTTCATATACCCTATACATATTCTTAATGTTGTGGCTGTACAAGAATACTTTTGCAATATTGTGTGCAGTTCTGATCTCCCTCCTATTGGAAGTATTTTGTGAAACTTGAAAGAGTTCAGAAAAGATTTACAACAATTGGAGGATTTGAGCTGTAGGAAGATGCTGAATAGATTGGGGCTGTTATCTGGAGCTTCAGAGGCTGTGGGGTGACCCTGTAGGTTTATAAAATCATGAGGGGCATTGATGGGGTAAAAAGACAAGATTCTTTTCCCTGACGTGGAGGAGTCCAGAACTAGCAGGCATAGGTTTAGGGTGAAAGGGGAAAGGTTTTAAAGGAACTAAGGGGCACATTTTCAAGCAGACGGTGCTGCATGGATGAGCTGTCCGAGGAAGTGATGGAGACTGGTACAATTACAATATTTAAAAGGCTTCTGGATGGGTGTACTAATATCAGTTTAGAGGGATAAGGGCCAAGTGTTGGCAAATGGGACTGGTTTAGTTGAGGATATCTGGTCGGCATTGACATGCTCAACTGAAGTGTGTGTTTCTGTGCTGAACATATGTTTGACTCTATTTCAGACCTTGCCTCTGTGTTCTGCCTCCAAGCACAAGTTCTCTCCTTTATCCTGGAGTGGTCTTTCCTTCTCCCTAGTTATCTTCTTGTTTTTAATGCATGTATAGAATGCTTGGAAATCTTAACCCTACTTGCCAAGTTCATTTCATGGTCCCTTCTTGCTCTCCTAATTCCCTGTTGGAGTTCTTTTCTGCTTTCTTTATATTCCTCATGGGCCCTGATCAATTTTTAGCATCCAAAACCTTGGATCTGCTTTTTTTTCCTTTTTGACTAAATTCACAACCTCCATGTTATCCAAGGGACCCTTACCTTGCCATCTTTGTCCTCCCTCCTTATTGGAATATGCGAGTCCTGAACCTTGATCAGTAGGTCTTTAAACAACTCCCACATGTTAAATGTGGACTTGCCCAATAACAGCTCCTCCCAATTAACACTACAAGCCTCTGCCTAATACTGATATAATTTGACCTCCCCAATTTAGTATCTTCTTTCAAGGTCCTGACTTATTCATACTTAAGGAGTTGCGAACAAAAGGAGTTGTTTCCAAAATGCTCTCCCACTGAAAGATCAGCCACCTGGCCAGTTTCATGAAACAGTACAAGGTCCAGTACGGCTGCTGCTCTAGTTGGACCATCCATGTAGGGTGTTTAAAGAAACCCTCTTGGATGCACTTACCAAATTCTGCCCCATCTAAGCCTCTTGTTGCCAGGGAGTCCCAGTCAATACTGGGGAAGTTAAAGGTCCCCCGTCCTGTTGTTATTTTATCTTTCCATAATCTGCCTATATATTTGTTCCTCAATGTCCTGCTGGCTGATGGGCCTATAGTATAATCCTATCAGAGTGATTGCACCTATCTTATTTATGAGCTGTACCCCTTTGCCTCAGTGAATGGGCCCTCTGAGTGCAGATGTGATATGCTCCCTGATTAGTAATGCAACTTCTCTATCTCTTTTCCCTTCCTCTCTACCTTGTCTAAAACATCAAATCGCTGGAACGTTGAGCAGCCGGTTCCATTCCACTCTCGACCAAGTCTTTGTAAAGGCCAAAACATCATAGTCCAATGTACAGATTCAGGCTATAAGCTCATCTGCCTTCCCTGTATTGGCATTGCATTAGGACAATGGTAATCCACTGTAGTGTGTGGACCAGTCCACTAGAGGTTCATGGTTCAACTCCTGGAAACAATGATGGAATAAATGGTATGCAGATGCGCACAGATGTAACATTAAATATCTAGTTGTTACCCCTTTTAGAAAAAAAAATCTTCCTTTCACGGATTCCACATACTTTATCTTTTAGAATGTTGTTTTGATTTAATTCTCCATTTGGCATTATTTGTGGCAATATTAGGTGCGTTTAGAATTGTATCTCAGTGCTGAAAGAAACTTGGGATGTACTTTCTTTGACCCCAGATTAATCTATGCTATCGTCTATATTAAGACAAATACTTTTTACCTTATCCATCAAGCTGACCTTTTATAAGATATCATTTTCTCATTAATTACAGTCTGACTAAACACTGATCTATTATAAATGAATAAAAACCAATCCATATCTATAGAAGCACAAAAATAATTGAAAAAGGCTGCAGAAATGCTGGAATACTCTCAAGCTGGTTTGAAGTTTCATTGACACTCCGCCCTAGTTAGCCTGTGTTTAGGTGCAACTAGTCTGGGCGTCACATCTCAGAAATAATTAATCAAGATTAAAAAGATGAGAATTAAGTGTTAGCTGGCCATTTAATGAGATTGTGGTTGATCTACCTGAACTTAGCCTTCACTATATCTCTTAAATTCCTGTAGGATGAAAAAAACCTGTTGACCTCTAACTTAAACGTGCTGAAATGACTAAAGCATCTGTGCGTCCCCTGGGGTAGAGAATTATAAAGATGTGCAACTCTTTTGAGTGGTGAAATGCCCCCTTGATTTTGTTCAATATAGATAATCTGCTATTTTGACTCACTAATTCTAGATTCTCAAACTCTGCGAAATAACATCTGAGCATCGACCCTATCAAGTCCATGAACTGTGTTTCATTGAAACTATTTGATGTTTTTAAACTCTGTGGTGCATAAACTAATCCACTCCTAAGGCATTCCTTTCATCTCTGGGATCAATCGATAGGCAAAACAACTTTGGTGCATGGCTGGCATCCTGTCCACTACATAAACGTTCACTTTCTTCACTGATGCACAATGGGAGCAATGTCTGCCATCGACAAGATGCACTGCAGCAATTTCCAAAGACTCTTTTGAAGGCACTTTCTAAATCCATGACCTAGACACCTCGAAGGATAAACATAACAGATGCATAAGAACATCTCCATCTGAGAGTTCCTCTAAGTTGTGCACTGTCCTGACTTGGCACTATATTGTTGTTTCTTCAATGTTGTGTCAAAATTCTGGAGCTTCCTTCCTAAAAATAACTTTGGTGAAGTACAGGATTGTTGCAGCACAGAAGAATGCCATTTGGTCTATTGGGTCTGCATTAGCTCTCAAGTATTTTAACTTGATGCCTTTTCTCAAATATGTTATTTCTGTTAAAAAAAAATCACCTAAGGCTCTCTTGAATTACTCAGTTGAAACTGTCCCCACTGCATTTCCAGGCATTGTATTCCAGATTGTATCTACATTGCAAAAAAGGTTTTTTTTCAGCCCTGCATTTGCTTTTAATGCAAAATACCATAAAACTATGCCCTTTGATTCTGACCCATTTATAATCAGTTTTTTCTGTATCCACTCTGGCTAAACCCTTCATAATTTTGAAACCTTCTGTCACGTCTCCTCACTAAGGAAAATTGTCCCAACTTCTCCCATCTTTTCACATTCCTGCAACCATTCTTGGAAACTTACTTTGTGCTCTCTCCAATGCGTTCATATCATTCTTATAGTATGATTCCCAGAACTATATGCAGTGTTTCAACTGAGGTTTAACCACTGCCTTCTATAAAGTTTGTCATAGCTCTGTTCTTTATTCATCCTATTTGTGAAACCAAGAATGCTGTATATCTTATTAACACTATATTTGTCCTGCTATCTTTAACTTGCGTGTATCTATGCCCAAGTATCTCTGCACCCACATACCCTTCATCTTCCATCTATCTGTCTATTCCAATGTGTCAATGTCTTTTTAAAATTCTACATTGTCCTGTGGCAGCTTACAATTCTCAAGATTTGTGTTGCCATCAACTTTGAAATTGACCATTGCACACCATAGTCTGGTGGACCCACATGAGGTAGATTGGGCTGTTCAGGAAAGTTGGGTTGTTCCAGATTCTCTAGGATACTTAAGTATAAGTAATAAATGCTGGCTGTGTCATTCACATTCACATGCCATGAAATAATATTATTGAAATATTATTTTGGATATAGGGGACATAAACTGTACATGGTATTCCTTTCCGTGGATTGCCACTTGAATATGGTGTAGGGGCTTGACAATTTTGTTGATCCTGAGAGTGATACTGTCAAGCATTTCAGCTCCTGGGCAGGGCTTCCCATGATGTTACATAGGAAGGGAGGAACCAGACAAATGTAAACTAGAACAATTCTTCAACAGCTGAAGGGAGCTATCATCCCATGTTATGTAAAAACTTTTGACTACAAGGTCAGGAAACACTAAGACTTGTTTGATGAGAATCACCAAATTGTGGAGGAGCCGGTGTTGGACTGGGGTGGACAAAGTTAAAAATCATCCAACACCAGGTTATAGTCTGACAAGTTTATTCGGAAGCACTAGCTTTCGGAGCATTGCTACTTCAACCAAATGATGAAGGAGCAGCACTCCGAAAGCTAGTGCTTCCGAATAAACCTGTTGGACTATAACCTGGTGTTGTATGATGTTTAACTGAGAATGACCACATCATCCAAGACCTCATTAAGAAGAAGAAGACAGCATTGCCAGCGAGGCAAAGAGGAGAACTCAAACAGCAAAGGCAGTTATAAAGAAGAATAAGTGAAATCAAGAACTGATAATAGATTGAGAAAGCTATGGAGCTGCTGACGAACACAAAACCCAGGGTTTCTTCAGTGCGATCAAGCGAATTTACTAACCCAGCATCTTTGGTCTCAAATTGGTGCGGAGTAAGGATGGAACACGTTTTGAGAGACAAAGAAAACGTCAGCTTCTAATGGAGCGAGTACTTCAAAGAATCTCTTAAACAGTGGTATAATCATTGAGGGTGGGTTTAAAGAAATTCCCCCCCCCCCCCCCCCATTGGTCCACAAACTCCCCATCAAAGATTATCTTTAATTCCCACCTAATGTGGCAGAGTTGCACGTGAAGAATGGAAAAGCTGCAAGAGCAAATGGGATTCCAGCAGAGATTTTCAAACTTTGCTGGAACAGAGCTTACTTTTCATAACTATTCCTGAAAATCTGGGATAAAGAAATCTCTGATCGCTGGGGTGCTGTCTGCACCACCGTCTTCAAGAAATGAGACAGAGAGGACTGGGAACTACCAAGGAATTTCCCTGCTCTCCCGTCACCTGGCTTAGGCACTTTCTCTCATTGCCTGAGGAAATCCAACTTGAAAGCCAGTGTATCTTTGGTGTAAACTGTGAAACAATGGACATTCAAGAGAATGGGCATGAATTCCAAGAGAAATGCCAGGAACACCACCAACAAGTCTACGTGGTCTTCACTGATCTGACCAAGACTTTGACTCAGTAAATTGGAAAGTGCTGTGGAAGACCTTGTCAACAGCCTTGTCATCAATGTCCTCCATCTCCTCCACAAGAAGAACTTGGTGATGATTGTAACTGACAATAATATGACAATCGTTAGAGTTTGAGCACCAATGTGTCGTTGGCTGGCTCTACTCTTTTCTCCAAATTCAAACAGTTCAAATCAAGAGAATAGCCATACTAACCTCAGTTGTAGAATTTCACTATCCGGAAGACAATGTCATCTCTGCCTTGCTTCATGCTTTTGGAAGCGTATCGAAGAACTGGTCCTAGCCTTAACTTCAAGACTGCTTTTTACCAATCTGTTCTATTCCATCCCATCTCAGGTCAAATTCCAATCCATCCCTCCATTAAGATCAGTAGAGAAATCCTCCCAAACATGGAATATTTTCCTTGCCTGGGAAAATACCTCTCATCTAAAGCTGACATTGCAAATGTCCAATGTCTCAGTCAATGTGTAAGGGCCACCTTCGGAGGCCTAAGGGCATTTCGAGGTCTTGTCAAAGTCTTTGATCATGATTATTTAAGAAACGTGGAAAGGAAAAGCCAGGGAACTATAGACCAGTGACCCCAACATCTGTGGTGTGTAAGTTGTAGAAGGAGGTTCTGAGGGACTGGATTTACATGTATTTGGAAAGGCATAGACTGATTAGGGATAGTTCACATGGCTTTGTGTGTGGGAAGTCATATCTCACTAACTTGATTGAGTTATAGAGTCATAGAGATGTACAGCATGGAAGAAGACTGTTCAGTCCAACCCGTCCATGCCGACCCAGATATCCCAGCCCAATTTAGTCCCACCTGCCAGCACCCCGCCCTCCAAACCCTTCCTATTCATATACCCAATCAAATGCCTTTTAAATGTTGAAATTGTACCAGCCTCCACCACTTCCTCTGGCAGCTCATTCCATGCACGTACCACGTTCTGTGTGAAAACATTGCCCCTTAGGTCTCTTTTCTATCTTTCCCCTCTCACCCTAAACCTATGCCCTCCAGTTCTGGACTCCCCGACCCCAGGGAAAAGACTCAGTCTATTTATCCTATCCATGTCCCTCATGATTTTGTAAACCTCTATAAGGTCACCCCTCAGCCTCTGACGCACCAGAGAAAACAGCCTCAGCCTGTTCAGCCTCTTCCTATAGCTCAAATCCTTCAACTCTGGCAACATCCTTGTAAATTGTTTCTGAACTCTTTCAAGCTTCACAACAACCTTTCCGATAGGAAGGAGAAGAACATTGAAGGCATGGCCGTGGACATTGACAAGGCCTTTGACAAGGTTCCGCATGATAGACTGGCTAGCAAGGTTAGATCACATGGAATACAGGGAGTACTAGCCATTTGGTTGCAAAATTGCCTTTTACCTTTGAATCAGAGTATTTGAGGAGGGTTGTTTTTCCAGACTGGAGGTCTGTGACCAATGATGTGCTGCAAGGATCGTTGTTGAGTCCACTGTTTTTTGTCTATTATATAAATGATTTGAATGTGATCATTGGATGTATGGTTAGTAAGTTAGTTAGTATGGTTATTAGTGTAGTGGACAATGTGTAAGGTTATTTGAGTGTACAATGGGACGTTGATCAGATGGGCAAATGGGCTGAATAGTGGCAGATGGAGTTTAATTAGATAAACATGAGGTGTTTCATTTTGGAAGGGAAAATCAGGGCAGGACTTCTACACTTAATGCTAAGATCCTGGGGCATATTGCCTAACAAAAAGAACTTGGAATGCAGGTTCATAGTTCCTTGAAAGTGGAATCACATGTATACGATTAGTGATAAAGGCATTTGATGCGCTTGCCTTTATTAGTCAGTGCATTGAGTATAGGAGTTGGAAGGTCACGTTGCAGCTGTACAGGGTATTGGTTAGGCCACTTTTGGAATACTGCATTCAATTCTGGTCTCCTGGCTTTAGGAAAGATGTTGTAAAACCTGAAAGGGTTCAGAAAAGATTTACAAGGATGTTGCCAGGGCTGAAGAGTTTGAGCTATGGGAGAGGCTGAACAGGCTGGGGCTGTTTTCCCTGGAGCGTCAGAGAATAAGGGGTTACTTTTATGGAAGTTTATAAAATCATGAGGGGCATTGATAGGGTGAATAGTCAAGGTCTTTTCCCCAGGATAGGGGAGTCCAAAACTGGAGGGTGTAGTTTTAAGGTGAGAGGGGAAAGATATAAAAGTGACATAAGGGGCATCTTTTTCATGCAGAGGGTGGTGCGTGTATGGAATGAACTGCCAGAGGAAGTGACGGAGGTGGTACAATTACAACATTTAATAGCCATCTGGATGGGTAGATGAATAGGAAAGCTTTGGAGGAATATGGGCCAAATGCTGGCAAATGGGATTGGATTAATGTAGAATATATGGTCAGCATGGATAGGTTGGACCAAAGGTTCTGTTTCTGTGCTGTATGTCTCTGACATCTGTGCTGTTACTAAGATGCTTGTGTATAAAGGCAGTCATCCTTCTGTCTCTTGTACTTGTTCTGAAACTTGGACTATACCTCAAGATCATTGAGAATTACTATTAATGATGTTTGAGAGAGATTCTCTGCGTCAGTTAGGAAGACCGGGAATTAATGTCAGGGTCCCTGAAGAAACTAATAGCACCAGTGTTGAGGCCATGATAATCAGAAATCAACACCATATGCTTAGGATGCCTGTGTTCTGACTGCTGAAGCAATCCCCTTTGCTCAGCTCGAGGAAGGCACTCAAAGGAGAGGACAAAGAAAGCAGTTCAAAGATTGATTAAAGGTTTCTCTCAAGAAATGCAACATACATGTCAGTGCGTGGGAGACCCTGGTTCAGAAGAAACTGATTTGGATGAACTCCTGTATAAATGTCCACACTTCTTTGAGAACATCCATCTGCAAGAGTCAGTACGGAAGAGGAACCAAGAGAGAGAAATTCCAAAGATCTCAAGGCCAAGGATCACCTCCACTTCACAGAAACACTGCCAAGTTTATGGTCAGACATGTGGCTATAGGATCTGGTACATCAGCCATACGAGAATCCACAGAATCCATGATCTTTATGAATTTCCTTGGTCAAAAATCATACTCGTTAATGAGCGATTGCTGGTGATGATAGTACTCTAGTTATTATTTCACCAAAACTGTATGTAATTATCTTTCTTTATCCTTGTCTTCCAGTCACTACTGTAAAGCTAACATGCTGTTTGCTGTCTTACTTTTTTGCTTTGTTTGTGTATTAATTTCCTGTCACTTATGTAAAAGGATCATCTAAGTCCTTCTGAATTCCAAATTATTTTAGTCTCAACTTAAAAATAGTATTCTACTTTCCTATTTTTTCTACTAACCTTGATAACTTCACACTACTCAGCATTAGGTTGCATCTGAAATGTTTTATATACTCAACATTATGTTACACCCCAAAGTTTTCAGATAAAGGAATCCAGATGTGTATCTCATGATTTACAGCTCATTAAGCGGAATGTAACCTGTTTGCTCCTACTTTGTTTTCTGTCTGTTAGCCAAACTGCAGACCGTGATCTAAAAATGCACAACAACCTGTTGTGTGGTCTCTTATTGAACTGTTGTTTTGAGACTTCAAAAACGCTAATTCTATCCACCCTGTTCCCCTTTAATAAATCTGTATTGTTTCTGCCCAACCGTACAATTTTCTTAGGGTCTTATCACTGCATCCCTGATTAGATAGTCCAACATTTTCCCTATTGATGTCAGTCTAACTGGTCTACTGCTTCCAGTTTTCTCTGTCCCTTCTTTCTTGAGCAGCAAGTTATGCGAGCTAGTTTCAAATCTATGCAGGCTAGCATATTCTCAAGAATTTTAGGTGCCCAAAACTCATGCACCTGCTATGTCTATAGCAGCTCGTTTTCAAATCCTGTGGTGTATGCTCATATGACTTGTTAGTCTTCTATCTCCTTTTTTTTGAGTATTTTCTCTCCTAAACATTTCTTTAACTTCCTTCTCGGTAGCTTGTGCTCCCCTCTATTTGAGAATTTTTATTTCTACTTGGTGACATGCCTCTATTTCCAGTGTGCCAAATTTGCTTTAGCTAATCTCTTGCTTTTTATATATTTACAAGAACCTTTGCAATCTGTTTTGTCTCGCTAGGATATGCTCATTTTACTTTCTCTTGGTAATCCTTTTGAATTCTATAATCCTTCCAGTCCTTGGATTTACTACTTGTAGCAACATTAGAAACCATTCCTTGAGTCTTAATATTATCTTTGACTCCTTGTTAGCCATTGTTTGATTGCTTCTCTTATGAAATTTGTTTTAATTCTGAAAAGAAAGTATTTACTACATTTATTTATTTTTATTAAATTTATGACAAATTCTATATTTTTTAAACATTTACCATTTGCTTTTGTACCATTTTAATTTCACCGTCTCCCTCACCCAGCTCAACAGTCTGAGCTATGTACTGTTTTTATTTATTCAGATTTAAGATCCCAGCTTTGGCCTTCACATAGTCATTCTGAAGCTAAATAGGAAATTCTATTATGTTGTTACTCTTTTTCTGAGACTTTTCTTTAACAAAGTAATTAATTGACCCTGTCTCATTTCAAAATACTTGAGTGAAAATAGCTTGTTCCTTGACTATTTAATGCAGAAAATTATCCTTAATGTATTCCACAAACTCGTCCTTGCAATTTTACTGTAAATTTGGTTTGCTCAGTCTGTGATCACTCCCTTTCCCTGATTACATGTACCTTTCCTTTCTCTGATTTTGTTTTACTGAAACTGGCTTATAAATGACTCTTGGAATTATTTTCTACACAATGTTTCTTATCATGACAGGTATTTGTTCTACAACTTGATTTTCAGGGTTAAAATCCTTTAACTTTGCTTTTATCCCATTCTTCATTATCAGAGCTTTTGCTCTCCTTTTACATTTTTCCTCCAGGAATATTTAAATTCTTACCTTGGTCAAGCTGTACCTGTGTCTCAGTAATGACAATTAGATTAAATTTCTGTTATCATCAAATGAAGAAAAGTGAATCAGCTTCCCTCTGGTCAATCATTTTGGTTGGCCACAACAAGGATTTGTGTTCTTTTTAGCACAAAGCTATACCATTCCAATTAAGATGCGGCTAACTCCTTCACCAGAAATAATAAGGAGCCAATTATAAGATTTTCTTGAAAGTGCAATTTTATAATTATCTAACCCTGAGAAACTTATGAAGACGTATTGTCACTTGCATGTTATCACCATAGTGCTTAAATATGAACTATCAATTTCAACTTTGATCATCTGATTTTAGTGTCCAAGTGTGCTGATCCACAATGGTTTTAACGAGGAAGATAAATGGATCTAAAACAGGCTGCAGCAATCATCTGACCATTGATTGACAAATTCAAGATTCCAACGTGGAGTGAACAAAATTGTCTGAACTGAACCTAATGATTTTATCTAGACATTGGAAACAGTCAACTCAGTTAAGAATCATGAAATTCCTACTTTATTTTACTCTTGTATGAAAAATTGTATATATTGGACATCAAAGTTATCCATCTTGGAATGAAGATGATGTTAGACTTGGGAATATGGAAAAGAACTGTATTTCAGTAGCTATATTTCTTTCCTTTTGTGTTCCTTCCCTTTCTCTTATCCAACCTTTCTTTTGCTCTCTATCCCTACCTTTTCTCTCTTTTTCTCTCTGCTTTCCTTATTCTATTTATCTGTAGCTTCCTGTAAACTCCCTCTCAGAATCGCAGAATTGTCGAGGTGCAGAAAGAGGGCATTTGGTAACTTTACTGGCTTAGCATTTTCACTTTGTGCCAAATTCATGCCTTTTTCTTTGGAACCCTGCACATTGCATAACTGCTTAAACAGTGTGCTCTTGAATGCCTCAATTGAACCTGCCTTCACCACAATTCCAGGTAGTACCTTGCACAACGTCTCTCTGTTTTCTTTTCCTTTTCTCTTTCTCTGCCTTCCATTCTTCTCACTGTCTCTCGTGTTCTCGCTGTCTCACTTACTGAGTCATAGAGATGTACAGCATAGAAACAGTCCATCTCGCTTTTGGAGGTGATCTGTTGATTAAAGCAAAACTGAGAAAAATCCACCCATTCCAAACTCAGTTGTACCTATGAATTTTGCTCCTGGTGAGGATTAAATAACCATGCTCTCAGGTTAAAACTTCTCACCAGGACTAAAAGAAGTTTGAAGTTTTAATTAATTTATTTAGTTTTAAAGTGTATTCCTGTATAGGTGATGTATCTTTATATAGTGTGTTATCACTTTCCTTGGAGTTAGAAAGTAACCTATCTCTATCTTTCACTTGACAAAGTCTTGAAATTGTTTGCTTAATTTGAATTAGTACTGCGTTTTAATTGAAATGTGGTATAGCTGTGTGCTAAAAAGCATTTAATGTGTGTAGACAACTAAGGGTGTTTTAAAAAGGAAGCCGATTTAAGTCCTAGTTCAAACATAAGTGATAAGGAGGATACAGTTTAAAATCCTTAGAAATTGTTTTAATCTTGTTTTAATCTGAGACACTGTTGTTTCATTGATGTCTTCTGTTTTCAACAGTCAGAAATATTTCAGTTCTTTGAGCTCTCTCTGTTCTGTTGTTTCTTTACAATTAGTTCTGTTTTTCCACCTGATGAGCAGAGTGGATGCATTCTTCAGGTCATTTAGCTTCAAATCGACGTCCTTACTCTGCCAAAAGTGGCTCCTTGAAATACAGCTGGTTTGTTTATTTCAATATCTGAGTTCTTTTGTTCCAAATTTTATAATTGTATATTGTTTTTTTCTTCAATATGTAAAGCTTATCAAACAGTTATAAATAATAGTAGCAGATCAGGGTTTCTTCACACCTGGCTAGTTTGTATTGTCTTTTGATTCAAAAATGTTAATTTCAGTTTAGGCAATTTTCTTCATTCTATGTAGTTTCACAAACTCATCTGTACAGTCAGCTTGATTGTTGAGGCCACTTTTTATCTTTAAATCCATTTTAGTCCATGGAGGTCTGAGCTTCCAGATATTAAAATCAGATGAATGGAATTTGCAAATGGAAAGTCAGTATGTTATCGCTGTGATATTCTGTGCTATTTATTCATCTGTTTTTGTTGGGAATGTTTCATCCATTCAAATAAAGAGTGCAATTTGTTAGCTGACATCTCACCACCCTGCCAACTGGAATAGTTCACTGGCCAGACTCTTGGCACCCCTCCCCACTGGCATTGCTGCAATTTTGCAAAATACTAATATTGTCAGTCTGAAGTGATTTCAAAAGAACTGGTTGAGACAATTTTGTGTTTGCAGTGAAAAGAGTTAAAGATGGATAGACCTTAAGCCTTAGTTGCAGCTTATATCAAAGCCTGTTTTTGTTTGATTCCTGCAATTACTCCAAACTAGTGTTTGCGGATAATTTGTGTCACTTGTAGTGTACCAATCTGTTCACAGCTGTACCATGTAGAGCCAAATCATTTAAAGGCATGTGTGTGAAATTAAGCAATGCATAGATTTCTGTGTGAGGTGTCAATAGATACGGCATTTGATTTACTGGTGCTATCTGATGTCAGTGCAAGGCATATTCCTTAATATCTTTGCTTAATAAAAATTTATTTTTCCAGATTTAAAACTAACAGCTGATCTAGCATCATCTGACATTTGTAGGAGAGAATTCCAGATGTCTACCACTTTTTATGGAGAACTACTTTGTAACATCTCTCCTGAATAATCTAGCTCTAAATTTTAGATTATGCTTGAATCTCCAATGGAAATAGTTTGTCTTCATTTTAAGGCAAATGAGAATTTAATTTTCTTTGAGGGTTTTTGGAACTTTACCTCTATAGGTGGTAGGAACAGTCTTAATGTTATTATGATTTCGAGATGCCGGTGTTGGACTGGGGTGTACAAAGTTAAAAATCGCCTGATGAAGGAGTGGCGCTCCGAAAGCTAGTGTGCTTCCAATTAAACCTGTTGGACTATAACCTGGTGTTGTGTGATTTTTAACTTAATATTATTGGAGATAGATAAAAGTTTGATAAGCAAGGGTGAAAGATTACTAATAAGATGTAATTTGATCAGCCACGATCTTATTGAATAGTGGAGCAGTTCAACGGGTTTAATGGCTTGTTCTTGTTCTTAATTCATATGTTTTGCAGTGATTGATCCATCACCAAAAAGAGAGAGGGGCAAAATAGTTTGTGGATTTTCTGCAATTGAGATTGTATATTATGAATATTAAACATTAAAGAAAGATAAAAGCACAGTAAAGTTTTTCCACTGATTAAAACCTAAGCACTTTTTTTTTAAAAGTACAATTCAGTCTGTTCCTTTTTGATGCTAGTATGTTCTGTGATTAACATGTTGATGAACCAAAAAAAAGGTTTGTGCAGGGACAAATATTATTAAGGTTGATTAGTGGAGATCATCATCATTGTTATTGAGCAGCCTCTGATCAGAAGCAATTGTATTTAATTTGAAATTTGACTGAGGTGATTTAGTCCAGGGTCTTCAAATAAACACATAGGGTTATGATGTTTTGTTATGCGAGCAAATACTTAAATAAGTTTGATAATGCGAGCAGTAGAGTCCTATTGGCTGTGTTCAGGAAATGTTTAGCTTTCATGGTTATAATTTTATTTACTCCTCTGCAATTATAGTTCCTGGCAATAAATAGATTCTCAACAGTGTGCATATGTTTCACATGTTGGCTTTTATTGTTCAAATGCTTGCAATTGTACCAAGTTTGGGCTGCCATATCTGGATCTGTTATCTTGGGAGTTTCAACTTTTTGACCTTACATTCTTATGTTCCTTAATAAATTAAGGATAATATGCAAGAATGGTGAGTTGGAACGTGGATCTATAAACCAAATATGAGTAAACTATTAGTTGTACCTAATGTAGAAGCTGTTGTTATTGACTCTCTATTTCTCACATGGCCATGGCTAAAAATTTGGAATCACACCTCATTTTGTAGAGTGGTGTTGTCTCATATATTTAATGCAGCATTGTAGTCATTCATGTTAAGTTTTATTTAGCAAGATGAAGATCAAGAGGGGTATTAGAAGTCAGTATTGCAGATCAAATTAATTAGTCATAGAGTCATGCAGCACACAACAGACCCTTCATTCCAACTCATCCATGCCGACCAGGTATCCTAAACTGAAGTGTTCATGTACCTGTTCAAATGTCTTTTAAATGTCGTGATAGTGCCCTCCTCAATCACTTCCTCTGGCAGCTCATTCCATGTATGCACTACTCTGTGAATAAGTTGTCCCTCAGGTCCCTTTTAAACTTTTTCCCTTTCATCCTAAACCTGTGCCCTCTAATTTTGGACCCCCTACCCTTGCGAAAAAGACCTTGGCTATTCACTTTAGTTATGCCCCTCAGGCTCTGATGCTCTGGGGGCAAAGAGGCCCAGCCAATCCTGGCCTCTCCTCCTAACTCATAGCCTTCAGTGTCAATAATGCCCTTGTAGCTTTTTCTGTTTAGTCCTTTCTAGTTTAACGACATCCCTGCTGTAGTAGGGCAATGCGTATTGTACGCAGTATTCTAAAAGTGGCTTCACCATTGTCTTGTACAGCCGCAACATGATGTCCCAACTCCTATACTCAATGCTATACCAATGATAGCAAGAGTGCCAAACGCTGCATTTACCACCCTGTCTACCTGCGACGCCACTTTCAAGGAATTATGAACTTGCATCCCTAGGTCCTTCTGTTAAAAAACACTGTCCAGGGCCCTACGATTAACTGTTGTTCTGCCCTGGTTTCTGTTAGCAAAATGCAACACATTGCATTTATCTAAATTAAGCACAATCTGCGACTTCTCTGTCCATTGTCCCATGTAACATTTTATAAATAATATTCTTGGATGAGAATTGGACTGGTTAGTTGCTGATTTAACACTTCCTCAACTTTGTCCTCTGGATTATTTTAGTTCTTCACCTTGTTTATTTGGAGTATATTGAAATATGAGTTTATATTCAGCACCAGCATTTTTTTTTTGGGATCCTTGAGACAGTCGTCCATTTTGTTATTTTGGGATGGGACCAGGTTAAAGAATCTAGTTCTAAATCAATTCTAAAGAACTTATAATTCCTGAAATTGTTGTGAAAAGCAGTAATGTTTCTCCGTTGTGATCAGCCAACTCTACATAAATGATGCCAGCATTGAAACAAGAGTAGACTATTTGGCATCTCAACCCAGTTTATTTGATGGGAAAATGGCTGATCTATGACCAAATTTTTTAGAGATGTCTCTGGTATAGCTTATCTCATTGAATAGCTGCTTAATTTTAAGGTAGTCAGTTCCTTCAATTTAAAATATTGTGCAACATTAATAACCCAGAAAGCTAAGTAAAGCTTCAAGAGAATTTGATTTTAAATTACTAGGATGAGAACAGAGAAGAAACATCATAGTTTTAGCACTTTGATATTTTGCAACTGTCCTCTGCTACCATTGTACTGTCTTTAATATGTATTAGAAAATGAATCCCTAGGGGATATAAAAAAAATGAACCAAGTGGAATAAAACATCTATTTTAATATTAGGATTGCATGGCATTTTTTGAGTAATGCATAACAAATGTTTAAAGGCTAAAGGTTCACACGATGATAGTGACTATGGTCTAAGAATGTTTTCAAAGAAAGTGATTGTTTTAGAGTTAAAACAAAAGCAAGATATCTCTTAAACGAGTACTCTGTTTAAAAAAAGAAACAATGTGATGCTTTTGAGCACATTCCAGCATTCCACTTGCTGGGCCACTTGTTGATCAAATTAATCTGTTCAAAGGTGCTATCACACACTTCTGGAACAGGTGAGATCTGAACCCAGGCCTTCTGGCTCGGATGTAGAGTCACAATCACTCTGCCCTTTTGGTGACGTTAGTGAGGAGCTGTCCAGAAAACTTCAAATCTGCCTGACAGCTGCTCTAGGAGTCCACCCTTAAAAGTGTACTACAGCTTGTTTTGCATGATGCATAGAATCGGAAAAGTAATTTAACTAGAATTAGAATTTGTGACATTTTTGCTTTAATCTGGAATGAGAGAGATTCTCTCACTGATGATTGACTGCAGTTGAATAAGATCTGATTGCCTTCTGAGAAAGAATTTAAAATAGTGCTGTTACAGAAATAATCCATTGCAAATGAGCCAGTGCTATACACATGTATGCCATGCTACATTGGCACTATATTGTGTAAATTTAGTTTTACATTTCCATTGAGAATTGTGCTGTATATACTTCAGGGCTTCTTTCCTCCCTTAAGTGTAATTAGTTCTGTTTTTTCTTCATAATGTAAAACAACAAGATGTTTTAACTACTTTCCCCTACATTTCCCTTTTGAAGATTTACTTTTGTTTTGAAAAAAAGGTTGTTTATTTTGTTCCTCTTGTTTCAGAAAAGATAGCTGAACTCAACCAGTGTTGAACCTTCATGCAAAGCTGAACTCAACCATTGTTGAACCTTCACGCAGAGCTGAACTCAACTAGTGTTGAACCGACAAGTGTTGAGGTCAGAATAACCAATCAATTAGTACTGAACTTGTATGCAAAACTGTTGAGATCCAGTGGTTAAGATGCCTATATTTAATGTTCATTCTTGGGATAATGTTCCTCTTCTTGATTCTTTGCTCTCTGCATTGACAAGATGTCTTAAGTCATTGTGTAGAAAAATCTCTTGTGATGTCTGGTGCTGTAACCTTAACTCCTACTTTATCCCTACCTTTCTGTTGGCACTTTGGCTGTTAGGAAAGTATGTCTTCGATTTGAGATGCCATTGAGTTTTGTTAGAACAGAAAATATTTGCTGTTGAGATTGTTTGAATATGTCCTTCTCAGTCTCAGGTAGTTCCCAACTTGGACGATTTCTTTATTGAAGAGACTTATTCCAGAGAATTAGCTCTGACAAGCAGACTACATTATTATGAAACAAAGAACTGCGGATGCTGGAGATCTGAAGCACAAAACACAAATTGCTAGAGAAACTCAGCAGGTCTGGAAGCATCTGTGGAGAGAAGCAGAATTAACATTTCAGGTCCAGCATCCTCCTTCTGAACATGTCAAGAACATAATTAGTGCAAATCAAAGCCGTCACTAGTTTGGTCATTTGAAATATCCTTCTATTAATGCTATTCTTGGTAGTGGGGTATGCAATCACAGAGCATTTCCAAACTCAGGATTGATTTCTGTTCATGGTTTTGCTGCATTGATTTCAGCATTGTTAGCTTGTGAAATAACCACACAGAGGATGGTTCCCTTTATTATCTAGTACACATTACATTGGCTGCGGCCAGCTAACTCGGAGTCTGTCCGCAACCGAAAAGATTCTATTGAGTTTTTAAAATTTTATTAAACAATACGGTTTACAAAACAATTAACACTAACAGTTGTATACAGAGAAACAGCAATTTACAAGGGAGAGGAGCAGCAAATCCAGACCCCAAACCCCACCGTTCAACCAGTTTTCAGGAAAATGAGGACAAACCTCAAATCCCAAAATATATGTCTCCTCACAGGGAAGTGAACCCGTGCCACGGTGATGATGCTGAATCCTAACCATTAGATTCAAAGGAAGGCATCTCTGTGTTATATTTTTATATTAGATTCACTTTTTTTCCCCCCACACTATGCGGTAGTGCTATCTCTGAGTTATATTGGTTAGCCAAGGCTTTCCTGATTGGCCCAGTTTAACAATACCAAATTAAGAACCTCATTGTCAATGAGGACCACCCGGTTCCAATCACAACATTTCCCTCTCCCCAACAGGTTGGGATATTGGCCTCGTTTTTTGCTTGTAGTTTCTGTTGCGATGTTTTCACCCCAGGTCCAGTTCCTCTGACTCACATCAGATATGGGTGGCGTACACGGGACCATCACCCACCCCTTGTGGCTAGAACATCTCAGGAGAATTTAGTCCTCCTCTTCCGGTGGTAATGGTATCAAGGCTGTGTCCATTTCAGACTCTGAAGCTACCTTGATACTAAATGGAGGAGGACACACATGCGGTTTCTGACAGGCCTCCTGTTCTGAGGGTCCAGGTATGTTTTGCTCTTGCCCAGTTTGCGAGGTTACAACTTTCAAGTGATCAACGTGTTTGTTCAGGACTGTATCACCTACCTGAACTTGTAAGTCATGGGACCTTACCTTATGTCAACCTGCCTTGTACCCATAGAGGATCATTTTCATAATTCTGGCACTAAAATTTGTCCCTGAATTAAATTCTCTCTCTTGCTTAGAGAGACAATTTGGCCAACATTAGCATTCCTGGTGTCATTTCACCCACCCCTCCATCAGGTCTGGACTCCACCTGGATCCCATTAGCAACTCTGCTGAAGCTATCCGTGTTGTGTGTGTGAGGTAGTCCTACAAATTGAACTGGAACAGTTTGGTAGCAATTGATGCTGTAGGCTGCTTCTTTAAGCCTGCCATCAATGTTTGAATCACTCTTTCTGCTAGATTATTGAACAATGGACCATATGGAGCTGTCCATTGGACTTTAGGAAATATTTGAATTCCGTGCTGACAAGTGATGTCCCATTGTCCGTGACCAGTATTTTCGGGAGTACTTATATCGCGAACGATGCTCGCAGGTTCTCAGTTATCATCTGAGTTTGCTGAACGGCTTTATGCACATCCAACCGCTTTGAATGGGCATCCACAATGACCAGGAACATCGAGCCTATGAAAGGACCGACATAGTCGACATGCAACTGAGTCCAGGGTTTACCTAGTCTTTCCCATGAAAGTCAGGGTGTTGTTGGTGGCAGCTTTTGTCCTTGTTAGCACTCTGGGCACTTCCCAATCATTGCAGCTATGTTGGCATCCAACCCTGGCCAACAGGCATAGCATCTTGCCAGCATCTTCATCTTGGAAACCCCTGGATGGCCCTGGTGGAGTTCGGCCAGTATCTGACAGCAATCTTTACTCTGGACAATCACCCTGGCTGCGGCCAGCCAGCTCAGACTCAGTTCTCACCACAGTAATGTGCCGTCCTCTACAGTGATCTGGTCTTGCTGGGTCCACAAAGGTTTCAATATTGTTGCAACAACCCTTCTGTTTCCCTGATTACCACCAGCTGTTTCAGTTTTGCTAGGACAGCATCTTTATGTGCACAGTTGGATATTATCTGTGGTGACTGAAAGGGTGTCCAGAAAGTTTAAAACTAAAATTGACTTTTCCAGGGTATGCACCACGGGTGGAGTATCTGCCAGTGGGAGGCGGCTCAAGACATCTGCGTTAGCCACTTGGCTTCCTGGATGGTGTTCTAACTTATATGTGCTGAGAATAACGGCCCAACACTGAATTCTTTTGGAAGCTATGGACAGTAGCTCTAGCAGGGATTTGTGGTCTGTTACAATGACAAATTCTCGTACCTGAAGGTATTTCCTTACACCAAAGCTGGCAACTAAATCTTCCTTCTCTCTCTGGGCATACTTGCATTCAGCATAAGACAGAGTCTGGAAGTGTATGATATCGGGCAATGCTCTCATTTGGGCCACTGGAGGCTAGGTTACATGTGAATTTTCCATAATAGTTCACTAACTCAAGGAAAGACTTAAGCTCTGGTTCAGACGTGCAGGGATCCTTTGATCACCCTCACTTTCTCTTCTAGTCTTTTCGATGGTAACCTAAGTGGGTCACATGGGATACCAGGGACACATTTTTCCCCATTTAAGGTGTACGCCCACCTGGAAGAAACATTTAAGCACTATGTCCAAGTTCTCCAAGTGCTCTTTATTAGTCTTCCCTGTTGTTAACATGACATCTGGATAAATGGCCACCTGGGGTAGCCCTCATAAAATGTTTTCCATAGTCAGCTGGAAAAGAGTGCAGGCTGATGATACCCCATATGGCAGCCTTGTGTATTGATATAAACCCTTCTGGGTAATAATTGTAGGGTACCTCTGGGACTCCTCACTCAGTTGCAATTGCAGCTAGGCATGGCTCACATGCAGCTTCATAAAGGACAGCCCTCCTCCTCCTCTGCCAACTTTGTGTACAAGTCCTCTATGCGAGGGATCAGGTATTTATCCAGCTGCAAGAGGCAGCTTACCGTTTGCTAAAAATCCCCACAAAGGTGAGCTGAGCTGTAAGGCTTCACAATTGGTGCAACCGGTACTGCCCATTCTACAAACTGCACTGGTTTGATGATTCCTTCGCTCTCCAGGCTTCTGATTTTCTTCTCTACTTGTGCCTGCAAGACAAGTAGCACCAGACGAGCCTTAAAAATCTCGGGATTGTGTCCTGGTCAACGTGTAAAGTAGCTTTGGCCCCTTTGATGTGCCCAAGCTGCCCTTGAAAACCTCCTTGATATTTCACTAGGGCTTCACCGAGGCAGCCATTTTCCAATCAAAAAACGTTGAGCCAATCTAGTTGGATCTTTCTCAACCAATTCCACCCCAATAAGCTTGGGCCTGAGCCTTTCATTACCATCAGTGGCAGTTGCACCAATTGCTTCTTATAGGAGACTGGAACTGAAGTCGTACCCTTAATTTGTAAGTGGTTCCCCAGTTTATGTTCTCAGTCTGACTGAGATCTTGCACAAGCTTAAAGGTTGGAGTCCTGACCCAATCTTGTTAAAGACAGATTTTGCAACCACAGATACAGCTGCGCTGGTATAGACCACCATGCAAATTGGGTGACCATTTAACCAGATATTAATTTTAAATTGGTGCCAATTTGAGTGTGACTAAGCAACTTGTTCCAACCCACATGTAGGGAGATTTTCCAGGGTCTGCATTTTCCTGGGTACTGGCCTGTGAGTTTTCTTAATCAAGTCAGGCCTTGTTGGACTCCTTTGATGTCTTGAGTCCCCATGCCAGTAGCATCTACAGTGGCTTGTTGGCCCAGATCCTGAAGAACTGTTTAGTCATCTGGCTGAGGCTCAGCTTTATTGTGGGGTTCTGCTGTGGGTTGGCCTAGGGTTCCTCTGCTCATACCCTACGTGAGGCTCTGTGATTGCTTACAGTCAAGTGGTGTTCCACAAACTCAGTTGGACAGGTGAGGGTGTCCACTTGCATTGGGCTGCCCTGTGGTTCACATGCTTCACTTCCTGCATTTTCTGATGACAAAGCTAGTTGCAGTGCTTGTTTGAAGTCCAGTTGGGCTTCAGCTAGTAGGTGCTTCTGCATGGTTACATCATTAATCGTACATACCAAACAGTGTCTTAGCATCTCATTCAGGATTAACCCACAATCACATGCCTCAGCTAATCCTCATCAAAAGTCCTCATATTGATTTCCTGGTTCTCTAACAGCCAAATAAAACCGATAGCATCTCAGGATTAGAGCTGATATTCGTTAACCATCTCCATCAACGCATGGAAAGTCTTAGTGTCTGGTGCCTCAGGGAAAGTTAAGCCCCTTTACAACAGAGAACACTGCAAGTCCACGCATTCAGAAAGATTACTTGTTGCTTTTTGCCTGGGCCTGATCTTTGATAGCAGGGTCAAAATAAGTCGAGCTTTCCAAATAGAGGCATGATGCCAGAAATGCTTACCCCAGCTTCAAGATAATGGTTGCAAGTGAATGTTCTTCAGGCACATCCTATTTCACCCGTCGCCACTGAAATGACCACACTGAGGCCAGTTCCCGTCGTCAAGTCACCCTTTATTTATTACTGCACAGTACACTGGCTGTAGCCACCCAAGGCTTTCCTGATTGACCAAGGTCACATAGTCAGTGAAATCCATCTGGTTCCAATCACTATAGCTTGAATGATTCATTTTCATTTCTCAAATGCAAGAGTGCATATTTTGCTGAACAGGATGTCTCCAGCATTAGTTATCAATGTTTTCCTACTTTCACCTGGAGTTTATTAGTTATGACTCTGAGCTTTAATGTATGGACTGTGTCCCTTCTCAAGAATTCATCATGTTATACAGATGCAATTGTCTCCCCATCCTTGCACTTTTAAGCTGGTTAGTAGCAATACCAACTGATGGGCAATCTTTGATTAACGCTGGCATCTGTCTTGACAGTGTGGTGAATTGTCCAGTTTACCAAAAAGCAGGATAATTACAACCTGAGTAATTACAGTGATATCAATGTACTCATTGGTCTGTAGCAAAGTGATGTAAGATGTTGACAATGTCATCATACAGTTACTACACAGCAATATCATGCTTGCTGTGTACCCAGTTTGAGCTCTGCCAGAGCTACTCTGTTCCTGGCCACATTGCAGCCTTGGTCAAAAATGGACAAAAGAGCTGAACTTGAGAGGTGACTCCCCTCATCATGAAGGCAGTATTTGACAGTCTGGGATTGAGCAGCCAGAGTGCAGCTGTGGTTATTGAGAATTAAGGAAACAATATCCACTAATTGGAATTATACCTACCATAATGGAAGAAGGTTGTGTTTTTGGAGGTCAATCATCTCAGCCATTGGACATTACTGCAGGAGTTCCTCAAAGTACTCTCCTCATCAGAACGGTTTTCACTTGGATCATAAGTTCAGAAATGGATATGTTTGGTGATGATTGCACAGTGTTCAGTACCATTTTTGACTCCTTTGATACAGAAATGGTCTCTGTCCGTGAGCAACAACATCCACACTTGAGCTGATAAGTGGATGGTGACATTAGTGCAGTACAATGCTAATCATTTTATCTTTACCCTCAGTGATGTTATTATCACTGAATCTTCCATTCTCAACATCCTGGAGATTATCATTGGCCAAACGCTTAACTGGACCAGCCATAGACATGTGTGGTGAGAAAAGCAGGTCACGGGGTTGGGAGTTCTGAGGCAAGTAACTCACTATCTGATTTTCCAAAGCCTATCTACGTCAGTCAAGGAAAACCCACCGTTTGATTGAATGAGTGCAGTTCTAACAGCATTTACTTCCTCCATCCCTGACTCGCTCAACTGTGGTATGCATCACATACCAAATGCACTATAGCACATGACCAAATCTCCTTCAATAGCTTCCAACCTATGACTTATACCATATAGAAGGGCAAGGTCTTGAGATGCAAGGGAACACTACCTATTCTAATTACACCAGCAAGCCACATGTCATCTTGTTTTGAAACTATATTGCCATTCCATTACTGCTGATGGATCAAAATCCTGGAATTCACCGAACAATGGTCTAGGTGTACCTGCACAAATGGATAGCAGCAGTTCAAGAAGGTGGCTCAACACTACCTCCTTGAGGGTTAATAGGGATGTGTAATAAATGTGGGCCTAGCCAGTGACATTCAATTCAACTTTTAAAACTGCCAGTTCCAACTTGAAAGGATCTCTTCTTGTGAAGCTAGAAAATATAA
Organism: Chiloscyllium plagiosum; assembly: GCF_037043375.1. Taxonomy (NCBI): domain Eukaryota; kingdom Metazoa; phylum Chordata; class Chondrichthyes; order Orectolobiformes; family Hemiscylliidae; genus Chiloscyllium; species Chiloscyllium plagiosum. The sequence continues at coordinate 49,605,441 of NW_028270141.1, forward strand.
TGAATAATGTTTTTCTTTTATTTGTAAGTCTGACTTTATTTTTCTATCTGTTCATAATGCTTGGAGGGCATGTGTTCTTTAATTTAGATTGCTTAGAGAATGAATACAAGTTAAGCGTAGTGGCCAGCCTTTGAGCAAGTATATCTGTTTTGATTTCTGGGTGCTGTTGTTTGGAATAAAGGTCTATTAGTTTCATTCTACACTTCATTTCTTAGGCTCTGTTGTCCTGTAAAGCCTGAAAGCATGAACGTGCAACTGCAGACAAGTGAGCAAAGCCTTTAGGGGAGAAATTATATCTTCGACAAGTTCTTGATTCTTCATTGTGAAACCAATGCATTGGCATTGTCTTGGTTAAATGTGTGTCTGACAGCAGTTTCGAGATGGGTAGTGAATGAAAATAGGAAATTAGTATTTATTGTACAGTTTTTTTTAATTCTGTAAATGGTGTCAAAAAAATCTAACATTTTTTCCTTAACCAGTTTCCAGATAATTTCTATTTGGACCAACCAGACAACATGGTTGTTGACCCTTCACAAGGGAACAGTCCAAATCACATTTACTCTTTGCTCCCTTCTCCCCATTTTCTTTCATTCACCTGTCAGTTTAATCTTGGATATTAATGTTTACTACTTGAACAACTTCAACTCTGAAGAACTTTCTCCTGTCCTTTATTCTAAATCTCATACTTTTGATTGTGCTATGAAAACTGACCTCTTAGTCTCAGCTGGGAGTATTGCTGACGAAAGAGACCTTGGAGTGCAGGTTAGGTTCATTATTCCTTGAAAGTGGAGTCCCAGCTTGTTGTCCCGTTTCCCGCCAATATTGTCATCCCATTTCCCCCCTCAGTCGAAGCAAAAGGCTCAAAGGCACAGCAGCTTTACGTCCTTCATCTTTATTCCAGGCCCTGGAGGGAGAGGGAACGATCACCCATGTGCACAGAGACATGAATTCACGGTCTTCTCTGGAACAGCAGTTTCTCAATGAACAATATAGTCTTTTGACAGGGAGAAGCATCCAGATAAGGCAACATGTATATTAATTGGGTGACCATTACAATCAACGAATATCAGTAGTAGAGACCAAGCCTTTTACTGTTACACATTGAATGTTCTTAACCTTATTAACTGGATTCATACAGTGGATACTTTTCCCCTTGTTAGCTGACCTTGCATACTGAATGCTTCCAATATTGTTGAATGGCTACATAATGAATGTTTTTCCACCTTGTTAACCCATTACCCTTACCTCCAATACCCCATTGTTAACTGTAAGATCTTATCTAATCTAAGACATGCTTAGCTGAATCTCTTGTTTCACAAAACTCAACTTAACTCTTTCCCTGCCTTCTTATACCCTATACACATTCTCATTCCCTATACACATACTCATTCCCTCCTCTATCATTACATGATAACCACCTAGATGGCACTACCAGCTTTCATAAGACTCTGACACCCAGTATTTAAGCAAGTTATTGACACACAACATACAATGATTATAACAACAAAAAATACTAATCAGTTACAGGAAGTAGAATTTGAAGAATCCTCCCACATGGAAAAAAAATCGCCCGTAAAGTTCTTAAATCCACAGTCCTTAGTGACCACTCCATCCCCTCCAAGTCGAGTGGAAATGAGCCAGTTCTCCCAAATCTCCTTCAGTAAAGTCCAACCTGAAAACAAAATTCAGTCTGTCCTTGTGCATCACTCCTCTGAGAAATCTGAATTCTTGGATAAGAGCAGTTAAATACTTAAAAGTTGACGAGACTTCCATCCTTTAGGAGATGCTTCAGATGGAGGATCTCAGCACATCTGAGCATGCAGTGCAGCAGCTGCAACTGCAGGCTAGGTGTATACAGCATTCTTTGCTGCATCTGCTCCTGCTCTGCTGTTGAATGTAACAAAGCCAACTGGCTGTGGTGATGTTAGCTTGATCAGTGAACCTTCATATCCCTTAAATGATCGAAAGACAAGGTAAAGGTCACGTGGTTTAATAACTGTAGGAAGGCCACTGACAAAAAAAAGTAACGACTTCTTCACTTGTTAGTTTCTTCAATTTTCGCGCTTGTGACTGGGGAGCTGATTGAATCCGTTAGATCAGGTTGTGGAGGGTTGGGCAGTGGTTCGAAGGCGCGCTTTACCTTTGAATGGAGATATTCCAGAGATAATGTTAGCTGCTGAAAGTATTTTTGCACTTCCTCTCTCGTTCCTTCCTTGCCAAGGTGGTTATCAGTATGAAGACAGTCACACATTTAATTACACTAAATTGTGTCTGCCTATTCCAACATTTTTTGAATTCTTGAAGTCTGTTATTCTGTTCATCATTTATGACATGATCAAGTTTTATACAATCCATAAACTTCTAAATTGTACTGCCCAAACAATTCAATCATTTATAAACAACAGTCCTAAAGTCAAACCCTCTGGGGAACCCCATTCAGGTTGCACAACAATTATTTTTCTTTAATAAATGGCTAATATGAAAGCTGTCAAGAAAAGTATTTCAAAAGTATGGAACAGCAGGAAAACACTGATGTTTCCTGTGCTTTAGCAATTGTAGAGGCAGTTTCAGTTCAGATTTAAATCTCAAATATTCATGGGCAACAAATGCTGAATATATTAAAATATGTTCTCCAAATGAAACTTGCCAAATAAAACGGTCAGAATTAGAGTGGCAACTTTGGTAGAGATCAACATTTTTTTGAATTTACAATATGAAGGGGGCTAATGAAGTCTTAACAATATTTAAAAGCATTTAAGCAGCTCAGCCTCCAGTTCTAATATTCTCTACAAAATCTTAACGAAACATCAAACTAAAAATGCAGCCTTCTTTTTGTGAACACTGCGGTAAAAGAGAGTCGAAACATCGATTTTCCTGCTCCTTGGATGCTGCCTGAACTGCTGTGGTTTTCCAGCACCACTCCAATCTAGACTCTGATTTCCAGCATCTGCAGTCCTCACTTTTGCCTACTCTGCATTAGCAGCAGAGCAGCAAAGGTAATTTAATACAGGACTCTCATCTGGTTAAAACATGACCACTGACCCTACTTTTTTTTAGGTAAAAACAATGACTGCAGATGCTGGAAACCAGATTCTGGATCAGTGGTGCTGGAAGAGCACAGCAATTCAGTCAGTATCCGACGAGCAGCAAAATCGACGTTTCGGGCAAAAGCCCTTCATTAGGAATAAAGACAGAGAGCCTGAAGCGTGGAGAGATAAGCTAGAGGAGGGTGGGGGTGGGGAGAAAGTAGCATAGAGTACAATAGGTGAGTGGGGGAGGAGATGAAGGTGATAGGTCAGGGAGGAGAGGGTGGAGTGGATAGGTGGAAAAGGAGCTAGGCAGGTCGGACAAGTCCGGACAGGTCAAGGGGACAGTGCGGGCTGGAAGTTTGAAACTAGGATGAGGTGGGGGAAGGGGAAATGAGGAAGCTGTTGAAGTCCACATTGATGCCCTGGGGACTTTAACCCCTTTCTCACTTTACTCGAACCCCACTTAAACACAGGGAGCTGGAACCCCAGCATAGTGCGGAGGACTCGAACCTCAATCAAACTCATCCCAGGGGACTCTAATCTCAATTACACTCCTTCCCCTAATGCAGCGCAGAGACTTTGACCTCTGCCTGCCAGCACGCTTGCAAAACTGTGTCTCTCAACTGAACTAATTACTGTTCGAGGAATCATAGAATAGAGAGCGATCGATTGAGGGACGTCTCCGGCACACAGAAATATCGAGAGGGACCAAGGTTTAAAATCTTATCTTGTGGGCCCATCTGTCTCGAAACACCGATGTTCTGGGCAGCCGCTGACACCATTCATAACTCTTCGTTTGGATTCTGCTGACTGCGCCAATATTGTCATTCCGTTTCCCGCCAATATTGTTGTCCCGTTCTCCTCTTAATCAATGCAATACACAGAGATACAGAATAGTTTTACCTCTTTCATCTTTATTCCAGGCCCTGGTTATACCCTGTACACATTCTCAAGCTTGACAGGATAATGAAGAAGGCATTTGGTATGCCTGCCCTTATTAGTCAGTGCATTGAGTATCGGAGTTGGGAGGTCATGTTGTGGCTGTACAGGACATTGGTCAGGCCACTTTTGGAATATTGCGTGCACTTCTGGTCTCCAGCTAAAGGAGGTTCAGGAAAGATTTACAAGGAGGTTGCCAGGATTGGAGGTGTAAAAATGGATACAGACTCTTCAGTCCAACTCGTCTGTACCGAACAGATATCTGAATATAATTTAGTCCCATTTGCCAACGTTTGGCCCATATCTCTCTAAACCTATTCTTATTTATGTACCCATCCAGATGCCTTTTAAATGTTGTTATTGTACCAACATTCTCCACTTCTTTGGCAGCTCATTCCATACGTATACTACCCTCTGCATGAAACCGTTACTTGTTCGGTCCCCTTTTACACATGCTTTGAAAGAGGAAGTGGTGGAGGCTGGTGCAATTACAATATTTAAAAGGCATCTGGATGGGTCTGTGAATACGAATAGGTTTAGAGGGTTATGGGGTTCAGTTGATTTACGATATCTGATTGGAAAGGATGAGCTGGGCCAAAGGATCTTTTCCATAATGTTATCCAAATCTAATTCTTTGTACCGATCTAGGGTGCACTTCTGCACACACTGTGTACTGAGGTGGTGACCCCAACCTTTATTACTGTAGCCATTGACTCTTCTAGTACTGCATCCAGCATTTAATTTTGAATTGTGAATGTAGTTGGCATTATGGCCCGTCCAGTGACAGAAACGTTGCAGTTGCAAGAGCATGAGGTTCAGATGAATATGTTCATCACAAACTCACCTTCTAATTTATCTATGCTTAATGGTGGCAATTAGGTAATGAGTAGGAGCTGTGGTTTCCAATGTGAATTCCCCTTTTGATCTAAAAGCTCAAGATAATTAAAAGGTAGCTCAGATTTAAAATACTGAACAGGCAGTAAACATGCTTTGCTTTTGTCATTCCTATTACACCAGATGTTTATTGACTTTGTTGGGCGAGTGGAGTGTTCATGATTTCTTTTAAACAGAGTATAAAGCTCCATCACTTCAAATTTGTGTGTGGGTCTAACTTCAGTAGAAAATCTAATGAGTTGGCTGCTATGAAACCAGAACCAAAATACTGTACTTTGTCTCTGTAATGGAAGTGCGAAACTGTTGGATTTATCATAAAACCCCACCTCACATTTTCCATGACCTTGCCTAACCTGACCTTCATGTGATTTGAATCTGGAGACAATGTAGCTAAGTCTTGATTGTCATCTGAAATAACGCTGCAAGACTAAACTGCCTGGGAAAGTTAATACTCCAGTTACAGCATCAGTTAACGGTGGCTCGCCACCACGTTCTAACAAGCAACAAGCCTTGCTGGTCTTGGCAGCGATGCTACCACTCCATGAAAGAGAATGTTTCTTCAAAATTGCATGTTTGGTAATATTAGTAATGATCTAAATGAGGGATGATTAAACCAAGAGCCTTTGCAACCTGTAAATAAGCTGTAAAGTACCTGGTTCCCCTCGTATGAATTTAATTTTGTATGGCAAGAATCAGAAATTTTCCTGGGCAAAAGTTGATAAATTTGTAACAGATGTTGAACAAAGTGTTGGCTGGGAATTGTCATGAGTTATCTTGGGCCAGGAGAGTATTTTCTGAGAAGTATTTGAATGTAATTTCTTAGAATTCGTACAATGTCTGACTTAATTGAACCTGTAGAATTGTGCATTTGTCATGTCTAAATGTTAGCAGTTAAAGCAGAGTAGATTGAATTTAATTATAACGGGCTAAACCACTTGTTGAACCATTTCTGAATTTTTGTTAGTCTTTTGGGGGAGAGGGGAAGCTAAATTAGTCACTTTTATCTAACTCACTGTAACATTTGGAATCTATGGTTTGGAATGAATGTGTTTTATTTGACTTTGAAACACAAGTGGTTCTGAACTTTGCGTGACCTGAATAAGTTGCACATTTAATTTGGATTACTGTGGCAACTGATAACGACATCTTATCCTAAATTCTAATAGTTACTTAACTATATTGTTTATTGAATGGTATTTGTAGTAAATACAACTGCCAAATAGGCATTAAACATACTTTGCTTTTAGTCATTTTTAAGTTCTTGCATATCCTTTCACCAGGTTTCCTATTTATCAATTAGTGGAATAATATTTTTATAATTTCCATACACATTTTTCATGAAATATTGAATACCATTTGATGACCATGGTGTCTCTATTCACTTCACATTGTAATTAGTGATATGGCATTGCGACAGCTTGAATATGGAAAAGATTTAATTTATTGCCGGCGGTAATGTTTAGCTACAATTTGTAATATTTTAACTAATATTTTCCACTTAAATATTCAGATTTAAGATAGCACATTTGTTAAATAAAAGGGGCAATGAGAGCAAATACACTAACTTTAACATTTAAAACAAACTCCACAGTTGCACTGTGCCTGCCTGCAGTGTAACAAGTCTTCTGTATAGCAATTTCTTCCTATTTTCATTTTAATTTTCTCACCGGTTTTCACTTTGTAAAAACTGATGGGATATAGATTCATGTGTAACAGTCCCTTTTTATAGGTTTTTAATTTTCTATTATTTACTGAGGAGTTTTGATGAGTTCAATTCAGTGTATTGATAGGGTGTGAAAGCCATACACACTTTGATTCTTCCTGTTTTTTCATTCCAAAAACAAGTCGCTAGATGGTGATTAAGTGGGAACCATTTCATTAACAAGTGATGCTAAGTTAATTGAAGCATTACTGTTCCTGCAATCATCACCTTGTTCTAATTACTTGTATTAAAAATAATTGAGCCAATTGACATGTCTCTTAATTCTTGTCCTAATATTTAAGTGATATGTATTTAAATGATTGTTATAAAGTTAGCTTTCTAAGAGCAAGAGTCGAGTCTGTTTTCTACCCCTGCCGCAGAAATTTGGTAAATTGTTGACAAAAATGTATTGGACTAACCTAACAATTCATTTATTTTGGGACATGTTGCAGTATTATCTAGAATGGGGAGGAAATGTAGGTCAGTTGAACCAAGGGAGGGAAAAATGGGATGGAAGTGACTTGGAGGGTCACATCAAAAGCGCTTGCTTCTGGTAAAGCTTGAATTTAACCCACTGGCTTCTGATTGGCAAGCATTGGATTGTTCACAAACCCTTCAATCCCACATAAGATTACTAAATCAGTTATACGCTAGTATTATTCATGTTATCCTGGTTTTTGGTCTTTGTTTTACCATATTTTAGTAAAGAAAATTTGCAATTGAGTATAAACTTAGTGAAAATGTTGAACCCTGTTAGAGGATCTAGGAATGCACTTCAATTAATATCTGAAATATGTCATGCTTTTTATCTGTGCAGGAGTCCGAGTGGATGTCTTCATGGATATTATTGATATATTTAACCCTTTGCTAGCCACCGACCACTTGGATGACACTCTGATTTTAGAGCCAGACTTAGAAAGTGAAGTTTGTGATTGTGGCACAGAACCAGACATCCTGGGAGGTTCTTTAAGAAACATGCTGAGTGACAAAGATCCTATGCTAGGATCTGCTAGTGCACAATTCAGCCTGCCCTTTTCAGATAATGAAGATGGCAACTTTCAGCTAACATGCTCAACAGGTAGGTCTGACTTGCTTTTTGGCTGCGATGCCTGCAAAAGTAATGTGGGCTAATGTAGCCATGTAGTACTTGTATGAATGGGTGGAAAGGCTTCCTCCCACCTCAAACCCCTGCCACACCTTCCTTTACATAATGCCACTTGCACAGTGCCAAAATGTCTAAATCTACCTCTTTAAAATGATTATTACAACTTTTACACTGGGGGAAATGTCTGTATTTATAATGGTGAGTTTTAAAAAAAAAATAAACTGGCATAACTATGCAAGATTAGGGAACTGCTTTATAGCCAGCAGGTATTTTTGCAAAAATGTGATAAAATTGTCACTCATTTATTTTTAATTTTGTGTGGAACATCTCTGAAGCATGTTGTTTTCAGTGATATATTATCGTGCATAATTTGAGTTTGGGCCACTTATAATATTTAGTACATAAATCCTATTAAAATTGGGCTGATTTTATTAATAAGGAGGAGGTTTGGGAGGTAGCCGATATCAGTTATTGAGTAGTAGAAAAGAAAGGAAATTGAGTTGGAGCTGTGCGCCTTGAAGTGACAGAATCAATTATATGCCATTTAGTTGAATTCAGAATTATAATGTAAAGAATGGTTGTATAATTATTTAGCCTTCAACGTATGTGTCCATGCATTAGATTATAATGGTTAATCCAAGTCAGCAAACTTTTACCATTTTTTCAAATAATGGAAGCTTTGAAGTTTTAAAGGGCATTATTTCATTTGATTCGGAGATGCCGGTGTTGGAACTGGGGTGTACAAAGTTAAAAATCACACAGCACCAGGTTATAATCCAACAGGTTTAATTGGAAGCACACGAGCTTTCGGAGCGACGCTCCTTCATCAGGTGATTGTGGAGGGCTCGATCGTAACACAGAATTTATAGCAAAAATTTGCAGTGTGATGTAACTGAAATTATACTTTGAAGAATTGATTGTCTGTTAAGCCTTTCATCTGTTAGAATACAGTGATAGTTTCACTTCTTTCATGTGTAAATCACAAAACCCTTTTTTTTAAAGTTGCATTCTCGGGTTAGCTGTTAACAATGGTGATAGCTAGACAATATGTTGAAGGTGTTAGCCCCCTGTGTTCTCTGTCTATGACCTGATGTTTAGATTGATTCTAATCTTAAAAAGTGAGATAACAGAGTTTGACATAAATTCATGCAGTTTTTGAGCTCAGAGTTCTACATGAATGTATGCAGTTTTTGAGCAAAGTGCAATGTAACTCTGCAAGTACAAATTCACCACACATAATTTATGTGTGCATGTGGGTCTCTGTCTCTGTGTGTGTGTGTGTGTGTGTGTGTGTGTAGTGAGTGCAGAGTGTCTTAAGTCTGTGAGGGGGTGCATGTGTGGGAGGGGGTGTGTGTGTGTGTGTGTGTGTGTGTGTGTGTGTGTATGTAGTGCAATGGTGATCACCTGTAATGTGACATGAACCCAAGGTCCTGGTTGAGGCCCTCCCTATGGGTACCGAACTTAGCTATTGCCTCGGACCTTCGGGTGACCATCCTCCAAGGTGGACTTCGGGACAGGCAGCAGAGGAAAGTGGCTGAGCAGAGGCTGATAGCTAAGTTCGGTACCCATAGGGAGGGCCTCAAACGGGACCTTGGGTTCATGTCACATTACAGGTGATCACCATTGCACTACACACACACACAGATATTCCTACACACACGGACACAGGTACACACAGACACCCACACACACCCTTATAGACACACACACTCCCACACATGCACCCCCTCACAGACTTAAGACACTCTGCACTCAAAACACACACACACACACACACTTTCTCACACTCACAACCCCCATCCCAGACACACACACACACACACACACACAAAGACCCACATGCACACATATATTTTGTGTGGTGAATTTGTACTTGCAGAGTTACATTCACTTTGCTCAAAAACTGCATACATTCATGTAGAGCTCAAAAACTGCATGAATTTATGTAAAACTCTGTTATCTCACTTTTTAGATTAGAATCAATCTAAACATCAGGTCATAGACAGAGAACACATGGGGCTAACACCTTCAACATATTGTCTAGCTATCATCATTGTCAACAGCTAACCCGAGAATGCAACTTTAAAGAAAAGATTTTGTGATTTACACCTGAAAGAAGTGAAACTATCAATGATTCTAACAGATGAAAGGCTTAACAGACAATCAATTCTTCAATGTATAATTTCAGTTACATCACACTGCAAATTTTTGTTATAAATTCTGTGTTACGATCGAGCCCTCCACAATCGCCTGATGAAGGGGCGTCGCTCCGAAAGCTAGTGTGCTTCCAATTAAACCTGTTGGACTATAATCTGGTGTTGTGTGATTTTTAACTTTATTTCATTTGAACATTGGTGCGTAAAGCATAATCCTATACATGTAATACAGCCTGTACACTTCATACCTAATCCTAAAGAGGAACACTGACTATAGAATTTGTTTTATACTGTTGCCTAGTGCTTTGTCCTTTCTTTCTTTTTTTATAAGGCATGTTTCTGAAGCCCATGATATCTGATGGTACACATTAGGAAAAATAGTTTTCTTCAAAGCTGTTTGTATGCTCATGTGATGTGTTTAGAAAGTAACTATTTGCAAATGATCATATTTTACCTATCAAAGTTAGTGCATCTTGATTTTATTTTCTCCTAACCTAATGTTTTTAAATTCTATTGTCTTAACAAAATAGAAAATTAGATTGCTGACTCTAGTAAGGGAAATTGACATTTGGATGTTACTGCAACTTTTTCTTTTGTGATTCCATTTTCGTTGGGCATTACACTTGTGGTAACAATTTAATTTCAATGTAGATTTTTTTAAAGCTATAGCCTTACAATAATGCAGAAAAGCTAGAATTGATTATTTTGGACAGGTGTTATGGGCAGGTGTCAAAAAAGGTATTCAAATTCTTGAACAGTGGCAGTTGGAGGGAGGAGAGATTATAATTGTTCAGTGATGGTTGAGCCTGCCAAACAAAGATACTAGATTCTTTGAGTTAGTTGATTTCGTCTTGGTTGTGGCATTACATTTGGCTTAAGGGAAAGAAATAAAAATCAGCTACAATTTTTATGCCTGATTCCTTTGAGACTCTTCTGGAAAGAATGTAAACTTAAACTTTGGTAGGGCAGAATTGTGTTTTAGCTGTGACTTTTCCCAATTTGATTGACATATACCTCGTCATTCTTTACAGGGTATTCTAAGGTAACAAAAGCAAAATGCTGTGGATGCTGAAAATCAGAAATAAAAAGAAAATGTGCTGGACATATTCAGGAGGATTGGCAGCATCTGTGGAGAGAGAAACCATTAACATTTCAGTTGACTATGTCACCATCATAAAGGTCGACAGCACAGAAAAAGTCCTTTTGGCCCATTGAGTCTGCGCCAGTCAAAAACCACCATCTAACTATTCTTATCATATTTTCCAGCACTCATGTCTTGACATCACAACTGCACGTCTAAATATGACTTAAATGTTATGAGGGTATCTACCTCTACACCCTTGCAGACCATGAGTTCGAGATTCCCACCACTGTCTGGGTGAAAATATGTTGTCTCGTGTCCTCACTGAACCTCCTGCCCTTTACCTTAAATCTATGCTCCCTCTCATTGATCCCTTGATCAAGGGGAAAAGTTTTTGTCTGTCTACCTTATCTATGCCCCTCATCTTAAACTCTCCTACCTCCAAACCCCCGACACAAGTCTCCAAAGAAAAGAATACCAGTCTGTCTAATCTCACTTCTTACCTTAAACTGTCCAGTCCAGACAGCATCCTGATAAAATCTTCTTTGCCCACACTATGGCGGAGATTACATCCCACCCATAATGTGGATCCCCTAGCTGTGGCCAGATCAACTTTTTTTACAGTTCCGATATAACCTCCCTGCACTTAAACTCCACGTCTTGGCTAGTAAAGGCAAGTATCTCATTCTTAACCATAGAGTCATACAATATGGAAACAACCCTTGGTCTAACTCATTCATGTTGACTAGGTATCCCAAACTGAACTAGTTCCATTTGCCTGCATTTGGACCATATCCCCCTCAATCTTTCCTATTCATGTACCCATCCAATCTCTTTTAAATGTTGTAATTGTACCCGCTTCTACCACTTCGCCTGCCAGCTCGTTCCATACACACACCACCCTCTGTGTGAAAGAATTTCCCCTCTGGTCCCTTTTAAATTGTTCCCCTCTCTTCTTAAATCTATGCCGTCTAGTTTTGTACTCCTGTACCCTGGGAAAAAGACATCTGCCTTATCTCTGCCCCTCATGATTTTATAAACCTCTATAAAGTCACTCAGCTACTGACACTCCGAGGGAAAAAATGTCTGAGCCAATCCAGCCTCTCCTTATAACTCAAACCCTTCAGTCTCAGTTGCATTCTTGAAAATGTTTTCTGTACCCGTTTGAGTTTTGCAGCATCCCTCTTTTAACAGGGTGGCCAGAATTGTACTCAGTATTTGAAAATTGGCCCGTCAATTTGTTGTACAGCAGCATCATGATGCTCCAACTTATATTATCAATCCTGTGACCAATTCATGTGCTGAATGAGTAGAACCTCAACTGAGTTGTCAAACTGTGATTTCAAGTTATATCCCACGGACAGATAAACATGATCCAGTTGACACATCTGTGCAGTACTTGAGAGGAATTGCACTGTCAGAAGTACCATCCATTGGATAAGATGTCCATCTGATTCGGATGCAACTGACTGATGTTTGTTGTAGAGTCATACAGCACCGAACCAGATTCTTTGGTTGAACTCGTCGATACTGACGAGACGTCCTGTTCTATTCTACTCTGGTTTACCACTTTATGTATGCTGCTACCAGAAGGTGCCAGTGGATATACATATTAAAATACCTTATCAAATGTCTTCTGAAAATCTTACAAATATTATCTTCTGCTTCCTCTTTGTATATCCTGCTTGTTATACCCCTTAAAGAATTCTAGTAAACTTGTCAGGCATCGTTTCCCCTTCTGCTTGATAGTGCATCATTTAGAAATGCTTGACACTGTCACATCGTTTATAATAGACTCTAACATTTTCCCAATATAATATTCTTAAGAGGCTTGACAGATTAAATGCTGAGAGGATATTTCTCCTCTAGTCCAGGACTAGAGGCCATAGTCTCAGATTAATGGTTACCAATTTAAGACTGAGGTGAGGCGGAGTTTCTTTTGAGGATTGAGAGTCCTTGGAATTCTGCCACAGAGAGCCCTCATGAGAATGTGTCTAAGGTATGAGCAAATAGGGAAAGTGTTAAGTTTAGGGTTGCATGACAAACGCTCAGCCAACATGACTTGGACCAGATAAGAACTTGCAGTAAACAATGAGATGCTGGAGGCAAGGGTAGTGGTTTAATGAAGGGAAAAATATCTATCGTGTAATGCCAGTTAACAAAGGGAAGAACATCAATTATGTAATGCCAGATGACTTAATCTTTACTGTTGATGCTTGCTGATTGTAACAGTCACCCAATCAATACAGATATTGCCTTATTTGGATGCTGCTTCCTGTAAGTGACTATATAGTTCCTTAAGAAGCTGCTGTTCGAGAGAAGACAGAGAACTCATGTCTTTGTGTACGTAGGCGATCACTCTGTCCAGGTTTCAGAATAAAGATGGAAGAAGGTAGAACCATACTGTGTCCCTGAGTGTTTGCTTTGACTGATATGGAGACACTGGGGGCAGAGTCTTTGTGTATATTTAAAGCTGAGATAGGTTCTTGATCAATAGGAGAATCAAGGATTATAGGGAAAGGGTGTGAGAAATGTTGGATCAGCCATGATCACAACAGATTGGGAAATGGGCTCATGGGACTGAATTACCTAATCCTGTTCCCATTTCTTATGTTCTTATTAGTACTAGTGTGTCCACTATCTGTAGGTCCTTCTTTTAATGTCCTTTAATTCTTTTCATGTCCAAAGGTTCCATCAGTTCCAGGGGACCTGAGAGGAGTAGTAATTTCAGGATTGCTACCAGTGTCATGTGCTGGTCAGATTAAGAATGATAGAATAAGCTGGATGAATGCGTGGCTTGAGAGATGATGCAGGAGGGAGGGAGAGGTTCAGATTTTTGGGACATTGGGACTGGTTCTGGGCAGGTGGGACTATTACAAAGTGGATGGTCTCCACCTGGGTTGGACCGGAACCAATGTCCTTGTGAGTGCTTTTGCTAACGCTATTGGGGAAGGTTTAAACTAATGTGGCAGGGGGTTGTGAACCAAATAAGGTTAGACAACGGTAAGAAAGGCAGTAACTAAAGTCTGTAAGGAACTAGATAATGAGGTCAGCGTGATTAAGGGGAAGAGGAGGCAGGGAGCAGATGATGAATGCAAAGGGAATGGTTGTCTGAGGTGCATTTGTTTTAATCCAAGAAGTATTGTAGGTAAGGCAGATGAACTTAGGGCTTGGATTAGTACCTGGGAGCATAATGTTATGGCTATTACTGAGGGAAGGGCTTGATTGGCAACTAAACACTCGAGGATATCAATGCTTCAGGGATAGAGTGGGAAGTAACAGGGATGGACGAGTTGCATTTTTGATCAAAGAAAATATCACAGCTGTGCTGAAGGAGGGCACTATGGAAGACTCTTGCAGTGAGACAATATGGGCAGAGCTCAGAAATTGGAAGGGTGCAATAACAATGTTGGGGCTGTACTGTAGGCTTCCAAACAGCGAGCGTGTAATAGAGATACAAATATGTACACCAAATTATGAAAAGATGTCTGAGCAACAGGGTGGTGGTGGTAGGAAATTTTAATTTTCCCAACATTGACTGGGGCTCGCTTAGTGTTAGAGGTTTAGATGGAGCAGAATTTGTAAGGAGCATCCAGGAGGGTTTTCTAGAGCAGCATGTAAGTAGTCCAACTCAGAAGGGGCCATACAGGACCTGGTGTTAGGAAATGAGCCTGGCCATGTGGTTGATGTTTTGGTAGAGGTTTACTTTGGGAATAGTGATCACAATTCCATAAATTTTAGAATACTCATGGACAAACATGAGAGTGGTTCTAAAGGAAAAGTGCTAAACTGGGGGGAAGACCAACTATATCACAATTCGGCAGGAGATGGGAAATGTAGATTGGGAGCAGCTGTTTGAGGGTAAATCTGCATTCAATATGTGGGAGGCTTTCAATGAGAGGCTAATTAGAATTCAGGAGAGGTATGCTCCTGTGAAAATGAGGAATCAAAATGGCAAGATTAGGTAACTATGGATGTTAGGTGAAATTGAGAGACTAGACAAGAGGGAAAAGGGAGCATACATAAGGTCTAGGCTAATGAAGGCAGACAAAGCTTTGGAAGAATATCGGGAATCTAGGAATTAAGAGGGCTAAAAAGGCTCATGAGATATCTTTGGCAAACAGGGTTAAGGAAAATCCCAAAGCCTTTTTTTCATATATAAAGAGCAAGAGGTTAACTAGAGAAAGTATTGGCCGACTCAAGGACAAAGGAGGAAAGTTATATGCGGAGTCAGAGAAAATGGGTGATATTCTTAATGAATACTTTGCGTCGGTATTCACCGAGGAGAGGGATATCACAGATGTTGAGGTTAAGGATAGATCTTTGAGTACTCTAGATCAAGTCGGCATAAGGAGGGAAGAAGTTTTGGGTATTCTAAAAAGCATTAAGGTAGACAAGTCCCCAGATCAATGGGACTTTAAAAGCTATCTTTGCAGCATCCTTGAACATGGTGAGGTCCTGGAGTACTGGAGAATTGCTAGTATTGTCCCCTTTGTTGAAGGAGGGTGGCAGGGATACTCCAGATAATTATAGACCATTGAGCCTGATGTCAGTGATAGGGAAGCTGCTGGAGAAGATTCTGAGGGATAGGATATACACCCATTTGGAAGAAAATGGGCTTATCAGGAATGGGCGGCACGGTTTTGCACAGGGAAGGTAGTATCTTACAAAACTAATAGAATTCTTTGAGGTGACAAAGTTGATTGGTGGGGGAAGGGCTATAGATGTCATATACATGGACTTTAGTTAGACATTTGATAAGTTTCCCCATGGTAGGCTGGCAGCGAAGATGAAGTCACATGGGATCCAGGGTGTTCTAATTAGATGGATGGAGAACTGACTGGGCAACAGGAGAGAGAGAGTAGTAGTGGAAGGGAATGTCTCAAAATGGAGACCTGTGACCAGTAGTGTTCCACAGGGATCCGTGCTGGGACCATTGTTGTTTGTGATATAGGAAGAAGGTATCAGTTGCCTGATTAGTAAGTTTCCAGATGACACCAAGATTGGTGGAGTAGCAGATAGTGAGGATGAGTGTCAGAGAATGCAGCAAAATATATTAAATTGGAGAGATGGGCAGAGAAATGGCAGATGGAATTCAATCTAAGCAAATGCGAGATGATACATTTTGAAAGATCCAATACAAGAACGAACTATACAGTAAATGGAAATATCCTGTGGAAAATTGATGTACAGAGATCTGGGTGTTCAGGTCCATTGTTTCCTGAAGGTGGCAACGCAGGTCAGTAAAGTGATCAAGAAGGCATATGGCATGCTTTCCTTCATCGGACGGGGTATTGAGTACAAATGGTTCGGCTGCATTTGGAATACTGTGTACAGTTCTGGTCGCCACATTACCAAAAGGATGTGGATGCTTTGAAGAGAGTGCAGAGGACGTTCACCAGGATGGTGCCAGGTATGGAGGGCACTAGCTATGAAGAGAGTCATAGAGACGTACAGCATGAAAACAGACCCTTCGGTCCAACCCGTCCATGCCGACCAGATATCCCAACCCAACCTAGTTCTACCTGCCAGCACCCAGCCCATATCTCCCCTCTCCCCCCCCCCAAACCCTTCCTATTCATATACCCATCCAAATGCCTCTTAACTGTTGCAATTGTATCAGCCTCCACCACTTCCTCTGGCAGCTCATTCCATACACCTCCCACCCTCTGTGTGGAAAAAGTTGCCCCTTAGGTGCCTTTTATATCTTTCCCCTCTCACTCTAAACCTATGCCCTTTAAGTCTGGACTCCCTGACCCCAGGGAAAATACATTGTCTATTTATCCTATCCATGCCCCTCATGATTTTGTAAACCTCTATAAGGTCACCCCTCAGCCTCCGACGCTCCAGGGAAAACAGCCCCAGCCTGTTTAGCTTCTCCCCATAGCTTAAATCCTCCAACCCTGGCAACATCCTTATAAATCTTTTCTGAACCCATTCAAGTTTCACAACATCAATTCTGGAAGGAGACCAGAATTGCACATAATATTCCAACAGTGACCTAACCAATATCCTGTACAACCACAACATGACCTCCCAACTCCTGTACTCAATACTCTGACCAATAAAAGAAAGCATACCAAACACCTTCTTCACTATCCTATCTACCTATGGCTCCACTTTCAAGAAGCTATGAACCTGCACTCCAAGGTCTCTTTGTTCAGCAACACTCCCTAGGACCTTATCATTAAGTGTATAAGTCCTGCTAAGATTTGCTTTCCCAAAATGCAGCACCTCGCATTTATCTGAATTAAACTCCATCTGCCACTCCTCAGCCCATTGGCCCCTCTGGTCAAGATCCTATTGTAATCTGAGGTAACCCTCTTCGCTGTCCACTACACCTCCAATTTTGGTGTCATCTGCAAACTTACTAACTGTATCTCTTATGCTCACATCCAAATTATTTATGTAAATGAGAAAAAGTAGAGGACCCAGCATCGATCCTTGTGGCACTCCACTGGTCACAGGCCTCCAGTCTGAAAAACAACCCTCCGCCGCCACCCTCTGTTTCTACCTTTGAGCCAGTTTTGTATCCATTTGGCGAGTCCTCCCTGTATTCCATGAGATCTAATCTTGCTAATCAGTCTCCCATGGGAACCTTGTCGAACACCTTACTGAAGTCTATATAGATCACATCTATCATTCCGCCCTCATCAATCCTGAATAGATTAGGATTATTTTTATTAGAAAGATAGAGGTTGAGGGGGGACCTGAATGAGGTCTACAAACTCATGAGAGGTATAGACAGGGTAGGTAGCAAGAAGCTTTTTCTCAGAGTGCGGAGCTCAATGACGAGGGGTCACAAATTCAAAGTGAGAGGGGAAAGGTTTAGGGGAGATATGCGTGGAAAGTTCTTTACGCAGAGGGTGGTGGGTGCCTGGAACGCATTGCCAGCGGAGATGGTAGAGGCAGGAATGTAAACGTCATTTAAGGTGTATCTAGACAAATACATGAATGGGCAGGGAGCAAAGGGATACAGATCTTTAGAAAATAAATGGCAGGTTTAAATAGAGGATCTGAATCGGTGCAGGCTTAGAGGGCCGAAGGGCCTGATCCTGTGCTATAATGTTCTTTGTTCTTTGTTATCGCTTTTTAGCACTATTAGTTTCCCTAGGACTTTTTCACTAATGTTAGCAATTGTATTTAGTTCCTGCCATTTTGCCTTTTGAATGCTTAGTAATTTTTGGTTGTTGTTTTTGTCTTCTATTGTGAAGACTGAAGCAAGGTACTTGTTTTACTCCTTTGTCATTTCCTCGTTCCCCATTATTATTTCCCCATCTCATTTTCTGAGGGACGCATATTCACTTTGGCTTCTCTTCTCGTATATTTAAGGAAGCTCTTGTAGTCTGTCAACCTCTGAAAGCTAATACTTCCAAATAAACCTGTTCGACTATAACCTGGTGTTGTGTGATTTTTAACGTTGTCCATCCCAGTCCAACACTGGCACCTCCACATCATTGATATTATTTGTGAGTTTGCCCTCAAAGTTGGGAGAGCTCCAGCCCTAAAGTTATTGAACTTGGTGTTGAGTCCAGAAGGCTACAGGGTCCCCAAGTGGAAAATGAGGTGACGTTCTTCCAACTCATGCTGAGCTCTACAGGAGTACAGCAGCAAGCCTAAGACATAGATGTTGGCCACGAAACAAGGTGGTGTGTTGAAATGCAAGTGTTCCGCAATGTGATCACCTCTTTGATGCTGCATTTCCCCAATGTAGAAGAGACCACATTTTGAGTAGCAAATGTAATAGACTAGATTGCATGAAGTGTTTGGGCTCTTGGATACTGATTGAAGCAAGTTAGAAGCCGCCAGGTTTTCCCTTAAGCATCGAAGGCTGAGGGGTGACCTCATGGAAGTTTATAAAGTCATGAGGGGCATGGATAGGATAAATAGACAAGGTCTTTTCCCAGGGCTAGGGGAGTCCAGAACTAGAAGGCATTTGTGGGCAGCACGGTGGCAGTGGTTAGCACTGCTGCCTCACAGCGCCAGAGACCCGTGTTCAATTCCCGCTTCAGGTAACTGTGTGGAGTTTGCACATTCTTCCTGTGTCTGCATGGGTTTCCTACGGGTGCTCCGGTTTCCTCCTACAGTACAAAAATGTGCAGGTCAGGTGAATTGGCCATGCTAAATTGCCCGTAGTGTTAGGTGTAGGGGTATGGATGGGTTTCTCTTCGGAGGGTCGGTGTGGACTTGTTGGGCCAAAGGGCCTGTTTCCACACTGTAAAGTAATCTAATCTAAACTCTAGGTTTAGGGTGAGAGGGGAAAGATATAAAAGGCACCTAAGGGGCAACTTTTTCATGGGAGGGTGGTGCGTGTACGGAATGAGCTGCCAGAGGAAGTGGTGAAGGCTGGTACAATTGCAACATTTAAAAGGCATCTGGATGGGTATATGAATAGGCAGGGTTGAGAGGGATATGGGTCAAGTGCTGGCAAATGTGACTAGATTAGGTTGGGATAGCTAGGCATGGGCCGAAGGGTCTGTTTCCGTGCTGTGCATCTCTTTGACTCTGACTCTGTAGCCCAGTAGGTTTATTTAAAATCACAAGTTTTTGGGGTGCTGCTCCTTCATCAGGTGAAGTGAAGGGAAGTGCACAGGTGTAAAATTAATAGATGGAGAGAGAATTGCAAGATAATTCCAGGTAATTAAGAGTGTCAAAAGATAGTACCAGGGCATCCCATCATATCAGGTAGCGGGACCCTGTGTGAGAACCTCTGGTTATTTTGAGGGCATCTTTGAAACCCATTGTCCAAGGAACCCCTAGCTTCTGTTGCAACACTGCAGAATCTCACAAGTACTCAGCACCCGCAGACCAGTCAAACCAGGAACGTTCCTCGTCACAATGGATGTTTCAACACTGCACAACATGCATCCACCTCGAAGACAGCTGCAACAGCGTCAGTACTCAACACTAACAACTGCTAATTTCCAGATGCCATCCTACTACTCATCCACTTTGTCCTCGACCACAATGCCTTCACTTTCAACAACCACCTCTTCATCTAGACACATGGAACAGCCATGGGGACAAGTTTGCGCCCTAATACGTCAGCATTTTCATGCATATGTTCAAGCAAGACTTCTTGTTTGCACAGGACAACCAACCAACGCTATACACAAGATACTTTGACATTGCCTTCCTTTGGACCTGGTGAGGAATCGCTGAAACAACTACATGATGATATCAACATATTTCACCCCACCATCAGACTTACCATGGACTACTCTTCAGAATCAGTCTCATTCTTGAACACACACATCTCTGTCAAGGGCAGACACTTCAGTGCTTCACTCTATTGCAAGCCCACGGATCACCTCAATACTTCGCTTCTCTAGCTTCCATCCTAAACACATCAAAGAAGCCATCTCCTATGGACAAGCCTTGCATATATGCACGATTTGCTCAGCTGAGGAGGAACGCTGAAAGACTGTCTTAAAAAACGGGATACAATGCTCAACTCATTGATTGCCAGTTCCGATGTGCCACAGTGAAAAACCACAATGATGACCTCTGAAGACAGATACTGGACACAACCGATAGAGTACGCTTTTCGTCCAGTACTTTTCTGGAAGGGAGAAACTACGCCATGTTCTTCGCAGCCTTCAACAGATCATCGAGGATGATGAACACCTCACCAAGGCCATCCCTGTGTTTCCGCTTCTTGTCTTCAAACAACCGCTGAACCTCAAACAAACCATAGTTCGCAGCAAACTGCTCAGCCTTGAGGAGAGCAACAACCACAACACCATTTAACCCTATCACAGCAACTGCTGCGAGACTTGCCAGATCATCAACATGGATACTACCATCACGTGGGAGCGCCACCCATCACTTACACAGTAGATACTCATGTGACTCAGCCAATATTGTCTACCTCATACGCTGCAGGAAAGGATGCCCCGAGTCATGATATATTGGTGACACTAAGACAACAATGCGCAGCAATTGCCAGACAGGAGTGTTCCCTCCCAGTCGGGGAACTCTTTGAGTGGTCAAAGACATTCAATCTCTGATCTCTGGTTAAGCGTCCTCCAAGGCGGTCTTCAAGATACACCACAATGTGGGCCTGTGGAATTTATTGCCACGGAGCGCAGTGGATGCCGGGACATTAAATGTCTTCAAGGCAGAGGCTGATAAATCCTTAAATCTCGCAAGGAATTAAGGAATACAGGGAGAGTGCGGGTAAGTGGCGTTGAAATGCCCATCAGCCATGTTTGAATGGTGGAGTGGACTCGATGGGCCAAATGACCTTACATCCACTCCTATTTCTTATGGTCTAAATGCAGAGTTGCAGAGCAGAAATTGATTGCTAAGTGCCCTACCCATGAAGACAGCCTCAACAGTGATGTTGGGTTAATGTCAGGCTTCAAGTAACCTCACCATACTGTTTTGTGTTTGTAAAATTTTCCTTATTGTTCTGTTTTGACATAGTCATCTTGATAACTTATGATCTCTCTACCTTAAGTAATGCAAAACCATACAAACTAGTTGTTCCTTTACTTAGGCCTTTGTCATGTGGCTCTTATACCTATCATCTTATTCCAGCCATTTGGCTTGATCCTAAAACCATTTTATTTTTGATTTTTTTTCTGTTTTCTCTCTCTCTCTGCCTCAATTAATTGGATCATAGGTCACCCTTTCACTTGCTATTGAGCTGTTCACAGTTTTGTTCACCTGCAAAGACTTGTTATTTAGCCTGTCAACTCTTTACTCACACCACTTGTACTATCTTTTGACATTCTTAATTATCTGGAATTATCTTGCAGATATCTCTCTGCCGTAAAATCTGTGCTTTTGCACTTCCCTCCACTTCACCTAATGAAGGAACAGCACGCCGAGAGCTTGTGATTTCAAATAAACCTGTGGACTATTATCTGGTGTCGTGTAACTTCTGGCTTTGTCCTTCCCAGTCCAGCACTGGCACCTCCACAGTGACCAAGGAGGAAGTAATCAGCCCCCACTCACCAGGCCTTGTTGTCACGTAGTCTGCTATTATACACAGCCCATTGTTAGCCACTAATCTCCCCAGAAATAGCTAATCACTCTCCTAGCCAGATAGTTATCCACTCCTTTGTCTGTCCTACTGCTCTTTTCTCTCTTTGGGCTCTATCCCACCTATCATTACTCTTCACCCCTTCCCCACTCTATCTCCTGCGTATAAACCAACATTTTCTGAGCTACCATCAGTTCTGATTTTTCTCCGCAGATGCTTTTAGTCCTGCTGACCTTTTTCCAGCAATTTATGGTAATATTTTTGAGCTTTGTCATAAAATTCTGATGAGAAATATGCTCTTGTCCAGTAAGTCTTTTGTTGTTTACCAGGGAAATATCAAGTGCATTCCTTGTGTTTCATGTCTTACTGTAAACTATTTATTGCCTCCATGATTTGTTCTTCATTATATTTAGTATTGACATTACAATGGAGAGGGTTAAGACTAAAAGGAATCTGCTGTCCTTTAATTCCTGAATGTTATAATTGAAAATGATTGCACTTTTTCTGGTATGTCTGTGTGCAGCTGTATTTATGATATGTGCATGATATCTGCTTCCAGACTCCATGCATATTGCAATGCTCTAGCAATGTGATCTGTTTCAGAAATGCTATCATAGCAACTTGTATAGAACTTACTACTTTTCCATCTTGAAGTTTACCTTCTTGCTATGTATTCTTGCTATTAAACAGGAATGGAAATATTGCAAAGACATTGGTAATTGCTAGATCTCCAGTGATATTGTTTGTTTGTTAAACCAAGACCAAATATAGTCAACAGATGAACTGGGACTAGTCATAGAACTCAGAAGAGACCCTTGGCTCATTAAATCTGCACAGATACCAAGTAGTTGTAGGCAATAGAGATTAGATTATTGGAGGAGGCTTGAGAAGACAATTGAAGTAGGGTATACAGTGTAATATAGGCTTTATTTTAATATCACATTTTGTCACTTTGTTCATTTAATTATATTTACAAATGAAAGTACTAAGTGCTGCCACACAAATCCTCTTTATCCATGGGTTTTCGGTGCCAAGACTACTTGTGGGTAACAGATACTGTTCTTGTATAATGCTCTCATGTATCGTAAAAGACCACGCAATCAGACTAGGTGAGCCAATTAGGAAAAAAAGGTACCTGGCAAGTATGTGGATCCGTGAACATCATGTTAGTGAATAATGAGGCTGAAGTGTATTGGAAGCAGTAGAACTGGTTAGTGTGCAGATCTTTGCAGTGCATGCTGAGGAGGTGGGACCTATAAACATGCTTAATATTGGCGGCAGGAGGATGTAATTATTGAGAGTTCACATATGCAGTTGCAGTTACAGATTTTACACACGAGTTTGTAATGGTAAATTTGATAAGAGTCACTTTGATCTTTTCCAATGCTTTATAGCCAGGATGTGGAGGCCGGTGTTGGATTGGAGTGGACTAAGTCACGAGTCACACGACCTGGTGTTGTGTGACTTATGAATTAATGGGCAGAAAATGCATTCAGATGCCATGTTTCAAAATATACATCTGTATGGCTCCCTTTTTAAAAAAGTGGATAGGCATTTTGCAACAATTCATTAGACTGCAACTTTTAAAAGCAGAAAACTGTGGCATTTCAGGATATTTAATTGGCATTCCTCTCGATGAGGTACTAGGACAATTTTGTGTGACTTATAAAGTAGTCTTCTGTGTTTCTTGTGCAATAAGGTGCTGAATAGTTGATATGTATTGATGCTATTATATTGTCTGTCATCAGGTCCCTATTGTTAATTGTGAATTCAGAATACAGAAGTTCAAGGTTTGGGAAGAGTTTTGTATCCACTACTGCAGTATATATCACATGAGATTTTCTCCTGTTTTTATTTTTCTAGTTGCTGAACTTGAATTCACTGATGAAAGCGACATAAAGGAAAGTGACCTTGATACTATGGAGGAAGAAGATTTATCAGAATTATCTAGCAGAAAAAATAAGGGTAAATCTCAAAAATCACCTGTGCAGTCACCTCGAAAATCTCCCCGTTTATTGGCCCAGGGTAAGAAACCATAAAATATTTTTCTGGGTTTTCAAGTTGACTAACCTTCTTATTTACACCTTTTTTGGGGATTTTTAAGCCAAGTGCAACATCTGTAAAAGTTTCAGTCGAGATAAATGTTCAAAATCATAAATTGAACACACTTTTTAGTATTTTAGCTTTTAGAATTTGCAAATGGAAATCTGAAATAAAAACAGAAAATTCCAGAATTATTCAGACGGGGCAGCAGAGTTAACATTTCAAATTGGCCAATTACTCATGCCCCAACTTCTAGAACTTGCTTAAATTTCTGTTTTCAAGTCTTCAGTTTTATTTAAAACTCCTCTTGGCAATATTCCATCTACAGTTCTTTTTTCCTTTCTCTGTGCTATGAGCTGTTTGGAAATGATTTTATATAGAACATTTCTCATGCAAAGAGATCAGTTTTTGACTTGTTTGAGCTTTAGGAGTAATCTTTTGTTTCTTAATATTCACTTACGGGGTGTAGACATTTTAATGCCTATCTGCGTTACTCATGAGAAGGTGTTAGTGAGCTGCTTCCTTGAGACACGCAGTACAGTTGGGGTAGGAATTCTAGGATTTTGACCCAGGGACATCGAAGAAATGACAATATATCTCCAAGTCAGGATGGTAAGTGGTTGCTAGGGAACTTGCAGGTGGTGATGTTTCCATGTATCTGTTGACCTCCTTTCTAGATAGGATCTTCCAAACCCACAAGCTCTTCTATCTAAGGATGTTTAGTGAATTTCTGCAGTGTCTTGCCAATAGTATACATTACTGCCCCTGAGCATTGTTGTTGGAGTGACTGAATGTTTGTAGGTATGGTGCTAGTCAAGCAGACTGCTTTAGCCTGAATGGTATCCCTGTAGCTGCTGTATACGGTGAGTCCAGTTTAATTTCTGGTCTTTGGTAACCGCAGGATGTTGATAGTGGGCAATTCGGTGTTGGTACTACCATTGAGTGTCAGTGGTTAATTGTCTCTTACTGGATATGGTCATTGCCTGGCATTTGTGTGCCGTCAATGTTATTTGTTACTTTTCACCCTAAGCCTGGATATTGTCCAGATACTGTTTCAGTATCCGAGGAGTTGTGAACGGTGCTAGACATTTCGCATTACCAGCAAACAGACCCACTTCTGACCTTATGATGGAGGAATGGTCATTGAAGCAGCTGGAGGTGGTTTACCCGAGGACACTTTACTGAGATGACCGATCTCCAGCACTCTCAACCATCTTCCTAGGTATAACTCCATCCATTGGATAGTTTCCCAATTTCCATTGACTCCAGTTTTGCTCGAGCTCCTTGATATTGCACTTGACCAGTTGTGGCATTGAAATTAAGGTCAGCCACTCTTACCTCGTCTTGATAATTCAGCTCTTTAGTTTTTCTTTGAATCAAGGCTGTAATGAGGTCCAGAGCTGAGTGACCCTATCAAAACCCAAACTGGGCACTGATGAGCAGGTGCTGCTTGATAGCACTATTGATGACACTTTCACTGATGATCAAGATTTGACTGATGAGGTGGTAATTGACTGGATTGGATTTGTTCTTTTCTTATATGTACAGGAAATATGTCAGGTAGATGCCATTGTTGTAGCTGTGCTAGAATAGCTTGACCAGGTCTGTGGTAAGTCCTGGAGCACAAGTCTTCAGTACTATTGCCAGAATGTTGTTGGGGCCTATAGACTTTGCAGTGTCCTGTACCTCCAGCCATTATTCATATCATGTGGAATGAATTGAACTGGCTAAAGACTGGCATCTGTGATCCTGGGAACCTCTGGAGGAAGCCAAGATGGATTATCCACTTGGCACTTATGGTTGAAGATGGTTGCTAATGCTTCAGCCTTATCTTTTGCACTGATATGCTGGGCTGTCTTATCATTGAGGTTGGGAATAATTGTGGAGCAGCCTCCTTCAAATAATTCTGGATCTGTGGTGCTGGAAGAGCACAGCAATTCAGGCAGCATCCAATGAGCAGCAAAATCGACGTTTCGGGCAAAAGCCCTTCATCAGGAATAAAGCTTTTGCCCGAAACGTCGATTCCGCTGCTCGTTGGATGCTGCCTGAATTGCTGTGCTCTTCCAGCACCACTGATCCAGAATCTGGTTTCCAGCATCTGCAGTTCATTGTTTTTACCTCCTTCAAATAATTGTCTACTTGTCCACCACTGTTCACGGCTGGTTGTGGCATGACTGCAGAGCTTAGATCTAAGCAACTGCTTATAAGCTGGGAGGAGAAACAAAGCGTGGTGTTCTGATTTTCCAAAGTGTGGGTAGGGGATGTATGATTGGCATCTTTGATGGTTGTGTAGCAGTGGTCTAGCATGGTCGGTCATTTGGTAGGGCAGGAGATGTGTTGGTGGTACTTTGGCCGCACTCAAAGAATGGGGGAAGGTTCCAATGCTTTTTGTCATTTCCATACATGATTTGGCTGTGAACCTAGGAGTTATAGTTCGTACATTTGCAGATAACAACAACATTGGAGATATAGTGGGCTACAAAGAAGGTTAACTTCAGAGTACAATGGGATTTTGATCTGTTGAGCCAATGGGCTGAGGAATGGTAGATGGAGTTTAATTTAGAGCTGAAAATGTGTTGCTGGAAAAGCACAACAGGTCAGGCAGCATCCAAGGAACAGGAGAATCGACGTTTCGGGCATAAGCCCTTCTTTAGGAATGAGGAAAGTGTGTCAAGCAGGCTAAGATAAAAGGTAGGGAGGAGGGACTTGGGGGAGGGGCGTTGGAAATGCGATAGGTGGAGGGAGGTCAAGGTGAGGGTGATAGGCCAGAGTGGGGTGGGGGCGGAGAGGTCAGGAAGAAGATTGCAGGTTAGGAAGGCGGTGCTGAGTTCGAGGGATTTGACTGAGACAAGGTGGGGGGAGGGGAAATGAGGAAACTGGAGAAATCTGAGTTTATCCCTTGTGGTTGGAGGGTTCCCAGGCAGAAAATTTAGATAAATGTGAGGTGCTGCATTTTGGAAAGGCAAATAAGAGCAGGAATAGTAAGGTCCTGGGGACCAACAAAGAGACCTTAAAGTGCAGGTTCATGGTTCCTTGAAAGTGGAATCACAAGTAAATAGGACAGTGAAGAAGACGTTTGATATGCTTTCCTTTTATTGGTCAGAGTATTGAGAATAGGAGTTGGGAGGTCATATTGTGGCTGGAGAGGACACCTTTGTGTGTAAGTCTGGTCTTCCTCCTTTAGGAAGGCAGTTGTGAAACTTGAAAGAGTTCCAAAAAGATTTACAAGGATGTTGCCAGGGTTGGAGGGTTTGAGCTGTAGGGAGAGGCTGAATAGGCTGGTGTTGTTTTCCCTGGACCGTTGGAGGCTGAGGGGTGACCTTTATGGAGGTTTATGGGGCATGAGGGGCATGGATTGGGTAAACAGACAAGGTCTTATCCCTACGGTTGGGAACTAGAGGGCATAGGTTTAGGGTGAGAGGGGAAGGATTTAAAAGGGACGAAAGGAGCAACTTTTTCACACAAATGGTGGTGCATGTATGAAATGAGCTGCCAGAGGAGGCTAGTACAGTTACAGCATTTAAAAGGAATGTGGATGGGTATATAAATAGGAAATGTTTGGAAGGATATGGACCAAGTGGTGGTAAATGTGACTTAATTTAGGACATTTGGTCGGCATAGCCGATTTGAACTGAAGAGTCTGTTTCCATGCACCCCTACGACTCTATGATCTGTTGGTTGTGGGATCTTTTAAACTCTATCACTTGCTGCTTTTTTTTTGGCATGCATTTAGTCCTGTTTGTAGCTTCACCAAGTTAACACCTCATTTTTAGGTATGCTTGCTCCTGCTCCTTGCCTGTCCTTCTGCACTCTTCATTGAGCCAGGATTGATTCCTCTGCATTGATGGTAATGGTAGAATGGGAATATGTCAGGCCACGAGTTTGCAGATTCTGCTAGAGTGTGATTCTGGTGTTGCTGATGGCTCGCAGTGCCTGACAAATTCCCAGTCTTGAGTTGGTAGACCTGTTTAAATGTCCCATTTGTCACGGGGATAGTACACTCGATACAGTCCAAAGTATTATCAATGTGTGAAGGTGGGATTCTGTCTCCACAGACTGTATGGTGGTCCCTCTTCGAAACACTGTCATGGGCAGGTGCATCTGTGACAGGTAGATTTGTGAGAATAAGGTCAAGTATACGTTTCCCTTTGTTGTTTTCCTCACCATGTGCTGCAGACCAGGACAAGTAGCAAAGTCCTTTAGATCATGAGTAGCTCGATCAGTGGTACTGCTGCCGAGCCATTCTGAATGGACATTGAAATTCCCTATCAAGAGTATATTCTGTTTGCTTGCCAACGTCAGTGGTTCCTCCAAGTATAAATCACCATACGTGGTAATTAGTGGAACGTATCCTTGCTCAACCTGGTGCCATGAGACGTTTCCAGTGGTATCTCGCACATTATCTGTTAAGGTAGGATTCTGTTAGTGTGACTGTCAGGCTGTTGCTTGACTAGTCTGTGAGGTAGCTGTCCCAATTTTGGCACTGTCCCCCAGGATTTTGGGTGGTCGATAGGGCTGTTTTCGCTATTGTCTTTTCTGTTGCTGATGTAAAAATAAGGACTGCAGATGCTGGAAACCAGAGCTTGGATTAGAGTGGTGCTGGAAAAACACAGTAGTTCAGGCAGCATCCAAGGAGCAGGAAAATCGACGTTTCAGGCAAAAGCTCTTCATCAGGAATAGAGGCAGGGTGCCTGCAGAGTGGAGACTGCCTTGAAGAAGTTTTCTTCTTCTCTCTATAAGAATCTCAGTGAGTCTCTCTCTCACTGCAACCCCCAGGTCATCTCCTCTGCCTCATTTCCCCTTCCCCCAGCTCCAACCTTCCAGCTCAGCACTGCTCTCATGACCTGTCCTACCCACCTATCTTGCTTTCCACTCCACCCTCCTCTCTAACCTATCACCTCAATCCCCACCCCCCTTCACCTATTGTACTCTATGCTGCTTTCTCCCCACCCCCACCCCCCCTCTCATTTATCTCTCCACTCTGCAGGCATTCTGCCTCTCTTTCTGATGAAGGGCTTTTGCCCGAAACATCGATTTTCTTGCTTCTCAGATGCTGCCTGACCTGCTGTGCTTTTCCAGCACCACTCTAATCTAGACTCTCTTCTGTTGCTGATGTCAGTGCCAGATGGTTTGTTTCTTTGAGACTTTGTAGGGATTATTAGAACTGAATAGCCTGCTAGGTCATTTCAGAGGGCAAATGAGAGTAAACCACAATGCTGTGGGTCTGGAGTCACATGTAGGCTAGACGACAGAGGAATGGCAGATTTCGTTTTGAAGGACATTAGTGAGCCAGATGGGCTTTTCAGGGTCACAAGATTGCAGATAATTATTGAATTCAAATTCCACCATCAGTCATGGTAGGATTCAGACTCAGGTTCTAAGAACATCACTTGAAATTTTGGATTAACAATCAGATGATAATATCACTGGGCCATCACCTCCCCTCTAATCCAGTGGAATGTGCCCAAGTCTTGCTAGCGTTTTAGGCTATAGAATTTCAAAATTTAAAAGCCTTCTGTTAATTTTGGGCACAATGAATTCTGCACCAACTTCAGTTATTTTCTCACCTCTTGAAAGTCTATCATTGAAGCTGAATCTGTAGTTGCCTTGTTAGAAATTAGTATCCCAGCTGATTCTACTTCCTGTTTGTAACATTTCTATTGTTGCGATCAACTAATTAAGCTCACAATGATTATCAAAATTTTGAAGCCCTTCTACACTGTGCAGCTCTTCTGATTAGATTAGATTACTTACCGTGTGGAAACAGGCCCTTCGGCCCAACAAGTCCACACCGACCCGCCGAAGCGCAACCCACCCAGATCATTCCCCTACATTTACCCTTTCACCTAACACTACACGCAGTTTAGCATGGCCAATTCGCCTAAGCTGCACATTTTTGGACTATGGGAGGAAACCGGAGCACCCAGAGGAAACCCATGCAGACACGGGGAGAATGTGCAAACTCCACACAGACAGTCGCCTGAGGCGGGAATTGAACCCAGGTCTTTGGCGCTGTGAGGCAACAGTGCTAACCACTTCTGTTCAGTGTATGAACTTAGCTATTTGGGAGAATCCTCAAATGCAAATGTGCGTGTTAGAAAAATATTAAATACATGGTACTGTTGTATTTAAATAATTATATTGACTGATATAGTACTTGAGTGTGTCTTTGATACTTGGGTTTACAATGAAACTCTGGTATGATTTTTTAAAGTTCAGATTTTTCAAGGGTTAATATTGGTTTTAAAGTATCTGTTGTTTTATTAGTCATCGAGATCAGTTGATTTGCAGACCCAAAAGAAGTTTGTTCATAATTCCAGAATTTTGAGCTTATAAATCTATTGCAAAGTTAGACTGCTTTTCTTTTAGTAGAATAAATGTAATTTCAACTAATTAATTTAATTCTAAAGTAAAATAACATTTCATTTCATAATATTTTGAGAAATATTTAAATAGTTTGCTTTTTATGTCTGTTTATCTAGTTATAAACTGGTTGACTCCCTGTGCTGTAAGATTAAATTTTTTTTAATAGTATAGGCACTTCACATTTGTAATATTTTTGAACACCTATGCTAAATATTTTAAACTGAAATGTGAAAGTTTTAAAAGCTCAAAATTGTGTCTAATGCTTCTTTCTTTCTTTTAAAGAACCAATTCGAAGTCTGCGCAACAGTACCTTAGCCAAGCGGCCCAGTCCAGCAAATGTAGCTCTCACAAAAAAGAAAGAACAGGTAAAATACGTCTCAGTTGGGGCAAGTTCAACAAAGCTGCCAGATCGGCATGAAAAACAAAGCCCACAAAAGCCTGGAGGAAAAAGTAAACTGCAGCAACAGAATGTATCAGCAAGTGCACAAAGTACTGCCGAAACTCCTTGTGATTCTGTACAGTCTGAACCTGCAAATTCAAAAAACCCTGAATTGAAAATGGAAACTTGCATTACACCCAAAAGTACACTTGAAATACCTTGTGGAAATATTAAACATAATATAGTAGAATCATTGGGACAGAATGCATTTGAGTCTGCTTCAGAACCGCACTGTTCTAGAGTGCCAATAATTGCTTTAGGGACAGAAGGAGTTCTTCAAGATGCAACAGCAGAGAATGTAAACGATATCAGTTGCGCAAAGACGCAACCAATTGCATCAGTCAGCCAACATCCAATTGAGCCTGCTTTGGAATCACAGCACTCTGTTCAGGAGTGTATGGTAGAGAATGATGATGCACAACAACTCATGGACTGTAAAGATGAACAAACAACAGACAGAGCCCAAAGTCCAGTTAAATCTGCGCTGGAAACACAGTGCTCTACAGAATCATTAATTGGCGCATGTATTGATATGCCTGAAGATACAGTCGGAATGGATGCTGATCTTCATAAAAATGCATGTGCATTCCCTCATGGAAATGTCAATGGTGCTGGAGAGGAGTTAAAGAAGACTGTAGAGGAAGGACACAATGTAGAAATAAATGGAGTGAAAGTTGTGGATAGTAACATTATTACTGAACACAAAGATAAACCAGCTGAGTTGGATTCTGTTGTACCAAGCACTGAAACTACACCATCTATAAACAAGGTGGCAGACATTCTGCTAAAACAAGAAAATCTACAGCGGTCAGTGAATGAAGAATTACAGATATCCTCTGAACTAGATGCTTCTGTAAATTATGTAGAAGCAAAAGAAGACCTTAACGTGCTGCCAGATATAGGAACCGCATATAATAATGCTAGCATTCTTATAAATGAGAATGTTTCAGATACTCCAGGATTAATTGAAGACTCTGGGAATATTAAGGCAATTCATCTTGAGATGGCTGTTTCTCCAAAGCTTGAAACTGTGGCACAAGAGATCAAACTTGAAGTAGCAAGATCTGACTCTTCAAAAATAATTGCCAGTGATATCAGTGAATCTGAAAAAAATGATAACTCTCCTCATCATGTGGCATGTAAGAACCAGAGTAATGTAACTGAGCAAGATAATTCAACTGAGCAGAATTTGGGCCTCAGTAAGGAAGAAATGCAGGACCTTTCCAAACTTAAAGACCTCAAGGAAATTATTTCTGAAAAGCAGGCTGGTGCAATGGAATTCAAGAACCAGACTTCAAAACATGAGAAGTCAGTATTGAGTCCTCAGCATAAACTTGTACAAGATCCAAAACCTGAACAGAGTGAAAACACTTTTTACTCCAATAGGAAAAAAGCTAAGTTGGATATTCAGTCCTCTGAAGCACTTAAACAATCCAAGTCTCACAGTTTGACATTAGCCAGTAAAAGGAAAGCGGTTGACCAAGATGAACATCATCACAGGACTGCTAAATGCTTGAAAACACAGGTTACACAAATTGCTAAATTGAAAATGGACCAAGAGCAAAAGCAAACAGCAAAAACACAGTCACCAAGCAAGATTGTATCAGTGACCATGGCGGGGCAAAAGTTAAGGAAAACAATTCCGGCATCTAAGCATAATTCAAATTCGACTTTGAAGCTGAATGAGGTACCAGCAAAGCAGGTGACTCGCTCTAGCCACAAACCTATCTCTTCAACGGCTAGAGTAGTTTCCCAACAGTTAGACAATATAAAGGAAAAAGACAAGGGAAAGATTATGGAACATTCTAATGAAGATGATAAAGACAAATTGAAAATTAGAAAAAGTGAGAAGAGTATTCTACCAAGGCAAAGACGAAGCAGCAAAAGTTTTTCATTGGATGAACCACCATTGTTTATCCCAGATAATTTACCTGTAGTAAAAAAAGATGAAACTGACATGGACCATTCCACCCCTGTTGCTACTTCAGATTTATGGGACCCCAAAAAACTATGTGGATTTTGTAGGAAACCACACCACAGCAGGTGAGCATAACTAAAGCCCTCCGCAAATTTTCCTAGAGATCCATTTTCTTGGTTCTTTATACAAACTGTAAAGCGAAAGGAATTGTATTGGCATTTAAGGTATTTTGTCAAGTCTCTTGACAATTAATGTGACAACTTGTTAAAGCTGCTTTATTTTGGGAGCTTTAAATGTGCTGTGGTAGACGGCAATAATTTTACATCGCAGAGACCAGAATAAGCCTATGTAAGGAACAGGCTACGCTGTTGGCCCTTGAGCTTGCTCTGCTATTCAGTAGGAATATGGCTGAACTGACTGCTCATGTCCAATTTCCTGCATTGCCCTCATAGCCCTTGATTCCCATTCTGATCAAGAAAGTCTCTAGCTAGACCCTAAGTGTACACAAGAGCTCTACCCCTACAGTTCTCTGGGGAAAGGGGTTTCAGAGAAGGTCAGCCCTCTGAGAGAAAAAAATCCTCCTCATCTCAGTCTTAATTTTGTACCCGACTATTCCGAGATTCTGGTCCTAAACTCTCCCGTTTAAGGAAACATCATCTCAGCATTTAACCCATGAGGCTCCTTAAGAATCCTGTTTGTTCTTGGGCGGCACAGTGGCTCAGTAGTTAGCACCGTTACATCCCAGCACCAGGGATCCAGGTTTAATTCCAGCCTTGGGCAGCTGTCTGTGTGGATTTCTTCTTGTGGTCCAAATATGTGTGGTCCAACTATGTGCAGACTAGATGATTTAGCCATTGAAAATGCAGAATTACAGGGATAGAATAGGGGTTGGGTCGAGGTGGGATGCTCTTAGGAGGGTCGGTGTGGACTTGATCGACCGAATGACCTGCTTCCATACTAAAGGGATTTTTTGATTCTGTGATTTTAATAAGATCACCTCTCATTCTTTAAAACTCCAGTGAGTAGTGTTGTTTATGAGACAACCCCTCCATATCAGGATCATGATAGTGAACCTTCTCTGAACTACTTCCAAAGAATTGATATCTTCCCTTAAATAAGGCGACCAAACTGCTCTCAATTCTCCAGTTGTGGATCTAGCATCTTGTACAGTTTCAGTATAACTTCCCTACTTTTATACTCCAACCTAGTTGTCTAAGGGCCAACATTTCATTAGCCTTACTGATGACCTGCTGCACCTATGTACTTGCTTTGTGTTTTGTGCACAAGCACCCTGAAGTCCATTTGTGTAGCAGTTTTTCTCCACTTAAATGATACTGCTGTCCTGTTCTCCCTTTCAAAATGAACAAATTCACATTTCTTCACTTGACAACATTTTTCCCTGACTTACTTAACCTATTGATATCTCTCTACAAATTATTATGTCTGTCTTGCAATTTGTCTTTACACTTTATTGTTTTCCTTATTCATTCACAACATGAGGGTGTCACTGGCTAGCCTAGCATTTATTACCCATCCCTGATTACCCAGAAAGCAGTTAAGAGTCAAGCACATTGAGTTATATGTAGGCAAGACCAGTTAAGGATGTCAGTTTCCCTCCCTAAAAGGACGTAAATAAATCTGATGGGTTTTTCCAAAAATTGACAACAGATCTCTGGACATCATCAGATTCTTAATTCCAGATTTTTATTGAATTCAAATTCTGCCATATGCTGTGTCGGATTGAAACCTAGGTTTGCAGAACATTTCCTGGGCCTCTGGCTCAGTAGTCTAGCAATAATACACTAGGCCATCACCTCCCCAAGGATGACACTTATTTTGGTCATCTGCACATTTGGCGACAGTACTTTGACTTCCTTTCTCCATGTTATTAATATATGTTGTAAGCAGTCACGGTCCTAGCACTGATCCCTGTGGAACCCCATTCATTGCAGATCCCCAAGATGAAAAAGAACCTTTCCTGCCCATTTAGCCAATTCTCTATTCACAACAATATGTTATTTCCAATACCATGGATTCTCAACCTTTTGTAAGATACCTTGTTGAATCCTTTCTGGATGTCCAAATACAATCCATCCATTTGTTCTCTGCTATCCACTCTGGTTGAGACTTGCTCATAGAGTCTCTAATAAATTAGTCAGGCACAGTTTCCCTTTCATGAAGCCAAGCTGATTGTGTTTGGTTAGATTATGAATTTCCACATGTTCTGCTGTTATTCCTTTAATAATTGGTTCTAACATTTTTCCAACAATGGATGAGGCTCATCGACCTAAGGTTACCCACTTTTTGCTTCCCTGCCTTTTTAAATAAGAGTGTCACATTAGCAGTTTTCCAATCCTCTGGTACTTCTCAAGAATTCATGGATTCTTGGAAAATTGCAACCAATGTATCTGCTATTTCTGTAGCTACTTCTTTTAGGATCCTAGGATGTAAGCAATCAGGGCCAAAGGACTTAATTGCCTTTAGCCCCTTAGTTTGTCTAATACTTATTCTGTAGTGATGATGATGATACTTAATTCTTCCCTGTACCCTTTAATACTAGAGAATTTAATATCTAAACCTATTAATATGACAGATGTTCACACAGGCAATGTTTGTAATAACTTGTATTCACATTGTGCCTTTAATGTAATAAAACACCCAGAACTTCTCAGAAACATAATAAAACAAAATGCAGCACTGGAGGGACACAGTAGTTAGCACTACATTTCACAGCATCAGGGAACCAATTTCGTTTCGAGCCATTGGCAACTGTGTGGAGTTTGCACATTTTCCCTGTATCTGCGAGGGTTTCCTCTGGGTGTTCCAGTTCTCTTTCCTCCTCCCCACCCAATCCAAAGATGTGCAGGTTAGGTAGATTGGCCATGCTAAATTGCCCATACGTTCCAGGGATATGCAGGTTAGGTGGATTAGCCATAGGAAATGCAAATGTTGAAGTAGGTGGTGGGACTGGGTCAGATGTTGTTCGAAAGAGAAGTGTGGACTCGATTGGTTGAAAGTAGGGATTCTGTGATTCTATGAAATCATGTCAGATATTTGGACAGGAGCTGTGGTCAAAAAGCTATATTTTAAAAAATGAAAGTAAGAAAGAGAGACATGAGAAGCATAGGGAATGATTTCCAGTGCTAAAAAAGCAAATGAAGGCATGGTCACCACTGATGAGCAATATGGTTGGCAGTGCACGAGAGGCTCGAAGTAGGTAACTGCGACATTGTGGAGGCTGAAGAAGAATTGGGGTTGGAAGGGGCAAGGCTCTGTAGGAGGTTTGGAGTGAAGATGCTGCTGGACCAGAAGCCAATGTATAGAACAAGCAAAAGAGTGATTAATGAAAAGCACTTGCTCTAAGTGAAGACATTTGAAACAGGGTTTTAGGTGATCTTGCATTCGCAGAGCTGAGCATGTGGGAAAACCAGGCAGAAATGTGTTGGAACAGTTGTATATGATGGTTTCCACAAGTTGTACTGAGAAAGGGCTGGTCTTGATAATAGCATGGATTTAATTTGGAAGGTCAACTTGAACTCCAAGATTACAAACAGTTTGATATCTTTCTGTTGTTGGAGATGGAGGCAGGAAGCTGGAAAAAGAGTTTGGAGCAGAGACCGGAGACCACGGGTATAGCTACCTTTTTGTTTAATTGTAGAACATTTCTCATGCACTCTGATGGTCTCAATGTTAATGACAAATTAAGCTGTAAACCCGCATTCATTGGAGGAGATGGAAAGGGCATTTAAGAAGACTTGTCCGTACCAAAAAGACGTCTGGGATTATGCTTGCATTCTAGGATGATCATGGAAGTGTGAATGAGCGCAGGACTCGGTAATGTTTTATGTGGTCTGGCTTGTCTGTTGGTGAATGACTAAACCAGTGATGTGCAATATCCTTGCAGGTTTGGGCCTCCTGAACTTAAGGGAGTGGAAATTAGGGTATTGTGAAAGGAATAATTGGACAGATTAATCGTTTCAATGATTCTAGGACATTTCAGCTGCTGGTGGTAAATGTGCAGTTGTGAACATGATAGTTGCAGAAATGATGTGATAAACTGAGGACCAATAGCTTCTTAACAGCACTGTGAATGTACCTACCCCATGTGCACTGTAGTGGTTCAAGAAGGCAGCTCGCTACCACCTTCTCAAGGGCTATTAGGAATGGATGGCAAAAGCTGTCTTTTTCAGGGACACTTGCACCTCATTTTTTTAATGAAATAGTTGGGTTTTGGAAGCGCTTTTAAGTAAATGGATGATGGTTTTCCTGGAGGAAATGCATAAAATGGCAGAAATGAAGAATGGGAAGGGAGATGTGGTTTGTGAAACACAAAGTGAACAAGCATTCTGGATGGAGATGTTTAGTGACATGATCTTCTGCTAGATGTTCACAAGGTTAACACTCAGATGGTATGTTGGATAGAAAGAAGATTGGTAAGATTGGGTCCATTGTGCACTGGATGAGAAATTTAAGAGTGGGCAAATTGGGGTTTCTGCTCATCGTGAGGGAGCGCTGAGTCCCTTGGTAAACCTTCTTGAAGAAGGATAATGAGATCAAAAACAAAGGAAATCTGTAAGCTTATCTGAAAAGACACAAGGGAATTATGGGTGAGTTGGTGATGTAGTAGAGCAAAAGTGAGGACTGCAGATGCTGGAGATCAGAGTCAAGATTAGAGTGGTGCTGGAAAAGCACAGCAGGTCAGGCAGCATTCGAGGAGCAGGAAAATCAAAGTTTCGGGCAAAGGCCCTTCATCAGGAATGGTGATGTAGTAATACCACTGGACCGACAATTTGGAGGTACAGACTAATACTCCGGACATGGGCTAAACTCACACTGTGCCAACAGGTGGAATTCAAATTCATTTAATAGTTAAAAGCTAGTCTGATGCTGACCATGGTATCGTTGATGTCACAAAATATCCTGCTGTTTTACAAACATCCTTTAGGGAAGGATGTCTTGCAATCCTTACTTGTTTTGGTTTATATGTGCGCCAAGTGGCGGTGATGGCCTAATGGTATCGTCATTGGAGTATTATTTCATACCCTGGTAATGTTCTGGGGATGTCAATTCAAATTCTGCCATGGCAAGTGGTAGAATTTGAAGACAGGTATCTGGAATTAGCTGTCTAATGATAACTGTGAAACTATTGTCAATTGTTGGAAAAACCCATATGGTTTACAAATCTCCTTTCGAGAAGGAAATTGCCATCCTTGTGTGGTTTGGCCTGCATGTGACTCCAGATGCACAATTTTCAAAAACACATAGGAGTCCCCAATTTTAGATCCAGGTTGACAAAGCATGGACCAGATTTTTGTACTTAACAAGAATGACTTTATTACAAATAAATAGATTTTAGTTTGTGATAAGCAGTATTAAAAGTCAGCACATAACAGTTAAAACTCATAGCATAAAACTCATAACTTTCTTTTAATCTCCTACTTAGTAATGCACACAGACATTGAGGAATTTAAAAACATAGGTGTTATGGATGAAGGGAAAGACTGGGAAACAGTTCAGTGATCTCTGTTCATAGCATTTGGTGAGGTGCTTCATGTGCTGATTGATCATATTGCTTCTTGATCTTTCTTCTGATGCTTGAATTGTTTACAGGAAACGCAGGATAACTGATTCACACTGATAAAAGTCTATGACTTAAAAGTCACAGCTTACAGCAACTGCTGAAGGAAAAACAAGTTTTGGTTTTCTTCAGGATTAGTGTTTTCTTATACTTCAGAGAATTGAGACAGCTCCAAAACGTGGAGATCTAAGAGGTTTTCACTATCCTTTTCACAACCCAAGCTTTCAGCTACTTGGGATCCAATCACAAATACGAGTTGTTGGCAGACAGTAGGCCTTTGTCACTGTTAACTGGTCACTGCTGCACAGGCGAATCAGCTACTTGTTGCTGGCTGAATCGCCATTTCTATATAACTGTAAGCACAGCTCATCTATAGACCATGTTCTGTTACGAAATGGGGGAAGGTTGAACCCCTCCGATAATTAACTAATACACAAACCCCAGTCGTATATGACATGAGTTCCCTTCTAATAATAATTAAATCCAAAACACCCAGAGGAATTTGCTTGTCCCTTGAAATCTGTTAAAGTGGGTTAAAAGGAAAGAAAGTCCCTGATCTCCACTGTATAATTAACAAACAACAACTTATTTATTTAACTCTAACAGTAAGTAATTTAACAGAATTGCTATCAAACTGGACAATTTTCCCCTCAGTACTTATTGGAATGAATTCTTTTCAAATAAACACAAGGCCCACTTGTATAAACCCAATTAATAAGAAAACAATAAAATAAAACCTAATCTCTTCAAGTTTGCACAATCCGTCTTCTCTGCTTCATCTCCAATCTTCCTTCTGTTGATCTCGCGTCACAAACACCTTTCTTCTGATAATTCCTCTGTGAGGGTTTTGAGTTGGAAATACTATGTTAGAATGATGGTGTTTTTTCTTAGAGATCTTAAAGATTTCTTATGTGAACAAGATGTTTATTTCTTTGGATGGCAGTGGCTCTCCCCCCGATTTTCAAAAAAAAAACCTGCTTTAAATATTCCTGATGATGTTCCAAATTCTTACAACATGATTGGTTTCAGGCTGGAAATACCCTCAGTTTTTAAATTCACTTGGCTTTGAATGGCTGAGTGTTTGTTTTAAATTAATTGGTCAAATTCGATTTATTGTCAAAACAGCAACAGACCTGAGATGTCTATTAACAGAATCAATTGTAACATGTTTCCATTTTAGAACAGTCTGTCTTCTACAGCTGCTCACAGACACCCTTCTCTGCTGAACTCTAAGCTTAAAGAGCATTTTTCCTCTTAAAGGGACCACACTCTGTTTTTCAATTCATTATTTTGCAATTTTACCATTTTTACACACTAATTTTGTGACATTACCACTGCTTGAACCAGCACTTTCAATCTGTGTCAGATTATTTTCTTTAAAATGTGCAGCAATTCCTTAACAGTCTTTGGTTTTTAAAGCAGTTATTTTCGATTTCAGTCCATAATCAAAAATACAGAAAAATGAAAAGACATGGTCATTGCATAATGGAATTTGGGAGAGTAGAGTACAGGAAGTAGAGAAGTGAAACGCATGTTAATAGAAGATAAGAAGCTAAGAAGGTAAATAAAAAGAAAAGTGGGGATTAAAATCAAGGTGGAAATAGAGTAGAGAGTCCAGGTCAGCAGAAGCCAAAATAAGCATGTAAATAGATTAAACAGAAAGTACAAGTTCTGTATGGGGCATGGAAGAAATGTTGCCTGATTTCAGAGCCAGATGTAATGAATGACATCCAGATGCCATTCTATGATGGTAGAAAATCGAAGACTGCAGAGGTGCTTTCCTGTGAATGGGGATGTAGTTGGTGTACAGAGTCCATTGTAAATTCAGGATGTTTGCACCATTCTCTCACCTAACTGGTACGAATTTTAAAGTAAATTAATTGGCTTTAAATATAACTAGACATTGCAATTATACCTTTTAACAAAATCATAGAATCCCTACAGTACAAAAAGAGACCATCCCACCACGTCTGCATTGACCGTCCGAAGAGCATTCCACCTAGACCCAACTCGCCCTCCACCCTATCACTGTAACCCTGCATTTACCAAGCCTGTACTTCCCTGGAAATAATGAGGCATTTTAGCACGGCCAATCCACCTAACCTGATCATCTTTGCCCTTTGGGAGCAAACCAGCGTACCCATCAGACACTGGGAGAATGTGCAAGCTCCATGCAGTTACCTAAGACTGGGATCGAACCTGTATCCCTGGCACTGTGAAGTGCAGTGCTAACCAATGTGTCACTGTATTGTCCCTTTCGGTTAAGCAAAACACAACTTATAGGGTGTTGATCCTGTTGAGACATCATTTAACATTTAACTTTGAACCATACTGCAAGATTTTACTTTAAACAAAACACAAACTTTATTGTATAAAAGTTAAACATAGGCATGATTATGTAGGCAGTTACAAACCATACTGTTATGCATTCTGATATACTGCTACTTCCTCCAAAAACTCTTACATCTGTCTTAAGTTATTTGTTATTATGCAACAGTCCTCTTGAGAATCCTCTTCAGCTCCAGCTATTCTGAGGTAAATTTATTTTAGTTACCATCACTTGTTTGTACATATTACATTTCCTCCTTTGACTGCTGTTTAACATATTCATGCTAATCTGCTTGTTGCTTTGTCACTAATATCTACTGAGGACGATTGTCGATTCTTCCATTACTTTCAAACTGGGCAATCTTCTACCTTCTGTGCCCTTGTAAACAAAATTCAAACTGTGATTAAGCCTTACCTGCATTCCACAATATGATTGTTGAAGTTAGGTATTTACTCTGCTTAGAGTTGAGATATCTAGCTTTTTTTAAAACCTATCAGCTTCGTAAACTGTAACTGCACAAAGTCCAAGATGCAATTAAGTCTTTAAATAAAATCTAAACGTATTTAAACCAGAGAATCATCTTCAGCTTCACCTGTCTCCATGATAATTTGGCATGCTCTTGGCTATTTTTGAACTTGGAATAATTATCCTCAGTTTATCGTTTCTTCTTTGATCTGAAGTGTTAAATGGCTTTTACACCTTTTTGGATTTAGTACATGCTTTTAAAACAGTTTTGTTTTTAATTTTCAAAGCAAAAATATCTTTCTTAGAATGCCCTTACTTTGATGAATTGTGGAAGCCTAACAGGAAATAGATAATCATGACTGGTGTGTACTATGTGCAATATACATCTATAGTAATTTTTAGACCTAGTGGAATACAAAATTATTGAAATTGTGTAATACCTTACAGTATTCCTGCCTAATTATCAATTTTGTTTTTTAATGTCAAGTTTGAACTACCTTCTGTCATCCCTTCCTTCAGGTTTGGAGTGA
Source organism: Chiloscyllium plagiosum (assembly GCF_037043375.1). Classification (NCBI taxonomy): domain Eukaryota; kingdom Metazoa; phylum Chordata; class Chondrichthyes; order Orectolobiformes; family Hemiscylliidae; genus Chiloscyllium; species Chiloscyllium plagiosum. Next base: position 49,647,005 of record NW_028270141.1, read on the forward strand.
ACACCCAGAAGATTAGTTCAGGTATTGAGGTTTGACTGCAGGTGACAAAGAATTGGTTTGCTATGCTTGCTGTTTTTGCAATGACCATTCCATGCTCCTACAGTCAAGCAGAAATCTAATTTTTCATCATATTGCCAGAGATGAAAGATGATTATTTCCATTGCTAGATAAGTTGAATAGAGAGAGCTGTAATTACCAAATAAACTACAGAATGTTAAAGCAACAAATCAAAGAAAAAACTGCAAATAATTATAAGAATGTGGAATATTTTGCTGTAAGTAATCACACTAAAGGAGAAAATGCTGGAAGTGAACACGTTGATGAGCTTATCTCTAGTGTTGTACAGGTGTTGATGTTTCGGGCATTGTATTTCAACAGAACTAGAAATATGAAGGTGAACATGACTGTTGCTTTTGTGGTTGGCTGTTACATGCTGGATTCTCATGTTGTCAAAATTTGAACTTGGAATGTTCAGCAGACTCCAAGTGATGTATTTTTATTCTTTATTTTAAATTGCTTGCAAAATCCAAATCCCCCTAAGCGTAGCATCCAGCTTACTGCAATTTATTGGATGTAGAACATAGAACAGTATAGTACAGTGCAGGTCCTTCAGCCCTCAACTGGTTTTGTATCCTATTCTAAGATCAAACTAACCTATTTACCTTCATTTCACTGTCATCCATGTGCCTATCCAAGAGTTGCTTAAATATCCATAATGTATCTGACTCTACTACCATTGCTGGCAGTGCATTCCACATACCCACCAGTATTTGTGTAAAGAACCTACTTCTGACATCTCCCCTAAATCTTCCTCCAATCACCTTAAAATTATGCCCCCATGTGAGCCATTTCTGTCCTGAGAAAACTTCTCTGGCTGTCCACTCTATGTATGCCTGCCATTATCTTGTACACCTCTGTCAAGTATCTTCTCGTCCTTCTGCGCTTCAATGAGAACAGCCCTAGCTCCCTCAACCTTTTTTCATAATACATATCCTCCAATTCAGGCAGTATCCTGGTAAATCTCCTCTGCACCCTCGCTTAAGATTATTAAAGGATTGTACAAGATTAATAAACACATCCTATTTCCAGTAATTGGCAGATCTGGAATTCAGATTACATCTGCAAAATAAGATGCGAGAAATAGAAGAGTGAAATATATATTTGTTACACAGAGCTGAGACTGAGAGATTCCCATCTGGGGTTAGTGGTTGATGCAGAAGCTGTGTCAGCATTTTGAATTTGTACAGGAATAGAAAAGTTTGTGGGTCAAAGGTGGATAAATGTGCTTGGGACCACAGCATGGAAATTATGCATTTACAGAGAATAAATACACTCTCAGACTGTTTGGGTTGAATGACTTGCGAACCTTGTATTGTAACGTGTGTGTTTTCTATGTGCATTTCTTTCAAGTGAACAGTAGATAAATAACTTGTTATTTTGAGATGCCAACATGGCTTATTAGTAGTCCTCTTGATTTTGAGTCAGAGAGTAGGGGTTTCAAGGCCTAGGAGCACTGTTGACACAGTACACCCCTCTATTACTATGTACTAGTTGGAGGTGCTGTGTTGTGAAAGAGATATTAGAACAAATCTGATCTCCTGAGGTAAAAGATTCAATGTTCTATTTTGAAAATGAACATGGAGGTTCTTCCTGCAGACCTTTTATATTTACCCATCAATCAACATCACAAACAGATTATATATTGAATTCTGTTGGGACCTTGCTGTAAGAGAATTATCTGAATTGTTTTTAACATTTATAGCAATGACAATATTTCAGAAATGCTTCAGTCTGTTTGAGATTTGAGGGTTACATGAGTATTTGAAAGGATGAATGCAAGTTTTTTTTTACTTCCAAATACATTAAGCAACTTTTGACCAGGGAATGTAGGTTATTGAAAAATAATATTAGAAAAAGTGCTTCTGTTAGCATGTACTGATTACAAATCCAAGCAGTGAAATGTTCTAATATTTTTGAGAAATATTGCTGAACACCTTTTCATCCTTCATTCAATTGACCTAGATTTTGTTTGTATTCAGGTTTATGATAGGTTGCGGAAGATGTGATGATTGGTTTCATGGAGAGTGTGTTGGATTGACACTTGTCCAAGCACAGCAACTGGAGAAAGAGGATAAAGAATTTATTTGTTTCAAATGTTGTGCTATGGAAGACAAAAATGCTCCATCAGTTAATCATAGTTACACAATAAAACATCAGTGTGCTCAAAATGACATGGAGAAAGCCAAGCCTGAACTAACTCTTGAGCACACAATCCATTTAAAAAATGAAAAGATGAGTAATTCAGATGAACTAAATATAACTGCAACAGATATTACTGGTGTAAAATCAAAACCAGAAATAATAGAGAAGACTGAGCAATTGCTGAATAAGAAGCAAAAGGACAAAATATTAAAAAAGGTAAGATGTGTTTTCTGTTTGTGTAGCATGTAATCAAGTTCAATTTAATTTTATTGTTGCAAATTTTAATTTTTTAAATATTAAAACCATATCTTGGGCTCTGACTTCAAAATGTATTAGTCAGTGATCGTTTCAAAAATTGCTATAAAGACCTGAATTTCCTGGCCTCGCAATCTGAAATTGGATTTTCAATTAGGCAGAAAAGTACAGAGGAGAATTCCTACCTTTAATAAAAGTGGAAATTACAATTTGTGTGTGTTTATCTTGTGACCCAGTTATAACTCCTGTTTCCTTCAAGTTTTTTGAATTAATTTGATTTTATGAAATCTTTATTTCACATTAAATGTTGTCTTGTTTATTAGCTTGCCACATTGTCCCTTGACTTGAACTTCAATATATGTGTCTCCTTGTTTTGAAGTCAGCACTGGAATGTTGCAATGATTGTCCCCAGTGACAGTCAACTTTTACATGCATTATGTTGTGATGAGTTTTATTGTTTCAGCAGACACTTTACAGTGATGTAGTGGATAGGTTTGAGCATTATGGACATGGTATTATTTATGTATCGTTGCCATAATAATGGCAGTGGTTTCCATATGGCTTTTACACAACTATGCAAAGCTCTTACATTTTCTGTTTTTGCAAAAAGGTTTCATTTGGTCCTGAACCATTGATGTCCGATATTGAGTAACCATAAAGCAGCTGGAATATGATTATTGCTCTGATCAGAACAGCTCTTAATACACTAAATATGAAATTTGATCTTTATGGCTTGCTTTGGATTCATGTGCAATTGAACTGAGAGGAGCTGGGCAAGCTAATTGGTTAGTATACTAACAGCTGGAGTGAATTTGATCTGCAGACCTGGACATTAAGTTAAATTTCTCATTATGATAGCTGATCAATATAGATCTGTTAAATGCAGTACAGAATAGGTCATCAAATCCCTACAGCGTGGAAGCAGGCCATTTGGCCCAATAAGTCCACACCGATCCTCTGAAGAGTAACCCGCTCAGAGCCATTCCCCTACCCCTTGACATTTCCCTTGACTAATGCATCTAACTCTACCATACCTGAACACTATGGGCAATTTACCATGGCCAACTCACCTAGTCTGCACATCTTTGGACTGTGGGAGGTAACCGGAGGACCCAGGGGAAACCCATGCAGATGCTGGGAAAATGCGTAAACTCTACACAGACAGTTGCCCGAGGCTGGCATCGCACCCAGGTGAGGCAGCAGTGCTAACCACTGAGCCACCCTGTATCTTAAACTGTGGAAGCAAATAGCAGTTGCCCTTAGACTGAGAGAGAAGTGGTATTCTATTTGGAGAGAAAATGCTGGAAAATCTCAGCAGGTCTGGCAGCATCTGTAAGGAGAGAAAAGAGCTGATGTTTAGAGTCTAACTGACTCTGTCAAAGCTGTATAGTTATATTCACAGTAATTTGCTTTTATTCTATTTGGAAGTGACTTAATCCTCAATTTATCTAATCCTGAGTTGGTCAGTGATTGGCTTCAAAAAGCAATTGCAATTCTGTTGTAGATTCTGATGAGCTACCCAGTGCAATTTCCCAAAAGTTAAGCTATAGTACTACTTATTGCTTTAGATATAAATTGAATTGTTTAGATGGATAGTGTTCTAACTTTGCAGAAGGATTGTGGAGGGACATGTGTGGAAAAGTGAGAAACCTTATTGAACATGTGTTATTGAGCAAATGTTGTTCTTTGGTAGTCAGTTCCTGATGATCCAAGCATAAGGTGATTATGTTAAGTCTTTGAATGTGAGCGCCACATATCATTTACTCAGTTCCCTAATAACTGCATGCAACTATAATGCTTGCTGCCAGCCAGAAACATTTTTGGAAAGGAAGAATGGGGACCAGTACTTCAGTATTGAGGCTTTAAAGAAGTCTCACGTCAGCATTCGGATGGGGCTGTAGTCTTCTCAACCTTACTCCTTGTGTTTTTAAAACGCAATGAAGTTTAATAGATATATTCTTGGATTTACTATAAAAAGCAGTTACGTAATTCAAGTTGCACTCCAGAGCTGAGCATTGGATGCCTCATTGTCAGAGACTAGTTATATCAAGGTCTTGTGTGCCTTGTAAAATATAGCTCTGTTCAAAGAAAAACAAAACTCTTTTCTTTTGTATCTTGGCCATTGTCTACTGTTCATTGATTCTTGGGACATATTAATTAGCTGCTACTTTTGCTTACAAATCACTATTGCATTTTAGTGTTGGCTGTGAAGCAGCACTTTGCAGCATCCTGAAAACATGAAAGGCTTTGTAAAGTTTTGAACAGCATCAGGAATTGAAATCAATGTTACACCTGTTTTTGGGACTAGTACTATATCAGGCTTCTTGAATGTTGGCACAGTACTCATCTTGGCAAAAACAAGGACTGCAGATGCTGGAATCCAGAGTCTAGATTAGAGTGGTGCTGGAAAAGCACAGCAGGTCAGGCAGCATCCGAGGAGCAGGAAAATCGACGTTTCAGGCAAAAACCCTTCATCAGGAATAGAAGCAGGGTGCCTGCAGAGTGGAGCGATAAATGAGGGGGGGGGGGGTTGGGGAGAAAGTAGCATAGAGTACAATAGGTGAATGGGGGTGGGGATGGAGGTGATAGGTCAGAGAGGAGGGTGGAGTGGATAGGTGGAAAGGAAAATAGGCTGGTAGGACAGGTCATGAGGGTGGTGCTGAGTTGGAAGGCTGGAGCTGGGGTACTCATCTTGGCAAGTGGAAGATATTGGATCACAGCTCTAACTTGTGTTTTGTAGATGGTGGGCAGGCTTTGGGAAGTTAGGTCACAGTGTCCGGCCTCTGGAACGGAATACCATGATCTTTCATGCCATCTCCACATCTGCTATGATGGAGGAAATGTTATTTGAGCAACTGAAGATGAATAGGGCTAAAATAATTGGCCTTCAGCAACATCAAAATTATCTTCCTTTATCTTTGATATAATTCAAGCCTTCCACTCTTGAAAGGCCTGGCACTAGATTTTAGATATGCCCTGGTTCCAGGTGAATTATATTCTGTTCAAAATTTTGGGAAACACAATTCTATTTTGTGTAATTCCTTGGAATTTGACAAGACTTCAAGTATAATTTCCTGAGGCCAGTACACCCTTCCTAGAGTGTGATGTCCTGAATTGTTCACAATATTCCAGGTGTGGTCTAACCAGGGTTCTGTGTGGTACAACATGATTTTAACCTGCTGTATTCTATTTTATCGTGAAATAAAAGACGGCATTCCAATAAGTCTTTGATTATTTTGTCATCGATGACACTTTAATCTATGTATCTGAACCCAAATGTCACTTTGACCTACATTATTTGTTTGTAATGTTATTACACTCTTCTGGAGCAGGGTGGGTCTTGAAACTAGGTAAGGACATTTACACCATGCCGTAAGAGGGTCCATTGCGTTGATATCTTGTTCTAACCTTTCTAGGTGTCAGAGTGAACATGATGCAGAATTGAGAACCAAACACATGCCTGTTTTCCCTATCCTCTGTCTCCTACAACTCAGCCAATTTTTAAAAATCCAGTCAATAATTTGGCTTTAATTCTGAGCTTCAGCTTTAGCTAGTAGCCTGTTGTGAAGATCTATTCAAATACCTTCTGAAAGTCAATATAGATAACCTCCCGAAACACCACCTGCCCGTTAGTTTGTTAACTCTTCAAATACTTTGTCACGTTCATTAGCCACAACCTATCCTCTACAAATTCATGTTTTTTCTGAGCAGAAGGTGTTTATACAGCATACCCTTCCCCTCACTTCATTGTAGAGGGAGGAGGAAAAAAAGCAAGTGAAGAGAAAAAAATAGTACTGTAGCTGCATATTTTGAGCAAAAGAAGCTTGTATACTGTTACAGATTATACTACAGAAAATTACCAGCTTCAAGACGATAGGATACCTGCTGCTTGACCTGCAATACTTTCCTAGCTCTGTACTTAATTGACTCTGACTTTCTAGCATCTGCAGTCCTCACTAGCTCCTACCGGCTAGTGATGCCATTCAAAGGCAACCTAACTTCTGTTTGTATCTTTCAGTGTATTGGACACTCTGTATGTCATTGATTCTGTTGGGGAAGGAAGGTGAGGGAATTTGACAGGTGGAGATATGAATTAAGTCAGCTTTCTGGCTGTCATGCTTGTGGAGCCTACAAATGAATTCTGAGAAATCATTGTGCAAGATGTGATCTAATAATCTATTTTTAATTTAAAAAGTCAGGAACCAGAAACTGTTTGTTCTACACATTTTAAACCCTCTCTGGTCTATTAATATGTACAGCTACTGTTTTTACAATTCTCAATTTTTTACTCAATCTGTTTTTGACTGTAAGTTTGCCAGATAAGTTTAATTTATGTTCTCATTTTAAAGTACAGCATACAGTGCAGAGCCCTGTATACTGCTGATAGCTCTCCAGGAGCAATACTTTGTCCTTTCAAATAAGCTAATTTTGTCATGCCAGATTTATTTAAACCCCAGCCCCCTACAGTTCCTTGAAGATGAGATGTAAATATCAAGCTGCTAACACTTTGAAATGTATCCAAACTGGCTAACATAGTCATGCTTTGATTACAGAAATGAGCTTCATTCTGTTAAGCATATATGCACGTGGTGTACACATTTACTTTATAGTTAGTTTTCATTTGAACCACTTTACTATTATGCTTTGTTTGATACTTTTCTTTGCAAAGACTGAAGAACTTATACATTTCGTAGTTTTCACTTTGCGATTTTCCACTTGCTGTAACAACTTTTATTCATTTGAGGGATGTGGGCATCCAGCATTTCTTGCCTGTGCCAAGTTGTCCTTGAGAAGGTGGTGGTGAGCTGCCTTGAATCGCTGCACTCCACCTGCTGTGGGTAGACCCACAATGCCATCAGGGAGAGAGTTCCAGAATTTTGACCCAGTGACAGTGAAAGAATGACAATATATTTCTAAGTCAGAATGTTTTGGTGGTGTTCCCATGTGTCTGCTAAATGGAAGTGGCTGTTGTTTTGGAAGGTGTTATCTGAAGATATTTGATGAATTTCTGTTGTGCAATTTGGAGATAGTACACACAGCTGTGCCTGAGTGTTGGTGGAGGGAGTGGATGCTTATGGATGTATTGCCAATCAAATGGATTTTCCTGGATGGTATCAAGCTTGTTGAGTATTGGAGCTGCACACATTCAGGCAAGTTGAGAATATTCCATCACATCCCTAACTTGTGCCTTGTAGATGGTAGACAGGCTTTGGGCAGTCGGGTAAGCTACTCACCACATAGCCTGTTCCTAGCCTCTGACCTTTTCTTGTAACCACTTTGTTTATGTGGTGATTCCAGTTGTGTTGCTGGTCAATGATAACTCCCAGGATGTTGACAGTGGGGGATTCAGTGATGGTAACACTATTGAATGTCAAGGGGTGGTGATTAGAATGGCTCTTATTCGTAACAGTGATAGCCTGGCATTTGTGTGCAGTGAATATTATTTGCTGCCTGTCAGGCCAAGTCTGGATATCATCCAGCTCTTGTTGCGTTTTGACATGGACTGCTTCAGTGCCTGAGGAGTCATTATTGATGCTGTACATTGTGCAATCGTCGGCAAACATCCAGACTTCTGACCTTTATGATGGAGGGAAGGTCATTGAAGCAGCTGAAGATAGTTAGACTTAAGACAGTATCCTGAGGAACTCCTGCAGAGATGTTCTGAAGCTGAGATGACTGACCTTCAACAACCATGGCCATCTTCATATGTGTTAGGCATGACTCCAACCATCAGACGTACCCCTCTGATACCCATTGTTTCCAGTTTTGCTAGGGCTCCTTGATGCCACATTCAGTTGAAAAGAGCCTTGATGTCAAGGGCTGTCACTCTTGCCTCACCTCTGGAATTCAGCTCTTTTATCTATGTTTGAACCTAGTTTATAATGAGGTCAGGAACTGAGTGGCCCTGGCGGAACCCAAACTGGCTGTCACTGAGCAGGTTATTGCTGAGCACGTGCTGCTTGGTAGCACTATTGATGACAACCTCCATCACTTTACTGATGATTGAGAGTTGACAGTAATTGGCTGCGTTGGATTTGTCCTGGTTTTTATGTACCAGGCATACCTGGGTAATTTTCCACATTGTCAGGTACATGCCAGTGTTGTAACTGTGTTGGAATAGCTTGGCTAGGGAAGCAGCAAGTTCTGGAGCAGAAATGTTGTCAAGGCCTGTAGCCTTTGCAGTGTCCACTGTCTCCAACCATTTCTTGATATCACATGGAGTGAATTGTGTTGGCTGTAGGTGGAATTCTATAAAAGGCATTAAACCCAATAGCATACTGTAAAATATAGACAGACATGTTGAAGAACATTCTGATGCATAAGATCAAGATTTCAATATACTGATATTGAAATATTGACTGGTTCAATTATAATTAGGATTTATTCATCTAAAACCATCAAAGCAGGTAATTTTTGATGTGATTTTCTAATCATATTTGTAGATAATGGCTACATCAGGAGACTTCTCCTTGGAAGTATGGATAGCTCTAAACATTGAGTTTATCATTTCCCTTTCTCAATAAGATTTAAAATAGATCTTTTTAGGCCAGGCTGGTTGCTGTTCTGGTACATTGCTCTGCCTGAGGAGGCTTGTGGGAATAGTGATTGCCAGTAAAAATTAGCAGAAGTAACATAGGGCAAAACAGCAGGGAACATCTATGTTCTGTCTGAATAGTGTAAAATGTTTGTTGACATTGTGCTGAAAGAGCAACATGGCCTTTAGTTTGATGATCTGTCTGAAGGATGTAATTGCGGATAATGCAACACTCTTGCTGTGGTGCTGCCCTGTAATAGCCCTTATTCCTTTTGGGATGTGGGCATTGCTATGAGGGCAATGCTTACTGGCATTCCTGATGGTGAGCAGCTTTCATTCCACGTGGCATAAATACAGAGGAACCTTGATTATCCAAACAACACAGGTGGGGAATATTTTTTCAGATAATCGAATGCTGGATAACAGAGTTTAGCCAAGCATCAGGACCTTGCGATCTTGTTCGTATAATCTGAAATTCAGATAATCTGTACAACCAAAGCACTATTAAGGAAATTCCAAGGTTTTTGTCAATGACAGTGAAGGAACAGCACTGTAGTTTCAAATCAAAGAACTTGTTACTTAGCAGGGATCATGTAGATAGTGACGTGCTCATACAGTCATACAGCATGGAAACTTGACTGCAGTGACCAGACACCCTAATCTGACCTAGTCCCATCTATCAATTTGTCTATAATGATCAATAATAAAGATACTGTGGTCATAGATTTCAGTTCCAATACATCTGATGGTGTATTTACCTAACAACTCTCCTAGTGACAGCAGTGTTTGTAATAAGTGAACAAGTGCAGTTCCCTCCAAAGACACTCGACTAAGGAGTATATTGTTCATAAGATACAAAACTCAAGCTTGTTTTGTGTGATAGAATCCCTGTAACAAGCCTGATGAGATCAGCTAATACAGCAGGATGATAGCATAATGGTTGGAGCAATGGAGTAGTTACACACGCCTTAGCTGCCTTTATCCTTCTAAAGCAGTATAAGGTATGGGTTTGGAAACTGTCATTGAAGAAATCTTGATGATTTGATGCAGTGATCTTGTGTAAAGTGTGTATTGCTCCAACTATTTGAGTGGTGAAAATTTAAGGTGATGGATATGTTGCTGACTGAATGGGCTGCTTTTTGAGTACTGTTGAAATTGCACCTATCCAGGCAAGCCAAGTGTTTTCCATCTCTCACTGCTTTGTAGGTGGTGGACAGGCTTTGGGAGTCAGGAGGTAAGTAACTGGCGGCAGAGTTCCAGCCTCTAATCTGTTTGCATTGCATTTACATTACTGGTCAAGTAGTTTATTTTTGGTAACCCCTAAGATATTAACAGGGTGGGATTTCAACAATGGTATACTAAATGTCAAGGAGAGTTAGTTAGATTCTGTCTTACAGGAAATAGTATTTGTCTTGTACTTGTGTGGTACAAATGTCACTTATCACAGAGCAGCCCAAACCTGAATGTTATCCAGATGCATGTGGACATGATCTGCTCCAGTGTCTGAGGAGTTGTGAATGGTGTAGAATATTGTGCAATATACAGTGAAAATCACTACAGCGAACGTTCCCACTTCTGACCGAGTGATGGAGGGAAGGCCATTGGAAAAGCTGAATGTTGTTTGATCAAACACTATCCTATGGAGTTTTAGCCTAGACTCCATGCTAAAGATCATATTGGGCTTCAATGGAAATATTTTGGTATGGAGTAAACATCTGCACTGTTTACGTATATGTTATGTACTATTTATCAAAAATCTCTAAAATCTTTTTATCTGGTGAGAAGTGAGTTTATTTATTCCACTTAAAATTATCCTTTTTCATTGAAATGAAGGAAACGTAACCTCAGATTTTAACTTATTATTTATTGCAGGATTTATTTCATTTGTGTGATGGTTGTTTTATGTTAATTGTTACATTTGTTTTGGTCAGAGCAATCCCATTTATATCACAAGATGCCAAACCACAGCCTTGTTGCTGATATGTTCCTGATAACTTGCATTTCCTTCATTTGGAAATTTGAATGCATTATTGTTATTTTGAGCTGAACTTTCATTCTTTGAAATGCTCTTAAATATCTGCACCTACATATGTTGTTACAGAACCAATTATTTTTGCCTTGTCAAATCTCTTTACTATTTTCAAATAACTTATGAAGTAATTTAAGATTTTCTATTTGTTTACCAAAAAGTTAATTCAAATGAGGTAGTGTAAGTAGTGGATGACGTAGCCTTTTTAGGAGAATGTCAACTAATTTAAGTTCTTTACTAATCTTCCCGAGCTGAGCAACCATTTTATTCATCTGAAATAATAATTGTCATTTGCTTTAAATTGATACTGTTGAATCAAAGAACAAAGAAAATTACAGCACAGGAACGGACCTTTTGGTCCTCCAAGCTTGCGCCAATCCAGATCCTCAATTTAAACCTGTCGCCTATTTTCTAAGGATCTGTATTCCTCTGCTCCTTAGGCGACAGTGAGGACTGCAGATGCTGGAGATCAGAGTCTAGATTAGAGTGGTGCTAGAAAAGCACAACAGGTCAGGCAGCATCTGAGGAGCAGGAAAATCGACATTTGGGGCAAAAGCCCTTCATCAGGATTTCCATCAGGAGTAGCTCAGTCCCTCTGCTCCCTGCCCATTCACGTATCTGTCTAAGTGATGATGATGTGCCTGCCTCTACCACCTCCACTGGCAATACATTCCATGCACCCACCACCCTCTGCATAAAGAACTTTTCACACATGTCTTCATTAAACCTTTCCCCTCTCAACTTGAACTCGTGAACCAGAGTAATTGAGTTCCCCATTCTGGGGGGAAAAACTTCTTGCTATCTACCCTGTCTATACTTGTTATGATTTTGTAGACTTCAATCAGGTCTCCCGTTTACCTCTGTCTTTCTAATGAAAATAGTTCAAATCTAATCAATCTCTCTTCGTAGCTAGCACCGTCCAACCTAGGGAACATCCTGGTGAACCTCCTCTGCACCCTCTCCAAAGCATCCGCATCCTTTTGGTAATGTGGCAACCAGAACTGTACGCAGTATTCCAAATGTGGCTGAACCAAAGTCCTATACAACTGTGACATGACCTGGCAACTCTTATACTCAATACCCCGTCCATTGAAGGGAAGCATGCCGTCTGTCGTCATGACCTTGCTATATCGACCTGCGTTGCCATCTTCAGGGTACAATGGACCTGAATACCTAGATCTCTCTGTACATCAGTTTTCCCCAGGGCTTTTCCAATTACTGTATAGTTCGCTCTTGTATTGGATCTCCAAAATGCATCACCTTGCATTTGCCTGTGTTGAACTCCATCTACAATTTCTCTGCCCACCTCTTCAATCTATCAATATTCTGCTGCATTCTCTGACAGTCCCCTTCACTATCTGCTGCATTCTCTGACAGTCCCCTTCACTATCTGCTACTCCATCAATCTTAGTGTCATCTGCAAATTTGCTAATCAGACCACCTATACCTTTCTCCAGATCATTTATGTATATCGCAAACAACAGTGGTCCCAACCCAGATCCCTGTGAAACACCACTGGTCACACTTCTCCATTTTGAGACATTCCCTTCCACTACTACTGTGTCTCCTGCTGCCCAGCCAGTGCTCTATCCATCTAGCTAGTACACCCTAGACCCCATGCAACTTCACTTTCTCCATTAGTCTACTATGGGGAGCATTATCAAATGCCTTCCTAAAGTCCATGTATACAGCATCTACAGACCTTCCCTCATCAATCAACTTTGTCACTTCCTCAAAGACATGGTAAGACATGACCTTACCTGCACAAAATCATGTTGCCTATCACTGATAAGCCCATTTTCTTCCAAGCGTAAATAGATCCTATCCCTCAGTATCTTCTCCAGGGGCTTCCCTTCCACTGATGTCAAGCTCACCAGTCTATAATTACTTGCATTTCCCTGCTACCCTTCAACAAGGGGACAACATTAATAATTCTCCAGTCCTTCGGGATCTCACCCGTGTTCAAGGATGCTGTAGAGATATCTGTTAAAGCTCCAGCTTTTTCCTCTCTCGCTTCCCTCAGAAACCCGGGATAAATCCCACCTGAAACTGGAGACTTGTCCATCTTAACGCCTTTTAGAATACCTCAACATCAGTCATGTCCCTTTCTTCGGTGAATACCGTTGCAAAGTACTCTTTAAGAATCTCACCCATTTCTTCGGTGAATACCAATGCAAAGTACTCTTTAAGAATCTCACCCATTTTCTTTGACTCCATGCATAACTTTCCTTCTTTGTCCTTGAGTGGGCCAACCCTTTCTTTAGTTATCCTCTTGCTCCTTATATATGAATAAAAGGCTTTGGGATTCTCCTTAACCCCAGTTTGCTAAAGATATGTCATGAACCTTTTAGCCCCCTTAATTCCTCATTTCAGATTGGTCCTACATACCCAATATTCTTCCAAAGTTTTGTCTCTTTTCAGTCATCTGGACGTTGTGAATGCTTCCTTTTTTCTCTTAGTCTCACAATTTCACCTGTCGTCTATGGTTCCCTAATCTTGCCATTTCTATCCCTCATTTTCACAGGGACATGTCTGTCCTGCACTCTCATCAACCTCTCTTTAAAAGCCCCCTACATATCAAATGTGGATATACCTTCAAACAGCTGCTCCCAATCCACATTCCCCAGCTCCTGCCAAATTTTGCTATAGTTGGCCTTCCCCAATTTAGTATTCTTCCTTTAGGACCACTCTTGTTTTTTGTCCATGAGTATTCTAAAACATAAAGAAGTGTGATCACTATTCCCCAAGTAAGCCCCTACAAAAATTTCAACCACTGGCTGGGGTCATTCCCCAACACCAGGTCCAGTATGGCCCCCTTCTCAAGTTGGACTATTTACACACTGCTCTAGAAAACCTTCCTGGATGCTCCTTATAAGTTCTGCTCCATCTGGACCTCTAATCTCAGTCAACGTTGGGAAAATTAAAATTGCCTATTACCACCACCCTGTTTCTCCTACATCTTTCCATAACCTGTATACATATTTGTGCCTCTATCTCACACTCACTGTTGGGAAGCCTGTAGTACAGCCCCAACATTGTTACCACACCCTTCCGAATTCTGAGCTCTGCCCATGTTGCCTCACTGCTTGAGTCCTCCATATTGCCCTCCTTCAGCACAGCTGTGATATCCTCTCTGACCAGTAATGCAACTCCTCTACCCTTTACCTCCCTCTCTATCTTTCTGAAGCATTTATATTCTGGGATATTTAATTGCCAATCTTGCCCTTCCCCCAACGAAGGTTCAGTAATAGCAATAACATCATACTCCCAGATGCTAATCCAAGCCCTAAGTTCATCTGCCTTAGCTACTACGCTTCTCTCATTAAAACAAATGCACCTCAGACTACCAGTCCCTTTGCGTTTAACATCTGCTCCCTACCTACTCTTCCCCTTAGTCATACTGACTTCATTATCTAGTTCCTTACTGGCTTTAGTTACGACCTCCTTACTGTCCACTAACCGCCTCATTTGGTTCCCAACCACTGCAGCATTCGTTTAATGCCTCCCCAAAAGTGTTAGCAAAGGCACCCCCTCGGACATTGGTTCCAGTCCAGCCCAGGTAGATCGTCCAATTTGTAATAGTCCCACTTCCCACAGAACTGGTCCCAATGTCCTAAAAATCTGAACCCCTCCCTCCTGCACTATCTCTCAAGCCACACATTCATCCTGCCTATTTTTTCATTACTACTCTGACTAGCACGTAGCTCTGGTAGCAATCCTGAGATGACTACCTCTGAGGGCCTACTTTTTAACTTGGCTCCTAACTCCCTAAATTCTGCTTGTAGGATCTCATCCCACTTTTTACCTATATCATTGGTGCCCATGACCATCACAACACCTGGCTGTTCACCCTCCCCCTGCAGAATGTCCTGCAGCTGATCTGAGACCCCCCTCACCTGTGTATCTGGGAGGCAACATACCATTTGGAAGTTTTGGTTTTGACCTCCGAACCACCTATCTAATCACCTTACAGTTGAATTCCCTATGACTATAGCCTTTCCACTCTTTTTTTCCTGTCCTCCTGTACAGCAGAGTTAGCCACGGGTGCCATGAACCTGGCTACTAGTGCCTTCCCCTGGTGAGCCATCCCCTCACCCGCTTTCCCCCCCCCCCCCCCAACAGTGTCCAAAACGGTATACCTGTTTTGGAGGGAGGTGACCACAGGGGGCATCTGCACTGTTTTCCTGCTCTTTCTCTGCCTTTTGGTCACCCATTCTCTTTTTCAGCAATCCTAATCTGTGGTATAGCCAATTCACTGAATGTGCTATCCACAACTTCCTCAGCATCTCAGATGCTCCCAAAGTGAGTCCATCCGCAGCTCCAGTGCGGTCATACAGAGTAACAAAAGCTGCACCTGGACCCATGACCTATGTGTGAAGGAGTCAGAGGCATCAGCTGTGTCCCCGAGCCCCCACATTGAACAAGAGGAGCATAACACTGGTCTGAGATCTTCTGCCATTTTTACTTTTAAGCTTAACTTAGTCCAACTATATTATTAAATAATAGATAAACGATAAAAGAAAAATTTTTACCAATCACACAATAAAAAAGAAATAGAAAAACGTTACCTTATCAGCACACCAGAGTTTTCTTTTGGTTAGAGGAGGAGGAGGACAGGTGAGAGAAACTACACGTGCAGTGTCTCCTGTTTAGCCACTGCCGAAATAGATCAGGTCACTCACCTTACCCAAATAGCAATTCGATTGCTCCAACTCAGTTCTGTGATCTCACCTCTCCCGCTGTTGCTGCAAAATGGAGGCTGCTGACTCTCAAGGTAAGTTCTTTTAGAGGGAAATTTGCCTTCCTTGCAGTCCCCTGGTTCTCACTCTCATTGCTCCCACGACTGTTGCAATTTGCTTTAGAATGTAAATATGATGAATATTTAACTGAACCAACAGTTTCTAATTGTTACATAATTGAGAGATTAATTTGTGTGACTGGTACCTTTCTAATAGTGTTTAACTGAAAACATAAACCGAGAGTGAACTTTTCAGAGTTTGTACTATCTGAGGGATAATATATTCATCGACTGCTTTTGAGTTAACTCCTATAGTCAAGATATGCTGTGTGTTTGATTTATAATATCCAGTTTTGAAAAATGCAGTCTTGTGCTTGCTTAAAATGAAGTCTGCTTAAGTAAATTGTAGTGAAAATATTGGAAATTAAACTGCTTGGATGTCTGACTGGATCCAATGGCAAACTCTGGTTGTAACACACAATTTTGACCCATTATCAAATATTTGGCAGAAGAAAATTGAAGTTGGCACATCATGTAAATTATGGTATATCAATAAAGCATATTTTGCATTTTTTGAAGTTGAAATGCTAAATATTTAATGCCAGTATTATGCTGTATTTATTCTGAGATCATGTTCCTAGGTGTCTAACATAAGAACTGGTTCTACTGATTCGAAGGACTCTCAGACCAAGAATGCAAAAAAAACACGTTTAGGAAATGACTATCTTGGACAAGTAACAGGAACCTCACAGACACCTGAACAGAAGAAAAGCAAACCACTGAAAGACCTTGCAGCTAGTCGGCTTAGTCAAGGAGAAAAGCTTCCTAAACTAGGTGCGTGAAAATGATTGAACAAATCAGGACATTTGTTAAATGGAGAAAATAAAATGTAAATATTATGATTCAGTGGGAAGGCCGAATTTCTAAATTTTTGAAACATTATACCAGTTGATAAAAATTTTAATAAAGATGCCAAATTCATCCCATGCACTCTTCCTATCCATCAATATCTTTATTGTGTCAAAATTGTGTCCTGTTTTAACTCACTCTATTCCAGCTGACAACAAATCTGTTTTTCTGTTTCTGCACAATTTTAAGACTATTGAAATCTAAAGTTAGTGTCTTTTTTTTTTCAAGTTTGATACTTTGCTGTATTATGGGTCTTGGCTCTTCATCTTGATTTCTTTTCTAAAATTAAACCTAAATATGTTGTAGCTCATTTGTAACCCACCATGTGAACTGAAAAACATGAAGAAAAAATTGTTTCAATCAGGTTATACTAGAGTGAGCAGTTAAGGCAGCAGTCTTTTAAGGGAAAATTGGCTAAATCTTTGAAGCGAAAATATATTGAATTAGGGGAGAGAGCAAGAGCTTGTGATTTTGAATTGCTGTCTAAAGAGTTGACATAAGTAGAGGAGACCGAATGACTGACTTCCATTTACTTCCAGTTATTTACTTTGAAACCATTGTGGGAAAGCCGCTGATGGAAAGGAAACCAAGCATATAGTCAACCTCATATGTCTGTTGAAACTATAAGGAGCAAACGTCAGATGTTTTAAACCTGTACTAGTTATGCATGCTCTGGATGAGCCTGGGAGCTAATCTTGGAAGTTGTTTTTACAGTGTAGCAATCTCCCTTCCTCACACCCTGTGTCCCAACCCACAATGGCAAACTTCATTCTGTCCCGAACAAACTTCTGAACCCAGCCCAGGATGTGGTTAGTGTGCAGTTTAATCTTAAGCCTCACTCTTTGGCCCATTACTGCTAGGAGTTACATTCTGAAAATCACAAACATTTTCTTACAGCTCGGGATTTATGCAGAATATTTCCTAATTAAGCTAAATATTAAAAATAATGTCCAAAAATGGCAATGTTGGTGAGTCAGTCATTTTGAATCTCATGGTTCTTCTGTTTTAATTTGCTTTCTGGTACTTTGCTTGTAGCAATTATGCGGCAACAACAATTGCTAAAGTACCAAAGGCTTATGCTCTAAAAGTCATAATGCTCCCTTTGGTCGTTGAGGTATTTGTGGAAAATTGCCCTAGTATGTCCTGTCTGCAAAAAGGATAAATACAGTTTCACTAATTTATCCCATCGTTTTATTCACCATCTCATTGATAATTGAACATGATGATCCCCATTTTGTGTTCTGTCAGAACTGCTCTGTTTGAGACTTCATTCTAGCCTAGGCCGAAACATGGAGGAAAGAAAAACTGAATTTCAACTGAAGTGACATTAAGCAACATTTGATTATCAAGAAACCACTGAATTTGTAGCAATTATAGTGAGGGTAAAACTAATCGTATTGGGCGGGATTGGGCATTTGGGAATGTTTGTCATTGTTTGAGGCCAATTATCTCAGTCTTAGGATGTTGACTCAGGAATTCCTGTTGGCAGTGTCCAATGGCCAACTATCTTCAACTGTTTCATCAATGATTTTCCATGACATCGTCAGACTAGGGTTTATTCACTGTGCTGTGCATTGTTCATCATTTGCAGCGACTCAAATCTGAAGTAGTTTGTCTGTATTTTAAAGCAGGTAAAAACAATGACTGCAGATGCTGGAAACCAGATTCTGGATCGGTGGTGCTGGAAGAGCACAGCAATTCAGGCAGCATCCGACGAGCAACAAAATCGACGTTTCGGGCAAAAGCCCTTCATCAGGAATAAAGGCAGAGAATCTGAAGCATGGAGAGATAAGCTAGAGGAGGATGGGGATGGGGAGAAAGTAGCATAGAGTACAATAGGTGAGTGGGGGAGGAGATGAAGGTGATAGGTCAGGGAGGAGAGGGTGGAGTGGATAGGTGGAAAAGGAGCTAGGCAGGTCGGACAAGTCCGGACAAGTCAAGGGGACAGTGCGGAGCTAGAAGTTTTAAACTAGGATGAGGTGGGGGAAGGGGAAATGAGGAAGCTGTTGAAGTCCACATTGATGCCCTGGGGTTGAAGTGTTCCGAGGCAGAAGATGAGGCGTTCTTCCTCCAGGCGTCTGGTGGTGAGGGAGCGGCGGTGAAGGAGGCCCGGGGCCTCCATGTCCTCGGCAGAGTGGGAGGGGGAGTTGAAATGTTGGGCCACGGGGCGGTTTGGTTGATTGGTGCGGGTGTCTCGGAGATGTTCCCTAAAGCGCTCTGCTAGGAGGCGCCCAGTCTCCCCAATGTAGAGGAGACCGCATCGGGTGCAATGGACTACTTGGTCAGGTCCACGCGTTCCCTCTGTGACTACCTGGTCAGGTCCACGCCCCACTACGACCCACCCTCCCATCCTGGCACTTTCCCCTGCCACCGCAGGAACTGTACAACCTGTGCCCACACCTCCTCGCTCACTTCTATCCAAGGCCCTAAAGGAGCCTTCCACATCCATCAAAGTTTTACCTGCACATCCACTAATATCATTTATTGTATCCGTTGCTCCCGATGCGGTCTCCTCTACATTGGGGAGACTGGGCGCCTCCTAGCAGAGCGCTTTAGGGAACATCTCCGACACACCCGCACCAATCAACCAAACCGCCCCGTGGCCCAACATTTCCACTCCCCCTCCCACTCTGCCGAGGACATGGAGGTCCTGGGCCTCCTTCGCCGCCGCTCCCTCACCACCCGACGCCTGGAGGAAGAACGCCTCATCTTCCGCCTCGGAACACTTCAACCCCAGGGCATCAATGTGGACTTCAACAGCTTCCTCATTTCTCCTTCCCCCACCTCATCCTAGTTTAAATCTTCTAGCTCTGCACTGTCCCCTTGACTTGTCCGACCTGCCTAGCTCCTTTTCCACCTATCCACTCCACCCTCTCCTCCCTGACCTATCACCTTCATCTCCTCCCCACTCACCTATTGTACTCTATGCTACTTTCTCCCCACCCCCACCCTCCTCTAGCTTATCTCTCCATGCTTCAGGCTCTCTGCCTTTATTCCTGATGAAGGACTTTTGCCCGAAACGTCGATTTTGCTGCTCGTCGGATGCTGCCTGAAGTTGCTGTGCTCTTCCAGCACCACCGATCCAGAATGTATTTTAAAGCAGACAGATTTGGCCAATATGTGATCTTTGGCTGCTAAATGGCAAATAGTGTTTGTGTCAGCCAGTGATCATCTCCAGTAAGAAGGTGTTTACTGACCTCCCATTAGTTGTTCAATTGTCAAATTGTCCAGTAGCAATTCGAAGCGTTCAACATAAATGAAACTGGACTTGATGTATAAAATTTAATAGCTCACAGAGCAGCTTAGATACTGGACATTCTGTGACTAGGGACTCAGTCTTGAGCTCATTATTCCTCAGAGCCTTACCAGAATTTGCAAAGTAAACGTTAAAAATGTGATGGGGGGAGCTATCTACTTAACTGGATGTGTGAATTTGAAGCTCAACACCATCCAAGATGAAGAAACCCATTTATTGGGCCCACAGACACCTAAAGTCATTCACAGAAATTGCTGGAAAAGCTCAACAGGTCTGGCATCTCAACCATTTCTGAGGAAAGGTCACTCGATCAGAAACATTAACTCTGATTTCTCTCCACAGATGCTGCCGGACCTGCTGAGCTTTTCCAGCAATTTATGTTCCAGCAATTTCTGTTTTTGTTTCTAATTTACGGCATTCGCAGTTCTTTCATTTTTTTATCTTGATTATTCAATTCCACTTTACCAACTCACCTTGACTGATGTGTTGCATCATGTGTTACAATATGCAGTGCAATCACTCTTAAGATTTCTTTGACGACACATCTTAAAAGTATGACCTCTACCACATAGAGCAGTAAGCTGAAGGGAACAGAACTGCCTCTTAAGTTTTCCAAGACACCTACCAACTTGACTTCAAGATACAAAATTGTTCTTTCTTAGACCCAGTGACAAAGTCCTGGAGCTTGCTAATGACATAGTGGGAATCACTTCGCACACATTGCAGCTGATTATGAAGGCGACTCGCCCCTACTTTTATAGGATATTTAGAGATGGAAAACAAATGTTTGTCTTGGCACTGAGAGCCACATCCCACAGTTGAATTTTGAAATAACCTATAGGATTCACTTTTTTCATCTTCCTATGTTGTCTGTGCTAGTGATGAAGGTAGATAGAATGGTACAGACTTATCCTCTTGTTTGTTTTATATGTAGCCTATTACACCCATCTCTAGTGAGATTCTGAACTGTTGGAGATAAAGAGTTACAACTTATCAAGCACAGCACTGGTTTGGAATAAGTTTTGCAATCTTAAGTACAATATTTAATGAGCTTGTGTCACATTACAAAATTTTTTACCATTTTGGTAAACTTGTGAATCTCCCAAGGAATGTTTTATGGCAGGAATGCTTCATGATGGATCATGAGATCTGTTTGATAGAATCTGGTACATTTCTTTGCTCAGCATTTACTTTATTATTCTGTGAAATGCTTTGGGACATTTCCTGTATCAAAATTGCCACACTAAGTTGTTTTTCTACTACTGCTAAAAAGTCACCTTTTTCCTAATTTTGACTTTGTTCCCCAGTCTGTCTTTTTGTCTTCCACTTATTTGTTTTACTATCTCCTGGTTTTGCATAATTTTTTCTTCAGTGCATAAAGTTTGTTTCCTTATTTTATTGCTGTGAAACTTCTTTATTGGATACTTTTTCAGCTTTTATGTATTGTCTTATGGAGATGCTGCTCCACATTCCCCCTCCTCACCAGCCCAACTTTTTCTTGAAATAAAAACAAATTACTGCGGATGCTGGAATCTGAAACCAAAAGAGAAAATGCTGGAAAATCTCAGCAGATCTGGCAGCATCTGTAAGGAGAGAGTAGTTTTGACAAAGGGTCAGTTAGACTCAAAACGTCAACTCTTTTCTCTCCTTACAGATGCTGCCAGACTTGCTGAGATTTTCCAGCATTTTCTCTTTTGGTTTCAATTTTTTATTAAGCTGTTTTGTGCACTGCCCTTTTACTGCCATTTGTCACCTGCTTCAAGCTCTTGTTAGCTGTTGTGTAGAAATTGTCTAATCTCTCTCTGGCACATGAGAGGCGAAGACCCTAATGCCAAAGAGCTGGATGTGCACTATCTTATCTCATTTATCTAAGCAAAATGTATTTTGCTTTACTTTGTAGACTATTTCAGAAATCGGGAGGTCTGCATTTACATCAGCACTGAAATGATAATCTCATGTTGTCACATCTTCCTTCTGATCAATCTTTATAAATTACCAGATCATTAAATTGAACCCAGGACAAAATATGCTAGATGGTATATATAACAAAACGCAGCCCTTGCTCCCTTCCACTTTCTGAAAATCCTTTCTTCATTGAAGTAGCAACTTTATACATTAAAAAATCAAGGTAAATCATACTTAAACTAATTGATCCTACGGATAACCTCATTATAGAAGTGTCTACACACCTGCTTTACTGGTTACACCTCCCCGTGAACCCTCCAACCACAAAGGATGAACTCGGATTTCACCAGTTTCCTCATTTCCCCTCCCCCCAGCCTGTCTCAGTCAAATCCATCAAATTCAGCACCGCCTTCCTAACCTGCAATCTTCTTCCCGACCTCTCCGCCCCCACCCCAGTCTGACCTATCACCCTCACCTTGACCTCTTTCCACCTATCACATTTCCGACGCCCCTCCCCCAAGTCCCTCCTCCCTATCTTTTATCTTAGCCTGCTGGACCAACTTTCCTCATTCCTGAAGAAGGGCTAATGCCCGAAACGTCGATTCTCCTGTTCCCTAGATGCTGCCTGACCTGCTGCGCTTTTCCAGCAACACATTTCCATCTCTGGTTACACCTATAGGTGTGTTGTGAAACGTGTCATATGTTGAGCTGTTTTAACACCATTAATTTTGTTTTATCTCCGGAGCAGACCTAGAGAAACTGGCACTGCTTCACAAAATTTTCTATCTTAAAAGTTTTCTTTTAACGATGGTCCCTTTCAAAGCTTAAAAAAGTGTTTTCCTTTTATTGCATTTTAAAATGTTCATTTATGGGATAAGGAGACATCGCTGGCCAGACCAGTATTTACTGCCCATCCTGAATTGCCCAGAGGGCAGTTTAAGAGTAAATCACATTGCTGTGGGACTGGGGTCACATTTAGGCCAGGTAAGGATGGCATTTTCTTTTGATGAACCAGATAGGTTTTTCCAGCAGTCATCAATGGATTCATGGTCATCATAAGGTTTTTAATTCCAGATTTTTATTGAATTCAAATTCCACCATCTGGTGTGGTGGGATTTGAGCTCAGTATGTTACCTGAGTCACTGAATTAATATTCTAGTCATTAGGTCATCACCTCCCCGTGATATTTTTGTTGAAATACATTTTCAAAGCTCCCTGACAAAAATATATATTTTGGAAAATTCCAGCCTTTTTGTTTAACACACTTCTATCTGTCCTGGCTCTAATAGAAATTCATAGAAGATAGAACGTTACAGTGCAGTACAGGCCCTTCGGTCCTCTATGTTGCGCCGACCTGTGAAATTAATCTGATGCCCACCTAACCTGCACCGTTCCATTATTATCTATATATTTATCCAATGCCCATTTAAATGCCCTTAATTTTGGCGAGTCTACTACTGTTGCAGGCAGGCTATTCCATGCCCCTATTACTCTGAGTAAAGATGATATCCGTTCTAAATCTATGTTCCCTCATGTTAGCCTTCACCATCTGAGGAAAACGATTCTCACTGTCCACCCTATCTATCCCTCTGGCTATCTTATACATTTCGTTTAAGTCACCTCTCAACCATCTCCTGTCCAATGAAAACAGTCTCAGTTCCCTCAACTTTTCCTCGTAAGACCTTCCTTCCATACCAGTCAACATCCTAGTAAATCTCCACTGAACTTTTTCCAAAGCTTCCACATCCTTACGATAATGCAGTGACCAGAACTGTACACAGTACTCCAGGTGTGGCATTGCAAGTGTCTTGTATAGCTGAAGCATGACCTTGTGGCTCCGAAACTAAATCCCCCTACCAATAAACACTAACACACCATATGCCCTCTTAACAACCCTATCAACCTGGGTGACAACTTTAAGGGATTTATGCACCTGGACACCAAGATCTCTCTGTTCATCTACACTGCTAAGAATTTTACTATTAGCCCAGTACTCTGCATTCCTGTTACTTCTTCCGAAGTGAACTACCTCACACCTTTCTGCATTAAAGTCCATTTGCCACTTCTCAGCCCAGCTCTATATTTTATCTATGTCCCTCTGTAACCAGCAACATCCTTCGGCACTATCCACAATCTGCCTACCTTAGTCTCATCCACAAATTTACTAATCCATCCTTCTACACCCACATTCAGATCATGTATAAAAATGACTAACAGCTGTGGCCCCAAAACAGATCCTTGTAGCACACCACTGGTAACTGAGCCCCAGGTTGAACATTTCCCATCAATCACCACCCTCTTCTTTCAGCGAGCCAATTTCTGATCCAAACCGCTCAATCACCTTTGCTAATGCTCTTTTGGGGGGGGGGGTTTAAACCAATGCAGCAAGGAGTTGGGAACCTGAAGTGTAGTTCCAGTGTAAAGGAGGTTGAGGGTAGTAAGCTTATGACTAGGTTTATAAGGTCACAAGAAGGCACCGACAATCAGGATGTTGGTTTGAAATGTATATACTTCAATGCCAGGAGCATCTGGAATAAGGTGGGTGATCTTGCAGCATGGGTTGGTACCTGGGATTTCAGTGTTATTGCCATTTCAGTGACAAGGCTAGAGGAGGAACAGGAATGGTTGTTGTAGATTTCAGGATTTAGATATTTCAGTAAGAACAAAAATGATGGTAAAAGGGCGGGGGGATCGGTGTGGCATTGTTAATCAAGGGTAGTATTACAGCAGCTGAGATAACATTTGAGGACTCATCCACTGAGGTTATTTGGGCTGAGGTTAGAAACAGGAAAGGAGAGTTCACTCTGTTGGGAGTTTTCTAAAGGCCTTCAAACTGTTCCAGGCATGTAGAGGAAAAGATAGCAAAGATGATTCTCGATAGGAGCGAGAGTATCAGGATAGTTGTTATGGGGAACTTCCAGCTTCCCCAATCTTAACTGGGAAGACTAAACTTCAAGTAGTTTAGATGGTCAGTTTTTGTTCAATGTGTCCAGGAGGGTTTTCTAACACAGTATGTAGACAGGCCAACAAGGGACGATGCAATATTGGATTTGGTACTGGGGAATGAATCTAGCCAGGTGTTAGATTTGGAGGTTGGCGAGCACTTTGG
This sequence comes from Chiloscyllium plagiosum, assembly GCF_037043375.1. Lineage (NCBI taxonomy): Eukaryota > Metazoa > Chordata > Chondrichthyes > Orectolobiformes > Hemiscylliidae > Chiloscyllium > Chiloscyllium plagiosum. The sequence continues at coordinate 49,671,943 of NW_028270141.1, forward strand.
CGATAGTGACCACAGTTTGGTTATGTTTACAATAGCAATGGGCAGGGAAAAGTATATACTGCAATGAAAGAGCTAAAATTGGGAGAAAAAATAATAATGCGATTCGGCAAGATTTAGGATGCATAGGATGGGAAAGGAAACTGCAGGGAGTGGGCACACTTGAAATGTGGAGCTTAGTAGTTGAGAGAGGGAGCCATGGTTTACTAAATAAGTTGAAGCTATTGTCAAGAGGAAGAAGAAGGCTTATGTGAGTATGAGGCGTGAAGGCTCAATTAGGGGGCTTGAGAGTTATAAGTTAACCAAAAAAGATCTAAAGAGAGGCTGTGAAGAGCCAGGAGGGGACATGAGAAGTTGTTGGTGGATAGGATCAAGGAAAACCCTAAAGCCTTTTATAGGTATGTCAGGAATAAAAGAATGACTAGAGTAAGATTAGGGCCAATCAAGGATAGCTGTGGGAACTTGTGTGTGGAATTTGACGACATAGGGGAAGCACTTAATGAATATTTTTCATCAGTATTCACATTGGAAAAGGGCAATGTTAGTGAGAATATGGCGATACAGACTACAAAGTTAGATGGGATTGTAGTTGACAAAGAGGAGGCTTTCGCAGTTTTGGAAGATCTGAAAATAGGCAAGACTCCTGAGCTGGATGGAATTTATCCTCTGATTCTCTGGGAAGCCAGGGACATTTGGCTTTGATCTTTATGTCATCGTTGTCGACAGGAGTAGTGCCAGAATACTAGAGGATAGCAAATGTTGTTCTCCTGTTTAAGAAGGGGAGTCTGGACAACCCTGGTAATTATAAGCCAGTAAGTCTTTCTTCGGTTGTGGGTAAGGTGTTGGAAAAGGTTATAAGACATACGATTTATAATCATCATGCTGCAGAACTTTAACATAATGCCTAAATTAGATTTTTTGTCATACGACAAAATTTTGTCTAATTCCTGAGCTTGAAGACTACACTTGATCTTATCCTCCACATCCCCACTGGAGGTCAGCCAATACAGTAGGATTACCTATCTATTCACATATACACTTTTATGCAGGTTTGTGGGGTCTGTTTTATTTTTCAGTTTACTGGTTTGGTGACCATTGCCAGTAAGACCAGTGTTGCAGCATGAAAATGTACAATTGTGGGATAAATGTTGCAATTTCCAGTTATGATTCATAAATGTCCTATATAGAGTATTAATATCACTTGAGTACAAAGTTATGAACTCAAAATATTCCAGTTGTCAAAAATTAACAAAAAAATTGCAAATGCTGGAAATGTGAAGGGGAGCAGAAAAAAGTGCTGGGAAAATCCAGGAGGATTAAATAATATTTGTGGAGAGAAGCAGATGTAGCGTTTCAGGTTGATGGCCTTTCATTGTTGACTGAGTCTCAAAAGATTCAACTTGGCCCACGTTAGATTTCAATTCACAATTTCTTTTTGGTATTAGTCATCTTTGACTCCAAAGATTGAACATAGAAGTTGGATGATGTAAAATAATTTTAAATAGTGCTTATGAATCATGTCTTGAATAATAAATACCTGGGAATCATTATAAAGCGATTAGCTAATTGAAGTGATTTATGTGTCAGGCACCATTAAACTTAAGTTTGATAGTTCTAATCGTCAGAATTATAAAATTGCAGAGCCGTTTAACAATCAGCTCCAGATACTTTTTCGATTTTAATTTGATCTTGTTCCATTAAATTATTCTGTACAAGAGAAAAATTAATTATGATGTCTGTACAGTCTATTTCACTAATCTAATGTTTATTTCTCTGTGCAAGATTTCTAGCCTATCACTGTAAGCTTGTGTTTGAGCTGAAGAGGGACATTTTCTAAAAAAATGAAAGTAATAGCTATTCTTTAATTATGTAGTTATTTTTCAGTGAATCATTAGTTTGAAACCTGAATTAAAGTAGACTTTATGATTTGTTGCAGCTGCATTGATCGTTTTGTTTATTAATAAAATAATTTTTCTTGGAAACATGGATTAGAAATGAGAACTTAATTAGCATTTTTGCTTTTGAAATGTTGTTCAAACTTTAATATACTGTTGTTGAAAGCTGCATCTGTTAAGTGTTCAGAAGTGAAACACCTCTGTCTAAGATTAAGCTACAGCAAGGCATGTCCATACTATGGTAATGCTAACTAGGAAGAGCGCACATTTATTTGCTGATTTTGCACAAGGAACTTTAGTATTTCATTAGACCAATCATTGATTACTTCAAGGTTCAATTAGCAGACTATAATCTAAATTGAAGTCTAAAATGCCTGGTTGGTCATCACTTGAAAAGTTAAGTCATTTTCTTCACAGGTGCCACCTTAGCCTCTGAGATTTTTCAGGTGGCAAGCCACACTCTAAGAGTTTGAGGAGGGAAGGAGTCCTTGAGTTAATGTATTCCCAGACACCCCTTTTTGAATCTAGATTTTCGGTCTGGCACATGAATTCTGCATTTCTTAAATCCACGTTCAGGAATTTGAAGTCCAGAATCTGAAGTGTGTGAGTAACAGGGTGTTGATCGACAGTAATTGCTCTGTGGTAGGGCTTGTTAAATTAGGATAGTAATAAAGCAACATGGTGGCGGCACGGTGGCACAGTGGTTAGCACTGCTGCCTCACAGCACCAGAGACCCGGGTTCAATTCCCGCCTCAGGCGACTGACTGTGTGGAGTTTGCACAATCTCCCCGTGTCTGCATAGGTTTCCTCCGGGTGCTCCGGTTTCCTCCCACAGTCCAACAATGTGCAGTTTAGGTGAATTGGCCATGCTAACTTGCCTGTAGTGTTAGGTGAATGTAGGGGAATGGGTCTGGGTGGATTGTGCTTCGGCGGGTCGGTGTGGACTTGTTGGGCCGAAGGACCTGTTTCCACACTGTAAGTAATCTAATCTAATCTAATTTAAACATGATAATTCAATATGTAAGGGGAGGTCATACCTAACCCATTAGAATTCTTTGAGGTAACAAGCAAGTTAATCAGGTAGTGGATGTGATCGAGGAGAAAGTGAGGACTGCAGATGCTGGAGATCAGAGCTGAAAATGTGTTGCTTTTCCAGCAACACATTTTCAGTGGATGTGATCGATTTGGATTTCCAGAAGGCCTCTGATAAGGGGCTGCATAGGAGGCTGCTCGGTAAGGTAACCCCTGTGTTGGGGGCAAGGATACAAACATGGATTGAGGATTGGCTGACTGGCAGAAGATGGAGAGTGGGGATAAAGGGGTCTTTTTCCGGATTGCATTTTGTGACCAGTGGAGTTCTGCAGTGGTTAGTGTTGGGACCACATCTATTTATGTTATACATTAACAATCTGGATGAAGGAAATGAGAGTGTTATTGCTGAGTTGGCAAATGACACAAATATAGGTGAAGGAGGCAGAAAGACTGTTGAAGACTTGGATAGGCTGATAGAGTAGGCACAGAAGTGGCAGATAGAATACAGTGTGGAAATGTGTGAGATTATGCACTTTGGTAGGAAAAATAGAGGTGTAGACTATTTTCTAAGTGGGGAAAGGCTTCGGAAACCTGAAGCACAAAGGAACTTGGAAGTCTTTGTTTGGATTCTCTTAAGGTTAACATGCAGACAGATGGCAGATAGGCAAATGCAATGTTAGCATTCATTTTGAAGGCTAGATTGCAAGAACAAGAATGTAGGACTGAGGCTATATAAGGTCAGACATCATTTGGAATATTGTAGGGGAATGGGGCTGGGTGGATTGTGCTTCGGCGGGTCAGTGTGGACTTGTTGGGCCGAAGGACCTGTTTCCACACTGTAAGTAATCTAATCTAATCTAATTTAAACATGATAAGCGACCCGCCGAAGCACAATTTTTGGGCTCTGTATCTCAGGAATGATGTCCTGGCCTTGGAGGTGTCCAAAGGACATTTACAAGAGTGATCCCAAGGATGAAGGGCTTATTATATGCAAAGTGGTTTAGGACAGAGTTTAAAAGAATAAAACTTAAAGACTATTAAGGGGCATGGAGAAGATATTTCCATTAGCAGGAGAGACTTAGACCCAAAGGAAGAGGGACAACTCTCGACCCTGATATGAGATCTATGGCTAAGTTAAGGTCATGACCCATGGTTTGGTGAGCTTTGCTGTACAGTCCAGTCATTACTATTTATAATTGCAAGCACTATTTAGACATTCAAAGGTTTTTTAAATTTGATTTTATTACCAGTTCCAATCCAAAAATTTTGCTTTGCTTGGAAACAGCACAAAGTTCACTAACAAAACCAGACATTGCTCGAAAAACTCAGCAGGTCTGGCAGCATCTGTAGAGAGAAAGCAGAGTTAATGTTTCTGGTCCAGTGACCCATCAAAAGATTCATTAGGTTGTTTCTGGGGTGAGAAACTGAGAGGCTAAGAAATTCACGTCCTCATTTAACATTCTGAAGGGACTTGATAGGATAGATTTTGACAGGATGTTTGCACCTTGGATGGTGAATCTAGAACACATGCATACAGATAAAAGGTAAAGACAAAATAGTATTGAAACATTCATGTCTGGCAGCATTTCTGGAGAGAGACACAAATGAATCCGAAGAGTCATATTTTACTCAACCCTAGCTCTGTTTTTGGCTCTGCAGAAGCTGCCTAGACCTGAGTGTCCAGCAATTTTTAGTTCACATCTCCAGCATCTGCAGTATTTTGTACTTATCTTGGAATAAAAGAGTGATTGTTTAGGACTGAGATGAGTGATTTATTTATGCGGGATTATAAAGTTTTGGAACTTTCCCCAATAATTTACATATTCAATGTGAGTTAATAGACTTTTTTGATCTCTTAGAGTCATAGAGATGTACAGCATGGAAACAGACCCTTCTTGAAATTAAAAAATATGAGGATAGGAAGTAATTGAAGAATTTAGGTCATTATTATATTCTGTAGCAGAGCAGGCTTCCTGGTCTATATGATCTACTATGTTTTTTTTGTTGCTGCATATTACTATACAGTTTTTCTGATTTAAATTCCTATATCCAGGTTTATTAGAAACCAAATGCAGACTGGGTGACTGCTTTGTGGAACATTTCCAGTCTGTGCACAAGCATTACCCTGACCTTCCAGTAGCTGGTCATTTTAACACAGCGTTCTGCTCGCATACCCACATGTTGGTCCTTGGCCTGCTGCAGCGTTCCAGTGAAACACCCTGTTGTTCCCCATTACCAATGGAGAATAGAAATTTGACTTGAAATAAAGCTGTTCTATGTTCATACCTTTGTCCCTCTCACCTTTGTATGCTCCTTCGCCTAAATGCTACTCTTGGCTGAATCCTGTGGTCTTATAGGGGAGTGGGAATGGGCACTTGATTTCTTTCAAACAAACTTTCTACAGTGCTTGTCGCTATTGTTCCTAATTTGAACTGTTGACTGATATGTGGACCTTAATATTTTTTGGAACTGGCTTCAATTAAACAAAATTTAAAACTTAAATTATGCTTTATTAGCTTGTTTAAATATAATAATGTTATTTCTGGGTTGTAACAAAATGAGGTAGTATGGTAGCGTATTGTTTATACTACTGTATTAGTGGTTAAGAGACGCAGCTTCAAATGCCATCACATTTAAATTCAGTTTTTGAAATAAATCTGGAATTTAAAAACTAGTATGGGTAATGGTGCCCTTAAAACTACCAAATTGTAAAATGTTCTTTTGGAGAAGGAAATCTCCCAGCTTTACCTGCTTTCACGTGTATGACTCCACATCCAAGAAAATATTTTCGACTTTTAACTGTCTTCTGAAATGATCTAAACAACTACATTCAAGTAAATGATTTATCACCTCACTACTGAAAACAACAAATGGTGGAGATCACCGTGAGTCAGGCAGCACCCATGTAGACAGAGCAAGCTAGTCTTTTGAGTTCATCATAGCTGAAGTGAAGTATGGAGGGGACAGCATCTATCCTATAGTTTGGAGGGGTGATGGGATGGGGGTTAGTGGGCATAGGGTGCTGGTGCAAAAAAGATGTTAGTAATTTACCTTTCATGATTGGAACGTGAGAATGGCAGAACGATAGTGTGTCTCCTGCCAGACTTGAAAGGATGGTAAGAGGGGTGGGGAGACGAGGACGTGATAACAAGCTAAAATAAATGGTTCACAATTGAAAGGCATTAAACTCAGTATTAAGTCCAGAAAGCTGTAAAGTGCCTAACCTGAAGCTGAGATGTTGTTCCTCCAGTTTGTGCTGTGTTTCACTGGAACGCTGCAGCAGGCCAAGGACCGACATGTGGGTATGCGAGCAGAACGCTGTGTTAAAATGACCAGCTACTGGAAGGTCAGGGTAATGCTTGTGCACAGACTGGAAATGTTCCACAAAGCAGTCACCCAGTCTGCATTTGGTTTCTCCAGTGTAGAGTAGACCACATTGGGTACAGTGAATACAGTACAACAAGATTGAAGGAGGCACAGGTGAAATATTGTTTCATCTGGAAAGACTATTTAGGCCTTTGGAATGTGAGCAGGGAGGAGGTGAAGGAGCAGGTGTTGCACTCTGGTGTCCTGGAGGGAACATTCCCTGTGAAATGCTGAAAGGGGAAGTGAGAGGAAGATGTGTCTGGTGGTGGCATTCTGCTGGAGTTTGTCTGAAATGGGGGAGAATGATCCTTTGAATGCAGAATTAATGCTGGTCTAGTTTGACATATTTGCATCCTATGAATAAGGAAAGAAAAGTCTCCTGGACTGAGCAAATAGTCACACTTTTGTGGTTTTACTTTCTTTTAAGCTATCCTTTTTTGCTTTCTTAGATTTGATTTTTGACCTTTGGATTTTACACTTTGTTTTTTCATATCTTTATAATCTCATCTTAAACAATTAGGCTTTTGACACCAAACCTGCTATCACTATCACAATATCTATTGATTTAATTTCCACATTTGGTGTCCTCCAGATATATATTTCCCTCTTAGTGTTTGATTATAATGGAAATTAAACTGGGGGTAAACATTCAATGCACTGACACTCTCCTTTCAAATTGCTTGTCAAAGAAGGATTATTGGTAATGTCCAACAGTAACAAGCACCTATTCAACTTCATCAGTTTGTAAAAAATATTGAGGGGTTCAGAATAAAAATATAACACCTCAAACAAAAAACAAAACCATTGCTCCTTGTGGATTGTGAGAATGTGAGGTACAGTGCTGACAGCTGTCCTGGTCCTGATTTTGCTGTGGTAATCATGATACAATTTTCAGTGTTTGCCACCATTATTCTCTTCATGTTAACAACAACCTCTAGAATTTGCGCATGTGCAAAGTAACATGGAAAACTGAAAGTTTGTCAGTGATAGTCAACATGGCTTTGTGTGTGGGAAATCAGGTCTCACAAACTTGATTGAGTTTTTTGAAGAAGTAACAAAGAGGATTGATGAGGGCAGAGTGGTAGATGTGATCTAAAAGGATTTCAGTAAGGCGTTCGACAAGGTTCTCCATGGGAGACTGATTAGCAAGGTGAGATCTCATGGAATACAGGGAGAACTAGCCATTTGGATACAGAACTGGCTCAAAGGTAGAAGACAGAGGGTGGTGGTGGAGGGTTGTTTTTCAGTTGAAACTTTATTGCTGGAGCAGCACAGCAGGTCAGGCAGCATCCAGGGAACAGGAGATTCGACGTTTCGGGCACAGGCCCTTCTTCAGGAATCAGACTGTTTTTCAGACTGGAGGCCTGTGACCAGTGGAGTGCCACAAGGATCAGTGCTGAGTTCTCTACTTTTTGTCATTTACATAAATAATTTGGATGCGAGCATAAGAGGTACAGTTAGTAAGTTTGCAGATGACACCAAAATTGGAGGTGTAGTGGACAGTGAAGAGGGTTACCTCCGATTACAACAGGATCTGGACCAGATGGGCCAATGGGCTGAGAAGTGGCAAATAGAGTTTAATTCAGATAAATGTGAGGTGCTGCATTTTGGGAAAGCAAATCTTAGCAGGACTTATACACTTAATGGTAAGGTCCTAGGGAGTGTTGCTGAACTAAGAGATCTTGGAGTACAAGTTCAAAGCTCCTTGAAAGTGGAGTCGCAGGTAGATAGGATAGTGAAGAAGGTGTTTGGTATGCTTTCTTTTATTGGTCAGAGTATTGAGTACAGGAGTTGGGAGGTCATGTTGTAGCTGTACAGGACATTGGTTAGGCCACTGTTGGAATATTGCATGAAATTCTGGTCTCCTTCCTATTGGAAAGATGTTGTGAAACTTGAAAGGCTTCAGAAAATATTTACAAGGATGTTGCCAGGGTTGGAGGATTGAGCTACAGGGAGAGGCTGAACAGGTTGGGGCTGTTTTCCCTGGAGTGTCGGAGGCTGAGGGATGACCTTATAGAGGTTTACAAAATTATGAGGGGCATGGATAGGGTAAATAGGCAAAGTTTTTTCCCTGGGGTCGAGGAGTCCAGAACTAGAGGGCATAGGTTTAGGGTGAGAGGGGAGAGATACAAAAGAGACCTAAGGGGTAACTTTTTCACGCAGAGGGTGGTACATGTATGGAATGAGCTGCCAGTGGAAGTGGTGGAGGCTGGTACAATTGCAACAGTTAAGAGGCACTTGGATGGGTTTATGAATAGGAAGGATATGGGCCGGGTGCTGGCAGGTGGGACTAGATTGAGTTGGGATATCTGGTTGGCATGAACGGGTTGGACCGAAGGGTCTGTTTCCGTGCTGTACATCTCTATGATTCCATTCTTCTGCAGAGCTGTTAACATTCTCCAGACTTCAGTCAATGGAAATTGATTAAATTGGCTAGAACTTGGACTTCTAACCCTGTTAGTTTACACTTCAAGGACTGTTATAGCAAGACTGTATATTTGATGAAATAGTAGCTTCACAATTGCTGGCAGACATTCTAACTGGCCTTGAAAATTCTTAAAACCTATTAAAAATATGGAATTTATTAAGTTATTATCTTTGTCTCCTGTCCTATCCAATCATTTATTCTCCATCTGAAAATATGAACGTGAATTATATTTACTTGGCACTGCTTTAAATAGCTGTCCAGAAAAGGAAAATAAATACCAGAGAGGTCTTTGTTGGGTAGCTTTCTTAGCAATCAATAATTACCCTTGCTTTGCCACTGACTACAAAATTTCAGCAAAACATTTCTGAGGTGAGAACAATTGATTGGAAACTTGTTAACGGTATCCATTTAAAAGCTAGGGAAGGAGCAGATCAAATCCAGGAATAAATTTATGACTTGTGAAAGTAATAGAAATAGGCTTGAGTATTCTTTTTGGAATAACTTTATAAATATTGAAGAACTTTTAAGCTTAGGAACTGAATAGACTATGCTGACACTGGAGCCAAGTTGTATTGTGGCTGATCAGTACCTAAACTCCATTTTCTCACCCTTTGATTCTAATTCTGTGACGTCTTTAACCGAATAAAATAAAATTGTTAATCTTAGAGATTTGAATATTTCAATTCCAGATTTCCACAGCACATTGTGTCAAAAAAGTGCATTCTGATTTCACTGCCAAGCTCTAATATCAAGGTTGTGCTCTCTTGTTCCGGGCTTCTTCACTGGAGGAAATCACTTCTCAGTCAAATATTTTCCCCATTTATCTATTGATGTCTCACTATAATAAAGGTAAATTTGTATTATACCCTCTCCTAGACAAGAATATCATTTTTGAGACATTGCAAGAGCAACTAGTTCTTCAGTGAAGGTTTGATAAGGGCTTTGTTGAACTAAATTAATTAGGCATGTCCTAATCTTCAGAGATCCATGTATATGTTGCTTGGCTTAATTGTACCTGAGAAGAGATTCCATAAAGAGCCTCAATTGACAACTGTACAATCTCTTGGTATCTTCTTTCCTTTTGTCTGAGGTACTAGTGCCTGTAGTGGTTAGTAGCTGAAGGTGGAAGCCATCAGATCTTGGAAGTTTTGTCTATTTAAGTCATGCCATTTTCTATGTTTTTTGATGTACCCATTCTTCTCCCAGTATTTATTTTTCATTTACTGTTGGTATTGTGTACTTCCTGTCTTGTGACGAAGGGTGCAAAATATTCAATTAGCACTGTTTTAGAAGGGAAAAAAGTCATCTTAAAAAAAATTGACTGTTTTCAGAGCATAAATGTTCCAATCAGACAGCGTTTAAACCACTAAAAGCTTTTTGATAATATTCCCTGTATTATGGAAGCAGGAACTATGAAACTTAGATTAAAACTTGTTCATGTATAATAAAATTGATGAAGGCAAGGAAATCTGAAAGGGCTAGAATTTCTCATGCATTTGTGCTGAGAGGGATATTTAATGAACAACTCAGCTGAGCATTCCCAACTCTAAAATTCAAATAGCTGCTAATTTTGCTTTGTTCAGGGCAGATGGCAGCACGATCTCAAATATCTCATCCACATTTCCTGACATAAAGCACCTATGATGACCTGAGGTAAGTGCAGGTAAGTTGACCATGAGAAAACTAGAGCTACAATCTTCTTTCTTTTATCAAGCAGTCTATGAAACCTATGGAGGAAATTTAAGATGACCCTTCCCATGATTTTGAAAGCTGATTGGAGACAGATGTTCGTAGATTAAGGGAGAGCTGGAAAATAGGAAGCCTTCAGAAATGAGATAACAAGAATCCAGAGAAAGTATATTCTTGTCAGGGTGAAAGGGAAGGCTGGTAGGTATAGGGAATGCTGGGTGACTAAAGAAATTGAGGGTTTGGTTAAGAAAAAGAAGGAAGCATATGTCAGGTATAGACAGGATAGATCGAGTGAATCCTTAGAAGAGTATAAAGGAAGTAGGAGTATACTTGAGAAGGAAGTCAGGAGGGCAAAAAGGGGACATGAGATAGCTTTGGCAAATAGAGTTAAGGAGAATCCAAAGGGTTTTTACAAATATATTAAGGACAAAAAGGTAACTAAGGAGAGAATAGGCCCCCTCAAAGATCTGCAAGGCGGCCTTTGTGTGGAGCCACAGTAAATGGGGGAGGTATTAAATGAATATTTTGCACCAGTATTTACTGTGGAAAAGCATATGGAAAATATAGACTGTAGGGAAATAGATGGTGACATCTTCCAAAATGTCCAGATTACAGAGGAGGAAGTGCTGGCTGTCTTGAAATGGATAAAAGTGAAGAAATCCCCAGGATCTGATCAGGTGTACCTGAGAACTCTGTGGGAAGCGAGGGAAGTGATTGCTGGGCCTCTTGCTGAGATATTTGTATCATCGATAGTCACAGGTGAGGTGCCGGAAGACTGGAGGTTGGCAAACATGGTGCCACTGTTAAGATGGGTGGTAAAGACAAGCCAGGGAACTATAGACTGGTGAGCCTAACCTCAGTGGTGGGCAAGTTGTTGGAGGGAATCCTGAGGGACAGGGCGTACATGTATTTGAAAAGGCAAGGACTGATTCGGGATAGTCAACATGGCTTTGTACGTGGGAAATCATGTCTCACAAACTTGATTGAGTTTTTTGAAGAAGTAACAAAGAAGATTGATGAGGGCAGAGCAGTAGATGTGATCTATATGGACTTCAGTAAGGCGTTCGACAAGGTTCCCCATGGGAGACTGATTAGCAAGGATAGCTCTCACGGAATACAGGGAGAACTAGCCATTTGGATACAGAACTGGCTCAAAGGTAGACGACAGAGGGTGGTGGTGGAGGGTTGTTTTTCAAACTGGATGCCTGTGACTAGTGGAGTGCCACAAGGATCAGTGCTGGGTCCTCTACTTTTTGTCATTTACATAAATGATTTGGATGAGAGCATAAGAGGTACAGTTAGTAAGTTTGCAGATGACACCAAAATTGGTGGTGTAGTGGACAGTGAAGAGGGTTACTGCTGGACCAGATGTACCAATGGGCTGAGGAGTGGCAGATGGAGTTTAATTCAGATAAATGCGAGGTGCTGCATTTTGGGAAAGCAAATCTTAGCAGGACTTATACACTTAATGGTAAGGTCCTAGGGAGTGTTGCTGAACTAAGAGACCTTGGAGTACAGGTTCATAGCTCCTTAAAAGTGGAATCGCAGGTAGATAGAATAGTGAAGAAGGTGTTTGGTATGCTTTTATTGGCCAGAGTATTGAGTACAGGAGTTGGGAGGTCATGTTGTAGCTGTACAGGACATTGGTTAGGCCACTGTTGGAATATTGCATGCAGTTCTGGTTTCCTTCCTATCGGAAAGATGTTGTGAAACTTGAAAGGGTTCAGAAAAGATTTACAAGGATGTTGCCAGGGTTGGAGGATCTGCACTACAGAGAGAGGCTGAACAGGCTGGGGCTGTTTTCCCTGGAGCGTGGGAGGCTGAGGGGTGACCTTATAGAGGTTTACAAAATTATGAGGGGCATGGATAGGATAAATAGGCAAAGTCTTTTCCCTGGGGGTCGGGGAGTCCAGAACTAGAGGGCATTGGTTTAGGGTGAGAGGGGAAAGATATAAAAGAGACCTAAGGGGCAACCTTTTCACGCAGAGGGTAGTATGTGTGTATAGAATGAGCTGCCAGAGGAAGTGGTGGAGGCTGGTACAATTGCAACATTTAAGAAGCATTTGGATGGGTATATGTATAGGAAGGGTTTGGAAGGATATGGGCCGGGTACTGGCAGGTGGGACATAATTGGGTTGGTCTGGTCGGCATGGAGGGATTGGACCGAAGGGTCTGTTTCCATGCTGTACATCTCCATGACTCTACGACTCTATGATTACTTTTTAAAATGATATTGAAGAGATTGATCCATATAAGAGGAGGCCCAAAGAGTTGAGCACCACTCCAGAAGGTCCTTTTTTTGTCAGCACTCTGCCCAGAGAGGCTGTCTAAGGAGCTGTTTATCCTTCATAGAAGAAAGTAATCAGTTGACTGAAGTACTCCAAGATGACCTGAAGCTTCAATCTACGTAATATAGATCCCTAAAAGTGGAAATGAAGATTACCATCTGCTTTTACGCCTTTTGGTTTCTTCTAGCATGAATAAAATGGCTGATTTGAGTCAAGATACACATTGGACAGGATATGGCAGCATTATGGTGCAGGAAATAAATCAAATGTTTCTAGGTATGTAGAACTTCTTTAAGAAGGGATGTAGGGAAAAGCCTGGGAACTATAGACCCGTGAGTCTGACTTCAGTGGATAAGCTGTTGGATGTGATTCTGAAAGATAAGATTTTTACACATTTGGAGAAGCAAGGAACGATAAGGGATAGCATAGTTTTGTGTGAGCAAAATCATATCTCTCAAACTAGTTTGAGTTTTTTAAGTCATCAAGAAGATTGAGGGCGGCGTGTTAGACTTTCTTTACTTGGACTTTAGTCAAGTCTTTCATTAGGTTTCATGTGGGATTCAGAGTGAACTTGCAAATTGGATACAAGATTGGCTTAATGGCTGGAGACAGAATGGTGGAGCGTTGTTCTTTGGAATAGAGGCCTGTTACCAGCGGTATTCTACATGGATCAGTGATAGGTCTACTTTCATGATTTATATAAATGATTTAGATGAGAATATAGGAGACATGATCAATTGGTTTGCGGATGACATCAAAATTGATGATATAGTGGTTAGTGCAGAAGGTTATCTAAGATTACAGAGAATTGATCAATTCGGTCAGTGAGCTGAGGAGTGGCAGGTGGAGTTTAATTTGGATAAATGCAAGGTATTGCACTTTGATAAAACAAACAGGGACAGGACATGTACAATTAGAGTAGGGCCTTAGGTAGTATTGTAGAACAGAACCGTCTCCGGGTTCAGGTACATAATTTTCGAAGTTTGCATCAACTGTAGACAGGGTGGATAAGAAAGCTGTTAGCATACTTGCCTTCCTTGCTTTTGAGTATAGAAGTTGGGATGTAATGTTGAGGTTGTCTAGGACATTGGTGAGGTCTCTTCTGGGGTACTGTGTGCAATTCTGGTTGGCCTGTTGTAGGAAGAATATGATTAAGTTGGAGAGAGTTCAGAAAAGATTTACCAAGATGTTACCAAGAATGGAGGGTTTGAATTATAAGGAGAGGCTGGATAGGTTGTGACTTTTTTCACTGGAATGTAGGAGGTTGAGGGTTGTCCTCATAGAAGTTTATAAAATCATTGGGGTATAGATAAATTGAATGGCAGATGTATTTTTCCTAGGATGGGGGATCTCAAGATTGGGGCATATTTTTAAGGTGAGAGGAAAAACATTTTGTAAAGAGATGAAGGGCAACATTTTTTACAGAGTGGTTTATGTGGAACAAACTTCCAGGGGAAGTGGTCGATGTAGGTACAGTTACAATGTTTAAAAGACATTTGAATAAGTATATGAATAAGAAATGGTTGGAGGGATATGGACCAAGCGCTAGCTGGCAGGCAAACTAGTTTTGTTTGGGATTATGATCAGCATGGACTGGTTGGATGGAAGAGTTGGTTTTCATGTTGTATGACTCTTTGACTCTCCGAATAAATTGGAACTATTGTTTTTGAATAAAAGGTGGAGTGGAGACATGATTCAAAATTAGATTTCTGGATAGATAGAAGGGGAAAAATGGGTCCCATTGCTGGAAGGATCAAGAATCCAAAGGCGTTCAAGATAATTTACAAAAGATGCAGGGAGAACATGAGAATGGTTAAGGTCTGGAATGCACTGCTTGAATATCTGGTGGGGGCTGAATTAGTTGACACTTTCAGAAGAGAAGTGGATTGTTATCTGAAAAAATCTGAAAATGTGCATGACAATGGGGATATGATGGCAATAGTGCCACGAGGTGAATTGCTCCTTCAGAGAGCAGCACCAACACGATGGGTTCCCTTTGTGCTGCACCCATTCTACTTTTGCAATTAGTGTAATACAGCACTCTTTATGAAACAAATCAGATTTAATTGCTTTAGAAAGACTACTTAACAAAAAGTGATTGAACCACAAGTGGAGATATTAGGATAGATGACCATAAACTTGGTCAGCAAGGTAGGTTTTAAGGAGTGGCTTAAATGAATAAAGTAATAAAGAATGTAAGAAGGCAGAGAATGCAAGAAAATGTTGGTGTTGCCAACAATGTTTGAATAATTGAAATCTAGGAAGTTCAGGAGGGTAGAATTAGAATGAAGGTAGATCAGGTGGTTTGAAGACTGCAGGAAATTCGATGTGGATGGGCAAGACCAAGGAAGAATTTGAAAAGTGTAGCTTAACTGGGAACCAGTGAGTGATGTGGTGCAAATTTGGATATGATCAACAGTTTTATATTATCTCAATGAAATTGAGGATTGAGTATGGAAGGGAAGGGTTAGGTGTCAGAAGATTTTGGAACAAACATGTTTGGAGATAAAAGTCATGCATGAAAATTTGAGCAACAGAAACTGAGGTTGAGTTGGAGTCAGGTGATGCAATAGCAGTGGAAATAGATAATCTTGATGTTGGGGAGAGGTGGTCAGATGCACATCTCTGGGTCAAATTTGATGTGCTTGCTAAAGATATTGTTCAGTCTCAGATGACAGAAAAAAATGAATTTGGTTATTGAGAGGAGTTTGCAACTAAATAGGAGACAATTGCTTTCGACTTTCAATTAGATGAAATTTATGCTCATCTGGTACTGGGCACTGACAAGAGTTTGAGGACAGATAGAGCAGTAATGATTGAGAGAGTTTGGAGTCCTCTATGTACATGTGAAAACTAACATTTTTTTAAAATCGTATTGGAGGAATAGTATTTGGATTGGAAATAAGCTGTCAAAAATAGAACCTCAGGAGAGGTAATGGTGTGTAAGGAGAAGACAGGCCATTGTGGTGATTCTCTAGTTACCAACAGATAAGAATGCAGTGAGATTTATGAGGTCCACCCAAATTGATGATTGTACAGGTGTAGGGGACAATGGTGTGTTTTGTCATGTCAATTATCAAAATTTTGTCCTCTGCTCAATATGGAATGAGAAGGATAACTGCAGATTTGGAGGAATACCAATAATTTTCTACTTGGCTGGTTATCTGGTTTGTTCATCGCAATCCACTAAACAACCTGACATCACAGTTCCCTTTGTGCACTATCCTACACTACACATCTTTCCCATGACTGGAGGTCTGAACCTTGTCATGCTGGGAGGAAAACTGCAAGAAGTACCTGTGCTGTGGCAGCCAGACCAAAGTGACGCAGCATTCATTGAAAAGTGGGGTTTTGACAACAAGAATTGTGGCAAGTGTTTTTATTGAATTCTCAATGGCAAGTCGAAGTCTACTCCTGGACAGATGCTAATCTTCTTGAATTCAAGGTTTTATAACAAAAATATTGAATTTTTAATGGAAAACCTCTATCTGTTACAGTTTTGAGGCAGATGGTTTTAATAGAGTGTTTCATAAAATACTGCACAGCAGACTTGCTCAAAGAATAAGAGACAGGAGTGTCACGGGCATGAAATTCATTGCATGACAGCAAATAGTGGTAGTGATTAATTCTAAGAATGGTGGAAAGCTAATAGTGGAGTTCCCCAGACTTTGGTTACCAGACCTTTCTGTCGAGGGTGGAATTTTTGAAATTTCTCGAAACTATAAAATAGAACCAAATTATAAACTGAGAATAGGATATAGAAAAACTTCAAAAGAACATTTGACTAGTTGATGGGATTAGTGGACAAGTAGCAGGTGTAATTTAGTGCAGAGAAATGTGAATTGACTCACTTTTGGTATTATGAAGTGAAGTGTATAAATACAAAGAGGTGCAAAGAGCAGTCGTAGAATAAATGGCTTTCTCTTTTTTTTTAGTTGGGGAATAGAGTACAAAAGCATGGAAGTTACCTTTAAGAACCTTTGTAAAGTTCTGGTTTGACCTTGTTACATCAGTTCAGGGAATTGCATTCTGAAGAACGTGGAAGTGTTTGAAAAGTTGCAGAAAAACAAAAATCATCAAAATGGCTTGGGGAAATGAGTTACTTCAGTTACATAATTAGATGAGAGAGGTTTGGGTGATTCTGCAGAGAAGGGGAGATTTGACAGAGGTATTCAAAATTCATGAAGTTTCTGGACTGAAATTGCTCGTGTCTGGAAGGATGAAGAACAAGAGGCACAAACAAATTGGCAAAAGAAGTTATGACAAGGAGATAACTTTTTGTGTCCTAAATGGTGAGGACCTGGAATGCACTGCTTGAGTGTATTGTCAGCAGGTATAGCTCAGGCATTCAAGCTACAATTGGATTAATATCTGAAAAGAAATAGTATGCAAATCTGGGGTGGATTAGATGAATTGTTCTTAAGTGAGCTAGTATATTCATGCTAGGCCAAATGATTTCTGTGCTGTACCCATGGAATTTTGAGACTACCTTAAAATTCCTCCGACCATCTTATTTGGGCTCTGGACAATCCTTTGTTGTTGATCTGGAGAGTTGAGGCATGACTTCTCAGTCCAACAGTCCTTATAACCATCTGTACCTGGACTAGGATTCTGAGATGGTGAACTGACTGACTGTAGCTGGCAAATTACCCAATAAAGCAAGAGCCCAAATTGAGTAATTGGAGAAGAGGCATAGGCTTAACCATCCTGCTGTAGTACTAGTTAAGCCAAATCTGTTGGCTGGCTGCTTGAAGGTGGGCTGACTCGGAATGTCCACACACTGTCAAGGAGTGGATGTGTGGGTGTTTTGGTTTCCCAGCAGACCCTCCTCGTACAGATCAAAAGACATGTGCTGCATCATTTGTTGCCCATTTTTAACTGCTCTTGAACTTTGAAGCTTGCTAAGCCATTTCAGAGGGCATTTAAGAGTCAAGTGCATTGCTGTATGCCTGGAGTCGTTTGTAAGTCAGACAAGGTGAGAACAGTTGATCTCCTTTCCGGAAAGATCATTAGTGAACATGTTGCATTTTTACAATAATTGATGATAATTGCCATGACCACTATTACTAAGGCCAGCTTTATATTCTGGATTTTATTAATTGAATTTCATTTCTGCAAACTGCTATGGTGGAATTCAAATCCTGAGGTAACTCAGCATTTTGTTTCTTCTTCTGAATCTTCAATGATTTAAAAGCAGAAATCAGTGTCTGTTCAGCTTTGCAATGTGAACAGATAGAGATGGACGGAAAAGAGCGAAGAAAAATCTAAAAACTCTTAATTCTTCACGCAATGATGTGTACTGACAGACAAGATAGCCATTATAAATATACTCAAATGTTGGGGAAGTACTCTAGGCAAAACAGAAAGGAATCTCTTGAGTACTTACAGAATAATACTTATCATGAAAATAATTTAAATGGATAAAAATAATTCAAAGAAAACTGATGGTTAGTGTCTGAATACTTAGAACATCTATGTTTGTTTCTTCATAGAAAAGAGTTTTATGAAATAAGGAGGTACAAAGTTTGTTGCCACATCTTGATGTTCAATTGCTATTGTTTTAATAAAATGTCAGTATTGTTGACTTCAGTTAAGTGCTGCTGGTATGGTTTTTCTATGGTTGTGTCTGTGTCATGAATATTCCATTGGCTTAACTGCCTTTTTTGGATTTTACTCGAGTCTCACCCTTCCTCAGAGTGTTTGTCATTCTTAGGGGCAGCCTGGGAAAGCAGTTGTATAAACCTGTATACAACTTTTATCTAAAAAAGGTACTCCTATGTTTTAGAGAATTCAGACCAATGTTAATTGTGTTATCTTTGACATTTATTTCAGATTTAAAGGACAAACAACCTGTGAAGAAGAAAGCAGAGAAAGGAGGATCAAATAGTGCACCAGGTCCAACTAGCCCTACTGCACCTCAGCCTACTGTAGAGCAAATAAGACAGAATGTCCGGCATTCTCTGATGGATATTTTGGCAAAAAGGTACAATTGAAATAAATTTGGTTGACATTTTTTCAAAACTGTTAGAATAAGATCAGATTATCTTTATTTTCTTTAGAAACTGACGGCAAAAACCCAAGGTGAGAAGGCAGCCTTGGTGCAGTAATATTTCTTGCCCATTTGTAATGGTATCCAGTTAAATTATAGCAAAATTGTCTGTCAAAACTGTGCCATTGTTGAAAAGTTCACTAAGTGTTTGGATTTTATAATTTGTTTATCTTAAATGATCTTTTTTTTAAGTTTAAGTATTTGCTATGATGTGTTTTGTTGCTAGTCACCATAAATTGTAAAGACCTCTAGCGTAACCTTTAATGGGCAATGCCAGTTACTGAAGGAAAACAGCACTATTATTGTAAAAATATTTTTAATCCATGCGTATACATCAACAGGAGCAATTG
Organism: Chiloscyllium plagiosum; assembly: GCF_037043375.1. NCBI lineage: Eukaryota > Metazoa > Chordata > Chondrichthyes > Orectolobiformes > Hemiscylliidae > Chiloscyllium > Chiloscyllium plagiosum. The sequence goes on from NW_028270141.1 coordinate 49,691,037, forward strand.
ATTTTCTGCCTTTGTGTGGGAAGAAACATAAGTGTTGGCGAGCATAGGAGGAGGAAAGCTCTATCCAGCATATCAACCGTCACAGAAAAAATAAATTATGTATTGTTAAATTCTTAACTCTTCTTCATAGCTTGAGAGATGTGCACCTGATCTTTTGGCATACTTAATACATGTATGGCTGAGGGACTAACCTCCTTAAAATCAAGTATTCCAATGACATTAAAGGTGATGAGGATTGAATGCAACAAACTCATAAGTTAAATAAAATGCCGTATAATTGATGTCCTAGCAAAATTGGACCTCAAGGGATTAAAGGTTGCACTGATACAAAATTGGCTAAGTAGTAGAAGGCAAACAACAAGTGTTTTTCAAACTGGGAAGATTGAAATGGTGCTCCCATCGGGATCACTGCTCTTTTTAATATAAATAATCTAGATTTGGGTATGAGGGCATAATGTAAAAGCTTGCAGATGACACAAAACGAAGAAATAACTAAATTATGAGGATAGTCACACATTTTGAGAGGATACAGTCGGACAAATGATACATAACAAATGAAAGTTAACCCAGAGAAGTGTGAAGTGATTTGATTTGGTTAGAAGAATGAGGAGACACAGTATAAAGTAAGCGATGCAGGACGAGACTATGAGTTCTAAAGGTATTTTAAAAGGATTGCTCGGATTTACTGATGTGCTGATACTTCAGGACGCTGCAGAATTCTCAACATATGACGAATTGCCTGGGTATATTGAAAATTCCACTGGGTAATTCTCTTATGCTGGGCCAATCTGAAAGTGTCCATTTAAATTGCTGAATTTGGAGGGTTGCACTGCTATTATGCAAATCATTACTCAGGATAGATTCGATGATTACTTGAAGTCATGGGTAGCTATTAGACTGGCACCACTATTAAACTTAGTATAGATACCCCCATCACCTCTTCACCAGACCACTTACACCCTCCAGACCTTAATTTGACATTTCTATCTCCCTATGGATTTGACATCCACATCCCTGCTGCTGGAACTGAAACTCTTCAGTGCCCAGCACCCATCTCTGCTCACAAGAACCTGTTACCCAACCAGTCACTACTTGTCCCAACATTCCCACAATGGTCCAGACCCAAAATCCTCACCCTTTGTCACTGGATTCAGCAACCTATGAGACCATAAGACACAGGAGTAGAAATTACACCATTCGGCCCATTGGGTCTGCTCTGCCATGCAATCATGGCTGATAAATTTCTCAATCCCATCCTCCTGCTTTCTCCCTGTAATCCTTGATCCCCTTGATAATCAAGAACCTGTCTATCTCTGTCTTAAATATACCCGAGGACCTGGCCTCCACAGACTTCTATGTCAATTAATTCTATAGATTTACCACCCTCTGGCTGATGAAGTTTATTCTCATCTTCGTTCTAAGGGGCCTTCCCTTTACTCTAAGGTTGTGCCTTTGGGTCCTAGTCTCTCCTAATGGAAGCATCTTCCCCACTTGCACACTACCCGGCTGTTCAGCATTCTGTAAGTTTCAATTGGATGCTGCATCATCTTTCTAAACTCCATTGAACATAAACCCACAGTCAAGCCTTTCATTCCTAGGATCATTTTCATGAACCTCCTTGGACCTGCAACAGGGCCATTACATCCTGAGGTATGGGACCCAAAAAATTGCTTAAAATACTCTAAAATGTGGTCTGACCAGAGCCTTATCAAGCCTCAAGTACATTCCTGCATTTATATTCTAGTCCTTTTGAAATAAATGTCAACATTATATTTGCCTTCCTAACTACCAACTCAACCTGTAAGTTTACCTTAAGAGAATCCTGGACGAGGACTTCCAAGTCCTTTTGAACTTCACATTTCTCCCCATTTAGAAAATCGTCTATGCCTCTATTCTTCCTACTAAAGTGCATGACCTCACATATTGCCACAATGTATTCCATCTACCACGTCTTTGTCCACTCTCCTAACCTGTTCAAATCCTTCTGCAGCCTCCCTGCCACCTCAATGATACCCTTTCCTCTACCTAACTTTTTATCATCTGCAAATGTAGCCAAAATGCCCTCAGTTCCTTCATCTAATTCATTAGTGTGTAAAGAGAAAGGTTGTGGTCCCAACACAGAGCCTTGTGGAACACCGCTAGTCACCTGCTGCCATTCTGAGAAGGACCCTTTTATCCCCACTCTCTGCTTTCTGCCAGACAGCCAATGTTTTATTTAGGTCAGTACCTTGCCTCTAACACCGTGGGCTCTTAACTTAGTCAGCTGTCTCCTGTGCAGCACCTTGTCAAAGGCCTTCTGGAAGTCCAAGTAGTTAACGTGCATTGGTTCTTCTTAGTCAAACCTGCCCATATGTCCTCAAAGAATTCTAACAGATTTGTCATACATCACCTCCCCTTAATGAAACTTCACATTGGACTCCTAAGTCTTACCAATGACTGAAGTCAGGCTAATCAGCCAGTCACTTGCCATCTATTACCTTATTCCCTTTTTAAAGATGGGGTTACATTCGTGATTTTCCAGTCCTCTGCAACTCTCCCTGACTCGGGAGTGATTCGGGATAGTCAAAGTGGCTTTGTACGTGGGAAATCATGTCTCACAAACTTGATTGCGTTTTTTGAAGAAGTAGCAAAGAGGATTGATGAGGGTAGAGCAGTAGATATGATCTATATGGACTTCAGTAAGACGTTCGACAAGTTTCCCCATGGGAGACTGATTAGCAAGGGTAGATCTCACGGAATAAAGGGAGAACTAGCCATTTGGATACAGAACTGCTTCAAAAATAGACGACAGAGGGTAGTGGTGGAGGGTTGTTTTTCAAACTTGAGGCCTGTGACCAGTGGAGTGCCAGAAGGATCGTGCTGGGTCCTCTACTTTTTCTCATTTACATAAATGATTTGAATGAGAGCATAAGAGGTACAGTTAGTAAGTTTGCAGATGACACCAAAATTGGAGGTGTAGTGGACAGCGAAGAGGGTTACCTCCGATTACAACAAGATCTGGACCAGATGGGCCAATGGGCTGAGAAGTGGCAGATGGAGTTTAATTCAGATAAATGCGAGGTGCTGCATTTTGGGAAAGCAAATCTTAGCAGGACTTATACACTTAATGGTAAGGTCCTAGAGAGTGTTGCTGAACAAAGAGATCTTGGAGTGCAGGTTCATAGCTCCTTGAAAGTGGAGTCACAGGTAGATAGGATAGTGAAGAAGGCGTTTGGTATGCTTTCCTTTATTGGTCAGAGTATTGAGTACAGGTGTTGGGAGGTCATTTTGCAGCTGTACAGGACATTGGTTAGGCCGCTGTTGGAATATTGCGTGCAATTTTGGTCTCCTTCCTATCGGAAAGATGTTGTGAAACTTGAAAGAGTTCAGAAAAGATTTACAAGGATGTTGCCAGGGTTGGAGGATTGTGCTACAGGGAGAGGCTGAACAGGCTGGGGCTGTTTTCCCTGGAGTGTCGGAGGCTGAGGGATGACCTTATAGAGGTTTACAAAATTATGAGGGGCATGGATAGGATAAATAGGCAAAGTCTTTTCCCTGGGGTCGGGGAGTCCAGAACTAGAGGACATTGGTTTAGGGTGAGAGGGGAAAGATATAAAAGAGACCTACGGGGCAACTTTTTCACGCAGAGGGTGATATGTGTATGGAATGAGCTGCCAGAGGATGTGGTGGAGGCTGGTACAATTGCAACATTTAAGAGGCATTTGGGTGGGTATATGAATAGGAAGGGTTTGGAAGGATATGGGCCGGGTGCTGGCAGGTGGGTCATAATTGGGTTGGGATATCTGGTCGGCATGGAGGGGTTGGACCGAAGGGTCTGTTTCCATGCTGTACATCTCTATGACTCTATGACTCCAGTGATTCCTCCACTATTTCTTCAGTTATTTCCTTCAGATCTAGGGGGTATAGTCCATCAGGTCCAGGTGATTTATCCACTTTCAGATCTTAAAGATTTTCTAGCAACGTCTCCTTGGTAGCAGCCACCATACTTACCTCTGTCCCCCCAACTCTAACTTTTGGCATATTACTCATGTATTCCACCGTGAATACTAACTCAAAGTACTTGTTCAGTGCCTGTGCCATTTCTTTGTTCCCTATTACCACTTCCCCAGTGGCGGTGTCCACTTTTGCCTCTCTTTTGCCCTTGGTATATCTAAAGAAACTCTTGCAATCTTCTTTTATATTACTGGCTAGTTTGCCCTCATATTTAATCTTCTCTCTCTGTTTATTTTTTAATTGTCCTGTGTTGGTCTCTGTAGGCTTCCCAATCCTCTGGCTTCCCACTGCCCTGTGCCACATTATCTGCTTTCTCTTTTGCGTTTATAAGACCATAAGACATAGGAGTGGAAGTAAGGCCATTTGGCCCATCGAGTCCACTCCGCCATTCAATCATGGCTGATGCGCATTTCAGCTCCACTTACCAGCGTTCTCCCCGTAGCCCTTAATTCTTCTAGACAACAAGAATCTATCAATCTCGGCCTTGAAGACATTTAGCGTCCCGGCTTCCACTGTACTCCGTGGCAATGAATTCCACAGGCCCAGCACTCTCTGGCTGAAGAAATGTCTCCGCATTTCTGTTCTGAAATGACCCCCTCTAATTCTAAGGCTGTGTCCACGGGTCCTAGTCTTCTCATCTAACGGAAACAATTTCCTAGCATCCACCTTTTCCAAGCCATGTATTATTTTGTACGTCTCTATTAAGTCTCCCCTTAATCTTCTAAACTCCAACGAATACAATCCCAGTATCCTCAGCCGTTCCTCATATGTTAGACCTGTCATTCCAGGGATCATCCGTATGAATCTCCGCTGGACACGTTCCAGTGCCAGTATGTCCTTCCTGAGGTGTGGGGACCAAAACTGGACACAGTACTCCAAATGGGGCCTAACCAGAGCTTTATAAAGTCTTAGTAGTACATCTCTGCTTTTATATTCCAACCCTCTTGAGATAAGAGACAACATTGCATTCGCTTTCTTAATCACGGACTCAACCTGCATGTTTACCTTTAGAGAATCCTCGACTAGCACTCCCAGATCCCTTTGTGCTTTGGCTTTATTAATTTTCTCACCATTTAGAAAGTATTCTATGCTTTTATTCTTTTTGCCAAAGTGCAAGACCTCGCACTTGCTCACGTTAAATTCCATCAGCCATTTCCTGGACCACTCTCCCAACCTGTTTATGCTGTCCTTGACTTTCCTTGTCAGCCATGTTTGCCACATCCTCCCTTTAATATGCTTCTTTTTCCTAGGGATGAACTTTTGCTGCATCTCCCGAATTGCTCCCAGAAACTCCTGCCATTGCTGTTCCACTGTCTTTCCAGCTAGGCTTGTCTTCCCAGTCAATTCAGGGTAAATTCTAAAATATTATGGTCACTGCCTCCTCAGGGTTTCTTCATCTTAAGCTCCCTTATCAAGTCTGCCTCATTGTACATTACTAAAACTAGAATTGCCTGTTCCCTCATTGGCTCCATCATGAGCTGCTGCAAAAAGCCATTTTGTAAACATTCCACAAATTTATTTCTTGCAATCTACTGCCCACCTGATTTTCCCAGTCCACCTGCATATTGAAATCCCCCATGATCACTGTAACCTTGCTTTTCTTACACACCTTTTCAATCTACTAGTGTATCTTGCACCCCACGTCCTGACTACTGTTTGGAGGTTTGCACATAACTTCCATTATGGTTTTGTTACCTTTGCAGTTCCACACAGATTCTACATCATCTGATCCTAAGTCATGTCTTGTTATTAATTTATTTTTTTTCTTACTGATAAGGCAGCCATACCGCCTCTGCCCACCTGCTTATCTTTTTGATAGGGTGTATATCCTTGGATATTTAGCTCCCAATCCTGATCCCTTGCAGCCACTCTGTGATGCCCACCACATCATACTGTCAATTTCAGTCTGCGCCACAAGCTCATTTACCTTCTCTGAATGCACACACTATATGAAATATGACGCCTTCAATCCTGAATTTACCTTTCTTATTCTCATTGTCATTCCTTTATCCGGTGTACTTGACGTTTGATTCCTAACCCTTTCCAAACACACTGACCTATTTTGTGTTCTGGAGGCTTTAATACCCTCCCCTGAGTTTTCCTTTCTGTTCATTTTTTTTCCAATACTTTACCACACAGTTAAATCCACCTCCATTGAGGTTAACCTGCTGCTTTGTTTCCCATTGGCCGTTAGACTACTTGGAATTTTAAACCCCTCCCCTTCCAGCTTAAAGTCCCTTCCTCTCCTGGGTCCCTGGAACTGACACCATCTCTCCCAAGAGTCCCAACAACCCCAGTCCTACTGAAACGGGCACCTCTCCCTCTCCCTAGGACCTGACATCTGCTTCTCTCCCGGGGATGGCCTTCCCCTAGCCTACGCTAAAGACACAATCACTTACCTGGACCCCTCCTAACTTGTGTTTTGATGTCCTATTTACCTGACACCCTACCATTACATTTATCATACTACATAACCCTTTTCCAGGAGCTGTCAAAGTGGCTGTCTATGATCCAAGTGGTTTTAATCTCACAATATGGCACCTGACTACTGTGAAAAAAGGAGCATGGTTTGCATTGCCCGTTATCCTGCACTACAAGGACTTGCCAGATTTTAAAGTGTATTCTGCATTCCTGACGGAACTCTTGATTGTAATCTGTCAGCATTGAAATCTGGAGCTTGCTCTTAATATGTGATTAACATTTCTTGATAAATCTGGTGCAGTTATGTGTGTTTCCTGGTTTTAGATATAGTAGTACAGTGTACAGAAGCAATGGAATTTGTGCTCATTATTTAAAAATTCTGGTTAGACCTCAACTCAAGTATTGTGTCCAATCTTGGGTGCCAAACTTCAGGAATGATGTCAAAATATTAAGGAAGGCTACATGCAGCATTTTTCACAAAATCGGGTAATGAGGGATAGAGCTGAAACCCAATCGTTACAGACTTCTTTGTACTGCAATTTGTAGAATATCTATCTTACAAACACCACTTCATCTGACACTGACAGTTTGATTGCTTCTTTCTCTTGAAGATTAAATTAATCTCCAGTTACTGCCTATCAACCAAGCATTATTAATATTCAATTAATATACAGTGACCATAAATTTAATTGGAATGGTACCAGGCTTGCAAGAGTTATGTTGAGAGAGAACGAATGAGCGGGATTAAAGAGAATTTTGTTGGAGGTGTTCAATGAAAAGTCTTGATAGAATAAATCAAGAGAAATGTTTCCATTTGAAAGAACTCAAGGTCACAGGAAGAAAACAACATGTCGAGGGTTGTTGCACGTGGATTGCACTGCTGAAAAAATTGGTGAATGTCAATTCAACAACTTTTAAAATAAATTGAAGGGATTAAAGGGGGAAGGGTGGGCAATGCTGGAAGATCGGGGAATGGAATTAAATTAGATAGCTCTTTGACACAATGGGTTGAGCAGCCAACAGTGCTGTTTGATTCTATGATTCTCCATGTTAGGTCTCATAAGAAATACAATATTGCCCATTGCTAACTTTATAATTATGGCTATATTAACAAAGAAACACATTTTACTTTTGTTCAGGCTCTCAGAATCGGATTTGAAAGTTCCAGAGGAGCGAGCAACAAAGGTTGCAGCCAGGATTGAAAGAAAACTATTTTCTTTTTATGGAGACACTGATACTAAATATAAAAGCAAATACCGAAGTTTGATGTTTAACCTCAAAGATCCAAAAAATCAAGTATGTAAATAGCAATTATTCCAAAGAAAAATTGAAAGAGAAAGTTGCTTTATGCTGAATTTTGAGCACTTGTTTGTAAGATTAATATTATGGAATCGAGTTCTTCAAAGTTGACTTTAGGTGTTTGGATTCATGTCAGTTTTATTTTTCTGTTTCCTATCTTACAATGTCTTAAACAGAGGAAATATATTTTGTTTCAGTTTGTGTTGGCAGATATCGTGTGAAATATAGAGTAAGTTATTTATCAGGTGCAATGTGCTTATTGACTAATGCTAATATTAAACTCATCATTTTCACAAGATAATATTGGATGCTATTTCATCCTTAGTCATTCATCCACATAGACCTTAAAAGTGACTTACTGTGAAATTAATTCAATTATTAGATGATTGCCCAGTTACTGTGTTTGAAAGTCCATCCCACTTGTTGATTATCCATTATAAAAATTATCTTTCTGCTACCAATCCTAAATTTGCTTTGAACCCATTTGAAATTTTCTTTCCCAATGACCAGTCTGAAATCCTCTTTCCCGTTGACCAAGTCATGCAACTTCATTTTTTCCAGATTTTGATACTGTTACCATACAATTAACTGTCTTGTATTCTTGTAACAGATCACTTATGTTATTCCATTCAAGGCACATTCTTTCCTCAGTCTTATGCCTGCACATGCCCCTCCTGGGTCAGTGAACAAATTCTATTTCCATTTCTTCTGCAGTGTCAGCCATGTTTCAGTTAGTAGCACATTTACCCCAGACTTAGAAGATCGCACAGTTACTTCGCAGGTTTATACTCCTGTTAAATACTGAGAGAATGTGGCATTTTTGGGGATGCCATCGTTTGAATGAGATTTTAAACTGAGACCCTCAGGTGAATGTGAACAATCCTGTGGCACTATTTTGAAGGAGGGCAAGGTGCTTATATCTTGTTATGTGGTCAATATTTTTTCCTTACCACTGAAATAAATTATCTTGTTATTATGTGCAAGTTTGCTCTTACATTTTCAAATTGACCACAGTGATTATATTTCAAAAGTACATGGGTGGCTATAAATTGGTGTTAGGATCTCCTGTGAAAAGCATTCTATAAATGCAAGCTTGTTTTTCTTTAATAAAGCAAAATAGTGCAGATGCTGGAAATCTGAAATAAGAACAGAAAGAGCTATAAAATCTCAGCAGATGTGGCAGCAGCTGTCAAGTGTGAAACACAATGTTTCAAGTCACTGTTTGCTTTCTTGACACCACCACCACCACCAACCCCCCTCCCCAGCATTCCCTCACCGTGGTTTGTACTTGTAGGTTTCTTTGATTACAGTTCAGTTGGCAAGTATCAAGTGTAATGGTACATGCTTTCCCTATATCTTGATATCCAGTTTTTAGCTACACTTTAATGTGCATGAAGTATCCCAGCTCCAAGATCATATTTTGTATATAGTGTGAACTTACATTGTGATCAGTTTTATTTCTTATCAGAAGTGAATAGTTAAGCCTTTTTCTTTAATTGTTTTTAACTTAGAATTACCAATATTTCAAGGGATTTTCTTTACAGAAAATTATGAAAAATTGCACAGATGTTGATGCTGTCTTACTGGTAGTTTTGGTCTGCTGATTCCAAAATACAGCTTAGAATTACTCGACAGACTCTTGTTTATTGTTGGTTGCAGAGGTTGAGCATAAAGAGAATGCATTTTTGGGTAAATGTGGAAGGTTAGGTTTCTCAGGATGATTTCTAAAGTCAAAGAGAGTGACCTCTAATTAGCTTTCAAAATGTGGGTTTGAGGGAGGCTCAGTGTGCAGTTCTGGAGTGGAAGAATGCTAGCACTTGACGTTTTTATTGATACCTCTGGCTATCGCTTAAAAAGCATGCTTGGATGTGGGTGCGATTGTAGATCGTCGACCCTAGAATTCGACACTGTTTGCTATCATGCTGGTTTAGCACAGCACTCTGTGTCACGGCAATCTTTGAGAAGCACTGATGTGGAGGTGCCGGTGTTGGACTGGGTTGGACAAAGGTAGAAATCACACAACACCAAATTATAGTCCAACAGGTTTATTTGGAAGCACTAACTTTTGGGCACTGCTCCTTCAGGTGGTTGTGAAGCAAGACCATAAGACACAGAATTTATCGCACAAGATTACAGTGTCATGCAAGTAAAATGATATATTTAATAAACTTAGATTGTTGTTAAGTCTTCCATTTTTTATCATGGGTTACAGGTTTTGGTTCATTAATATGTAGTTCATTAACGAACTACTGTTAAGTCATATTCTCAAAATAACTTAGTGTATTATTTTTTAAAAAAGTGACGTATCAGCTCAGGCAATGCATTCAAAGTGTGAGGTCAGAGTCTGTATCCCAGTCTTGACTCAGACTGGTTCTATTTCCAAAGTGAAATTTACAAAATATCATATGGATTGACTGTCTATATTGACTGCCTACAGGGTGTGCATTTTTTGAGCGAAATAGAATGTATCTGCAAATATAATTCTTCAGGATACAAATGCTACAGGAAGGACAGAAAGGCAGGCAAGAGAGGAGGGGGAGTAGCGTTTTTGATAAGAGATAGCATTACAAAATTCTGAGGGAGGATATTCCCGAAAATACATCCAGGGAAGTTATTTGGGTGAAACTGAGAAATAAGAAAGGGATGATCACCTTATTGGGATTGTATTGTAGACCCCCTACTACGCAGGGGGAAATTGAGAAACAAATTTGTAAGAAGATCTCAGTTATCTATAAATATACTAGTATAATAGGGTGGTATAAGTATAATAGGGTGGTTATGCTCGGGGATTTTAATTTGCCAAATGTAGACTGAGACTGCCATAGTGTTCAGGATTTAGATGGAGAAGAATTTAAGTGTGTACAAGAATTTTTTTTGATTCAGTATGTAGGTGTACCTACTAAAGAAGGTACAAAACTTGACCTTCTCTTGGGAAATAAGGCAGGGCAAATGACTGAGGTGTCAGTGGGGGAGCACTTTGGGTCCAGCGACCATAATTCTATTAGTTCTAAAATAGTGATGGAAAAGGATATACTAGATCTACCAGTTGAATTTCTAAATTGGAGAAAGGCCAATTTTGACGGTATTAGGCAAGAACTTTCAAAAGCCGATTGGGGGCAGATGTTTGCAGGTAAAGGGGCGGCTGGAAAATGTGAAGCCTTCAGAATTGAGATAATGGGAGTCCAGAGACGGTATATTCCAGTTAGGGTGAAAGAAAAAGGCTGCTAGGTATAGTGAATGCTGGATGACTAAAGAAATTGAGGGTTTGGTTAAGAAAAAGAAGGAAGCATGTGTCACATTTAGACAGGATAGATCAAATGAATCCTTAGAATATAAAGGGAATAGGAGTATACTTAAGAGGGAAATCAAGAGGGCAAAAAGGGGATGTGAGATAGCTTTGGCAAATAGAGTTAAGGAGAATCCAAAGGGTTTTTACAAATAGATTAAGGGCAAAAGGGTAACTAGGGAGAGAATAGGGCCCCTCAAAGATCAGCAAAGCAGCCTTTGTGTGGAGCCGCAGGAGATGGGGGAGATATTAATCGAGTATTTTGCATCAGTATTTACTGTGGAAAAGGACATGGAAGATGTAGAATGTAGGGAAATAGATGGTGACATCTTGAAAAATGTCCATATTACAGAGGAGGAAGTGGTGGATGTCTTGAAACGCATAAAAATGAATAAATCCCCAGACCTGATCAGGTCTACCGTAGAACTCTGTGGGAAGCTAGGGAAGTGATGAGATATTTGTATCGTCGATCGTCACATGTGAGATGCCAGAAGACTGGAGGTTGGCTAACGTGGTGCCACTGTTTAAGAAGGGTGATAAGGACAAGCCAGGTGAGCCTGACATTGGTGATGGGCAAATTGTTGGAGGGAATCCTGAGGGCCAGGATTATATGTATTTGGAAAGGCAAGGACTGATTAGGGATAGTCAACATGGCTTTGTGCGTGGGAAATAATGTCTCACAAACTTGATTGAGTTTTTTAAGAAGTAACAAAGAGGATTGATGAGGGCAGAGCGGTAGATGTGATTATATGGACTTCAGTAAGGCATTCAACAAGGTTCCCCATGGGAGACTGATTAACAAGGTTAGATCTTATGGAATACAGGGAGAACTAGCCATTTGGATACAGAACTGGCTCAAAGGTAGAAGACAGAGGGTGGTGGTGGAGGGTTGTTGTTCAGACTGGATGCCTGTGACCAGTGGAGTGCCACAAGGATCGACTACTTTTCATCATTTATATAAATGATTTCAATGTGAGCATAAGAGATATAGTTATGTAAGTTTGCAGATGACAGCCAAATTGGAGGTTAGTGGACAGTGAAGAGGGTTACCTCAGATTACAACGGGATCTTGATCAGATGGGCCAATGGGCTGAGAAGTGGCAGATGGAGTTTAATTTAGATAAATGTGAGCTGCTGCATTTTGGGAAAGCAAATCTTAGCAGGACTTATACACTTAATGGTAAGGTCCTAGGGAATGTTGCTGAACAAAGACACCTTGGAGTGCAGGTTCATAGCTCCTTGAAAGTGGAGTCGCAGGTAAATAGGATAGTGAAGAAGGTGTTTGTTATGCTTTCCTTTATTGGTCAGAGTATTCAGTACTGTAGTTGGGAGGGCATGTAGCTGTACAGGACATTGGTTAGGCCGCTGTTGGAACATTGCATGTAATTCTGGGCTCGTTCCTATCAAAAGGATGTTGTGAAACTTGAAAGGGTTCAGAAAAGATTAACAAGGATGTTGCCAGGGTTGGAGGATTTGAGCTATGGGGAGAGGTTGAATAGACTGGGGCAGTTTTCCCTGGAGCGTCGGAGGCTGAGGGGTGACTTTATAGACGTTTACAAAATTATGAGGGGCATGGATAGGATAAATAGGCAAAGTCTTTTGCCGGGGGTGGGAGAGTCCAGAACTGGAGGGTGAGAGGGGAAAGATATAAAAGAGACCTAAGGAGCAACATTTTCACACAGAGGGTGGTACATGTATGGAATGAGCTGCCAGAGGAAGTGGTGGAGGCTCGTACAATTGCAACATTTAAAAGGCATCCGGATGGATATATGAATAGGAAGGGTATTGAGGGATATGGGCCAGATGCTGCCAGGTGGGACTAGATTGAGTTGGGATATCTGGTTGGCATGGATGAGTTGGACCAAAGGGTCTGTTTCCGTGCTGTACATCTCTATGACTCTAATGCCAATCAAGTTTAGGTCATGTTCCTTTCATCAATTTTAAATAATTAATCATCAGGATAACTTCTAATTAGATAGATGCACCAACAATAATAAAATCTAATTTAGAGCAGCAGTGGCTGATGTTTTTTAAAAAAAGGTTAATTTTTTTAAAAAAATGATAATTTAGAGCAGTGATGCTGGAGGCCTCATGTGGCAATATCCCTAGCCCTGGACCAGGAAGCCTGGGTTCAAGTCCCACCTGCTCCAAAGGATTGTAATAATTTCTCTGAAGTTGGTTAGGAAAATTATTAAAATAAAAAACTTGAAGCATAGTCAAATACAAGAAAATAAAAATGTAATGCAAAGCTTACAAATACAATATGTGCATAATTAAAACAACTTATTTCAGGAAAAATAAAATTTCATAATCAAGGAAAATTTATTCTCCCTTTTAAATCTTTCCCCTTTCACCCTAAACCTATGCCCTCTAGTTCTGGACTCCCTCAACCCAGGGAAAAGACCTTGTCTATTTTCTCTATCCATGCCCCTCAAAATTTTATAAACCTCTACAAGGTCACCCCGTCAGTCTCCGATGCTCCAGGGAAAGCAGCCCCAGCCTATTCAGTCTCTACCTATAGCTCAAACTCTCCAATCCTTATAAATTTACATGAAAACACCCAGAAATAAAGTCATTAATCTGCTTTAACTCTGTTGGAGGCTGTAAAAATGTCAGTGAGCTACCTAAGAGCCATTCAAATTGTGTTTCTGTAAGCAATAGGAAGAGGTATGCTAAGACCAACTGATTTTGCTGTCTGTTGTGTTTAACACTCATTAGTGATAGAACAGGTCCTCTGTTTACATGCTGTTAATATTTAAAATATATCAAAGAACTCAATATTAGAAAACACTTGGATCCACATTCTCCTATGAGAATGCATTCAAGAATTTTTAAAAATGTGTTAACAACGTTCCTTGCACCCTTTTCCAGTTAAAAATCACACAACACCAGGTTTTTATTTTCTTGTATTTTTAACTTTGTACACCCCAGTCCAACACCGGCATCTCCGAATCCTTTCTTTTCCAGAGTATAGATACTAGACTGGATAGTCTTTCCTCGTAAAGGACACTAAATTTTATGAATCCGTCCTGTAGCCACCTTCTGGACTCCTTCAGTAGCTCGAAATTCTTCCAGTAATAGCAGCCCTGAGTTTCTTACATAATTTACACAGAAACAGCTCTAAAATTTTTTTTGTGTTTTTCTTAATATTGGACACTTGCTCTGTGACCTCCTTCAGGCAGGAGTTAAATTGGTAAAGTATTATCCTATTTTCTATAATGTGCTTTACTTTCTTTAATCTATTTCTTTAAATCTTTGATAGATCTCTGTTATCTTTCTGCACTGCTTCTAACCCCTAACTGTTGTTGAAATGTACTTAAAATGGGGCTTTTGTTTGTCTAGTTAGACAGGATTTTGGTCTAAGATTTCCTGCTCAGGTAACTATTACAAAGCTGTTTCACAAAGAATCCTGAGGAGAAAGGGAATTGTCCATGAGATATTCAATGTCCCTTCATGTCAGGCCTGTCATATGCTCCTGATTATATTTTCTGTCAGATGTCCAGTCTTTGACAATCTGGACTGGAAGATTAGGCCTCTTACTTTGAATGGTCAATAATTCAATTTCTTCATTTAATCATTCATGTGATTTAAGTACACTTCTTTACTGTGCAAAAAAAGTAATTTTATATTAAATATAGGCTAGAACTTTTATCTGAAAACTATTGAATATTTCAGGTCTTATTCAAGCGAGTCTTAAAGGGTGACATTGTACCTGATCATTTAATTCGTATGAGTCCAGAAGAACTGGCATCCAAGGAATTAGCGGCATGGAGACAAAGAGAGAATAGACATGTAAGATCTGTTTTGGTGGTTGTTTATTTTGATGCATATTCCCTTTCTAGGAATAATTTGCATTAATTTCTGTACCTGTTATCTCCTAGAGTCATAGAGAGGTGTACAGCCGAGAAATAAGTCCTTCGACCTACTATGTCTATGCCGACCAACAAACGGCAACCTACACTAAACCCTGCACTCCATCCATAGCTTACTATGTCCTGACATTTTAAGTGCTCATCCAGGTGCTGCTTAAATTTTGTGGAAGTACATGCCTCCACTACCCTCTCAGGTAGCACGTTTCATATTTCTACCACCTTGTGGATGAAAAAGTCTTTCTCTGATCTCCACTAAATTAATCCTTACCTTAAACTTGTGTCCACTGGTCTTAGACATGTCTGCCATAGGGAAAACTTTCTTATGATTTACCCTCTCTATGCCTCATATAATTTTGTATCTTTCCATCCAATTCCTCCTCAGCATCCTCTACTGCAACGAAAAAAACCCAATCTCTCCTCAAAACTGAGACTTTTTATCCCAGGCAACACCCTTGTGATTAGATTAGATTAGATTACAGTGTGGAAACAGGCCCTTCGGCCCAACAAGTCCACACCGACCCGCCGAAGCGAAACCCACCCATACCCCTACATTTACCCCTTACCTAACACTACAGGCAATTTAGTATGGCCAATTCACCTGACCCTGCACATCTTTGGATGGTGGGAGGAAACCGGAGCACCCGGAGGAAACCCACACAGACACGGGGAGAACGTGCACACTCCACACAGTCAGTCGCCTGAGGCGGGAATTGAACCCGGGTCTCTGGCGCTGTGAGGCAGCAGTGCTAACCACTGTGCCACCGTGCCGCCCACCGTGAGTCTCCTTTCGAATGCAGTTGCATTCTTCTGATTGTGTGGCGTCTAGAACTACACAAATATTCCATCTATGGCCTAACCAATGTTAAAATCACTTGTAACAAGACTTCCTTGCTCCTATATTCTGTGAGAAAGTGAGGACTGCAGATGCTGGAGATCAGAGCTGAAAATGTGTTGCTGGAAAAGCGCAGCAGGTCAGGCAGCATCCAAGGAGCAGGAGGGCTCATGCCCGAAACATCGACTCTCCTTCTTGAAACGTCGACTCTCCTGCTCCTTGGATGCTGCCTGACCTGCTGCGCTTTTCCAGCAACACATTTTCAGCTCCTATATTCTGTGCCATGGCTAATGAATGCAAGAATCCTGTGTGCCTCCTTCACCACCCTGTCTACCTTTGCTGATACTTCAGCGATCTGTGGAATTGGGTCCCTTTGTTCCTCAGCACTCCCTAGGGACCTAACATTCATTGTATATATCCTTCCTTTGTTATGCCTCCAAAACGCATCACCTCGCACTTACTAAATTCCCTATTCCATCGCTCTGCTTAACCAGCTGATCAGTATCTGACTGTAGTCTGAGACCATCCTCCTGATTGTAAACAACACCACTAATTTTGTGTCATCTGTAAACTTACTAATTATACGTTCTGCATTCACATTCAAGTCATTAACATGCATATATGCAACCAACAAGGGTTCCAGAATCGATCCCTGTGGAACACCGTTGATCACAGGCTTCTAATCTCTAAGACAATTGTCCACCATCATACTTTATCCCAGTTGCCAACTTGCCATGTATTCAATGAGCCTCTACCTTTTGGACCAGTTTTCCACTTAGAACCTTGTCAAAATCCATGTAAATCACATAAACCGCACTACCTTTGTCAATATATGTAGTCACTCAGCTAAATTAGCCAGGCAGGATCTTTCTCTTATAAAATTAATGCTGACTATCCGTGATCAATCCCTGCCTTTTCGAGTACAGATTAATCCTGTCCCTCAGATTTTTTTCCAATAATTTCCCTATTACTGATATCAAACTAACTGATCTGTAGTAACTGGCTGATTCCTGCTGCTCTTATAAAAGGAGGCATATTTGTTATCTCCAGTCATCTGGCACTTCACCTGTGGCCAGGAAACTACTAAGCATTTCTGTCAAGACTCAATCACTGCCATGCCCCCCATAGCAACCTGGGATGCATCACATCAGGTCCTGGGGATTTATGTACCTTCTTGCCTCCTAAAACACATTGCCTCCTTATTAATGTTAACATGTTCTAGAACCTTACCATCCCAACTGAAATTCCTGGCTGCAATGTCTTTCTTCTGTGAATGCCATTTAGAAATAATCATTTAAGACCTCACCCATGTCAAATGGATTCATGCGCAGATTGTCCCTTTAGTATATAATAGATTCCATTCTTTCCCTAGTAATTCTCTTACTTTAATGTTCTTTGAAAATTCCTTGGAATTTTCCTAAATTCTGTATGCCAAAGATAATTTGTGTCTCCTCTGTGCCCTCCTAATTTACTTTTTAAGCAACCTATTATGAACTAAGCCAGACCCCCTCAAAATATTTCAAGAAGATAGCCTCGACCCTAACTACTTATTTTAAAGACAGATGTGCAATGGATATTTCAGGTGTGATGCAGCTGATGCAGTGGGAAGGCGATGGCCTAGTGGTATTATCACTGGACTGTTAATCCAGAGACCCAGGTCATGTTCTGGGGACCCGGGTTCGAATCCTGCCATGGCAGATGGTAGAATTTGAATTCAACGAAAATCTGGAATTAGGAGTCTAATGCTGACCATGAATCTATTGTCGATTGTTGGAAAAACCCACCTGGTTCACTAATATCTTTAGGGAAGAATCCTTATCTTGTCTGTCCTACGTATGACTGCAGACCAGAGCAATATGGTTGACTCTTAATTGCCCTCTGGGCAGTTAGGGGTGGGCAATAAATGCTGGCCTAGCCAGTGGCGTCTTCAACCCATGCACGAATTTTAAAAAAAACAAACACACCCCTTGGCAAAATTCAAAATGCAGGTTCTTACAGGCAGGAGAAATTTCAGAGAAAGAGGTCAGTTAAGAATCATCTGCTGAAGCATGGGACCTTTCTATGGACTGTACCAGCTTCTCACTGTTACAACTAACAAAAAATTATAAAAAACCTGAACAGACCATTCAACTGCCATTGTTAAACTAGGCCCTTCCCAGACATTTTGGCCCCTCTGCCTTTACAGCCTCAAAAGAAATCCCAAGGACAAAATAACCTTGTTAAAGTAATAACATCGTCACAAACCCCCTGCATGTTCTATACATCTGAAGAGCCTTCCCTGTTTTTAATGTGTTGCACCTGACATAACCGTCGTTCTTTTTCTTTAAAAAAACTGTGGCTATCCCTTCACATCCAGGGTTCCCTAAACTTGCTGCCCTTGTCCTTCATTTTAGAGCAACATGCTGGCCCTGAATTCTAATTGTGCAATTTTTAAAAGTCTCCCACTTCCCAAATGTAAACTTACCTGCAAGTAGTTGCTTCCAGTCAGTTTGCCACATTCTGTCTAATAATATTGAAATTCAACTTTCCCCAATTTTGGCACTTCTGCAGCGTCCTTATCCCTTTCTATAATGACTTTGAAATGTATAGCCACTATAACATAAATGCTTGCCCACAGAAACTTTAATGGCTTGACCAGCTTCATTCCCTAGGGTGAGGACACTGACACAAAAGATTTTCCTGGATGCACTTTAAAAATGTCATCCTTGTCTAATTGTTTCACAGTAGGGCAATCTCATTTAATGTTAATAAAATTCATTTGGATAGCATGTAGGTTGACAGATTATGTATTCATAAGCTTTCCTTTTCATTTTCATGTGTAAAGGAAATATTCTTGTTTTACGCACAGATGATTGAAATGATAGAAAAGGAACAAAGGGAGGTTGAAAGACGACCAATTACGAAAATAACTCACAAAGGAGAAATAGAAATTGAAAGTGAAGCACCAATAAAGGAATCTGAGACAGTAATTACAGAGGTAAATGAAAAACATGATCAAGTAAAATACTTTGGGAAGATCGTTAATATTTTATGTAAAATCAGATATAGTAAATACCTTGGCTGTTTCATGTGTATTGACTAATTTATTTGCATTTGACCATTGTGTTACAGCCAAGTTTTCTGTTGCTAAAGCATCTTATGACATAGATTAATTCCAGCGTTTACAGCAGTAATATAAGTAGATAAAGAAACATGTTAGCCTGGATAAAGTATCCAGATTTTACTAACGCTTTATGGTTATAATTTAAGCATGGAGGTCACCCTGTCCTATTGTCTATCCATTAAAATTAATGGATGGAAAACCATGTGAAACACTTTAATCTTGTATCATGGCATCATTTCATAAAACCTGTCTTCATTCCACAAGTGGTTATGATTTTTCACTTTTGTAAGCTAATTTTTTTTTTCTTTGTGCTCAGTTATTGACAATTTTATGAACAATGTCTTCATTGGAATCTGTCCTCCGCATCTGTTTTGAATTTATTGAACAATTTAAAGGAAATTATATTTTCAATTAGATTTTAACCAAATATATTTAAATAAACTATTCATTTTTTTTTAATTGAACCTATAACCTAGTGCATAAAGAACGGATGCATGATCCATATTTTCAAATAAAGTGGAAATTTTCATTGTGATCTCTATTAGGGGGCTGAACTAAAACCTATCGAGCCAAAATCTGTAGTTGAGAAATGGGAAGAGACTGAAGAAGAAACATCAACAGATATGACAGAGGACACTACTTGTCAGCACAAGAAACACCTCTTTGACTTGAATTGCAAAATTTGCACAGGTAATGGACATGCAAATTGATTTAGGGTTATGTGTGGAAAAGAAGAGTTCTTGTAGTGCAATAGTTGTGTTCCTCCATTTGAGCTAGATGGCTCAGATTACAATTCCACCTGCTCCAGAGGTGTTCAACAAGTTGATTAGAAGATACCTATAACATACATATATGACTGGAAAAGATATTGTAATGGCAAATTTATTTTAAAATTAATTATATCATAGAACGATGACAGCATGGGGTTGGGGTAGGGGGTGGTCATTTGAAAAATCATAATGTAATCAAGCAGAGTCAACTTAGTTTAATGAAAGGAAAATGGAGTCTGAATGATTATTTTTTAGGAAATCTCCACCGGAGTGAATAGAGACGAATCAGTAGATGTGTTGTATTTAGACTTCCAGAAGGTATTTGACAAAGTACTTCACAAAAGGTCAAGTCATATATTAGAGGTAGTGGCATTGATAAAGTATTGGATATTGAGTAGGAAGCAGTGATTGGAGATATGGGGTCCTTTTCAGGTTGGCAACCAGTACTGGGACAGTGACTGATTGTAACACTATATATTTATGAATGACTTGGAGGAAAGAAGTGAATGAACTATAGCCAGATTGGCAGATGACACAAAAATAGGTGAAAGGGCAACTGCAAGTAAGTTCATATATAGAGTGATATTGACAGGTTAAGTAAATGGGCAAAAAGCAGATGGGACATAATGTGGAAAAATATGAAGTTAATTTTGGACAGGAGAACAAAAGAACAGCATTATTTAAGTGAAGAAAAACTGCAGAAAGCTGCAACACAAAGGGAGTGGGGTCACTTGTGCATGAAGCACAGAAAGCTAGCGCACGGATGTAGCAGGTAATTAGGAAGGTTAATGGAATGTTGCCTCTTTATTCAAGGAAGTTTCAGTATGATTAGGGAAGTCTTACTGCAATTGTATAAGCTATTGCTGAGACCACATCTGGAGTACTTAGAGCAGTTTCAATTCCCTTATTTAAGGGCATTAAGGTGAGAGGAGAAAGTTTCAAGAAAGTTTGAGGCAATTCAGAGGAGGTTCATTGGAATGATCCCTGGTTGGAGAGGTTATCTTATGAGCAAATGCTAACCATGTTCGGACTGTGCTCGAGTTTAGAAGAATGGATGAAGCTCTGATCAAAATATATGGGATTCTTAAAGATCTGGACATGATACATGCTGAGAGGATGTTTCTCCTCATGGGAGAGTCTCAGCCGAGAGGGCGTAGTTTCAGAATAATGGGTACTAATTTAAGACTGAACAGAGGAGGAATTTCTTTTGAGGATTGAGAATCTTTAGAGCTCCTTGTAACATAGAGCCTGGGGGTATGCGGAGGTATGGTGGAGGGAGGGATCCTTGGTGCTGAGTCTTTAAAGCTGAGATAAATTTTGATCAGCAGGGGAATCATGGGTTGTGATGAGAGTTAACATGAGGAATTTTAGATTAGCTGTGATCCTGATAAATGGTGGAACAGCCTCAGTGGGCCATATGGCATATTCCTGCTCCAGTTTCTTATAGTTTTAAACATTGGAAACTGTATTACAAAATTGTTTAGCTTTTAAGGCACTTCAGCTCCTGGCAAAATTAACAACTTTAAGTTTAAGCTATCAGTGTGTCTGACCTTGCGCGTTCCTTGACTTAGAGTCATGCAGCATTGAAACAGACCCTTCGGTCCAAATAGCCCATGCTGACTATGTTCTCAAAATTATCTCGTCCCACTTGCCTGCATTTGGCCCATATCCCTCTAAACCTTTCCAATTCATTTACTTGTCTAAATGTCTTTTTAAATGTTGTAACTGTACCTACATCTATTACTTCCTCTGGCAGTTCATTCCTCACATGTACTGCTCCCTGTGTTTAAAAAAAAGTTGCCCCCTTCTTGAAACTTTCTCCTCTCACCTTAAAAATATGCCCCCCAGTTTTGAACTCTCCCACCCTGGGGAAAAGGCCCCTGCTATTCACTTTATCTATTCCCCTCATGATTTTATAAACCTCGAGAAGGTCACCCTTCAACCTCATATGCTGCAGTGAGAAAAGTCCCAGCCTATCTAGCCTATTTTTATAACTCAAACCCTCTCTTCCTGGCAGCATCTTGGTAAAACTTTTCTAAACCTTCTCCAATTTAATAATGTCCTTCCTACACTAGGGCGACCAGACATTCACACAGTACTCCGGAAGAGACATCACCAACATCCTGTACAATCTCAACACGATGTCCCAACTCCTGTACTTAAAGGTTTGAGCAATGCAGCCATGTGTGCTAAATGCCATCTTAACCATCCTGTGATGCAAATTTCAAGGAATGATGTATCTGAGCCCCTAAGTGTCTCTATTCTGCAACACTACCGGAACCCTACCAATAAGTGATAAGTCCTGCCCTTGTTTGTTTTGCCAAAATGTAATACCTCACATTTATCCAAATTAAACTCCATCTGCCACTCCTCAGCTTCCATTGACCCAATTGATCAAGATCTCTTTGTAATCTTAGATAAACTTCTTCAATGTCCACTATACCACCAATTTTGGTGTCATCTACAAACCTACTAATCATGCCTCCTATATTCTCATCCAAATCATTTAAAAACAGTATGAATTGCATTGGGGTTCATTATAATACGATTTTATTTTCAGGTCGAATGGCTCCACCCACCGAGGAACTGCCTCTGCCAAAAGCCAAAGTGGCAACAAGTGTCATGCGACGTCAGTCAGATGTTGATGCTGAAATGGCTTTTTTGGCCGATGCTCTTTCCTCTGCTTCCAGCATTCTCTCCTTAGATGCAACAATGGAAGAGAGACCTGAATCACCACAGCTAGCAACTTCCTCTGTGACAAGGTAGAAACATCTATTTGAGATTACACTGTACTATTCTCAATATATGCATAATTGTTGTTCAGAAGAGCATGCCACATGAGAAACTATAACTTGATATTTGCTTTAATGTAGAAGTAAGACTAGTTTTAGAGAAGTAATTTTTTGGTTTTTATTTTGTTTTATATTCAGGTCAGATGCATATGATATCACAGAAGATGAATCAAGGTTTCTAGCTCGATTAGATTCTCTCTGGAAGGGATTTATCAACATGCCCAGTGTAGCAAAGTTTGTTACCAAAGCTTATCCTGTCTCTGGCTCAGCTGAACACTTAACAGAGGTACTGTTCTCATCTTGTGTCATTTTAATTTTACAATTACAGTTAACATGTTGTTTTGCAATATTTCAAAGTATGTGCATATTCATTGTTCACAAACCATTGCGTTGCTTTGTCCAAATTTATTGTTTTGTTTTGTCCAACATTTATTGAAATGGCTTTCAGTTTTGTAATTATAAAATGAAAACTCAAGTTAAATTTTACCTTCAGAATGATGAATAGTAGATACAACTTGTTACAGCAAAGCTATAGTCATTGCATTTTTCATCAGTTTTTGCTGTTTAGAAGGTGATAATCTATTGCTGAAGTGCAGGTGAGAGGTGGCATTTGTCCATATGTGCCTCACTGTTAGGCCATTTGAGAGTTCCAATGATGAAGACTGTTTGGAGGGGTTGGGGGTCATTATAGCTAAAGCTGATCCTTTTCATCTCCAATTTATGAAGACGTGGACCCATTTTGGCATTTGAAAATTGCTCTGATGGGGTGAATCTGTTACAGTTGTGGAATCAGTGGGAGGGTAGGGGAGGTGTTGAGGGACCAGTGACACCAAGGATTATGGAGGAAGGAGGCAAAACCTGTGATGTTGGCAGCGATACTGTTTAATACAGTATTTTAAGCAAAAAGCATCTCCTTTTCGTGGAGATTTTTCAAGACAGTAATCAAGCCTCAAGAATTATGAGGGGCATGGATAGGATAAATAGACAAAGTCTTTTCCCTGGGGTGGGGGGGGTCCGGAGCTGGAGGGCATGGGTTTGGGGTGAGAGGAGGATATAAAAGAGACCTTGGAGGGGGGGTGGGGGGGGGGGTGCGTGTGTGGAGTGGGCTGCCAGGGGAAGTGGTGGAGGTTGGTACAGTTGCAACATTTAAAGGACTTTTGGATTGGTATATTAATAGGAGGGGTTTGGAGGGATATAGGCCGGGTGCTGGTGGGTGGGGCTAGATTGGGTTGGGATATCTGGTCGGCATGGACAGGTTGGATCAAAGGGTCTGTTTCCGTACTGTACATCTCTATGACTCTAATTGGCCTGCTAGCCTACACACACTATTAAAAGAGCTGTGAAAAGTTAAAGGATCAACACAGCTTTCAGCACTTAGGAGGAGCTCCAAGGAAACCAAAGCTGTACCACAGCTCATGACCCCAAGCTTTTGACCAATGACCCCATCAAACTTGCAGCTCACAGTTTAGGAAGCTCTGTTCTAGGGGAATATTGTAATTTCTGGAAGAGAGAAATGTAGGAACAAAAGGGGACTACAGGGCCGTAGAGAATAAATAAATTTGAACTTTACTGTATCCTTTATACGTTGTTTAATTAATACACTATAACATCTTCCTTTGCGAAAGGATTTACCAGATACCATACAAGTCGGAGGTAGGATTCCTCCCCAGATGGTTTGGGATTATGTGGACAAGATAAAAGCTTCAGGAACTAAGGTATGCTTTGAAAATGGAGTTGAATGGTCTAGGCTGGAATGTAATTGTCTAAAATGTTAAGAATAGTGGGTTCCATGGATCATGTATTAGTTGATATCTCCTTTAACAGTTCGCTAGTATATAAACCTTTAGAAGGGTGGATTTATGAATCACTGCTCAAGCTTTGGAATTTGGATAATTATGCTGGATGGCAAATTGGATAGGATACACTGGCTTCTACATCTGAACTTCTTAATATACTCTTGCATCACAAAAGCTGTGACATGAGCACTAATACACAAAATCTACTGAGTTTATTACTGTTTTGATCGCAGCTGATGCTATTACTGGACCGGCCAGATTCCAATCTGGATGGATAGACTATATTTTTACATTTAATGAGGTGATCTTTCACTGAAACACAAGCACGCAATGCTGTAGATCTGGTTTCAAAAATGAAGCATAAGTTTGTAAAACAAAATAGAATAGACCCAACTATTTGCATGTCATACCATTTGAAAGATTTTGAAACCCACAGTAAAAATACACTATTCTATCTGTCCCAACACCACCTCTTCACAGTAATCCAATATGGCAACTTAAATTTAATAAAAGTGGTTTTAGGATACTTGGTCTTTATTAGTTGAGGCATAGAGTTTAAGAGCAGGGAGGTTATGTTGGAACTGTATAAGCTGTTGGTCAGGTCACAGCTAGAGTCGTGTGTGTAGTCTTCAAGCCATAATATAGGAGGTGTGTGATAGCACTGTAGAGAGTATAGGGGAGATTTGCCAGGATAGTGCCTGGGCTGGGGAGTTTTAGTTTTGAAGAGAGATTCGATAGTTTGGGATTGTTTTCCTCGGAGCAGAGGAGACTGAAGGAAGACATGATTGAGATGTATAAAATTATCAGGCTGCATAGATAGGTAGCCATGACAAAACAATCATGTAACATAAGGGACAGGAGGTTTACAGGAGATGTGAGGTGAATCTTTTTCATCCAAAGAGTAGTCGGAATCTGGAACTTGCTACCTGAAAGGGTGGTAAAGGTGGAAACCCTCCGTGTTTAAGAAGTAATTAGACTTGCTGTTGAAATACAGGATATACAAGGCTATGGGCTATGTGTAGGGAAATGGAATTAGAATAGTTGTGTCCTAGTTTTGACTGCCACAAATTTGATTGGCTGAAAGGCCTTTTTCTATTCTGTAGGCCTCTGACTCTAATTAAATTTGTCTGCCATGTCTATAGGGTTAGACTTAATCGTTCCTTTCAATTCCCAGACTTCCGGATTTGTTTGTCACCTCCTTGAGTATTCACATTGCTGAGCTTGGTCTTTCTCAACTTTGAATAATCCCTTTAGGGTCCTATTAAACACTTCTGGTGCTGAACTTTCAACCTGTAACCCTTACACAGAGGTAACCTATTTACTAAATTTCTGAACTAAGTCCTTTCTCTGAAGAGGAACTTTTACACATCCACTTTCAATCAGAAGTTTTGTGAACTACAAGCAAAAGGCTTTCCAAGCTATGGATGTTTTCCCCAAAACAAGAAAAGTTCATTTCTGATCCATCTAACGTAAAACAGCCTAATGCTATTCAATGTTTACTTTATTCATTCATAAAACCTTTCCACTACAAACACTTGAATTCCAGGAATTACCCCTCTTGTTCTGATTTTAAAAAAATCATGGCTGCAGAAATTAAACCTCTGATTCATACAGACCAAAACTTAAATGCTACTACTTCAAAATGCAAAATAAAATATATTATTTATAACTCTTCTAATCTCACTTTGAAAACAAATGTCCAGGTTAACTAGGAGCAAGATTCTCTAATTTCTGCTTCTGCTGCATAGACTTTTGAGCTCCATACATGGCAGTTAGTTCTGCAAGCAAAAGTCAGCATGCCAACCAACATGTGTAGAGTCTGAGTGGCTGCTCACCTTAGGAAATATTGATCAGGCGATAACACTAAATTACAAGTCAGCATTGAGGCTAATGTTATTAATTATGGAAGCAAAGCAAGTGCAGTTTAAGAATACTAACGGCACTCAGCAATTTGAAGACCAATTTTTAAAAGTGCGCTGGTTTATTGTTTACTATAAAATCCAAGAGGAAATTTAAACCTATCATTGGATAACTGTTTTTGATTCTAGTGACTTGTAGGCATATGGCATAATGTGAGAAGGGACTATAATATAGTGAACTGCCCTCATGTGCAAATTCCTAGTAAACAAGTTATTCTGAATTTTTTTACTGCATTAAACAGGTTAGATCAAGTCGTTTGCAGAACAGTTCTTTTTAAACAAATGGTGAAATTATAGTGTCATACAATGTATTTATGCTCTGTAAAGAATTGCTGGATGAAATTTTTGGAAAGCAATTGCCATAGCTGCCTACGGACATGGACAGTTCTGCTCACTGGAGTAAGCATTTTCTTGAATACAACAATGTGGGTTGCTAGACCATTGCATGGTGGTTAGAAGTGAGAAACTATGTTGCTATGCTCCTGGAGTAACACAGAAACCAGACTGGATAATAGTGAAGAGTCTCCTTTACCAAAGTACAATGCTGAAGCAAATGATTTGCATTTTTGACAATCCAGTGGTCTTTTAACATCACCATTACTCGCGCTGCAATTTTGGTTCCAGTTTTTTTAAAAACTGTGTTTATATTTCATAATTGTCATATCTGGTATATTTTTCTAGACCTCTAGAATACTGGTCAAAAGACATCACTGCTTTGGCATACTCTAGTTCATCCCTGGTTTGAGATCAAATCTGTAAACTTGACTTCCAATCTTATTGGTTCAAATATTCAATGTGTAAGTGTGAAACCAATTTTGAGTGAATATGACACAAAACTACAGGCTATTGGGCATAAAATGGTACCAGATGAATGATGTCATTCAATGAAGATGCTGAATGTTTGGCCAATGAAAGAAGCAAATAATTCTACACTTTTGCAGATACAGTGACATTGCAGACTTTACCTGATCCAAGAGAGCTAACACCAAAAAGATGGAAAGGGTAGTTATGCTTCTTTTCTGTTCTCGGGAGAACCACTCTCCAAACAGAGTTTGACCATTCCATTTTAACTTCAGTTTTAATTCTTAATTACTTATTGGTATTCATATCTTTTTCAACATCAAATCAAGCTAAGCACATGGGCCAGTGACCTTCTTGAAATCTCAACCAAATATAGTATGGGAAGGCGATAAGTGGATGCAGGTGGGGGGGGGGGTCCGGGGAGAGGAGTGATAGGTTGGGAGGGGGATCGAGTGGATAGGTGTGAAGGAAGATGGACAGGTCAACCATATGGCATCAACATCGATTTCACCAGTTTCTTCATCTCCCCTCCTCCCCCCACCACCTCTTCCAAGATCGAACCCTCCAACTCAACACTGTCCTACCTGTCCATCTTCCTTCCCACCTATCCATTCTCTCCACCCTCACTCTGTTGCCCCCATCCTCACTCTGTTGCTCACCTCCCTCTCACCCCTTCTCTCTCTCACCCCTTTTCTCACTCTTTCTCTCTCTCTCTCCCCTCTCCCTCTTCCCACCCCCACCCATCTTTCTCTTTCTTCTACCTATTTCTCTCTCCTCCCCATCTCTCTCTCTTACTGTCTTTCACTCTGTGTCTCTCCCCCCTTGTCCCCTCTATGTGCACCGTTTCCCCCTCTCTCTCTCTTTTCCTCCACACTTCTCCCCCCTACCTTCACTTCTCCCCCCAATCTCTGTTCCCCACACCCGTGTCCCTTACCTCTCATCTCTCTTTCCTCCCCCAACCCCCCATTGTCACCTGCAACATTCTTCGGCACTGCCCACAACTCCACCGATCCTCGTCTCATTCACAAATTTGCCAACCCATCCTTCTACGCCCTCACCCAGGTAGTGTATAAAAATGGCAAACAGCAGTAGACCCAAGACAGATCCTTGTGATACACCTCTAGTACCTGAGCTCCAGGAACTCCATTTCCTATCAACCAACACCCTTTTCTTTGATCTAGCCAATTTCTGATCCAAACCTCTAAATTACCCTCAATCCCATGCCTCCGTATTTTGTGCAATAGCGTGCCATGGGGAACCTAATCAAATGGCTGACTGAAATCCACGTACACCACATCAACCGTTTTACCCTCATCCACCTGTTCGGTTGCTTTCTCAAAGAGCTTGAATCAGGTTTGTGAGGCATGACCTAACCTTCACAAAATCGTGTTGCCTATCCCTAATCAACTTATTCCTTTCTAGATGATTATAAACCCTACCAGTTATAACCTTTTCCAACACTTTACCCATAACCAAAGTAAGGCTCGCTGGTCTGTAATTATCATGGTTGTCTCACCTCTACTACTTGAAAAAGGGGACAACATTTGCTATCCTTCAGTCTTCTGGCATTATTCATGTATTCGATGACGACATAAAGATCAAAGCCAAAGGCTCTGCATTCTCCTCCCTGGCTTCCCAGAGAATCCTAGGGTAAATCCCATCGGGCCCAGGGAACATTTTCACACTTTCCAGAATTGCTAAAACCTTCTCCATGTGAACCTCAGTCCCGTCTAGTTTCGTAGCCTGTAACTCCGTATTCTCCTTGACAACATTTTCTTTTTCCAGTATGAATACCGATGAAAAATATTCATTTTGCGCTTCCCCTATCTCCTTGGACTTCACGTACAACCTCCCACTACTGTCCTTGATTGGCCCTACCGTAAAGACCACTCCCTCCATGACTCCCTCGTCAGATCCACACTCCCCACCAACCCAACCTCCACTCCCGGCACCTTCCCCTGCAACCGCAGGAGGTGCAAGACTTGCGCCCACACCTCCCCCCTCACCTCCCTCCAAGGCCCCAAAGGAAACTTCCATATCCGCCACAGATTCACCTGCACCTCCACACACATCATCTATTGCATCCTCTGCACCCGATGTGGCCTCCTCTATATTGGGGAGACCGGCCGGCTACTTGCGGAGCGTTTCAGAGAACACCTCTGGGACACCCGGACCAACCAACCCAACCACCCTGTAGCTCAACATTTCAATTCCACCTCCCACTCCACCAAGGATATGCAGGTCTTTGGACTCCTCCATCGTCAGACCACAACAAAACGACGGTTGGAGGAAGAACGCCTCATCTTCCATCTAGGAACCCTCCAACCACAAGGGATGAACTCGGATTTCACCAGTTTCCTCATTTCCCCTCCCCCCACCCTGTCTCAGTCAAATCCATCGAATTCAGCACCGCCTTCCTAACCTGCAATCTTCTTCCCGACCTCTCCGCCCCCACCCCAGTCTGACCTATCACCCTCACCTTGACCTCTTTCCACCTATCACATTTCCGACGCCCCTACCCCAAGTCCCTCCTCCCTACCTTTTATCTTAGCCTGCTGGACAAACTTTCCTCATTCCTGAAGAAGGGCTTATGCCCGAAACGTCGATTCTCCTGTTCCCTGGATGCTGCCTGACCTGCTGCGCTTTTCCAGCAACACATTTCCAGCCCTAATCTTACTCTAGTCATTCTTTTATTCCTGATATACCTATAGAAAGCTTTAGCGTTTTCCTTGATTCTGTTTGCCAATGACTCATTTTGTCCCCTCCTGGCTCTTCTTAGTTTTCTCTTTAGGTCCTTCCTGGCTAGCTTGTAACTCTGAAGCCTTCACATCTCATCCTAACCTAAGTAGCCTTCTTCCTCTTGACAAGAGATTCATCTTGCTTAGTGAACCACAGCACCCCCTATTTGACCACTTCCTCCCTGCCTGACCGGTACATGCTCATCAAGGATACGCTGTAGCTGTTCCTTGAATAAGGTCCACATTTCAATGGTGCAGTTTCCATCTCCATCCTAAATCTTGGCGAATTGCTTCATAATTACGTTTCCCTCAGCTATAACTCTTGCCCTACAGTATATACCTATCCCTTGCCATCACTAAAGTAAACATAACCAAATTTTGGTCACTATCACCAAAGTGCTCACCTACTTCCAAATCTAACACCTGCCCGGGTTCATTGCCCAAATCCAATGTGGCTTCGCCCCTTAAGGTATTTCCAGTCAATATTTGGAAAGTTAAAGGTCCCCATAACAACTACTCTGTTACTCTCACTGCTATCCAGAGTCATTTTTACAGTCCTTTCCTTCTTGGATAATACTTGGTCAATACTTCACTTGAAGTATTAACCAAGCATCTGGGATTGATGAAAATATAGGAGTCACTTCAAGTAGCAAGGATATAATTGCAATTAGTGTTTGACATGGAGAAGGGAAGAATATTGGAATTGAAAAGAATTGCGATGAAAGAAACCTGAATTTCAGAGAGGAGAGAGAATGAGCATTTCATGAAAAAGCAGAGAAAAAGGAAAGGAGGAAAGAAAGAGATAGGGAATACAAGCTTTAAAACAATGCAATTAAAGAAGACAGCAGATGGGAAAGCAATCTTTGAGGGGGAAGTATGTCACAATCTGAAGTCCAGTATAGGTAATTCTTGAATAACGCGCATTCTGGCAGCGCGGTTTGGCATTAATGTCGTTGAAGAATAGGGAACAGTATTTTAGAGAACGCTTACCTCTGTTTGCAATAGAGCAATTCCAGCGGGGATCAGCTCGTTTTGCGCATTTGCTGATATTCGCATCGAAATCTCAGTACCTTTCTGCGCCTGCTTGAATGTCTGCTCCGAAGTCTCTGTGTGGTTCTGCGCATGTGCGATGTCAGCTGCCAACAGAGAAGGAATATCCAGAGAGCAGCTTTCTTGCTATTTAAAAAACGTACTGTTAAAATTATTGTTGTTTTATAATAAATCTGATTAATTTAATAATTATTCACAAAGCTAGATAAGGTAATGTAATAGCCTACAAATTATTGAAAATATTATTGTGCTGCAATCATTTAGGAGTTTGGGAGGAAATGACAAAAAAAAACTTGTTTATATGCTGCACAAGGAATGAGAGGGGACAAATGAATATGATTTCATTTTTCTTTCAATATTTAAATTTACCTGATGAAGCACATTCAAAATGGTGGTTCATATCTCTAGGGGTGTAAGGTCCCACACATTATTTCATTTTGGAATAATCGTTTAGAATGCAAGTCGGACCACTGTACATCTGAAATACCAGAAGAGTTTTGCAAGTTGGAAAATCAAACAATGCTCATTTTGAACTCTGCAAGACAAAATTGTTTTTCAAAACAGTGCAGTTGTCACTACAGGACAGATCGGCACCAGGAGTCTGATGTAAGGAAAGCTGGTCTGATGTCAGCCCCAGATTGGTTAAGCTGTAGTTTTTTGCAGATTTAAGTGCAGATCAGCCACAGACCACCAGAATCAGCAGACTGAAAAAAAAATTGTCTCTCTCCCTTCTCTTGGTGTGAGTGAAAAGGCAGAACAGTGAAGAATCTTACAAAGAATTGTAATATAAGGAAAAATCTAGGGCCACCCGATCAACTGTTGAAGTGAAGAATGGCGCTTACATACAATGCTGTGTCACAACTGATAAAGTCAAAAGGTATTGACATAGTCAATTTAATTCAACCCTGTGATGTGGACTTTTGATCTTCATGATCTTGTTTCTCCCTGTCTATATTTTCCATACAATATTTGTATGAATCCGATTAGATTAGATTCCCTATAGTGTGGAAACAGGCCCTTCGGCTTAACAAGTCCACACCGACCCTTCGAAGAGTAACCCACCGAGACCCATTTCCCTCTGTCTAATGCACCTAACGCTATGGACAATTTAGCATGACCAATTCATGCTGCACATCTTTGGATTGTGGGAGGAAACCAGAACACCCGGAGGAATTCCACACAGACTCGGGGAGAATGTGCAAATTCCACGCAGACAGTCGCCAAAGCTGGATTCAAGCCTGGGTCCCTGGCACTGTGAGGCAGCAGTGCTAACCATCTTGGCTTTTGCCTGTCTTGATTGTGATTCGATGTGTGTCCATGTGTTTAAGGTTTTATAGAGTGTAGTTTAAATCACATTGTAGTATGTTGACAATCTTTTCTTTCCTCTGCCATTTGTTAAAGTGTGATTACAATAAATAATTATCTGATAATTACAAAACTTACTGTTGAATAGTTTTTGTCCTAAACAATCGTCCGTCAGGCAAGCTAATCATTTTTGTGGTTTACTTGAGATTTTGCACATTTTGTGATGACATGTAGAACAGAGGGTCCTGATTGTTGGGATTCTCTTCCCAGTTAATTCATGATACACTATAATGGTTAGATTTTTCTTGTATCATTAACTGAAGAAATATTTGGAAATATAAAGTTTCTTTAGTCTGAGGTTAAATAGGTAGGAAGAATACTAAACTAGTTCTAATAATGACAATAAGGTATATTTGTAGTTGAACTCATAAACTAAATATAAGCAGAAATTTGCATATGGAGTCACTACCAATTAGATTGCTATCAAGCAAGGCGACTCTGCTTTTTCAAAGCATTTTTGAGTAAATAAATAATGGGATTTTCCCTGCTATTTGGATTCGCTAAGTACAGTGAGACTCAATTGAATCATATATCAGAAATTTACATATTGTTTCACCACTATGAAGTTTTAGAAGATAAGTAAATTGTATTCCATCATCAAGGAGTCATGAGAGCCATCAACAGTTAAGTGTTCATTTAATTTGATGATTTCTACTCCGATTTTATTTTCTAAAAGTGTCAGGAACACAACAGAAAGATAGTTTCAAAATTTATTTACTCAACGTGATAAATTAGCATGAGCAAAAACCATGACTTGTTTAAAAACAATGTATTGGTTTAAAAAACTTAAGGAATGGATTAGAGACTAGAGTGATTGATGTAGCATGCATGCATCATGTATTTACAGCTGGACTTGTGTAATAAATATGTGTAAAATATAGGATGTTTGTGCTTCTTGAGCAGAGCATTGCCCTGCTGAAGAACAAACTGAACATGCTCTGTGATATTTGTGAGGGAGAAAACATTTTGGAGAACATATTCCAGAGGGCGATCACATCACCAGTTGCAAGCAGTGGAGGAAATGGTAAGGAGGACTGGCAGACAGGGTGAACAGTGGAAGGTGAGGGAAGACAGAGGATAGTTGTGGAGCTGAACCAGCTTCATATGTTTTAGTGATGCTGACATTAAGAATGTTAGAGAAGGGTCACTATATGTAAATGCATTAATCAAAAGAGTACTAAATGGTTGTAGGATTTTTATAATCAGGGCTCCAGATAGTTTATTTTGTGACATGGTCAGATTGTTTAATGCTATGTTTGCTTCCTGCTCAGAAATCCAAAAATGTGTATTAAATATCATGAAATGCTTGATAATACAATGACGGTGACTGGAGCAGATTTGAGTGTTTACGAAAGGACTGGTTCTAGGCAACGTAAGTTCTAGTCTAGAAAGAAGTATTTCTAGGATAGTAATCTCTGGAGTGCTCTCAAGTACCATGTGTTGAGAGAACAAGATTAAAATTGTCAGTGCACGAAGGGAGGAGATTGGCTTGTTGGAATTCTGGAGCTACATTTGCAATTGTGAATGTTGTTCAGACTGGATGGTCTTCTCTAAACTGAGGACAAACCTTTGTCTTTGCAGCTAAAGCATTGGACAAGATGTAAACTGTAGTAAGTGAAAATGGAAAATGTTGATATTAATTCAAAAAGAACAAGGTGGGGCAATTAAAAATGCTTATGTGATTGAAAAGACAGAGGCTTAACAAAAATAAGTAAGAGCCAGGGATCGTAATTATGGCAAGTGATAATATCCAGCTTAAGAGAGTGTTAAAGAGGAGAACCAAAGACAGCCAGCAAACCTAAAAGTGAAACAGGGGGGAAACGGTCACCAGATAAAACACTGCAAAGGTTTTTTGCCAGAGAATTTGAGAATGGTAGATGTTATGGGCATCACAGTGGCTCAGTGGTTTGCACTGCTACCTCAGCGCCAGGAATCTGGGTTCAGTTCCCGCCTTGGGTGACTGTGCAAACTCCACACAGACATTCTCCCCATGTCTGCGTGGGTTTCCTCCAGGTGCTCCGGTTTCCTCCCACCTTCCAAAAGATGTGCAGGTCAGGTGAATTGGCCTTGCTAAATTGCCCATAATGTTAGGTGCATTAGTCAGGAGGAAATGTAGGGAAATGAGTCTGGGCGGGTTACTCTTCGGAGGGTCAGTGTGGACCT
Source organism: Chiloscyllium plagiosum (assembly GCF_037043375.1). Classification (NCBI taxonomy): domain Eukaryota; kingdom Metazoa; phylum Chordata; class Chondrichthyes; order Orectolobiformes; family Hemiscylliidae; genus Chiloscyllium; species Chiloscyllium plagiosum. The sequence goes on from NW_028270141.1 coordinate 49,725,237, forward strand.
GTTGGATCGAAGAGCCTGTTTCCACTCTGTAGGGAATTTAATTATGTCCTTTTTTTTGGAAAATGGTTGTAAAGCTGACCCAAGCAATTTTGACTAATCAGTTTAACTTTGGGAAATTTTCAAAATAATTATTTGGGATATAATAATAGTCTTCAGGAAAAAAGTGGGTTAATATGGAAGGGTCAGCATAGATATGTCAAGGGAAAGTTGTGGAGTATTTTGAAAAGTCGAGAGTTGATCAGGGCAATGCTGTTGATGTGTACATGGATTTCTAAAAGACGCTCCATACAGTGACATACAGCAGACTTAGGAAGTGTTATAGGTCATGAAATAAAAGAGACAGTAGCAATGTGGATACAAAACAGGTTGAAGAACAGGAAGCATTGGTGATTGATGGGTATTTTTTGGGGCTGGAATATAGACCTATGTATGTCTGGTCCAAGCCTTGGTACGCAGGGAATAATTTCAAAGTTTGTGGACAACACCAAACTTATAATTATAAATTGTGAGGAGGACAGTGTAGAACTTCAAAAAGACATTGAACCTTGGTGAAATGGGTAGATAGATGGTAGATGAACATCAATGCATAGAGGGGTAAAGAGTGCGCTTTGGTACAGAGAACATAGACTAATATAAAAAGAGCAGAGACACCTGAGCATATATGTGCACGAATTATTAAAGGTGGTAGGATTCCTACAGAGAACTGTTGACAAAGGACACTGTGTTCTAAACCTCATAAATAGAGTTGGAGTGCAAGAGCAATGAGATTATGTTAAACTTTATGTAAGACATTGGTTAGATGTTGGCAGGAGTATTGTGAACAGGTTTGGGCACTGCACTATAAGAACAATGTGAAGGCTTTGGAGAGAATGGGGAGGCGGTTTATAAAAATGGTTCCATGAATGAGACACTTCGATAATGAGGACACATTGAAGCAGTTGAGAAAAAGAGATTTGTTAGAAGTAGGGAGAAATTCAATGGGGCCTCCTTCTGCACCAAAATAATTCTGAGATTCAGTGAAAAGACAAGCCTTCCAAGGAAATGTGGAAATCCAACAAGCCAGAGAAACTATAGCTTTGTGAAATTATTAGAGTGGTGAAAAAATTTTTTAAAAATCATTTGAAAGTTAACAGTAAATGGTTTTATGAATATTTTGGAAAACTAAGTTTGTGAATGTGGACCCATTTAAAAGAAGTGGAGGGGAGACTATTACTAAACAATGATGAATTAACAAGACAATTTCAGTCTGTATCCATTTTGAAACAAAAATAGAAATTGCTGGAAAAGCTGAGCAAGTCTTGCAGCATCTGTGGAGAGAAATCAGAGCTAACACTTCTGGTTCAGTGACCCTTCCTAGTAGTTCTCACTATATGACTACCTAATGACTAAGTTTCTGACCGTATGTGGCAAGAGGGAGTTACGTAATCAAGTTTGGAGGCATAGTTACAAACTGAAATACATTACATGGATAAAGCAATAACAGATTAATTTAATTTTAAGCTCTGCCTAATCTGCATTGATATTGAGGAACACCAATTGAATTAATTTCTTAATGTTAAATGACTGGCAACTATAGGGGGCAGAGAGATTAACGCTCAGTTCATTAAACCCTGTCTTCATGCGTATCAACAGTAATCAGAAAGAGTAATGGAATTTTACTTTATTATCTCATGAGTTGGAGTATGAAAGTAAGGAAGTACTTTCACTTTGGACATTGGACCACACAAAAATGTTGTCTTTGTAGAGGGTCCTGCATGTATACACCAGAGTTATATTGAGGTCTATAGCATTATTAAGAAAGGCTAGTTTCTGTTCCATGAATTGAAAAAGTTGATGGATGATCTCATAGAGGTAATTAAAATAACAAATAGATAAGATACAGAAAATCTATTTTTTTCTGAACGAAAAATCTAGACCAAGGGAGTATAGTTTTAAAGATTGTTAAACCATTTAAGGGTGAAGTCAAGAAGCACTTCCACAGAAATGTTCATGCAAATGTGGAACTACTTCCCCAAAAGGTTTTGAGATGTTTGGGATTTCCAATAATGAAATCATCAATTTTTTTTATTGGTCAATAGAATCCTAATACAGATCAGCTGTAATCACAGTAAGTGTGGAAAATGCTTGAGGGACTGAATGGTCTACTCTTATTCTTGTGTTCCTAACTGATTTTGTTCCAAAAAAAGTTCTTTGTACGTAAAGTATACAAGTTCTGCAGATTTGCATATCATTACAGAACTAAAGAACCAAGTTTTAAATAATTCAACAGCTGCAAGTATTGAAGTTCATTTCATCAAGTTATGCAAAGTATTTCGTTAATCGGTACTCTTCGTTTGTTTACGTAGAGGTTTCTTTTCCCATTTATATTTCTGATTCGCATTTCTATATCTTGGGAAACTAATGACATACATAATCTTGAGCGTTGTTCAATGCCATATGCTAAAAATTCAATTGACTTTTAAACTTTATTTCCTGTCGCACAGCATAACAGTTAGAAATTTGGATTTTGTGATTAAGAAAATCTCATTGAATGGAATAAAACAAATTATTGACTCTTCATAGTGGTTTTTCAGAATTTTACATTAAAAACATTAGACTAATTGTAAATTAATTCAAAGGCTGGAACTGTAATAACAGTGAAATCCGTCAAGAAGCTTATGATAATAATGAGAGAGGAAAGGATGCTATATATAGTGCAATTTTGTGTGAAAATGGAACAATCACCCATCACCTAAACAAAGCACACATCACACTGTAGAAGCCTATAACTTTAGTATCTATTGATGAGACTCGTGATGTGACAATGTGGTATGGGGCGGTGCGGAAGCGGGAGGTTTTTTCGCTTGTTCTTCTTTTACACTGACTTCTGCTCAAAGAGCTGAAATTAGATATACTTGTACATTTTAATTTTGGCTAAGAATCAAATTGAATTGCCTGTTGGTTGTGATATATAAAGGTTTTTTGAATGATAATTCAGCTTTTCTCGATTGTTATACCATTTTTAAAACTTAAGAACTGCTTTCCATTTTCAGCTTGATGGTCAGTTACTAGTCCAGTGTTAGAAGGATCAATGCTCCATCTTAGCCATTGACAATATATGTATAAATGAAACCCTGCACTTCATCTAATTTTGCTGATGTTACAAAGCTATGTGGGGAAGCAAACTCTGAAAATGATGCAAAATCTGCAAAAGGATTTAGATTAATTTAGCAAAGAGGTGGCATATGGAGTGCAACACAGGAAATTTGAAATTATTAACTTTGAATACAAAAACTTCTTTTTAACTTTGTAAACGTTATGCATCAGAGGGAACAGAGTACTTTGTACATGCAATGCAGCATGTTATCATGTGGGTGGGTATGGCAAGCAATTATAGCAAGGAAGATACATCTAATGGCAGAATTTATTTCAAGTGGGTAGAAGTATAAGAATATTAGTCTTGCTGCAATTGTACAGTGTTTTCATGTTACATTTAGACCACTGTGTACAGTTTTGATCTCTGCACCTAAGGAAGGATAAGATGGTCTTGGAGGATAAATTAATAATGGCTCATTAGATTAATTCCTGGGATGACACCATGAATGTGAGGAGAGATGGGTGTAATTTCTCTGGAGTTTAAAACTTCAAGAGGTAATTTTCTTTCTCTGGTAGTATCAGAGACATTGAGGTCTCTGTTGTTCTCTCTCCCATATTCTCAACCAAAGCCAATCAGTCCAATATTTCGAATGAATTCAGTCATGAACGTTTTGTGTTCTACATCACAAGCATGTATTATAAACTAGAGATTGCCTGATGAACATATTCTACTCACATATAACATAGGGATTGATCAATTTGCACTTCAAAAAAGGGAACCATTGCAGATGATGGAAATCAGAAATCGAAACTGAAAATGCTCAGAATACTGTAAGTGTGGCAGCATCACTGCAGCTTAAAATCTGTTATCTTTAAATTAGTCTAGTTTTGAGTGAGGTAATTTCTATTGTCAGTCTAACTGAATATTTCTAACATTTTCTGTTGTGATTACACTTTTGAGAGGTTGGTGAAGCAGTAAGACCAGAAATACAGCAAATAAAATATTTGGAATGAATTTAAATATACTTGTGCAGAATTAAATACAACCTGGACACTAAATAGTCTTCACTGTTAATTTGGTGCAAATTCAAATATATGTCTGTGGAAAGAGAACTTGGGCTTTCAGAGGTTTTTTTTGTTCTTTGACTGGTGTTGCTGTTGTTTGTTAATTTGCAATGAGCTATTTGTAAACTCTTAGATTTATTTGGCCGTATTCAACTTCATGAAGAGTCAAGACTGAGCAGATAGAAATAATTCCCATTGGTAGTCGAGTAAAAGCCACAGAACATTGATTTTTTTTAATATATATTTTTATTAAGAAAGATTTTTAAATTTTTTTACAAAATTACAAAACAATACAAAGTAATGTAGTCCACTTTACAATATAACAACACCTATATAAAATTTAAAAAAAACGAACTACTAATCTGTTCTACAAACGACAAAACCATAAGATAGGATATCATACATTACTAACAATAAACAAAAAGGTAAATAAATAACTAAGTATGTGCTCAAAATAGATTTATATCAAGTCAAGGTCCCTGAACCAGCCGGGACCATTACCATGGCTAAGCAAAAGCCCTGGACAATATAGCCGAAATATCTGTGACTGTGTAGTTCAAAATGGGCTGTCATGTTCTATATAATAATTCAGTTTTTTGGTGCACCATATTCGTAAGGAAGTCAAGGGGAATATATTCGATGACTATCCTGGGCCAATTTAAATTTCCTGGGGGACCTTCGGATACCCAATTCACTAAAATATTTTTCCTCGCACAAAAGGAAAGAATAGTAAATAATTTCCTCCCATTTACGTCCAGAGAAGGAAAATTTGGGGAACCCAAAAGTAGGGACACTGAATCCAATCCAATCTCCGTGCCCAAAGTCTTTGTCAAGGCATTCGCTACTGTGTCCCAATACCTGTGGACCTTATGGCATGTCCACAGACAATGCGTGAGAGTATCAACTTCGATTTTGCATTTAGGACACATTGGGGACGCTCCTGCCTTGAACTTTGTGAGACGTTCAGGTGCCATGTGAGCCCTGTGTAGTATCTTCAGTTGAGTAGCCTGAGTTTTGTTACAGATAGAGACCTTCCTATTTCCCAGATGTCCTCCCACATAGTGGGCGGCACGGTGGCACAGTGGTTAGCACTGCTGCCTCACAGCGCCAGAGACCCGGGTTCAATTCCCGACTCAGGCGACTGACTGTGTGGAGTTTGCACGTTCTCCCCGTGTCTGCGTGGGTTTCCTCCGGGTGCTCCGGTTTCCTCCCACAATCCAAAGATGTGCAGGTCAGGTGAATTAACCATGCTAAATTGCTCGTAGTGTTAGGTAAGGGGTAAATGTAGGGGAATGGGTGGGTTACGCTTCGGCGGGTCGGTGTGGACTTGTTGGGCCGAAGGGCCTGTTTCCACACTGTAATCTAATCTAATCTAATTTCTAAAGAGATTTCCAACCCTAATTCTTGATTCCAGGTTTTATATAACTGTTCCATGTCCTTCGATACCTTATTGCATAGTAAGTGGTAGAGAGTACTAATCGAGGGTGGCCCCATCGGCTAAGCACTCTCCTTTCCCTATCCAATTTATAAGGATTGACTATCAGTGTGGTCTTCTTTTGTATAAAGTCTTGTATTTGGAAATACCGAAAGAGGTCCTTGCTGGACAATCCAAACTTCTGGCGCAGCTGCTCGAAGGACATCATGAGCTCCCCATTGAACAGATCTCCCTAACAGGAGATACCTCTGGACTCCCCAGTTTTGAATGTAGCATCGGTCAACACTGGCTGGAATCCCAATGTTCCCACTATGGGGGTACAAGGGGAGGTTTTTTACAGGTTACACTCATCTTGTCGCATTATCTTCCAGGCTTTGATTGTATACAATAGGGTTTTTACAAAAGTCTGTAATAACTCTCATCTTGTCCATAAATAGTCGATTGATATGGGAACATTTTGCTTGGGAAGTCTCAATATCTAACCAGGTTGACTGTGGGTCACAATAGACCCAATGAGGTACATATGTTAATAGGGAGCTAAACTGGTACCTCCTGAAATCTGGAAAGTTCAACCCTCCCCTTACTTGTGGAAGCTGCAGCTTTTCTAATTTGATTAGGGGCTGTCTATGACTCCAAATAAAGGAACCGAGCCAACCGTAAAGCTTACCCAACGCCTGTCTCGGCAGCATTAAAGGGAGCATTCTCATAGGATATAAAAGATGAGGTAGAATATTCATCTTAACGAAGGCTACTCTGCCTAGCCAAAATTAGATTACTTACAGTGTGGAAACAGGCCCTTCGGCCCAACAAGTCCACACCGACTCGCCGAAGCGCAATCCACCCAGACCCATTCCTCTACATTTACCCCTTCATCTAACACTACGGGGAATTTAGCATGGGCAATTCACCTAACCTGCACATTTTTGGACAGTGGGAGGAAACCGGAGCACCCGGAGGAAACCGACGCAGACATGGGGAGAATGTGCAAACTCCACACAGTCAGTTGCCTGAGGCGGGAATTGAACCCGGGTCTCTGGCGCTGTGAGGCAGCAGTGCTAACCACTGTGCCGCCCACAAATTTCTCAAAATAGTGGGAAATCTTCCCAGCGTCGAAGGTCCTGCCTTATTTCCTCTAATAAGTGTGTATAATTGGCTTTATATAACTGACCAAATACCGGAGTAATAAAAATACCTAAGTACAGAAAACCTTCTAGTGACCACCGAAGGGACAAGACCCGGGTTCAATTCCCAACTCAGGCGACTGACTGTGTGGAGTTTGCAAATTCTCCCCGTGTCTGCATGGGTTTCCTCCGGGTGCTCCGGTTTCCTCCCACAGTCCAAAGATGTGTAGGTCAGGTGAATTGGCCATGCTAAATTGCCCGTACTGTTAGGTATAGGGGTAAATGTAGGGGAATGGGTGAGTTGCGCTTCGGCGGGTCGGTGTGGACTTGTTGGGCCGAAGGGCCTGTTTCCACACTGTAAGTAATCTAATCCGTCCGGAAAATTGGATATACTGGCAAGGCCTCCAAACGGCATGGCCTCCGATTTCACAAAATTGATTTTGTAACCTGAAAACATACCAACTAAATTGACCACTTGAATTAAGCGGGGCACAGATGTCAAAAAATCACTTAAGAAAAGGAGGACATCATCCACAGAGAGAGTAATTTTGTGCTTGCCTGATCCAACCTCCGGGGCCGTTATGTTTGGGTCAGTTTGTATAGCTTCTGCCAGCGGTTCGATCACTAGCATAAATAATAATGGTGAGAGAGGGCATCTCTGGTGCCAACTGCCAACTCTAAAGCTATCTGAACTTAAACCGTTGGTGATCACCACTGCTTTGGGATCATTATACAGTACTGAAACCCATTTAGTCAAGACTTCTCCAACACCAAACCGTTCCAGCGTATAGAAAAGATATGGCCATTCTACCCGATTGAAAGCCTTCTCTGCATCAAGGGAGACAACTAAGCCCGATATTGCCCCCTGTTGGCAGGCGTGTACCATATTTAAGACTCTTCTAATGTTACTAGTTGACCTGCGACCCTTTATAAACCCCATCTGGTCCTCTTTTATAATGAATGGTAAAACGCTTCTCAGTCTTCATGCTAACATTTTTTGAGAGAATTTTAAAATTCACATTTAACAAGGATATTGGTCTATATGAAGAGCAGTCTTCTGGGGCCTTTCCCCTCTTAAGGATGAGAGAAATATGTTTTCTCTCAACGAAGGCGGGAGGCAGCCCTGACGGTGAATAGTTTTACATATTTATAAGTGGCCTGGCCAGTTCCCCTATAAATTCTTTATAAAACTCAGCCTGGAATCCGTCTGGTCCAGGCGCTTTGCCACTCTGAAGCTGCCTAACAGCCTCCTGTACTTCCTGGGTTGTCAGTGGGACATTCAAGAGCAACACCTGCTCTGAGGTTAGGCCGGGGAGGGCCAGATTTTTAAAGAAAGACTCCATCTTCCTAGTTCCATCCTCACAGTCCTGTGTTATACAATTCAAAATAGAACTTTCTCAAAGCTGCATTGGTCTTTTTACGATTACAAGTCAGGGTATCGGCATTCTCTCTAATAGATGTAATGGCTTGGGGATCCTTTTTCTTTCTGGCGGTGTACACTAGATACCTGTCAGGCTTGTCACCATATTCAGATAATATCTGCTTCGCGAATAATATCTCCCTTTTTGCTGTTTGAGTAAGTGCGGTATTCAAGGCTGCCCTAAGGGCTGTGATCCTCTGTAGCTTAGTAATGGAGGGCCTATCAACATACACAGCTTTAGCTGCCTTCAGGCAAGCCTTGAGCAGCTGCTGTTGCTCTCCCTTTTGTCTTTTCCGGGTCACAGAATATGAGATGATCAAGCCTCACGCGTATGTCTTGGCAATCTCCCACATCGAAGGGTTACTGGTCGTACCTGAGTTGATATCTCAGAAGGTTTTAAATTCCTGAGAAAAGTACTTTATTAACTTGTTATCCTTCACTAAGAAAGGGTCCATACGCCAATGTCGGGGACCTATCCCATCATCACTAGTCTTAACTTCCATGTATACTGTGGCATGATCAGAAATAGTTATATTACCTACTTTACAAGACAGTATTGTGTTCAAAAGAGTTGAGGGGACAAAGTCGATTCTGGTATGGCACTTGTATGGGTTAGAGTAGAAAGTAAAGTCTCTATCGTCAGGGTGGAGACACCTCCACACATCTACCTGCCCCTGCTCCCTGTTCAGATCTCAGGGATATGCCCACAGAGCTCCGAGGTATCCTGTTCGTCTCTGGGTCAATAATACAATTAAAATATCCCCTTGTAATTGTATGGCGGACCCCGAGAGCCATCAACTTAGAGAACGCTTCCGTTACAAATTTAAAAGGGTGTGCCGTGAGGCTATAAAGATTCAAAATCCCGTAATCCTCTCCATATATTAGGGCTTTAATCAATATAGACTGTCCAGACTCATCCTTTACCTGGCTTAGCATTTGGAAGGGAAGACTCTTCCGAATAAGAATGGCTACGCCCCTACTTTTTGAGCTGAAAGATGAAAAGAACACCTGGCCAAACACAACCTGTTGCAGCTTCGAATGCTCCTTATCCGATGTGTCTCCTGTAAAAGAGCTACATTAACCCTTTCTTTTTTTAGACTTGATAATATCATTTTCCTTTTAATTGGCAAATGGCTCCCCTTGACATTCCACGTGCACCACCTAAACGAATGGCTAGCCATGATCGTTCAGGCAGGCCCGAGACCCCCCCAGGAGGAAGAACCCCACCTTAAAGACCAAAAAAAAATTCACACAAAAAAACTCTTTAAAACCGTTAAATCAAAATAATTAAAAACTACTCCTAAAAATAACATAAAGCATATTTAAAAGGAGACTTTCTCCCTAGCTCACAGGAGGCGCTATTACCTTCCAATAACCCCACCGTAACCTCTCCCAGCTAGCGCCCTGCCCTCTGCCCAGGCATTACAAAATAGAGTAATTAAATTCCAGTATCTGATAAAACAGGAGTTAAAAGTGGGTAACCAACCCCCCCCCACACACACATACAATCACCTAGATACACTTAACAAAACAACACAAAATAGAGTTATGTAAGATTACAAAATTACAAACCCAGCAAGTATCAGGCAACTAAATAAGAGAAAAAAAAGAAATTCCCACACAGACACATCCCCCAATAATCAAATAAGCCGCATGAGCTACAGATAAGAGACCAAAGAAAGAGTAAGGAACAGCCTCCCTACCCCACCCTGTCAAAGATGGACAAAAGAAAGATGGAAAAAGAAATAAGGATAGATAAAGGCGGGAGGTGGAGCAAAATAAAGTCATTATCCAGACAGTTCAAGTCCTGCAATCTATTTGAGAGCATCCAGGAATTCCCTTACTTTCTCCAGTGATCCAAAGTTATATATAGATCATCCATGACTGAAGCGCAGTTGACGTGAGACGAAAACCTTTTACATAGCAAGTGGATGGGATCTGGAATGTACAGCCTGATAGTTTGGCAAAGGCAAATCCAGTCAGGGCTTTAAAAAGAGAGTAAGTTAAGTATCTCAGGAGAGAAGATTTGTAGGGCTATAGAGAAAAGATAGTGAAGTAGGACTTGCTGAGTTGCAGTTTTAGAGACCATTGAGATGTTGGACGTAATCAACATTGCCTATGTTGTAGCCATTCTATGATTGTGTGGAGCTGGAAAAAGCACAGCAGGTCAAGCAGTATCAAACGAACAGAGGAGTTGACGTTTCGGGGAGGATCCTTCATCAGTCCTCTGCTGCTGGACCTGCTGTGCTTTTTCCAGCTCCACATTTTATCGACGCTGACTTTCCAACACCTGCAGTTCTCGCTATCCCCAAGCCATTCCATGATTCTATCATGAGTAATAACAGAATAAAGTAGATGTGGTAAACTTTGGATTTGTAACAAATAAAGATTTGTAGACATGTTTCAGTTCTAAGCATATCAGTATAACAGCTATAATTGAAAATATGATAAATAAGCTTAGGGAAATTTTCTTGTATTATTTAGAGAATAATTAAATCAATTGTCTTATACAGTACTGTGCTGCACTTGCCTGCTATTCAGTAAATGCCCATTTAAAACTGAATAATTTTGGTATTTTATTAATTTAATAATAGTTACAGCAAGCAGCTCCCTAACATGGAAAACTAATCTGTAGTATATTAGTAAACCAAATTGTAGACTTTTCAAATTTTAATTTGTTAATTTTCTTCATCTTTTTAACAGGAGATATGTGTGATTCGTTTTAGTCCAGTAACTGAGGAAGATCAGATAACCTACACATCGCTGTATGCATACTTCAACAGCAGGCAACGTTATGGGGTGGTAGCCAACAATGTGAAGCAAGTTAAGGACATGTACCTTATTCCTTTGGGTGCCTCAGAAAAAATTCCTTATCGGCTGTTACCATTTGATGGACCTGGTGAGTTCGTATAACAGTTAATGTTTTTTTCTGTTGATTTGTGGAATGTTAAAGCAGTAGCGGTTTGACATATAGGAACCAAGGCTACATCCTGATGTTCTAAGAAGTTAGTACAGATGTCAAGTGGTAATTTTCCCCTTTTTGATTGTTTAGTCAATTAATCTATGATTAAACATAGTAATTGATATCATTAATAAAATCCATAAATAAATGATTCCATTCCCAGCAATCCTGCAATTGAAGTGTTGTAATTTAAAAGTGTTTAATTTTTAATTGTCTTGTAAATGGGAGTGAGTCAACTGTGGTTCAGTTGACAACACTTGCCTCTCATTTAGAAGATTGTGGGCTCAAGTTGCACTCTAGGATATGGACACAAAAATCAAGTTTGAGTTCTTAGTGCAGTGTACAGTGAGTGCTGCATTGCTGCAGATGCTGTCTTCCAGATCAGATATTAAATTGAGATCCACCTGCTTACTCAGTTGGACATAAAAGGCAATATTTTGATAAAATTTGTACCTACTGTCTTGGTCACTATTCATCTCTCAGTGAACATCACAAAAAGAAATTATTTGTTCATCAGTGCAATAATGATTGTAGGAGTTTTATGTACATATTGGTAGCCCAGTTTCCTACAATATAGCAATGATGGTAGCTCAGAAGTAAATCATTGCCTGTATTGCATATGAGGACATCAAATTATTGTGAAAGGCAAAAGTTTCTTTTGTGCACATATATAGCCTGATTTTTCTTTAGTCAGTGAATAGTGTAGAGGAATCCTGATTGAGATTATACCTCTTTCTATCCCTGGAGGGAAGCTTGTGCACTTGTCTGAGGTGAATCCATAATTTAGAATGACGTTGGAAAATAAATCCAAAGAAGAGAAAATTGGACAATGAAAACAGCCTCTGGAATCCTGGCCCAGTAGCATAGCTAATACACTATTGATCCTTTACCAATTTGTTTTTTTTAATTCATGGGATGTGTACATAACTGGCTTGGCTAGCATTTTTTGCTCATTCCTAATTGCCCTCAAACTGGCTTGCTAGGATTATTTCAGAGAGTAGTTAGGAGTTCTGAAATCACATTGCTGTGGGTCTGAAAGCACATTTAGGCAGATCAGGAAAGCATGGCAGATTTTCTTCTCGAAAGACCATTAGTAAACATGTTGTTTTAGCAGATCTTGTTAACTGAAACAATAGATTATTTGTATTTAAAGGTGAGAAATAAATATAAATAAATTCCTAACTCATGATAGATGTTAGTGATTTTTGAGAAGATTTGTAGCTCAGGTTGATGATAACTATGTAAGTTAGCCCACTGAGTGGAAGGTTTGTTTTCAGATGTTTGGTCATCACACTAGGTAACATCATCAGTGAGAGTCTCCGATGAAGCTCTGGTGGTATGTCTCTATTTATAAGTCTTGGTTTCTTAAGGTGGGTGATGTCATGTCCGTTTTTTTTTCAAGGGAAGGTAGATAGGATCTAAATCGATGTGTTTATTGATGGAGTTCTGGCTAGAACGCCATGCCTCTAAGAATTCTCGTACGTATCTTTATTTCGCCTGTACTACGATGTGTACATTGTCCCAGTCAAAGTGGTGTCCTTCTTTCTCTGTATGTATAGAAACTACTAATAATGGGTCATGGCTTTTACAGTTCTTGCATGGTATCTTGTAAATAAATTATTGCAGCACCCAAGAACTACAAAAAGCAGAAGACAAATATCTATACAACATTTTCAAGAAAAACGGATACCAATAATTACAATCCACCAATTCCTTAGAAACAAGCCCAAACAAGCAGACAGAACACAATCAGAAATTATAGCCACATTACCTTACATCAAAGATGTATCACAAATTACTTCCAGACTACTCAGACCCTTGGCATCATGGTAGTGCACAAACCTACCAACACACTGAAGCAGCAACTAATGAACCTGCAAGATCCATTAGATACTACCAGCAAAACTAACGTCATTTACAAGATACCATGCAAGAACTGTGGAAAAAAAAACACACTACATTGGACAAACAAGCCGGAAACTTGCTACCAAAAGAGACGACCCACTATCACTAGTTTTCATACATACAGACAAAGAAGGACACCACTTTGACTGGAACAACACACACATCCTAGGACAGGCAAAACAAAGACATGCACGACAATTTTTAGAGACATGGCATTCTAACCAGAACTCCACGATTTAGATGCTATCTACCTTCCCTTGGAAAAATAGAACCGGAAATGACATCACCCACCTTAAAAAACCAAGACCTATAAATATAGAGGCAGGACATACTATCAGCACTTCACTGGAGACTCTCACTGATAATGTTACCCAGTATGGTAATGAAATGTTTGAAAACAAACCTTCCACCTCAGCGAACTAACTTACATACTTATCATGATACATGTCCCACAAATTATGTAAAATCTAATATTAATTTTCAGTTTTATTTAGTTTATGCCTTGGTACATTGGAATGCTTTTATGTTAAAGATGCTTCTTTTTGTATGTCAAAATTAAAGTCCGATTACAATTTAATGCACAGTTAAAGTAGTTGATTCGGTTCTTCTTACAGGATTCAACAGTTATCTTATTGACATCAGCTTTTTTTTTAAAGTAAATGCAACATCATTTTATTGCAATAACAAGTTATTAATTATTATTGACAGGACTCGAAGTAGTTCGCCAGAATCTCCTCCTTGGGTTAATAATTCGGCAAAGAATAAAGAGATTATTTAGTGCTTCACCTTCTGAAGAAGTCTCTGAAACCGAGAAAATGCCTAGTAGTTTACCTCAAGACAAGAAAATCAAACCAGAATATGTGGAAGATGAAGGTGAAAATGACGACGACGATGATGAAGAAAATCAGTTCTTTAATTCCTTCACTTCGGTGTTGCCTAAATTTAGAAACAAACCCAAACAGTCATCACCGGTTGAACCTCAGATTTTGAAAACACCACCTTCATCACCAGCAGAGCCTATTCCTATGCTATCTACAAAACCATTACGATTTCTTCCTGGAGTTTTAGTCGGTTGGGAAAACCAGTCCACATCTCTTGAATTATCCAACAGACCACTGGATGATATTCTTCAAAGTTTGTTGGGAGATGCAGAGAAGGAAGCTGAAGAGAAGTCTGTCTCCATTATTGAACCTGGGCTAGGGGAGCCTCCAGCTAGTAAAGATTTTAAAATGTCACAACCTGAAGAAACAATTGATGATCAAGAACATGCTAAAGATTCCTCTATACATAATCCCCCAGAGGAAAATGAGAAAGCAGATAATGTCCCAGAGGATGTCCAAGTTGCTGAAACTTCAAAGACAAGTGAGTTCCTTACAACTCTCACACTAAAAGACAAGCCACCAGATGTTTCAACTGAAGCATTTCTTTCAAGTCTTGCAACAATAAAATCACAGCCAAATCACAAAGAAGAGCATGAGAAATTACGGCATCACTATAAGGTAAAGAAGGTAAAAATGGAAAACTCAAGAGAGCAAAAAGAAGCTTCAGGAAGTTCACCATCTCAGCCTGGGACCCCCAAGATTGAGCTTTCTTCACTTGAGCCTATTACAAATACTGAACAAGTAGATTCTACACCAGAAGCTCTTACACGAGTCTCACAGGTCGTCAACATAAGTAGAGATCCGAGACAAGCTGCTGTTCGCAAACAACAAAGTTTTGCAATAAGCAAGTCTGTGGAGGACAGTACAGATGAACAATACACGGATAACAGGAAAGATAAAAGTGACGATGATATTGTAAACATAAAGGATGTGGAGGAAGTTGATAAGAAAGCCTTAGAAACGGAACAAGAAGAAATAACCATGAAGCAAATTCCTACAGACCTAATTAGTACAACACATCAGGAATCCAGTAAACTGGTGCAAGGCACAGTACCTTGTATTGAAGAAGTTTCTCAACCAGTCTTTCACAATATCCCAAAACCAGTACCAGAAACAGAACCGACAGATTATTCGCATGAAGAAGAAACTCATTCTGAAACAGAAATGGTAGAAACTCACACTATTGAGACTGTCCAGTCAATCCGCAGAGAAACTACCCCATTGCCTTCTTTCCATGGTCCACGTCCTAGTTCACATTTTGAATTCTCTTCAAATGCTTTACCTGCGCAAAATCAAACTCAATCAGCAGTGTCTACGTCATTGCCAAGTGGTCCTTCAGGTAGCCCAATACCGAGTGGAAATGTATTTCCTCCTCCATTACCCCAGCTGCACAACTTTTCCCAAGTTCAAGCTCACTCTCCTGGTTTTCCATTTCAACGTGGTCCACCTAATGCAAATTTTCAACCGCCAGGTAATTTGATGCCTTCGTTCATGCCAATTCGCCCCCCGCCACTTCCTCCACCACCATTTAGCTTACAAAATGACCCCCATTTGAGATTCCATTCCCCTGATCTTGGTGTAACCCATGCCTTAGTTCCAAACCACATAATGCCTTGGCTACCAGCAATTAGCTGTCCTCCACAACACCACTTGGGTCTTATGCATCATGCACATGGCCAAGTAATGCCACCTTTCAACTCTGACCACCCAATTGATGTCAACAGATATGCACCAAATTCAGGAATATCAAATTTTCAACCGAACAAAAATGATCATAGAAAAGAAAGGCATCATTGTGATCTTTGGGATAGATATAGCCAACGTTCTGGACATGACTTTAGTAAGGAGTATGACAGCCATCACAAACATAGATTTTATAGTGATTCTTATCATCGAAGAAAAGATCGACACAAAGAAAGAGAGAGGGATAAATACTGGGACCGAGACTCAGAACGAAACAAGGACAAATATAAAGACAGAGATCACGATAAAGGGAGAGATAGAGAGAAAAGAAGTCGCCATGAGGACAGACATAGGGACAAAGATCGGGACCGGTATCGGGAAAGAGAGAGGAGCCATGATCGTGCAGACTCGAGAAGAGAACGAAGCAGAGAAAGAGAGAGGAGCCATGATGGTGCGGACTCAAGAAAAAAACGAAGCAGAGAAAGAGAGAGGAGCCATGACAGAGCAGACTCTAGAAAAGAGAGAAGCAGAGAAAGAGAGAGGAGCCATGACCGGGCAGACTCTAGAAAAGAGAGAAGCAGAGAAAGAGAGAGGAGCCATGACCGGGCAGACTCTAGAAGAGAACGAAGCAGAGAAAGAGAGAGGAGCCATGACCGGGCAGACTCTAGAAGAGAACGAAGCAGAGAAAGAGAGAGGAGCCATGACCGGGCAGACTCTAGAAGAGAGCGAAGCAGAGAAAGGGAGAGGAGCCATGACCGGGCGGACTCGCGAAGAGAGAAAAGCAGAGAAAGGGAGAGGAGCCGTGACAGGGCAGACTCGAGAAAAGAGCGAAGCAGAGAAAGAGAGAGGAGCCGTGACAGGGCGGACTCGAGAAAGGAACGAAGCAGAGAGAGGGAGAGGAGCCATGACAGGGCAGACTCGAGAAGGGAGCGAAGCAGAGAAACAGAAAAGGGTATATCTAAAAATGAAGATCCTGAGACTGATAAAGATGGAGGGTGTGGAAGCTGTGAGGAAAAGCAAAGTGAGAAGGTCCAGGAAAAAGAAAAAGATGCAGACTAGGATAAAGACCATGATAAAAGGGACCACACTGATGGAAGCAAGAGGAGAAAGAATTCTCCAGAGTGTACTACTGACTAACACGTCAGTATTGAACCAAAAATGCCAATCTGTGAACTTTGTCCTGATAATTTGAAACAGAAATAAGTGGTATATCTGTACTCGTCAACTAGGATGCCAGTTCATGTTGCAATGTTATGATGACATGATTTCACTTGTGTGTTTTCTTGTACAACATACAGTATTTACAACCATGTCTTGCTGCTCTTAAATACTAATTAACAATACAAGAAGCTGGTAGAACTTTTTAAAGTAGTTTTATTACTTCTGATTATTAGCTAAACAGATGGTTCTAGCATGAGCTACTATACATTTCAAAATTAAAAAAAAAAGTTGAAAAACCACAGCTCTTGCTGTTTCTGTTGTATGGATTCTTTCCTAAAATAATGCACGCTTTGTAGGCAATTTGCAGTGGCACACACTTATGAATAATTATACAAAGATATCATGTTCTTATTCAGACCAGTTGTGGTTGTACATTTGAGGTTTTATGTTGCACTTCTATTTCAATCTATTAATTCCAGTTGCAAAAGTTGGCTGTTGACTATTGCACTGTTTTGATGCTGAAACAGGCAATCACTACAATGTAAGTGTTGTATTAAAGTTTTAGATAAAGAGTGCATTGAGAATAAAACTATACATCCAACTATATTTTGTAAAATTGTCACCTTGTTACTTGGCTATTATCTTTGTTGCTTCAACATTGTAGACTATTGCTTGTATACTACTCTTTTCTGTTATTCTTCATCAATCTTTTTACTGATGAATCTGTGTAAATATTTTAAATGATGTTTTCATTGTAAATGATTATAAAAATGGATTTTCTTCACATTATAGTTGTGTTCTGATTTTGATATGCAGATCTTCAAATATGATTTTTTTTCCAAAAATAAACCATGAGATATAACTAACTTGAGGATCACAGGGTCTGTTGTCAGGTCTTGGGGTAGGTATAATGCTTGGCAGTAGAGGGAACTTTATCCTGATCCAAATGAATTCTATGGTGGGTGCTTAATCTAAAATTGGGAAGTTCTAAATTTTTCTTAATTATAAAATCATAAAGCCAAGAAAACCAACAAGGAAAGGCTTGTAATTGTAGAGCTAACATTTAACTGAGATTCCAGCCAGAAACATCCCTTTCAGAACTTAATATATAAATATACACCTGGATCCAGATAACTTTTGACTGCTTGCCATTTACCGATTTGGAAACTTCTTTAAAGGCAGCTTCAGGCAATTGAAGTTCCTTTTGCTTAAAACAAAAAAAAACTTCATCTACAGAATATTTAATTACTACTAGGTCCCTTACAATGTTAAATTTCCACCATAAATTGACTGAGTTTGATTTGCATTTGTGGTACAGCACAAATGCAGGAATTTCTTGACACTCAGAGGTAATCGGTGAGCTCATTTCTTACACAACTTGTGGCTTATCGCTCATGGCTTATATTACAAGTTACAGAATTGTGTATATAGAGTGGCTGGCAAACCTTGTGGTCTCCAGATTTTTAGGAGCTGGATACACACCTGGAGATAGATATCTATATCCTGGATATGTTGATGTACAAATGTGTGGAAGTTGCCAGAGACGTTTAAACTTTCTAATGAACAGATTACTTTGTCCCTGGATCCTCCATGAATGTATCAAATTCAAAGTTAGACTCAAAAGACTTGAGAGAAATCCAAGATATACATCTACTGAAGATGGGCTGGATTAAAACCTCATCTAACATCTAGGTGACACCCAAGCTGCCTCAGCTACCACTCCCTGCCATCCAACAGAGCACTCACCCTGACTTCACGTCTCCACTCAACCACCCGGTACCCACCTAATGCTCTTCAACCTGTCCAGTTACCTACAATATTACTCTGCTCCATCTTTACCTGACCTATATGACTGTCATTTCCCCAATCTGACCACTATCAGTTCAATGGAGTTCAATGTAGCTTATGGAGTTCAATGTAGCTAAGTGTGAGGTGATTCACTTTGGTAAGAGTAATAAAAGATGGGGTACTGGGCTAACGGTCGGATACTTGGTAGTGTGGATGAGCAGAGGGATCTTGGTGTCCATGTACACAAATCTTTGAAAGTTGCCACCCAGGTAAATAGTGCGGTGAAGAAGGCATATGGCGTACTGGCTTTTATTGGTAGAGGAATTGAGTTCCGGAGTACGAGGTCATGTTGCAGTTGTATAAGACTCTGGTGCGGCCACATCTGGAGTATTGTGTGCAGTTTTGGTCGCCATACTATAGGAAGGATGTGGAGGCACTGGAACGGGTGCAGAGGAGGTTTACCAGGATGTTGCCTGGTATGGTAGAAAGATCGTATGAGGAAAGGCTGAGGCACTTGGGGTTGTTTTCATTGGAGAAAAGAAGGTTTAGGGGTGACTTGATTTGGGTGTATAAGATGATTAGGGGTTTAGATAGGGTCGACAGTGAGAATCTTTTTCCACGTATGGAGTCAGCTATTACAAGGGGGCATAGCTTTAAATTAAGGGGGGGTAGGTATAGGACAGATGTTAGGGGTAGGTTCTTTACTCAGCGAGTCGTGAGTTCGTGGAATGCCCTGCCAGTAGCAGTGGTGGACTCTCCCTCTTTATGGGCATTTAAGCGGGCATTGGATAGGCATATGGAGGATAGTGGGCTAGTGTAGGTTAGGTGGGCTTGGATCGGCGCAACATCGAGGGCCAAAGGTCCTGTACTGCGCTGTATTCTTCTATGTTCTATGACCTGTCTATGTCCTCTTTAAAATTTGCTCAGTGTCCCAGCATTCATCACACTCTGCATTAGTGTATTCCACAGATTCACATGACCCTTTGAGAGCAATACTTTCTCCCCATCTCTGTTTTAAATCTGCTATTCTTTATGTTAAAACATTGACTTCTTATTCAAGGTTTGCCCACAAGAGCAAATGTGTTCTGTATGTCTACTTTGTCATTTCCCTTTAGCATCTTATATCCCTCAATTAGTTCCACTCTCTGAGTGGAGTTTGCACGTTCTCCCCGTGTCTGCGTGGGTTTCCTCCGTGTGCTCCGGTTTCCTCCCACAATCCAAAAATGTGCAGGTTAGGTGAATTGGCCAAGTTAAATTGCCCGTAGTGTTAGGTGAAGGGGTAAATGTAGGGAAATGGGTCTGGGTGGGTTGTGCTTCGGCAGGTCGGTGTGGACTTGTTGGGCTGAAGGGCCTGTTTCCACACTGTAAGTAATCTAATCTAATCTATCTAACTTGACTTTAAATATGTTTGGTAAAATTACACTTACTCCCTCATAGCTCTAAATGCTTATGACTTGGAGATACCGGTGTTGAACTGGGGCGTACCGGTGTGGACTTGTTGGGCTGAAGGGCCTGTTTCCACACTGTAAGTAATCTAATCTTAAGTAATCTAATCTAATCTATCTAACTTGACTTTAAATATGTTTGGTAAAATTACACTTACTCCCTCATAGCTCTAAATGCTTATGACTTGGAGATACCGGTGTTGAAGTGGGGCGTACGAAGCTAAAAATCACACAACACCAGGTTATAGTCCAACAGGTTTATAATTGGAAGCACACTAGCTTTCGGAGCGCTGCTCCTTCATCAGATGACAACCATCTGATGAAGGAGCAGCGCTCCAAAAGTTAATGTGCCTTCCAATTAAACCTGTTGGACAATAACCTGGTGTTGTGATTTTTAACTAAATGCTTATGGGGGGGAGCACTGAAACTGAAAGGTAAATGCTTCCCTTGTTTCGTGGATTAGACTTCACTGAGCCAGTGAGCTGAAATGTATTCACCATTAGCTAGAATCACACCTGTATGTTGAGGTTTTATCAGTTTTTCTGAGTGGATATTTGTTGGAAGTTGCAGCGAAAGGACCCAGGCGCCTGGGGCCTGAATGCATATGGCAATAACTGTACACCTAAACAAACTAAACTAAAATAACTAAGACAAGGACTAAGAAATTGGAATTATGAATTGCATGCCAAATCGGGTATAGAAAGTATAAATGGAATTGAACTGTAAAAGCAAGAAAAGAAAATTAAAGTTTTACATTCTCCAAGTCTCCCAATAACAATTAATATCCAAAGGAATGAATCCCCACACATTAGTGGCAGAGCAATAATAAATATATCACATTATTAAATGGGTTATAACGGTAGATCAGCCCAAGCAACTTCTGGATATTCACTTTTAATTACAGGACTCACCTGCCACTTGCAAAAATAGGAGCATCATTAGCTCATTAATCTCATAAATCTAGCGTTTTATATTTTGAATATATGTTTTTTTTCTGTCACATCAACTTCTTCAACTGTTCTTTCAATGCATTTCAACATTAGGTAATTGGAAAAAAATGAAAAATTTCAAACTGATGTAGTTACTGCAGTAATTTTAAAAAAACTATTTAGAAATGTCTGATTGTGTATTGTAAAGACATAAATGTATGTTGGAAAGCCCAGGAAATTAGTGAGGTGTTTTGATAACGTGTTATGGAGCACGCAACATAATGCAGAATTTCCTTTCAGAACATTTAATAAAACTTGCCGAGACTTGATTCCAAAGAAAAGCCACACTCAAATGACATCTTTACCGAATTCTCAGTGTTCCAAAAATGATTAACCAATGAAGTACATCTGAGGTGTAGACACTGTTCTAAAGGAGGAACGAAGTAGCATACATGTCAGTACAGTTAGGCAGAGAACCGACCTCGCTTAAATTGACTAAGATAGCACATTGCAAAGATCATTGAGGGCTCTTTGTGGCACAGTAATAGTGTCCTTACTTCTGAGACAAGAATTCAAGCTTCCAATCTCACCTGCTCCAGAGGCGTGTAATAGCACCTTCAACAAGTTGATTAGTAAATATTCACGAAGGATCACAGCTGGAACTCTTCTTGGCTAAATTGCTGAGTATTGTGTTGTGAAGAGTTTACCTTAAATAAATACTGGCAAAGTGTAATATTAATATTTGAGTGATACCAAAGTCACTTATTTAGCAGGGTCAATGGGTGACTAACTAGAAGGCATTAATTTAATATAATTACTAATCTAATGAAACGCTTTCAGCACTGAAGTAGACTATTCAGTCCACTATGTTACAGCCTTGTTTCAAACATAGACAAAAGGGCTTAATTCCTAAGGTGAAAGTGACTGTGAGGCTGCATTTGAGTGAATGTGACATCAAGGAGACCTAGCAAAAAAGGAATCAAAGAGAGGGGATTGAAATCTCACCACAGGTGAAAATCATACCTGGCACTTAGGAAGAGGTTGAATAGTTGCAGGTTAGTCATCTCAGCTCCAGGGCATTTCTGCAGATATTCATCAGGGTAGCAACATAGGCCTAACCATCTTTAGCTGCTTTATCCCTTCATAAGGTCAGAAGTGGAGATGTTTGCTGATTAATGTGTGATGTTCTGTGCCATTAGTGACTCCTCAGATGCTAAAGCTCTGTGCTCAAATGTAATAAGATCTGAACAATAACCAGGCTTGGGCTGACTAGTGGCAATTAACATTCATACCACAGAAATGCCAGGCAATGACCATCTCCAGTGAGGGACATTCTAACCACAGTCCCTTGACATTCAAAGATGTTGCTCTCACTAAATTCCCCACTACAAACATCCTTGGAGTGATCATTAACAGAAACACAAGTTGACTTGCCCTAGAAACATAGAACAATACAGCACAGTACAGGCCTTTCAGCCCTTGATGTTGCGCCTACCTGTGAACCCAATGTGAAGCCCATCTAACTTACACTATTTGCATTTGGATGGGTATATGAATAGGAAGGGTTTGGAGGGATATGGACAGGGTGCTGGCAGGTGGGAGATTGGGTTGGGATATCTGGTCGGCATAGATGGGTTGGACTGAAGGGTCTGTTTCCATGCTGTATGTCTCTATGACTCTGTATATTTATCCAATAGCCATAAAAAAACTGCACACACACAACATGGGTGCTGGGGAAAATATAAGCACCACTGCAGTTAGGTAGTAGTGTGGGGGTAAAGAAATATTAAAAAAAAGAAAAAAGTATTAATGAGACATTTAGAATCTCCTAATTGAGGGGACTGACTCTGAGCTGGCTGGCCGCAGTACTATGCACAAGTAAATAAAGGGTGACTTGGTGACAGGATACCAGCCTCTGTGCAATTATTTCTGAGCTAATATTGTTTAAAGATACCATTTCACAAAAAAAATGCCATAGAAACACAGTGGCTACAAGAGCAGGACTACATGTTTAATGAGGAGAAAGGAGTAGCCATGGGCCCCAGCTATGCCTGCCTCTTCGTAGGATATGTGGAACAATCCATCTTCCGCAACTACACTGGCCCCACCCCCCACCTTTTACTCCGCTACATCGATGACTGTATTGGCGCCGCCTCGTGCTCCCACGAGGAGGTTGAACAGTTCATCCACTTCACCAACACCTTCCACCCCGACCTCAAATTCACCTGGACAGTCTCAGATTCCTCCCTCCCCTTCCTCGACCTTTCTATTTCTATCTCAGGCGACCGAATCAACACGGACATCTACTACAAACCAACCGACTCCCACAGCTACCTGGACTACACCTCCTCCCATCCTGCCCCCTGTAAAAACGCCATCCCATTCTCCCAATTCCCTCTACTCCGCCGCATCTGCTCCCAGGAGGACCAGTTCCAAAAACGCACAACCCAGATGGCCTCCTTCTTCAAGGACCGCAATTTCCCCCCCAACGTGGTCGACGATGCCCTCCACCGCATCTCTTCCACTTCCCGCTCCTCCGCTCTTGAGCCACGCTCCTCCAACCGCCACCAGGACAGAACCCCACTGGTCCTCACCTACCACCCCACCAATCTCCATGTTCAGCGCATCATCCACCGTCATTTCTGCCACCTCCAAACGGACCCCACCACCAAGGATATATTTCCCTCCCCTCCCCTATCAGCATTCCGTAAAGACCACTCCCTCCGTGACTCCCTCGTCAGGTCCACACCCCCCACCAACCCAACCTCCACTCCCGGCACCTTCCCCTGCAACCGCAGGAGGTGCAAGACTTGCGCCCACACCTCCCCCCTCACCTCCCTCCAAGGCCCCAAAGGAAACTTCCATATCCGCCACAGATTCACCTGCACCTCCACACACATCATCTATTGCATCCTCTGCACCCGATGTGGCCTCCTCTATATTGGGGAGACAGGCCGGCTACTTGCGGAGCGTTTCAGAGAACACCTCTGGGACACCCGGACCAACCAACCCAACCACCCTGTGGCTCAACATTTCAATTCCCCCTCCCACTCCACCAAGGATATGCAGGTCTTTGGACTCCTCCATCGTCAGACCACAACAAAACGACGGTTGGAGGAAGAGCGCCTCATCTTCCGCCTAGGAACCCTCCAACCACAAGGGATGAACTTGGATTTCACCAGTTTCCTCATTTCCCCTCCCCCCACCTTGTCTCAGTCTAATCCATCGAATTCAGCACCGCCTTCCTAACCTGCAATCTTCTTCCCGAACTCTCCGCCCCCACCCCAGTCTGACCTATCACCCTCACCTTGACCTCTTTCCACCTATCACATTTCCGACGCCCCTCCCCCAAGTCCCTCCGCCCTACCTTTTATCTTAGCCTGCTGGACAAACTTTCCTCATTCCTGAAGAAGGGCTTATGCCCGAAACGTCGATTCTCCTGTTCCCTGGATGCTGCCTGACCTGCTGCGCTTTTCCAGCAACACATTTTCAGCTACATGTTTAATGAGTCATCTGACTCCTCAAAGTCTGTCCATAATACGCAAGTCATGAGTGTGATGGAGTATTCCCCACTTGGCTGGATTGGTGTAGCGTCAACAACACTTAAGAAGCTTGACATCCAGGTTAGAACAGCCTTCTTAATTGGCACCACACCCACAAGCATCAACTCCCTCCACTAACGATACTCAGTCGCAGCAGTGTGCACGATCTGCAAGGTGCACTGCAGAAATTCACCAGACAAAACTTGTCATCTAGAATGACAAGGGCTGCTACATGGGAACACCATCACTGCCATGTCACTTACCATCCTAACTTGGAAAACTATTGCTATTCCTTCACGGCCACTGGGTCAAAATCCTGAAAATACCCCTCTAATGATATTGTGAGTTCTTCGAAAGCACATTGACTGTAGTGGTTCAAGAAAGCAACTGTAGGGACGGGCAATAAATGCTGTCCAGCCAGCAATGCCCACCTCCTATGAGAGAATGAGAAAAAGAATTTTATAAATCTGAAAAAGCAATTAACCTACTCCCACTTCTCTGCTTTTACCCCATTGCCCTGCACTTTTTACTCCAAGTAATTACCAGTTTGGGAGAGAGTTCCATGTTTCTATGTAACAGGTTGTTAAGAATAATGCAATACTTTGTTAGAAGCTATTTTGATTAAAACTTTTAAATAAGAAAAGACTGAGGTAGTGAGCATGGAACCATAATTGATTGTCACTAAGAACTGATCTGATGATCTTTGGGAAAGGAAATCTGCCATCCTTACCTGGTCTGACCTATATGTGACTCTAAACCACAGCAATCTGAGTGACTTAATTGCTCTCTGGAATGGCCAGGAAGCCACTTGTTCAAGGGCTATTAGGATGGGCAACAAGTACTGGCCTTGCCAGCGATATTGACATAGTATATGAAAGTATATAAAAAGACAATGTGGCCAGGTATCCAAGAGCAGAATGGTGGGGCTTATGATGATGCTAATTGACTGAATGTCTTTCTTGATACACCAGGCATTTTCTAATTATCCCTTCTGAGTGTGGAATCTTGCTGGAAGAAAGGATGACAGCAGTCATAATGTTACGAAGATGATGGTCTCAGTTTTCTGATGTACATTGGTTCTAAGTTAAGCATGCACTCTGGGAATGAAATCATCAAAAATTACCCTATTGGTCAATTTTATTGATACACATTTATTCCTGGTGCTAATGAAAATAAAACCAAAGACAGCCTAAGTTTTGTTTCTTTCCATGACACATCTTTATTTGAATGAAACATCTAACACCATAGCTACCTTAAAAACAGCAAAGCAGGATATTACACAGTAAATTATTAAATGCAAAGTAACTCAATATATTACAATTGATTATAGCATTTATACCTTCTCAAACATAAATAAAGCCAAAATATAATTCTCTATTCAAAAGCAAATCTCCACTAGTTATACCTTTGAGTTTTCATGTCAAACCTATTAGGCAAGTACTGAATATTATTGAAATAGGAATCCATCTGTCCCCAACCCATCAGACTGTTTCTGCTGTTAATGAAAATCTGTTTGTAAGGACTGAAGATGAAGTTCAATCAGACTAACCCACATACCTAAACAACCTCGAGGGTAGCAACGAGATAAGATGTGATTTCATGAGACTGGTTGGGTGGGTCCACCTGTAATTGAACAATAGAATTGATAAAGATGACTGTAATGATTGTAACGAGGTCAGCCAGGTGAATCTCACAGAGTACGAGTTACCTGACGGGTCCAATCAGGAAACCCTGGCTGACATATAAACAGAAGTGCCCACCGCAGGGAGTGGAGTGTTTTATTTCCCCCTCTAACTTTATATTGATCTATTCCCTGCCCTCTCCTTCAGTATTTCAATCATACAGCATTGAGCTTTATCAAGAAGGGCACTGCTTGTCACTGGCCACTCTGGTGTTTCCTTTCTTCCTGGTGGTGGAATATAAATAAAGATTTACATATCGTTATTTTTCACTGTGTCCGACACCTGCACACATACAGCATGGGTGCTGGGGAAAAATAAGCACTACTCCTGTTAGGCGGGAGTGTGGGGGAACAAAGAAAAAAAAATTGAAAATAAACACAAGTGCCTGTGGTTGTGTTCATGCCAGGATGTCATTGGAGGGGGAGCATGTGGTGTCTTCCAAGGCTGTTGATGCAACATGGATGGCAACATGGGGAATGGAGTATTTTATTTCCTCCAACACTACTTTGATGTAGTCTTTACCCTTCCATTCACTTTTTTTCACGTAGGCATTGCCCTTATTGAGCTTTGCTTGTTAATGGTTCATTGGCCACATCAGTATTTTATATTTCCACCACCAGGAAAAACAAAATTCTTGTGCAATGGTGTCTTTTACTGAGCATGTACACACATAGAACCACAGATGATGGGAAAATATAAGCACTACTGCTCTGCAGTGGTAGTGCGGGGGATTTAAAAGCATACATAGGTGGTGTCAGAGGTTCTGTCTACTTACAGCTGGCTCTGAGGAAGCTGGAACAGTGTTAAACACTGTGAACGTGTGAATAAGGGTATCTAGATGACAGGACAGTGGCCTCTGTGGAGTTATATCAGTGGCGATGGAAAAAAAAGTATGCTCCTGAAATAAATACTCTCTCAGCCCCCCCCCCCCCCCCCCCCCTGCCGGACAATCCAGGTACAAGATATAACCATTACGTGTGTAAATTTATAATAGTAACAGATCATAAACCCCTGCTAGGGCTACTTAAAAAGAACAAGGCCATGCTGCCCTCAGCTTCAGGTCAAACTCAGCAGTGGGCTCTCATTCTAGGTGCATACAATTACAAGTTGGAACACCATCCAGGGGGCTAAGTAGCAAATATGATGCCTTGAACCACCTCCCACTGGCACACACACATTGGTGGTGCCAGCACTGGAAGAGTCTGTTCTGGTTTTAAATTTTCTGGACACCTTTCTAGTCATCTCTGATAACATCAGACTATGGATGCAAAAAGATCCAGTCCTGGCAAAAACTAAAACAGCTGGTGGTGATGTGGGAAACAAAAAGTTTAAGAACCAGAATTGAGACTTTTCTGGACTTGGTGAGACCAGTTCGCTGTCGAGGACGGCATTTTTTTATGGGGAGCAAGAGTGAATGTTCCGTCCAAAGGTCACCTCCAGATAATGGCTGAACACCACCAGGGTCATCCAGGGGTGTCCAAAATAAATATGTTGGTAAGACATTATGTCTGGTACCAAGGAGTGGGTGTACACATAGATGTGTTGGTGGGGCAGGTGCCTAGAGTGTCAACATGGACAAAAGTTACTGCTACCAGCTTTCCCACATTCATAGGAATGGCCGGGTAAACCCTGGACTCAATTACATGTCGACTTATGGGCTCAACGTTCTTAGGCATTGCAGACACCTGCTCAAAGTGTTTGGACATGCATAGAATTCATTTGTCAAACATTGAGATGACAATAGGAAAAAGTGAGGACTGCAGATGCTGGAGACCAGAGTTGAAAAATGTGGTGCTAGAAAAACACAGCAGGCCAGGCAGCATCCGAGGAGCAGCAGAATCGATGTTTCGGCATAAGCCCTTATCATTCCTGAAGAAGGGCTTATGCCCGAAACATCGATTCTCCTGCTCCTCGGATGCTGCCTGGCCTGCTTTGTTTTTCTAGCACTACATTTTTCAACAATAGAGATGACAATAGAAAAGTTGTGAGCATCTTTTACAATACATGGGCTCCTGGAGGCACTGACCAATGACCACGAGCCACCATTTATCAGCAGGAAATTTGAATATTTCATAAAGTCAAATGGCTTTCGTCATGTAAAGGCATCCACCATCCAATGATCTGGTGGAAAGAGCAGTTCAAACTTTGAAGATTGGCTTAAAGAAACAGTCTAAAGCTTCACTTGATACCAAACTGCTAAACAAGGGAGGAAAAATATTGAAAACAATCAATGCTGCAGGTCAGAGCAGGTCAGTCTCTGTGCAAGCATGACCATGTCGGGTCATGGTCCAGAGAGCGGTGGAAAGAAGTGAGAGCTGGTGTTGAGTCAGTGTGCCAGACTACAACAGCGTCACTTTTGTTGGCTGGTTTCATAAAGAAAGTTAGGGTTGGATCTAAGAGAGTGAAGTGCTGCAATTTCAGAAGGGAACAGGTTTGAGTGGTTAAAAGGGGGAGAGAAATTGAGACGGCCGATGCCATGTTGGCAGTTTTCAAGGAAGAGATCGAGGGCAGATTAGAGGTGCAGCAAATACAGTAGACAAGATTAGAGGAAGTCCAGGAGAAATGCTGCTTCTCCTGGAAAGACTGTTTAAGCCCTTGGATGGTAAGCAGGGAGGAGGTGAGGAGGCAGGTGTTGCACTTTCTGCAGTTACATGGGAAAGTATCATGGGGAAAGGAGTTGCTGTTGGTGGTTGTGAAATGGACCAGGGTCTCCTGGAGGGAATGATCCCTGCAAAATATAGACATGGCTGTGAGGGGATTTTGTGTTTGGTGAAGGTGTTCTGCTAGAGTTATCTGAAATGGCTGAGAATTATCCTTTGAATGAGAAGGCCGGTGGGATAAAAAGTGAGGACAGGGAAACTTGATCACACTGTTATGAGTGTTGGGAGGGGGCAAGGGCCGAAGCACGGGAGATAGGTCGGAAGAGGTTGAAGGCTCTGTCAACCACAGTGGGCAGGGAACTACAGTTATGGAAGAAGCAAGCCACGTCAACAGCGCTGTTTCAGAAGGTGGCATCATCTGAACAGATATGACATAGGTGAAGGAACTGGGAGAATGGGATGGAGTCCTTGCAGGATGTGGGGTGTGACAAGCTGTAGTGAAGGTAACTATGGGAGTCAGTGGACAATTTATTCCCCAAAATGGAGACAGAGAGGTCAAGGGAATAAAGTGTCAGAAATGAATGATGTGGAAACTATAGAGGAATGGAAATTGGAGGCAAAATGAACAAAGCTTTCATGGTTCTGGCCAAAGTGGTGTATCAAGAAAAGAGTTGTGGGAGGGGGCCAGTGGAAGACTTGAACAAGGATTATTCCACATGTCCCATAAAAAGGCAGTCATAGCTGGGATCCAGACAGGTGCTCATAGACACTCCATTGACTTAGCAGAAGTGAGATGAAATAAAGGAGAAATTGTTAAGTGACAGAACAAGTTCAGCCAGGAAGTGTTAGTGCATGGGGTATGTTCAGGCCTCTAATCAAGAAAGAAGCCAAGCGCTCTCAGACCATCCTGATGGGGAATGGAGATATAGAGAGATTGGACATCCATGGTGAACAGGAGGCAGTTAGGACCAGGGAACTGGAAATTGTTAATATGGGGGAGGGCATCAGAGAAATTGAGGATGTGTGTGGGTGTGGTCTGGACAAGTGGAGAGAGGATGGAATCAAGGTAGAAGGAAATTAGATCAATGGGGCAGGAACGGGCTGATACGATGGGCCTACTAGGGCAACCTGTTTTGTGGATTTTGGGAAGGAAGTAGAAGCCGATTGTCCAGGGTGGGAGACTACTAGATTGAAGGCAGTGGGGGGAGGTAATGACATTAGTGATAGTCCTGGCAATAATGGCTCAATGATCAGATGTCGGGTCATGGTCCAGAGAGCGGTGGAAAGAAGTGAGAGCTGGTGTTGAGTCAGTGTGCCAGACTACAACAGCGTCACTTTTGTTGGCTGGTTTCATAAAGAAAGTTAGGGTTGGATCTAAGAGAGTGAAGTGCTGCAATTTCAGAAGGGAACAGGTTAGAGTGGTTAAAAGGGGGAGAGAAATTGAGACGGCCGATGCCATGTTGGCAGTTTTCAAGGAAGAGATCGAGGGCAGATTAGAGGCTGGGGAAGGGGTCCAAGTGCAGGAGAATCCTGGAGGCAGGTGAAGGGATCAGTGGAACAAGGGGCGTGGGGATGTCCGGCCTGAAGAAGATGGCGGGGTGGGGAGGGGGGGGGGGGGGCACCTTCCCTTGGCCTCTCAGCTGTTCATAAAAACTACTGACATGACATTGACCATCTTAATTTCTCTGCTCCTCTTATGCATGCTAACCTGTCCCCTTCTGAAATTGCAAAACTTCGCTGTCTTAGGTCCAACCCTAGCTTTGTTATCAAACTGGCTGACAAAAGTGCTTTGGGCACACCACTTGAGCCTTTACCTTGTGGAGGCTCAATGCCAGCTCTCAGACACTTCTTCCTACTCCCCATGGACCATGACCCACATCCAAAAATCAAGCCATTGTGGCCAGGGCCATCTCTGACCTCATTACCTCTGGAGATCTTCCCCTCACTGCCTCCAATCTAGTAGTCTCCCAAACTTTGAAAGGCCATTTCTATCACCTTCTCAAAATCCACAAACCAGACTGCCCCATAGGCTCATCGTACCAGCCTGTTCCTGGCCCATTTTACATCATTTCCTTCTACCTTGACTCCATCCTCTCTCCACTTGTCCAGATCCTGCCCACCCACATTCACGATTCCTCTGATGCCTTCCAATATATTGATAATTTTCAATTCCCCGGCCATAACTGCCTCCTGTTCACCATGGATGTTCAATTCCTGTATGCCTCCATTCCCCATCAGGATAGTCTGACAGCTCTCGGCTTTTCCCTCAAACAGAGGCCTGAACAATCCCCACCCACCATTCTCCTCCGCTTGGCTGAACTTGTTCTCTCACTGAACAATTTCTCCTCTAATCCATCTCACTTCTGCCAAGTCCAAGGAGTGGCTATGGGTACCCGCCTGGCTCCCAGTCATGGCTGCCTCTTTATGGGTATGTGGAATGATCCTTGTTACAGTCTCACACTGGCCCCCTACCACAACTCTTTAGACAGTACATTGACAACTGCTTTGGTACTGCTTCATGCTCCTGCCAGGACTTTGAAATCTTTGTTCATTTTGCCTCCAAATTCCACTCTTCTATAACTTCCACATTGTCCATTTCTGACACTTCCTTTCCGTCTCCATTTCAGGGAATAAACTGGCCACTGCCGTCCACTACAAAACCACTGACTCCCATTGGTATCTTCAATACAGCTCGTCGCATCCCACATTCTGCAAGGACTCCATCCCATTTCCTTTGCCTATGTTGTATCTGTTCTAATGATGACACCTTCCGAAATAACATTGCTGACATGGCTTGCTTCTTCCATAACCATAGTATACCGCCCACTGTGGTTGACACGGCCTTCAACCTCTTCTGACCTATCACCCTTCCTCCTGCCCTTGCCCCTTCCTATCATTTACAATTGTGAGATCTAGTTCCCCTTATCATCACTTTCATTCCACCAGCCTTCACATTCAAATGATTATTCTCT
Source organism: Chiloscyllium plagiosum (assembly GCF_037043375.1). Classification (NCBI taxonomy): domain Eukaryota; kingdom Metazoa; phylum Chordata; class Chondrichthyes; order Orectolobiformes; family Hemiscylliidae; genus Chiloscyllium; species Chiloscyllium plagiosum. The sequence goes on from NW_028270141.1 coordinate 49,756,903, forward strand.
GCCATTTCAGACACCTCCAGCAGGGATTGTTCCCTCTGGGACACCTTAGTCCCTTCAACAACCACCAACACCATCCCCAACTCCCCATCACACCTTCCCATGAAACCACAGAAGGTGCAACACCTGCCCCCTCCCCTCCTCCCTGCTCACCTTTCAAGACCTGAAACAATCTTTCCAGGTGAAGCAGCATTTCACCTGTACCTCCTCCAATCTTGTGTATTGTATTTGCTGCACCCAATGTGGCCTACTCTACACTGAAAAAACCAAATGTAGACTGTGTGACTGCTTTGTGGAACACCTCTGTTCTGCATGCAAGCATGACCCCAAATTTCCTGTAGCCGATCATTAACACAGCATCCTGTTTGCATGCCTACATGGCAGTCCTTGGCACGCTGCAGTGTTCCAGTGAATCACAGCGCAAACTGGAAGAACAGATTCAGACTAGGCACTTTACAGCCTTCTGAACTTGTGGTCAACATCTTCAAATTGTGAACCATTTCTTTCCTTTCTTTAGCTTGTTACATTTTGTTGTCAGGTCCTCTCCCCTCCTGCTATCCCAGTGGGACTGTGTGTCCTCTCAAGTCTGGCAGGAAACATAGAACATAGAACAATACAGCGCAGACCAGGCCCTTCGGCCCTTGATGTTGTGCTGACCTGTGAACTATTCTCAGCTCGTCCCCCTACAATATCCCAAAATCATCCATGTGCTTATCTGAGGATTGTTTAAATCTTCCTAATCTAGCTGAGTTGACTACCTTAGCAGGTAGGGCATTCCCTGCCCTTACCACTTTCTGCGTAAAGAACTTGCCTCTGATATCTGTCTTAAATCTATCACCCCTCAATTTGTAGTTATGCCCTCTTGTACAGGCTGACGTCAACATTCTAGGAAAAAGTCTTTTTCTGTCTACCTATCTAATCCCCTGATCATCTTGTATGTCTCTATTAAATCCCCCCTTAGCCTTCTTTCCAATGAGAATAGACCCAAGTCTCTCAGCCTTTCCTCATACGACCTTCCCTCCAGACCAGGCAACATCCTGGTAAATCTCCTCTGCACCTTTTCCAATGCTTCCACAACCTTTCTGTAATGGGGCGACCAGAACTGTACACAATATTTCAAGTGTGGCTGCACCCGCATTTTGTATAGTTGCAGCATGATATTGTGGTTCTGGAACTCAATCTCCCTACCAATGAAACCTAACACACCATATGCCTTCTTAACAGCACTATCCACCTGGGTGGCAACCTTCAGGGATGGATACACATGGACTCCAAGATCCTTCTGCACATCCACACTACCAAGAATCTTTCCATTGACCAAGTACTCTGCCATCCTGTTATTCTTCCCAAAGTGCATCACATCACATTTAGCTGCATTGAACTCCATTTGCCACCCCTCAGTCCAATTCTGCAGTTTATCCAAGTCCCTCTGCAACCTGTAACATTCTTTCAAACTGTCCACTACTCCACCGATTTTAGTGTCGTCTGCAAATTTACTAATCCATCCACCTCTGCCTTTGTCTAAGTAATTTATAAAAATGGCAAACAGCAGTGATCCCAAAACAGATCCTTGTGGCACACCACTAGTTACTGGACTCCAGACTGAATATTTTCCATCAACCACCACTCGCTGCCTTCTTTCAGAAAGCCAGTTTCTAATCCAAACTGCTAAATCACCCTCAATCCCTTGCCTCTGCATTTTCTCCCCAGCCTGCCATGTGGAACCTTATCAAAGGCTTTACTGAAGTCCATGTATACCACGTCAACTGCCCTACCCTCATCTACATGCTTGGTCACCTTCTCAAAAAACTCAATGGGGTTTGTGAGACACGACCTGCCCTTGACAAAACCATGTTCACTATCTGAAATCAAATTGTTGCTTGCTAGATGATTATAAATCTTATCTCTCATAATCCTTTCCAAAACCTTTCCTACAACAGAAGTAAGGCTCACTGGTCTATAATTACTGGGTCATATTCTGCTGCCCTTCTTGAACAAGGGGACAACATTTGCAATCCTCCAGTCCTTTGGTACAAACCTGTAGATAATGATGACTCAAATATCAAAGCCAAAGGCTCGGCTATCTCCTCCCTAGCTTCCCAAAGAATCCTTGGATAAATCCCATCAGTCCAGGGGACTTGTCTACTTTCACTCCTTCTAGAATTGATAACACCTATGCGTAACTAACCTCGATCCTTTCTAGTCTAATATCTCGTACCTCATTCTTCTCCTCTACAATATTCTCCTTTTCCTGAGTGAAAACCGATGAGAAATGTTCATTTAGCACCTTTCCGATCTCCACAGGTTCCACACTCAACTTCCCACTTCTGTCTTTGACTGACCCTATTCCTACCCTAATCATCCTTTTATTCCTCACATACCTATAGAAAGCTTTAGGGTTCTCCTTTATTCTATTTGCTAAAGACTGCTTGTGTCCTCTCTTTGCTCTTCTTAAGTCTCTCTTTAAATCCTTCCTAGCTGATCTGTAACTCTCCATCGCCTCGTCTGTACCATCTTGCCTCATCAACACATAAGCCTCCTTCTTCGTCTTAACAAGAGATGTAATTTCTGTAGTAAACCAGATCCAGTGTGGCTTCCCCTCTTGTCGGCCCTTCGACATACTATGTCAGGAAACCGTCCTGTACACATTGGACAAAAACTGATCCATCTGACATACTGGAGCTATGACATTTCCAATTAATGTTGGGGAAGTTAAAGTCCCCCATAATGACCACCCTGTTCTTTTCACTCCTACTCTGAATAATGTTGCTAATCCTCTCTTCCACCTCCCTGGAACTCTGCGGGGGCTAAGATGTGTGACCTCTCCTCTCCTGTTTCTAACCTCAGCCCACACTACCTCAGTAGACGAGTCCTCATCAAACGTTCTCTCAGCCACCGTTATGCTATCTTCGACTAACAAGGCCATGTTTTCCCTCTTTTACCGCCTTGCCTGTTTTTAATGAAAGATCTAAACCCTGGAACCTGCAATATCCATTCCTCACCCTGCTCGTTATTGCTTTGCCATTCTCACGGTTCCGATCACTTAATCTGAACTACCAAAATATTTTCTCTACCAGCACCTCACACCCACACCTTGCACCCCCTTAAACAATAGTACAAGTGCTGCACCCTCCACATTTCACCAGCTCCGGTGAAGAATCAGATCTTTGGACTCCTCCGTCGCCAGACCACAACAACACGACGGTTGGAGGAAGAGCGCCTCATCTTCCGCCTAGGAACCCTCCAACCACAAGGGATGAACTCGGATTTCACCAGTTTCCTCATTTCCCCTCCCCCCACCTTGTCCTAGTCAAATCCATCGAATTCAGCACCGCCTTCCTAACCTGCAATCTTCTTCCTGACCTCTCCGCCCCCACCGCACTCTGACCTATCACCCTCACCTAGACCTCTTTCCACCTATCACATTTCCGACGCCCCTCCCCCAAGTCCTCCTCCCTACCTTTTATCTTAGCCTGCTGGACAAACTTTCCTCATTCCTGAAGAAGGGCTTATGCCCGAAACGTCGATTCTCCTGTTCCCTGGATGCTGCCTGACCTGCTGCGCTTTTCCAGCAACACATTTTCAGCTCTGATCTCCAGCATCTGCAGACCTCACTTTCTCCTCAAACATTTCAACCTACTGCGAATCCTCTTACAAGGATGCCTTCCTTGAAGAAGCTCTCTTCCTCCCTCTACAAAGATTTCAGTGAGTTCCTCTCTCACTGCACCCTCCAGGTCATCTCCTCTGCCCAGAAGCTCTTCAGTCGCATTCTCAAACAGACTCGCTACCACAGCCATATCTCCTTCCTCAGCACCTGCCTAGGGAACCGACTTATCCCGCACAGACTCCGGACTACGTTCCGACCAACAAAACTTGGACCCAACCAGGACAACCAGTACCTACAACAAATCCGAAGCCTCCAGCAACAGACCTCCCTCCGGATCCTCCGCTCCACGCTTGCAGCCATGCGCCGCTACCTACATTCCCTGCAACTCGACCTACCCCAGCTCAGGACAACACTCTCACAGACCTGCAAAGGACCTCTAATGTTCTTCATCCACAGAAGGATCCATAAACTAAACAAACAGTTCTTCCTAGCCATATCGGAAATTAAAGACAGTAAGTACCAAAAACCTTCATGTACTTACCCCCACACTCCGGATTCCTCAACTGTTCCAGAATCTTCCATCGGCCTCCGAAATCAGTCTGGCACCATTACACACGCGGCCGCTACATCGCCCGGGGCAATAGCTGCCGCCGCCGATGACGTCACTTCCGCCCCCACCGACCTCGCGACCTCCGCGATCGCCACCCAGACAACCGCCTCCACGATCGCCATGAAGACAATCGCCGACAGATTCGCGACCTCCGCGGCTATGGGGAATAACTCTGTGGTCGCCGCAGCCACTTCCGCCCCCAGTGACGTTACTAACCTACACGCCCACAACGCCGCATGTGTCTCCGCCCCCACGCCGATCTCCACGCCTAACCCCGCCCCACAGCCGAGTTCCGTCACCACGCCTAACCCCGCCCCTTCGCCGATCTCCGACTGCATGCCTAACCCCGCCTCCACGCCTATATCCGTCACCACGTCTAACCCCGCCCCTTCGCCGATCGCCACCACCACGCCCAACCCCGCCCCCACGCCGATCTCCGTCCCCGCCCCCAGGCCTAACCCCGCCCCCACACCCAGCTCCAGCCCCACACCGGGTCCTAGCTCCCAGCCCTGCCGAGTTTTCACCATCCCTCCAGACCTACCCCTCTCTGAGGATGAAAGATCAGTCCTCAGCAGAGGCCTCACCGTCATTCCCCTACACTCTCGGATTAATGAGTTCAACACACGGCGTGACATCGAACAATTCTTCCGCCGCCTTCACCTCCGTGCCTACTTCTTTAACCAAGACTCTCGCCCACCCTCTGACGATCCCTTCTCACACCTCCAACACACCCCATCCACCTGGACACCCCGTGCTGGCGTCCTACCTGCCCTCGACCTCTTCATAGCCAACTGCCGCCGCGATATTAACCGCCACCTGAACTCCCCCACCCCTCTCACCCACTCCAACCTCTCACCCTCGGAACGCGCAGCCCTCCACTCCCTCCATTGCAAACCCAACCTCACTATCAAGCCAGCAGACAAGGGAGGCGCGGTAGTAGTTTGGCGCACCGAACTCTACACCGCTGAGGCCAAACGCCAGCTCGCAGATACCTCCTCCTACTGCCCCCTTGACCATGACCCCACCCCCCACCACCAAACCATCATCTCCCAGACCATCCATAACCTCATCACCTCGGGGGATCTCCCATCCACCGCCTCCAACCTCATAGTCCCACAACCCCGCACTGCCCGCTTCTACCTCCTGCCCAAAATCCCCAAACCTGATTGCCCCGGCCGACCCATTGTCTCCGCCTGCTCCTGCCCCACCGAACTCATCTCCGCATACCTTGACACCGTCCTGTCCCCCTTAGTCCAAGAACTCCCCACCTACGTTCGGGACACCACCCATGCCCTCCACCTGCTCCATGATTTTCGCTTCCCCGGTCCCCAACGCCTTATTTTCACCATGGACATCCAGTCCCTGTACACCTCCATCCCCCACCACGAAGGACTCAAAGCCTTCCGCTTCTTCCTTTCCCGCCGTACCAACCAGTGCCCTTCCACTGACACCCTCCTTCGACTGATTGAACTGGTCCTCACCCTGAACAACTTCTCTTTCCAATCCTCCCACTTCCTCCAAACAAAAGGAGTAGCCATGGGCACCCGCATGGGCCCCAGCTATGCCTGCCTCTTCGTAGGATATGTGGAACAATCCATCTTCCGCAACTACACTGGCCCCACCCCCACCTTTTCCTCCGCTACATCGATGACTGTATCGGCGCCGCCTCGTGCTCCCACGAGGAGGTGGAACAGTTCATCCACTTCACCAACACCTTCCACCCCGACCTCAAATTCACCTGGACAGTCTCAGATTCCTCCCACCCCTTCCTCGACCTTTCTATTTCTAACTCAGGCGACCGAATCAACACGGACATCTACTACAAACCGATCGACTCCCACAGCTACCTGGACTACACCTCCTCCCACCCTGCCCCCTGTAAAAACGCCATCCCATTCTCCCAATTCCTTCTACTCCGCTGCATCTGCTCCCAGGAGGACCAGTTCCAAAAATGTACAACCCAGATGGCCTCCTTCTTCAAGGACCGCAATTTCCCCCCCAACGTGGTCGACAATGCCCTCCACCACATCTCTTCCACTTCCCGCTCCTCCGCCCTTGAGCCCCGCCCCTCCAACCGCCACCTGGACAGAACCCCATTTGTCCTCACCTACCAGCCCACCAATCTCCATGTACAGCGCATCATCCGCTGTCATTTCCGCCACCTCAAAACGGACCCCACCACCAAGGATATATTTCCCTCCCCTCCCCTATCAGCATTCAGTAAAGACCACTCCCTCTGTGACTCCCTCGACAGATCCACACCCCCCACCAACCCAACCTCCACTCCCGGCACCTTCCCCTGCAACCGCAGGAGGTGCAAGACTTGCGCCCACACCTCCCCCCTCACCTCCCTCCAAGGCCCCAAAGGAAACTTCCATATCCGCCACAGATTCACCTGCACCTCCACACACATCATCTATTGCATCCTCTGCACCCGATGTGGCCTCCTCTATATTGGGGAGACAGGCCGGCTACTTGCGGAGCGTTTCAGAGAACACCTCTGGGACACCCGGACCAACCAACCCAACCATCCTGTGGCTCAACACTTCAACTCCCCCTCCCACTCCACCAAGGATATGCAGGTCTTTGGACTCCTCCATCGCCAGACCACAACAACACGACGGTTGGAGGAAGAGCGCCTCATCTTCCATCTAGGAACCCTCCAACCACAAGGGATGAACTCGGATTTCACCAGTTTCCTCATTTCCCCTCCCCCCACCTTGTCTCAGTCAAATCCATCGAATTCAGCACCGCCTTCCTAACCTGCAATCTTCTTCCTGACCTCTCCGCCCCCACCCCAGTCTGACCTATCACCCTCACGTTGACCTCTTTCCACCTATCACATTTCCGACGCCCCTCCCCCAAGTCCCTCCTCCCTACCTTTTATCTTAGCCTGCTGGACACACTTTCCTCATTCCTGAAGAAGGGCTTATGCCCGAAACGTCGATTTTCCTGTTCCCTGGATGCTGCCTGACCTGCTGCGCTTTTCCAGCAACACATTTTCAGCTCTGGTGAAGAATCATCTGGACTCAAAACATTAGCTTGCTCTCTATGAATGCTATCTCAGATTACTCAGTGTGGAAACAGGCCCTTCGGCCCAACAAGTCCACACCGACCCACCTAAGCGCAACCCTCCCAGACCCATTCCCCTACACCTAACACTACGGGCAATTTAGCATGGCCAATTCACCTAACGTGCACATTTTTGGACTGTGGGAGGAAACCAGAGTACCCAGAGGAAACCCACGGAGACACGGGGAAAATGTGCAAACTCCACACAGTCAGTTGCTTGAGGCGGGAATTGAACTTGGGTCTCTGGCGCTGTGAGGCAGCAGTGCTAACCACTGTGCCACCCTGCTGTGATCTCCAGCATTGATTATTTTCAGTGCAGATTCCAGCCCCTGTAGTAATTTTCCCCTACAAGGCAAGAAAGGATGCTCCTGAGAGCTTTTGAGATCAATCTACTTGGAATCATCTGTGTTTGATATGATCTGAAACTGGTAAACCATTCTCATTTATTCCCATCATATATCTAGTTATTCTGATGGTGTATTATATTTGAGCTAAACTGCAGCTTCTCAATAAGCTGATCTTCACTCCGAGACTCTTTTGGATATTTTTTCTTCAATTTGAAACACTTTCTTCAAATGTGGAGGGTACGGAGATAATTACACATTGATGTTCCTCACTACAAGAACGGGAAACTTTCAAACTACTGTATTCACTCCCCTCTCTTCTGGCTCCATTTCAAGCAATATGTCTAGTCAATCAGCTAATAAAATCTACACATAACTGAACAATATTTCAGGTGTAGCTAATGACTAAAGAAGTCCAACTAAAGCTACAATCCTTAGTAATTTGAAACACATTAGTTAGTAACTGTCTTCTAATGATTATTAAACTAATAATTAATCCTAAAAATACATATTATGATTTTGGCCTAGAATATTCCCCTATCCAACTCACATCTCTCTTACACTTTGATCTAAGTCTTGCATCATTTTGAATTTAGATTGCAAATAATTTAAGTGAGCACAGACTTTGAGTTTGTAGTAGATTCCTTTGAAGATTCAGCCAACATTCAACATATGTTAAAAAGGAGAATTTAAATAGGGTTGTGGCTGAGGTTCAATATGAAAAATCAGCTTTTGGACATTTGACTAATTAACCTGCAGACTTAGTAACTCTGCCTGATCCATAGAAAATGGTTTATTCTCTAATATATTTTATCCAATTGAAATACTAATTTTTGCCATCCCATCTCTCTTTCTCTGTCTCTCAGCAGAAAAGAAAGCATCCAGGCAAATAAAATTCTGGTTTAGCATCTGATAGTGAGTCAATTACCTCCTAAATTGAACAACCTCTCATCAATCCTTGTGAAATTGAAATATGTCATTCACAATTATGCAATATCAGTGATAAGATTGGGACACCAGATGCAATATAATTTACCTGTGCCGGCTTGTTCAGTTCAGAGCTCTTCCACTTATAGGTCAGTAAGTTATGACTTCAAGCCCAAAATTAAATAATGGTCAAGTTCACAATTTTAATTTTCATTCTTAGTTGACTGAAAGTTGGACGAATCAAAGTATGCTGTTTGGATTTCAAGTGTGTAGTATTTCATTATTGGTATGAAGAATGAGGAGTAACAAAATAAAATAAAGGGCAGCATTCTAAAGTGAGTGCAGGCTCAGAGGAATCTCAGAATATATATAATTGCATACTATTGAAGGTAGCAAGGTGGATTCAGAAAGAAGATAAAGCATACAGTTTTACTCTACTTATTGAAGAGTAGAGTTCAAATGAAAGGAAATCAGGGCTCAGTAGTTAGTTGGGGGACCCAGGTTTGTTTCCAGCCTTGGGTGACTGTCTGTGTGGAGTTTGAATCTTCTCCCCAGGGGTCTTTTATGTGGATTTCCATTGGTGCTCTGGTTTCCTCCCAAAGATGTATCAGTTAGGTTAATTGAGTATGTTAAATTGCCTTCATAATGTCAGGGTTATGCAGGCTAAATGGATTAACAATAGGAAATGCAGGGGGTGGGGGTACTGGGTCTGAATGGAACGGCTCTTTGGTGGGTCAGTACAGACTTGATATGCTTAATGGTCTCTTTCCACACTGCAGAGATTGTATGATTCTAGTTATGCTAAATCTGGAATAAACATTGATTTAACCTCAGTTCAGCACTGTATTCAAATCTGAGCAGCTCACTTTAGGAAGGATGTGAAAGGTATAGAAAAGACTCACGAGAATGATGCCTAGGTTAGGAGACGTCAGTTGCATAGATAAATTGGAGAAGCTGGGGCTGTCTCCCCGTGAGAAGATGAGAAAGAGATTTGATACAGGTTCAAACTCATGGGTGATTCTGGACAGTAGAGATAGGGAGAAATGGTTCTCATTGATAGAAGGAGTTTACGATGATTGGCAAAAGTAATAGCAACATGAGGAAACATTTCTTTATACAGTGAGTTAGAGTCTGGAATGCATTGGAAGCAGGTTCAGTTGAGATTAGGGCCATCAATTGGGAATTGGATTTGAGAAGAAGTTTGCAGAGTTTATGAGGAAAAGGCAGGAGAGTGGGGCCAGCATAATGCAACTGTGAGAGGGTGCTTGGTTATGAAGCACCATTACTGAAAGATGCAGTGCTGGGGGATCCCTGCCTTCCTGTGAGAAGTTGAATCAAGCATTGGATATTAACACTCTACTGCACAGCAGCAAAAAGAGCAGGACTAAACAAATTATTGGGTAATTTACCTAAAGGTGACTGCATGAGAACCGTGACAGTGCATCACAAAGCTTTATAATTAGATTAGATTACCTACAGTGTGGAAACAGACTCTTCAGTCCAACAAGTCCACGCCGACTCTCCGAAGAGTAACCCACCTAGACCCATTTCCCTTTAACTAATGCTATGGGCAATTTAGAATTGCCAATTCATCTGACCTGCACATCTTTGGACTGTGGGAGGAAACCAGAGCACCAGGAGAAAACCCACACAGACACAAGGAGAATGTGCAAACTCCACACAGACAGTCACCCAAGACTGGAATCAGGACTGGATCAGAAAGATAGGAGAGATGTTAAAAATATGTGGAACACTGAGTCTTTGAATTTGAGCAGTTTGTGATTTCCTCTAACATTTCTGTCCCATTAATTGATGACATCAAGAACAAGAGAACATGTCTAAACGTTCAAATGGCATGATTAAATAAAGCGCCGTGTTTCCTGGCAACAGTAACATGTCACCCCGGATGAGTCACAGCTCTCGCTGACATCAACAGCCGGACACTGAACCTGTGCTATTGTGTTTGATGTCTTTAGTCTTAGAAAAAATCTATTCAAAACATCAGTGTAATTGGTTCATCAGTATGCTTTCCAGCAAGTAATGAAAGGAACACTATATAGGCTTACCAGAGTCACCCATTATAAAAACATCAGTAACTCAAACAACATCACAGCTGAAAATAAAAGCCTAGTATTGTCTCTAAAGTTGCATAGGTTTTCTGTGATTCAAAATAAATATATAATAAAATAAACACTAAATACACAAGGTTATCATTCTAATTTCAGTTGTCACCTATTAGCCTGCATTGCAAACATAACGAAACATGCATTAGAGGCATAATTCAAACACATAAAGCAAGGCAGATTTTAATCAAAAGGTTAATTCAGCTTAATACAAGATTTTCCATTTAGCTATAAATCAGCTTTTAAATGAATATTACTACAGACCAATGAAAATAATGAACTCAAATACAGCATTAGGTCAAAGTTGTTATCAGCACTAAAAAATGCTGAATTAGTCAGTAATTTGAATTGAGCATTTTAAGTAAAACAGCAATAATGACACTGTGTGTCGCAACAGGGACTGAATTGGGCTATTCCAAACTGAATCGTATTGAACTAAAATATTGAAGCTTCACATTTTCAAAGCACTAGTAAATGTCTACCTTGAGTCTGAGTATTATATTTGGTATTTGAGAATAGAACTCAATTCAAACTCCCATTTAGTACAATGTATCTTTCTGTATCATTACAAAACTGGACCTGGCCTGCATCCTTGAACAGAAAGATATCTTCAATTTGACCCACCAATCCTTGAATAAAAAGTCTAGCTGTGATATTCTTCACTTTCCTAGTGAGCTCAAATCCAACAAAGTAGCAAACTCCCCCATAATTCAAGGCAACATATCTCCTCTGTGGGTCAAGGTCTTCAAAGAGCACAGCTATATGATACAGAGACAGGATTAGGATTACAACGTTCACATTGGTGGTTGAGGTGGTAGACAGAAAGCTTACAATTGGTTCCAACCCAGAGTGAGAGGCACGTATAAGTGATATCATTTGCTGGGCCCAAGCTGAAGCTTCCGCTATTTTCACATGTTTGTAACCTCAAATTGTCCCATCACAATCACCAAAGTTCATCCTCTTTGGCTCCTTTCTCAGTCAACTTGAGTTCAAAATCATTGACCACTTCTTCCCTGATGCAGCCATGAAAGCTCATGGGTTTATCTTCCACGACCAGTGCACTGATATCATTCAGGTTGGGCACTCCACTCACAAAGAAATGGGTTTTGATGCCCAAGGTGGTCATGCCAACACTGGTCAGTCTGGTCACAGTAACTCCATCCATTGCCAAGTATCCATGAATTCCAGTCTGAACTGCTCAACAAGGCACCAAGTTTTTCCACTTGCTTCTACTCACTTGGCCGTTTGCAAGGCAATTGTTATGTCTCCTAGGTTGTAACGGAGCTGCGCAAAATCATTCACTAGTTCAATGCTTAGAAAATTACCTATATATATAAGAAAGAAACTTTAATCGAGAAATGACTGACTGCACAGCATATTTTGTCGTAGCAATATTATATAGATTGTAAATCTAGGCCGACAGTAAATGAGGGATTTGACTGCTTTCCTTGGAAATTACAGTGTCAGCTATGGTTCTTTGAGTTCAAGTTCTACTCTGGAACCTTGAGAAGGAGATCTAGAGTGACACACCTAGTGCAGTACTGAGGGACAGCTGCACTGTCAGGAGTGTTGACTACTGGATGAATAATGAGCTAAGGCCTGATCTGCACTGCTGGATGTGTGAACTATTATCAAGGGGTATCAGGAGTCAGATGGTAGGCAGGCAAGTGAGTTAAGGCCACAGTCAGATCAGCCCTGCTCTTATCAAACAGACATAAGGGACTGAACAGCCTACTCCTAATCCATATCTTCAGAAAAGTTCCTATGATACTGGACTTTGGAAGAACTTAAGATGATCATATTGAACATAATTAGCTCCTGAAGAGGCTTGACAAGGTAAGTGATGAGAAGATGCTTCACCTCAAGGAGGAATCTAGAAAAGGGGCATATGTCCAAGAAAAAAGGATTAAAAGCAAACATGGAAAACTCAAATCCATGTCAGGGGCATAGTTTCAAATTAAGGGATCTTTCACAGAAGACAAATAGGAGGAGAAATTTCTTCTCCCAGAGGGTCAGTAGTGTTTGGAATTCTCTCCTCCACACAGCAGTGGAGCTGGGTCGCTGAACATATTCATGGCTGAGTTAGACAGAGTCTGAGCTGACAAATGAGTCAGGGTTATGGGGAGAGGCAGGAAAGTAATTGATGCCACAATCAGACCAGCTATAAGATAGAGCAGGATCGAGGGAATGATTACATCATTCTGTTCTGAATTCTTAGTGTTATTTTAATCAATCTGTTCAGGCACATACCGGCACACCTCTGGGACAGGTGGGACTTGAACCCAGAGGTCTGAGGCAGTAACACTGTGCCACAAGAGCCCTCTTTGAAATCATATATTCTTACTTTGGAGAAGAGCATGTTAGGGTGCTCCCCGATGGCTGGCCAATATTTACCCCTCAATTGACATTGCTCAGTCACAGATTATCAGGTCATTATCACACTGATATTTGTATAAGCTGATGTACATAGACTGGCCAACGTGTTTCCAGCACTACAACAGTAGTGCTGTTACTGAGCAATGTCAATTGAGGGGTAAATTTGGCCAGCCTTCAGGGAGATTTTCTCGATTTTGATGACCATTTATGAGATACATAAAGACCCTGAAGGGTTATTTACGATTTGGATGTATATTACAACGCACCAACTTACCGAACTGGAAAAAAAAATTTCTACAAGACATTTCAGACTGCCAAAAGATGACAACATAAAGACCATCAAGCTCTTATAAATGTTGGCAGCTCAGCGTCATAATGCTGCCTTCCTACATTCATTCACATAGTTGTGTGGACTATTAATTCCAAGCAATTAAAGCTACATTCCAAGTTTTCCTGTCGTCCCATTTCATCCCTGAATCACTGGAAACTACAGCCCTGTCAATTGACCAGACTCTGAGAGAGGAAATCAGAGATAGCAAAGTGATTAAAACTCATCCAATGTTGCTAATCTCCTTCAGGGGAACATCATTCAAAATATGCCATCAGTCCAGTTGGGCACTTTGTTTTTTGGAAATTTCATGAGTCGCTAAACTCCCTTACCTTGAACACACAGATACTGCTGATGACCTCACTTTGAGACAAGAGAGGTGGAAGTTGTGAACACACATAAAAATTAAGAGGAATAGGCCATTTTGCTGGAGTAGGCCCTCCAGTCTGCTTTGCCATTTAAGAAGATCATGGCTAATCCAACTTCTACCTCAGCTCCACATTACTGCATCTCATAAAATCTCGGATTCCCTCCTCAGTCAAAAATATTTCCACCTGTTCCTGAAAAAGATGTTCAATGGCTGCCTCAGCTACTCTCTGGAGAAGAGACCCTCAGAGTAGAAAAATTCCTCATCTCCATCTTTAAACAGTGTCCTCTAGTTCCAGTCTATCCTACCAATTGAAACATCCTGTCATGATTCATTCTGCTAACAATAACCATTTAGATATTGTAGTTTAGAAGGAGTGGTCTGAAATTGTGATGAATACAACACAATGGAAGGTGTCTTCAGCATGATGATGGCATATGGTTTCCATGAGGACTATGCAGCATATTCTAAACTATGGCTAAATAAAATCTTCAGATGCCCACTCCCACTGCTGCTACCATGCTGTAAATGTTGGCTTCTGTTAACTGAGACATGTTGGGTAGATTCACCAATACATACCCTTCTCCTGATATTAAATGATCTACTGATACCATGTTGGATGTCTACAAGATTCTTAGGCAGAAAAGAGACTCCATCTTGGTTAAACATAACAGGCTTATTATTTATTATTACACCAACTAGTTACATTATATCTAAGAGACATGAATGTCTCTGGTGGGACAAATCAGGCACAGCAACTGTTACATGGAGATCTGGCAGAGCACTGGTTATCTTCTCCCTGGAAAGTCCTTTAAATCCTGATAGGTGGAGCTTGTCTTGTGATTAAAGATGCTAACTGCCTTATTCAAGTCACTTGTCATTACGACTTAATACTGTCAGGGATAGATCCGTTTGTGACAGGTCAAGGTCAAGTAGGTTTCTCCCCCTCTTGTTGTTTCCTTCAACGTCTGCTGCAGGCACAATCTGGTAAATATGCCCTTTAGGCAGTATGGTGGCTCAGTGGTTAGTACTGCTGCCTCACAGCTCTAGGGACCCGGGTTCGATTCCCGCCTCAGATGACTGTCTATGTGGAGTTTGCACATTCTCCCTGTTAGTGTGTGAGCTTCCTCCAGGTGCTCCGGTTTCCTCCCACAATCCAAGGATGTGCAGGTTAGATGAATTGGCCATGCTAAATTGCCCATAGTGATAGGTGCATTAGTCAGGGTAAACATAGACTAGGGGAATGGGTCTGGGTGGGTTACTCTTCGGAGGATTGGTGTGGACTTGTTGGGCCAAAGGGCCTGTTTCCACACTGTAGAGAATCTATTTTACCAGGACTCTGTCAGAATGATCTTAGTAGTGCTATCAAATTACTCTTGGTGATGGACACTGTGCCCTTTTCTTTGTCAGTGCTTCTTCCAAATGGTATTCAACATGGAGAAATAATGACTTATCAGCTGGGGGGTGGAGGAGAGGTGGGTGGTAGTGGTTATTATAAGGGAGGTTTCATGTTTGATCTGATGCCATGAGACATCATGGACTATGTGATCAATGTTGAAGGCTCTACAATGGAGAGTGTCTTCATTGTGAACCTCCATCCTGACACTGTGGTGCTGTCTGTGCTATGAGAACCATCAAGGCTCAACTACATTCTTTGGGTCAGGACCCAAATGTAGGCCAGACTAAGTAAGGACAGCAGATTTCCTTCCTCAAGGGACACTTCTGAACCAGATGAGTGGTTATTGCAATCTGGTGATTTCATGATGATTACAATGAAATTAATGTTATAGTCTCCACAGTGCAGCTCCAACAACATTCAAGAAGCTTGACACCATCTAGGACAAAGTAGCTTCTTGATTAACACCCCATCCACCACTTTCAACATTCACTCTCATCACCAGCAACACAGTGACAGCAGTGTGCACCATCTATAAAGGGTCCTGTAGCAGCTCATCAAGACTCCTTCAACAGAACTGTCCAAAATCATGGCCTCTACAAGGGCAATAGATACCTGGGAACACCAGCATCTGAAAACTACCCCCCAAGGCATGTATTATCTTGACTTGGAAATATAGCACCATTTCTTCAATGCCGTTAGATCAAAACTCTGAAACTTCCAGATGACATTGTGGATGTACCTTTAGCACATGGACTGCAGCCATCCAAGAAGAAAGCCTACCATCATCTTCTCAAGGGCAATCAGGGATGGGCAATAAATAGTGGTATGGCAGCAATGCCCACACCCTGTGAATGGGTTACACTATGCAGCCATGTGATTATCACTAAGCAAATTGTTTGACCTCATAATGTTACAACTCTAACATGAGGAATGCACTGGTAATGAAGACCCAGTCCTCCATGAGTCGTGAATGTGTTGCTGGAAAAGCACAGCAGATTAGGCAGCATCCGAGGAGCAGGAGAATTGACGTTTCGGTTATAAGCCCTTCATCAGGAAATGGGCTTGTGCCCGAAACGTCAATTCTCCTGCTCCTCGGATGCTGCCTGACCTGCTCTGCTTTTTCAGGAACACATTCTCGACTCTGATCTCTAGCATCTGCAGTCCTCACTTTCTCCCAGTCCTCCATGAAACATATTAAAGATGCAACTATTTATTTACTCTTTATTATCAAGAACAAGAGTATTTCAACAGGATTCATCAATAAACTCGAGGAGCAATTTTATTATTTAAATAAATGGAAAAACGAAATAACAATGATGCTACAATTTGGAATTAAACCGTATCTCCTTAACTACAAACACAAACACAAAGGCATGATAGATAAGAGATCTCTGCAGAGATGATACAACATTTTTTTTAAAAAGGCAAATGGGAAATCATGCTGGTGGGGCCAATAGCCTGTCACAAATGAACAGGGAAGAATGTGCCTATAGACATGACCCACTGTCATAAAATGGATAGATGTATAACATCTAACTGAGACCAGATGAATTTGCCTGATTGACTGCTACTCAGGACAGAAGTAATTCAAATTTCATCTTTAACAAAAAAATAGCTATTTATTATAACAAAGTTAACTTTAACAAACACAGAGAAGAGAAAGGATTTCTAATTTATTAATATTCAACTTAAACTGTTCTCCTTCAGTCCCTTTTAAATCTTCCCCCTCTGACCCTAAGTCTATGCCCTCTAGTTTTGGACTCCCCCAACCCAGGGAAAAGATCTTGTCTACTTATCCTTTCCATGCCCCTCATGATTTTATAAACCTCTATAAGGTCACCCCTCAGCCTCCGACACTCCAGGGAAAACAGCACCAGCTTATTCAGCCTCTCCCTTTAGCTCAATTCCGCCAACCCTGGCAACATCCTTGTAAATCTTTTCTGAACCCTTTCAAGTTTCACAACATCTTTCCAATAGGAAGGAGACCAGAATTGCACGCAATATTACAAAAGTGGCCTAACCAATGTCCTGTACAGCTGCAACATGACCTCCCAACTCCTCTACTTAATGTTCTGACCAATAAAAGAAAGCATACCAAACACCTTCTTCACTATCCTATCTACCTGCGACTCTACTTTCAAGGAGCTATGAACCTGCACTCCAAGGTCTCTTTGTACAGCAACACTCCCCAGGACCTTATTATTAAGTTTATAAGTCCTGCTCTGATTTGCTTTTCCAAAATGCAGCACCTCTCATTTATCTAAATTAAACTCCATCTGCCGCTCCTCAGCCCTTTGGCCCATCTGATCAAGATTCCATTGTACTCTGAGGTAACCATCTTCGCTGTCCACTACACTTCTGATTTTGGTGTCATCTGTAAACTTACTCACTACATCTCCTATGTTCACATCCAAATCATTTATATAAATGACAATAAGCAGTGGACCCAGCACTGATCCTTGTGGCACACCACTGGTCACAGGCCTCCCGACTGAAAAGCAACCCATCACCGCCACCCTCTGTCTTCTACCTTTGAGCCAGTTCTGTATCCAAATGGCTAGTTCTCCCTGTATTCCATGAGATCTAATCTTGCTAACTAGTCTACCATGAGGAACCTTATTGAACGCCTTACTGAAGTCTATATAGATCATGTCCACTGCTCTGCCCTCATCAATCCTCTTCGTTACTTCTTCAAATATCTTGATCAAGTTCATGAGACATGATTTCCCACGAACAAAGCCATGCTGACTATTCCTAATCAGTCCTTGCCTTTATAAATACATGGAAATCCTGTCCTTCAGGATTCCCTCCAACAAATTGCCGACCAACTAGTGTCAGGCTCACCAGTCCAAAATTCCTATACACCTTTCTTAAATAGTGACACCACTTTAGCCAACCTCCAGTCTTCCAGGACCTAACCTGCGAGTATTGATGATATAAATATATTTCAGCATTGGGGCCCGCAATCATTTCCCTAACTTCCTACAGAGTTCTAGGGTACAACTGATCAGGCTGGGGATTTATCCACTTTTATGCATTTCAACACATCCAGCACTTCCTCTGCTGTAATAGGGACATTTTTCCAGATGTCACCATCTATTTCCAACACTCCATATCTTCCAAGTCATTCTCCACAGTAAACACTGATGCAAAATATTCTTTTAGTATCTCACCCAATCTCTTGCGGCTCCACATATAAGCTGCCTTCCTGATCTTTAAGGGGTCCTACTCTCTCCCTAGTTACCCTTTTCTCCTTAATGTATCTATAAAATCCCTTTGGATTCTCCTTAATTATATTTGTCAAAGTTATCTCATCTTTATGCCCTCCTGATTTTCCTTTTAAGTATACTCTTACTGCCTTTATACTCTTCTAAGTATTCAATCGATCTGTCCTGTCTATGACTGACATATGCTTCCTTCTTCTTCTTAACCAAAACCTCCATTTCTCTAGTCATCCAGCATTCCCTACATTCTACCAGCCTTTTGTTTCACCCTAACAGAAATATACTGTCTCTGGACTTTTGTTATCCTTCTGATTTTTGCAATGTTGGCTTGCTGTTCTCTGTAAAGTGATCAAGGTTCTTCAATTTGATGATTGCTTAGGAGAACTTCGGTCTTTTCTTGCATGAATTCTGTCTTATAAGCTTACTTGGTGTTTCTGTCTTTTCTCCCACACGGATAGAAAGAGAGGGAGAAGAGAAAGAAATGGATGCTCTCAATCTGCAGACTCTGGATTCTTCTCCCCCACTGTCCGTCGCACTACATCTATTTAACCCTCAGTCAGAGAGCTGTTGTTAAGCAGTATTTCTTACCTCAGAAGTTCTCATTCCGCTCAGTCTTGCATTCTCCCTCTCATGCTTTAAACAACTATGTTGCGTTGCACAGCTCAACAATATGCAGCACCTGATGTTCAATTGTCACAATTTCCTGGTATTCCAGGGTATAACAATCTCAATTTCAATTCAGCTTATAGTCCCAAAAATGAAAAACATGTTGTTTCTTACGTGCCGAAAATCAAAGGATTAAAATAATAACAAACCTTTCATGGTCCAGTGAACATCCTTTTGTCAAGATTACAATGACAATTGTTGTAGAATTCATGAGGTCTTCAAATCAGACCTCAGTTCAGATGAGAATCAATTGGAATTAACAATTCACCTTCCAGCTGTGAAGAGAATGTTTAAGATACTGCCTTCTGGAACTTTCTTAGCTTCCCAGAACTTGCTTCACTGAGAGATATCTATGCAGCTTATCCTACTGAAAGGCTTTCTCTTTTTTTTTGACAAGGGAATGAGGGTTTCCTTTTTGCTTCAGCTTCTTGGTGTTTTTTTTTCAACTGCCATTCCAAAGTATTTCCTGAAACAGCAACTTTACTTCAGAGGCTGTGACTAGACAACTGTCAGAACCAGGGCCTTTTCCACCAGTTTGTTTAGCCATTGAAGTAACAAAACCAATCTTTTATCTCTCTCTGAAAATCTTTGGCATCCATTCTTTCCAAAAAGCCAGTTCACTTTTAGCTTTTTAGTAGTTATTACTGAATACAACTCCCAGAAAATACAAGGTACGACCTTTTAAAATTGGGAATGTCCAAACAGTGCCATATTCTAATCCATGTATTAAAGTATGGATCTAAAGTATGTATTCCCAACAATCTGAAATCTTTCCTTTCTATAAAATGAAATGTCAGGAGTTGCTTTGGATGTTGCAAAAGGTTTCTTGGGGAATTTGTTCCCACTTTTAAGTTTATATTTAATACCTGAGACCATGAATATGAGGTTGAATAAGTTGAATGGTGAATTCAGGAGAACCTTTTATATCCGAGAGATGAGAATGTGAAGTTGTTAAAACAAAGAAGACCCCAGATGCTTTTCAGGGGAGGAGAGATAAACATATAAAGGAAATAGGAAGAGAGGGATATGGAAGAAGGACCTTGTTGAATATTTACACCAGCATGGGTCAGTTGTGCTGAATGGCGAGTTGCTAAACACCGACTTCTCCAGAAATTTCTGGAACATTCGGCAATCATGGTGCACATGCATCTACCCTTAGAAACATTTTCTCTGGAACAGAGTGTCCCGTTTTTGTGTGTCAACCCATCATCATGGAGCCTGTTTAGGATGAACACTTTACAATACCAACAGTATCCAGAATGCTCACTGAAGGGAATGGTGTAATATTAAAACAGGTTATGGGAACAATTGCAGCTTGTTCAAGCCTCAATTCTCTTAATGCAGCAAATGTAAGCAGGGTAACACAAGCTGAAGTGAAAGGCATTTATAACTCCTGACATTTAAGGACTTGTGATACTGACACCACCTAGATATAATTAGCAAGGCATTCCTAGCTTAGTAAACAGCTTGATGTTGAAAGGGTCACATTATTTTTAAACCATAACATTGACATGTAGAGTATTCCCCGATACCAATGTAATATCATGATTCATTTCTAAGCACAGTAAACCATAACAACTTTTTCACATGCTTCAAGACTCTGGTAATCCTTTGCGTAATCATTTTTTAAAATCCTTCATCAACCTACAAGCTATTTGTGAACCATATCTTAAGAAAGGACTGTGCACTAAGTCTTCCACTTTTTTTGATGACTTAATAGTTTGCGTGAACAATGGTATGCTGTGATTAAAGAAAACCTATACATTAAACCTGTACAGATTTCAGCCAAGATGTGTATTTTTTTAATGGCAAGTTGATGATCAGTCTGCCACTTTTGAAGTCAGGCTCTTTTCAAAACTCTGCTGCTTTTAAAAACATTTGTTTTCACAGAGGAGATTATATTTGAACTTCTCCAGTCCAATAATTCTCTGAGATCTCTGTGCTCCTCCAATTCTTGTTCTTACATGCCTCTGATTTTAATCACTCTATCATTTATGGCTGTGCCTTCAGCTGCCTGGACTCTGTGCTCCGGAATTCCATCCATAAACCTCTTAAATTTTCCATAAAACCCATGTCTTTGACCAAGCTTTAGGTCACCTGTTCCAATATCTCTTGACCTCTTCCTGAAAACACTACTGTGATACATGTTGGCAGCTTGTGTGATGCTGAAGGAGTTCCTGTGGTAGGTAAATTATTTGAGAAGGTTCTGAGATAAGACATAAATGTATTTGGAAAGATAGGATTTGGTTAGAAGTAGTCAGCATGACTTTGTTCATGGGAGATCATGCCTCAAAAATTTGTTAAGAGTTCTTTGATGAAGTTACCAGGAAGGTTGATGAGGGCATGCAGTATATATGTTTTTCAGTAAGGCCTTTGATAAGGTTCCACATGTTAGGCTGCTCTGGAAGGTTAGATCACATGGAATGCAAGGAGAGCTGGCAAATTGCAAACACAGTTGGTTTGATGGTAGGAAACAGAGGGTTATAGTGGAAGGATGTTTGTCGGATTGGAGGCCTGTGACTAGTGGAGTGCCTCAGGGATTTGGTGCTGGGCCCATTACTGTTTGTATCAATGTTTTGGATGAGAATGTACAAGTAAGTTGCAGATGATATTAACATAGGAGGTATCATGGACACTGAGGAAGGTTATCAGAAATTGCATCAGGACCTTGATCAATTGGGGAAGTGGGCTGAGAAATGGCAAGTGGAGTTGAAAATAGATAAGTGCAAGGTCTTGCATTTTTGAAAATCAAAATAAGGTAAGAATTTCATGATGAATGGTAGGGCCTTAAAGTGGAGTCATAGGTAGACAGGGCAGTGAAGAAAGTTCTCGGCACACTGGCCTTCATCAGTCAGGGTACTGAGTATAGAATTTGGGAAGTTATGTTGCAGTTGTTCAGGACGTTGGTGAGGCTGCACTTGAAGTATTGTGTTCAATTTTGGTAACCTTGCTATAGGAAGGATGTTATTAAAATGGAAAGAATGCAGAAGAAATTGACAAGGATGTTGCCAGGACTCAAGGGACTGAGTTATAGGGAGAAGCTGGACAAGCTAGGACTTTTTTCTTTAGAGCATAGGAGACTGTGTATATGATCATGAGAGGCATGGGTAGGGTGAATGCACTCAGTCTTTTTCTCAGGATTGGGGAATCAAGGCCTAGAGGACATCAGTTTAAAGTTAGAGGGAAAAGAATAAATGGGAACCTGAGGGACAACATTTTTACACAGAGGATGGTATGCATATGGAATAAGCTGCCACCGGAAGTGGTTGAGGCGGGTACATTAACAACATTTAAAAAAAATTTGAACAAATACATGGATAGGAAAGGTTTGGAAGGATATGGGCTGAGTGCAGGGAAATGGGATTAGCGTAGACATTTTAATCAGCATGGACCAGTTTGAGCCAAAGGGCCTATCTCCATGCTGTTGAGCTCTATGACTCTATGACTGTAAATACAAGATGCTGTTGTTGATAGTAGGAGGAATAAAATGTAAAGATATACATTTGAACCATTCAATTAATTTTGATTTATCTGGAGAATGAATAACTGAATGAGAGAGAGTATACAGCTCTTGCGGAATCTGATCCAATCTTCAACATTTTTTGGAAACATAAACATTTGAGATTCTGTTGTAAGCAATCTATCTCGGAAAGGATACACTGGTGCTACACAGGTTCATTAGAACACCACCAACACTAAACTGGTTACATAATAAAGCCAGGTTACACAGACTAAGCTAGTATTTCCTTAGGTATATAGAAGATTAAGGGATGACCTATTGAGATCTTTAAGATAGTTAAAGGTTTTGAAAGAGTGGATGAACAGAAACTATTTTCCATTATCCAGGCAGCGTTCAGAACCAAGGACCACAATCTTAAAATCAGAGCCAGGCCTAGAAATGGGGTGGTGGGAGGCAGTAATGAAGCACGTCTCTGCATAAAGGTGGAGTGGAAATTTGGGACTCTATCCTCCAAAACAGCTGTCCAATCTGTGGTGGGGAGGTGGTGGGAGTCACATTAATGTTTTTAGACAATTAGATTTGCGTCAGATAAGGGAATTAAGAATTAAGAGTAGATGAAGTTAAAATTTAGATAAGCCATGATCTAGTTGAATGGTGGAACAGTCTCATGAGGCAGAATGGCCTACTCCCGTTTCTACGTCTGATTCAGCAGCTTGAGGAGGAAGGTAAACAGAAAAAAAGAGCATTGGATGAGAAAGATATTTTCATTTAGAAATTCAGAGATAACCTCCCTGAAAGCAACTTCGAGATGAAATATAGTGCTGCCTTTGGAAGCACGTTACAGTCTTTATTAGTATGTGCTGGTGACTGCATAGTTCAGCCAAGGGTTAACAGTGAAGGATTGGGCCTTACCTGAGTGAGAGCTGAGGTGCTGTGCAGTGTATAATAAGATGCCACCTTGTGAGTGAGGATGGAACTGCATCCTAGTATAGGTCTTATGGCAAATGCTAAAAGGACTAAATACCATCCAGAAAAACTCATTACTCCTAAAGAAAGGAACACTAATAGTCAGAGCTTGTAAAAACAAACATTTTAAAATAAAAACTCTGCTGGCCAAATAAGATCTATATAACTCATAAAGGAATTAAAGACAGCACTTAAAACTATTCAACATGATCATGAATTATTTGCAAAAGAACAGTGCTCTAGAGAAAGGGATATAAATGCACTGGGTTAAGGTTACAATTCAATCTATTTTGTTGTCATTCCCAAATTAAATGATGCAGTGGCTTTAGTAATGCAACTGGAGTATTATTGTGAGGAATTACCATGCAACCCAAATTTACAGTGGACTGTTTGTCTGACTAGAATAGCTAAATGGTAAAATGTTTCAATTCTAGAACTAATTACTTATCATGAGCTATGACAAAGCAGAATGGTGCCATAACCTTTGCTAAATTCAGAAAAAAAATGACTAACTTAATTAGCTATAGATTCTATTGTGTAAAAACATAAAGTTTGACATATCAATGAACCAGAGAGCTCAACTTAAGTTATCTTGCATCAAGATCAGCAATGTTTACTATGTTGAACATATAGAAACTTTATAAACAATTCAAAATGCTACACTATCTAATTTTCTAGATGTCCCCACAATAGAACAGTCAGCAAACTTCAAAAGCACAGTGCTTCATTGGCTGAAATTTGCTTTGGGCCATCCTGGGTTTATGAAAGTTTGATATGAATGTACAGTTTTCCTTTGCTTATTGAATACTTATTGGTTGAAAATGTGTTTTAATTAATTTGTTGTGTGAGCTGGTACAAATGATCTGGAATAAAAGTTAAGGCTAGGATACTCCAGTTGGCTTAAAGAGGACTGGGCTATATTTTTGTGTTATGAGTAAATTTTGAAACAAAAGTGTGAGGTAATTGTTAGATCTGTGGTCCTGTCACTTACACATTTATCATGATGTGGAGATGCTGGTGTTGGACTGGGGTGGACAAAGTTAAAAGTCACACAACACCAGGTTATAGTCCAACAGGTTTATTTGGAAGCACTAGCTTTCGGAGCGCTGCTCCTCCGTCAAGTAGTTAGTGGGGCAGCATCATAGGATGCAGAATTTAAAGCATTCTTGAAAGAAGTTTTGGGATTTATATATTAATAACTTGAAACCTGCAGCCTATCCTAAATGATGAAAGATATAACACCAACCTAGGTTTGTTCAATATATTGCATCAGTTAAATGACACTACGATCTTTTGCTATAAATTCTGAGTCCTATGATCCTGCTCCACTAGCTACCTGATGAAGGAGCAGTGCTCTGAAAGCTAGTACGTTCAAATAAACCTGTTGGACTATAACTTGGTGTTGTGTGATTTTTACATTTATCATGGTTTTGGATAATTTCTGGGTTCACAGAAATGTTAATTACTTTAGATCTTATTAAATGCATGAAAAAGACAGTAACTGACAGGGTGATAAGGAATCATCTGACTTAGAAACAGGATAGACATAAACCAAAGCAGAAGGGAAGGTAGATTGGGAGTGAGAGATTAAGAAATAGAAAAAAAGGTGTATGTGGCTAGAGGGATTCCGTCAGGACCAGAAATTTGAGATAAAAACTGAAAATAGTGGAAATATTCAGTAGGCCAAGCAGCATCCACAGAGAACCTAAATTTATACTGAATTACAGAGCAGGACAAATTGACAGATATTGTAGATATATTATTAAACATCACTCATTGTTGATCAAAGGTCGATGGTATTGGAAAAAAGAAGAGAAAACAAGCTAGAAAATTCAAACTTCTCATTGGGAAAGCCCGAAAGTGCATTACTGAATAAAAAGCGGATGGCAAAGAGAGGGTGCATGGATGTTCTGAGACACGTCATTAAAAAGGAATCAAAGGAAACATCTAGTGAAGGGACAAGACAATAACAAATGATGTTATTTCTCAACAAACTTGCACTTGCGGCACGGCGGCACAATGGTTAGCACTGCTGCCTCACAGTGCCAGGGACCCGCGTTCAATTCCCATCCCGGGCAACTGTCTGTGTGGAGTTTGCACGTTCTCCCCGTGTCTGCGTGGATTTCCTCTAGGAGCTCCGGTTTCCTCCCACAGTCCAAAGATGTGCAGGTTAGGTGAATTGGCCATGCTAAATTGCCCGTAGTGTTAGGTGAAGGGGGAAATGGGTCTGCGTGGGTTGGTCTTCGGAGGGTCGGTGTGGAGCTTACCAACTTGACTGAGACCAAATTGTGAGCCCTACAGAGAGGACAAATGGGACAGACACTCAGTAACTCCAGAAAGGCCCGGGACAAATGTCCAGGGAAGTGTTATATCTGTGAGAAGGAAGGCCAATGGGCCAGAGGGTGCCAGCAAAGAGAAAAATGGCAAAGTCGCCCAATAAGCCCTAAGGAAGAGGAGACCCTGAAAACTGGGAGGAAGACCAAAGTCCTAGAGCAAACCACCCAGCAGCAGCTGCAGCTGACAAAAGAATGAACGGGCCTACCCTGTGCCAGCAGAGGGGAAACAGATTGTATGTGGCCATGAGGGAGAGTGACCTGGACATTACCTTTTGGTCGCAGGAGCACAGTTGACGAGTCTACCCCAGAGGTATGAGACCAAACTCCTGCTAGATGGGCCTACAGAGCAGGAGCTGACAGGATCGAAATTAAAAGGAGCAAACCCATGTACACGACAATCTGCTGCCACAAGTTAGCAACCATTGTATGGGTAGGACCTGTAGCCCAGCCACTCCTCAGAATGGATATCTTCACCCAACTAAATTCATCTTTACACTTCATGATGGATAGATAATGTGGTCCATCAGAACCCCACAAAAGGAAGAATTTAAAGACCATCCCATCTAAACTAAAGACAAGGATGACTGCGGGTTACTGCAAATGGAACCTGCGACTTTTACAGGAACACCTCCACCTTGCACTAAACAGTATCTCATCAGCCCAATGCCTATTGCAGGAACCCTCCTGAAAATTCAGAGGTTTGCTTTTGGTAAAAACTGAAAGCTCCTCCAACAGTCCGGTGTGGCCCACATGAAAGGCAAGTGGGGAATGGAGGTTAACTATAGAGTACAGAAAAGCCAACCAATGCATCAATCAAAACGTCTCACTAGTAGCTGACCCCTCTACTATATTCAATGCCTTAACACTGGACCACAAGTGGTTCTCTGTCAAAAATATGGCTAACAGCTTCTGGTAGGTACCCCTGGCACCTGAAGTACAGTTGTGGTTTGTCTTTACTGTACAGCAACAATAGTACACATGGACCTGATTCCCACAGGGATTCCACAGCAGCCCAACTGTATACCATATGGCCTTACAAAATCATCTCCGTGAAATGCTGCCAACAGAGTTAGTTATCATTCAGAACGTGGATGATATACAGATAGCTTCAGAAATGGAAAAGCAACAGGAGATAGGCCTTACAACCCTTCGAAACCACCCACAACGTAAAGATCATAAGGCCAGTATACAAGAAGCTCAGATCACCCAGAAAGAGGCAGTTTATTTAGGACAGAAACTCTCCCATGGGAAGAGGGAAATGACCTAAAGCTGCACTGCAGCCATACAGGCAACCAAACAGCCCACTACAATCTGAGAACTGAGGGCTTTTCTGGGTCTGTGTAACTTTAATCAATGCTATGTTGATTCGTGTACCCAAATAGCCCAGCCTTTGACAGTCATCCTGAAGGAGAAATGGGACTTGAAAGAACAAATTGTACTGACAAAGGAACATGAAGAAGCCTTCCAGGACCTAAAGAGAGTACTCTGTTCCACATCAGCTTTGGGAATCCCCAATAACGGAATAGGAGGGCTACATGACAGCAATGCTGGCCCAGGAAAACGGGGACAGGTTAAGATCTGTTGGGTATTACTCAGGAACATTGGACAGTGTAGCCCTTGGATGGGGGAGCTGTTGAGAGCGATGCAAGCCATGTGCTTGGTGGTGGAAGTTATTGCGAGACTAGTGTTAAATCAGAAATAAAGAGTTAAATGCCTAAATGCCCAACACACTATGCTCACTCTCAACAAAGTATCTCAGGTAAATGCTGCACTATTAACCCGATGGACAGTAGTCCTAGAAGCCTCTAATCTATACATACCTCATGTGAGCAGGATCAATCCAGTCACACTATTAACTGTGCCTGCAGAAGGGGAAGAAGTTGACCATGATTGTGCTGGAATCCTGCAGGAATTGGAGGACTATAACCAAATGATGAATGAGCCCTTGCAAAACCCAGACCTCACCCTTTAAACCGATGAATACTCTTGCATGGAAAATGTTATAAGAAAGCTGGATGGGCTGTCACAACACCCAACACTGTCATGACATTGGGAAGCCTACCCCTGGAGCATCAACAGAGTAGGCAGAATTACAGGCTCTGACTGAAGCCTGCAGAATAGCAGAGGATCAGTCTACGAACATCTATACAGACGCCCCCTACGCTTTTGGAGTTTCCTATAACTTTGGTCAATAATAGAAACAGTGTGGATTCCTAATGGCTGCAGGTACCCCCATCAGAAATGGGGAGGAGGTCAGGGACTTGCTGGAGGCTCTCCACCTGCCCAACAAAGTGGCCATATTCAAATGCAATTCGGAAGAATAAATGCCAGCACATGGTGCAAGCGTGGAGCTGAGGATTTGGAGAGAGAATTGTTTCTGGAGGCTCTGGATTTGCTGTAGGTAGTGGTTGTCCTGGTTGGATCCAAACTGAGACAGTTTGAATATAGTCTCGAATCCTTGGGGGATGAGCCAGTTATGTAGGCAGGCACCGAAGAAGAAGATGTAGCTGTAGTAGAAGGATTGTTTCAGGGTGTGTTTGTATAGATTCAGGGTGGCAGAGATGACCGGGGGGAGTGGGGTGGTTGCAGTTGGAGAGAGACTCATTGAGATCCTCAACTCCTAGTTCTTGCAAAGCCTCTTCCAAGGATGCCCACCTTGAACAAGGTCTCCTCCTCTCACTGCAAGAATCTCAGTGAGTGTCTCTCCAACTGCAACCACCACCCCCCTGCTGCCCCACCACAGTCATCTCTGCCACCTTGAATCTGTACAAACATATCCTGAAACAATCCTGCTACTACAGCCATGTCTCCTCCCTCAGTGCCTGCCCATGTAACCAGCTCACCCTGCAAGGACTCGAGACTACATTCAAACTGTCTCAATTTGGACCCAACCAGGACAACCACTACCTACAGCAAATCCAGAGCCTCCAGAAATGGCTCTCCCTCTCTGAATCCTCAGCTCCACACTTGCAGCCATGTGCCAGCACTTATACTAAAAAACATGATGGAAACCAAGGGTAATGCCCTGGCAGATCAGGGAGCCAAAAGGCCACCTCCAATCAATCCTGCCAAGAGTATCAAGCACACATCTGCTGGCTCGACACTGGAACAGCAAGTCAAAATCCGCAAACAATGCAGAATGCATTGTTCCAAGAGAAGAAATGAGAATGGATCGAAAATTAGACTAGATTCCCTACAACGTGGAAACAGACCCAGCAGCCCAACAAGTCCACACCAACCCTCCTAAGAGTAATCCACCCAGACCCATTTCCCTCTGACTACGGCACCTAACATTATGGGCAATTTAGCATGGCCAATTCAACTGACCTGCACATCTTTGAACTGTGGGAGGAAATCAGAGCACCCGGAGGAAACCCACGCAGACATGAGGAGAATGTGCAAACTCCACACAGACAGTTGCCTGAGGTTGGAACTGAACCTGGGACCCTGGTGCTGTGAGGCAGCAGTGCTAACCACTGAGCCACCGTGCTGCCCGTAAACGCAAACAAATGAACACATACTATGCAAAGATGGAGTCTGGAGACATTGGGAATCAAATTAACCAGTTCACACTCACTGCCTTGATGCCATATCTGGCACAACAAATCCACTCATGGGGACATTTGGGGCCTGAACAGATGATAGCCCAGTTCCAGCGCAGCTGGTAGCAATGAGATTTTAAAAGATATGCCCAAGCGGTCGTGGATCGCTGCCTCAGTGGAACCAAAGTGTAAGTTCCCCTACTGAGAAAGCACTGGGCCTCCAGCACTTTTGCAAGCACAGCCATTTCAGAACTGGCAAGTTGATTATTTCTTGCCTCCGCATTGTCAAGGTTCCTCAGACATCCTTGTAATTGTGGACAAAGTTTCCAGATAGGTGGAAGCTGCTCCTGCGAGAAAGGCCACAGCCAATCGCACAGCTAAAGTACTGTGTAAGGATTGCATACTCTTGTGAGGGCTACCCACGAACATCCCTCAGACCAGGGAACCAATTTCACGTGAATAATGTGTCAAGAAGTTTTCAGTTACTGAGGAATGACTGGAACTTTCACTGTCCCTATCACCCACAATCATTGGGGCAAGTGGAAAGAATGGATCAGGCCCTGAAACAGCAACTGCTCTAAATACCACTTGGAGGGAATCCCTGGCCTACTAATAGTTCTGTGCAGGGTCAGGGCTTGCACCAACAAAATTACAGGTCTGAGTCCATTTGAAATCATGAAAGGCAGGCAATGCCCCTCCCAGGGGCAATCGACCTACGGATGGTCGAATGTCATCTTATCAGTGATGTGCTATTGTCTCACAGATGCTGTAAGTTCTGCCTCCTCACAGGTATTGACTATCTGGAAGGACCTGTCAGAGGGAGGTCATGACATTGTACCAGGTGAGTGGGTTCTTGCAAAAATGATTGACAAGGAACCCTTAGGCATGAAGTGTGAAGGACCATACCAGATGTTGCTGATCACCCAGTCGGCTGTCAAGATCCGAGGAAAGAAGCCCTGGATTCATGCCTTCCACTTCAAACGGGCATCTCACAATAGAGTGGAAGCAAAGACTGACTGACCACCATGGTGTCTACGGTCATTTTTTTCAATTATGGTTATTGCAATTTTTATACTATTAGGATATTCAGAGTTACATGTAAGTACTTACTGCTATATGTCTTATACCTATGCCAAAGCTTCTAATCTGTCCAAGTGTTAGATATGTTCCCACGTTCCCACTCACTCTAAAGGGGGAATCCCACTCTACCCTATTCCCTTTATTGAATCTGAAATAGCAGAGTGATATGTTTATCAAAATTTCACATCCCACCCTTCTCCAGGTCCTTGGATGTTCACAATGTTCATAACCCAAAGTGAGGGGAACTCAGTTCTCTCATAAACATGACAGAGCGTATGAAGCCCAGCTATGGTCGTACCCATAATCCTCCATTCCTGGCCCTCACTAATACCTCAAAAAGGGAAGACCATATAGGTCCATGTGTTTTGTCAACTCCTCCAAAGGAGGAACAAGAGATGAGACAGGGCAATTGCTCCCGATGTTTCAATGGCACAACCTCGTGAAGTCTGTTGACCGATTTTGTTAGGGGTACAAGTGGAGGCACTTTCTCCGTGCAATCGTATCCTTAGGTTATTGCTCGCTTCACCTCCTATAATGGCACTTATTTCATCTGTGGCCATAGAGCATACTTGTGACTCCCCACCCGCTGGTGAGGGTCATGCTACCTTGGGTATGTCGCCCCATAAATATATCACTCTTCCAAACTGCTTAGCTGGAGATATAAGAGAGCCATCTCTGAAACCCAGCATTTCTTTGCTATTACATTTCCTTTCTCTGGTAAGACCGAACTGGTCAGACAAGGTATAATCCTGGTTTCGGTTTGTAAAAGGTGGGAAATGATGCATTCTCCTCCCTTAGCAGAATAAATGATGAAATGGTTGCTATTTGTATGGTAGCACTCCAGAACCAAATGGCCCTTAATTTTGTTTTAGCTGAGAAAGAGGGCACCTGTGCCCTGGTTGGCTCTGAATGCTGCACCTATGTCTCAGATAACTCCAAAGGATTACTAACCTGGCCGACCATATTACGAAGGAGGTCAAAAAGATCCGACAATCTCCTCCCTCTCCCTGTAGAGCTGGGCTGCAGGATGGCTGGGATCCTTCGGGACCTCCAATGGACAGGGACATACGATGTTTATTATTGTAATTGTAGCTGTGTATGTTGCTTTCTATTTTATAAAGTGCAGTAGCCAATAAAGTAATACAAGTGTGAACCATCCCTAACTATGAGCTGTGCCTCTGCAAGCCCCTCCAACATCTGAAAGACCCAAGTGGTACATTTGAGTTATGGTAAGAATTGAGTGATTTTCTTAGAAGGATCTCATTTGAATCAGAAGGAGGGTGCTGTGAAACTGTACTTTGGATTCCATCATTGCCTTGAACTGTGCCACTGCGATGCTCAATAAAGAGGCTATTTTCATCCCTCACCAACCTCGCTCACTATTGAGCATGATCCCATAGAAGTGATCTTACTGAAACATGCAAAACCTTGGGGGTTTAATTGGGGTCGAAAGTCCTTCTATTCTGAGGCAGAGTAAAACTGTGAAACATCTTGTAAGTATAAGAGTAGAACTTTTTTTCTTTCAAAGAATAATTGGATTGCACGATTCAACTCCCAGAAGGTATGGGAGGCGGTGTATTTAAGTATATATATATTTATATATATGGATAGATTCTTGATCGACAAGGGAACCAAGAGTTATGGGGCACAGACAGACAAGTGGAGCTGAGACCACAAACAGATCAGCTGTGATCTAATTCCATGGGTGGAGCAGGCTAGAAGGGCTGAATAACTTGTTCCAGCTCTTAAGTCTTATATTACTAGAAGGACTAAGGCAGGGGGTGCATTGGAATACTACCACCTGCACATTTCCCTCCAAGCCCCACACAATTCTGAGTTGAAATTATATTACCATTTCTGCATAAACAGTGGGTAAGAATGCTGGAACTCTCTCCCTTACAGCAATTTCTCCTCTGAATAAGAAGCTTATGGGTTCAGGTCACACTCCAGATATTTGAATAGAGGATCCAGGCTGGCATTCCAATGTTGTACTAAGGGCATACTGCATTGACAGAGGTATTATCTTTTGGGTGAAACTTTAAAAAGCAGGCTCCATATGTCCTCTCATCTATTGAATCCAACGACAGATTTAGAAGAAATTATTTTTTCTGCCAGGTAGCTTGGATGATATGCATCCTTCGATCAACATCATAAAGATCTGATTATCTGGCCATTTAGTTTATTATTTCATGGGACCTTTGCTGTGTGAAAATTGACTGCCAAAAACTTATAATGAGAAAAGGTGCTACATTTCCTGCAGTCTTGAAAGGCATTCAATAAATGAAACTTATTTTTTTATTGGTGCTTCTACCCAGAAACAGAAAATCCCCCGTAAACAGCAGTTTATTCTAAAGACTCAAAGCTGTGTTTTCTTTCCCTGGTTGCTGATTCATTGTAGCTAAGACATTTTTTGGAATGCATGTCAAATTTGTTACCTTGAGTGAACTGCACAGGCTTATTGCAATGAATAAGCTCGCCACTGTCAATTAACATCTGTACAATAGTCCTTTTGTCTAACTTCGGATCAACAACCAAACCCTTACTCTTGTGCCAGCTCGCATGTTAGTAATCAGATTCACATTGGTACAATTGATCAATCAGGTTTTCTTTACCCTCTTCACGAAACATAACAAAGTAAAGCTCCTTCGGCCAGTGAGCCCAATCAATGAGCACCCACATACTAATGTCTGCACTTATTGTACTGATAGGTTGTGATACAACTGATGTCAAGATTAGAGTGGTGCTGGAAAAGCACAGGAGGCCAGGCAGCATCCAAAGAGCAGGAAAATTGATGTTTTGGGCAACTGATGCTGAGTGAATGTGTTAAAGAAAGAGACACTTGCATTTATCTGATGCCTTTTCTAACTTCAGGATGTCCCACCGTGCTTTACAGGCAACAAAGTACTTTTGACATGTTATAATGCAGCAATCACGGCAACTAATTTGCGCCAAGCAAGCTCCCACAAACAACACTGTGTTAATGTGTTAATGACCAGGTCATCTGTTTGTGTGGCATTGATTGAGGGATAAATATTGGCCGGGATACTTGGAATAGTTCCCCTGGACTTCTTCAAAATAATGCAGATGGGTCTTCTGAGAGGGTAGCTTGGGTCTTGTCCAAAATTTCCAGCTCCGGTTGCCTGGCACTCTGTCAGTACTGCACTGAAATGTCATCCTGGATGAGGTGGTGAAGTCTCTGGAGTGGGACTGTCAATCTTCTACCTCAGAACTACAGTACATGGCTGAAACCCTTTAAAGGAAGCTGGAATAATCAGCCTCTCTCAGGAGTGGTCTTTCCACAGCAGTAAATGTGTATTTAGTAATTCCATTCAGCATATAACATCAGCAGAATGAGGTAAGCTCATTAACAGCTACCATGGCCCAAAAACCTTGGCATTAAAAAGATGCAGATGTGGTGCTGTAGTATATTATTAACAGTGGACTGTGATAAAACAGCTCTGGTTGCAGTTTTAAAATAATCAGCTTTGTTGTTAGTTTCACACACGTCTTTCCATGGTTCAAAAGGAACATCCAGCACAGCAACTCACATTAATTCAATTACTTCATGACCTCAGGATTTCCCTCCCGCCCCAAGGAAGGATGTTGCACTGGAATTTTGGGGTATTCGGCAATATCTGTGGAGATAGACTCTTCCCCAACCTCACCACCCTGATGCCAATTCCATTTCTGATAGATCCAATTTCTGTCTTTAGGGGAATGGAGGTGAAAAATGACATACATATCAGAAGCCTTAGCTCATTAGCATCACTTTAATCAGATCCCATTTTCACTACAGCAAAGGTTTTAAGCTACTGTGTGGTAGCTATGATTTGTTAGAGTAGTCTAAAAAGGAGCAGGTAAATACAACAGTCATGTTGCAAAATTATTTAAATCTCCAGCCCTTTAAAAGTTGAAAGAAAACAGTAAGAGAGAAAAGAAATCATGTAGTCAAGCTATTTAAATCCCCAATACTTGAAAAACATGAAAAATAGCTGCCTGTGTCTTAGAAATGGAACAAAACCTGCAGCAGCAACTTGTTAACATAGCCATAAGGGCTTATACTATACACTGTGAAATGGTTGGCTGCTTTTCCCAATCTATCATTATTTCAGGAGAGGGTTGCAAATCCAGTGCTTGATTGACAGTGTAAAGAGGATGATATGTTTTCCATGACGTTCTGAATTCATCTCTTTTTCCAAGGGATTCATGTTTCTGAAAACAACTGGGACTAACTCCCAGAAAACTGCGATGGCCCATTTAAATAGCCATGTGGCCACCTCTCATCTGCATATGGGAGGTGGTGCACCCAATTCCATCCTGCCAACTTTCCCAAAAATAAAGCTCCCTTCATTCAGGGGGATGTTCTCCCAAGGTCCGTGCAGCATTCTCATTTCTCACTGCCCTGCTTAGCAAAAAGAAAATCCTGTGACTTTATCTAATCTACTTAATTTGGGTCTCAGGGCATTTCAGTTGCTGAAATGAGAAGTTTGAGGCAGGAAAAGCAATCGCTCAACTTGTTTAAAACTGTGCTAAATTACAAAGATTTTCTTTGCAAAGGTGTTTTCTTTGGAGATTATAGGGAGGGGTGTAAGATAACCCTCGAAGCAAAGGATAGACCGATACAGAAGAGAGTGTTGATGCGGCCTGAGTAGAAGACCTAGATTGTTTCTTTGGCACTTTCATCCTTGTTGATTTAGATGGCTGGACACTTTAGTCCTCATCCCTTCATATCTCCTTACCACTATTTCCCTACTCCACCCAATGATCCCTCATATCACCACACCAACTCAATGCCAATACATAACTTTACTCAACCCCCATTATCCCTCACTCATTCCCCCATGCCAGCTTCATAGTTACTCTCATAATAGCCATCCTAGGTAAACCTCAGGAACCACGTGCTGATGAAGTATAATAAACTTCTAACAGTTTAATACTGCTGTCACTATGCAGTGAGAACATGCAATGAGAAAGCATGACAATTTTTAAATCTCTTCAAGTGGTTCACTTCTCATGTAAAGAATACTCACCAAAATGGGGATTTATCAGAGTTGGGGGGGTGAAGAGAATGTCAAGACCTCTGTAGTTTGGTCCTGCCCATCATTTTCAAAGGCATGAAATGTCTTGCTAACTGAAAATCTGGCTCTGCATGTCAAATTGAGAGCTGTGACCTAGCATACAGTCCGCAGGGAGTGCTCAACCTGAATTTTACATAGTTTTTACTGATGGGAGATGTCAGACAATTGGAAGGTGCTTACCCTTTGGGAATTGGGAGAGGGTGAAGGGGGGTGCAGGAGAGAAGGAACAGAATCAAAGGGTTCAAATGGTTTAAATACTTTCAACTCCTAAAGGTTGCATCTCCAATCTACAGCATCAAGTCCACATGGACTGGTTATATTTAGCTGCAACTTTTGAAATTTCACTGGGAAATGGCTACTTTAAGTGACTGCTTAACATTAGCGATTGCTCTGCAAAAAGTAGTTAACTACGCACTGTGAGCTTTGGACATTCTGTGGATGTGAAATGAACAAGCTCTCATTTTCTGTTCCCTTACTACAGTATTCTTTTCTCTATCCTTGTTATTTCTGTCAGAGTTCCAATGGCAAAAGAAAATACAGTTGACAGATGCAACTCTAAAACAATGGTGTCTTTCATTTTCACCAGAACTGTCTACTGCGTCTGAAAGAATTATCAGTGAGGAAGATTGTTCACAAAGTTGAAACTTTATTGCTGGAACAGCACAGCAGGTTAGGCAGCATCCAGGGAACAGGAGATTCGACGTTTCGGGTACAGGCCCTTCTTCAGGAAGGGCCTGTGCCCGAAACGTCGAATCTCCTGTTCCCTGGATGCTGCCTAACCTGCTGTGCTGTTCCAGCAATAAAGTTTCAACTTTGATCTCCAGCATCTGCAGACCTCACTTTCTCCTCGAAGATTGTTCACAAACCTGGTTCCATACCACACAAACCATTTCTAATAAGTTCAAGCAAAATTAGTGCAAAATATAGCATTAAATAGTGCACGTGCCCTTTTTTTTCATGAGGTATGAATGTCACCTGCCAAGGGGGTTCTACTCATCTCCTATTGGGAATCCTCCTCAAACCTTTCTTTGGAAATTTGAAATCTGATAACTGGTGTAGTTAAAATTAATGCAGCTTTAGGAATTTGCGTTATCTTAACAGCCAGTGCAATATTTATGAGGGATAGTTAACTGTTATAATGCAGAAAATACAGCAGTCATTTTTTTGCACAGCTAGCTCCCACAAACCAGACGATCTGTATTTTGTAATCATGCTTTTGATGGAGGACATTGGGGATAATCCCCTGTTCTTCAAAAACATAGAACACAGAACATTACAACGCAGTACAGGTCCTTTGGCCCTCGACTTTGCGCTGCTCTGTGAAACCAATCCAAAGCCCATCTAACCTACACTATTCCATTCTCGTCCATATGCCTATCCAATGACCACTTAAGTGCCCATAAAGTTGGCAAGTCTACAACTGTTGCAGGCAGTGCATTCCATGCCTCTACTACTCTGAGTAAAGAACTACCTCTGACATCTGTCCTATATCTATCACCCCTCAATTTGAAGCTATGCCCCCTCATGCTAGATATCACCATCTGAGGAAAAAGGATCTCACTGTCCAGCCAATCTAAACCTCTGATTATTTTATACGTCTCAATTAAGTTATGTCTCACCCTTCTTCTCTCTAATGAAAACAGCCTTAAGTCTCTCAACCTTTCCTTGTAAGACCTTCCCTCCATCCCAGGCAACACACTAGTAAACCTCCTCTGAGCCCTTTCCAAAGCTTCCACATCCTTCCTTTAATGTGGTGACCAGAAATGTACGCAATACTCCACGTGCGGCCGCACCAGAGTTTTGAACAGCTGCTGCATGACCTCATGGTTCCGAAATTCAATCCCTCTACTAACAAAAGCTAACACACCATATGCCTTCTTAACAGCCCTATCAACCTGGGTGGCAACTTTGAGGGACCTATATATTTGGACACCAAGATCTCTCTGCTCATCTACACTACCAAGAATCTTACCATTCACCCAATACTCTGCATTCCTGTTACTCCTTCCAAAATGAATCACCTCACACTTTTCTGCATTAAACTCCATTTGCCACATCTCAACCTAGCTCTGCAGCTTATCTATGTCCCTCTGTAACATACAACATCCTTTAGCACTATCTACAACTGTACCAACCTTAGTGTCATCTGCAAATTTATTAATCTATCCTTCTACACCCTCATCTAAGTCGATTGGAAGAATGGGTAACAGCAGTGAACCTAAAACAGATTCTTGTGGTACACCACTAGTAACTGAACTCCAGGAAGAAAATTTCCCATCAACCACTACCCTCTGTCACACTGCAAAAGGACTGTTAATCTGTACTGAGAGCAGAGAGAACTTTGTTTTGATGTGCCTCATCTGCAAAATGGAACCACTGACAGTGCAGGGCTC
This sequence comes from Chiloscyllium plagiosum, assembly GCF_037043375.1. Classification (NCBI taxonomy): domain Eukaryota; kingdom Metazoa; phylum Chordata; class Chondrichthyes; order Orectolobiformes; family Hemiscylliidae; genus Chiloscyllium; species Chiloscyllium plagiosum. The sequence continues at coordinate 49,794,798 of NW_028270141.1, forward strand.
CCTCAATACAACAGTGGAACACCTGCATAGATTTATTTTCAGATCTCTGCAGTGGGTCTTGAATCCTGACAAGTACTGGCTTGGAGGTGAGCAGTGTAGCCCAATGAACAAAATACTCACCTTATGGAAGTTAAGAACCTATGTCCTACTGGTTGAAGATGCTCTCATATTTTCCCAACTTCTCACCCATTTAGCAGTTTGGTTAATAGCCTGGCTGCCAGTTAAGCTACAATACGAATTGCTAAGCAATAAACTGCAATTCTTTAGAAAAACCCCCGAAAGAACTGTGGATGCTTTAAATCAGAAACAAAAACAGAAGTTGTTGGAAAAGCTTAACAGGTCTGGCAGGATCTGTGAACATAAATCAGAGTTCATGTTTCAGGTCCGATGACTCTTCCTCAGAACTGGTGGTAACGAGGAAAATGTTGATTTATATGCAAAAGATAGGATGGGGAAGGGCTAAGGAGTAAAGTATAGGTGGGGATAGAGCGCAAAGGTCTGGCTAAGGGGGTGAATAGCTGTTTATGGAGACTATTGGTGCCTCAGATACCTCATTCTATGTTCCCCTGGACGATGACCCCACCATGGCACATCAGGTCATTGTATCAACTATGGTAACTGACCTCATTTAATCTGGTGACCTCCCCTCACCCCCACTGCCTCCACGCTGATAGCCCCCCAGCCCCATACGGTTTGCTTCTACTTCCTTCTGAAAACCCAGGCGGACCCATTGTTTCAGCCTGCTTCTGCCCCACAGAACTCACCTCTTCCTACCTTGACTCAGTCTTTCTTCCTTGTCCCGGCCTAGCCAACATACATCCCTGTGCTTCCTCTGATGCGTAACGCCAGGTTCGGAATTTCCAGTTTGCAGGCTCCTCTTTACCATGGATGTGCAATCCCTTTACATGTCCATCTCCGAACAGGATGATCTTAGGGCTCTCCACCTCTTCCTGGAGCAATGGTTTGAGCTGTCCCCACCACCACCACGCTCCTCTGCTTGACCAAGCTCATCCTCACTCTCAACAGCTTCTCTGTTAAAATCTCTCCTTTTCTTCAGGTCAGAGGTGTGGCTATTGGAATATTCCTTGCTCCAGTCCTATTCTGGCCCCCACCAACAACTCTTTCTCCGAAATATCGATGATATCATCGGTGCTGCTTCCGTCTCTCGTTTGGAATTGGAAAAGTTCATCGATTCCACTTGCAATTTCCACCCGGCCCTCACTTTCATCTGGTCTATCACTGACTCCTTCCTTCCCTTCCTCGACATCTCTGTTTCCATTCTGGGGATAGACTAGCCACTAATATTCACTATAAACCCAACAACCCCCACAGCTATCTGAACTATACATCCTTGCGCTGTGTTTCCTGTAAAGACTCCATTCTATTCTCCCAGTTCTTCTGTCTCCATCGCATATGTTGCAATGAGGCCAACTTTGACAAGGGAGCCTCCAAAGTCTTGACTTTCTGCCTCAACTGAGGATTCCCCAGTACCTTTGTTGACCGGGCCTTAACTGGACCTGACCCATCTCCCCCACTTCTACCCTCACCCCATCTATTCCCTTCTGCAACATCGATATGGTTCCCCTTATCCTTACCTACCCATCACAACCAACATCCACATCCAGAAGATCATCAGCCACCATCCACCACCTCCAGCAAAATGCTACCACCGGACACATATTCTCCTCCACTCCCTTGTCCACCTTCTGCAGGGACCGTTCCCTTCAGAACACCCTAATTCACTCTTCCTTCACTTCTACCACCACCCCACAGCACCTTTGCCTGTAACCAGTGCAAGTGTAACACCTGATCATTTACTTCCTCCCTCTTCAGTATCAAAGGGCCCAAATATACCTTCCAGGTGAAACAGCATCTTCATAAAAGACCCTGGGCTTCCAGTTGCCAGCCACTTCAATACGCAACTGTATTCCCTGGCCAACATCGCTGTCTCAGGCTTGCTGCAGTGATCCAGTGAAGCTCAGCACAAGCTGGAAGAACAATATCTCATTTTCTGCTTGGGGACCCTGCATTCCTCTGGCCTCAATACCAAATTCAATAATTTTAGCGCCTGAACTCTCCCATAGAACATTCTTTGCTCCACTCCTATTCCAGCTCCCACTCACAACTCTTTCTCCGATACATCAATGATATCATTGGTGCTGCTTCCCTATCTCAGCTCTCAGCTCCCTACCTCACACATCAGGCCTTGTTATCACATTGTCTGCTATTATGCACTACCTATTGTTAGCCATTCATCACTAGATCGTTATCCATTCCTTTGTATGTCCAATGTTCTTCTCTCTCTTTGGGCTTTATCCTCACCTATCATTTATTCCTTATCCCCTCCTCCCACCCTATCTTCTGAATATTAACTTACATTTTCCTAGCTACCCTCAGTTCTGAGGAAGGGTCACCAAATGGTAAATCTGATTTCTCTGCACAAATGCTGCCAGACCTGCTGAGCTGTTCCAGCAGCTTTTGTTTTTGTTTGCCACTTGGAGTATAATGTACAGGTTTGGTCTCCTTCTGTAAAGAAGTATAGAGGGGATGTAACAAAGGTTCACAGGACTGAATTCTATGTTGGCAGGGTTGTCCCAAAAGGAGAGCTTGAAAAGACTGCATCTACATCCTATACAGTTTAGAAAAACGAGAGGTGATTTCATTAAAAGTTGCAAAATTCTTACAGGGATCAACAGAATAAGTATAGGAAGAATATTTTTTTCCTGGCTGGGAGGGGACGAGAATCAGGGGTTATAGTCTCTGAATAAGTCATTTAAGATTGAAATGAGGAGAGTATCCTTCATTCAGGGTGGTGAATGTTTGGAATTCTCTGCCCCGGCAGGTTATAAAGGCTCAATCACTCAGTATGTTCAAGATGGAGGCTCATAGATTTCCAGATATTACAGATATCAAAGGATACTGAGGGGAGTTCTTGACATAGGAGACAATTCATTCAGAGATACTGGTCATTTTCTCAGGACCTGAGTTTGAATCCCACCTTGCCAGATGGTGGAATTTGAAATCAATTAAAAAAAAATAGAATTAGGAGTCTAATGAAAACTATGAAACTGTTGCCTATTGTCAGAAAAAAAACACACCTTTCGTTTAGGGAAGGGAAATCTGCCATCCTTACCTAGTCTGGCCTATATGTGTTTCCAGCTCCACAGCAATATAGATGACATTTTACTGCCTTCTGGCCAATTAGGAATGGGCAATAAATGCTGGCCCACTCAGCAATGCATGTGTATACCAATGAAGTTAATGCATCAGATTTTTGCTATGAATGTTCAATGTCCAGGAACAATGAAATGTAAGTGATAAAAATGACAGATGCAAGGTGCACTGTGCAGGGTTAACTTTCTTGCAGTGTATTCCCATGGTCCCCAAAAGACAATGGCAGGTGTAACCATCAGGTAGCGGAATGCAGGGAGCTCCTGGTACACACTGATAAAGTGGTTTGTGCTCAGGGTCACATACTGTGACAGTCTCCACACAGATGGTTCCTTTCCAACTGGGGCACAATGACAGTTACATTTAAGAGAGAAAAAAAATTCAGAATTAACAACAGTTAATGGTTATTTTGCGACAGCACCAAATTTCTGCATCTTAACAACAGTGACATGAGTTGTACTCAGGCTGTCAACCATGGCTCTTCGCTTTAATGTCAAAGGACAGATGCTTTTTGGGTTATAGAGACACAGAGAGCAAGAGAAAAAAACAGACAACAAGCTATGGCTTTGAAGTGCAGCGAAGGACTGTGTTTCTTTTAGCAGCTTAGCTGGATGATGATAGGAGCTTGTTCCCTGTTGGAAAACATTACAGAAATTTGGATTTTTGGAGTTTTAAGGAATGCGTTGTCACTTTGGTACAACTTGCTCTAGAAGTTTGTTTACTCAGTGGAGTGGGATGATTTTTGAAAGATACTACAATTTTGAAATGGTTTGTCAGGGAGAAGTGAGCCACTGGAAATCTCAGGGTACTTTGGAATTGGATCTTGCAATATTTCATACCAGCCAGAAGAGCAGTGTATAATAAAGTTATTTGTAAAATGTAACTTTGGTTGCATTGATTAGTTAACATGGGAGTAACTTTTATTTAGTTCAATCTATTAGTTATCTATGAAGTCATACTTGATCTATTTTAATTGTAACTTGCTTGTTACGATAAAAATCTTAAAGAATAAATCTTGTCATTCAGTTTCTTTCTGTTGATTGGTGGAATTAATTTTCTTTAAGTTATTGGTCACTGCAGGGAATTATAATAATATTGCCCTCATTGTAGTAAAAATAAATGTCCTAAAATGTGGTATAGGAATATTCTAAGACAAAATGTGATACTGAAACAAATAATGAGATATTAGGGCAGGTAACTAAAACCTTGATCAAGGTTAAGAAACTGGCTTAGGAAAAGATTTCAAAGATTAGCTGAGCATAGTTGCCAACTGTGGAACAAATTCCTCTTGGAGGGTCATAGGCTGGGGAAAGTTACACAAATAGGGAGAGGCTAGGCCATGGTGGTATTTGAACACAAAAATAAGAATGTAAATGTAGTTGATGGGGTGTCAGGTCCAAGATGACGTTGGTACAAGTCAGGACACTGGCTGTGAGCTCAAGCTGATGGAGAGCAGAGAGTGCAATTTCTCTGAAAAGCAGCAGGGCCTGTGTCGGCATTAAGTGAACTGATTGCTGACCTGGAAAATGTTTCTTATTATACCAAGTTTGTAGTATTGCACATAGACAAACCACAATGCTTGTAAGATCCAAAATCCTATGGCTAGCAAAAATGGCTATTAATTATGTATTTCATTCAACAACATCCAAACCTGAACATTGCAGTCTGATGGGAATTCCATGATGGAATGACTGACGTGATAAAACAGGATTTGGAGATGCCAGTGACGGACTGGAGTGTACAAAGTTAAAAGTCAGACAACACCAGGTTATAGTCCAACAGGTTTATTTGGAAGCACACTAGCTTTCGGAGCGCTGCTTCTGTATCCGATGATTGTGAAGCTCTGACAGCCATCTGATGAAGGAGCGGCGCTCCGAAAGCTAGTGCTTCCAAATAAACCTGTTGGATTATAATCTGGTGTTGTGTGATTTTTAACATGATAAAACTGGCAATAGAGATCATTATGCTTTTTCCCATTGGTCCTGGCTGTCATAACCAGGGAAACAAGTTTTAGGCATTTAGTACATGTATTTGTTTATGTCTGTACCCAGACAAAGTCTAAAATGCAAAATGGATTGCCGTAGAATTTAATTTCACACCTAGGTACAACCATAATGAAGCAGAGGTCAATGGTTTTGAACCATTTCATATTCCTGTGCTTGGTTTAGTTACAGTTCTGTGGTTCAAGTCCATCTAACTTACTGAAATATAGAGGATTCACTGTTGGCTCATGTGTCCAGTTACCTCCAATGGGGAATGAGAACACGGAACAGTGAGTGGGTTCTGAAGAAAGGTCAGTGGACTTGAAATGTTAATTCTGCTTTGTCTCCACAGATGCCATGAGACCTGCTCAGTTTTTTCCAGTGATTTCTGTTTTTGTTTCTGATCTCCATTAAGTGTAGGTCTTTGTTTTTGCTTTGTTTAGGGAATGAGAACATATTGTGCTGAATTCTATTGAACATCCAGTTTGAAAGTTATGATGCGGAGATGTCGGTGTTGGACTGGGGTGGACAAAATTAAAAGTTACACAACACAATTGTAGTCCAACAGGTTTATTTGAAAATACAAGCTTTCGGAGATGCCCCTTCATCAGGTAACTAGTGGACAAGATACTAGAACACAGAGTTTATAAGTAAAAGATCAAAGTGTCATACAACTGATATGATGTACTAGACAAACCTAAGTGGCTGTTAAGTCTTCAATCATTTAGAATGGGGATGCAGGTTTCAACTGATTAATACAAAAATCCCAGCATTTCTTTGAAATCACTGCCCCAAGATAATTTAAGATTTAGTAATATATAATAAATGTGACGTCTGAGCTCAGATAATGCATTAAAGGTGTGAGGTTAGAATGTGCCTGTGTCCCAACCTCGAGTCAGACTGGTTTTATTTCCAAAGTAGGAATTTATAAAATATCACATTGACTGATTGTCTATAGATTTTGTGCTTTTGAACAAAATAGAATGTGTCTGAAAATACAAATCTGCAAATGCAAGTTCACTACATAGACTTACGTGTGTGTGTTTGTGAGTGTGTGAGAGAGTTTGAAAATGCAGAAGTGGATCAAAGCAGGAAAGAAAAAGAGAGAGAAAGAGATAGAGATAGATAGATAAAAAGAGAGAGAGGGAAGGAGAAGATGCCTCAGAATGAACTAGCCTGATTCCAAATATTTAAAATCTTGAACAAAAAATGTAATTTACAGTTGTTGGGGGCTAAGGGGAGAAGTGATGAGTACATAGGCAGGTAGGTTGGTGACAGCAACTAAAGTGAAAACTCCTGCAGAAGGTCTGATGTTGAAGCCTGGAAATCTGGGAGATGGGTAGGGAATGGATTGCTTCTAGGTCTACCTGGCCCCTTAGTGTGCCACAAGGGTGCTACATCCAAGCAATCACACTGCTTTCTACAAAGGCCAGCAGATTTGAAATGTAAATCCCCATTGTGAGTTGATGTGGGTAGCACTGGCACCCATAATCCTTGGCAAAATAGTCTGGAGGTGGTGAAACAAAGCCAGGGAACAGACACATAACCATTGGTGAGAAATTCTGTGCCCACCCACCACCATGCCTGTCCACTCTTGGGTGGGAGTGTGGTTAATATGGCAATTCTGCAACTTCGTTAGTGCACTCTTGTATATTGTCCTCAGTGTTTATTACACTTGTCAACTCATTGTCCATAAATTCTGGAATTGTCCTTCCAATTCAGAAGAATAAATCCGGTATGTAAATTGTGAACAACAGTGGTCTCAACAATGATCCTTCCAGAACAGTACTTCATACCTTTTGTGAACCAGAATGATTCCCATAACTCTCGCTTGCTGTTTGCTGTGAATCGCTGAATTGCTATACTTTCTGCTACTTGATTTCAATCTCCACAGGCTCTGATCTTAGTCACAAACTTACCATGTCTTATCAAAGTCCTTTTGAAATTCCAAATAGATTGGCCCAATTTTCACTTTCAAGGTGGATAGATGGAGTCGGGGAATTTCCAGGCCTACTGCTCCTGCCTTAATAAGAAATGTCCTGAATGAAATGCTCATCACTCTTGGAATAGATGGTGGGCAAGATGGAGCAGGCTTGCCTTTCCCAGAAGCAGTTTTGAGTTGGCAAGCTCAAAGGCACATTTTGTTTCTCTGGGATTTAGTCTCAGGGATTGTTTGGTTATATCTTTGGCCTTCTGCCTCTCACAAATCATCACTACCCTCCCAACCCCTGTATCTCAGTGCCAATTAATACTCACACTCCACAATGGCCTCCTATAGCTCCATGCCGACTCAATGGAACTCTTACCATATACATCTCCCTCCTCAACTCAAACTCCTTGACTCCTTATAGTCTCCAGGCCAACGAGTGGTTCTTCAATTACCGAATATATACTCTGTACAGAGCCAATGAATACTATAGCAATAATGGCATGTGTGAAGCTGCTTAAAGAAACAACCATTCACAACGTTTTGACAACAGAGATTTGTTCCCTCAACTCTACAGAAGTTAGCAAATTTTGAGAAAATTTGTAGCTACAGAAGTATAAATCAACCAGACCTTTAAGATACCAACAACAGAAACTTCAAACTCTTGGCATCTCTCAATCTTATGCAAATAAATATTGAACCATTGGTATAAGAGATCATACATATATAAAAAAATTATAGATTTAAAGAGCTAGACAACCAAAGCCATGTAAACAGAGTTCATCCCTTCATATGTCTGGACTCTAACTTTAGTAGATGTCAAATTCTCAAACATATGTGTCTCCTAAATTCTATTTAACGATGTTTTAAATACTTCTCATTGTTTTTCTCTCTTTGCCATTACTTTTTCTTGGTTTGCTTCCCTTACTGCCATCCTCAAATTTACTTTCTTTTTTAATCTATTACTTTAGACTTTGTCTTTCTTATGTCTTTCTCAAAACATATTTTTATTTTAAAAGAAACCTTGTTGTATTATGATTATTATTGCCTAGATACTGCCCTATAAAATGATTCTCTTATCACTCTGTCTTAATTCCCGTTATTAGATGGAGCAGTGCTTCCTCTCTAGTTCAGTTTCTAACGTACTGTACAAGAAAATAATTCTGACCACACTGTATAAGTTTCATTCCCTTTCCACCTTCATTACCACTTCTTTCCAGTTTATTTTGGAGTCGATGATACTTCCTAACAATAGTAATTCTGCGTGTTTATGCCTGTAATGCCTCACTTCAGTTTCTGTGTTGGGTGGCATTGTGAAGTTGCACTCAAAGTGTACTCAAACTTTCATTGGCTAGATTACAGTTAAAGGAGTTTCTGATGAAATTCGGTGAAATAATCTTGAAATGAAATAGTTAATGATTAGCATAACGAGGGAGTGTAACAGAATGTAACCATGTCTTTACCTTTACAATTAGAGATATCTTAGATATTGTTAGGAGTGGTAATCTATTGCAGCTAAAGCTCAAAAAATGGGCTCATCTCCAAAATAAATATTCTTCATAATGATGTCCAATACTCTACTTTTGTGTAGTACAATTTAATGCCACTGAAAATGTTCATAAAGAAACAAGAAATTATTTAATCATTTCATTAATGAACATGTCAGTTTCTTAGTAAATTAAATATATTTTGATAGGAAAGTAATTTGTTATGCTATACCGACCTTTGCCTATGCACTAATAAATGAAATGCTCCCTGAACCAGTAGAGACAGTGAAATTTCACAATTGTGACCTGCATTGTGCTCTGCTCGATTCTTGTATGTGATTTAGATGAACTGAATTTTAAACCAACGTAAATCGTTATGTCAGTATATTGACCAACATGGCTCTGGGAGGAATTCACAAATAAAATTCTCCAATCAGTTTCTTTCAATTGAATACTTGTTGCTGGAATCTGGGAGACCAGATAATGTAAATAGCCAGCTTCTTTACCTATTTTCTCTTACCCCCATCTCTTCCTTGATATTTGATATGAAAAATTGACATCTAAAAAATCCAGAGTCTAGATTAGAGTGGTGCTGGAAAAGCACAGCAGTTCAGGCGGCATCCGAGGATCAGGGAAATCAATGTTTTGAACAAAAGTCCTTCATCAGGAATAGAGGCAGAGTACTCTAATCTAGAATCTGGTTTCCAGCATCTGCAGTCCTTGTTTTTACCTAGTTGATTTTAACCCTACTGCGAATTCTCTTGCAAGGATGCCTGCCTTAAAGAAGATTTCCTCCTCTCTCTACAAGAATCTCTCCCATTGCAACTCCCAGGTCATTTCCTCTGCCCTGAAGCTCTTCAACCATGTCCTGAAACAGACTCGCTCCCAAACACTTCAACCCCAGGGCATCAATGTGGACTTCACCAGTTTCCTCATTTCCCCTTCCCCCACCTCACCCCAGTTCCAAACTTCCAGCTCAACACTGTCCCCATGACTTGTCCTACCTGCCTATCTTCCTTTCCATCTATCCACTCCACCCTCCTCCCTGATCTATCACCTTCATCCCCACCCCCTTTCACTGATTGTACTCTTTGCTACCTTCCCCCACCCTCCTCCCTGACCTATCATCTCCATCCCCACCCCCATTCACCTATTGTACTCTATGCTACTTTCTCCCCACCCCCACCCTCCTTTCATTTATCTCTCCACATTGCAGGCACTCTGCCTCTATTCCTGATGAAGGGCTTTTGCCCAAAACGTCGATTTCCCTGCTCCTTGGATGCTGCCTGACCTGCTGTGCTTTTCCAGCACCACTCTAATCTAGAATCTGGTTTCCAGCATCTGCAGTCCTTGTTTTTACCTATCTAAAAAGTCAAGTTTTTTTCCAAGCAATATGTTGGCCTAATTTCATACTTACAAAACTGTGGAAGCTTTTTCCACACATGTCCCTCCATTCCTACACTTTGTGCAACTGCATGGTCCTCTGACCTGCATTGGATACCCACTGGAATTCCTGGTTCTCGAAACCTTATGTATGTACCAGCTCAAGTGTTTCAACTAATAAATACAACCTGAATAGAATCACACAATTAAAATGAGCCCAGCATTGATTTTAAAATATGGATTTGAATGGATTTGACCAATTTAATTCTGGTTTCTACTAACTACACAATCACTTTTAATAGATTTGTCGCCAACCCTGATTGATTGTGCTCACACACAGGGTTAAATTATGAGAAAAATATGCATTGACTAGCCTTATATTCCCTTGAATAGGGAAGATTAAGAGACTGAAAATGTGTTGCTGGAAAAGTGCAGCAGGTCAGGCAGCATCTAAGGAACAGGAGAATCGACGTTTCGGGCGTAAGCCCTTCTTCAGGAATGAGGAAAGTGTGTCCAGCAGGCTAAGATTAAAAGGTAGGGAGGAGGGACTTGGGGGAGGGGTGTTGGAAATGCGATAGGTGGAAGGAGGTCAAGATGAGGGTGATAGGCCGGAGTGGGGTGGGGGCGGAGAGGTCAGGAAGAAGATTGCAGGTTAGGAAGGCGGTGCTGAGTTCGAGGGATTTGACTGAGACAAGGTGGGGGGAGGGGAAATGAGGAAACTGGAGAAATCTGAGTTCATCCCTTGTGGTTGGAGGGTTCCTAGGCGGAAGATGAGGCGCTCTTCCTCCAACCGTCGTGTTGCTATGGTCTGGCGATGGAGGAGTCCAAGGACCTGCATGTCCTTGGTGGAGTGGGAGGGGGGGTTGAAATGTTGAGCCACGGGGTGGTTGGGTTGGTTGGTCCGGGTGTCCCAGAGGTGTTCTCTGAAACGTTCCGCAAGTAGGCAGCCTGTCTCCCCAACATAGAGGAGGCCACATCGGGTGCAGCGGATGCAATAGATGATGTGTGTGGAGGTGCAGGTGAATTTGTGGCGGACATGGAAGTATCCCTTGGGACCTTGGAGGGAAGTAAGGGAGGAGGTGTGGGCGCAAGTTTTGCATTTCTTGCGGTTGCAGGGGAAGGTGCCGGGAGTGGAGGTTGGGTTGGTGGGGGGTGTGGACCTGACGAGGGAGTGGTCTTTTCGGAACGCTGATAGGGGAGGGGAGGGAAATATATCCCTGGTGGTGGGGTCCGTTTGGAGGTGGCGGAAATGACGGCGGATGATACGCTATACATGGAGGTTGGTGGGGTGGTAGATGAGGACCAGTGGGGTTCTGTCCTGGTGGTCGTTGGATGGGCGGGGCTCAAGGGCGGAGGAGCGGGAAGTGGAAGAGATGCAGTGGAGGGCATCGTCGACCACGTCTGGGGGGAAATTGCGGTCCTCGAAGAAGGAGGCCATCTGGGTTGTACGGATTTGGAACTGGTCCTCCTGGGAGCAGATGTGGTGGAGACGAAGGAATTGGGAATGTGGGAAGGTGTTTTTACAGGACATAAGACTGGCTCTTATTACAATGAGACAAGTGGTATTGGTTTAACTTGAATGTTACCATGCCTCAGGAGAGGTTGAGAAGAAAAGTCCTTCATGGTAACTACAGCAGGTCGTGGAATTGAACCCATGTTATTATCTTTATCCACATTGCAAACTAGCTGCCCTGCCAACTGAGCTAATTGATCTCTCTCAAAAATTGAAAGAAAGAAAATGGATGAAGGGACACTGTCCCAATCACAGACTAGTTCGATTTGATGCTTATTGCTGATAGGCTCACAATGAACTGCAAGAATGAATCAACCTGTGGTTGGGAGAGTGAGGTGAGATGCAGCAATCAACAATGCCGGTGGGGGTGGGAAGCAACATTGATGAACAGGGGAGAGAAACTGGTGTACACATCCATGGAGACAGGAAGGGAGGTTTGGGACCAGTGCTGAGAACCTAGGGAACAAGGCTAAGGCCTGGTAAATAAGGTTTGTTGTGTATACATATTAGGACCCTGGAGCAATATTGTGATGTCGTCATGGAGCTGTACATCGCTGAGTACAAGTACCACAGAGTCAGCTGAGTTAAGATACTGTGGAAGAAGTTTGCAACATGCTAGACTGCGATGCTGTCTTTCTCTGGTAGACTCTCCAAGAGCACAAGGATTTGAATGATACAGAAGGTAGATCAAGTCATGAATTAAGGCAATTATATGTCAAACCCGGATCCATATATAGTAAACATTAATAAATGAAATCAGTGTTACTTTGATTTGAGGATAAGTACTGGTCAAGACACTGGGAAGAGCTTTGGAAAATTGTGGTCAAGGTGCTCAGTATGGTATAATTGCATACTATTGCACTTAGCTGTTGCTGTATTCAAAAATTTCAGAACTGGTTTCTTAGCAGTTTATTCACGTTTTGCAACAATGAAGACAACAGATACTTTAAGCTTTTACAATTACAGTAGAGTCAAGAAAAAGTATTGCTGAGCCTGTAAAATGCCAGCCCTCTCACAAGGAAATGGTACTGTTCATGCGTATGACTTAAAATCCAAAAATGTAGCCCTAACCTTGCAGGCTGTAATAGCTATAACAGGGTGGCACAATGGTTCGTACTGCTGCCTCACAGTGCCAGGAACCCAGGTTTGATTCCAAACTTGGGCGACTCTCTGGGTGTTCTGATTTTCTCCCATAGTTCAAAGATGTGCAAGTTAGGGGGACTGGCCATGTTAAATTGCCCATAGTGTCCAGGGTTATGCAGTCCAGCCATGGGAAATGCAGGATTAGCCATGGGAAATGCAGGGTCAGAGGATTAGGGTACGGGTGGGATGATCATATGAGGGTCAGTGTGGACTTGATAGGCTTATTGGCCTGCTTCCATGCTGTAGGGATTCTATGAATTGGTTGGATACCCGATGTGTGCTGGAACCCAGTAGAAATCCTGACCCAATGACTTGCATGAGAGTTGCCTGAGAAATTTAAAATTCCAATGGACAACTTCTCTAGTCTCTGCAAAACTTGCTTGGTCCTGAGTAACCTTGAATGAGCTCCTTTTCATGGGATGTGGACAATGCAGTCTAGGCAAGTATTTGCTGACATTTGATCAAAGGAAATTATTGCAGATGCTGGAATCTGAAACCAAAAGAGAAAATGCTGGAAAATCTCAGTAGGTCTGGCAGCATCTGTAAGGAGAGAAAAGAGCTGATGTTGTGAGTCTAACTAACCCTTTGTCAAAGCTTGACAAAGGGTTAGTTAGACTCGAAACATCAGCTCTTTTCTCTCCTTACAGATGCTGCCAGACCTGCTGAGATTTTCCAGCATTTTCTCTTTTGGTTTCTCTATTTGCTGACGTTTGTTGTGGCAGTGGTAGCTCAGTGGTTAGCACTGTTGCCTCACATTGCCATGTACTCTGGTTCAGGTCCAGCCTTGGGTGACCATCTATGTGGAGTTTGCACATTTGCCCTGAGTTTTCAGTGGTTTCTGCTGGGTATTCTGGTTTCCTCCAAAATTGTGCAGATTAGATGGATTGGCCATATTACGTTGCCCCATGTGTTCAGGGTTTTCAGTCTAGTTGGGTTAGCTTCGATAAATGTGGAGTTATGGGGATTGGGCGGGGAGATTGGGGGTTTGTACAGATTTAATGGGCTAAATGGCCTCCATATGCACTGTAGAGTTCAATGAATCTATCTCTGATTTCTCTTGAACTGACTGACTGTCCAGGCCATGTCAGAGCGCTGTTAAGAGTCAACCACATTGCTGTGTGTCACATGAATGCCAGACTAGGTAAGGGTGGTAAAGGGCTTGAGTGAATAGGTTGGACTTTTACAATAATCAATGATCATATCGTGGTCACCAACCATCACTGACTTCAAATTTCAATTCCAAATTCAGGAATTGAATTTACATTCAGTAATTGATAGTGTTTGAACCTATGTCCTCCAAAGCATTCGACTGAACTTGTGGATTATTTATCCAGTGACATTATCACTAACCTCCACCCTACATTACATATTTGGATAGGTTAAGGCAGTCAAGCAGTTGCCTAACTCCAGGTAACTGCAAAACTACACTCCTACCCCTGAAAATCATTCACATTTAACCCCCATCTCCCAATGGTACTTTCAATACCTAACTGCCCCCCTGAATCTCCTATAACTCCTTCTGAGATCCCAACCATCTGACTAACTCCCCGCAACTATCCACTATCCCTTAATCCATCTCCCCCCACCTAGACTGCCTGATACCCCTTCCCCACCTGACTACCTTCCCAAAACCAACCCGTCTTTTCTTGACCCAACACTCCTGAGCACGTGACTAACCCGCTCCTGAATTAAACCCCCAAACACCTCTGAATCATTCAAATTCCCCACCTGATGCACTAACCAGTCTCCCAACAGTATTAAGAAAACCTCAAACTTCTCCAAAAACAAAAGAAAAGAAGTCATTTTCACCTCATTCCTGTTCATTTTCTCCCATAAACCCATTTGAAGTCCAACTGGCAGAGTTAGGAGTTAGGAAATCATTGCTGAACTATGCTCTGTTTGGCAGGAGTTCTGGGGTGTACTCACTGTAGCCTCCCACTTAAAACCGGTTGAAACATTGAGGTCCATGGAAGTGCGAGTTATGTTTCTTTGGTTGTCCACCTTAAACAAACAAGAGTTATTTTCTTTCTCAAGAAAAGGGTCTGGATAGGAGAACCCTCTTGAGACGCTTTTATGCTGCTTATTTTTCCAACAGGCAGGAAACCAAACACACACACAAACTCCAGAAATAGTCACCTATGACCTGGCAGGCAGATAAATCATTCTTTCAGGTGCCGAACCACACTAGTCTATAGACTATTTACTCAGAAATAAATGAAAGCTGGAACAATGCTCAAAACAATTCCATTCTCAGGAATTACTTGTAAGCTTCATTCATAATGGGCTGGAATGGAAATGATAAATATTATATTCGCAAACTCACATTTGCAGTGACCTGTTTCTTTGTCCTCCCACCCCACGCTTCCTATTTTCAAGGCACTTGTGTGAAGAATTTCCTGACTTTTAGCAAGCTTTGGAAATTATCAATTTATTTTATACCAGTGTCTCTCTACTGCTACAGTGTTTGTGGAATGCTCTGCTGCAGTGTTTGCAGAATGTTCCAGAGCCCTGATGGAAATTTTATATTGCTACACAATGCCACTGAATGTTCCACATTACCTTTTATCTTTTCCAACTGGAGAAAACAAACTAATGTTTCTTTCTAAAGGAAATGAGCCAGCTCTCTAAACCAGCTGGCGAGCTAAGTCCCACTCCCCTGTTCCTTCCGCAAAGCTGTGCAATTTCCTTCCTGTCAAGCAATTTTTCAATTCCCTTTAAAATGATTTTATTGAATCTGCTGTTACTCATCTTTTAAATTGTGCATTCTGGATGGCAGCAACTTATTACTGTGATCAGACAACCACGGGCCCAAAATTGGCCATTCTGAATTGACCCAGTGCCAGAGAAATTGGGCCTGCCAG
Organism: Chiloscyllium plagiosum; assembly: GCF_037043375.1. NCBI lineage: Eukaryota > Metazoa > Chordata > Chondrichthyes > Orectolobiformes > Hemiscylliidae > Chiloscyllium > Chiloscyllium plagiosum. The sequence goes on from NW_028270141.1 coordinate 49,810,265, forward strand.
AAAACAGCTAGGTTAGATTCAACAGCAGCCCCAGCTATTGGCGATGGAGAAAAGTGGAAACCAAGGTCAAAGATTTAGGGGGAATCTAGTTGCAACCAACATGTGGGTTATGTATTGAAGAAGTATTGATTAGACTTTCTGGCACCTTGACTTCCAGCCAGTGCCTGAGGCTATGAACTTTACTCCCCATGCCCCGGCATGGCAACAGTGAAGGGTGTTGGCAAAACTCCATTCGATGCTTTAATCCCTGCTCATGATCCCATTGATTAAAGGCCACAGAATATTCAGGAACATCCAGGTTAAGGAAGATTGAAACATACAACTGGAAGCCACTCCCACAATGAAGACAGTAATTCTCATGGTGGAAGACTATGAGGCAATCTAAGTAGAAGATCTGCTCTGAACTGCAAGATACACCTTTGTGGAAGACAGCCAGTCTTATGTCAGAGAAGGACAAGATTCCAAAGGCCCAGCTCAAATGTATGGATCGTTGTGGGTAATATCCTCTGTTAGACAAAAGAGCTAGATACAAATTAAATATGTAGGGAATTTGGGAAATGTTGACATAGTCTTAATAGGAAATATTTTGTCAATAAAATTACATTGAACTGTTATTTGAATTCTGTGTCTCTTTGTCCATCTCACCAGCAAGAGCACTTGGGTAAAGTGGTTTTAAACCAGTCAAAATGTCAAAAAACATGGAAAACACTACATAAAAACATTCCTTTTCAACCCTTCTCTCAATTATCTTAAAATTATGTTCTTTGGTTATTTACTCATCCACCAATGAATAATACCTTTCATATTTTCGAACAACTCTATTAAATCTCCCATTTAACAATGTGTGATGTTCAATGGTTTGATTGAACTGTGTTTGATTAAGTTAGTATGTTCACTAATCTATGTTCATTGTTGTTAAGTTTTAAGCCTATGGCTGAGGTTCGAAGCTATTTTCTGTATTAATCACTGAGGTCGATATGCCAGTACAGGCTTTGGCCAACTGAGGAAAATAGTATTTGAGGTTCAGATCCTCAAACAACTTATGCGTTTAATCAGGTAGCACACATTCCTCCATGTCAGTATGCTTCAGAGGCTTGGACGAACTATGATGAAGCACTGGTGAAGTACTACCAGCAGTGTCGGTGTAAGACGCTGCAAGTCTAGTCATCTCCCAAGCCATGTGCACAAACATTAAAGTATTAATTGTTCAAAACCAGTTCCACTTGTCTGTGTAGCTTGTTTACCCAATATTGGGTAAACAACTGTTTTACTTGGAATTCTGTCACAGCAGAAGATCCCAAGAGGGCAGTGAAAATGCTTTAAAGATCTCTTGAAAGCATCCCTGATGATATCAAACATGTCCAGTGAGAATGGACTTCAGCTTGTGACTGTCCAAAATGGAGCAGGTTCATTCAGGAAGGTATCAAACATATTTAGAGATTTTATCAGGTACATGCACGAGTGAAGTTGAGGTGTCAGAGGAAGTACAAACAACAACCAAACACATCCACTCAACCCTCAAGAACAACCTGTTCGACATCAGCCATCTCTGTATTCATTGAATTGGGCTAATAGCAAGTGATCTTTGATCCTGAGGAAAAGCCTAAGAAGAGGAATTTGAAGGAATGTTGGAAGACAATGGGCTTCTTATTGCTTTTCTTCCTCTAGTATGTTATGAACAGAAATGGCCAACCCATAAACCTAGAAGAGAACCATTCCAGTCTGAGGAATGGCATTTTTATTATTGAACTTCCATTTATAAATAAATAATAAACTCCATGGAGACAAACATTAATTCTCGATAGCAAAATCACCACATTTATCAAATCCATCAACAAACACTTTTATATAGTTTCATTCAGCTTTTCTTCAGAAAAATATATTACAGAAGATAAAACAGAATAAACTTTAAATGTGAATTAAAATCCAGAAAAGACATAATCACCCACCTTCTTAGCTTAAGCACCAAATCATGTCCCCCAATCTGCTTCTTGTATGGCATCATATGGAAGATCAATATTATCTTAAATAGCATTGGCCATGATAATCCACAAACTGTGTGCCATCAAGTGCATTACATATTTCATATTTTTTGAAGTCGAAAAGTGTGGTGCTAGAAAAGCACAGTGGGCCAGGCAGCATCTGAGGAGCATAAGAATCGACGTTTCGAGCATAAACCCTTGATCAGGAATGAGGCTTGTGACCCAAAAAGACTGAGAGATAGATGGGAGGGATTTGGGGCGGGGGGAAGATAGCTGGGAATATGATAGAATAAATGAAGGTGGGGTTGAAGGTGATAGGTCGGAGAGGAGGGTCCAACAGATAGGTGGGAAGGAAAATGAACAGGTAGGACAGTTCAAGAGGGCAGTGCTGAGATGGAAGGTTGGATTTGAGATAAGGTGGGGTGTGGGGAAATGAGGAAACTGGCAAAATCCACATTAATCCTGTGTGGTTGGAGGGTCCCACGACCGAAGAGGAGACGTTCTTCCTCCAGGCGTTAGGTGGTTAGGATTTGGCAATGGAGGAGGCCAAGGACATGCATAACCTTGGTGAAGTAGGAGGGGAATTAAAGCGTTCAGCCACAGGGCAGTGGGGATTTTTTAGTGCATTTGTCCCAGAGATGTTTTCTGAAATGTTCTGCAAGTTGGCATTCTGATCTCCCCAATGTAGAAGAGACCACATCGGGAACAACGGACACAGTAGATGAACGTGTGTGGAAGTATAGGTAAATCTCTGTCAGATGTGGAAGGATCTTTTGGGGCCTCGGACAGAGGTAAGGGAGGAGGAGTGGGCACAGGTTCTGCACTTCTTGTGATGGCAGGGGAAGGTTCCAGGAGTGGAGGGTGGGTTGGTGGGGGGGTGTGGACCTAACAAGGAAGTCGCAGAGGGAATGGTCTCAGTGGAACACAGATAGGTGTGGGAACGGAAATATATCCCTGGTGGTGGGGTTCGTTTGTAGGCAGTGGAAGTGGCAGAGGATGATGCTATGTATCTGGAGGCTGGTGGGGTAGAAGGTGACGACCAGGGAGTTCTGTCCTTGTTCTGATTTGTGGGGCGGGGGGGGGTTCAAAGGCAGAGGTGCGGGAAGTGGATGAGATGCGTTGAAGGGTATTGCTGACCATGTGGGAGGGGAAATTGCAGCATTTGAAGAAGGAGGCCATCTAGTGTGTTCTGTGGTGGAATTGGTCTTCCTGGGAGTAAATGCGGTGCAAGTGGAGGAATCGGGAATAAGGGATAGCATTTTTACAGGAGGCAGGGTGGGAGGAGGTGTGGTCCAGGTAGCTGTGGGCGTCTTTTGGTTTGTAGTAGATACCCGTGTTGAGTCAGTTGCCGGAAATGGAGATGGAGTGATCCAGGAAGGGGGCGGAGGTGTCCGAGATGGTCCAGGTGAACTTGAGGTCAGGGTGGAAGGTGCTAATGAAGTTGATGAACTGTTCAACCTCCTCGTGGGAGTACAAGGTGGTGCCAATACAGTCATCAATGTAATGGAGAAAAAGGTGGATTGGTGCTGGTGTAGCAACCGAAGTTGGACTGTTCCACATACCCGACAAAGAGGCAGGCATACGTGGGGCTGATATGGGTGCCCATGGCTATCCCTTTGGTCTGAAGGAAGTGGGAGGATTCAAAGGAGAAATTGTTGAGGGTGAGGACCAGGTCAGCTAATTGATTGAGAGTGTCAGTGGATGGTATTGGATGGGTCGGCATGAGGGGAAGAAATAGAGGGCTTGGAGGCCTTCGTCATGGCAGATGGATGTGTACAGGGAATGGATGTCCATGATGAAGATGAGACATTGGGGACTGCACTTCCACCCTTGAACCTCACCCCTCCATTCGCAACAAGGACAGAACCTTCCACACGACCAACCTCCATATACATCGCATCATCGTCCATTTTCACCATCTGCAAACAGACCCCACCACCAGAGATATATTTCCCTCCCTACCCCTATCTGTATTCTGCAGTAACCATTCACTTTGTAACTCCCTCGTTAGGTCCACACCACCCCCCCACCAACCCATCCTCTACTCCCAGCATCCTTCCCTGCCACCACAAGAAGTGCAAAACCTGCATCCACACCTCCCCCCTTACCTCCATCCAAGGCCCTAAAGGATCTTTCCACATTGAACAGAGATTTACTTGTACTTCCACACACGTCATCGACGGTGTCCATTGCTTTTGATGTGGTCTCCTCTACATTGGGGAGACAGGACGCCAACTTGCGGAATGTTTCAGAGAACATCTCTGGGACACTTGCACTAAACAACCCCACCGCCCTGTGGCTGAACTCTTTAGCTCCCCCTCCCACTCCATCAAGGAAGTGCATGTCCTGGGCCTCCTCCACCACTAAACCCTACCCACCCAACGCCTGGAGGAAGAACACCTCATCTTCTGCCTCAGGACCCTCCAAACACACAGGATCAATGTGGATTTCACCAGTTTCCTCACTTACCCTCCCCCCATCTTATCCCAGATCCAACCTTCAACTCAGCACCGCCCTCTTGAACAGTCCTACCTGTCCATCTTCCTTCCCACCTATCCGCTCCACCCCCCTCTCCGACCTATCACCTTCACCCCACCTTCATTTACCTATTGCATTCCCAGCTATCTTCACCCCAGCCCCAATCCCCTTGCATTTATCTCTCAGCTCCTTTGGGCCACAAGCCTCATTACTGATGAAGGGCTTATACTCAAAACGTCGATTCTCCTGCTCCTCAGATGCTGCCTGACCATCTGTTCTTTTCCAGCACCACACTGTTCTGACTCTGATCTCCAGCATCTGCAATCCTCACTTTCTCTATATATTGTTTTGAAGGAAATCTCTGTTCTGATTTCACCTCTGACTTCTATAATTCACTCATACAGGATTGCTAATGACAGATTCCATTTCCTGTCTTCTCTTCTCTTATCATCCAGTGATTCAACATCTTTTTTTCCCCTCATGCTATCCTTGAAGGATTTGGTTAGACAGCAATATGTCTGGTTTGATAACTAGGAATCACTTCAATATCACTGTTTTGCAACCTAGTTTTAGGTACAACATTGTCAATATGGTACAAATTGTTCTGGTACAATATGCATTTCATCAACGCAAATACACTGTAATGTGATTGATGAACTGGGGACGCTGTTTCTGCAGCGCAAACTTTTAGATTGTGTGTTGGCTATAGCGTGATTACAGCATCAACACTTTAAACACTGTTTCTAAAGGGTGATTCTTCTATAATGTGGGGTTGCACAAGAACACAATCATCACATTATGGAAGAACTGACTGTACATCTGAACATGTTCCATGTGTTAGGACTTTTCTTTTTTACTCCCTCCCTCTAATTGGAAACTCCAAACTTGCTTCAGCTATGTTTTCAAGCTATTTTCATCCAACCATCCATCCATCCATCCATCCATCCATCCATCCATCCATCCATCCATTCTTTATGGTGAACATGAATTCTTTTAGCGTCTTGCTGTTTTGGGAGATTTTTCTCTTGAGTATCAATATTGGCTTAAGCATTGTCCAGTTGGATGGTCGCACCAGCACAAGGGTAAACCTATACTTTTCATGGTCAGTTGTCTTCATTCACCATGTTTTCTCTATAATTTATCCAACATGTCAAAATTCATGGGAGTCACATCCATATTCCCAATACAGGCCAATCCATATCCAGTCTTTTGTCAATATTTGATTGGAAACACTAAAGGTGTGGTAGGGCTTGGGTAGCCTTGTCAAACAGAGAGACGTAAGGGTTCAGTTACATAGTTCTTTGAAAGTTCTAGCACATGTAGACAGGATGGTTAAAAAGGTGTTTGCCTTCATTGCTCATACTATTCAAAATAGGAGTTGGGACATCATATTGAGGTTGTACCGGACTTTTGGAGTACTGTGAGCAATTATGGTCCCCATGCTATAAGAAGGATAAATGGATAGTATTAAATTGGAGATGATTCAGAAAAGATTTACCAAGATGAATAGAAAGGGTTTAGAGGTACTTAGGCCAAGTGCTGGCAAATGGGACTAGATTCGGTTGGGATATCTGGTCAGCATGGAACAGTTGAAGTGAAGGGTCTGCTTCCATGCTGTACATCTCTATGACTCTATGTTGACATGATGGGAGGGTTTGAATTACAAGGAGATGCTGGATAGGCTGAAACATTTTTCACTGGAGTGCAGAAGTTTGGGGGGTGATCTTATAGATGTTTATAAAATCATGAGGTGAACAGTTAAGTTAAAAAGCAAAGGTCTTTTCCCTAGAGTGAGAAAGTTTAAAACTAGGGGGAGTTTTTGAGGTGAGAGGAGGAACATTAAAAGGACCTGAGAGGCACCGTTTTCACACAAAGGGTAGTTCACATATGGAATGAACTGTGAGAGGAAGTGGTAGATGCAGGTACAATTACAACATTTAAGAGACACTTAGATATGTTCATGAAGGGGAAAGGTTTAGAGGGATATGGCTAAATGCAAGCAAGTGAGACTAACTTAGTTTGACGTGAACAAGTTAGATCAAAGGGTTTGTTTCCAAGCTGTATGACTCTGTGACTCTAGACGATACCTGTCATTAGATCTATTGGAAAACACTGTGATATCTTGGACTTCTATCAAAGCACAATGTTGTTTGTCTTCATAAATGTGGTACAACATCCAGGGTTAACTTTGAAATTTGTTTGTTTCAGGGTGAAGATTTGGTTAGTCCTCAAAAAACTGAGAATCCATCCTGATGATTTTCATTGATGTATTTGGCAACTTAGTTTTCCAACTGTGGCCACTTGTTGGGCTTTACACTGCTTGCAGATTTATTCTTTGACTTCTATCTAAACTGCATAGAAAACTTCAAATCACTAATATTCTTCTTTAGCTTGAATTTTCTAGTTGCCAAACAACGATTATTCTGCTTTGCAATCTTCATAAAGTCATTCAGTTCCTATCTGCGAGAGTTCCGTTCCTGAAATCCTCTGTGGTTAATGAATTCTGTGAGTGCAGAGCTTAATAACTTACCATAAGAATAGGGTTAGGTTCATAGACCCAAGATTATGACTTCTTGCCTATTATTTTTGGGTTAACATAATAAATGTTACTGACTTTATGTTAATACTTATGTTAAAAGCATGGTCTACTGCCCTAATTGACATACCACTTTGTAACTTTTCTAACACTTTTCACTATGCTTCATCGCCACTTTCTTGTACTTAGGCACACTAGCACGACCACTTCAGTTGGGAGCCATTATGATAATTCAAAGGGCACAGGGTGAGGGTGAGAGCTAGATGCACACAATCAACTTCAGTGAGACTAAGCAAGAGAAGGGAGAGAGTGGAAAATGCTGAGAGCTTCCAAGCAAGGGATGGGGGAGGGGGTGTGTGAATGAGTACCTACATTTCCATTCACATCTGCGCATCTCCGTGAGGCCGTATGTCTGCCCACTACTTAAAATTATTTTTGGATTGCCATGAAAGTAGTCATGGATACGTGATTTTTACCTGCAAATGTTGATTAATTGGTTAGTTATTTTTTGGCGTGGATAGGTGCATTTGCGAAAACTGCTTGTACGGACAAAGAAGAATGGCTGTAATTTTCAGTTTGAACTGAAGTCCATACATAAAATGGTACAATGAAGAGTTGGAACAGAGCACAAATCAGGTATGTTCTAATTTCCCAACCCTTTTTCAGTCCTGTTGCATTATGTGCAAGATTCCAAACACAAAAAGAAATGACTTGTAATATCTATAATAACTGTGGGCAATAAACCATTTTCCAGATAAAGACATTATCATTAGATCCAGATGTAAAAGCAAAATATCTATGTCTTATAGAAACTCACAGGCTGAAATCTCCAATTAGTGGACTCTGTTGGGAATGCTCAGTGCATATTGTACAGTCAGCTTAGAATACTAACAAATATCATTGAAATAAAGCAACAAAGAGACAACATGAATGTACTGATGAACAGTCAATTTGAAAGGCGTTCTATTCACTGACACCAAACAGACATTCTCTTTTCTGTCCATCCTGTTTAAAAAGTGTCCAGGCAGCTTGGGGATTGTACATCATCTAGCATAAATGAAAGTTCTTTGTTTCCAATAAGTCAGCTATGGCTTCAGTGGTAGAACTTGTCCCAAAATCAAAAGGTTGGGCGTTCTCATATGCCTGAGGACGTGATATGAATACTGAGGGTATACTGTAGTGTTTTTAGTGCAGTTTTCAGACATATCAAACTACTGTCTGCTATTCTCTCACGTGAATACAACAGATCCTATGATAGTATTAGGAAGAAGGGAATTCTATGTTGTGCCATGATTAGTATCTATCTCTCATGAACATACTAAAAACAAATTGTTTAGTTATTATTGTATGGCTGACTGTGAAACTTGGCTCCACCATTTCTTATTTAAAAGGCAACTATACTTCCAATGCCTTTCACTGGCTCTAAAGTGTGTTGTGAAGTTGTGAAAGGTGTGATAAAAATCCATGTAATTATTCACTCAAAACTCAATGTAAAATAATAGAAATAGAAAATGGGAACTGGCAAGATTAATTGCAGAGAAGTGTGAAGTAATTCTTTTTTAGTATGAAGAAAGTGAGAGAGACAATATACAAGAAAATACATTATTTTAAAGATTATATTGAACAGAGGGACCTGGGTGTATATAGCATGGATTGAGATAGAATTAATAAGGCAAATGGGATCCAGGGATTTATGACTTGAGGTATAGACCGCAAAAGTAAGGAAGTTATGATGAACCTATATAAATCACTAGTTTGACCTCAGTTGAAGCACTGTGTCCAGTTCTAACCACAGGTTAGAAAGATTATGAAGTCTTGAGAGGATGTAGAAAAGATTAATGAGAATGGAGAAATGAAGATTAATAAGAAATTTGACAGATACAATCCAAATCATGAAGCATCCAGACACAGCAGACAGAGAGAAATTGCTCCCATTGGTGGAAAAATTGAGAATCGGGGGCACAAACTTAAAGTTCTTGACATCAGAAGAAACAACAAGGGAACACTTCTTAACATAGATGTGGTTTAGGATCTAGAATACCTGACTGTGAGTGCGGTGGAGGAAAATTCAATCAAAAACTTCAAAGACAATTGGATAATTATCTGAAAAGTAAACATTTTCTGGGGCTTTGGGAAGTGGGATGAGGTGAATTCCTCTTCCAGAAATCCAGCACAGAGGAAGGGGGAAGAATAGTCTTGTGTGCTGTAGCCATGCTTTGATTCTATAGGGCTGAGATAAAATTTCTTTCATCGTAAAATAACTTGATGGAAAATAGAATTTAAAACTGCATAAATTTTACTATATATGAGGCTGAGATTGGCATTGCAGATGTTGTTGACATTCACTATGTACAGAGTCTTGTTGTCAACAAGGGCTCTATGCCAATGTGAACAAAATACTTTAAGAGCATTTCCAAGGCAACTGGTACTCTTCCAACATTCACATATGTGGTTGGTTACTTTCCTCAGGCAACTGGCCAAGTTATGCAGAGTCCACGAGGGGATAATTGTAAATGGTCAATGGAAACAGTAGGCTTGATGGGCTGAATGGCTTCTTTGTATAGCCATAATATTTCTTACATATTTTACTGTGTAAAGCTCATAAAGGTAACATGCAGTGAAGGGAACACCCACAGCTTTATAACTGAGGTAACTGATCAACCAGGCATCTGAGAGTGACACATTCTACCAAACAACCTTAGTGCTTGCATATCACCTGGTTTCCAACCTCGAACATTTATGTGATTCAACATAGCCGAACACAAATGCATGTCATATCAGATGCAGGGACTAAATCTTTGTCTAGCTTGATGATTTTGTATACACATGGTTTCACAAAGAAAGACTTGTGTTTTCCGGTAGACCATTACCCTGTTGACCTAACATGCAAGATAACTCCCATTATTGTTGGCTAAGGTAACTGGACAGATCACTGCTGTAATCTCTGAACAGCTCTGGGGGTAGCCTGGCTTTCACCTTCAGCAGTGAAGTCCAGATTACTCTAGAACATTATTTAATTCTTGACCAGATTAAAAAAAAAAACACCCATTACCCATACTGGCCAGCAATGCCCACATCCCATGAATAAATAAACAATAAATAAAAATAGCTTGGTATAAAGAGTCAAGCATGTGACGTGGTCTGTGATGTGAAAGTAGTGAAACATTCCTGATGATGAGCTTACACTCGAAATGTCGACTCTCCTGCTCCTCAGATGCTGCCTGACCAGCTCTGTTTTTCCAGCAACACACTTTTTGACTCTGATCTGCAGTGCTGAGGGAGTGCTGCAGTGTCAGAGACCTCATCTTTTGCAGGAGATCGTAACTGTCTGTCCTCCCTAGTGGATATAAACGAGTCCAATGACACCCAAACAGAACAAAAACAGCATCTGCAGTCCTCACTTTCTCCCTGGGATGTGAAAGCATACAGGTTTTGAATACAAGTCCAGCCAGAGTGCACACTGAAAGATGACAACAAACATAACAACCCCTGCACACCGGTGTTCCACTATTGTTCGTACTTGATGTATAAATCTCATGCCCTTCCTTGCCCACCTCCATTTTTGGAGAGATTTACAATGTTTAGGGTCAACTTATTGGGAGAACATTAAGCAACAATATAAAAGAATGCATTTAATTGTAAGGGGTGCAAGGGCAGAGAAGCCAGAATGTATTTGTGCATCGATCATTGAAGGTAGCAGGTCAGGTAGAGAGTACTATTAATAAAGCGTACAGCGTTCTTGGCTTTATTAATAGAGGCATAGAATTCAAGAGTAAGGAGGTGTTGTATAAGCCACTTGATAGACCTCAGTTGGAGTATTGTGTATGGTTCTGGGTGTTACTCTATAGGAAGAAGGTGAATACATTGGAGATAATGCAGAAGCAATTTATAAGATGGTACCTGTGATAAGGAACTTCAGTTAGAGGAGAGATTGACGAGGTTGGGATTGTTCTTTTTGGAGACAAGAAACTGAGAAGAAATATGAAAGAGGTTTTCAAATCCATGAGCGGGCTAGATAAGAGTATTTATGGAGAAGCTATTCCTGATTGTGAAAGGAACAAGAACAAGTAGATATAGACTTAAAGTCATGTACAAAAGAAGCAAGGATGATATGAGACAAGACCTTTTACATTGCAAGTATGCCTGCAAGTGTGGTGGCAGCAAGTTCAATTGAGACATTCAAGAAGGCATCAGGTGATTATTTGGATAAAAATAACATGCAAGGGTTATGGGGAAAAGTAGGTGGTTTGCATTAGGTAATGACGTTTATCTCAAGAGCTGGTGCAGGCACAATGGGATGAATGGCCTCCTTCTGCACCAGAGCACTTTTGTAATGTATACTGAACATCTACCGTACAAGGCACCTTTCCTGACTGCAGGAAATCTCAAAGTTACTTTTGAAATTACTGCGATGACTGTTGCTGGATAGGAACACAGCAGCCAATTGCACACATTAAACCCTCACAAGTAAACAAGGTGGTCATAGTAAAATCAACCATTTTTGGGTGTCATTGGACTTTTTTATATTCACCAGGGAAGACAGACAGTTAAGGTCTCTTGCAAAAGATGAGGTCTCTGACACTGCAGCACTCCCTCAGCACTGCAATAGAGTATCAACTTAAATTCTCTATCCATAACTCTGAAGTGGGAACTTAAATCCACAAGATTCTAGCTCAGAAACAAAAAAAAAACACCACATGAGCCATAGGTGGCACAGTTTTTAAAATTTGCAGACTCAAACATCAATACTTTATGTCTGAATCAAAGCTCTCATAACAAGCAAACATTTAAAGTCGAAATATTCTTTTAACTGTGAACAAGTAATCAGTCACTGCCTGAACTACGTGCAATATGGTGAGACATAGTCAGCTTGTTAATAAAGAGTGAAATCAGGCATGTGCAGTCACCACAACAAAGCTTAGCATTCTTGCAAATGATCTCCTGTATCCTGGGAATTGATACTAAGCAGACCTGGATATCCGGCTACTGCAACAAACAAACCATCTAGCAACCAAGCAAATGATCAGTCAACAAACAGTAAACATGAAGCAGGAGAGTGCTTAGAATCTCAAGCTTGCTTCTTGGGGCTTTGCCATGTATTACAGCAGTCCGCAGCCTGGACTTTAGCCAAATAGGGCTGAGGTGCGAGGTGGGGTGGGGCTTTACAGTTGGCAGGCAGAGCTAGAATCTGGAATGCACTTTCCCCCTCAAACGGCCATTCCACCCACCTCCCCATTCCGATTTAAGGGAACCTCCACCGGCGCAGTTTCAGATTGTGGGCAGACAAATGGTTTCATTGCAGGAGTGGGCATTTAATATGACCCCCACATCTTACTGCCCCATTTTAATTTTGTTGAATCCGAGCTCATTCTGTTTGTACATATGGTTGACGGTGTCTGAGGGCAGCTGCGAACCAGGTGGTGGTGGGAGGACAGGGTAAAGGAGATGGGCAAACTCTCTCTCAAGATAGGAACCAAAAGACAAGACATTCAACAAAATACACGGTCAAGTACATGAGAAAGGAAGAGGGGCAATCAAAGCTTTAATCTATCAAGTCCCTGAAGCTTATTCTAGCATTCAATAAGATCAAGGCTGAACATTTACGTTGACTCCACTTTCCGGCCCAATCTCTATTTCTCGTGGTTCCCAAAAATCTATCAATCTTAGTCTTGCATAAACCTAATGCCTAAGCATTCATTATTTTGCAGGCAGACAGACAGACAGACATAGAAATTCATTGTTATTTGTAATTGTGGAAACACAGTAAAATCTGTACAAGTTGCTAAAGAGCAGCACCATTCAATTACACAAACTATACAGAAGAAAAAGAGACAAATTTAAGACAAAAATAATTTTTTATTCATTCCACGGTCCCTTGGTTTTATGAACTGGTTACTGCTGGAGACTAGGGCCTGTCCAATTCTGAGGGCTGAGGCCTTTGTGAACCTGTGAGGACTAAAGAGAATTCCAAATGTTCTCAAGATCCGCGTCGATACTTTTCTGCTCATTGCAGTCTTAAATGGATGACTATCTTCCTGAGATTATTTCCTCTTGTTCAACCAGAGAATCATAGAATCCATACAGTGTGCAAGCAGGCCTTTCAGCCCATTGACTCCACACCAACTTTCCAAAGAGCAGCCAACGTGGACCCACCCCAAATCCTACATTTCCCATGGTTGATCCACCTAGCTTGCACATTCCTTGACGCTATGGGGTAATCTAGAATGGCCAATCCACCTAACTTGTACATCTTTAGACTGTCGAAGGAAACTGGAGCACCCAGAGAAAATCCACACAGACACAGGGAGAATGTGCAAACCCCACACAGACAGGGACTGGAAGATGGAATCGAACCCGGGTTCTTGGCACTATGAGGCAGTAGTGCCAACCACTGAGCCACCATGCTGCCCAGAGGAAACAGCATCCCAGAATTTTTCCTGTCAAGTTTCAAGGATGTTATACATTCCCACGAGATCACTTCTTAATCTTCCATCTCAAAAGTGCCAGCACGTTCAGACCAGTATTCATATTCTACCAATATCACTGTGATAATCACCAGATCATTTTTTTTGAGACGATGATTGAGGGACATATTGACCAGGACACTGGGAAGAACTTCTCTAGTCTTTCTCTAAAATAGTGCTTTGGGATCTTCTACATCCACCCAAACAAGCAAATAGTCCTATGCTTGAACATCCCATTCATAACAAGAACTAATGACAGTGCAATGCCTCCTTAGTATTGCAATGACAGGCTCAATTTTTGCAACTCAAAGTCAGACATAGGATGTGAACTGAGAACCTTGTGATTCACAGGCTTTTCCTGAGAATTGACACTCAATCACAAAAGATATCTCTCATCCTAGGGTTAATTCTAATTAATGTTGTTAAATTCTTTTTAAATTAGGTATACCCTTCTTTAGTGAAAGTGACCAGAATGTTAAACAATATACCCAGTGTAACAGCACACATAATTGCAACAAGACTTTCCTCCTTTTTAGTCCAAGCCTTTCCAAAGAAAGCTAATGCACCGCTTGCCTTCTTAATAACTTCTACCTGCATGCTAACTTTTTGTGATTCTTTTCCAAGCACACTCAAATCCTCCTGCATACCAACATTTAATAAATTCATGCTTTCTAAAACATCCTATTTTCCCATTCTTCTGGCTGAAATGGATAGTTACACATTCACCCACATTGGGTGAGTAGGTAGCCAGTTAAGTACAATCACTTAACCTGCAATCTCATGTTACACATGGTGCCCTCATCCAAGAGATTGATATAGATTGTTAGTAGTTATAGACCAAGAACGGAATCTTGTAGCAGTCCATGGGCAGTCCATACCAAGTTGCAATTGACCCAGTTATTTCTACTCAGCACTTTTTGGTAACCTTATGTTTTCATTTACACTGTTCACAATACCGCCTATGTCCATGCCATCAGCAAATTCTGACATGTAATTTTGTCTGAATATTCAAGTCATTGTTAAAGTGGTCATAGTTTGTGGTTCTAACATAGGTCCGAACAGGATAGCACAATTAGACAACCTACCATGCTCACTAATGTCTGTCTCCTGTTGCTTTACCCATTCCTAGAGATGTCAATTTTTAAAAAAAATATGAGATATCAATGATATATCTTCTGTTAGGTAGGTGTCAGCTTTAAGTAACAGACTATTATGACAATTTCTGTCAAATTACTCCTGTAAGTCAATATGACTCTTATCCAAAGACATTCTCCCATCTGCTACTTTTCAAACAAATTTAATCACATTTATCAGGCCTGATCTGCTCTTTACAAACAAATATTGTCTCATTCTGATCAACTGAAATGAAATAATGCCAATCAAGCACCTGACTACCCCTCTGAGGCAGCTGTAAAAGGTCTCATGGTCATTATTTCAGAAAAGAACAGGAAATCAATAAATTATTCATATTACTGAATCACTAAGTAGGGTGACAACACATTTCCGAACTTTGTGGGGCACTGTGCTCCCTGACTCACCTCTGACTGAAAGTTCAATCAGGAGCCAACTTAAGTGAGGGCCAGAGATCTTGAAGCCATTTTACACTCATTGGGGCATGAAATGGCTTAGGTTGTGATACCTTACCCTCATGTGAGAGGGAGGGGGGTGAACTCCATCTTTAGAAAATTGGTCAGCAGCTCTCTCCTTCCAGTAGCACTAGGTTTGAGTGGGGGCCTCTGCTGAGACCGTGGCCTTCCCCGAAGAATAGGAACTAACGGAGATCACACTCATGGCAAGTCCAGGGGAATTGGTAGGAATAAGTTGGGTTTGAGAGGCTTGGGTACGTGGAAGTGTGGGAATGGTTACAGTTGAAATGTGATGAACTGTAAAAGGAGACCCATCCTTTTGCCCAACACCTACCACACAGTTGAAGCTATTGCGCTGATTACTTGGCATAGATTTACCCCAAAATAAAATGGTGGCTTGGGTTGGATGGACAATTAAGTGGCTATTAACTGGGTCTCAATATGCCCAAGAATGGGCCCTCTGTAATGTTGGAGACAGGTCGGTGGGGGTGAGGGGGAGTGGCTAGAAGGCAGTGGGCAGACCATGTGCTATAGTTTATGAGCTCTCTCATCACTATAACTTTCAAACGCACCCAGAATGTAATCATTAATAACCCATAATGTTGCAATTTGCATCTACATTTGCAAAGCCCATTTTGCAACTGACATAAAATTACAATTTAAAGGATAACTCCAGGAACAAGCTAGTTTTGTTTTGAGTTTTGTTTTGACCTCTTTTTGAATAAATGAGCCAAGAGCTCCTCACACTGTGGTCAGAGTACAACTTTTCAGATTTTGTATCTTATGTGGGAGGACTTGCCCAGTCAAAATCTGGGCATGCTTTGATGTCAATTTTCTGACTATTTTATAACAGTACTTGGGAGTCAACCGGATCTTGAAAAAAGAGAAAAACATGTATTTATATAACGTTGTCATTTTAAGGTATTAGCACTGATGTAATGTCGGAAATACAGAGTGCACTTGAGCCCAACAAACAGCAATGTGATAAAGGCTGGATAAATTGCTTCAGTGATGTTATTTGAGGGACAATTCCTGCCTAGTTAATGCATTCCTGGGCATCTATATTCACCAGGAGAACAGAATGGCTCTTCTTCAACATCTCATCTAAAATATGTACATGGGAACCAAAGCACTCCACCAGCCCTGAACTGAGATGATATGCTCAAGCATCTGGAATCGGCCTTGAACCACAACCAGTTAACTCAGAATTGAAAATGTTCTTAACTGAAACCCATCTGATTCCAAAAAGTACAAGTACAAACAGTATCCTGAACAACTTTTGAAATACTTGTTCACATCTTTGTGCAGAACATTCGAAGATACAGTAGGTGGCAGCCACCACCTTTCACACAATATGGCTCTGAGATGAAACCCAATTCCTTTAATTTCCTTCGGTTCAAACTGGCAGGATACACACCACAAATACAGAAGATAACCTGGGACAAAGTTGGTGTGATTTATTCTCCAGAATCATTGGACAAAGATTAACAGTGTGACCAAACTCAGGAAACAATGGTGATACAAGCAGAACAGGTCAGAGACGGTTAGGGATGCAGTTCGGATTCCTGATCACACTGCAACCATATGAGAAAGATAACTAAATGATATAAGCCATTTGCCTATGGTTAACAGAAAACAGGATTAGAATGAAAATAACTGTCAGAAAATTAAAATGCCTCCAGCCTTTGTGCTGCAAAGGTTACCAGCCTAATCTGAGCGCAGTGGATCAACTGTTTGACCTGATAAAAGTAAAACTGGGATATGGGGTTAGAAGTTGGAGGGATGTGGTTATGATAGTGACAGTGGAGGGATTGGTCTGGAAATTATGCCTTTCAGTGAAGAACTGAGCTACAAAACAGCCCAAGGTAAATTTTACAAAGAACTATTCTCGGCGTAAGACTTGCCCACTTCTGTTCCATGAGCATGTTATCTCAGTGCTCAGTACAAGCTGCTGCTCCTGATGAAGATTGTTGTCATCATCCCTGAAGTGTAGGATATTACTCAGCCTGCTATAGGACCCTATCAGTTTAATCTGGGGAGTGGACAGAGTGAGGAGGAAGGTGTGTGCGAATTAAAGCATTCAGATTTCACCTAAACATTCATTTAGATGAATGATTTGATTAGATTCCGTACAGTGTGGAAACAGGCCCTTTGGCCCAACAAGTCCACACCGACCCTCCGAAGAGTAACCCACCCAGACCCATTTCCCTCTGACTAATGCACCTAACACCATGGGCAATTTAGCATGGCCAATTCACCTGACCTGCACATCTTTGGACTGTGGGAGGAAACCAGAGCACCCAGAGGAAACTCACACAGACACTGGGAGAATGCGCAAATTCCACACAGACATGTCAAGCTTCTTCAAAAGGGCATTATCACACCAACGTTAACACCAGGCAATATATAGAGTTCTTACAGTGGGTGACCAGAAGAGGTATGTTTTGAAGAGCTTTGGTATTTTTTAAAGGAGGAAGTCAAGTAGTCACGGTGGTAGTCGGGCGGCACGGTGGCACAGTGGTTAGGGCGGCACGGTGGCACAGTGGTTAGCACTGCTGCCTCACAGTGCCAGAGACCCGGGTTCAATTCCCGCCTCAGGCGATTGACTGTGTGGAGTTTGCACATTCTCCCAGTGTCTGCGTGGGTTTCCTCCGGGTGCTCCGGTTTCCTCCCACAGTCGAAAGATGTGCAGGTCAGGTGAATTGGCCATGCTAAATTGCCCGTAGTGTTAGGTATAGGGGTAAATGTAGGGGTATGGGTGGGTTTCGCTTCAGCGGGTCGGTGTGGACTTGTTGGGTCGAAGGGCCTGTTTCCATACTGTAATGTAATCTAATCTAAAAAAATAGGTTAGGAAGGAAATATCCAAAGCTTTGTTCTTAGACAACCTTCGGTTGTCCAACCACCAGTGGTGAACCTAGGGGTGCCAAAGAAGCCAGAGCTGGAGAGACACGGGGTAAAGAGCAGAGATAGGCAAAGGCAATATATTTAAGAATAATCAAATCAAGGTAATTGCCAAGGTATTTAATGAATTCAGTGAAGATTTATGAATATAAATCTTGACATGGGTTGGGGAAATGGACGTCCAAGTTTTACAGAGGAAGAAAAGTTGATCAGCTTGGATTATGAAGGTAACAAAGCCTCATGCTGGGAAATGTGAAATAATGGCGCCAGAAATGATTCTTCAAAAAATCTGCAGGTTCATGGTTAACACTTATTAAAGGTTCGCCAGCTTTTTCATGGATGGCATACATTTGATGCAAACTGTAGGATTCAAAGAGCCTTAAGCTAAGGAGGCATGGACAACAAATTGTCAGTGATACCCATATTCCAGGAATGAATAATAAAAAACCAATGTCAAAATCCAAAACCTCTGATGCTCAAATTTGAACAATGTGTAAGCTCATGGTGCAAACTCAGATGCAAATATTGTTGGAAAGTGACCTCTTGTGGTGTAAAGAAGGACAGCACAGCAAAACAGTTCCAATCTTCTTGGGTACATGCACTTCATTTTCAGTTAAGTTACTGAAATTTTAGTCACTGTGCTCCTGTGACCATTCAGTGTTCTATGACTGATAATTCCAGATACATATACAGACACAGAGACGAGTTAACATAAATATATGCATATTATACGTACAAACACATACAAATGGTGAAACAGGTTATTTTACATCCACATGAGGGGCCAGATAGGGAATCAGTTTAACATCTCATCTAAAAAGCAGCACCTGCAACAGTTTTGTGCTCCCACCTTGGAAGGGGATCAACCTTTCTGGCCAACCCCTTCATGGCTTTCTGTTTCTGGACCAGCTCCTGGATCTCCATTCATTTTGGAGAGTGGAGAGTATGGTGGGGATTTTGTTTCAGATTGGATTAGATTCCCTACAAGATGGAAACAAGCCCTCTGGCCCAACAAGTCCACACCAATCCTCTGAAGAGTAACCCACTCAGACCCATTACCTGACACTATGTTTATGCCTGGCTAATGCACCTAACACTATTGGCAATTTAGCATGGTTAATTCACTTGACCTGCACATCTTTGGATTGTGGGAGGAAACCGGAGCACCCGGAGGAAATCCACGTAGACACAGGAAGAATGTGCAAACACCACACAGACAGTCACCTGAGGTGGGAATTGGACCCAGGTTCCTGACGCTGTGAGGCAGCAGTGCCACTGAGCCACTGTGCCGCCCCATTGAGAGGGTTGAGAGTGGCAGCGTGTTGAGTAGAAATCTACCCCATAGAGAAGGAGATGGCACAATCTGGGACTGCCATTTTGGTGCAAATGTTCTGACCTGGAAGCACTTTACATGAGTGTGACTCAGATTGGCAGCTTTCTGTGGAGTGGCAGACAGCTGATTAAGGCCAATTATGACGTCAATAAGGTCCTGTTCCAAAAACAGCCCAAATTGGCTTGGACCATGTCCAGGTCAACATGGTGGACTCAGGGTAGGAAAGAGAGGGTCCAGCTTAATGAGTCATGTGAGAGATATCATCCCTCACTTCCTCCATTTCGGTGGGGTCACAAGTTGAGATTCTGGCTCACGCTCTACAAGCCAACAATGGCAGACATGGAGCTAGCAATCACTGTTGTGAGGGTGTTTTGACTGCTTGTGTTTTGTTTTTAATGGTGGGTGCATCCTACTTGACCAATCTTTGAGGACCAATTCCTAAAAAGCCAGTGAAAAGGTAGGTTTTGAAAATAACTTGAACATTAAACACCTTGCTCACTAGACCCGACCAACCTTATAGCTTCCCATTGCCTTCCCACCCTCGCCTGTGCACCAAGGGATGACTATGGCAATTGCAAAGCCCTGAAATGGGACTACAGTGGGAAACAGGGTGGGAAGCATAGCTTAAAGCTGCACTGCAATTGTTCACCAGTTCATTGAGGGGATATGTAAGACTGTAGAGTAGAGGTTACAATCAGACTGGCCATGATCTTACTGAATGGGGGAGCAGGTACAAAGGGCTAAGTGGCCTACTTATTCCTTCAACACCATCTCGCATCTACATTATCAAAGAGGGTAAGAGCAACAATATCACACACTATCAGAGGAGAACCATGATAGTCACCTCTGATCTTTCCCCAGAAAATTGTTACAACTTATTGATTGGTGTCTTGTAGCACAGTGGTAGCATCCGTACCCTTCGGTCAGAAGATCTGGGCCAAGGTCCCACCTGCCACAGAGGTCTGTCATAACTTACCCAAAAGAGTGATCATAGAGGAATTGGAACTTGGTACTTTAAGGAGTAGTTGAGGCAAATAACCTTGACATTATTTAAGAGTAGGATGCAATATCATGTAGGAATTTAAAGCTATGCTGATGGAATTGGATGTAAGGTGGGTGGAGCATCAATACTAGCATGGAACAGTTGGGCTGAATGGCCTGTTTTTATGCTGTATATTCTGTGCTGTACATTCTGTGTATTCTTAAAATACAAGACATGTGTGAATACATAGCAACTTAGAAAACTGCCCACCAGTTAGAAGCTTATCCCACCCTATATTAACACAAAGCATCCTCGGTCAGCCATTCTCCCCTGACCCATTGATGTTATTATTGAGTCAACATTACAATTCCCTACCTAACATTATCATGGGAGTGCTGTCACTAGAAGGACTGCCTTGATTTGAGGAGAAAAATCACCACTCCTTTGCTAAGACAATAGACAGGGCCTTGTGAGCTGTTTACTGTGGTGATGTACTGTTCTGAAATGCAATTTGTATATAGTGTTCACTTAAAGTTGCCATATAGGATAACATCAGCAGAAAGCATAGTAAGCAGCAGCAGAAATCTGTGTCCTATAGTAATTGTGTGTAAAATAAACCAGTTTTGTTGCTTGTGCATGACATATGTTGGTGTGTCACAAGATATACACAAATCCTAAGAATGTTGCATCAGCCAAGAACATGACAGTCATCTCTGAAATACAGAGTGTTATTTTATGAAAAGCACCCCTTTTTGCTTAATCCCCAAGTATGTCTTACCTTGCCCCTTTTGCCTGGTGTTCAAAACGAGACTGTCCCTGATGACTGAATCTTGATATGCTAGGGTAAATTTCAGTCTAAATTCAAAGGAGAGAGAAGGTGATATTTTGGATCATTGAGTAAGCCAGGCAGGATGCAAAACAAAATTTATCTGTGCCATTGAAGTGGGTTTGTGATGTTTACAGCTGAGAAACGCATAAAAAGAAATCACAAATATTTGTAAGAATGAATCCATCTTTAGCAGCTAAAAAAAAAGTGGGCGGCATGGTGGTTAGCACTGCTGCCTCACAGTGCCAGAAACCCAGGTTCAATTCCCGCCTCAGGCAACTGTCTGTGTGGAGTTTGCACATTCTCCCCGTGTCTGTGTGGGTTTCCTCCTGCTCCAGTTTCCTCCCACAGTCCAAAAATGTGCAGGTTAGGTGAATTGGCCATGCTAAATTGCCTGCAGTGCTAGGTGAAGGGGTAAATGTAAGGGAATGGGTCTGGGTGGGTTGCTTTTTGGAGGGTCGGTGTGGACTTATTGGGCCAAAGGGCCTGTTTCCACATTGTAAGTAATCTAATCTAAACATGTAGTGATGAAGTTGTTATTTAAGTTTTTTCACATCTCTGACTGAAGCACTGAAGATCAGAGGGACATTAATTTGCATGATCATTGGTACCTTCAGGTTGCAGGATAGATAGATAAAGTGCTGAAAATGTGCCCTTCAGGAATCATTCCTGAAGAAGGGCTCATGCCCGAAACATCGATTCTCCTTCTCCTTGGATGCTGCCTGACCTGCTGCGCTTTTCCAGCAACACATTTTCAGCTCTGATCTCCAGCATCTGCAGTCCTCATTTTCTCCTCGAAGATAGATAAAGTGGTCAAGAAGGCATACTGGATACTTGCCTTTGTTAGCTGAGGCACAGACTATAAGAGTAGGAAGGTTGTGCTAGGAACCATAAACTGTTGGTTAGGCCACAGATGGAGTATTGTGTCCAGTTCTAGAATCCACATGACAGGAGGGATGTGATATCATGGGAAAGGGTACAGAGGAGATGTACCAGAATGTTGCCTGGGCCCTAGAGTTTTAGTTATGAAGAGTATTGTATAGACTGAAGACCTATTTCCATACTGTAACACCTCAATGACTCCATATCAGTTTTCATTACCTTTTCAGATAGATCCTGGTAATTCTTTGCATATGAAATAACACTAAAGAGGCCGGTATCCTGTCATGAAGTCACACTTTATTTACACATAGAGAGTGCCTGACACTGATCCAGCCCCCCCTCAGAGCTAGCTCTCAGAGTGAACAGACCCTCTGGCACTCCTATTTATATCTGTCAGCTAGGGCTCCCTGATTGGATCAGTTTAACAGCCCAATTAGAGAGCTCATAATCCATGAAGTCCATCTGGCTGACCTCATTACAATCACTACAGTGTGAAAATCGATTCTTGAATTATCCCTCAAGATGCTCTCTCAAGGATTTTGACTTTTTCACCTGAAGTCTCACCAAATGAATCACTTTTCTCCTCTTACTTTCATTAAAACCACCCCTGTTCTGAGGAGGAAGTTAACATTCACACAACACCAGATTATAGTCCAACAGGTTTATTTGAAAGCACTAGCTTTTAGAGTGCTGCTCCTTCATCAGCTGGTTGTGGAGTATAAGATCATAAGACACAGAATTTATAGTAAAAGATTACATGAAACTGAAATGATATACTGTCATGAAACTGAAATGATATATTAAACAAACCTGGATTTAATTTCAGTTTCATGACACTAATCTTTTAATAAAAATTCAATGTCTTATGATCGTATACTCCATAAAAAACAGCGCTCCGAAAGCTAGTGCTTCCAAATAAGCCTATTAGACTATAACCTGGTGTTGTGTGATTTTTAACTTTGTCCACCTCGTCCAACATTGGCTCCTCCACATCATGTCCTGAGGAGATCAGTATTACTGTTTCTAACTGAAGTCCCTGTAACCTCCCTATATTCTCTGAGAACTCTGTCTTTTCTGAAGTGTGGTTGTCAGGAACTATTTACATTACTCCAGACAAGGCCTAGCCAGAGATTTACAAAGTCCTAGCATAACCTTTTTGCTTTCATATTATATTCCTCCCTTTATAAACCTAAGTAACCTTTTATTTTTTTTTTAAATCTGATTTACTTGACTCGCCTCCTTTAATAATTTATTTATGTGGACATCAAGACCTTCCTGCTCATCTAGTCTTTTCAAAGCCATATCATTTCTAGTATGCCTTTGGCCATATTATCCTTCTGAAGTGCATCACTTTCCACTTCTCGTTAAGCTTCATTTGATCATTTAACTATCCTCTCTATAGATCCAGAAGTCTTTAATTATAACCAACTCCTGTATTGCTTAACTTCCTTTCATCTGCAAACATTTTTTACTACTGCTCTAAGTGTAGGTCATTTATACCAAAAGAGAAGTAAAATTAGGGATACTAGACTCAAATCTAAGCCTTAGGCAAAACATTGTAAACCTCCTCCTCATCTGAAAAACATCCAACCACGATGAGCTGCCCAATTCTCCTTAATTCCTGGGTATGCAATGATCTCTGTTGGAAGAGAGTTAATTGTCCTGTCAACACTAAGTGCATATGGACAAATATGGGTAAAGTTGGAGACCTAGCATGGATTTGTTAAGAAAAAAATAGTATTGAATTAACTTGGAGGTTTTAGAAGAGGTAAGTTACATTAATTTCCAAAAGGTATTTGATCCAATGTCACACAACAGGCTTGTGAGTAAAGCTGTGACTCGTAAAATAAATGGGATAGTTATAATTTAGATAGAAAATTGACTAAGAGACAGGGAACAGACAGTAGTGGTTACTGGATATTTTCAGGCTGGAGGAGGGCTTGAAGTGGGGTTTCCCAGAGGTCAGTTTGTGGACCCATGCCTTTCCTGATACATATTAATGATCTAGACCTTCGTGTTTTGAGTACAATTTCATTTTTTGAAGATGATTGAAAACTTGGAAGCGTTGTGAATTATAAGGGAATAGTGTAGAACTTGTAAAAGACATGGAGAAGTTGGTGGACTGGATGGGCAAGTGGCAAGGTAAAGTTCAATGTGAAGAAATTTGTAGTAAGTTAATTTGGTAGAAAGAATATTGAGAGACAAAATAAAATAATTTTAAAGAGTGTACGGGATCAGAGGGAATAAGTAATAAGTGGAAGTTGGCATGGACAATTTGAGAGAAAGGTTAATGAAAAATGCAGTATTTTGGGTTTTACTCATAGGGGCACAAAGTACAAGAGCAAGGAATTTGATGCTGAACTTTGTATAAAACACTGGTTTAGCCAGAACTCAAGCATTGTGTCCAGATCTGGGGACAGAAGTTTACGAACAATGAGAGGACAATACAGAATGTAGGGAGAAAAGAAAAATGAAGAGAATGGTTCTAGGGTAGCGAAACTTTTGTTATGAAAGCAAATTTGATAAATTAGGGATGCTTTTCCTGGAGAAGGTTAAGAGGAGATCTCATCAGAGTACTCAAAATCACAAAATGTCCAGGCACAATAGTTACAGGGAAAATGTTCCCATTCATGAAAGAATTGAGAATGAGAGGGCACAAGTTTAAACAGCAAAATAGCACCAAAACCAACATAAGAAAGAAACAATTTTACACAGTGTGTGGTTAAAGGCTGGACTGCATTGCCTGATGAAAGGAGCAGGGGCTCTGAAAGCTTGCAGTTTCAAATAAATCTGTGGGACTACAACTCAGTGTCTTGTGATTTTTGACTTTGTCCGCTCCAGTCCAATACCATCACCTCCACTTCTTCTCTCACCTTTAGTGCATTCAGACTGAGGTCAGCATCACAAAGTGCTGCAAAGGTATGTGAGCCCTTTCCTGCACCTCTTGCAGAAGAAGTTGTTGGAATTGGCTCTGTGCAGCCTGGGCATGGAGGCAGTGCTTTCCACCTACACTGAACACAAACTCACTGGCTGACCAATGGAGGATGCAGGAAATGTGCTCGGTCCTGTCTTCAACCAGAATCAACTGGACCAAATCTTCCAGACTCCTAGCCAGTCCTTAGTGGGTAGGTTCCTTACTTGAGGACTTACGGGGGTTTACCATGGAGCACCATCCTCCTCTATCGGCACACCTCTGCTTCTCCTTTATCTACTATCCATCCTTGCCCATACGTTCCATTTTAAGGTACCCTTGAAGCATTTAAGGATGGGTAGACAACACAGGCCTGGACGGCATTCTCTCTTCCTGAATATATTGTTCTCACTTTGTTTTCCTCTGTGACGTACTTTTGTTTTTGCTACACTGCCCTGGTTGACAGAGTTTGTATTTTGCTCTTGGGTAATTTCTTAGATTTATTTAGATAAAAAAAAGCTAGGTTCTTTTCTGGACAGGGAATGTTCCAGAAGGGGAAGATGGAAACTAGTGTTTGCAAATCTTTGGAAGTATTTTTCTGTCTGATTCAACATATGTTAAAACACTCCATTTCACATACTCGAGTACACAGTTCAAGCTGGCACTTCTGTATAGCTTTGGAGGTACCAATGTATGGTTGTGATGTTCATCCCAGGCACTGCCTGCCCTCTCAAGTGAATGTAGAAAATACCACAGTGCTATTTTGAAGATGAACAGTTAGTTTCTCTCTGATGGATATTTATCTCTAAACTGACTTCATTGAGCACAGGTTACTTGATATTTTCTTACCTTGCTACTTTTGTAGATTTAAACTGACTTTTCCAGTTTCGAGGAGTGAGGGAATATCTAATAGAAACCTGTAAAATTCTAACAGGACCAGACAGGCTAAATGCAGGAAGGATTTTCTCAATGACCGTGGATTCCAGACCCAGGCCTCACAGTCTAAGGATACAGGATAGGCCATCTAGGACTGTGTTAAGAGAAATGTCTTCCCTCAGAGAAGGAACAAAGTACTGAACAGTATCAAAGGGCCAAATGGCTTCCTCCTCTTCCTATTTTCTATGCTTCTATGTGAGGGCTTGGTGTGTGCAAATTGATTGATATGTTTCCTCCACGACAACAATAACTCCAAATAAGACATTGATTGTAATAGCACTTTGGAACGTCCTTGGGGTTTTACAAGACATTAAGTAACAAAGAAAAATTTGCATTTCTACCATAACCTCAAAATATTCCAACATGCATTGTGATTAGTGAAATGTCCCTGATAGCAAGCAAGGTTCCAAAATACAACCAGATAATCTGTTAAATGATGTTTCTTGGAGGATAACTATTGACCAAGGGATAGCAGTTCTTCCTTCAAATGATGCCAAGGATCTTTTACACCTGTGTGAACATGCAGTTGAAATCTTACTTCAATGATTCATCCAGAAGAAGCTGCCTCTGTCAGTACAGTACTCCTTCACCCGCTTGCACTTTTCCCTCAGCTAGCATCACAAACTTAAGATTATCAGATCTTTTGTTACAGTGCTGTCTCTGGAAGCTGGCTGATTTGCTTTGCAGTAACATTTCTGGACTAGGATTTGAACCCACAATCTTCTAATTCAGAGGCAAAAATGTGCCACTTCAGCAAGTGATGCAAGTCTGCATTTAATGAATTTTGCAATTGCTGGCATCTATGAAATAGACTTATGACTGTATGAGTTGGGACTTCATTTTGAAGTTGTATAGGATACTGGTGATGCCTCTTCTGATGTACTGTGAGCAGTTCCAGTCACCCCGGGATATTATAGGAAGGATATAGAAAGGATGTTATTAAACTGGAAAGGGTTCAGAAAAGATTTTTGTGTGTGGAATGGAGTGTTTGAGCTATAAGAAGAGGCTGGGACCTTTTCTCTGGAGTGTAGGAAATTGACAGGTGAGCTTATGGAGGTTTACAAAATCATGACAGGTATAAATAAAGTGAATGGCAGGGGTCTTTTCTCTCGGGTGGGCAATTTCAAGATGAAAGGGACATATTTTTAAGGTGAGAGGAGAATGTACAGAAGAGTAATACAACATCTAGTCTAACAGATTCATATCTATGCTTATAATCCATGCAAACCCTCTTCAGTTTCTCATCATTGAATATATTCAGCAGACCCTTCTTTTTCTTTCTCTGTCATGAGTTTATTGCATCCACAAAGGCATATGTGCTATTTGTCTTAGCTACTCCTTATGGTTGCAAGTTTCATGTTCTCATCACTCGGTCAGAAAAAGCTGTTTCTCCCGAATTCTCTGTTGGATGATTTGGTGACCATCTTATTTATATCCACAACCTCCAGCTTTGAACTCCACTAGAAGTGGGAACTTATTGGAGTTTCTGGGGTAATTCAGGAGGCACAGCAGAAATTCATCAAGGAAGAAGGAATCTGCTAAGGGGAGACAACTATGGCTGACAAGGAAAGTCAGGGACAACATAAAAGCAAAAGAAAAAATGTACAATGTGGTGAAGATTAGAGAGGGGAGCCCAAGGATTGGAAAGCGTTTAAAACTGGCAGAGGATAACTAAAAAAAACAATAAGGGGGAAGAAGATGAAAAATGAGAGTAAGCTTAGAAGATTACAAGAGATTTTTGTTTAAATAACTAAAAGGTAAAGCAGGCGCAAGACTGGACATTTGACTGCTGGAAAATGAATCTGGAGTAGCAGTAATAGGGAACAAAGAAATGGTGGAGGAATTTGCAATTTGCATCAGCTTTCACAGTGGAAGACACCAGCAATGTACCCGAACTTCAAGAGAGTGAGGGGAAGAAGTGAGTGAAGTGGTCTTCATAAAGGAGAAGGTGCTGGGGAAGCTGAAAGGTCTGAAGGTGGATAAATCACCCAGAGAGGATGGCCTAACCTAACCCCAGGGTTCTGAAGGAGATAGCTGAGAAGTTTCTCAAGGCTTTGGTGATGGAGGATTCCAGTGGACTGGAAAATGGCTAATATAACACCCCTGTTTAAGACAGGAGGGAGGCAGAAGACATGGAAATTTGAGCATTTAGCATGACCTATGATTTTAGAGACCATTATTAAGGATGAGATTGCAGAGTACTTGGAAGTGCATGACAAAATAGGGTGGAGTCAGCACAGCTTTCTCAAGGGGAGGTTATGACTGACAAATGTGTTAGAATTCTTGGAGGAGATAAAGAGTAAAATAGAGTAAGGAGAGCAGTTGACACGGTAGACATGGATTATCAGAAGGCCTTTTATAAGGTGCTGCACAGGAGGCTGTTAAATATGATGAGTCTGTGGTATTAAGCGCAAGATATCAGCATGGACAGATGGTTAGCTGACTGGCAGAGGCAAACAGTAGAGATTAAGGACTCATTTTATGGTTTGCCAGTGGCTAATAGAGTTCCACAGGGTTCACTGTTGGGACCACAACTATTCATGTTATACATTACCAGTCTAGATGAAGGAACTGAGGGCATTGTTGCTAAGATTGCAAATGACACAAAAATAGGTGGAGGCCACTAAGTGCTGAGGTAGCAGGGAAGCTGCAGAAGGACTTGGACAAGCTAGATGAGTGGGCAAAGGAGTGGCAAGTGGAATACAATGTGGGAAAGAGTGAAATTGTGCACCTTGGTAAGAAGAATAGTGGCATAGACTATTTTCTCAATAGTGATAGGCTTTGGAAATATGAAGCACAAAGGGTCTTTGGAATCCTAGATCAGGATCCTCTTAAGGTTAATACATATGTTTAGTGACAGTTAGGAAGTTAAAAGTAATGTTGGCACTATTTCAACAGGGCTAGAATACAAAAGCAGAGATGTGCTGCCAAGGTTGTATGATGCTGTGGTAAGAAGTGTTTGGAATATTGTGAACAGTTTTGAGCACCAGATCTAAGGAAATATGTGTTGGCATTGGAGTGGGTCCAGAGGAGGTTTACAAGAATGATCCTGGAGATGAAGGGCTTGTCACATGAGGAGCAGTACTCGGTGGAATTTGCAAGGCTTGGGGTTAGGGGAGGTGGGGTGGCGGGGGGGAGGTGTCTAACTGAACTTACAGAATACTGAGAGGCCTGGATAGAGTGGACATGGAGAAGGCATTTCCACTTGTCACAGAGTGAAGGAGCCCCTTAGAACTGAAATGAGGAAGAATTTCATCAGCCAGAAGATGACTAAAGTGTAGAACTCATTGCTTCAGAGGGCTGTGGAAGCCAAGTCATTGGGTATATTTAAGACAGAGATAGATAGGTTCGTGATTAGCAAGTGGATCAAGGATTATGGGCAAAAGGCAGGATAATGGGGTTGAGAAAAAAATCAGCCAAGATTGAATGGTAGAGCGAACTCGAGGGGCCAAATACCCTAGCTCTTAAATCTTATGGTCTTATCATCTTATTATGACCCTTGAAAATTTTAAAGCTTTTTGTTAGCTCAATGTCCCATATTGTATGGCTGCTCTGAATTTTGTGCTTTGTCAAATTCACAGCTAGGTCTGCGTAAATCTGTTAAAATAAAACCAAAGGTCAAACTAAGTCCAAGATAATAAAATTTCCACTTTTGGCTGGATTATTTGTTTGTTATCTGAATTTAACTGAACCAGTCTGAATTGAATGCACTTTGAAACTTTTTAAATGGATCTTAAATAGGTTTAAGCAAAGGTAAACAGCTCCTCCAATGGACATATTGTGAATGCCAATATTCCAGCTGTATTATTTAGTTCACAAGATGATTAAAAAACTGCAGCAAGCCAAGTAGTTCAGATGTCCTTCAGTCCTGTGCATGGAACAGAAAATTGAGTCACCTGCTCCTTTAATCCTTTGTTGATTGATTTGTGATGGAAAACTGATCAACAGTTAAGTGCAGTATTATAAGTTTGGTGTATACTTATTGCAGGGACTGGTTGTCTGCAGTACAATGAGAACGCAGTCACTACATGGATCAGAGTCAAAACATGTGGTGCTGGAAAAAGCACGGCAGGTCAGGCAGCATCCCAGGAGCAGGAGAGTTGATGTTTCAGGCTTGAACCCTTCATCAGGAATATGGCCAGGGAAGGGGGCTGAGAAATAAATGCGGGTGGAGGGGGTGGAGGGGAGGCTGGGGGAAAGGAAGGTGGAATGGCGACAGGTGGATGCAGATGGGAGGTAATTGTGACAGGTTGGTGGGGAGGATGGAGCAGATAGGTAGGAAGGAAGATGGACAGGTAGGACAGGTCAAGAGGGTGGTGCCTGGTTAGACAGTTGTGTAACTGGCAGGCTACCAGAAATAATAAACTTACGATGGACAACAATAAACTTACCATGAAGTTACAAAAGATGGACAATGATTAAAGCTTGCTGGGAAATAGATCCCAGCTTTAACTAAAATGACTGTGCTAATCCACATGCTGCAGAATTCAGACTGGTTGCCACTGCCCACAGATGGTTTGCAACCAAACTTGACAGCTGCAGACCTTGCAATACGCACTTGAAATGGACTTGACTGGGACAATGGAATATCCCCCTGGGGACAAACTGGGAGCAGTGAGTCATTTGCTCACCACGGAGGCGCCCAGCACCATTATTTGGAGGAGGTTACGTGCACCCAGCATCTAACATAATGGAAATTTGTGGGCCACCCTGCCAATGCCTGGTTGGGTCTGATTGATCAGGGTAATTGAACCTTATCAATCCATTGGCAGATCCTCAACACACTCTCAAAAGGGCATGAAGACTCAGAAGGATAAGAATCACTGCAAAATCCCACTCAGTGTGGTAACTCAAGAATAACCACTGAAAGAGAAGACACCTCCAAGGTAGAAGAAGACATCACCACGTGGAGCCTGGTCAAGTTCTATTGTGATGTTATATGATCATACCAAGTTAAGTTAAAGCATAAGATAGTTTGTAGCATTTTCTTGTTAGTTTATAGTATACTTCATTACTCTAATATTAATTGTGTTCAATAAATGAATATTATTTTCTATAAGAACTGACTCACTTCTTTTGCTGAATATAAGAATTTAAACACACTGTGTGGCAGGTAGAACAGTTGGATCTGGGATGAGGTGAAGGGAGGAGAGATTTTGATACTGGTGAAGTCAATGTCAATGCCCTATCATTTTAGGATCCCCAGGCAGAAGATGAGATGTTCTTCCTCCAGTTGGCATGTGGCTTTGATTTGGTGGTAGACACAGTGGCTCAGTGGTTAGCACTGTTGCCTCACAGTGCCAGGGACCCAGGTTTGATTCCAGCCTCAGGTGACTGTCTGTGTGGAGTTTGCACATCCTCCCGTGTCTGCATGGGTTTCCTCCCACAACACAAAGATGTGTAGGTTCGGTGAATTGGCCATGCTAAATTGCCCATAGTGTTCAGGGCTGTGAAGGTGAAGTGCATTAGTCAGGAGTAAATGTAAAGTAAAGTACTGTGGATGAAAGATAAGAATAGCAAGATTCAAGAACTTTGGATGACAAGAGATATCAAAAGTTTCATTGGAAATGAAAAAGGAAGCAAATCAAAACTTTAGGAAACTGAAATCAAGCAAAACCCTTGAGGAAAATAAAGGAAGCAGAAAAGATCATAAACAAGAGATCAAGGGTATTAGTAACCACAAAATGCCCTAGGCAAGTAGGATTAAGGAGAATTCCAAGGCATTTTGTACCTGCATTAGGAACAAGCAGGTAACTTGGGAAAGGACAGGCGCACTTGAGGACAAAGGATGAATTTATATGTGGTGCCAGAGAAAGTGAACTAGTCCATAATGCATGCTTTGCATTGGTATTTACCAAGGGAAAGGATATACCAGGGGGCAAGGAGGAGGCAAGGGAGGAGATTGTTAGGGCCTTGACAAAGATCTCTGAATCCTCTTTTGCCACAGGCGAGGTCCCAGAAGACTGGAGAATAGCCAGTATTGTTCCTTTATTTAAGAATGGCAACAGGAATAGTCCAGGACTTTATAGGTCAGTAAGCATCACATCTGTGGTGGGTCAATTATTGGAGAGATCTTAGGGACAGGAGAAGAATGGATTTATTAGGGATAGTCAGCACGGTTTTGTGCAGAGGACGTCTTGTCTCACAAACTTGATTGAGTTTTTTAAAGAAGTGACAACGATGATTAGTGAGGGTAGTGCAGTGGGTGTTGTCTACATGGAGCCATTTGGCAAGGTGCCTCATGGTAGGATGGTCCAGCTTGGTCATAGGAGAGAGAGCATCCTTGTGGACAGATATTATTCTAACCAGATGTCTTTGATCACTGGTGTTCTGCAAGGATTACTGCTGTGATCTCTATTGTTTGTAATATACATAGGCGATTTAGATGAAAAGTAGGTTGTCTGATTAGTAAGTTTGCAGATGATATGAAAAGTGCTGGAATTGTGTACATGAGGAAGGTTATCAAAGAATACAGCAGAATATAGATGAATTGGAAAGTTGGGTGGAGGAATGGCAGATGGAGTTTAATTTGGACAAATATGAGGTAATGCATTTCGAGAGGTCAAATACGAGGAAAGTGTGCAGTTAGGGGTTCAAGTCAATAGCTCCCTGAAAGTGACAACACAAGTGAATAAGGAAGTAAAGAAGGCCTATGGCATGCTTGTCTTTATTGGTTAGGCATTGAGTACAAAACTTGGCAAGTCATGTTGCAGCTGTATAAGACTTTAGTTAGGCTACATTTGGAGTATTGTGCACATTTCTCATCTCCACACTATACAGGAAAGATGTGGAGGCTTTGGAGAGTGTGCAAAAGAGGATGTTGCCTAGATTGGAGTGTAGTACCAGGATGTGGCCTGGATTAGAGTGTAGTATCTATAAAGAGAGGTTGGGTAAATTTGGAATGTTTTTGTGAGAGCATTGGAGACTGATGGGACAACCTGATTTAAATATCTAAAATTATGAGAGACATGGATAGAATGGATGATCAGGGTCTTTCTTCCAGGGAGGAAATGTCAAATACTTATGAGCACAGATTTAAGGTGAGAAGGAAAGAATTGAGAGCAATGTGCTAGGAATGTTCTTTTATGCAGAGGGTATTTGGTACTGGAATGCATTGCCAGGGGAGGTGGTAGAAACAGATACATTAGTAAAGTTAATAGGAATTTAGACACAGGAATAGGCAGGGAATTGATGGATACAAACTATATGCAGGCAGATGAGATTAGTTTAAAATGGCATCGTGGTCAGGGTAGACATAGTAGGTTGAAAAGCCTGTTCCTGAGCTGTTCTCTCTTCTTAGCAGGTTCTGTGTTCACAGTCCCACTGACAGATTAATGAGGTGGTAAAACTCTTATCAATCTGTGATGTGGTTAGTGAATGATCTTTGATTTTTTAAAATAACATTGACCACTTAATAGGACACAATTTTTTGAGTATGTTTTGTTAGCTTTTTAGTTTGAAGGGGAGCTCTGTAGTATTGGATTCTTGCAAATTTAATCTTGTCCATCTCCATTTTAAAGACATGTCTCATGAAGTCTGCCCACGGTGTCGATATTTCCTAACCACGTTATTATCACACACCTCTGAAGTAGGTGGGACTTAAGTCTGGATTTCCCGGCTCAGATATAAGGACACCACTACTGTTTAATTGGCTATGTGGAGCATGGAGTGAGTATAGGTAATATATGAAGGTGAATGCAGCAGAATGCATGGGGGACATAGAAATAAATAGATGTATGTAGAGGGTGTAATGTGGTATAAGAAGACAGAGTCATAGAGTCAGAGGTGTACAGTGCAGAAACAGACTCTTCGGTTCAACTCATCCATGCCAATCTAATATCCTAACCTAATCTAGTCTCATTTGCCAGCACTTGGCCTAAATCCATCTAAACCCTTCATATTCATATCCCCATCCAGAAGCCTTTTAAATGCTGTAATTGTATCAGCCTCCACCACTTCCTCTGGTAGCTTGTTCCATCCACGCACCACCCTCTGTGTGACAAAGTTGCCTCTTAGGTCCCTTTTAAATTTTCCTCTCTCACCTTAAACCTATGCCCTCTAGTTCTGGATTCCCCCACCCCAGGAAAAAGATCTTGTCTATTTACCCTATTCATGTCCCTCATAATTTTATAAAACTCTATAAGGTCACCCCTCAGCCTCCAATGCTCCGGGAAAACAGTCCCAACCTATTTAGCCTCTCCCTGTAGCTCAAATCCTCCAACCCTGGCAACATCCTTGTAAATCTTTTCTGAACCATTTCAAGTTTCACTACATCCTTCCAATAGGAGGGAGACCAGAATTGCACACAATATTCCAAATGTGGCCTAACCAATGTCCTGTACAGCTGCAACATGATCTCCCACCTCTAATACTCAATGCTCTGTCCAATAAAGAAAAGCATACCAAATGCCTTCTTCACTATCCTATCTATCTGTGATTGCACTTTGAAGGAACTATGAACCTGCACTCCAAGGTCTCTTTGTTCAGTAACACTCCCTAGGACCTTACCACTAAACCCTGCTCTGATTTGCTTTTTCAAAACATAGTACCTCACATTTACCTGAATTAAACTCTATCTGCCACTCCTCAGTCCATTGATCCATCTGATCAAGATCCTGTTGTACTCTGAAGTAGCCTTCTTCGCTGTCCACTACACCTCCAATTTTGGTGGCATCTACAAGCTTACTATCTATCCCTCCTATGTTTTGTCATTTATATAAATGACAAAAAACAGTGGACCCAGCACCGATCCTTGTGGCACACCACTGGTCACAGGCCTCCAGTCTGAAAAGCAACCCTCCACCACCACCCTCTGTCTTTTATCTTTGAGCCACTTCTGTATCCAACTGGCTAGTTCTCCTTGTGCTCCATTTGATCTAACCTTGCTAACCAGTCTACCTTGACAAACCTTGTTGAAATGCCTTACTGAAGTCCATATAGATCATGTCCATTGCTCTGCCCTCATTAATTCTCTTCATAACTTCTTCAAAGAGCTCAATCAAGTGTGAAGCGGTGAAGGAGGGCTGAGGTAGCGACATTCATCATGACAACTAAGCCAATGTCTCAATCAACTGACACTGGCATTCCAGCTTGCCAACCTCACTATCTATTCATTGCAGTCTTATTTCTGCCCCTGCAGGTGGCGGGATCAATTACAACCCACTTGGTAAATCTGCAATTCACTGTCAGCATACTTAATCCTTCAAGCAGAATGAACTTGCATTCATGTAGCGTTTTTATATCCTTATGACATCCCAAAAGGTACACTACTAATTAACTACCTTGTGGTGCAGTAATGTGTATAATAAAGGAAATGTTGCAGCCAATAAATACACATATATGTGCCATATCCCTATAGCAATGTGATATTGACCAGATAACTTTCTGTCAGATTTTTGTTAAGGAATGAAGTTCTCTGCTCTTCTGCAAATTAGTATGATGAAAGTTTTCTTTATGCCTACATGGTTCAATATCTCATCAGGAAGATGACACTAGTGACAGTGCAACACTCCAACAGTACTGAAAGCCTGAAGTAAGCCATCAAGTGTCTGGAGTGGAATTTGAAGCCACAACTTCCTGATGGATGTGAGGGAGCTCTAACTGAGTCATGGCTGACACAGAGCTGTTATTGATTACAGTTGGAATAGCCTACTTTCCTCTTTGTAAAGCATTGCATTTCTTTTGAAGGAAAATACATTCCGGATATTAGAATAGGAAAATCTACTGGAAGAGAGATGCACCATACTTCACGAGCAGGTGATACTTACAACAAACATCATAACGCAATCTTTTCCATAACAATGCTCATTTTTACGCTTTATTCCATATTGTAAAGCCTGTGAAATGAGGATGCAAGTGCTTATAAATCCTGGTGCCCAAAATCATCAGAGGGACATCAAAGAATAAAGAACAAAGAACAAAGAAAATTACAGCACAGGAACAGGCCCTTCGGCCCTCCAAGCCTGTGCTGATCCAGATCCTCTATCTCAACCTGTCAACTACTTTCAAAGGAATCTGTATCTCTCTGCTCCCTGCCCATTCATGTATCTGTCTAGATACATCTTAAATGACGCTTGTGCCCGCCTCTGCTGGCAATGAATTCCAGGCATCCACCACCCTCAGTGTAAAGAACTTTCCACACATATGTCCCCTAAACTTTTCCCCTCTCACCTTGAACTTGTGACCCCTAGTAATTGAGCCCCCACTCTGGGAAAAAGCTTCTTGCTCTCCACCCTGTCTTTTCCTCTCATGCTCTTGTAGACCTCAATCAGGTCCTTCTTCAACCTTCATCTTTCTAATGAAAATAATCCTCATCTACTCAACATCACTTCATAGCTAGTGCCTCCATACCAGGCAACACCCTGGTGAACCTCCTTTGTACCCTTCCAAAATATCCACATCCTTCCGGTAATGTGGTGACCAGAACTGTATGCAGTATTTCAAATGTGGCTGAGCCAAAGTCCTATACAATTGTAACATGACTTGCCAACTCTTGTACTCAATATCCTGTCTGATAAAGGAAAGCATGCCGTATGCCTTCCTGACCACTCTATCGACCTGCATTGCCATCTTAAGCGTACAATGGACCTGAACACCCAGAACTCTCTGTACATCAATATTCGCCAAGGCATTTCCATTTACCACATGGTTTGCTCTTGAACTGGATATTCCAAAATGTATACCTCACATTTGCTCGGATTGAACTTCATCTGCTATTTCTCCACCCAATTCTCCAA
Source organism: Chiloscyllium plagiosum (assembly GCF_037043375.1). Classification (NCBI taxonomy): domain Eukaryota; kingdom Metazoa; phylum Chordata; class Chondrichthyes; order Orectolobiformes; family Hemiscylliidae; genus Chiloscyllium; species Chiloscyllium plagiosum. The sequence continues at coordinate 49,846,818 of NW_028270141.1, forward strand.
TCAATCTATATTCTGCTGCATTCTCTGACAGTCCCCTTCACTATCTGCTACTCCACCAATCTTAGTGACAACAGTAAATTTGATAATCAGTCCACCTATACCTTCCTCCAGGTAATTTATGTATATCCCTAACAACAGTGGTCCTAGCATGGATCTATGTGGAACACCATTGGTCACACTTCCCCATTTTGAGAAAATCCCTTCCACTTTGACTCTCAGTCTCCTGTTGCTCCATCCATCCTGGATCCCATGTGACTTCACTTTCTCCATTAACCTACCATTGGAAACCTTGGCTTACTGAAGTCCATGTATATGACACCTACAGCCGTTCCCTCATCAATCAACTCTGTCACTTCCTTAAATAATTTTATTCAGTTGGTAAGACATGACCTTCCCTGCACAAAACCATGCCGCCTATCACTGATAAGCCCATTTTCTTACAAATGCAAATAGATCCTATCCCTCAGTATCTTCTCCAGCAGCTTCCCTACCAGACACACTGATCTATAATTACCTTGATTACCCTTTCTAAACAAGGGGACAACATTAGCAATTCTCCAGTCTTCCAGGGCTTCACCTATGTTCAAGGATGCTGCAAAGATATACGTTGAGGTTCCAGCTATTTCTTCTCTCAGTAACCTCAGGTAGATCCCATCTGGACCTGGGGACTTGTCCACCTTAATGCCTTTCAGAGTACCCAAACTTCCTCCCTCTTTATGCCAACTTGACCTAGAGTAATCAAACATCTATCCCTAACCTCAACATCTGTCATGTCCCACTCCTTGGTGAATACCGACGCAAAGTACTCATTAAGAATCTCACTCATTTTCTCTGACTCCATGCATAACTTTCCTCTGTTGTCCTTTAGTGGGCCAACCCTTTCTCTAGTTACTGTCTTGCTCCTTGTATCAGAATAAAAGGCTTTGGGATTTTTCTTAACCCTATTTGCTAAAGATGGTTCATGACCCCTTTTAGCCCTCTTAATTCCTCGTTTCAGATTGGTCCTACTTTCCCGATATTCTTCCAACACTTTGTCTGCTTTCAATCACCTAGACCTTATGTATGATTCCTTTTTCCTCTTAGCCAGTCTCACAATTTCACCTAACATTCCTGGTTCCCTAATCTTGCCATTTCTATCCCTCATTTTCACAAGGACATGTCTGTCCTGCACTCTCATCAACCTCTCTTTAAAAACTTCCTACATATCAAGCCTCCTCCTTCAAGCAGCTGCTCCCAATCTACATTCCCCAGCTCCTGATGAATTTTGTGATTAGTTGGGCTTCCTCGAATTTCACACTCTTCCTTTAGGACCAACTTTGTCCAAGAGTATTCTAAAACTTAGGGAATTGTGATCACTATTGAAACTTCAACCATCTGGCCGAGCTCATTCCTCAACATCAGATCCAGTACGGCCCCCTTCCCAAGTTGGACTATTTACATACTGCTCTGAAAACTCCTCTTGGACGCTCCTTACAAATTCTGCTCCATCTAGACCTCTAAATATAACTGAATCCCAATTAATGTTTGGAAAATTAAAATCTCCCATCACTACCACCCTGTTGCTACTACATCTTTCCATAATCTGGTTACATATTTGTACCTTTATCTCACGGTCACTGTGGGAGGCCTGTTGCACACTCTTAACATTGTTACCACACCCTTCCTACTTCTGAGCTGTCTATATTGCCTCACTGCTCGAGTCCTTTATATTGCCCTCCTTCAGCAAGCCGTAATATCCTCTCTGACCAGTAATGCAACTCCTCCACCCCTTTTGCCTCCCTCTCTATCCCGCCTGAAGCATCTATAACCTGGGATATTTAATTGCCAATCTTGCCCTTCTCTCAACCAATTCTCAGTAATAGCAATAATATCATACACCCAGGTACTAATGCAAGCCCTAAGTTCATTTGTCTTCCCTACTACACTTCTCACATTAAAACAAATGCACTTCAGATCATCTGTCCCTTTGCATTCATCATCTGCTCCCTGCTTATTCCTCCCCTAATCACACTGACTTCATTATCTAGTTCCTTACAGGCTTTAGTTACGACTTCCTACTAAACTCCTCATTTGGTTCCCACCCATCTGCCACATTAGTTTAAACCCTCCCCAACAGCGTTAGCAAAAGCACCCCTGATGATATTGGTTCCAATCTGGCTCAGGTGTAGTCCGTCCAATTTGTAATAGTCTCACCTCCCCCAGAACTGGTCCCAATGTCCCAAAAATCTGAACCCCTCCCTCCTGCACCATCTTTCAAGCCACTCATTCAACTTGTCTATTCTTTCATTTCTACCCTGACTAGCACGTGGCACTAGTAACAGTCCTGAGATTACTACCTCTTGGGTCCTAGTTTTTAATTTGGCTCCTAACTTCCTAAATTCTGCTTGTAGGACCTCATCCCAGTTTTCACCTGTGTCACTGGTGTCTATATGCATCATGACAGCTGGCTGTTCACCCTCCCCATTCAGAATATCTTACAGCCAGTCTGAGACATCCCTGACCCATGCACCTGGGAGGCACCATACCATTTGGGAGTCTCATTTTCGACCACAGAACCACCTATCTACTCCCCTTACAATTGAATCCCCTATAACTAGCCCTTCCACTCTTTTTCCCACCCTTCTGTACAGCAGAGCCAGCCACAGTGTCATGAACGTGGCTACTGCTGCCTTCCCCTGGTGAGCCACCTCCCCCACCACTGTCCAAAACGATATAACTGTTTTGGAGGGAGATGACCGCAGTGGACACCTGCACTGCCTTCCTGCTATTTGTCTGGCTGCTGGTCACCCATTTCCTTTCTTTCTCAGCAATCCCTGTCTGTACTGTGACCAATTCACTAAACGTGCTATCCACATCTTCCTCAGCATCGCGGATGCTCCAAAGTGAGTCCATCCGCAGCTTCAGAGCCATCATGAGGATAACAAGAGCTGCAGCTGGACACACTTGCTGCACCTGAAGGAGTCAGAGACATCAGCCGTGTCCCTGAGCACCCACATTGAGCAAGAGGAGCATAACACGGGTATGAGATCTCCTGCCACTTTTATTCTCAGGCTTAACTTAGTCCAGCTATAATATCAAATAATAGATAAATGAAATGAAAAAAGAAATACCAATCACACTACTTATCAGGACACGATAAAAAAGAAAAAGAAAACCTTACCTTATCAACACACTACAGAGCAATGTTTGGTTAAAGGAAGAGGGTGGGTGGGAGCCACTACACGTGTCGTGTCTTGGGTATAGCGAGTTCACTCACCCTGCCAGAGCGCAATTCGACCACTCCCACTCAGCTCTGCTGCTGAAAAGAATCATCAATCATGGATGAAGTTTATTTTAAGGTTAGGGTCATTTAAGACTGCTTTGCATTTAAAGATATGTCAGTCTCTATGGACAGATGATTTCTTGTATGTGTACTTGAAGCAGAAGCTTAGCAATAACATTTAAATTTAATAATGCGCAGCTCAGAAGTCAATTTTTCAATGTTTGTCTGCAATATTATGAACTATTTTCTGACAGGAGAAGTTGCACTTCTAGCTAGTTCTACCTTTTACCTTCTATTCAATTGTCTTTCCTCCTTGCCACTCACTGGTTACCGACCAGGGTATCTTTGGGAGTCACTTATATATAGAACATAGAACAGTATAGTACAGTATATATACAGATGTTGACCCGACTTTTTATCCTACTCTAAGATCAAAATAACCTATATACCCTTCATTTTACTCTCATCCACGTACCTATCCAAGAATCGTTAAAATATCCCTAATGTATCTGACTCTACTACAACTGCTGGCAGTACATTCCATGTATCCACCATTCTGTGCAAATAAATTACCTTTGACATCTCTCCTAAACCTTCCTCCAATCACCTCAAAATTGTGCCCCCTCATGATAGCCATTTCCGCCCTGGGAAAAAGTCTCTGGCCATCCAATCTATCTATGCCTCTTATCATCTTGTACACCTCTATCAAGTCACCTCTCATCCTCTTCACTCCAATGAGAAAAGCCCTAGCTCCCTCAACCTTTCTTCATAAGACATGCTCTCCAGTCCAGGCAGCATCCTATTAAATCTCCTCTGCACCCTCTCTAAAGCTTCCACATCCTTCCTATAATATGACGGCCAGAACTGAATACAATATTCCAAGTGTGGCCTAACCAGGGCTCCATAGATTTGCAGTATAATCAACCTCACAGCGCCGAAGACCCGGGTTCAATTCCTCCCTCAGATGACTGACTGTGTGGAGTTTGCACATTCTCCCCATGTCTGCGTGGGTTTCCTCCCACAATGAACTGCATACATTCATGTAGAACTCTGAGCTCAAAAACTGCATGAATTTATGTAAAACTCTGTTATCTCACTTTTTAGATTAGAATCAATCTAAACATCAGGTCATAGACAGAGAACACAGGGGGCTAACACCTTCAACATATTGTCTAGCTATCACCATTGTTAACAGCTAACCTGAGAATGTAACTTTTAAAAAAAAGGTTTTGTTATTTACACATGAAAGAAGTGAAACTATCACTGTATTCTAACAGATGACAGGCTTAACAGACAATCAATTTTTCAATGTATAATTTCAGTTGCATCACACTGCAAATTTTTGCTATAAATTCTGTGTTATAATCGAGCCCTCGACTATCACCTGATGAAGAAGCATCGCTCCGAAAGCTAGTGTGCTTCCAATTAAACCTGTTGGACTATAACCTGGTGTTGTGTGATTTTTGACTTTATCAAAGAATTCAATAAGGCTTGTGAGGCATGACCTACCCCTCACAAAGCCATACTGGCTATCTCTAATCAAACTGTGGTTTTCCAAGTAATCATAAATCTTGTTTCTCGGAATCCTCTCCAATAATTTGCTCACCACAGACATAAATATGTAATTCCCAGGATTATCCCTATTCCCTTTCTTGAACAATGGAATAACATTTTGCCTCCCTCCAATCATCTGGCACTATTGCAGAAGACAGTGAGGATGCAAAGATCATCGCCAAAGATAGTCAGCAATCTCTTCCCTGGATTCCTTTAACAATCCACGGTATAGCCCCATCTGGCCCAGGGGTCTTATCTATCCTTATGTTTTTCAAAATTTTCAGCACATCCTCAACCTTAACATAAACCTGTTTGAGCATAACAATCTGTTTCACGCTGTCCTCACAAACATCAATGTCCCTCTCAATCGTGAATACTGTGGCATAGTATTCATTAGGGACCTCCCTTACATCCACCGACTCCAGGCACAAGTTCACTTCACTATCCCAGATTGGCCCTACCCTCGCTCTGGCCATCCTGTGATCTTAACTATGTGATCTGCCTGTATTGCTCACAAGACAAAGCTTTTCACTGTGCCTTGGTACACGTGACAATAAATTCGATTCAATTTAATTCAATCCAGTACATAAGTGTAGAATGCCTTCGGGTTTTTGTTAATCTTGCCCAATAAAGCTTTATCATAACCCATCTAGCTCTCCTCAGTCCATTCTTCAGTTCCTTCCTGGCTACCTTGTAACCCTCTTGAGCCCTGTCTGATCCTTACCTCCTCAACTTTAAGTAAGTTTCCTTCTTCCCCTTGAGTAGATTTTTTCGATCAGATTACCTACAGTATAATTTTAGATTACTTACACTGTGGAAACAGGCCCAACAAGTCCACACCGACCCTCCAAAGTGTAACCCACCCCCCTCTGACTAATGCACTATGGACAATTTAGCATGGCCATTTCACCTAACCTGCATATCTTTGGATTGTGGGAGGAAACCAGAGCACCCAGAGGAAACCCACACAGACATGGTAGAATGTGCAAACTCCACACAGACAGTTGCCCAAGGCTAGAATCGAACCTGGGACTCTAGCGCTGTGAGGCAACAGTACTAACCACTGAGCCACTGTGCCGCCCTTCCACATCCCTTGTCATCCAAGGTTCCTTCACCCTACTATCCCTTCCTTGCCTCAGTGGGACAAACCTATCCAGCACTATTACCAGGAGCTCCCTAAACAACCTCCACATTTCTGTCATGCATTTCCCTGAGAACATCTGTTCCCAGTTTAGGCACCACCCCCAATTAAATACTTTCCCATACAATCTGCTCCTATCCCTCTCCATGACTATAGTAATGGTCAGAGAATTGTGATCACTATCACTGGAATGCTCTCCCATCGAGAGATCTGACACCTGGCCTGGTTTGTTGCCAAGCACCAAATCCAATATGGCCTCCCCTCTAGTCAGCCTATCCACATATTAGATTAGATTTCCTGCAGTATGGAAACAGGCCATTTGGCTCAACAAGTCCACACTGACCCTCCAAAGAGTAACCCACCCAGACCCATTCCCCTACCGTATATTTATCCCTGACTATTGCACTTAACACTATGGGCAATTTAGCATGGCTAATTCACCTGACCTGCATATCTTTGGATGGTGGGAGGAAACCAGAGCACCCAGAATAAACTCATGCAGACACGGGGAGAATGTGCAAACTTTACACAGGCAGTCACCCGAGGTGGGAATCGAACCCAGGTCCCTGTACTGTGATGCAGTAATGCTAACCACAGAGCCACTGTGCCATCCACTAATTGAGTCAGGAATCCTTCCTGGACACACCTGACAAAAACTGCTCTCTCCAAACTATTTGAACTAAGGAGGTTCCAATCAATATTGGGGAAGTTAAAGTCACCCGTGACAACGACCCTGCTACTTCTGCACCTTTCCAAAATCTTATGTATTATCATTTGTGATCCCAAACAGTTTGTATTGGCTGACAGTAGTAGGGGGTATCACAAACATGTGACTTTCACTCATCAAAGCTGCCTTACAGACTCCTGTCAGAAATGTACAGGAACACGAGGTGGTCTACTTGCAGTAAGATTTAGAAATAAATATCCATATATTAAAGTTTAATTCAGAAGTGGTTGTTGCAACTATATTAAGGTCAGTCATGAATGCTACAGAAGACTAATACTTTCATGTGTGACATGTTCTGAGTGTTATGCCGTAATATATAATATGAAAGGAATGCACCACAAGTGATTGCTGGAGTATGAACACACACAGAGATAACAGAGTAATATTTTAGAATACTTTATAAGACTAAGAGATGATCTCATTCAAATTTATAAATTCATTTTGGATTCAACAGGGTATATGCAGACAGAATGTTTCCCCTGATTGGAGGGGGTTTTGGGGAAAAGTCTCAGGTCAGCTAGCAGACCATTTAGCACTGAGATAAGGAAGGAAACCTTAATTCTGTCTGCCCCAAAGAGTTGCAGAGGCTCAGGCATTCATTACTTTCAAGACTGAAATCGATAGATTTCTCAGTGACAAAACCATAGTGTCAGATCCTGGGGAATAGCTTTTCAAAAGGAAGATTCCTCATTTAAGGCTAATGCTTCAAACAGAGGAAGAATCTCAACATTGTATTGTAGTTGAGGATAAATTACAATAAAGAATTCTCCAAGAGGATTAAAGTTGTTGAAATCGTCATGCAGAAAATGAACTCATGCTTTCTATTAAATGCATTTACGCTTGAAATAACTGCACAATATACCATCTCCAATTCACCATTTATTTACATGCAGAGAATCCTTGACACTGATACAGCTCTCTCAGTTCCAGCTCTGAGTGAACAGGATGTCTGACGCTTCTTCTCTGTTAGCTCCTGGGTTGGACCAGATTAACAGCCTCGATCAGGGAACTCTATGAAGTCTACCTGGATGACCTCATTACAATTACTACAATGCTATTTATCTCAATTACTCTTTGTGGTAGCAGGCTTCATATCCAAGCAGCGCTTTGGGGTGGCCTCTCCTATTACTCCTAAATTCCTCATTGGATTTATTATTGACTTAGAGAAGGGAGTGCTACTCCTGCTTGTCTTTTAATGCTGATATAATTTTCTCATTCTTGACACAGATGTGAAAACTGTTCAATTTTCTGCATAATCCACTACTGTCACTGTGCCTTTTGAATGCTAATTAGATGCAAGAACAAAGCACTGTTTGAAAATCTCCATATTGCCAAGGAGTTAAAGGATTAGTGTCAGATCCTGGGGAATAGTTTTTCAAAAGGAAGATTCCCAATCAAAAGCTAATGTTTCAGTCAGAGGAAGAATCTCACCATAGTATTGTAGTTGAGGATAAATGACAATAAGGAATTTTCCAAGAGGATTAAAGGAGGTGAACTTGTCATGCAGAAAATTAACTTTGTTCATTGAACTGGCATACTTGTGAATTCCACCAGAAACCATATTCACGACATTAGGTGAGCCATTCAGGACTTTTGCACTATATTTCGATTCAGAGATAGCACTTTTAAAACAGACTTAAATCTTTCCAGAAATCCAGGGCCAGTTACCCAACATTGTGTGATAATCAAAATCAAGATGAAATCCCATCAATTTTAAATCTTTTGAGTTGCTGACTCTCAATAAGTAAATACATAATTTATCCAAATTGGACCTGTACTCTTTTGTCTCATAAAGAAATTGTAATCATTGTGATGATGCTGCTCCATTAACAAGGTTATGTTGTCCTTGGTTTTGAAAAGTCTGGGCTTGGATGGGTTTTAAGTCCAATTTGATTATAGCTAACAGATACAGCCTCAGACAAAAGGTTTTCAAGTTTTCTTTTTTAAAAAAAAGCACTTGTTCAATGAAAGGGGAGCGGCCAGTTCTCCCAGCTCAGCTTTTCTGTGGTTTGATTTGGTTTTTGGCTATTCACTGAAGGTAGTCAGGCAGTTGAAAACGCTGCTGGATCCAAAGAAGCAGGTCCAGACTGATTCTCCTCTCTCTGCGACAGCTCTCCTGTAAGACCTTGTGTTTGATTTTACCTTTTGTGCTAAAGGGTGTTTATGGAGATTGTTGTAAGTATTTGGAACAGCATCAATAAGTTGGGATGATCTTTTGGGCTTTCAGATAGGTTAAGTTATTCAGTATTCTGTTCTCTTTTGTTTGTGTAACATTCGGTAATCTTATAAATGAATTTTGTTTTGTTTAAAACTAAGTGGTTTGACTAACTGCATCCTTCCTGGAATATCCACGTTGTACCTGCTTAAAACAACTAGCAAAGGTGGGGTCCAGGATACTTTCTTGAAATGTTTTGAGGGGGTTTGGCCTGGTCCATAACAATATTACAACCAAAGCAAAATGTCTTGGATGATGGAAATCTGATTCTTCTTCAGAAGATCTGAAGGCCTGAAGAGAAGTCACATTGGAGTCAAAACACTGCTGTTTTACTCTCTAAAGTTGCCACCAGACCTGCTTGGTCTCTCCAGCATTTTTAATGTTTGCTTTAGATTTCCTGCTGTTTTACTCTCTAAAGTTGCCACCAGACCTGCTTGGTCTCTCCAGCATTTTTAATGTTTGCTTTAGATTTCCAGCATCACAGTAATTTGTTTTGATATGAATAAAATGATCATTCTCCTTAGGCGAAGCCTCTGACTGCACAGAGTTACCCATAGTTAAATACCTATGCACATTTTCTCTTAAATTTACAATAGCAGGAAGGTAGCAATGGAGATTACAGATTTAAGCTGTTATGATCAAGAATGCTTTGTCAAGAAGAATGGTAGAAGCAGATACTATTCACATTCACAGCACTTTGCAGTGAATTATAGTCATTGTTATACTGGAGAAAAAAACTACAAGGCACTTGCACACCGCATGCTTCCACAAATAGCAAATTAAAGCATTTGCAACTGGGTAATTTGTTTTAGTGATATTAATTGAAGGATGAATATTGGCCAAGATATCAGAGACAACTCTTCTCTAAAAGCAAAAATAAAGGCCAATGCTAGAAATCTAAATCAAATACAAAGGATGCTGGAGAAACTCAGCAGGTCTGCAACATTATTGGAGAGAGAAAGTTAACATTTTGAGTCAAATATGACTCTTGTTTAGAATTGCAAGGTAAAGTCCCCATTGTCCTACTAGATCATCTAGAAAGTAATGACTAATGGTAATTTAATCTGAGTGTCACAGTGTCTCAAGCGATGGAAAGGTTGAGAATGAGAGGCCTTTATGTTAACCTTAGTTGAAAGGTGTTGGAAAATGTTTATTTTAATACTTTTGACAGGGACAGAGGAGGGGCAAATGCAAAAAGGTAAAGGTATGTTAATGTTGATGAAAGAAATGTAAAATGCATGTGAATTAAGGTGTGAAAGGGACAGAATGTGTCTTCTCTACCAAGTGCAAAGTAAGTGCATCCACTTCACCTGACAAAGGAGCAGCACTCTATAGCCTGGTGTCGTATGACTTCTGACTAAGTGCAAAGGCATGAAAATGGTTGGGATGGCGGATAGAGTCTACAAGAAAGACAGAAAACAGACATAATGTGATCAGTTTCTGAAGTTATGGAATGTTGAAGCCTTACGTTTAGGAAGTGTCAATGTGGAAAATGTGGTGTTATTTCTCGAGCTTTCATTGTGCTTTGTTTGAACATTGCAGCAGATCCAGGATAGAAATGTTAATATGACAGCAAGGTGAATTAGCCAACAACACAGAAGAAGGTTTGGGTCACTCTTGCAGATAGAGTGGAGATTTTCCATAAAGTTTTTCTGCTTGGCTTCAAATGAGTATCTGGAAGTATTTCATATCAACCAACAAGGTAGACAGAACCTTAATTTTATGATCTGGATCATTTGGGATGGGGCAATCATGGTCAGATTGCCATTCTGCTTGAATATTTTCATATCCTGATGGAGTTCCAGATTTGTGACTGGGTTTCCTGAACCTGGCTTGCACAGCAACAGTGAGTGAACAGTCACTGGAAGGGCCTCATTGTAGCAGAATAGCCTCAGAAAATGTGTGCCATAAAGTAAGTCTAAATGCTCTGTGTGAATATTAGAGAATGGATACTATAGTAGGAAGGGTAGGTGGTGAGATAGCAATGGTGGTGATGATATGGTTGGTGAGCGAATAGCTGGGTAGGACAGCAAACGGGTAGAGTCACAGGTGGTGAGTGACACTGGGAGGTGGGGAGAACGTTGAATGGGTAGTTGAGTTGTAGGATGTTTATTTGGGTGATTGTGTTGAGGTGGTCAGAATGGGTTGTGTCTGGTTTTGGGAAGGTAATGGTGTCAGGAATGCATTGGGTTGAAGGGTGGGGAGTTGAGAGGTCAGTGTGAATGATTATGGGGGGGGGGGCAGTTGTGTCATTACTCAGTAGTTACACAGTTTTTTTTTGTCTAACAATCCACTTGATTCTCACTTTAGTTGGTCAGGTCCTTGGTGAGGCTACATCAGGAACATTAGTCCCATACCTGAGGAAGTATGTTCTGACTATGGTGGAGTGCAATAAAGATTTATCAGACTGACTCCTTGGAATGCAGAACTGACATGGGAAAAGACACTGAATCGGTTAGAACTATATTCATTGGAATTTAGAAGAATGTGCAGGATTTCATAGAAACCCATAAAATTATAACAGGATTCAACATAGCTGATCCAAGAAGGATGTTCCCCAATGACTGGGGAATCCAGAATCAGGGTTACAGTTTAAGGATATGGAGTAGGCCATTTTGGACAGAGGAATTTCTTCACTCAGAGTGGTGGGCCTGTAATATTGTCTGCCACAGAAAGTGGCTGAGGCTAAGATATTGAATATTTTCAAGGAGATAATGTAGTTCTTAATGCTAAAGGGATCAAAGTGTATAAGAAGAAGCAGGATTAGGGTACTGAGTTGGATGATCAACCATGATCATACTGAATGGTGGAGCAGTCTCAAAGGGTTGAATGGCCTACTCCTGTTCCTATTTTCTATTGGAACTGTCCAAAGTTTCGGACTCTAGTTCAAATGTGGGGCATCTATCCTGAGAGTGGTGATGGGCAACAGAACTGAATATCAAAAGTTGAAACTTTTTGTGCAATTCCCTTTGACTTCAATGCATTGAGACTTCCCTGGGGTCTGGGGCACACCTCAGTCTATACATAAAGTCTTCTGAGACCAATGTCCCAATTGCATGTTCAAGCAAAATGATTTGAACCCACAACCTTCTGACTCAGAGACAACATAACTAACCACTGAGCCATAGCTGATATCGGGAAATGGGGCATTAATTTTGTGGCATATAGAGTAGCCCCTTTTTGTTTTACTTAAGTTGCAGAGACTGAGAGGTCAGGACTTGAAAGGAGGTGGGGAGTGAATGGTGGGGCAGGGGAGGCTGCCTGAAAATATTGAGGAGAGTGTAACAAGGAGAAAAATCTAAGAGTAGAATATAGCAGGAATAGTGCAGTAATGGCATAATTTTTAAATATAAATCTCAGAAAGGAAGAGAATGAGAGAGATTCCACTTAACATTTCTCCTGTATCTAATTTCCAATCAGACAGTTAAGTCTGGAGCACAAAAAATGTTGACCACAGCTATCCATAGGTTGCAATCTCAATCATTAGATTGGGAATTTCTGACTGGCTTTACAGTAGTTCTCTGTGCCTAAATCGCAGCTGTTTTTTGGGTTGGGTTTTGAAACAGATTGCTGGCTTGGGAGCTTCTTTCAGTGAATAGTCAAACAGAGAATTATTACTTAATTCATACTGTTAGGACATGGCTACAGGCATGAATGCCTACTGGGCTGAAAACGTCGGGCAACTAATTATACACCAAGAAGACAACATTTGGGGAAGAAGTTCCTTTCTTAGATCATTCAGATCCGGCCCAACTTAATTAATCACCTTTCCAAGAAGATTAGCCTCTATTTACTAGCTAAACTGAAGCATTCAATTCTTTTGTGGTTTAAGGTCAGGGAGAGGGAATTTGTATCATTGAGTCATAGGGATCTCTAGCATAGAAAAAACACTCCCATTGCATCCATGCCTGTCAAAAACATTCAACTAACTATCCTAATCCCAATTTCCAGCACTTGGCCCATGGCCTTGCATGCATTGACATTGCAAGCGCATATTTAAATACTTCTTAAATGTTATAGAGGTTTAAACTAACTTGACAGGGAGTGGGATCCAGTCAGAACATCCAGACAGAAATTAGAAGTGACAGCAAGTGAGTCAGGAGGGTATAGACATTACAGGCTATTTAAGGCACAAGGGAGTTTGGCACGATTGGATGGTATGTAATTTAATTAGAGGATTCTGTTGAACTAAGCAGACAATTTGAGGGCACAAATTAAAACAAGGGGCCATGATGTTATTGCCGTCACCGAGTCTCAGTTGAGAGATGGGCAGATTGGCAGCTCCAAATTCCAGGATATAGATTCTTCAGGTGAGTCAGGGAAGGAGGTAAAGGGAGTTTGTGTCACAATTTTGCTCAGAGAATCTATTACAGCAGGAAAAGATGGATGATATCTTAGAAGGCTCCTCAAATGAAGCCAAATGGTAAACTTTCAAAAACGAAATAAGTAATCATATTGCTGGGAGTGTACTACAGGTCCCCTAACAGTCCAAGAGAAATAGAATAGCAGATATTTTGGTAAATTTCAAGGATGTGTAAAAGTAATAAGGCAGTGGTAATAGAGGATTTCAACTTCACCGACATTAACTGGGGTAGTCATAGAGTGCAAGTTTAGAAGGAGCAGAATTCTTAAAATGCATCCCAGACAGTTTTTTTTAAGCCAATGTGCAGAATGCCCCACAAGAGTGGTGGGGAAGCATTTTGCGGACAGTTATCATAACTCCATTAGATTCAAGATGATTATGGAAAAGGACTATGATGGCCCTGATATTAAAGTTCTCAACTGGGGCAAAGCTCATTTTAAAATGATCAGATGATCTGGCCAGAGTGGACTGTGAATATTTTCAGGTAAATCTGTTTCAGCAAAATTGAATGTGTTCTAGGAGGAAATATGGACAGTGTAGTGCCAAAACTTTCCAATCTGGAAAAATGATGGGACCATCAAATCCTGTGAACCCCAGATATCAAGGGATATACCACATTGAATTAAGAGAAAATGGAAGGTTTATCACAGATGCTGAGGACTCAAAACAATGGAAGCCCTAGAGAAGTTTCGAATGCACAAGAGGAAACTTACAAGGGAAGTTACAAAGCTAAAAGAGGATATGAATGGATACAGAGTTTTAAAACAAAGGAAAATTCTAAGTTATTTTACAGAAACATTAAGGATAAAAGGATAATGAGGGAATGATTAGGGTACATTAAGGACCACAGTGGTAATTTGTGCAAGGAGCCAGATGATGTAGGAAGGGCTCTAAATAAATAATATAAAAATAAATAAATATGAATATATAAATATAAATAATATAAATAAACTAACAATAAATAAATATAAATGTAATGTAGGACTGAGCAAAAAATCCCCATCACCTAAATCACTTGATAAGACTCTGGACCTTTCCAATATCTGAAATACTGGGCAGAGTCCTAGACTCAGGCTGTGGCACGTACAGAACAGAACCAGCAGCTTGGGAATTTCTGAGACTACTGAATCATTGAATCCCTATAGTACAGTCCCACACTGACTCTCCAAATAGCATCCCATCCACGCTATCCCAGTAACTCTGCATTCCTCATGGCTAATCTACCTAGTTTGACATCCCTGGACACTGTGTGGCAATTTAGCATGGCCAATCCACTCAATATGCACTTCTTTGGACTGTGAGAGGAAACCAGAGGACCTAGAAGAAACCCTCGAAGACTCGGGGAGAATGTGCAAACTCCATACAGACAGTAGCGTAAGGCTGGATCGAACTTGGGTCCCTGGTGCTGTAAGGCAGCAGTGCTAACCACTGAGCCACTGTGCTGGCTGGAATTCAAATTCACACTTCCACTCTAAAAGAACAATAACTGACATTAACCAGACTCTAGCCCGAGTCAACTTTTACACCTTGGGCTACAGAGATACCAGGTATTCAACTTCAATCAAGACCCATTCACACGTACTCTTAATGATCGAGCAATCATTGACTTGAGAAAGAACACCAAAAACACAATGGATAACATAGATTTTGCACAAAGATAAGAGGCCCAAAATCAGTATAATTGCAGGCCCTAGCCTTGCCTGATGTAGCAATTCAAGAGCAATTTCAACAGCTATTTTCTGAGAGTTATTTCCAGTACCTATTTCCAACGGGAATACAAAAGAACTATCCAAAAGCATCTAAGCAAAAGCTATCAGACACAGGCCTGTTCTGAAACAGGTGAACCAATGCCAACCATGCACAACCAGCCAAGAATCAACAAACTTTGAAAATCACCTGACCTGACCGACACCACAAGGTCTCAGACACAACCTGAAGTGAAAACTGGGCCTGTAAATTCCTGAAGAAGGGCTTATGCCTGAAATGTTGATTTTCCTGCTCCTCGGATGCTGACTGACCTGCTGCGCTTTTCCAGCACCACACTTTTCAACTGTAAATCCAGCAGAAAGGAAAGAAAACTAAGTACTTACCCAATCCACTATGCACCTTATCACATCAGTCGACTCAACCCAAACCGAAAAGACAATGCAGGCTGAAGTCTTCATCCAGGCTTCGGGTACAGCAAGCAGGATCAGCCAGGCACACTTCAAAATTGCATTGCTCAGTGGTGAACATAAACTCCTGAGACCTTAAGGTTCCGACCTAGCTAGGAGGGAGGGTAAGGCGGGTAGTGACAGCGCATTGGGATGGCAAGGATAGGAATTCTGATTAAAGATTCTTTAATTAAAACAGTTGTTTTTAGGTTTTGATTGTGTTTAATCTAGCTAATAGTGTATTTAATAGTATTACTACCTTCTGTATAGTTGGTTGTGTAAATTTCCCTGTTTATTCCATTTACGTATATTTCTTGTATTATACCTAGCTTTTTTTCAATGAACACAGAGATTCATTTGCTCTGAAATACCTGTCTACTGCTTTCTTCATTTCACATGCCCTAAATAAATTCAGTGTCTCGAACAAGGGATCTGGAGGTGATTCAAACCATTTAAAAATCAGAAAATAACTAATTGCAAACCAAAACCCCCACACTATAATTCAGAGAAAAGGTCTGCGATACAATTAAGGAAGTTAAAATAGACAGAGAGCAAGTGCTGAATAGTCTGGTGAGCTTAAACATAGATGAAATTTATCCCAGATTATCAAGTGAGGCAGGAAAGGAAATAGCAATAATTTTCAATTCCTCTCTGGCTACAGGAAAGGTACCAGACGACTGGAAGACAGCCAATCTGGTATGGTTATTCAAGAAGTGACCAGGAGATAAACCAGAAACATGAGGCCAGTCAACTTAATCTCAGTGTTAAGGAAACTACTGGAAGCAATTCTGAGGAACAGAATTAATTGGCTTCTGGAGAGACAGAGATTAATTAAGAATGGCCAGCATTAAGGGGAGGTCATGTCTGATTAACTTGATTACATTTTTTGAAGAGGTCAGCAGTTCGGTATGAAGGCAATGAATTGGATGTAATCTATTTGGATTTAAGCAAGGCTTTTGGTAAAATGCTGCATGAGAGACATGCTAGTAATAGTAAGAGCCCATGGGTTCATCCAAGGAAATTTTTGGATAATTGGATCCGGAACTGTCTGATGATATGAAAATTGGTGGGGTAGTAAATAGCAAGGAACACTGCTTTCGACTACAAGAAGATACATCCAGGATGGTCAGGTGGCATTGATCAGTGGCAATTTCAATCAAATGTGAGGTCATGCACCTGGGCAGGACAAAGACGGTATACATGATGAACAGTTGGACCAGGGAAGCACTGAGGATCACAGAGATCTTGGTGTGCATGTATACAGGTCCCTTAAGTGTATCAGAACGGTGGATAAGGTGGTTAAGAAGTATACTTGCCTTTATTAGTCAAGGTATAGAATTAAGAGTGGGGAGGGTATGCTGAAAAAGTATAAAATGTTCGTTCAGCCACAGTTTGTGTGTAGTTCTCATAGCTACATTATAGAAGGAATGTGATCGCACCGGAGATTTACCAGAATGTTGGCTGGCCCTATAATTTCAAATATGAAGGGAGATTGATTAGACTGCAGTCATTTTTCTTAATGTAGAGGAAATTGAACCATGCCATAACTGAGATGTATAAAATAATAAGGGGCACAGATAGGGTAAATGGGAATAAACTTTTCCCCTTGATGGAAGGATTAATGACTGGGAACATAGATTTAGGGGAAGGAGCAGGAAGTTTAGAGGAGATGTAATGAAACACTTTCTTACCCAGAGGTTGATGGTAATCCAGGAGTTGTGTGTGGGTGATAAAGACAGAAACCCTAACAAAATTTAAGCAGCATGTAGATGTGCACTTGTGATTCTATGACATACAAGGCTACAAGTCAAATGCTGGAAAATTGGATATAAATAGTTAGGTGGTTATTTTGACCAACACAGATTGATAGACTGAACGGCCTTTCTCAGTGTTGCAAATCTCTATGAATCTACCTCTACCATCTTTAGAGGAGTGAATGAGTTCCAAACTGCCACCACCCTCTGGATGAAAAATATTTTTTTCACATTTTCTGTATTAGTCAATAGCCTTGGCGGCTAAGGACTGTCATTCCCATTTCCTGTTTCACTAAGCTACAGACATTTCAAAAGGATCCATACAAGCACTCGGCAACTTTCTGTGAGATGTTTATTCGCTTCATTGATCGATGAAAAAGATGTTTTATGACTGATGTGTCAAGAAAACATTAAGATGCCACTAGATACCACAAGCTGGTACATCAACTATTGATTTTCACATGTGGAATATCGACCTGGAAGGAAGTCAAATCACCAGTTATGGCACCAGGAAAACAAATGACTCTATTTGGAGGTGACAACTATAAAAGATGTTAGTTTTTTGCTGTTTTTCAAAATACTAACAAGGTACATATTTTCCTAAGTTGCTAAGGAAACAGTGTAGATAATATTGGTGGAAAGATAACAAGCACTGTCAAGTATTAACTCAATGCAATTCAGGCTCCAGTGGACTAATCTATCATTACAATGCATGTTTGTATCAGGCTGCATTTGACATTCGTCAATATATTACAAAAATAGTAGAAAGCTCAAGAATGTAACTCAATTTATTCATTTTCTGCTTTGTCCACTCTTCTCTATAACATACATGTTATTCTGCTATAACATGTGTTTCGTTAACCCATGTTTGATTAATGCAAACTTGCTATAACACAATTGACAACTTGAGGACGCTGTTTCTAAACCACAAAATTTAAAATGTATGTTGGCTGTAATGCAATTACATCGCCAGTGCTGTTTCTAAAGCGTGAATTTTCTATAACATGGAGTTGCACAAGAACACAACCATTGCATTACAGAAGAACCAACTGTACCAATTCTTATTGGGATTCAGTTCCTTGTATCTGGCCTGCACTGAATAACTCATTTTAGTGGCCATTTCCTGTGTATCACAATGTGAATCATCATATTCTTGGAGGTTTTGCTGCTGAGGTACTCATTTCAATTTACTAGTTTGCATTCTGGCTTCTGAGCCAGATGGTTGTGGGTTTAACTTGTACTCTTGACACTTGAATACAAAATCTAAGGCAGTTATACCACTGCACTGGTGAGGGAGTGCTGTACTGTCAAAGATGCAGTCTTTCAAACTAAATGCTAAATTATGGCTCTGTCTACCTTCCAGTTGAATGTGAAAGATCCCATGGTGCTATTCTGCAGAAGAGCAGGGGAATTCTGCTTGGTTTCTTCACCAATATTTGTCCCTTAACCATTGACATTCAAATTGATTATCTGGGTTTACTTATGGGATCTAGCTTTGCGCAAGTTGTCTGCTGGGTTTACCTGGATAATGACAGTATGTACTTTGCTTCATAGTGAAAGTACTTCACTGACTGTAAAGTACTTTGAATTACCCTGAGATAACTAAAGATGTGATTTAAACACGAATGGTTTTAATTTTATGGCTACACGTGATCTGCAGTGGGTTGTGAGGAGTGAAAAAGGCTGGATCATTTGACATTCCTATCAAATGCAGCAGCAGAGTCACCAACTGTAGAGATCCCACATTTGAGAATCACCTCACTTACCTCTCCGCTTTCTTTGGCCCTTACCCACCTTGCCAGAAGTGGGCGGGGGGGGGCAACATCTTACATAATAACAGTATGTATTCTATAAAAGTACCCAGAAAGGACCTTGGCTTCATATTTTTGGACTTACAATAAACAAACTTTGACATGTGTCATCTACAACAAGGCCTTTATCACCAGCACTAGCAGAGAAGTCATTTCAAAGTGTTGGTTGTGTGGTGAAAGCACACATAAATCAGCACAGGCAACAGAAACTTTAAATTCAGGCCAGCTTTTTCTCTAACAGAGAGTGCACAGAACATATTATAGCTTGTATTTAACTATCTGATGTAGTTATTCATCCAGCATTGTATTAGCTTTCCAAGTACTTTATTGTATTGTCTGAATATGTCTATTACTGATACAACTCCCTCAATCTATGTGCTAATTCAATTCCATTCATTGTATTGTACTGTCCTACCTTTATCATTTTGAACAACACCAATGATTCATGAAACTAATTGATTATTATCACAAGAATGTGTGGGGTGAATGCGGAGCAAGAGGAATCTTATTTTCAAAAAAAAAGACTGGCTACACTGGAAATCTGAAATAAAAACAGAAATGACTGTAGAAACTCAGCAGGTCTGGCAGCATCTGTGGAGAGAAAGCATTTTGAAGAAGGGTCACTGGACCTCAAACATTAACTCTACTTTCTGTCCACAGATGCTGCAAAACCATACTGGCTGAGTTTCTCCAGAAATTTCTGTTTTTGTTTGAATCTGATATGATTCCTGTTAAAAGCACAAGTTAAATTTTGAAAGTAAGTCAAGCCTCTGAGAGGACAAAAAAGAAAGATGAGTGAGAATGAGGAGAGAGGCTAATGGGGGTTATCCTTGGGGTGGAGAGAGAGGGAGTAGGTAGGCAGTCAGGGTGGCTTACATGTGAAATGGGAGAGGGTGCAGCAAGAGGTAAGGGAGGAGACAAGCTTGAGCTGGCAGTTCAAAGGAGAATTAGTGGGATAGTGAAAGGTATTAGAGGTAATAGGAAAGGTAACGGAGACTGGGAAGTGAAGGTTATGGAGGCACATAATGGGAATAGAGTAGTGACAGCACAGGTGGCAACCATTTGACCCATTGCATCTATGTTGGCTCTTTGAAGTGGCAATCCAGTTTAACCTACTCCCTCACCCTTTTCACATAGAGTCATAGAGATGTACAGCATAGAAGCAGACCCTTCGGTCCAACCCGTCCATGCCGACCAGATATCCCAATCCAATCTAGTCCCACCTGCCAGCACCCAGCCCCTATCCCTCCAAACCCTTCCTATTCATATACCCATCCAAATGCCTCTTAAATGTTGCAATTGTACCAGCCTCCAACACTTCATCTGGCAGCTCATTCCATACACGTACCACCCTCTGCATGAAAAAGTGCCCCTTAGGTCTCTTTTATATCTTTCCCCTCTCACCCTAAACCTATGCCCTCCAGTTCTGGACTCCCTGACCCCAAGGAAAAGACTTTGCCTATTTACCCTATCCAGGCCCCTCATAATTTTGTAAATCTCTATAAGGTCACCCCTCAGCCTCCGACGCTCCAGGGAAAACAGCCCCAGCCTGTTCAGCCTCTCCCTATAGCCCAAATCCTCCAACCCTGGTAACATCCTTGTAAATATTTTCTGAACCCTTTCAAGTTTCACAACATCTTTCTGATAGGAAGGAGACCAGAATTGCATGCAATATTCCAACAGTGGCTTAACCAATGTCCTGTACAGCCACAACATGACCTCCCAACTCCTGTACTCAGTACTCTGACCAATAAAGGAAAGCATACCAAATGCCTTCTTCACTATCCTATCTACCTGCGACTCCATGTCCAAGGAGCTATGAACCTGCACTCCAAGATCTCTTTGTTCAGCAACACTCCATAGGACCTTACCATTAAGAGTATAAGTCCTGCTAAGATTTGCTTTCCCAAACTGCACCACCTCACATTTATCTGAATTAAACTCCACCTGCCCCTCAACCCATTGGCCCATCTGGTCAAGATCCCATTGTAATCTAAGGTAACCCTCTTCGCTGTCCACTACACCTCCAATTTTGGTGTCCTCTGTAAACTTACTAACTGTACCTCTTATGCTCACATCCAAATCATTTATGTAAATGACAAAAAGTAGAGAACCCAGCACTGATCCTTGTGGCACTCCACTGGTCACATGCCTCCAGTCTGAAAAACAACCCTCCACCATCACCCTCTGTCTTCTACCTTTGAGCCAGTTCTGTATCCAAATGGCTAGTTCTCCCTGTATTCCATGAGATCTAACCTTGCTAATCAGTCTCTCATGGGGAACCTTGTCGAACGCCTTACTGAAGTCCATATAAATCACATCTACTGCTCTGCCCTCATCAATCCTCTTTGTTACTTCTTCAAAAAACTCTGTCAAGTTTGTGAGACATGATTTCCCATGCACAAAACCATGTTGACTATCCCTAATCAGTCCTTGCCTTTCCAAATACATGTACATCCTGTCCCTCAGGATTCCCTCCAACAACTTGCCTGACACCAACGTCAGACTCACTGGTCTATAGTTCCCTGGCTTGTCCTTACCACTCTTCTTAAACAGTGGCACCACGTTAGCCAACCTCCAGTCTTCCTGCACCTCACCTGTGACAATTGATGATACAAATATCTCAGTAAGAGACCCAGCAATCACTTCTGTAGCTTCCCACAGAGTTCTAGGGTACACCTGAGCAGGTCCTGGGGATTTATCCACCTTTATGCATTTCAAGACACCCAGCCCTGTCGACTCTGTAATATGGACATTTTTCAAGATGTCACCCTCTATTTCCCTACATTCTATTTCTTCCATATCCTTTTCCACAGTAAATACTAATGCAAAATACTCATTTAGTATCTCCCCCATTTTCTGCGGCTCCACAATAAGGCCGCCTTGCTGATCTTTGAGGTGCCCTATTCTCTCCCTTTTGATCTATCCTGTCTATACCTGACATATGCTTCCTTCTTTATTTTAACTAAACCCTCAATTTCTTTAGTCATCCAGCATTCCCTACTAGCCTTTCCTTTCACCCTAACAGGAATATACTTTCTCTGGATTCTGGTAATCTCATTTCTGAAGGCTTCTCATTTTTCAGCCATCCCTTTACCTGAGAACATCTGCCCCCAATCAGCTTTTGAAAGTTCTTGCCTAATACCGTCAAAATTGGCTTTCTCCAATTTAGAACTTCAACTTTTAGATCTGGTCTATCCTTTTCCATCACTATTTTAAATCTAATAGATTTATGGTCACTGGCCCCAAATTGACCCCATTGACACCTTAGTCATCTGCCCTAAGGTCGAGGGCTCAGAAAGGAGGCCAGACCCAAAAAACTGGAAAAGGTCAGAGTGAATGTAAGGCCAGACTTTAAAGTATCATGGTTGGGTTGAGGTCATATGTAGAGTCAAGAATTTTAAGTATGATTCATTGGGACATGGAGCCAGTGAAGCAGAAATGATGGGCAAATAGGACCTTATTCAATACAGGAGTTGGTGTCAGAATATTGGATGAGCACAGTTTATGTCTGTGGTAACACTGCTACTAATAGAGCCAGTGAATCCAATGCCCAACCACTGAATCAAAATGTCCCATGCCAGACACTTAGAGTCATAGAATTATAGAGATGTACAACATGGAAACAGATCCTTTGGTCCAACCTCTCCACACCGACCAGATGTCCCAAATCAATCTAGTCCCACTTGCCAGCACCTGGCCCATATCCCTCCAAATCCTTCCTGTTCATATACTCATCCAGGATGTCTTTTAAATGTTGTAATTGTACCTGCCTTCACAACTTCTTCTGGCAGCTCATTCCACACACACACCATCATCTGCGTGGAAACGTCGCCCCTTAGGTCTCTTTTATATCTTTCCCCTCTCATGCTAAACCCATGCCCTCTAGTTCTGGACTCCCCCACTCCAGGGATTGTGTATTGAAAATGTAGGTGACACTCTGATGCAACACAAAGGGAAAGTTACTTGGTCAGAAATACTACCTTTCCACATGGTGATAAACTAAAGCCCTGTTTGTTAACTCAACTGCCTTGAAAGATTTTATTGCACTATTTTGAAGACAAATAGGGGAGTTACCCCAGTCTGCTAGCCACCTACCCTGAAACAGAATGCCATTGTGTGATCTTGTCTTGGCTGTTGTTTCCCACCCTGCAATGAGAAAAGTATCTAAATCGGTTGTAAAGTACAGGCAGTTCTCCTATAATGCCATAGTTGTGTTCCACTGAAACTTCGCTTAATAGAAAATTGCTTAATATAAATAATGAGGCCTCGGGGAAAAGTGGGGTTGGAGCAGACCAGCAAAAATATCACTCACAATGCTCAAAAACCATCCAAAAGTCAACACAAAGTATAGCACAGCCTGAATGAAGGTATAAATCATATTTATCAATGAAATAAAAGTAACTTTATATGTAAAAACTATTGTTAATGCAGGAATGAGGGTCATCATAGTGCATCAGAGAGACTCCCTCATTCCTATTAAGTGAGCTTTATCACATATTCTCTCCTTATGCTCAAAATGCATTATAATATCTAGCTTTTCGCCCAATGTTATAGCCTTTCTTTTGCTTTCACCACCTGCAATTATATCACCAGGAAACTTCTTGCTAACATTCTTGCCATTCTGTCCCTCCATTTTTTCAAAAAAAAGAATAATCTAGGAGTAGTTCACAGGAAGCTGCTCAACATATCTCTTTCAGAAAGCTGCTCTCTGTACAGTACCTCCCACAGAAAGCTGCTCTGTCGACAGCTGATATCGGCACATGTCCAGAATGGCATGGGGACTTCGGTGTGGGCATTGTTTCACATGCTTCATTCTGCGCATGCGCCAATCACGCTAGAGTCACATTATTGGAACAGAGGTAAACATTCTCGAAAATATTGTTCCTTAATTCCTCAGCGATGTTATAAGCAAATCGTGCTGCCAGAACATGAGTTATCTGAGAACCTGTACCTTACGATATCTTGCGGTACTGAGAGGCATTGTATAAATCCAAATGCCTTCCTTTGAAGGGTGGAAATCAGGTAAGGCAGTCTTTGGAAAATTAAATATTGCATATCTTTCCTTAACCTTACTTTCGAAAAATGATTGAAATGTACAACATTGAAGGAGGAAATTTAGCGCATTGTGCCCTGTGCTGGTTTTTTGAAATATCTGGTTAATTCATCCTATTGTCTACATTCTTCCTCCCAGTCCTGCAAATGTTTGTTTTTAAGTGCACATCCAAATGCCATTTGAAATATCTGTTAAATCTGCTTTGCCTATGCCCCTTTTCCAGACAGTACATTTCTGATCATAACAACCTGCTGCATAAATAATATTTATCGCCTTCTCCCCTTGGATTCTTGTGCCAATTATCTTAAATCTATGTCCTCTGGTTACTGACTCTCCTGCCTGCAGCAGCAGTTTCTCCTCATTACTCTGATCACTTTCAACACAAAACACATCACCTGAAAACACTGACTCTGTAATTAACTCAATTTCTCTCTCTCCTGGGGTGTGGAAAACAGGCAACCTTTTGACTTAATTTCAAGCAGGAAATCCAAATTGATTTAATGTTTTACCAGCCCAGCAACGCTCCGAACAATGCTGATTAATTAACTGGCTGATTGCAGGACGTAATTGCCAAGGAATTTAAAATAATCATTCGACTTATATTGCACCAGAATGTAAGCCATATTGATTAGCAAATAGAATGGTCGCAAACATAAACTCATTCTGCCAGTTTATTTATTCTCCTGAAGAAGGGCCTGTGCCCGAAACGTCGAATCTCCTGTTCCCTGGATGCTGCCTGACCTGCTGTGCTGTTCCAGCAATAAAGTTTCAACTTTGATCTCCAGCATCTGCAGACCTCACTTTCTCCTATTTATTCTCCATCCAATTAATAAAATCCTCCCTTGTGAAGAAAATCCCCATAACTGAATATCTCAAATCAGAAGATATCAAGAATGTGGAATATTGTGTAAGGTAATGGTTCTGAAAAGTTTAAACATTGGAGATTGCATTAAGCTCCACCCAACCTGATGCTGGGTTAGGCAGAGACTAGTGAAAGAGGAATAACATTGCAAGGAGTGTGAACTATATCCAGAAGTCTCCTCACAGTCTTTGGAATAATGTCAACCTTACTTATACTTGCTTGCTAACATGCAATAAACTACACTACGTTCAAAATAAGAGGCACTTCTCCTTAAAACTCACTTGGTGGCAGCAAACTACCCCAATCATAAAATAGTTGTGGTTGGCAGCTCAAAACGTAAAACATAGAACACACTATCAAAAGGAATAGCTAAAGTGAATAATAAAGATGCATTTGGGGGAAGTGAGGTAAACATAACAGGGAAGACATGTACAGAGTTAGATCAAGTGAGCTGGGAGGAGGCTGTGATGGGGTATGAACACCAGTGTGTGTAGTAATTTTGAACTAACTAGCTATATTTGATGGCCTGCAAATCCAAAAACTGGCTACCAGCTTAACTCTATCTGTATGAATTGTGGAAATGGATAATAATACTGATAGCATTAGTGGGGTGGGGGTCACGATTCATGATTTAACATTCTTTTATATGCATGAAGGGGGTGAAAAAGAACAGGGCAGAGAAAAGCCTGGTGTATGATACAAATGTGTAACACACAAGTTTTACTTTTGAAGGCACTCTTTAATTTGTGTTATTTTTACCTGAGAATTCTGCTGGAATTCTGTAATCCCTCCATTGTGAACTAGTTGGAGATGGATGTAAATCTCCATTAAACAGAGTAAACCTTCAGGATTTCAGTGTCATTGTTTGATGCATTATCTAGTATTTTGGGGACCGCCCAGATCTTGCAGGCTGCTGTTTCCATGATTCAGTCTGCACCACCCTCGTCTTTCTGAGCAATGTCTTCCTGGACAGTTAGCTAAGAGGCCAGCAGTGTGGGGATCCAGGTGCATCGTGGGTATCCACAGCAGGAATGCTCCACAATGTAGTTCCACCCCAGTGGGACTAGAGGTGCATGCCGAGTGGAGATGGGAAGCTGATGTAAAAAATTAGATAGCTCGTTAAGGATGATGTTCCAGGTTCCAAGCTACTGTGTATTGACACCCCTATCCCAAAATCATCCCAACCTCCACCATGTAGAGAGGTTGCAAGCTTCATGAAGTCTTCTGGGGAGAGTGGTAGAACTATAAGTTGCTGGCTTCATAGCTCAAAGAAGGTCTGCGGTCAGTGAAGATTGCCCCCATATCTCTGACTGGGGTATCTGGAGAGGCTTGGCTTCTGCGCCCTGGGGTTCCACAGAACTATGTCAGGGTAATTCCATTTCAAGGTGGCTTTTCGATCTGGGCTCCAGAGTTGCAAGGGTCAGTGTGGCCCTGCATTTCTACCCTGTCTTCTGTCCTTAACTGAACGGTGAGCTGGAGGTGGTTATAGTTGTTGAGCTGCTCCCACTGCCAGCAAGAGTGGGCTTTGGGTCACTGTTTGCTATCAAAGTCAAGGTCTGAAAGTCCTTGGGAAAATTTCAGCCCTTTGAGTCAGAAGCTCAAGAGTTCAAGTCTCACTCCAGAGCTTTACTCCAGGCCGACGCTTCAGAGCAAAATGGAAGAATAAATTATTTCTTTTCTAGAGAGAAAAGAACATTGGCTTAGTCACCAGAGAGAACTCCTGTGTTTCTTGTGAAATAATGCCATGGGATGTTTTAAATCCAGCTGCGTGAGCAGGCAGAAACTTGGTTCAATGACTCATCCCATTAACAGCATTTCCAGCAATACAGTGCTCCCTGAGCACGTACTAACATGTCATTATGGATGCTATGTCCGAACCCACAACCTGTCTGTTTTACACACAAAAGCAACTGAGATGCAGCAGTGCTCAACAATAGGTAGAGTCCTGGGCCAGTGAAGAAGAAACAACAGTCCTAGTCATAATTCTGTCTGACCTAATAAAAGACATTCTTATTGAAACTGTAACACTTCAAGCTGATTTAAATTGTATTTTCGGCTTCATCATCATTTATCTCCATCACAAACATAATTCTGTAGTTCTTTTTTCTAAAGATCCTTTGCACACAAGTACCCAACTTTCATACAGTAAGAACCAATGTCAATTATTAAGCATTTGGCAGAATGCCAAAAGAGTAGCCATGAAAATCCATTTAATATCTTGTTTTGTATTCAGGGTGGTATTTACTTTTCTATGCCAAACACTGATTTTTTTTACATTAAACATTGGCATCATAGTGCAGGACTGAACTCTGCATTCGATGAATATACAAACGCTTAGGGGAGTAAGCGAACACTCACAAAGGAAAATGCAAATGCCTGGATTATAAATTATTTAAAAGCTCAATCTCAAGTGTTTTGGTATTCAGGAATCAATGCTCTGTGTTGTCCATTATATCTTAGTCATACAGTTTGATTGGGAAACATAATTATCATTGATTGTTTTTTACACCGGAATTTGCTGTACTCTGTAATTAACTTGTGATTCTTGTCAGGTCTTACCTGTCCTGAATATATAGTAACACCACCTGCTCCAGAGGTGTGTAATAACATCTCTGAACAGGCTGATTAGAAAAAAAAAGTAATTATAGTTAAATCATCTGAGAGAAATCATTACATCCAGCATTCATTTCCCATCATTTGAGGCATTGAAGAGAGCATCGAAAGATTATCCAGATAAAAATAAGGTACAAGAGTACGGGGAAGAAAACCAAAAGGCTGGAACTAGATAATGATGCTCATTAAATAAAGCTATGCATGCACAAAGGGCTGAATGGCTTCTTTCTGTATTGTAATTCTTCTATGATGATGTGATTTTGGAGTTTGGAACGATCTCTCACTGAGTGTCTTCGAGGGTTTGGAGTTATCAGTATTATTATGGGAAAGGGAAATTTTCTTCCTGAGATTATCAAATGACATCTTTCCACCATTAATACTTCAGCAGTTTCAGCTTTAATGCAAGACCTGGTAGTGTCTTTCTTTTACAAATGCCACTCAATACAAAAGAACAATCTTATATATGAAGAAAAAGAAGACTATTTTAATTGCATCTCAGTCTTTTTGTTTCAGACCTTTTATTATCCAACAACTACAGCTGCAACAATTACCAGTGGTCCAATTTTGAAGAAAAGCAGGGGAGGCAGTGACTAAGATTTATTATCTGATCAACATCACTGAAAACTGTATTTAGGTGTTTGCAGTGCATAAATTGCATGACGTCTTCTACATTACAACAAAGGTTGTCAGTCCGTATATGCTGTCTCCCATTCAGATGTTCCAAGGGTTGGGGCATGGGCTTTCATTGAGTTGGTCCTTGCTTGTGCGTGATGTACTGCAGTGGTTCACCATTGTTTTCTGGTTGTTGACTGGGAAACCCTTCTGCCTTTACTGCCAGATGCACTGGAAGGATTTACAGATTGACAATTTGTTTGGCCACATTATGAATACACTTTCTGCAGCCATCAAATTGAAAAAAATCCAATTCATTAAATCTGGAAAATAAAGATAATCTCAGTTACCCATTTTTAACTGGTTTGCCTTACATGAGACTCTAAATCCAAGTAATATGTCTGACTCTTCGCTGTCTGCTACATGGCCTAACAACCCATTCATTTCTGACCATTTAATAGTGGGAAGATCATTAATGAAACAGCTGAAGATTGCTGGGCCTAGGATGCTACCCTGAGGAACTTTGGCATTATGGTAGTATCCCTACCTCTAGATCAGGAGGCCCATGATTAAGTCCCACCTGCTCAAGAGGTGTGTAATAACAGTTCTGAATAGCTTGATTAGGAACTGACGAACCCCTGCAGAAATGTCCTGAAGCTGATATGACTGACCTCCAACAACCACAGCATCTTCCTTTGTACCAAATATGACTAATTAGCAGAGAATTTTCCTCTCATTCTCAATAACTATAGTTTCTATTGGACTCCTTGATGCTACACTAAAATGTGGCCTTGATGTCAAGTGCATTCATTTACCCTTTGAGTTCAGCTTTTTTGTTTGTGTTTGAAACAAGGCGGGCTTTGTAAGCAGGTTATCACTGAGCATGTGCTACTTGATAGCACTGTTGATGACACATTCCATCACCTTACTAATGATCAAGAGTAGACTTTCTTAACCTCTTCTGCCTGCCAGTTTCAACCTTTGGTTAGCTTAGTTGGCTGGTCAGCTGGTTTGTGGTGCAAAATGATGCCAACAGCTTGAATTCAATTCTGGCAATGACTGCGGTGATTAGTTCTTTCCAACCTCTCCCTCACCTGAGGCATAGAGATCCTTAGATTAATTGTCTTTCTTTATTAAGACAACAGCCGTATGGTCTGGGAAGACTATGGTGACTTCATCTGTACCAATTATTCCACTGGTCTGAAATTTGCTAAGAAGTTTCTAATATGATATTCTACCAATCATCTTTTGGATGCCCATATGCACTACATCAACTCTATGACCTCATCAATAAAACTCAGCCAAGTTAGCTAAACACCTGACTTTCCTTCAACAAACCCGAGATGGCTTTACTTAGTGAATCCACAGCTGTCCAGGTGATTTTTAATTCTGTTCTAGATTTTTGTTGCTAAAACATTCTCAATAATTGAGGTTAATCTGATTAGTCTGTAGTTTCTAGAGTTATCCTTACAATATTTTATTGAATAGGTTGTTGTGTTGCATTTCACAGCCATTATGTCAGGATTTGCTTAAGAGTCAAGTTCATGATATCACCATGGTATCATAGCATGTGATCTGAGGGTACAGCACTCCCGTACTCCATCTAACACAGGAGCACTTGAGAGACTTTGGATCTGTCTACCTCAAAAGGCAATGCAGGTAGGATCATTAAATATTTGTAGATACATTCTTGTTAGGAAGGAAAATTGAATATTATCTGGGGTACATGGGAATGTGGAATTAAAAAAAAAGGAATCTTATTGAATAATGGAACTGACTTGAGGAACTGTAGATCATGAGTTTGCATGTTCATATGTTCTGCAATTCTATTGCCGTCATGATTTTGTTAATCTCAACTTGCAATATCAGGGAATTTGAGCACGAAACATTGGGCGTCCATTTATTCTAATTTCAGGATCTATTCATTAACTGGCTGCACTTATTCTTTGTTATCTTCCCTTTGGAACTTCATCTTTATTACAGGAAGGCAGTATTTTGTCCAACTGCCAAAATGTCTACATTGTCCTGAAATGGTCTGCAACCATCACAATACCAATCTATCCTTTGAGCTTTATATTATCAATGAATCTTAACATTCTGAAGAAGAGTCATAGTGGACTTTAAACACACTTTCTATCTCCACAAATGCTCCCAGACCTGTTGTGTTTCCCTAGTATTCTCTGTTTTGTTTCAAATTTTAACATTATGTTTGTTGCCTGTGCCCTCAAGAGAGTTCAACTTTCAGGACTCCATCTACAGTACGTAAACAAATTTGTGATTCTGGTAGTTAGTCTGCAATGGTCTTCAAACTGCACACACACACAAATTGGCTGCTTTTCTGAAATGTCTGCTTCATAATTTATAATATATTTTGCTGTTTTAAATAAACTAAACCACAGAGGTAATTAATCCCAGATGAGTGAATGATTATTAGACTATGATCAAAGTTCACCATGTTCAAGGCTGTTTATGTATATCAAGGATAAATGTGGACCTTGCACTACCTGCAACCAATCTCTCACTGAGTGAACCAGAGCAAAATTCAGCAGGGGTTGTGGAAAGTGGATTGGAGCAGCTGTTTGAAGGTAAATCCACATTTGATATGTGGGAGGCTTTTAAACAAAGGTTGATTAGAGTGCAGGACAGACATGTCTCTGTGAAAATAATGGATAGAAATGGCACGGTTATGCAACCACGGATCACAGGTGAAATTGTGAGACTAGCTAAGAGGAAAAAGGAAGCATATAAAAGGTCTAAGCAACTGAAAACAGTCAAAGGTTTGGAAGAATATCGAGAAAGTAGGACCAAGCTGAAATGAGGAATTAAGAGGGCTAAAAGGCGTCATGAAATATCTTTAGCAAACAGGGTTAAGGAAAATCCCAAAGCCTTTTATTCGTATAGAAGGAGCAAGAGGGTAACTAGCAAGGGTTGGCCCACTCAAGGACAAAGGAGGAAAGCTGTGTATGGAGCCAGAGAAAATGGGTGAGATTCCTAATGAGTATTCTGTGACGGTATTCACTGAAGAGGGAGACACGACAGATGTTGAGGTTAGGGATAGATGTTTGATTGCTGTAGGTCAAGTCAGCATAGGAAGGGAGGAAGTGTTGGGTATTCTAAAGACATTAAGGTGGCCAAGTCCCCAGGTCTGGATGGGATCTGTCCCAGTTACTGATGGAAGTGAGAGAGGAAATAGCTGGAGCCTCAACAGATATCTTTGCAGCATCCTTGAAGAAGGGTGAGGTCCCGGAGGATTGGAGAATTACTCATGTTATCCCCTTGTTTAAGAAAGGTCGCAAGGATGATCGAGGTAATTATAGACTGGTGACCCTGACGTCAGTGGTAGGGAAGCTGCTGGAGAAGATACTGAGGGATAGGATCTAATTACATTTGAAAGAAAATGGGCTTATCAATGATAGCCAACATGGTTTTATGCAGGGAAAGTCATGTCTTACCAACTTAATAGAATTCTTTGAGGAATTGATGAGGAAGGGCTGTAAATGACATATACACGGACGTCAGTAAGATGTTTAATAAGGTTCCCCATGATAAGCTGATGGAGAAACTGAAGTCGCATGGGGTCCAAGGTGTACAAGTTAGATGGATAGAGAACTGGATGAGCAGCAGGACACAGAGAGTACTAGTGGAGAATTGTGACCAGTGGTATTCCACAGGGATCCATGTTGGGACCACTGCTGTTTGTGATATATATAAATGATCTGGAAGAAGGTATAGGTGGTCTGATTAGTAAGTTTGAAGATGACACTAAGATTGGTGGAATAGATCATGAAGGGGACTGTCAGAGAATGCAGCTGAATATAGGTAGATTGGAGAGTTGGGTGGAGAAATGGCAGATAGAGTTCAATTTGGGAAAATGCAACATGATGAATTTTGGAAGATCCAATTCAAGAGCGAACTATACAGTAAATGGAAAAGCCCTGGGGAACATTGACGTACAGAGAGATCTGGGCGTTCGGGTCTATTGTACCCTGAAGGTGGCAATGCAGTTCGATAGAGTGGTCAAATAGGCATACGGCATGCTTTCCTTTATCGGATGTGGTATTGCATACGAGAGTTGGCAGGTCATGTTGCATTTGTATAGGACTTCGGTTCAGTCACATTTGAAATACTGCATACAGTTCTGGTCACCACATTATCAAAGGCTATGGATGCATCGGAGAGGGTGCAGAAAAGGTTCACCAGGATGTTGCGTGATACGGAGGGAACTAGCTATGAAGAGAGGTTGAGT
The DNA here is from genome assembly GCF_037043375.1 of Chiloscyllium plagiosum. Classification (NCBI taxonomy): domain Eukaryota; kingdom Metazoa; phylum Chordata; class Chondrichthyes; order Orectolobiformes; family Hemiscylliidae; genus Chiloscyllium; species Chiloscyllium plagiosum. The sequence continues at coordinate 49,879,187 of NW_028270141.1, forward strand.
AGATTAGGATTATTTTCAATAGAAAGACAGAGGTTGAGGGGGGACCTAATTGAGGTCTACAAAAGCATGAGAGGTATAGACAGGGTGGATAGCAAGAAACTTTTTCCCAGAGTGTGGGCTCAATTACTAGGGGTCACGGATTCAAGGTGAGAGGGGAAAGGTTTAAGGAAGATATGCATGGAAAGTTCTTTATGCAGAGAGTGGTGAGTGCCTGGAACGTGTTGCCAGCAGAGGTGGTAGAGGCAGGCACGGTAGTGTCATTTAAGATGTATCTGGATAGATACATGAATGGGCAGGGAGCAGACAAATACAGATCCTTAGAAAATAGGTGACAGGTTTAGATAGAGAATCTGGATCGGTGGAGGCTTGGAGGGCCAAAGGGCCTGTTCCTGTACTGTAATTTTCTTTATTCTTTGTTCTTTGAGTCTGCTCACATTAACCTAAATGCATTGTTCCTTGTCTGTCAACCAATTTTCTATCTAGACGGCTGCCTTCCTGCTTCCTTCCAATGACTGTGACATTCCATAACACGTAAAACCAAACAGCGCAGCGTCATCCAAATGCAGTATCATCAAGTGATAAATCATCTCATTAGACTAATAAATCACAGCTTCAAGTACTTAACTCATGATGTGCTACTTCACCATTTGCAATAAGTGTAAAATGTTCATCATGAGTTTGGTTTCCCCTTTGAGAGATCCTCGAATAATAAAATGGTTGGTCATGGAAAGGGGCAATTCAATTAATCAATCCAATTAATACAATCCATAAACCTGTGATTCTACGCCCTTCCTGTATTATTCCAAATTGCTTTTGGATGTTTTTGATGAATCAGGCTCCAGCATCTAGGCAATAATTCTGGCCCTTACAACTTATATTTATACAGTAAAAAATCTTTAAATGTAACCTCTTGTTTATTTGCCAATTGCCTTTAAGCTGTGTTCTCTTGATGCTGATCCTCTATCTTCGGCAAATGTTTCTTGGAAAATAGAAGCAGGAGTAAGCCATTCAGCCCTTCAATCCTGTTCTGCCTTTCAATATCATCATGACTGATCATACAACTTAGTACCTTGTTTCTACTTTCTCCCAATGTCCTTTGATCCCTTTGACCCTAAGAACTATATATAACTGCTTTTTGAAAACATTCAATGTTTTGTTCTTAAACTCTTTCTGTTACATAGAATTTCACAGGCTCACCACTCTCTTGGTGAAGACATTTCAAGCCATTTCAGCCCTAAATTGTTTACCCCATATCCTTACACTTGGACTTTTGGTTCTGTACTCCCTATCCATGGGGATACCCTTCTGTGTTTATCATGTCTGGTCTTGATAGGACTTTATAGGTTTCTGTGAGATCACCCCTCATTATTCTAAAAAAGAATCTTTGTCCTTATCTAACTTTATTCACTGCAGTCTGTTCATGATTTACATTATTCTTTCAAATCACTTCTTAACCTTTTCTTCTTTAAAGAATAGAATTCTAGTTTCCCCAGGCTCTCTGGCAGTCGCTGACATTCCACATTCATTCCAATGAGTATCCTCTGCACCTTTACGCCTGAAATTAGATTTTGCTCATCTAGTTTTAATTTCTTCCCATTAATAGGTTTACCTTCCATGTTGATCTGGAGACACATTTAAAAATATCGTCCAAATTGTACCAATTTGAATTGCTGCATGTTGGTATTGCAGGGATTCCCTTGGTGCACATTTATGTTTCCTTCAAAGTGCAGTAGAAGTTTTTCAGGTGCTTGAAAACGTTATTCCATGCTTAATAAAATATTTTGTAGTGTCATTAAATTAGTTTGGTAATCTATTGGCATTCCCATAAAGTACATCTAAATTATCAATCATGTGGCTGCATTATTATTGTACAGGGCAACATTTAGATCAAACAGTATCAATGTAAGCTGTGTTAATGCTCCGAAAACAGGCTGCTCTTTCATGTATCTAGAGGCAGCTGTGCATTAGAAGTACAGAACTCCTTCAGATTTCAGATATTCTTCCCTAATCTCATATGGGTTTCAGACTTACTGAATCACTCAGCACAAGAGAAGGTATTTTAGTCCATTTTGCCTCAGCTAGTTCTTTGGCAAAACTACCAAATTTCAAATTTCTCTTTTATTCTTTCAAGGTACATAATATGACTGACAAGGATAACACTTGTTGTGCATCCCTAACTGCTTTGAGTGATTTGTTAGGCCATTTCAGAGGGCAAGGAAAAGTCTACCTCTTTGTTATGGGACTGGAGTCACATCCACGCCAGACCAGGTAAAGATGGCAGATTTCCTCCATAAAAAAACATTAGTGAGCCAGATGAGGTTTTATGACAATAGGTGATTGTTTCTTGGTTACCATTATTGACACTAGCTTTTTATTGTAGATGTAATTCACTGAATTCAAATTTCACCAGCTGTTATGTTGGGATGTGAACTCATGTCAATAAAGTATGATCATGGGCTGCTGGATTACTGGTCCAGTGATATCACCTCACCCCATTCTTCAGAAAATTGTCAGTATGCTGTTTATCAAGATTCCTGTCAACAGATTCAGCTTTTCACTATCAAGCCTTTCATTATGAAAGTTCATGACGAATTCCATTAGATCATGTTATTAGTGAGTAGCAAGTTGAGCTTTTTCCTGTTGGTTTGCTTTCTCATATTTTACAAAGGGAGCAGAACTCAAAACAATGTCAGAAATCAATGAGAACCCATTACCACAATGTAATGTGTCTTGTTTGCCCTTCCCAGGGATTCATACAAACATGAGATATTTAATAACCTCAGTACATCTCAAAGCACTTTATAACCGATTAACCTTTTGAAATGCAATCAATGCTGTAATGTAGGGCAATTCAGTAGCCAAACAGTCCACAATGAACTCTCACAAACACCAGTTTGTGACCAGACGAGAATTTGTCTCTTAGCCACACACAATCCTGCCTTGAAACTGTATCACTAGTCCTTCACTGTCACTCTGCTAAAATTTGGAATTCTACCCCACTCCCTAACAGCACTGTATCTGGGTTACATGGGTTACATTGATTCAAGAAGCCAGCTAACCACTTTAATATGTCAACAATTGTTGGTGTCTGCGACTATTCTTGATATTTTCCTTTGTGTCAATAATTTTAAATGTAATTAATCGTGCTAAACTTTAACCAAGACTTTGACTTGGCTGGAGGCTGACTTACAGCAAGACAATGATCATATCATGTGACCATGCACCACTTCCTATGATGGTGAATACCATATCATTTACATAACACACACTATCCATTTATTTTGCATCTCATCGCAAGTCTCTGACTTTAACTCAATACATTACATCTCGTCACATTACAAACATCACTTTCTTAAGGGGATTTAGAGGTGGGCAACAATTATAGGCCTTGCCAATGACACTCACACTGTACGAATGAACGAATAAAATGATAATCTATTTTTCTAAGTCTCTGGTGGGGGATTAGATATTAGTCAGATTACCAGGGAAGATGGTTCATCAAATAATGACAGACTCAGCATCAGTTTGACCACCAAACAAGATTGGAATGGGTTACTGTCATAGCTGAAATCATGAAAGCTGTGCAATCTAGGCAAAAATTTACAAAGCTGTGATCTTGCTCAGCTTGGGTTCAGATGCAAGCATTTCACTGTGCTGCTCAAAAATAATCATTTTGATCAGTTCTTTTGTGCAAATGCTGAGCTCAGTTGCATTATTTGAACAGGCTGTCCCTGGAGGATACATCCAAAGGGATGGCCAACAATATCAATCAAATTACTAATTCCCAAAGAATGATATGAATCTCATTTGAAACAATACCGTAGGTTCTGCGTGGGGCTGATAGATACAAAATCAACCTTTTTTCTCCCAAACAGCTAGCAGGGTATTAAAATCAATAGTGCAAATGATATAATTGTGTTTCCCAGAGGCTTCTGAACTCATTAACCCTAGTCTTGCCCACCCTCATTTGACTTTTAATCAGTTCCCTCTATTATACATTTAGATAGGATCAAGAAATCAATATGCTGAGTTTAAACAATGCAATCAATGTTGTATCACAGAGTAATTAAAACTAGCTCCTTATCAAAATGACACAATCATTACAGCATTAAAATTGCCACTTTTAATGGTTAGCAGTCCGATGTAATCTTAATGCAGATAATATTAATTTCTGGGGTACTGCACAACTAACTATTTTTTGGCATTATCAATGCAAGACACAGGTCAGAGCAAGATGTTAAGTAATCAATAAATTACAGAATTGGAAGGTGGCAAGCAATGAGAAATGTGATATTTTTCACAGATGCCAGCCACCCTAGATGCTCTTGTCAGTTATTTCACTTAATTGGCAGACAGTGCCTGTGTTAATAACCAAGCCTGAGAGGAATGATGCTTCACTAATTTGGTTGTCAGGCCAAAGGAAGTAAGAAAGACATGAATTTGCATGGCATCTTTCCCAATCTCGGGATGTCTCAAAGCACTTTAGAGTCAATGAAGTGCTTTTAAAGTGTGATCAACTGTTGTAATGTGAGCATCACAGCAGCCAATTTGCACATACAGCAAGCTACCACAAACAGCAATGTGGAAATGACCAGTTTAGTGGTGTGGACAGAGGGATGTAATCCTTCAATCAACTAGGGCAATGAGTGAGGGGGTGGGACAGAGAAGGAGGGGTGTAGCTACCCTGCTTTTCTTTAAAAGAGTGCCATGGAACCTTTTACATCCACCTGACGGAACAGCAGGAGCCTTGGTTTAATGAATCATCTAAATGATGCATCTCTGACAGTGCAGCACTCCACTGGAAATCCGTTGGAGGATCATAATAAAGTTTGTACTGAAATCTCTAGAGGTGCGTCTGTGCTGTAGGATAATCGGAAGATATTTTAAAATTAGGAAATTGCGCTGATGTGCCTACTCATTTGGAATGAGACAACTGATAGAGAATAGCAAATCCCCAGCCCCATTTCTGGAAGTGTCTCTTGCTGGGATATAGCTTCACGTCTCAGTGGTTAGTAGACTCCATCTTGACTTTGCATTTAACAGCAAGGGGCAAAAGTAATAGACATATGAATTTGGAGTGGGGAGTGGAGGTGCTCATTCAGTTCCTTTAATGTGACCAAGTCAGGATAAGCTGGTATGTTTTTTTTCTTCCTGACCTTGGACTGAGTCTTGTTCAATATGTCACATGGGGTTAAGTTCAGCAAACTCAGCATGGCTTGAATATTGAACTCTTGATCCTTCCCACTGACTGTTACACCTGTGATGCATACGGTTACTCAAACTTGGTTAAGGTCCAAATGGAACAGTACTGACACATTCCATTCTTATGTTCTTGCAGCAAAATGTATTTATCGTTCTATAAACCATTCATGTTCCAACGATGGTAGAGATTAGCTGTCACATATTCATTCATCCATCTGCTAAGAACATGGGCAAACTGAATTTATGCCATTGCACAAATGCCACTTACTTTGACAATGTTCGTTATTCTCTTGCCCATGCCAATTCAAGACAAGGGAGAAATGACTGGAAGTTCAAAGCCAAAGAAGAGATTATCCAGCATCAAGCAAACAAAGCCAAAACAAAGATGGAGACACAGCCTAGTGTAGAGATACATTACCCTAAATAATGAGGAGCTAGGAACTGTGGTTGAGCAGGAAGTTTACAGATCCAAGTATGGACATCACTAAAAATAAGTAAGTATATATTAAAAAATAAAAGAAATAACTAAATGTTCACTTTTGTCTCAATAAGACCAAGACGGAAAGGGTTGAATGTTGTGTTACAACGTTATAAGCTGTGGTTAGATTGTACATGGTAAACTGCATTCAATTCTGTGCACCATACCTCCAGGAGGTGTACTGGCCTCAGAGTCATCATGACCAGATCAAGCATATCCCTACTTTGGTTCATGTACTGTGAACTAGTATAAGCTCACTTACAGCCACATTTAACGTTGAGTACTTCAATTTTAAAAAAACTGGAGCACAGCTTTATGCTTTCGACAAGCTGAACCATTAATTCATTATAACCATTTCTGAAACTTATTTTAGTAAAAGGTGATAAAGTTATTAGTTAAATGACAAATAAAGATTAAAAGTAGGTAATGATAAAAACTACTTATAAAGATGGAAGTAAGATCTGAATTTAACATCGTTGCAGTCTTGACTTGCTTGAAGGTTTGCCCTTATGAAATCAAGGGGTGGAAAAATTGAAGTCAGATTGAGAAGCTGTGATGGCTTCTACAACTGAATCATTGGCATTTGCCTGTATAGGTGGATTCAGCGGGTAGACCAGCTTCAAGGAGCAGGTAAAGCTCACTCCTCTTTATTGGTTCTGTTGGCACAGCGTTTGAAAATTGCCTGGACTCCTTTTCAGAAAAGCAGAGAAGGTGTCTGTGTTCCTTTTCTCCGCAATCCTCAGTGTCCGAGAGAAACGCTTGTCATTATCATTCTGTAAGATTCCTTACCCAGTTTGAAGACTTTCTTTACAACCCGGACAATATTATGATACTATAAATACACAGTTGTCAAGGAGTGGATGGAGAATAAGGACACAATAATGATTCCAGGTTAGAAAGGGGTTACAGTATGAGGACAGGTTGCATATATCAGTTTAAAGGGTGATTTAATTGAGGCAATTTTAGACAATTAACTAAGATAGAGAAAGACATTAACTATTTCCTCTGATGGGGAGAGTCCAAAGCACGGAAACATAATTTTAAAGTAAGACCCAGGCCATTTAGAGTTGACACATAATCTGGAACTCTCTTCTCAAAAAGATATTGAGACTGAATGTGAGATGGATAGGGAGAGGGGTTGGCCACTTAGAAATTTCAAAATACAGGTCAATAGATGATTTTAAAAAAGTATCAGGATATGGAAATAATGTTGCAGAGGTGTCATGGTACAGATCAGCTACAATGTAACTGCATGGTTGAACATGTTCAAGAGGCTGAATGGCCTAATCCACGCTACCTACATTTTTCCACAATTCAGATTTGGTATTTTGGAAATGGGTTTGAAATTGTGGTTACCTGGACTCATGAGCTGAAGACACTGATTTCAGCAGTTTCAACAATAACAACTTGCATTTGTAGAAAGTCCATGTCAAGTTAGTTTTGATCAGTATCGAGACTTGACAAACCAAATGACAGGTAACATTTTGAACAGATAAAAATGCTAGATAAAGGTCAGCTCCAACTTTCACCTTTCTGGCCTTCCTTGGCACCAATACAAGCAGCTGAGATTTGCTACAATATACGAAAACAGTCCTGACTTCTTGACAATGTGTCTACAGCAAGTGGGAAGAGATTGGAACCCAGAGACCTCTAGTCTACAGATCTCCATTATTTCCAACCCAAACAGATTAAAAAGCCTACATGAATTGAACAATAATTTAAATTGGGACAAACTACTTCCTATTATATACATTTACAAAGTTACTGTTGTAAATATTAAAATCTATTCTCAGGCAGGAGCAAATGATTGATTTGTTAATCCAGTTATTGTTCAGCCCTTCACTTCAGAAGAATTCAGAAGAATTGGGTTGAAATGCTAACCATTTTCTCTGTCCACAGATGTTGCTGCCAGAGCTACTAAGTTTCTACAGCACTTTGTTTTTATTGCACTTCTCTTCACTTTCCTGGCTCTGAATCTCAGCAGTTGGCTCACTAATCTCTGCTCTCCCTGAATAGCTTCCTGAGAATACTCTCCATCTCTCAGATACCATTTACCTTACTTTCCAGGCCAACTTTACATTCCTGGACCGAATACCTGAGCTCCTCTTGACGTGCCACTGTTTGGTTTTCAGCTGCCAGATGTCATGAGGTCATTGCTAGATGTAGGCCATGCACAGCTATATGTTTCTCAGGTCAGAACACTAGGGAGTCCCTCCAACCGAACAACCCTGCCTTACATATTCTCCAATGTCAGTGGGTTGCACTCTTATCTCTTGAGTGAAAAAGGTTCAGGTTTCACAAACCCACTACTGAGACTTGAGCATGACAATCCATTCATATCCAATACTGAGGGAAGCCTGTACTGTTGAAGTGATCCTTGAAGAAGCTCTTGGAGAAGCGATCCTTGGGGGCACGGATAGGCATGGGGGCGTGAGAGAGGAGGAGAGCTTCTTCAAGAATCACCCTCACCTTAACCTCCTTCCACGTATCGCATTCCCAACGCCCCTCCCCCAAGTCCCTCCTCTCTACCTTTTATCTTAGCCTGCTTGGCACACCCTCCTCATTCCTGAAGAAGGGCTTATGCCCAAAACGTCGATTCTCCTGCTCCTTTGATGCTGCCTAACCTGCTGCGCTTTTCCAGCAACACATTTTTCACCTATTGTCTATTGTCTATTGACTGTTGGCATTAATCATCTCAGCTGTAGAGCTTCTTTGCAAGAGTTCCTCAGGGTACTGTCCTCAGCCCAAACATCTTCAACTACTTTATCAATAAATTTCCCCTAGTAAAATGGTCAGAAATGGGAATGTTCACCCATAATTATACAATGTTCAACATCACTCACAATTCCTCAGATACTGAAGCAGTCCAGCAGTCCATGTTTGCACACAATATGACCTGGACAATATCCTGGCTTGGTTTGAAAAGTGGCAGAATTAGAGTCTAAGAATTGTGCTGCCTATCCATTATTTAATGTCTAATCCAAAGCCTATCTACAAAGCATAAGTCAGTAGTGTAATGGAATATTCACTCCCTCCTCCAACGATGCTCAGTAGTAACAGTGTGTGCAATCTACCAAATGCACTGTAGAAATGTATCAAAGCTCCTTAGATAGCATTTTTGAAACACACAACCTTTCTATCTAAAGGACAAGGAGATCAGATATACAAAAATATTGCCACCTGCACATTCCTCTCCAAGCCATTCACTATCCTGACTTTGAAATATATCACAATTATTTCAGTGTTGCTGGATCAAAATCTTCCCTTCCTAACAGCATTGTGGGTCGACTGACATCACGTGGACTGCTGCAGTTGAACGAGTTCACCATCACCTTCTCAGGGTTAATTAGGAATGGGCAATAAATACTGAACTTACTAATGTTGTTCATAAGCCACCATTCAAAAAAAATTAGATTAAATGTGACTAAATGACAGAAAATACTCAACAGGTCAGATAGCACTAATGGTGAAAGAAAACTGTTAATGGCCCAGGTTGATGAACTTTCAACTGAATTGGAAAAGAAACCAATGCTAGTTTTACAAAGCAAACACATCAGAGTCCCAGTGCAAACTGGCATTCCTCAACACTTTGAAACAACTTGCTGTCTGGGTATCATCTTGTTAGATTCCTCCTTGAATTTCTGAGGGGTGATAATCCTCCCTTTACTAATGCTACTGCCTATTTGGACACACTCACATGACAGCCATATTAGTACGTCCCTCAAAATGAGAAGTTATTAGATGTTGAAGTTGTCAGCTGAAGTGATGTGGGAGGATTAATGTGGAAACTGATTGTCATTTTAAGATCTTGAGTTAATGGTTATCTTCCCGATGTCCCTTATTAATATGAATTGAAAACTGAACTAAACAGAGCCTTGTGTTCTCTCTGAGCTAAGTCCTTACTATAATGGTTACCATGGAGATAATGCATCCAGAGGAGCAAGGTTCTGAATCATGGAACAGGGAATATTATAAGAAAAAGAAATGAAAATAAAGCAAAAAAGAAACATTAGCCAAGATGGAGATAAAAGGCCTGAATATTTTCTGCAAGATTAACATTGATAATTTTGGCTCTATTTCTGGCACATTACGTTTAACAGATAGAAGGACCTGCCTTTTATTAGACTCTTTGTTACATATTCAGTTTCATTAATGCAGCCTTGTCCAAAATATCCCTGCACACAAAATGTCCCTGCTGCTATGCCTGAAGTATAGCTCTTAACTTTCTAAGCATCCTGCACATGGATGGGAGGAGTGCCATGAGGACCCTGAGGGCTTTCAAATGTCAGTTGCTGATGTCCATGGACAGGGGGTGCATGCGGCTGGTGCCCATTGATCATATAACAAGATACTGTTGCATGGTGACCAATGTGGAGGCTGTTTGTAGAGACATAGAGTCGAGTGTAGTGCTGGAAAAGCACAGCAGGTCAGGCAGCATCCGAGGAGCGGGAGAGTCGACATTTCAGGCAAAAGCAAAAGCAAAATCTCCAGCATCTGCAGTCCTCACTTTCATCCTAGAGTCATAGTCATACAGCATAGATACAGGCCCTTTGGCCCATTGTGTCTATGCCGACCAACAAACACCAAACTATACTAATCCCATTTTCATAACTAGTATGCCCTGGCATTGTAAGTACTCATCCAAATGCTTCTTAAATATTGCGAGAGTATCTGCCTCCACACCCTCTCCAGCAGCATGTTCCACCTTCTAGATCAGGAATCCTCTAAACCACTTGCTGCTCACCTAAATGTAAGGCCCTCTGGTCTTAGACATGCATGGCATGGGGAACAGATTATCACGATCTACTCTGCCTATACCTCTCATACATCAACCAGGTCCTCCCTTAATCCCCACTGATCCAAGGAAAAAAACAGTCTACCCAGTCTCTCATCAAAACTGAAGTTTATTACCCCAGACAACATTCTGCTGAATCCTTTTTGCATCCTTTCTAATGCAATCACATCCTTCTGATAATGTGGCGAACAGAACTGCAAACAGTAGTCCATGTGTGTCCTAAGCTAAATTTCATAAAGTTGTAACAAGACTTCATTGTTGCTATATTCTACACCCTGGCTAATGAAGGCAAGCATCCTGTATACCTTCTTCATCGTGCTTGTCAAAGACTTTACTGAAGTCCATGTAAACCACAGTCACCTTTTCAAAAAAACTTAATTAAATTAATCAGACAGGATTTTCCTCGAACAATTCTTTCCAAGTGTTGAGTAATTTTGGCCTTCAGAAGTTTCTCTACCATCGATGTTAGACTAACTGGTCTGTAATTACCTGGCCTATCCTTGCTACACTTCTTATTCGAAGGAACCACATCTGTTATCCTCCAATCATCTGACATCCAGTGAGAACTGCAGATGCTGGAGATTAGAGTCAAGATTAGAGTGGTGCTGGAAAAGCACAACAGGTCAGGCAGCATCTGAGGAGCAGGAAAATTGATGTTTCGGGCAGCAGCCTTTCATCAGGAACCACTGACACTTTACCTCTGCCTAGCAACGTATGAAATGTATTGTAGTCACCAAGTACCTGCAGTGAATTCATTTGTTTAGAATTCTCAGTGCCTCAATTGCTTGCAGCAGATGGTTGATAGAAAACTGCATATTGAGGTGAGATTTTCAGTTAATAAGTTTGTTTACATACAGCAATCTCTGTTAATAATAAAAAAAAATCATTGCTGCCTGGTGAGAATCTCATCTAAACATTAGGAACTTAATTAAAAATGCAGTAAGTTGCGCTCGACATTAACATGGGCCTCGCTGGACTTCTCGTGTGATTCTGCCACCTTTCTCAACATTGCCCACATCATTCAGGATCCTATGAGATTCTGCCAAAATTACTAATGCACTAATCAGCCAGTGAGCCAAGGAATGGTGAGGTCATCTATCAGGTGAGCTTCCAGATTGAGTGTCCCTACTTTGACAATTTATCTTGCTCAAGGAGTGTTGCACAAATCATTCCTTGCCTCAGCTTCACTGATATTTCTAAGAAATTGTTGCTTTTGCTAATTGATTGTTCACTGAACTCAGCACAAAAGTTAAGGCTGTTAATAAAGTGTGCATGTACCTAACAACGTGTTAATAGTTAATGCAGTGTCAATTAACCCTCCTGGACCAGATTAGAAACGACTTAAATTGTTCAGCCTTGCAATGCCAGTGACCAAGATTCGGTTCCACCCTCAGAAGACTGTCTATGTGGAGTTAGCACATTCTCCCTGTATTTGCGTGATTTTCCTCCAGGTGCTCTGGTTTCCTCCCACAGTCCAAAGATATAACGGTTAAGTGGATAAGCCATGGAAATAGCAAAGTTACAGGGATAAGGTAGGGGTCTGGGTGGCTTACTGTTCAGAGGGTTGGTATGGACTCAATGGGCTGAATGGCTTGCTTCCACACTATACAGATTCTATGATTCTATCATTCATTCTTGCATGTAGTAAATTGTTCTTTCACATTTAAAAGTAAATAACGATGTTTCTTTCGCAATTGTCAAAGCTGATTTGGCGAAGAGTTAGACTGTTGATCGAATCGTCCACCAGGCTTCCAGGCATTCTATTGCCCTCAGCACCGCTATCAGCTCATTCTTTCAGCAACAAGGAACAGCTGAATGATGCAGGAAACGTTTCATTTTTCCATGAAGTGCCCTGCTCCAACAAGATTTTGCATATACAAAAGCATGTACAATTCAACCTTCCTTTACTGGCAGTCATGAGCTAAATTTGGCAGGAATTCACATATTTAACACATCACTTAATAGAGCTTTTTGGAATTATTGTGGACTTAATATGATAGCAGAAAATAACCTGCACCATCTCATTCCAAGCAGAATGCCCTGTGAGGATATTTAGTGTAACAATTATGTGCTGCAATCTCAACCATGACAGTTGTTCGTCTCAGCTGTAACTACAGTACTAGCTGGTCACCACCAGATGTTGCTATTGTATATCTTTCGATAATGCGGAGCACTGTCTCGCAGTGGGCTTTGTTAAGATCACCAAGCTTCACATTCCTCTGGAGGGAAGAGCAATCTTTGTTTTTATTCCAAGCAAGAGAAAAGCAAAAGCTGCATCCGACATTAAAATGGTATTCATGTTGAAGAATCCTTTCCTGACTGCTTTTTTGCTTCAGGATTTTTCAATCTGCACTATTTGCTGGTGAGACAACAATAACCACACACATTTACATAGCACCTTCAATGTCCCAAATTTGCAGCTGGAGATAGGAGGACAGGTTGCAAAAGGAAACATCCTGAAGATGCCAACTTCCAATAGGAATGACGATTGTAAGGAATACTGGAATTCACTGGATGAATTTGTATTTATGCCTAATTGGTTGTTTATAGCTAAATATATGCACCATTTTAATAGATGCACAGTATATATCTCTGTATGTGTTCATGTTTACAATATATAATATGTAATTTATATCATTATTATCTTTAATAGCTCCCATTATCCATTCTTTTTCAGCATTCCTCCCTAAATGTGTATGTTCTGTATATCTATTAGCCTCCTCATATGTAGAGATGCACACACAGCATGTGTGAACTTGCATACGTATTTACTGTTGCTCCAGAATTCACTTCCTTTGAGTTCCTGTGCCTTGGACTCTGCAGATGTCGGATGCCTGGCTCTGTGTCACACACTGCTGATAACCACTCACCTGCAACACTGAACCAATTATTCCAGATGGATTGAGCTCAGGCTGAGGACATGTTCAGTAGGAGCAGGAGCAAGCCCTTCAATTTTCACAATTCCTGACGTGGTGAACAACAGGGCAAAGAGGCACAGAAATTTGCATTTTATGGTCTCTGACAGAATCTTAGTTCAAAAAGCCGAACAAGCAGAAAATGGAAAAATGTCACCGCTGATTTTACATTATCCCTCTGCCAGTTTTTTAAAATATATATTCCATTTACAACATTGCAGGTAGTTTTCAGTAGTTTTTCTGCATGCCGACAGATAGGTTTTTCAGCCCCTTTGCATCAATTGAGATCTAGACCTGATTTTTCATTTTTTTAAAGAACAATCATAGAGAACTCATCATGTCTGTCTGCATGTGTAGAAAGAGAAGCAGGGTTAAGATTTTAGAGTCTGAAAATATGGAAGAAAGCAGAAACAAGTGAGTCGAAAGTTATCTGTTTCACTCTCCACAGATGCTGCTGGACCCTGTTGAGTTAATCCAGCTTGTTTCAGATTTCCAGCATATGCAATATTTTGCTTGTCTTTGATTTTAAATTCACTCATTGGATGTGGGACAGCATTGTTTTGCCCATCCTTAGTTAGCCTGGAGAAGATAGTGGTGAGCTGCCTTCTTGAATCACTTCAATTCAAGTGCTGGTGTGACATCCACAATGCTGTTGGGGGAGGGAGAGAAGAAATGAGCAGTGTCGAGTTGGGGATGTGAGGTCAGGGGAGTAGAACTTGGTGAGGGCAGAAAGAGCTGCAAAGGAAGAGGAGGGTCTGCAAGGGGACGACAAAGCACGAAAGGAGATAGAGGCTGCAAGGGGGAGGAAACAGCTCAATCATGTATGATTAAAAAAAACATATTAGCTGCAGCCTCACTAGTCTGTGGAGGAATTGTTTTGGGTGATACCACTTTTTCCACAAAAGTTGTGTGTTAATTATTTTGAAAAATGACGTTCTTTCTAATTTATATCCAATCCCAATTTAAATATTTTAGTGCCCAAAAAAATCATGTTCAATGGCATGTGGTGTTTTTTAGGGACATTACAAGCTTCTTTTACTTCAGCTGAGAGCGTCCAAATACCACAACACGAATAAAGAAGGTATTGTTATTACGTGACCTCATAAAAGGAGGGAAAGAGAATGTTAAAGGAATTCCTGAAAACTAAAATGTAGCCCCCAAAATCAATAGGTGGCTGTGAAGAAGAACGTTTAAAAAATATATTGCTTTCGGACTCTCGGACTCAAATTGTGCTCTCTCTTTCTCACACACATACATCTTGGGGTAGGAAGTAAGGAAACAGATGCAGTTATGCAGAATTCTCTTCGGACCATAAATTTTAGCCTTCTGCCCCAATCCCCTCGTGCAAGCAACAACTTCCTGACATAATGTGAAACCACTGTCAGTTACAGTGCATAGAGATTAATGATTTATGCAGCAACACTATGCTACTATCAATGAAAGAGAACTCACATGGGAGAAAAGTATCATAGTGCAAGCTTCCCTGGAATACTGAAGCTGCCGCATGTTGGTGAGCTTTGGAGAAAATATTGATTCCTTTGTTGTTTGCTACTTAATTAGCTTTGAGGGGGAAAATATTCTTGAATTTTGAAGTATTCTGCACCACAGGGAGAAAGGTGAGAATATTGTGAATTAGTTTGTTTTTGTGATTGGTGCTGTCTACTGAGATGTTTCAGGTAGAAGTGTTCTTAGACAAATTCAAAGAAAATGTATCATGGACAGTTTGATTTTTTTTCATTAATCGTACAGACAGGTATGCCAATGAAATAAGCACAAGCGCAGCAAAAGTGATGTGGTGGGTGGATACATCAGTGAGGTTGAATCACCTCATGGAAGGACAAGCATTATTTTAATAAAATTGCACACAGCAGACAAAATCCTTGTATGTTTCTAATGAGGTTTATGACAGGTTCACAATTTAAGTGCTAAAGCCAGGAGGCCTCAGTTTGAGCTTGGTTTATTCTCTGGGGAACCGATAACCTCAATGGCAGCGTTAATCTTGAGCCCACCAAAGGTTGGGGGCGGTGGAGGGAGGATAGAAGAAGTAATCAGTTAATATCCTGCTGGAGGTAGCATCACCAGTCACCAACTGGAGCAGAGGGTATACAATCCAATAGTCAAGGTCTTTAGAGATAACACTTTGTGTGCAATATCCTGTGCTGTGTTTGATCGGCTGAGGAGAGCAAAGGGGAATTTCCCAGACAAGTTATTTTTCAGACCGAGCTCTGGTTTTTTTCTTTACTTAACCAATCTCAGGAGACTGCACTATGTCCAGAAGTGAAAAAGAAAGAGTTGGGAGCAGTTGGAGTTGGCTATATTTAAAGCAGGAATGATCTGGTCATGAATTCCAGCTATCACCGAATAGGGTCGATTTGACGGGCCAACTGCTCTCACCAATTTTATAAAATTGTATAAGTTGCAAATTCTGACAGATAAACGTGGCAAAGACTGAGGCCATTGATTGTGTTGTTTGCTAGAAAACAAAACTTTCCTCCCTGTTCGTCTGTCCCCATCTTAGAATTTGGCTCCAAATTGAAACCTGAGCTGAGTTTCAAAGGCAGAACCCACCTTTCATCAACATCAATGGTAATTTCTAACTTCTTATTTAAGATTATCTTTACTCACAAATCTTTGTTATTGAGCCTAGACCCCAGCCTTGAAACTCAGCTGTGCAGTGCCTGGTTGAGGGGATTATACAGGGCCTTTGAAGCCTACAATATGGCTGGCAGGAATTGGGCTTAAAGCCTGTTGCCTACAGAGTTGGCAATGAACAAAGTCTCATTGTATGGTGAAGTGGGCATTTGGCATCCCTCTCATGGATGCCTTGTCTGCAAGGGTGAACCCATGAAAACCAAGAATAGAGGATTCCAAGTGTACAGACTGTAAGGGTTTACACCCAACAAGATAGGAGTTTACAATGTGCTTATCCCAAATGGACTCTGATGAAAATTCAGGCTTGAAATGTTAACTGTTTCTCTCTTTATAGATCTGCCTGCTGTACTGTGTACTTCCTCACTGTTGTGATTTTAAGTTGTTTGACACTTGCTTGCTCATCGAATGGGATCTCTCATCAGTCTTGAACACCACAGAAGCATTATAATGGAGCTTGCTTCATGTTTAATGATCCTAAAATTGCACATTCCTATGGTGAGTAACTCAGCTACTGATTTTCCAACGATTGTGCACTATCTACAAGGCACAACTCAGGAGTGTGATGGAATACTCTTCACTTGCCTAGATTAGTACTGCTCCAATGACATTAAAGACATTGGACACAATCCAGGACAGAGCAATCTGCCGAAATGGCACCCATTCATAGCCATTGACAACTCTACCTCCCTCCCCCCCATACCACCAGCACCAGTGCACAGAGGCAACAGCGTGTATTATCTACATGATGTAATGCAACAACTCACCATGGTTTTTTATACAGCATCTTTCAAACCCAAGAGCACTATCAGTTAGAAGGACAGCAGCAGCAGGAACAGATCTACATCACACCTATATATTCCCCCCAAGTCACACAACATCCTAAACTGGAAATATATTGCCGTTCCTTCAGTGTCACAAGGTCAAAATCTTGGATCTCCCTCCCTAAGAGCATTGTCGGTCCCCACACCAAATGGATGCAAGCAGTTAAAGAAGGCAGCTCACCATCACTACGTTCTAAACAGAAGCAGAGGGTGGATAATAAATGCTGACCATATTAGTGATACCTACATCCCAGGCATGAAATGAATATAGAAATGGTGCTGACAATGATCCAGAGTTTTCTGTGATCCAGTAATTTCAACTGCCTAAAATAGTTTTCTTCCAATAACTGACTCGATATCTCCTCTCAGCTGTGGTTCCTATAGAGGAGAAGTATCTGTTCAACTATTCCCCTTGTGTCCCTTAAAAAAAAGGAATTTGATTTGGAAATCTCAAATGCATTGCTTTTCATCAGAAATACTGCATACTGCTCATTCACTTCCCTAAATGATAAAATAGCTCGCCTGGTTAAAATGTGCAATCTCAGCATCTTTTCGAGTTTCATGTTATATATCAGAGTTGGAGCTTTACAGAAGATATAACATAAATGTCAGCCTACAGTCAGTCAGCTTAGCAAAAAAAAGGCAAAACGTTTCTGATTATTTGCAATGACCTTGAGCTCTTTCAGAATTCTGCTGCCTGCATCCTTTCTCATGCTGATTCCTGTTCTCTTATCATGCCCTGACATTAGCCCATATGCTTACAGCTGTTCAATGTAATAAAATTATCATTCTTGCATTCCTCTAAACATCAGTCCTTCTCCATCTCCGTAACCTGCTCGAGCCCTACGGCTCTCAGAGGTCTGCATGCTTCTGATTTCAGCCTCTTGTAGACTTCCGATTTTCAGCATTCCATCTTTGGCACTCATATCATTGACCATTTAGGCGTTAGGTTCCAGAATTTCTTCTCTGTAACTTTCCACTTCTCTCTTTCCAGCTTTCTCCACCTCTATCATGCTTATAGATGCTCTTTAAAACTTACCCTGATGAGCAATGTTTGGGTTACCCTTCCTATGACCTCACTCAGCTTGGTGAAAACTGTGGCATATTGTGGCAGATAAGCATGATGCCCCAGGAGTCAAGGAACAAGGGATATTGGAGCTGGGCACCATTCACCAAACTGTAGCAAGTTTCTAATGGGTTGGGAATGTTATGGACCTGCCCAAACACCCTCAAAATATATTAGAAAGATAGTCTAGACTGTAGCTTTTTCTTATTTTGAAGATGTGTAAGGCATTTTGTTCAGCTTGTCATTCCATTGGTCAATGTACCAGGCTTGAAACAAAACACACTTTATTTCTACACTACAATTAAACACTGACAAAATAAAAAGGTAAAAGAAAAGAACTTCTCTATGACTCTAATTGGCTTAACTGTAACTCTATCGAAATGCTTAACAAATTGATATCTAAAAGGCCCAGAAATTGCTGTGATGATGTGAGGAAAGTTGGGTGGTGAGGAGGGGTGGGTGATATAAAGGTATGCGGTTTACAACATGCTTGGATTGGCATATACAAATGAGAGCAAGCAATTCGGTTCCACCCCACCCCCCAAAAAAACCCTGCTCCATCATTCTTGATTATCTACCTCAATATCATGTTTCTGTGCTATAACCATATCCTTTGATGTCATTAGTAACCAGAAATCTATTAATCTCTGTCTTGAACCTATGCAATGACTGAGATTCCATACATTTCTGGGGTAGAAACTTCCAAGAATTCATCACTGTTTGAGTGAAGTTCTTCCTCATCTCAGAGGGAATATCCTTTTTTGCATCTATTTTATCTATCCCTTTAAAAGGTTTGTAAGTTTTTATGAGGTTGCCTTCCATTCTTCTCATCTCCAGAGAATACAGTCCCAGTCTCCTCAATGTCTCCTCATTGGACAGTCCCACTATCCAAGAACCTCCTCTACACACCATCTATGGGAAGTATATTCTCTTTAGGCAAGGGGACCAGAACTACACAATAGTCCCGGTGTTCTATACAATTCTATACAATTGAAGCAAGACGTTTGCTCCTGTATTCAAATTCTCTTGCAAGAAAGGCAAACATAATGTTTGTCGTCCAAATCACTTGCTGCTCCTGCAAACTAATTCTCAGTTACTTAGTACCTGTGTTCCTCCTGCTGAAATGGATAACCTCATTCTTATCCACTTAATATTCTATGCGCAATGTTCTTACCCACACACTGCCCAAATCCCAGGGGCTAAAGCTTCTTTGTATCATTATCTTCCCCCTTGGAGCTACATCCCCAGTACATCTGTATCATCTACAAACTTAGTTGGAAATATTACAATTGGCCCTAACATTTAAATCATTAATGTAGCTTGTGAACAACTGGGGGCCAGGCACTGATCCTTGTTGTACGTCACTGGTTACAGCTGCTAACCTTTGCCAAACATGATTTCCTCTTCATATGTCCACGTTGACTCTACCAGATCAGACAATTATTTTGTAAGCTTCAGTAATCATATCCTTTATAATGGATTCAAGTATTTTCAATACCACTGATGACAGGTTAGCAGGTCTGTAGCTCCCTCCTTTCTTTACTAAACATGACTTTCTTAAAGTATGCTGCTACATTTGCAATATTTGAATCTACAGACACTGTTGCAGAATTAACAGAATTTTGAAAGATGATTACCAAAAGATCCACTTTCTCTGTAGCCATCTTTCAATGCTTCAGGGAAAGGCCATTGGCTCCCCAAGATTTGTCAATTTTCAGTCTCATTAACTTCTCCAAAGCTACTTTTTAAAAGTTAAATTTAGTTTTCTTTCAGTTCCACAGTCTTACTAGAACCTTGAATCTTAATTATTTCAGGGAGAATTCTTGTGTCCTCCTCTGTCAAGACAGAGGCAAAGGACTTATTTAGCTAGAACACAAAAGAACTGCAGATGGTGGAAATCTGAAACAAAAACAGCGTGTGTTGGAGAAATGTAGCAGATCTGACAGCAAGAGAAAACATTAGCCTTTTTCTCTCTTTATCTCACTCTCTGAACTTATTTAGTTTCTTTGTCATTTCTCTATTTCTTACTATAAATAGTTCAGCAATGTTCTTCAGGGAAGGACATCTGTCATCCTCATCTGGTCTGGTCTATATGTGACTCCAGACCCACAACAATGTAGTTGACTCTCAACTGCCTCTGAAATGGCCTAGCAAGGCATTTAGTTGTATCATTTGCTACAAACTGTCAATAAAAAAATGAAACCAGATGGATGACTTTACATTGACTTAGACACAGGAAAAGCTAATGGCAGAAACATCCCTGTTGACCCTTTAAAGCCTCCTTACTAACATAGCACCAAAATTGGGAGAGCCATCTTACAGACTAGTTAAGCAACAATCTGATGGAGTCATACTCATGGAATCATACATGATAGACAATGTCCCAGACACCACCATGACTCGCTGAATATTTCCTGTCTGGCAAGACAGATCCAGCTGAGATGATGGCACTGTGGGCGGGAATGGGCTTGGGAATTGACTCTGGATCCCATGAATCATTATGACTTGAAGTTAAACATGGGCAAATTTCTTGCTGATTACTATGTACTGTCCTCATTCGGCTGATGAATCAGTACTCCTCCATGTTGAACACAATTGAAGGAAACACTGATGGTGGCAAGGACACAGAATGTACCCTGGCTGGGGGATTTCAATGTCGACTATCAAGAGTGGCTTGACAGCAGCACTGTTGATGGGCTAGTCGGGTCCTGAAAGACATAGCTGCTAGACGGGTCTGGAGCAGATGGTGAGGAAATCAACAAAAGGGAAAAACATACTTCATCTCATCCTTGTTAAGCTGCTGGCTGCAGATAAATCTGTCCATAACAGTATCAGTAAGAGTGACCACTGTATAGTTCTTGTGGAGATGAAGTCCTATCTTCATGTTGAGAATACCTTCCAATGTGCTGTGAGGCACTGTCACTATGCAAAATGGGACCGATTCAAACAGATCTAGTAACTCAAGACTAGGCATCCATGACGTGCTGTGTGCCACCAACAGCAGCAAAATTGTATTCCGGCTCAATCTACAAATTTATAGCCCAGTATATCATCCCTCTTCAACTATTACCATCAAGCCTGGGGATCAACCCTGGTTCAGTGGAGAGTGCAGGAAGTTATGCCAGAAGAAGCACTAAGCGCATCTAAAAATGAAGTGTTGTCTCGTCCCTCCTTATACAAGTTAAACAACTCCAACTAGTGTGTTATGAATGAATTTGCCCAGGAGTCCCACAATACTATGAACTGTCTTAAAACTGAATACTACTGTTTAAAAAGACAAGGCTGAAGGATTTGCAGCAATCTTAAGCCAGAAGCGCTAAATAAGTGAGGCATCTTGACCTCTTCCAGTGGTGAAAATGTGTTGCTGGAAAAGCGCAGCAGGTCAGGCAGCATCCAGGGAACAGGAGAATCGACGTTTCGGGCATAAGCCCTTCTTCAGGAATTCCTGAAGAAGGGCTTATGCCCAAAACGTCGATTCTCCTGTTCCCTGGATGCTGCCTGACCTGCTGCCCTTTTCCAGCAACACATTTTCAGCTCTGATCTCCAGCATCTGCAGACCTCACTTTCTCCTCTTCCAGTGGTCCCCATTATTAGTTACCAGTCTTCAGCAGGTTTGAAGTACTGCACACGATATCAAGAAACAGTTGGAGGAACAGGACACTGCAAAGACTATGAGCCCTGAAAACATTCCAGAAATAGTACAGAAGACTTGTGCTTCAGAATTGTTGCTCCCCAGCTAAGCTTTTCCAGTATAGTTACCACTGACATTTAACTGAAGATGTAGAAAATTGCCCAGGTATATCCTGTACACAAAAAGCAGGACAAATCTAACACAGCCATTAACTACCACATCAGTCTAGTCTCAATCATCAGAGTGAGGAAGGTGGCATGAAGAGTGGTGCTAAGCAATAACCTGCTCAGTGATGTCCATTTTGGCAAGACCACTCAGCTCCTGACCTCATTACAGCCTTGGTTCAACCATGGACAAAAGAGCTGAATTCCAGAGGTGAGGTGAGAGTGACAGCCCTTGACATCAAGGCCACATTTGATTGAGTGTGGCCTCAAGGAGCCCTAGCAAAACTGGAATCAATGGGTTTCGGGGGAAATTTCTCCACGGGTTGAAGTCATACCTGGAACATTGGAAGATGACTGTGGTTGTTAGAGGTTAGACATCTTGGCTCCAGGAAATCTCCAGCAGGACTGTCTTTGGCCCAACCATCTTCAACTGCTTCATTAATGGACTTCCCTCCATCATAAGGTAAGAAGTGGGGATGTTTCCTACTCTTTCCAGAGACTTTGGAACAGTGATCAGTGTCTAATTATACAACCCCTCAACAGTCTCCATGCTCTCAAAATGATTGATGTGATGCATTAAACATTTGAAATGATTGTAGCCTGAGGTGCTTTACATGAACGTGGAGAAGAACAGTAGTCAGTCACTTACTTTTTAATCAATAACATTCTTTGCAAGAAATTTGTGCTTTATCACAAAGGAAAGTTAACACAATGCAACCATTTGTCCATTATTTCTGAAGTACAATTGGCCTTTACCTTGTTTATCTCAGTGACAGCACTTTGAGAAGAACTAATTCAGGAGACAACTCTCTGGGATATCCTGTGGACATGTTGACATGCTGCAGAAGTCTAACCTCTTCCTTTGATGAACTGGCATGTCTATGCTTTTCAGAGTTTAAAAGGTCAGTAAATTCCCAAATATTTGTGCTGCTCTCTATAAATGGAATTGCTAAACAAACTTGCAGTCTATGGTTGAATCATGAAACACAACTCAGCAGGAGACTACTCAGCACATCATGGCTCTTTGGAAGATCTATCCAATTAGTCCTGTGCAATTGCTTATTATATTTTCCCCTAGCTGTGAATTCTGTCTCTAACAGTCAAATGCTCCAAGCTGTGGATACTTGAAAGTGAATCAGTAACTGAACAGCCTAGTTTCAAGATTATGATCTTGCATGGAAAGAAAACATTAAAATCAAATACAAACTAAAAGAAGTCAGAACCTACAGCTAAGTTACATTGATATTCCTTTCTTGAATAATTATTGAGATGAAATACTGATTGATGAAACCATTTTGATTTATTCTGCAAATGATAAAGACAAATTTCAAGCAATGTTTACAGAATCAGTAACAATTTTCACAAAGATTTACTTCCCTGGTAATGCTTTGGCTAATGTATTCATATGAAACCCCCTTGCATGATATTTTGGTGCCTCCAATAATCTATACAAAATGAATGGGATGGTAATAATTGTGATGATTTTGTCTTCCTTGTTCTTGAAAGGCAAACATTTATTGTCCATCTCTAATTGCCCGTGTGGTGGTGATAAATGAGCTGCCTTCTTGAACCAGCACAGTCCTTTGGGTGCAGCAACACCCTCGGTGCTGCTAGGAAGGGCATCCCATTCCTGAAGAAGGGCTAATGCCCGAAACGTTGATTCTCCTGTTCCCTAGATGCTGCCTGACCTGCTGCGCTTCCAGCAACACATTTCCATCCCAGGATGTTAAACCAGTAGCAATGAAGAAACAACACTACTTTTCCAAATCAGGATGGTGAACCACTTGAAGGTTCATTTGCAATTGGCATTCTTACGTATCTGCTGCTTTTGTCATTCCAGATAGTAGGGGCCTCAAACCAAAAGAGAAAATGCTGGAAAATCTCAGCGGGTCTGGCAGCAAGTGTAAGGGGAGAAAAGAGCTGGTGTCATCTTCATCCAGAGAGTGGTGGCTGTGTGGAATGCTCTGCCCCAGAGGGCAGTGGAGGTTCAGTCTCTGGATTCATTTAAGAAAGGATTGGATAGAGCTCTCAAGAATTGTGGAATCAAGGGTTATGGAGATAAGGCAGGAACAGGATACTGATTAAGGATGATCAGCCATGATCATATTGAATGGTGGTGCAGGCTTGAAGGGCAGAATGGCCTACTCCTGCATCTATTGTCTATTATCTATTCGAGTCTAACTGACCCTTTGTCAAAGCTAAAAGAAGGGAGAAATAGGGAGGTATTTATACTAGGCTGAGAGAAGGTGAGTCATGGCTTCAGGAGCAAAGGTAGCAATAAAGAGATGTTAATGACAGTGCATAGAGAGATTATAGGGAGATTAGGAGCTGTGAATGACCAAGGCTGAAGTCAGTGCTATGTGACAAAATATGTGGGGGATGGGGGGGATGGGTGAAGCAGAGGCAAAATGGAAAACAGGGGAGAAGGGTGGCAAAGGGGGAAGAGGAGAGGAAAAGGGTGATGAGAGAGCGGGGAGTGAGAGAAAGCGAGACTATCAAGAAATAAGAGGTATAGAACAATGAAAAAAATATATTAAAAGAAAGATAAATAAAATAAATGAAATAAAATTACAGAGCAGAATGAAAAGAGGGGTCGAGATGGGATAATCATCTGTAGTTGTTGAATTCAATGTTAAGACCGACAGGCTGTAATGTGCCTAGTCGGAAGATGAGATGCTGTTCCTCCAGTATGTGTTGAGCTTCACTGGAACATTGCAGCAGGCCAAGGACAGAAATGAGGGCATGGGAGCAGGATTGTGTGTTGAAATGACAAGCCACGGGAAGTTCCGGGACCTGATTGCGTACAGACCGAAGGTGCTCAGCAAAACGATCATCCAGTCAACATTTTGTCTCTCCGATATAGAGGAGACCACATTGGGAGCAATGAATGCAATAGACCAAATTGAAAGAGGAACAAGTGAAATGCTGCTTAATCTGAAATGAGTGTCTGGGGCCTTGGATGGTGAGCATGGAAGAGGTAAAGGGGCAGGTGTTGCACCTTCTGCGATTGCATGGGATGGTGCTGCTTATTTTCCGAACAGTGACAAGTTTTTAGTGTATAGTTGGAGTTGCATTTATCCACTCCTGACTTGTGCCCTGTAGAGAGTGGACAAGTTTTGAGTAGACAAGTGGTAAGTTACATGCTGCAGAATTCCTAAACTTTAACTTACTCTTGCAATCATCGTATTTATATGGCTGTTAGACTTTTAGCAACGGTAACCTCAGTAGATTGATCGTGATGAAATTGGATGTAAAGCTGTTGAATGTCAAAGGAAGAAAGCTAGATTCTCTCTTGTTCTGAAGCGGTGTTTATGTTGAATGGATGAGTAAATAAATAAATAATTAGAGCTGCTAATGTTTTGAACTGTAACTAACTAAAACAGTTTTGAAACTTTCTGTATTCTTCATTATCCACAGTTTAATAAAGTACCACAGACAACCAGAGATTGGGTGTCAAATTTTAAATTTGACTTTTCAAGTGAGGAATTTGAATGTTGAATTGTAATCCTTTTGCAAGAATTGTTAAGTGATCTTGTGCTAATGCAGATTTAACTATGAAATTTTTAGACTTTAAGCACCTTTTTATTTTGATGCTTTTTTTGTAAATATTATTGCATAATTTGAATATGGCAGCCTCTTTGTCATTATAGTAACTGAGAGATTCCTCCTACACATTCCCACAGTTACCATTTTCATGCAGAACTATTTCTTCTACCCTTGATAGTTTAGCTAATTTGAAACAATAGCACCATCCAAACAGCTCAAAATATGGAGTGCCCAAGTTTTTTTTAAAGATAATTGAAAAAAGACAAACAGTTTTTGTGTGATTTTGTTGCCAAATCTTGAATGTTCAATCATTCCAATTTTCCTACATTGCATTTTTAAAAGTGAAAACATGAAGTTGAAGGGAACCCCCAAGCAAAATACTTCAGAAGATATTTGGCTGCCTTGGAAAAGAATACGTACAGCTCATTTCCCCAGTCCCACAGCCAATGAACAGCTGAAAGCAGCCTGCATGATTTACTGTAAAGTTGCCCTTTAATGGCAAAGGAATATGTCATTCTTTTTCATATCAGTTTCACTATACAAAAGATATCCCAGTAGGAAAACAACAGAAGCCTGTGTCTTTAAGGATGATCAGGCAGATATCAAGTTTTTGTTTTCAATTTTATTTCCCTTCCAATCATTATCAATCTTAAATAAAACTTAGCTTATCCTATTTAAACAAAACAAATCTTAAAAAAAATTACTGCTCCACAAATGATGGAATAGCACTTCAGTAGATATGAATGGCTTCTCTGCTATTATCTCCTCAATGGCCAATTGCATATGGAAGGGATTCATTGTCCACGACCAATGCCTCTAAAATGCTTTGTGGAAATGATTAACCCATTACTCCTTTGGTGACAAATGTGGTAGCCACAGCAAGATCCAACAAATGCTTATAAGAGGGAATGACTAAGCAACCAACTTGTTTTTTCTGATGCAGAAGTTATGCTCCAAATTTCACCCCTCATGATTGACCACTCTAATTATCTGTGTTGATGGTGGGGGTGGGAGAGGGTTGGGCTAGTCAGGAGGGCTGGTGATTTCTACAAACACACTCACACAGACAGATTTATATCATGATTAAGGTCATGTATAAACTTAACAGACTGATATAACTATTGATTACATGCAACTTAGTTCTGTTTTCATGAGTTGATTAACATTAATCACCCCTGTCTCATGTTCATGCAGGAGGAAGAGTCAGAACTGCCAGGGATAATACTTCAGCTGTAGGCCCCACATCCAGTATATGTACATGATTGGTCATGAACTGTGAATCGCAGGGAAGCGATGATATCGTGAACATCAAGGTCTGACTGTTTCTCCTAATAACAGCTTACATTAACTCACGAGATTGAGATTGTTAAAGTCCGTGTGCTGAAGATGTTCTGAGGCTGCCTTGTACTACAGATCACAGAAAGAAGTGCATATCCAGTTGAGGCCTTTGCTGCAGGTTTTGCTGTCAGACTTTCTCAAATGAATCTTCACAGGAGTCCAAACTTGCAGCTGATCCCTCCTGGTTACAGCCGCAGAGAAATCAGTCTGACATTAATGCCGCATTGTTTACAAACCTCTTGCCACTTTTCCTTTCTATCTTTCAGTGGTTCAGCTACTGTTTATTTTAGCTGGAAGTAATATTTCTTTTGAAAGCATTACACCTTGATTTTAGTTCCATATTTGCCAGCTGCGACAAAACTAACTATGTAGTCAAAATATCCAGATTAATTAGTGAGAAGAATTGAGAAAGGTACAGGTTATGTTCTAAGTTCCATATGTGCAGATGTTTACACTGATTATCTCATATATAGCAGGTGACTTGATTTAGGTTAACAATTTTAGTATTTCTAATTCAATTCCAACTTCTGTTCAGCCTGATCCCATTGGCAGAATTTTACCCTCCTCTTGGGCAGATTGTCATAAAAATTAACTGTAATTCCATGGTCATCTTTTTTATTGCCTGCCCAGGTAACAATGTATCAAATAACCCATTGTTGTTCAATAATTAATGACCATTTAATGGCCTATTCCTGTACTGCTGTAATTTTTCCTGTGGCTGGCAGAATTCACAGTCAAGTTAGTTACTCGACAGGTCTCACTCCTCAGGCTATTGGCAGAACTGGCTTGGGATTCCTCCCTTTGCAACCCCATCAGGGTCCATTCCAAACCCTAGCCTCTCCTTGTACTCAATCAGTCCAGTATGTATAGTACCAAACATTATGTGGTTAGAAGTCATTCTTAGAACAATCCCAGATCTACTATAAATTATACTAACAATCAATTTTAGATCAGTCAGGCTTACAATGTGGTTGGTTTACTTAACCTGCTTAGAAGCTAAATATATTCATAGGCAGAATACTTTCTCTGTAAGTACAAGCAACATGCTAGATTCCAACTTTCTGAATACAACAAAAGCATGAGGGGATAATAATTCCCTAATGCATTCTTTAAGACACTCCTCTACAAATCAATGCAGTATAAATGGGTAAAAATCACACAACACCAGGTTATAGTCCAACAGGTTTATTTGGAGGCACTATCTTTTGAAGCATTGCTTCTTCATTAGGTGGTCGTGGCTAGTGCCTCCAAATTAACTATTGGACTATAACCTGGTGTTGTTTCCACCCCAGTCCAACACCAACTCCTCCAAATCATGTATAAATTGGTGTATTTTATTCAAATTTGGGATATTTGCAACTGCCTCAATGAACGCAAGATGAAAAGCTTTGAAAAATCTTATGTTTAATTTTGTCACTGGGTAATGCACAGGTGCTTCAGTGCCTCTTTCTCAGTGAGTGTTAATTGAGGGATGAGGGTCGGCAGCAATTTTGGATACATTGATGGGGATATGACTAGTTCATCGGCAGAAATAAATACCACCTGCATGGGAGATTCGTATCAGCAGTGATGTGCTGTACTAGGTTTGACAAGGTAGAGTGATGGTTAGGGGTAATACAAATCAAAAATATGGTTCTGTGTATTTGTACTT
This sequence comes from Chiloscyllium plagiosum, assembly GCF_037043375.1. Lineage (NCBI taxonomy): Eukaryota > Metazoa > Chordata > Chondrichthyes > Orectolobiformes > Hemiscylliidae > Chiloscyllium > Chiloscyllium plagiosum. Next base: position 49,907,446 of record NW_028270141.1, read on the forward strand.
CACATTCTGATTTGCTGATATCACTGAAACACTTCATTCAGAGTGCAGATCAGATCAAGCAGCTCATTACTAGATATCACGAGGAAATGTGGACCAGCAGCAGAATTGTATTCAATCAGAATGTGTAACCTCATTGCCCAGCATATCCCTCACTATACATTACTATCAAGTCAGGGGAGTGACCTTGATTCAATGAAGTGTGAAGGAAATATGCCTGGAGCTTCATCAGCAATACCTGACAATGTGGCGAAGCTACAAATCAGCATTTTATCCATATTAAACAGCACAAACAGTATGTTGTACACAAAGATAAGTAATCCCACAATGAACAATTCCAAACAAATCTGTGAAGCATCTAGTTGAGAATGCTTATGGACAGTTAAGGCGCTATGAGGAGGAGGAGACTTCACAAATATCTCCATCCGCAGTGATGAGAGACCACAGCACAATAGTGTGAAAGACAAGGCTGAAGTGTTTACAATAATCTTTAGCCAGAAGTGCCAATTGATGATACATCTTGCCTTCCTCCTCCCCAGCATAACAACTGCTTAGCAAATTCAATTCACTCTGCATGATATCACGAAATAGTTTTAAAGCATTGGACACAGAAATGACAATGGGACACAACAACATCTTTACTATATTATTGATGAAGCTTAGTTAACATATTTCAGTATAGTTAAAACAGTGGGTTTATATATATATATATATATATATATATATATACTCAATTCTATGGAAAATTGCTCAGGAATGTCCAACACAAAAATAGGACAAATCTGATCTAGACAATTAATTCCCTATCTATCTATTCTTGATCATTAGCAAAATGATGCCAAATATAATTGACAATTGGATCAGTTGGCAGTTATTTAGCAACAGCCTACTCACTGAAACTGAATCTTGGTCCTGTTATGAAATTTTAGCATCTGACCTTGACATCAAGGCTGCACTTGATTGGTTTTTGTGTCCATAGTTTAAGGACAACATGAAATAGGAACAGGAGTAGGCTGTTCAATCCCTTATGCCTGCTCTGTCATTCAATTGGAATCATGGCTGATTGATATTCCTCATGTTCAATTGCCTGCATTTTCCCTGTAACCTTTGATTTCCCCACTGATCTTTCTACCTCAGCCTTAAACGTACACAAGGACTCTACCCCCAAAGCTCTCTAGGGCAAGGAATTCCAAAGACTTACAGCCCTCAGAGGTGAAACTCCCCCTCATCTCAGTCTTAAATTGGTGCCCCTTTATTCTGAGGCTATGCCTTCTGGTCATAGACTCTCTTCGTGAGAGAAAATATTCTCTTCGTATTACTCTCTCAAGCCCCGTAAGACTCCTATTTGTTAGAATGAGATTACCTCTCATTCTTCAAAATTCCATTCAGAAGAGTCCCAACCTGGTGGGCCGCACGGTGGCACAGTGGTTAGCACTGCTGCCTCACAGCGCCAGAGACCTGGGTTCAATTCCCGCCTCAGGCGACTGATTGTGTGGAGTTTGCACGTTCTCCCGTGTCTGCCTGGGTTTCCTCCGGGTGCTCCGGTTTCCTCCCACAGTCCAAAGATGTGCAGGGTCAGGTGAATTGGCCATGCTAAATTGCCCGTAGTGTTGGGTAAGAGGTAAATGTAGGGGTATGGGTGGGTGGCGGGTCGGTGTGGACTTGTTGGCCCGAAGGGCCTGTTTCCACACTGTAAGTAATCTAAACCTGTTTATTCTTGCTCATAAGACAATCCCTCCATACTGGGATCATCCTAATGAACTTTCTTTGATATGCCTTCCATGAAATGATACCTTCCTTCAAATAAGAGATCAAAGCTGCTCATCGTCCCCCAGATATGGTTTTACCAGCACCTTGTACAATTACAGTAAGACTTCCATACTCTTATACTCCAACCCCTTTGAAATGAAAGGCAACATACCATTAGCCTTCCTGATTACCTATTGTACCTGTGTGCTAGCTTTGTGATTCATCCACAATTACCATCGAGTTCCTTCATGTTGCAGCTTTCTGCAGTTTTTTTTCATTTAAGTAATACTCTGTTCTTTTGCTCTGTCTTCCAAAATGAACTTCATATTTCTCGACATTTTACTCCATTTGGCAACTTTTTGCACACTTATTTAACTAATAAATATCTCTTTGTGAACGGTTTGTATCTCTCTTGCAACCTGTCTTTTCACCTATTTTATGTCATATACCAAGTAAGTTTTAGTACATTTGTTCTTTCCTCCAAACCATTAATATATATTGTAAACAGATGTGGACCCAGCAGTGATCCCTGTGAAATCCCACTGGTTCCAGATCGGCAACCAGAAAAATGGAACCCTTTAGCACTACTTGCTGTTTCATGTCCATTAGCTACTTCTCTATCCATGCCAATATACTACCTCCAAAATCATGGGCTTATATCTTACAACAAATATCCTTCTGAAAGTCCAAATACAACACATATACTGGTTCCCCTCTATGCACTATGTTAAAAATCACACAACACCGGGTTTATTTATTTGGAAGTACTAGCTTTCAGAGCACTGCTCCTTCATCAAGTAACAGTAGGGCAGGATCATAAGATACAGAATTTATGGCAAAAGATCACAGTGTCATGCAATTAAAATGATATATCATTTAACTGCATAACACTGTGATCTTTTGCTACAAATTATGCATCTTATGATCCTGCTCCACTAGTTACCTGATAAAGGATGAGCATTCTGAAAGCTAGTACTTCCAAATAAACCTGTTGGATGATAATTTGGTGTTCTGTGATTTTTAACTTTGTCCAACATCGGCATCTCCACATCATGTCTATCCACTATGGTTGAGACTTGCTCAAAAAACTCCAATAAATTGGTCAAAAGCCAGTTTCTTTTCATGAAACCATATTAACTCTGCTTGATTAGATTATGGTTTTCTAAATACAGTATTCCATTACCTCCTTAATAATTAGCTTGAATACTTTTCTGACAATAGACGTTAGACTAATTGGTCTATAGTTACCTGCATTTAGGTTCCCTCACTTTCAAATAAGGGTGTCACATTGGCAGTTTTCCAAATCCTCTGGATACTTCTTCAGAATCCAAGGATTTTGTGGAATTACAGCCAATGCATTCACTATTTCTATCTCTATATCTTTTGGAATTCTAAGAGGTAAGCAAACAGGGCTAGAGACTTATTCATCTTTAGCCCTATTAGTTTGTCTGATATTACTTCTCGGGTGATTGCGATTGTATTTTATTCCCATTCCACGCCGGATGCTTTATTATCAATGGAATGTTCGAAGTATCTTTCATAAGACTGGTGCAAAATATATGTTTAACTCTGCTATTTCTTTGTTTCCAATAACTATTTTCCCAGATTCAATTTCTAAGGACTCCTGTTCTCTTTTCTGTCTTCATTTATTTGTATTTGAAGGAGCTCTTATTGTCAGTTTTTATATACCTTGCTAGCTTGCCTCAGTTTACGTTCTCTCTCTCTTTATTATCTTTTTAGCCCTCCTTTGCTGGATTCTGAATTCATTCTGTTTTTTGGGGGTAATACTGACTTTTGCCTCCTTATTTGTTTTTTCTTTCAACTTCATACTCTCCTTACCTTCAGCGGTTAACCATGCTTGGTTTAATACTCTCTTAGAACTTTTCTTCCTTACTGAGATATATTTTTGTTGAGGATCACAAATTACCTCTTTAAATCTTTGCTTTGGCTTTTTGACACTCTTTTCTGCTAATCTATCTGCTGATTTCACTTTAGCTGACTCTATCCTCTTTTCCTTGTAATCCCTTCCATTTATGTTAAGCATAGTATTTCCAATCCACATTTGTCATGCAAAGATGGAACACAAAATTTTATCATTATCTATGATGATTACTTCCGAGAGGATCTTTTACTCTGAGGTCATTTATTAAACCTGCCTCATTACCCATTACCAAATCCAGGAGAGCCTATTCCCTGTTGGCTCCATGACATATTGCTCTAGGAAAATATCCCTAATGCACTACATGCTGCTATTATTTGTTTTTTTATATTTTTTCGTACTGTTTTGGGGTCTATGCACCACTGCAACTAATGTCTTCTTCCCTTGCTGTTACTACCTCCATTCTACATTATCTGAGCCCAGATAATCTCTCACAAGTGTCCTCATTGCATCTCTTATTAGCAGTGCTACCCCCCTCCCCTTTCCTCTTGTCTATCCCTGAATGTTAATTTCTCAGTTCTGATCTCCTTGTAATCATATCTCTGTAATCTCTATCTATTAACCTTGATTTGTCTGGTCAGTTAGTCGACCTTGCTTCGTTCATTCAAATACAAAGCTGTTAGGCTTGCTCTTTGTCATTTTTAATCATCCTAACTTTTCTGTGTACTGTAGCCTGATTTGACTCTCACCCTAGATTACCCTTTTCCATTTTACTGCTCTTTTACAGTGGTTAGTACTGCTGCCTCACAGCACCAGGGACCCGGGTTCAATTCCAGCCTTGCGCGACTGCGTGGAGTTTGCGTATTCTCCCTGTGTATGCGTGGGTTTCCTCTGGGTGCTCCGTTTTACTCTCACAATTCAAAGATGTGCAGGTTAGGTGGATTGGCCATTCTAAATTGCCCATAGTGTTCAGGGATGTGTAGGTTAGGTGCATCAATCAGGGTTAATGTAGAATAAAAGGGTAGGGGAATGGGTCTGGGTGGATACCCTTCAGAGGATTGGTGTGGACTTGTTGGGCCAAATGGCCTGTTTCCACACTGTAGGGATTCTATGATTCTATTGTCTTTGTTTCTTTTTTGCTTCGGTTCCTGCCATTCTAGTTTAAACCCACCATAATCACACTAGCAAATAAGTGCCTTCTGAAATCAGTCCTGGTCATGTCCCCCAGAAATGATTCCAATGTCCCAGGAATCTGAAACCCTCCCTCTTGTACCATCTTTCCAGCCACATGTTCATCCGATAGATCCTGCAATTGCTATTCTGATTAGCAACTAACACTAGTAGTAAACTGAGGTCATTACCCTTGAGGTCCTGCAAGATTGGAGTTATTGGGAAATGGGGATAAACTCTCCATTGGTTGGACATATACCTGGCACAAAATAAAATGATTGCGCTTGTCAGAAGTTGATCATCTAAGCCCCAGATTATCTTTGCAGGTGTTCCTCAATTTTTTTTTAATCAACTTGTTCAGAGATGTCCTAATACATCTCTAGAGCAGGTGAGATTTGAAACCAGTCTTCAGATCTAGAGGTAGGGACACTGCCATGATGCCACAAGATCCCAAGCTTTTCAGAGTAGTGTATCCACTCAATCATTTACAGCTGATTCATCAATGTCCTTCCCTCCGTCATAAGGTCAGAAATGGGAATGTTCAATGACGAATGCACAATGTTAAGCATCATTCACAATTCCCCAGAACATGAAGCATTTTATGTTTGCATCCATTGGGATTTGGGCAAGATTCTGCCTTTGGCCGACAAATGGGAAGTAAATATGCCACTGTAGTATCAGGTAATAACCATCTGCAAAAAGAGTGAATCTAACCAGCTCTTATTGACATTCAATGGCATAACCATCGCCGATTCCCTCCCCATTAACAAATAGGAGTTACTGATTGATCAGAAATTAAATTGGACCAGTCATATAAATACAATGGTTACAACAGTAGGGAGAGGCTGAAAATTCTGCAGATAGTAACTCATCTCCTGACTTCCTTAAGCCTGTTAAGGTATAAGTCAGGAGTGTGATGGAATACTGCCCACTTGCCTGAACGAGTGAAGCTCCAACAACATTCAGGGAACTCAACACCATCCAGGAAAAAGCAGCTTGCTTGATTGGCACCACATCCACAAACATCTTCTCCCTCTACCATCAATGCACAGGAGCAGCAGTGTGTACAATCTATAAGGGCTTTTGCCCGAAACGTCGATTCTCCTGTTCCCTGGATGCTGCCTGACCTGCTGCGCTTTTCCAGCAACACTTTTTCAGCTCTGATCTCCAGCATCTGCAGACCTCACTTTCTCCTGTACAATCTATAAGGTGCACTGAAGAAATTCAAGGCCCCTTCCAAAACATCTTCCACATCTGTCTGTGATCTCTACTGCCTGGAAGGACTAAGACAGCATTTACATTGGAAAACTAAACAACTGCAAGTTCCCCCTTCAAGTGCCACATCAATCCAATTCTGCAGCCTCTGGGAAGGCCTCACTGGTGGAACCACTTTCTATCTAGCCTTGGGGAACTCGAGAGGTGAGTGGAAGCTACCAACAGTGTTGAGTGATACCCCTGGATTGCAGAGTGTGAAATGCTTTCCAGATGACTTTTAAATATGGTGCCTGGATATTGGTGTTCAGAAGGAACTTCCTATTTGCCTGCCCATAGTTTTGGTATTCTATTTGCATGTACATAAGCAATGAGTTGGCTGCAATTTAACCCAACATAACCTAATCCCCAAGTTTTTAGGCCCAAAAGAGGTAGGTTCTTTGCACAGAGAGTGGTGGGTACATGTAATGCACTGCCTGCAGTGGTAGTAGAATCAGATACTTTAGGGACATTTAAGCGACTCTTGGATAGGCACATAGATAATAGTAAAATGTAGGGTGTGTTGATTAGTTTGATCTTAGAGTAGGATAAAAGATTGGCACAGCATCGAGGGCCGAAGGGCCTGTACTGTGCTGTACTGTACTATATTCTATGTTCTATGTTCTAAGTTACTCAAACTTTCTACAAAGGCAAACCCCTATCATTCTGAGAAATGAGCTTAGTGAGTCTTCTCTGAACTGCTTCAAATACAGGTATGTCTAAACTTAAGTAAAGAGTTCAAACAGTACATTGTGCTTTTGATGCCATCTCAACAATGCCCTGTACACCCACGTCTTGCTGGACATCAGCATTCTGTCATCTTTTTCCATTTAAACAAAAATTCTGCTTTTCTATTCTTCCTGCTAAAGTCAACAACCTCATGTTTCTTTTGCCAAATTCTTGCCCACTCATTTAATCTGCTCAAATCCCACTCAGACTCTTTGTATCCTCCTTGCTTTCTGACTGCCAAACAAGCTACATTACAGTCATCCCCTTTGTTCAAGTTATTAACGTATAATGTAAATAGCTGAAACCCTAGCATTGATCCATGTGGCAATCCAGTAGTTATTGTTTGACAACCTGAAAATTATTCATTTATCCTGATTGTTTTCTTTTAATTAGCCAATTGTCTATTTATGCTAATATATCACTGTGAACACTGTATTCTGTGTTGTGAAGTAACCTTTTATGTGGCATTGTATAAAACAGCTTTTGGAGATCAAAATACACAACTAAATCTAATGGTTTTCTGTTATCTACATTGCCTGTTACATCCTCAAACAACTTGAATCAATTTGTCAAAAATATTTGCCTTTCAGAAAGCCATGTTGATTCTGCCTGTGTGTATGTTATGATTTTCCAAATGTTCTGTTACTTATCATTTTAATAATAGATTCTAGCATGTTCCTATCGATAGACCTCAGGTTAATTGTACTATGGATTCTTGCTTTTTTCCCTCCTCTCGCATTTGTGAATTTCAAATCCGCTGGAAACTTTATAGAATCAATGGAATTTTTTGTAAGATTTCAACCAATCCATTGGCTATCTCTAGAGCCATTTCTATTAACACCCCAGGATCTAGGCCATCTATTCCAGGGATGAAGCTGAAAATGTGTTGCTGGAAAAGTGCAGCAGGTTAGGCAGCATCCAAGGAATAGGAGAATCGATGTTTCGGGCATAAGCCCTTCTTCAGGAATGTTCTTCAGGCTTATGCCCGAAACGTCAATTCTCCTGTTCCTTGGATGCTGCCTGACCTGCTGCGCTTTTCCAGCAACACATTTTCAGCTCTGATCTCCAGCATCTGCAGCCCTCACTTTATCTCATCTATTCCAGGGAACCCATTAGCCTTGTTTGTGCTGCCACTTGTGAATTACCCTCATGAACATTCATTGTGACCTTAGCAAGAATAAAATAAAATAATTTAGACATAATTTGCTTTCAACAAATCTGTATTTTCTCAGATGACCACTTCTGCCTTTGGTATTTGCCACTGTAAGTGGTGCTGGGTAAAGGTGGTTTGATGTTGCTTGCTATCATCTGTTCTCCCTTGTTTTGAGCCTATCCAGTGACAGAGGACACCACTGTAAATTTGGTCAGGCTTAATTCCCAGGAACTTCTGGAGATGGACTAACACCTGTTCCCTTTGAAAGTCAGCAGAACTCACTGACTCCACTCAGACTATCAGAGACATCAGCAGAATGACTGAAGCCATTGTAATGTGAACATTAACCGCTTCAGAACCTTGACCTTATACAGCATTGACTCTCCTTAATTAACTCATACTTGTCCAAAATATGATCTTTACATATTGACCCAGTCCACAGAAGGAATACTTTGTGTCTCTCTACTCTTAATAAAAGGATCTTTCAAACAAACACCCACCTCTAATTCGTAGAGTCATGGAAACAGACCCTTCGGTCTAACTCGTCCATGCTGACCAGATATCCCAACCCAATCTAGTCCCATCTGTCAGCACCCAGCCCATATTCCTCCAAACCCTTTCTATTCATATACTCATCCAGATGCCTTTTAAATATTGCAATTGTACTAGCCTCCATCAATTCTTCTGGCAACTCATTTCATACACATACCATCCTCTGCATGAAAAAGTTGCCCTTGGATCTCTTTTATATCTTTCCGCTGTCGCCCGAAACCTATGCCCTCTAGTGCTGAACTCCCGCACCCCCAGGGAAGAGACTTTGGCTCTTTATCCAATCCATGCCCCTCATGATTTTATAAACCTCTACAAGGTCACCCCTCAGTCGCTGACGCTCCTGGGAAAACAGCCCTAACCTATTCAACCTCTCCCTATAGCTCAAATCCTCCAACCCTGGCAACATCCTTGTAAATCTTTTCTGAACCATTTCAAGTTTCACAACATCTTTCCGATAGAAGGAGGCCAGAAATGCACACAATATTCCAACAGTGGTTTAACCAATGTCCTGTACAGCCACAACATGACCTCCCAACTCCTGTACTCAATACTCTGACAATAAAGGAAAGCATACCAAATGCCTTCTTCACTATCCTATCTACCTGTGACTCCAATTTCAAGGAGCTATGAACCTGCACTCCAAGGTCTCTTTGTTCAGCAACACTCTCGAGCATCTTACCATTATGTGTCTAAGTCCTGCTAAGATATGCTTTCCCAAAATGCAGCACCTCTCATTTATCTAAATTAAACTCCATCTGCCACTTCTAAGCCCATTGGTCCATCTGATCAAGATCCCATTGTAATCTGAGGTAGCCTTCTTTGCCACCCATTATACCTCCAATTTTGGTGTCATCTGCAAACTTATTAACTATACCTCTTATGCTCACATCCAAATCATTTATATAAATGATGAAAAGTAGTGGACACAGCACCGATCGTTGTAGCACTCCACCACCATCCTCTGTTTTCTACCTTTGAACCAGTTCTGATTTCCCTTTTAACTATACTCCTACAGTATCTTGTCTATACCTAACATATGCTTCCTTCTTTTTCTTAACCAAACCCTCAATTTCTTTAGTCATCCAGCATTCCCGACACTTATCAGCCTTTCCTTTCACCCTGACAGGAATATATTGTCTCTGGACTCTCGTTATCTCATTTCTGAAGGCTTCACATTTTCCAGCCATCCCTTTTACCTGCGAACATCTGCCTCCAATCAGCTTTTGAAAGTTCTTACCTAATAACGTCAAATTTAGCCTTTCTCCAATTCAGAATTTCAACTTTTAGATCTGGTCTATCCTTTTTCATCACTATTTTAAAACTAATAGAATTATGGTTGCTGGCTCCCTCGCTGACATCTCAGTGACAAGCCCTGCCTTATTTCCCAAGAGTAGGTCAAGCTTTGCACTTTCTCTAGAAGGTACACCCATATATTGAATAAGAAAATTTTCATGTATGCACTTAACAAATTCTTCTCCATCTAAACCCTTATCACTATGGCAGTCCCAGTCTATGTTTGGAAAGTTAAAATCCCCTTCAATAACCACCCTATTATTCTTACAGATAACCAAGATCTCCTTACATATTTGTTTCTCATTATCCCTCTGACTATTACGAGGTCTATAATACAATCCCAATAAGGTGATCATCCATTTCTTATTTCTCAGTTCAACCCAAATAAATTCTCTGGATGTATTTCAAGGAATATCCTCCCTCAGTACGGCTGTAATGCTATCCCGTATCAAAAGCGCCATTCCCCTATCTCTCCTGCCTCCATTTCTATCCTTCCTGTAGCATTTGTATCTTGAAACATTAAGCTGCCAGTCCTGTCCATCCTTGAGCCACATTTCAGTAATTGCTATGATATCCCAATCCCATGTTCCTAACCATGCCCTGTGTTCACATGTTAGGCCTCTTGTATTGAAATAAATGCAGTTTAATTTATCAGTCCTACCTTATTCTCTGCTTTGTTCCTGCCTGCTGTGACTGTTTGACTCGCTTCTTTTCTCAACTGTACCAGTCTCAGATTGATCTCTTTTCTCACTGTCTCCCTGTGTCCCAACTTCCACCTTAATAGTTTAAATCCTCCTGAACAGCTCTAACAAATCTCCATGCCAGTATATTAGACCCCTTCTAATTCAGGTGCAATTCATTCTTTTTGTACAGGTCACTTCTACCTTAGAAGGGATTCCAATGATCCAAAAATGTGAATCTTTCTCCCATACTCCAGCTCATCAGCCATACATCCATTTGCTCTATCCTCCTATTCCTGCCCTCATTAGGTCGTAGTACCGGGAGTAATCCAGATGTTACTACTCTTGAGGACCTCCTTTTTAAATTCCTGCCGAACTCTCTGTAATCTCCCTTCAGTGTCTCATGCTTTTGCCTTCCTATGTCATGGTTCCAATGTGTACATTGAACTCCTGCTGGTCTCGCTCCCCCTTGACAACATTCTGCACTCTCTCTAAGACATCCTTTAATCCTGGCACCAGCGAGGCAACACACCATTCTGATCTTTCGCTGCTGGCCACAGAAACGTCTGTCTGTGCCTCGGACTTGAGAGTACCCTTACACAATTGATCTCTTGGAACCCGATTTACCCGTCATTGCATTACAGCCAGTCTCAATACCAGAAACTTGGCTGTTTATGTTACATCCCCCTGACAATCCATCACCCCGTACATTTTCCAAAACAGCATACTAGTTTGAAATGGGGATAGCCACAGAAGACTCCTGCAATACCTGGTCTACAAAGTTAACCCATCTATATGACTGTACCTGCAACTTTTTTCCCTTCCTATAATTGCCATCCATTACATCCCCTTGCTCTTGTAAACTCCTCATTGCTTCTGTCTCTCCAACCGATCCATTTGAGCTGATAGGATTCGCAACCAATGGCATTCATTGCAGATATAATCCTCAGTGACACGTAAACTCTCCCTAAACTCCCACATCCAACAAGCAGAGCATATCACTCTACTGAAGACCATTTTTGCATCTTCCAATCAACAGACTCAGAAAATAGAACTGTATTGTTCCTCTACAAAACACTGCTCCAGGCTAACTTAATATTTATGGCTTATATTTTTAAGTTTATTCAAGAGACATATCTCAATAAAACATAATCAAGAAAGAACCAACTCTACTCAGTACTGCAGACTTTCTGTAGGCCACACTTAAAATATTCACTTATCTGTTTCTGTGCTGTGACCTCTCCCAAACAGGTTCCCCCAAGATCAGTTATGAATATCACTGTTTGTTAATTTTCCTAGACTCACTCCGATGTCCAGCAAAACATGAATTCAAACAGCAAAAGCAGTAACTGCGCAGATTCACTACTGTGTCCATTAGCAGTGTTGGTTTCTTTCTCTCTCTCTCTCTCTCTCCCCAACACTGACCTCACCATGTTCTGCCTTTGTCTGTTCCTCTCCCTTTTAAAAGTGCTTTTGTTTTGACTTTTTTTCTCCAAAGTTCTAAAACAATGTGACAACATATAAAACAGTAATTGCTGCTCCTGGAATTTGAGGAAATCACCTCCAACACCTGAAATACCTCAAAAAAGGAGCAGCTGTTAAAGCCAGAAATTTTTCCCGTCCTCCATCTTGGATTACCCAGAATCCTCTCCTCCTTTTTTGTTCTGTGGAGAACAGACATAACATTTTCAACTGCTCCTCTTAAGTGAAGTCCCTGAATCCTAGAAAGTCACCTCTGTACCTTCTCGAGGTCTGATACAACTTTTCTGAAATGTGGATACCCAGAGTTATTCCCAAAACTCCAGCTGAGGTCTGAACAGTGGCTTACCAATTCCTTGCATGATTTCCTTTCTTTTACATTCTATTCCTTGATTTTAAAATTCAAGCAATTGATATACATTATCAATTTGTATTTTCAATGATTTTCAATGCATGGACACCAACTTTTCTTCCTTCATTTTTCTTTGGAACTGAAACATTTTTACTACAGATCTTCCAAATTAGTCCTCACAAAGTACATTGCCTCACACTTTTCTACATAGAATTCCACCTGCCATGACCTACCCTGTCAACGTCATTCTGAAACTTGTCATTACCCTCATGACTCTCCACTACTTTGCAAAGTTTAATTTCATCTACAAACTTAAAACACAGTTTTCTAAATTGGACTCTAGGTTGTTTATGAATGCAGTGGATGCTTCTCAGAATGATGGGAGAAATGAAGTCTGCAGCTTGATTATGTGCAAAGTGAAAAACACCATTGAATTATAGAAGAATCAGCAAAGAAGGACATTTAGCCTATTGCAACAAAATATGTTGTGGGAGAAACTCTCCTTCATACAGGAACATCATACACTGCATTCACTTTAATCATACAGTATCCATGCTGGCTGCCAAGAAATAGTGGATACCAGTAAGAAAGATGTATTTTCGATAAATATTGACACTGAAGATGCCACTTCTTCTAGAAGGTCAGCATAGTTGCCAAGGTGCTTGTTAAAAGGGCCCTTATTGACACTAGAGATAGAAGGTTCTACATCAAACCCAGTTTGGTAGATGTCCACTATGGTTACAGTTGTATTAAAACATATTGCAGAGGCTCTTCTGAATATTTACTAAATCTGATTATGAGAACAGGATCACCATCTAATGTACTTCAGATAATTAAAGGTGTTGACAGAATCAATGGAGAGAAACTGTTCCTTTTGGTGGAAGACAAGGAACATAACCTTCAAACTAGAGTTGTATAGTTCAGGAGTGGATGTCAGGATACACTTCCTCACACAAATGGCAGTGTAAGTCTAAAACTCTCACCTCAGAATGCTTTTGAGTCTGGGGTGTGGTGTCAATTGAAAATTTCAAAAATGGAAATCAATTGACTTTGGCTGGGCAAGGCTTTACCAGTCAAGGAACTGAGGCAAAGTTCAGATGCAGCTCTGTGCTGATCTTATAAGGGGCTGAATGGCTTTCTCTTGTTGTGGTGAAATCCACATTATTACAACTTAAAGCAAAATTAAACATCGTCTATTGACCAGAAAAACCAACAATTGTGCTTGCCCACACCCCATTTTGCTGCTTAACCAGTTGCAAGGTAGTTGGTGTTCCAAAAACCCCAACTGACACAACATTGCACAGCTTTCTTCTGCATAAATATTCTCTTGTTATTAACACAACAACAAGGGCCCAGTGTGCCCCAGAACTGTGCAATGTCAGGTGCATTTTATTAAACAAGAGTTGTTGAATGCTTTGGCTTGCTTTCTGCTGTTCATGTATTTGAAATATTTGCTTGCTGCACACCATGTGCAATGTTAATTGGCACCAGCTGAGATACCATCTGTGGGTATGATATTTTGACATCAAGGGCATAGAGGAGAGGAATTCCACATGTGTCATCTCAGAAAGTTAAAAATGCTACATCCAAGGGGGTGGGGTTATGAGGGGGATAGAAATGTTGTGTCATTCAGAAATGGCATTTACGAGTATCATTCTCTCCACATCAACTTGAAAAAAAAACATTGACAATTATTTTTCAATAAGAAAGTGCCGAGTGCTGCATTTCCCAGCCAGCAGCAGAATAAGTTGAAGTGCATCTTCCCTCATGATGGGAGGATTTTCAAATTGTTTTTTGCTTTTCTTCCAAATGATTCTGAAACAAAGTGAAGATTGAAGTTTCAATGTTTTATCTTCGTGCAATCACTTGGATGTGAGCATTTCTTGAATAAAAGATGTATGAAAATTTGCTTCCTTGTCCTCATCAGGACAGGTGCACAAATCTCAAGAGCAGCAACAATTTACACACATGGAAAAAGGATGCTGATTGGTCTATAACATATCCCAAATAATCAGAACACTCCTCTTATGTGATATAAAATTTCCCTTGTGATTTGTATTCTTGCAATTCTGTCCTGATGATTGCAAGATAAAATGTTTCATCAACTCGCCTGTCTATTTTTACAGCATTATCTTCATGGAAATACTTAAGATATTATGACAACTTCGACTTTATGGTTATAGATTGCTCAATTACAAAGCTTCTACCATTAAGAGCCCCAGTGGGCTCCTCACATATATCACAAAGCCAAGGTGTTTGATTAAGTGGTGATTGAAGAGGATCATAGTTTGCTTTCCCAAATGATTGGAAATTAGATAATGATGAATTAGAATTAATGGAATTCTCCTTGTTGTCTGCTATGCCAACTGCGGTAAAATTGAGATTACAAATTCAGTTAAAAAAATCTCTTCCAAAGTATATTTGGAGCTGGGTTTCACATGTTGCATGCATTTATGTGATCTCGCTAACAGTGCATTACGATAGAAAATAAAAAGTATACAATTGGCAGTTCGATTCGTGTTACTTTAAAATGCGTCATTGATAAATCACAGAGGAAGCTAATGTTAGAACTGGGGACATATGCTTCAGAGAGGCCAAGGGTAGTTGGGTCACGTTGCCCTAAACCTTCCCCCAAATTCTGCTTGAACTAATCTTTCAATACTCCCACGTTCACAAAAGCCCAGCCCCAATCCACCACACCAATATGGTGAGACTTTGGGCTCTCTGAATCACCCAAGCCAGTCTGGCTCACTCTCCTCTTCCCATGCATCTCTACTCCACTAAAGCATTGTGAAGCTATCAGGCCAGGTTCTAATTACAGCAGTGTCACTGCATCCTTCTCAAAACTCGGTAACAACTTGCATGTATGTAATGGTTTTAACACAATAAAATGTTTGAAGGTTTTTCAGAAGCAAAACCAGGTAAATTTTGACAGTGATCCTCATATGGAAATATTAGGACAGGTCACCATAAAGGTTGTCTAAATGGTTGGATTTTACCAAATGTCTTGAAGAGGATTGAGAGGTCAAGTAGTAAAGAGGCTTAACACAGAAATTCCAGAGGTATGGCCTCAGGTAACTGAAGACTTGGCAATCAATGGAAGAGTGAAGCAAATTGGAAATGCATAGGCAGCCAAAACTGGAGTAATGAACAGTTCTCAGAAAATGTTAAGGGTGGTGGATTAGGCTACAAAGGTAAAGAGAAAGAGAGTGAGAGAGACAGAGAGAGAAAGAGAAAGGATCAGAAGGAAAATACACTTTTTAAGTGAATCCCCTTGAGAACCTTCATAGGTAGTTTTCAGCACAAGGAGAAACACTGAGGTGTTTCAACATACTCTGGATCAGTGGTGCTGGAAGAGCACAGCAATTCAGGCAGCATCCGAGGACAGGCAAAATCGACGTTCGGGCAAAAGCCCTTCATCAGGAATAAAGGCAGAGAGCCTGAAGCGTGGAGAGATAAGCTAGAGGAGGGTGGGGGTGGGGAGAGAGTGGCATAGAGTACAATAGGTCAGTGGGGAAGGAGATGAAGGTGATAGGTCAGGGAGGAGAGGGTGGAGTGGATAGGTGGAAAAGGAGCTGGGCAGGTCGGACAAGTCCGGACAGGTCAGGGGATCGAGTTTCTGGAGGTTAGAAGCTAGGAAGAGGTGGGGGAAGGGGAAATGAGGAAACTGTTGAAATCCACATTGATGCCCTGGGGTTGAAGTGTTCCGAGGCGGAAGATGAGGCGTTCTTCCTCCAGGCGTCTGGTGGTGAGGGAGCGGCGGTGGAGGAGGCCCAGCACCTCCATATGCTCGGCAGAGTGGGAGGGGGAGTTGAAATGTTGAGCCACTGGGCGATTTGGTTGATTGGTGCGGGTGTCTCGGAGATGTTCCCTAAAGCGCTCTGCTAGGAGGCGCCCAGTCTCCCCAATGTAGAGGAGACCGCATCGGGAGCAACGGATACAATAGATGATATTAGTGGATGTGCAGGCAAAACTTTGATGGATGTGGAAAGCTCCTTTGGGGCCTTGGATAGAGGTGAGGGAGGAGGTGTGGGCGCAGGTTTTACAGTTCCTGCGGTGGCAGGGGAAAGTGCCAGGATGGGAGGGTGGGTCGTAGGGAGGCGTGGACCTGACCAGGTAGTCACGGAGGGAACGGTCTTTGCGGAAGGCGGAGAGGGGTGGGGAGGGAAATATATCCCTGGTGGTGGGGTCTGTTTGGAGGTGGCGGAAATGTCGGCGGATGATTTATTTCATGCGAAGGTTGGTAGGGTGGAAGGTGAGCACCAGGGGCGTTCTGTCCTTGTTGCGGTTGGAGGGGTGGGGTCTGAGGGCGGAGGTGCAGGATGTGGATGAGATGCGTTGGAGGGCATCTTTAACCACGTGGGAAGGGAAATTGCGGTCTCTAAAGAAGGAGGCCATCTGGTGTGTTCTATGGTGGAACCGCTCCTCCTGGGAGCAGATACGGCGGAGGCGGAGGAATTGGGAATACGGGATGGCATTTTTGCAAGAGGTAGGGTGGGAAGAGGTGTAATCCAGGTAGCTGTGGGAGTCGGTGGGTTTGTAGAAGATGTCAGTGTCAAGTCGGTCGTCACTGATGGAGATGGAGAGGTCCAGGAAGGGGAGGGAGGTGTCAGAGATGGTCCAGGTAAATTTAAGGTACCTCGTTTCAACATACTGTTTGGCTTCAAAGAATGGATGAGAAAATAGATTGACAAAAAAGAAGTGCAATGGATGCTAGCTGAAAAAATATTTCAAAATACCAGCTCTAAGCTAACTTCATTTAATTTCAAACAAATCTATATTATACAATTTGTTAAATTAAATCTCTGGTGAAAATGGTATAGTTTTGCTAACTATGAACCAATTAAGTAGAAAGCACATTTAATAGAATATTCGATATGAAAATATCCCTATGGCAATATTTTAATTCCAAAAACCTTGCATTTACATAGCACCTTTCATCACCTCAAGATTTACTATCCAAGTCACAGTTATACGTAGGAACATGGGAGATAATTTCCTCGCAGCAAGCTCCCACAAACAGTAATAAATTAATGACCAGGTCATCTGTTTTTACAGCACCATGAGATCATTTATGTCCTACTGAAATAGCAAATAGGAGTCTCAGTTTAATGTCTCATCAGAAAAAGAGTCCTAATGATACAGTATTTCCTCCATATTACAACGGAATGGACTCATGAACAGACCTCTGACCCTTCAAAGTAGATACGAGTGCTCCCCATTTGGCAAAGACTGGCACCTAAATAATAAATAGGTAAAACAATTTTTTTCACTTGTTATTTTGATTACTACTTTAATATGACTCCAAGCTATATGTTTTTAATAATGCAAGGTAATTTATTCTGTTCCTGAAATAAACATTTATTCATGCGATGTGGGCATCACTAGCTAGACCAACATTTACTGGCCATCACTAATGCCCTGTAAAATGGGGCAGTGAATGCCATTTTTCATCCTGAATTCCTTGGACACAGATAATAAAGGAATGGTGATATGGTTCCAAGTCAAGATGGTGTGGGAATTGGAGGGTAACTTGCAAGTGATGGTTTTTCCATGCATCTCTTGCCTTTCTACGCGGTAGAGGTCATAGGTTTGGAAGATGCTACCAAAGAAAGCTTAGTCAATTATGCTGTTAACAGTTGGACACACCATCTGGTACAACTGAGTCTCAAACTGGACTTTACTTACACTTACCATATTAACTATATTTGTGGGCGGCACGGTGGCACAGTGGTTAGCACTGCTGCCTCACAACGCCACAGACCCGGGTTCAATTCCCGCCTCAGGCGACTGACTATGTGGAGTTTGCACGTTCTCCCCGTGCCTGCGTGGGTTTCCTCCGGGTGCTCCGGTTTCTTTCCACAGACCAAAGATGTGCAGGTCAGGTGAATTGGCCATGCTAAATTGCCCGTAGTGTTAGGTAAGGGGTAAATGTAGGGGTATGGGTGGGTTACGCTTCGGCGGGTCGGTGTGGTCTTGTTGGGCCGAAGGGCCTGTTTCCACACTGTAATGTAATCTAATCTAATCTTAAATCTCTGATACTAAAAGCCTCCTTTTAGGACATGGATTAAGAGCTAGAGCTTCGATTGTTAGTACAGTCATGAATAGGTGCAGATACAATTTAAACATTGTGGTACATGAGGTGGGCCTGGACTTTTGCCTAGTTGACTTGGAAAACTTTTAAAAGTCGAAGGATGTGGTGCTGGAAAAGCACAACTGGTCAGGCAGCATCCGAGCAGCAGGAGAATCGACGTTTCGAACGTTAAGACCTTCATCAGGAAGGACACCAACTTGCAGAGCATTTCAAAGAACATCTCTGGGACACACGCACTAAACAACCCTACCACTCTGTAGTTGAACACTTTAACTCCCCCTCCCACTCCGTCAAGGATATGCAAGTCCTGGGCCTCCTTCACCACCTAAACACCCTGGAGGAGGTACGCTTTACCTTCTGCCTTGGGACCCTCCAACCACATGGGATTACTGTGGATTTCACCAGTTTCTTCATTTCCCCTCCCCCCCACCTTATTCCAGATCCAACCTTCCAACTCGGCACTGCCCTCTTGAACTGTTCTACCTGTCCACCTTCCTTCCCACCTATCCACCCCACCCTCCTCTCCATCCTATCAGCTTCATCCCCCACTTTCATCTATCTATTGCATTCCCAGCTACATTTCCCTCAACCCCAACCCCCTCCCATTTATCTCTCAGCCCACTTGGGCCACGAGCATCATTCCTGATGAAGGGCTTATGATAAAATGTCGATTCTCCTGCATCTCGGATGCTGCCTGACCGGCTGTGCTTTTCCAGCACCACAATCTTCGACTCTGATCTCCAGCATCTGCAATCCTCACTTTCTCCTCGTCCTTTAAAAGTGCCAGATGGGCCACAAGTTTCTGGCTTTCCAATTTTCACCAGGTTCTAATTTTAAAAGTATGGAATCGTATCAATCACAAGTCCCTACACAGCAGATCTAACCTAGACAACCCCATTCTTTCATTCTGGGCGAAAGTGAGGACTGCAGATTCTGGAGATCAGAGTCAAGATTACAGCAGTGCTGGAAAAGCACAGCAGGTCAGGCAGCATCCAAGGCGCAGGAAAATAGATATTTCGGGAAAAAGTCCTTCATCAGGAATGAGATGATGAAGGGCTCAATCCTGATGAAGGGCTTTTGCCCGAAACGTCGATTTTCCTGCTCCTCAGATGCTGCCTTGTCTGCTCTGCTTTTCCAGCACCAGTCTAATCTAGACTCCATTCTTTCATTCTGTCTATCATGATGACTCTGAAATACCTCCGTTTCAGAATCCAACCTTTTGTTCAATGATTCCACCAGTAGCACCGGCAGAACTATATTTCACCTGTTGATGATACCTCATGAAATGAAGACCTTTTTGATCAATCCTAAAAGGTCTATTTGACATGGACAACAGTGGTTCAAGGAAATGGTTCACCAGCAGACTATTTCAAGGGAAGCCAAGGATGGCAAGATGATGTCATTGTTACAAGTATGACCACAATGTGAGCATTGCTGTCTGCACCAGTGTTTGTCGTCTGTCCATAGTTGCCCTCAGCAAAGTGGCAGTCAGCTGCCTTCCTGAGCTACTGCAGTCCCTGGGGTGTAGGGACACTCCATGCTGTTCAAGAGGGTTCCAGGGTTTTTACCCAACGACATAGAAGGAACAAAATAAGCTATTTAATCTGACACAAGCCTTTTGGAAGAATGTGGAACATAGTCAAGCTGATGGCAAAATGATTCTGAGTTTTTATAAATGGTGATAATTGATAACTGTCAGAGAGACGAGGAACTTATCTATCCAACTCAATCTATTGCTTCTGACTGGAATTAGTCTGCAGTTTGCAGATTAGTCTGAAGTTATTGGAATGATTTTAGTATGGATTAGCTTTCAACCTAGCTGAATTGGTGATTTTTTTTACAAATATGATTGAAATAGAGATTATTTCAAAATTTGTTAAATGTTTCATAGAATAGATGCTTGCAGGGAAACATTACAAGCACATTAGAAGAGATTAGTCTAAGGTATTAGGGCTGGTAGGGAGGATACTCACCTAGTACATAAACCAATTTGCACAAACTGCCCCATTTCTATGCTATAAATCCAGAATAAATCTAAGTATTCCTTATGGACTTCAATGTTATGTTCCCTCTTTTTTATTATGTGTACTTTATTCATTTCTAAGCATAGTACACTGAAATTATTTTTTATCTAAAAGATAGGTAACTTGTGATTGTCTTGTATCTTCCAGGTTATTGTGCATCTGCACACAAACGTGCAGCCCAAGGGAACATTACATACACGCTGTCAAATCTTCCTGTTTATTTGCTTTATTAATGTCAGTAAAAAAAAAAATTTGGAAATTGATTGAACCTCTGAAAAGGTTTACTGGATCTTTAAGTATGAATTAGAATGGAAAATAAACGGTAAACAATGACCTGTTTACTTGTCACATCAATTCCAATCTAATAAGAACACAAGAAATAGGAGCAGAGGTAAGCAATTTGGCTCTTTAAGCCAGCGTTACTATTCAATAAGGTCATGTGTGCCCCAGGCCTCAATTCCTCTTTTGTGGCAGCTCAGCATTGTTCTCAACTTCCCAATATTTCAAAAATCCACTATCACCTCTTCAAATATTTTCAGTGATCTCACTATCGCAGCTCTCAGGGATAGAGAATTTGAAGCATTCACTACCATCTGGACTAAATTCCTTCACATCTGAGTTATAAATGAATATCCTCTTGTTATGTGACTGTATCCCCTCTGTCCCAACTCTGTTTTGAACTGCCTCCAATACCAGGATGATGTTACTTAAATACAGGGACCCAAAATATATGAAAAATTCTAGGTGCAGCCTTACCAACACTTGTGCAGTTGTAACAAGACTTCCTTATTTTAAAACCACAAATTCCTCGTGATAAGACCAAAGTTTCATTTGCTTTCTTAATTTAATTGCATGCTAACTGTGCTTCATGTAGAACACCCAAGTTCTGCTGTACTGTACTGTTTTGGATGTCTCTCTCCATTTAAATAATAATCTGCCTTTATTTTTTCTGACCAAGTGGATGACCTCACTTTGCCTTTAAAACTCCATTTGTCAAGTTTTAGCTTACTGATTCAACCTACCTAAATCCCCTTGCAGATTCCTTATGACCTCATTGCTACATTCTTTCATCTGTTTTTGTATCATCAGCAAATCTGGCTAATGGTAGAATTTGGGGTGGGACTGAGCAGGGAAAAAGGAAGTGTTGTTTGAATGATTTAGAAGTGGGATAATTATACTTTTGTTCAAGTTCATAATTCTATCTGAAATTTTACATGGTTCAGCATGCCACAATTTTTTTATTTTCTGCACATGCCCTTTAAGATGTCCCTTTCATGGAGGCCTTATGATGTTTCAATGCTTAGTTTTGGATTGTGATTGCACAGAATTGAGTTTTGTTGTTCTAAGTAGATTTGATTTGGATAGAAAATTGAAATTCAGGAAAAAGAAGTTTTGCATAATATGACTAGCAAGCTACAACTTATTTGAAAAGAGAAAAGAAAACTGCAAAGACTTCAAAGCTTAATCATTGAGGTAGGATGTTCTGTACGGTTTTTACAGATAACTCAACAGATTCAATAGACAAAAACACTTAGTTCTCAAGGTATTAATAGTGGTCATAATGTGGTATGGTTGTTCCCAATTCGTATTAACACTTGTTGTACATGACATACACACACTCTCACACACATTTTTCGGTAGATAATTAATTGAGCTTCTATCTCATTCTCATCTTGAGTGTTGCCTGTCGACTTTTTGGTTCAGTTTCAATAAAACCATCTGCTTCCCATTGCCTTTTGCAAGTCTTTCACTATACATTTGCATTCCCAAAAGATGAGAATACATTCAGTTCTGATGTTTACCCTTAGCATCTTGGCTTCAGACAGTGTGTGTATGTTGGTTAGTTTCTGATCCTGAATTAGAAATTCTTGTGTACACAATCTGGTTGTTTCTGGTTCTGATTTCAGTGAATGATCCTTAGCTCTTTAGACTATGCTGCAAGTTACATCTCCAAAAACAACATGCCAACTTTTCCTGTATAATCAGTTCTTCAAATCAATGTTCATGCTAACAACAGCTTCTATTTATATCACACTTTAAACATAATAATAAGTCCCAAGGAAATTCACAAGTCGGTTATCCAACAAAATGTCATGGCTACAGAGCATCTGAATCTGGTTTAGTTTCTGTGTACATTTTTGACAATGTGCCACAAAAAAATTCTATTTGATTCTTCAGCTTCGACAGAGGTTGGCATGAACATGACATTTGAGTTAAATGTTCAATATTGTCAATGCTATCTAAAAGCAGTAGAGAAATGTGCATTTCCTGAATATATCACACACTGTAATTATTTCTAGGAACATACATTTCCGATTTCTTCGAGGTGATCCATTCATATTCAGATAGCACAAAATCAGGAAATACATTGAAGGGCAAGAAGAATGGGAAAAAGCCATTCAACCCATCAAGTCTCTTCTGCCAATCAAGTAGATCATTGCTGTTCTGTATCTGAACTCCATTTCTTCATCCTGCACACTCTACTGCAACAAAGCTCTGCTGCCTGACCTGCTGCGCTTTTCCAGCAACACATTTTCAGCTCTGATCTCCAGCATCTGCAGCCCTCACTTTCTCCGGCAACAAAGCTCTATCAAGCTCGCTTTTGTCAAATGATAATATTTTAACAAATCTGGGGAAGAAGAGTGCTCTGAATTCCCATGAAATAAAATCAAAGTACTGCAAGTGCTGAAGTCCTGAAATCCATCCTTTCCCTGATCTTCCCTTCAGTTCCACTTGTAACCCAACCCTCCCTACTTGCATTGTGAAACTATATAAAACCCTTTACATTCGACTTCTGAAGAGGAGTCATACGAGACTCGAACTGTTAACTCTGTTTCTCTCAGGTGCTGCCAGGCCTGCTTTGTTTCTCTGGCACTATTTGTCTTGGAATTTCCATGCTCATTTGTGGGAAGAAGTATTTCTTGACAAATGTCTCAAACAGTCTTGTTCTAATCTGAAAGCAAAGCCTCATTGTTCTGAACTCCTCCCCACCATTGGAAATGGAATCTTTATCAAAACCACACATTGAGTTAAAAATGAGCATGTTGCATGTTTCAAATGTATGAGAGGCCTAAAATTAATTCATTTCCCACCACATATTTAGACAATCTAACCATTTATGTCTTATTGTTGTCAGAAAATAAAATCCCTTTGAGAAAGCAGATTTCAATTGTTTGTACATACTCTTATGTGCTATTAAACTAATAGCATGTTCTGCTTGTTCAAATGGGCCTGCTAACTGACTTGAACTGAGGTAAAATGTATCCTGCCAGCCAGCAGACGCTGGATGGCAGTGCAGGAACATTTCAGAATGATACTGAGGTACAACATAATGTTACTGATCCTGGCATAGCTAAAAGACAAATGGTCCCAAATTACGGATTCACACTGTCAAAGCAGTTTACTTTTTCTTTCTCCTTTCTAGTAATAATCAAGAAGACGTATACCAATGAAATGTTTTGACAAGTCTACTTATATTAATTATATATTATAATATGTCACTGAATGTGCCCCATTAAAAAGAAAATCTAAGCTATCATTGATTTGCTGAACAAATTTTAATTTCCTTAATTTGATATAATCATACAAATTTAATTTTGTCTCAGTTTCAGTCAGTTTAATCAAACCTCCCACACCTCTTGACTGTGGTAAGTGTCTAGCCAATCAATCTTTAATGGGATAGCTTTGACAACAGCTCACTATTCCTGTAGGAAATAAAGGAGCATATGAACATACAAACATATAAATTAGGAGCAGAAATTGGCTATTTGGCCCCTCACGCATGTGCTCTGCCATTCAACTCAGGGCATGGCTGATCTGTTCCACATTGCTGTATGAGCAGAAGTAGGCCATTCAGGCTATATCTGCTCTGCCCAGTTATCTAGGAACCTTTTTTGGAACTGCTATTTGAATGAGCCCTACAGTTAATTCCACCTTCCTACACTTTCCCTTTAGAGTTGCATTATTTCTTACTTTTGCATTATTTAGAGTCATAGTGTCATACAACAATGTGGAAACAGACCCTTCAGTCCAACTTGTCCATATTGACCAAGTTTCTGAAATTAAACTAGTCCACGTGCCTGCTTTTGGCCCTTATCCCTCTAAACTTTTCATATTCATGTACCTGTCCAAATGTCTTTTAAATGTAGTAAATGTGGACATAAATTTGCTCGCTGAGCTGGAAGGTTCATTTGCAGACATTTTGTCACCATACTCGGTATCATCATCATGATGATGTCACTTAGTATGGTGATGGAAAGTCTGAAAATAAACCTTCCAGCTCAGTGAGCAAACTTACATCCAGAACCTTAACCTGAGCTACAAATCTTCTTATAACTCACTGGTGTAACTGTCCCTGCATTGACCATTTCCTCTTGTGGTTCATTCCACATACGAACTACCCTTTGTGTGAAAAAGTTGCCCCTCAGATCCCTTTTAAATCTTCCTGTTCTCACCTTAAATGAATGCTGCTAGTTGTGTACTCTCCCACCGTAGGGAAAAGGCAATTGTTATTCATCTTATTTTGAACCTCATGATTTTATAAACCTCCTTACAGTCACCCCTCAACCCCTATGCTGCAGCCTATCCTTCCACTAAGTATAACTCAAACTGTCCAGGCAACATCCTAGTAAATCTTTTCTGAACCCCCTTCAATTTAATAATATCCTTCCTACAACAGAATGACTAGAACTGTACACAGTATTCCAAAAGCGACCTCATCAACGTCCTGTACAACCTCAATATCACATCCAGCTCCTACACTCAATGGTCTGAGCAATGAAGGTCAGCACGTCCTCTTAAACACCCTTCTTATCTGTTATGCAACCTTCAAAGAACTAAGTACCTGAACCCTTAGGTCTCTCTGTTCAAGAACATTACCCAGAGCCCAGCCATTAACTGTATAGTTCCTGCCTTTGTTCACTTTATCAAAATGCAATACTCGCTGGATGTAGGTTTGCTCGCTGAGCTGGAAGGTTCATTTTCAGACGTTTGGTCACCATACTAGGTAACATATTCAATGAACCTCCGGATGAAGCACTGCTGATGATTCTTGCTTTCTATTTATATGTTTGGGCTTCTTTGGGTTGGTGATGTCATTTCCTGTGGTGATGTCACTTCTTCACTATCAACTATACCACCAACTTTGGTGTTATCCTCAAATGTACTAACCATTACTCCTAAATTCTTATCCAAGCAGTTTTACACAAATGATAAATAATGGTGGACTCAGCAATGATCCCTGCAGAACACTGCTGGTCATAGGCCTCCAGTCCGAAAAACAACCATACCCCACCGCCCTGTGTTTCCTACCATCAAGCCAGTTTTGTAACCAATTGGGAAGCTCTCCCTGAAGTTTATGTGATCTAACTTTACTAATTAGTCTACCAGGCAGATCCTTGTCAAAGGCTTTACTAAGGTCCATGTAGACAATGTCTATTATTCTGCCCTCATTAATATTTTTGGTTACTTTCCAAAAAAACTCAAGTTTGTGAGAAACGATTTCTCATACACAATGCTATGCTGACTATCCCTCATCAGTCTCTGCCTCTCCCAATTGTATGTAAATCCTATCTCTCATAATCCCCTTTAAAAAGCTAGACAGCACTGATGGCAGACTCACTGATCTATTGTTCCCAGGCTTCTCCTTACAGACTGTCTTAAATAAAGGTACAGCATTAGCCACTCTCGAGTCCTTTGGCACCTCATCCATTGTTATAGAAGATACATGGAAGTCTGATAGGAGCACTGCAATTTCTTCCCTAACTTCCCACAACGTCCTGGAAAACACTTGATTAGGTCCTGGAGATTTATCCACCATTATGTTTTTTAAGACCTCAAGCACCTTCTCTTCTATAATGTGAACTGTTTTCATGACATCAATATTCATTCAATTGCCTTTTGAATCTACTTTCTTCGCCCTTTCAGGTGATGCATTTGCTGCTTAAAATGTAAGATTTCCTCATACCTCATAGAATCGCTAGAGTTCATATAAAGGCTATTTCAGTCTACACTGACCTGCTCAAGAGCATTCTCCCCAGACTCACCTCCATCACTCCCATCCTATTCCCCCTAACCCTGCATTTACTATGGCCAAACCACCTACCTCATCTTTGGACTGCGGGACCAGAGCACCCAGCAGAAAGCCACGCAGACATTGGAGAATGTGCAAACTCCACACAATCACCCAAGGCTGGAATCGAAACCAGGCCCTTGTGCTAACCATTGTGCCACCATGCCACCCAATCCTCTGGTTCTTTTGCCAATTATATTAAATCTATTCCTCTAGTGCTAATTTTCCAATGGAACCAGTTCATCTTGATTTATTCTATATGAGAACAACATTCAAATCTATAATAGGTTATGTCTCAGCTAATATACAACCTATCTGTAAGAGGCATATTCATGATTTCATTACCACATTATGGTGCCTGACCTGATGATGTAAAGATCTCAGTCACCATCTTACCAGGGCTACTTGCAGCATGACATACTGAGGGAAACAAGTTATAATTTGTAACCCAATTGCTTAGTACTAGTCCAAACATAGCAGTGTCTGTGATTATAATATATGTATGTACCACTAGCTGTAATAAACTCTATTGAAACTCTCAGCACTTCAGAAGTCATACCTGGTTCTTATACTATGGGAATTAATATAAGCACCACATTGTCAGGTATGAACACCTAGTTGACGGTAAAAAGTCCATCACTGCATATACTGTTTTCGTGAGGGCAGAACATTTTGGGTTAACAAAAGTGTCCATTTCAAAATGTAACCTGAACCTCAACTGCTTACTGGAGAACAATCTCAATTTCTCTAGTTAACTATAATCACTCATCCCTGGTATTTGACTAACAGCCTGTTGGAGTCAAACAACAACCTCTCCAAGTCTAATATTACAATGCTGTCTAGCATTCTTACCAGCTGTTAGAGAAGGGAACAGAATATCTATATCTTATTTTTGCCTGGATCCTATCAATGTAACTACTCAAAGCTTGATCTAATTTTCTCTGACATTAAATCTTGCTACATTCTTGATTTGGGATGTGATATTCAGGGTAAGTCTGTTCAAAACATGAACCATTGCATTTAAAAGGAATAGCAATTGCTATTGAGAGAATGGAATGTTGAATTTTCAAAGTTGAAAGATTATGTAAGCAATAAAATGAGCTACTACACTACCAGCTACTATATAATTGTAAAGAGCTTTGGAGCTTATCAATTTTTAAGTGGTTTGCTGATTCACTTGAAGAATTTCAGTGACAAAGGAATACTTCTTTTCACCTTGACCTTTGTGGTTTCTGCATCAGGTGCTCAGAGGCTCAATGTTACACAAACCAACTGCAAATTAAAGCTCATTCTGCACTGCAGAGCTCTCACTGGCACATCTGAACAATCATTCCAGATACTCATCCATTGTTGCATTGAGATTTGGTCTTTTATTTATTCTCAGATTGTGGAAGTCAGTGTGCCATTTCCCTTCTGCTCTGATGAAAAGCCATCTAGAGTTGAAATGTTAGCTTATTCTCTCTCCTTGGATGCTGCCTGATCCGCAGTGGTTTCCATTATTTTTATTTCAGTACAGATTGCAGTATCTGCAGTAATTTGCTCCTGCATTTATTAACCCTCCTTGATTGCTCTTGAGAAGATGGTAGTGATTTACCTTCCTTAATGGACTACAGGGATTCACAAAAACATTTCACCATCATTTACGAGGGCAATCAGCCATGGACAATAAATGCTGACCCAGCCAGCAAGGCTCAATGTGAATCAATGTTGAAAATTGCTATAGTCCATTGTGGATAGACTCAAAGTTCTGTCAAGCAGGTTACTCCAGGACATTAGATCAGTGACAAGAAAGGAATGATGACATATTTCCGAATCAGGGTGACATATGGCTTTAAGGGGAAACTTGATGGTGGTGTTGCCCTTGTCTTTCTCGGTGATAGACGTTGTGCTATGGAAAGTGTTGGAGGAGGCTTGGCTACTTGCAACAGTGCAACCTATAGATGGTACACATTGCCACCACTGTGCACCGGTGGATAAGATAAAAACAATGACTGCAGATGCTCGAAACCAGAAGAGCACAGCAGTTCAGGCAGCATCCGAGGAGCAGTAAAATCGATGTTTTGGGCAAAAGGCCTTCATCAGGAATACAGTCAGAGAGCCTGAAGGGTGGAGAGATAAGTGAAAGGAGGGTGGGGGTGGGGAGAAAGTAGCATAGAGTACAATAGGTGAGTGGGGGAGGGGATGAAGGTGATAGGTCAGGGAGGAGGGTGGAGTGAATAGGTGGCAGGTAGGACAAGTCATGGGGACAATGCTGAGCTGAAAGTTTGGAACTAGGGTGAGGTGGGGGAAGGGGAAATGAGGAAACCGTTGAAGTCCACATTGATGCCCTGGGATTGAAGTGTTCCGAGGCGGAAGATGAGGCGTTCTTCCTCCAGGCGTCGGGTGGTGAGGGAGCGGTGGTGAAGGAGGCCCAGGACCTTCATGTTCTCGGCAGAGTGGGAGGGGGAGTTGAAATGTTGGGCCACAGGGTGGTGTGGTTGATTGGTGCGGGTGTCCCGGAGATGGTTCCCTAAAGCACTCTGCTAGGAGGCGTCCAGTCTCCCCAATGTAGAGGAGACCGCATCGCGAGCAACGGATGCAATAAATGATATTGGTGGATGTGCAGGTAAAACTTTGATGGATGTGGAAGGCTCCTTTAGGGCCTTGGATGGAGGTGAGGGGGGAGGTGTGGGCGCAGGTTTTGCAATTCCTGCGGTGGCAGTGGAAGGTGCCATGTTGGGAGGGTGGGTTGTAGGGGGGCGTGGACCTGACCAGGTAGTCATGGAGGGGAACGGTCTTTGCGGAAGGCAGAAACGGGTGGGGAGGGAAATATATCCCTGGTGGTGGGGTCTGTTTGGAGGTGGTGGAAATGTCGGCGGATGATTTGGTTTATGCGATGGTTGGTAGGGTGGAAGGTGAGCACCAGGGGTGTTCTGTCCTTGTTACAGTTGAAGGGGTGGGGTCTGAGGGCGGAGGAGTTGGGATGTGGACAAGATAGATTGGAGAGCATCTTTAACCACGTGGGAAGGGAAATTGCGGTTTCTAAAGAAGGAGGCCATCTGGTGTGTTATGTGGTGGAACTGGTCCTCCTAGGAGCAGATACGGCGGAAGCGGAGGAATTGGGAATACGGGATGGCATTTTTGCAAGAGGTAGAGTGGGAAGAGGTGTAATCCAGGTAGCTGTGGGAGTCGGTGGTTTTGTAAAAAATGTCAGTGTCAAGTCCGTCGTCATTCATGGAGATGGAGTGGTCCAGGAAGGGAAGGGAGGTGTCAGAGATGGTCCAGGTAAATTTAAGGTCAGGGTGGAATGTGTTGGTGAAGTTGATGAATTGCTCAACCTCCTCGCGGGAGCACGAGGTGGCGCCAATGCAGCCATCAATGTAGCGGAGGAAGAGGTGGGGAGTGGTGCCGGTGTAATTACGGAAGATCGACTGTTCTACATAGCCAACAAAGAGGCAGGCATAGCTGGGGCCCATACGTGTACCCCTTTAGTCTGGAGGAAGTAGAAGGATTCGAAGGAGAAATTGTTAAGGGTGAGGACCAGTTTGGCCAAACGAATGAGAGTGTCGGTGGAAGGGTACTGTTGGGGACGTCGGGAGAGGAAAAAACAGAGGGCTTGGAGGCGCTGGTCATGGCGGATGGAGGTGTAGAGGGATTGGATATCCATGGTGAAGATGAGGCGTTGGGGGCTGGGGAAATGGAAGTCTTGGAGGAGGTGGAGGGCGTGGATGGTGTCTCGAACGTATGTGGGGAGTTCCTGGACTAGGGGGGATAGGACTAGGGGGGATAGGACGAGGTAGGTAGAGATGAGTTCAGTGGGGCAGGAACATGCTGAGACAATGGTCGGCCAGGGTGGTCAGGCTTGTGGATCTTGGGAAGGAGGTAGAACCAGGCAGTGCGGGGTTCCCGGACTATGAGGTTGGAAGCTGTGGGTGGGAGATCTCCTAAGGTGATGAGGTTCTGTATGGTCTGGGAGATGATGGTTTGGTGATGGGGGGTGGGGTCATGGTCGAGGGGGCGGTAGGAAGAGGTGTCCTCGAGTTGGCGTTAGGCTTCAGCAGTGTAGAGGTCAGTGTGCCAGACTACCACTGTGCCCCCTTTATCTGCTGGCTTGATTGTGAGGTTGGGATTGGAGCAGAGGGATTAGAGAGCTGCGCGTTGTGAGGGTGAGAGGTTGGAGTGGGGGAGGGGGGTAGACAGGTTGAGGTGGTTAATGTCCCGGCGGCAGTTGGAAATGAAGAGGTCGAGGGCAGGTAATAGGCCAGCACGGGGTGTCCAGGTGGATGGAGTGTGTTGGAGGTGGGCGAAGGTGTCCTCGGAAGGTGGGCGGGAGTCCTGATTGTGAAAGTAAGCTCGGAGGCGGAGACGGCGGAAGAAGTGTTTGACGTCACAGCATGTATTAAATTCATTGATGCATGAGCGGAGGGGGATGAAGGTGAATCCTTTGCTGAGGACTGATCGTTCGTCCTCAGTGAGGGGGAGGTCTGGAGGGATGGTGAAAACTCGGCAGGGCTGGCCCCAGGGCATCAATGTGGACTTCAACAGTTTCCTCATTTCCCCTTCCCCCACCTCACCCTAGTTCCAAACTTCCAGCTCAGCACTATCCCCATGACTTGTCCTACCTGCCTATCTTCTTTTCCACCTATCCACTCCACCATCCCTCCCCGACCTATCACCTTCATCCCCTCCCCCACTCACCTATTGTACTATATGCTACTTTCTCCCCACCCCTACCCTCCTCTCACTTATCTCTCCACCCTAAAGGCTCTCTGCCTATATTCCTGATGAAGGGCTTTCGCCCGAAACGTCAATTTTACTGCTCCTCAGATGCTTCCTGAACTGCTGTGCTCTTCCAGCACCATTAATCCAGAACCGGTGGATAAGATGCTGATCATACAGATTGCTTTATTCTTGGTTCGTGAAATGTTTTATTATTTGGTCATGCTTGTGATTAAGTACATCTTAATTTTGCCTGTGGATTGACTGTCTGGACTCATTTCTGCTGGTGGTTCCTTCAGTCAGTTATTTGACAACACTTTTCCTCAATACAGGAAAAAGATTTTTTTTCTCCTAGAGATTGCATTGAATCTCCATGCAATGTAGTTATTGCTAACAAGGTCAACATTTATTGAGCATCACTAACTGCCTTTGAATTGAGTGACTCCTTTAGCACTACAGAGAAGAATAAGGTTATATTAATGCATTTGGATGGTGCGAGTGGAATTAGAACCAACAAACTGCTAACAGAGGCAAGAAAGCTACCCACTGAACCACAAGATCTTAACAGGATTACTTCACATTTGTAAGCAGAATCTCATACAATCATACAATCTAATTACCTATTTGAACTGGTTAACACAAGAGAAAAACAGAGAAAAGCATAAACTTTAAAAAAAAAATTTCATGGGATGTAGACATTCCTGTCAAGGCCTTTATTTGATGCCTGTCCTTAACTGCCTTTGAACTGAATGACTTGTTGGCCATCTCATGGGGCTGTTCACAGTCAACCACATTTTTTGTTAGAATCCCTACTGTGTGGATGCAGGCCATTCACGTTATCGAGTGCATCTCACTCAGACCCACCCTCTTACCTTATCCCTGAAACCCTGCGTTCCTCATTGCTAATCCACCTAACCTGCACATTTTTGGACTGTGAGAGGAAATGGGAGAACCTGGAGGAAACCCATGCAGACACAGAGAGAATGTGCAAACTCCACAGACAGTTGCCTGAGACTGGAATTAAATCTGGGTCCCTGGTACTGTAGATTTCGAATCATGTTGGGCACATTGATTAGATTAGATTACTTACAGTGTGGGAACAGGCCCTTCGGCCCAACAAGTCCACACTGACCCGCCGAAGCGTAACCCACCCAGACCCATTCTCCTACATTTACCCCTTCACCTAACACTACAGGCAATTTAGCATGGCCAATTCACTTAACCTGCACATTTTTGGATTGTGGGAGGAAACCGGAGCACCCGGA
Organism: Chiloscyllium plagiosum; assembly: GCF_037043375.1. Classification (NCBI taxonomy): domain Eukaryota; kingdom Metazoa; phylum Chordata; class Chondrichthyes; order Orectolobiformes; family Hemiscylliidae; genus Chiloscyllium; species Chiloscyllium plagiosum. The sequence goes on from NW_028270141.1 coordinate 49,939,881, forward strand.
GGAAACCCACGCAGACACGGGGAGAATGTGCAAACTCCACACAGAGAGTCGCCTGAGGCAGGAATTGAACCCAGGTCTCTGGCGCTGTGAGGCAGCAGTGCTAATCACTGTGCCACTGTGCCGCCCACATTGGGGAAGGACGGCAAATTTCCTTCCCTAAAGGGCACTTGTAGAACCACATGGATTTTACAATAATTGATTATGGATATTTGGTCAGGTCACCATTAATGAAACTAGCTTTCAATTCCATTTTTAAATCATTATTTACATTTATTTAAATTCAATTAGCTGCCATTATGAAGGTTGAACCTGCACCCCAAGGTCATTACATATCTTCGCATTTTGAGCCCCATGATATTATCATAATGTCACTATCCCACCATTGGACCTTCCAAGAACACTTTTCATTCCATACTGATGGTGGAATTTGGATTCAATAAAAATCTGGAATTAAGAACCTGATGATGGCCGTGAATTCATTGTTAATTGTTGGAAAAACCCATCTTGTTCACCAGTGTCCTTTACTTTAAGAGAAACTGCTATTCTTTACTTGATCTGGCCTGCATGTGATTCAAACCCATAGCAAAGTGCTTGACTCTTAACTGCCTTCTGTGCAATTATGGATAGAAAATAAATGCTGGCCTAGTCTTCATCCTGGGAATGAATATAACACAAAATAAGGTTATTTAGTACTTTGACTGTATTTGTCCTGTACAGCCGAAAAAGAAACCTCTGTCTGGACAATGCTGTCTGTTCCACGTTTTACTGTTTTTATTTAAAACCATTTTCTCTTCACCCATCCAAACTGTACTTGCTGACCTGCACAGACTCTTGGGTCTGTTGTGTTACGACTCTCATGTAAAATGTCAAAATTACTGAAGAGCCATGCACCTAATACAATTGCTGAATCAAGGCATACGATTCAATGGTATAGAGATTGCAGACTTCATCTCAATCAGGCTGCTTGATGTGTGACATATTCATGGAACAATGCATCTCTATGTAACCAAAAAACTTGCTGCTAGCCCAGATACTGAAGTGCCTGTGATTGCAATCTTTCTACATATTTGTGAGCTTTAATGCATGTGTCATGGGTCTTCTCATTCCATAGTATCCTTCTCCTAGTTTCTTATGTTATGAGATATAACATGAGCATCACCTCATCAGGGTAAAGATACGCATCTGGAGACAAAATTCGTATCAGCTTGAGGAAGATTTAATTTAAAATTGGAGTTTAGACCAAGCAGTGACAGCAGTAGCAACAGAATGATGAATAGCGAACCTGGGGGTGAACACTAGCAGCAGGATAAATACCTGAGGAGCAGGCTCAGTCAGAATGAACATGGATCTGAATCTAAACGTAGAGCTCTGGAGATGATTCAGCAAATCCAAAAATGACATAGACTTGGTTGCTCAGGTAGCAGGTTTGCAGACTGAATGAGTAGCTCCTGGAGAGAGAGAGATTAGGTTAGATTCCACAGTGTGGAAACAGGCCCTTCAGCCCAACAAGCCCATACCGACCCTCCGAAGAGTAACCCACCCAGACCCATTTCCCTCTGACTAATGCATCTAGCAGTATGGGCAATTTAGCATGGCCACTTCACCTGGCCTGCAGGAGGAAACCGGAGGACCCAGCGGAAACCCACACAGACACGGGGAGAATGTGCAAACTCCACACAGACGGTCACCCGAGATGGGAATCAAACCCGGGTCCCTGGTGCTGTGAGGCAGCAGTGCTAGCCACTGAGCCACTGTGTCACCTGCAATGAAGTATTTACTTTTCATAGTTGTTGTCTGCTACGAATAGAGCATGGGAGTGAGTGACCTGATTTTAATGACTAGTGGGTAAGGTTGTTTAATCAGTTCCTGGATTATTGACTGTCATTGATAAGGTTGCTTTATAATGATTTATAATGGCATAAGAACTTGGCTCTGTGGCATGCTCCACTTGTAATATGTGGGCAATCAGGGACACTTCCATTATCCATGGTGACTACGTATGCCCGAAGTATGTTCATCAGCAGCTCCTGATTTGCTGCATGGAGCGCCAGGAGTTGCGGATGGATTCACTATGGAATGTCCATGAGGCTGAGAATACTGTAGATAGCATGCTTAGTGAGCTGGTCACACATCAGTAAGGTCTACACAGACAGAAAAGAGTTGGGTGACCACCAGGAAGACAAGTAAGCATGGGCAGGCAGTATCGGAGCCATCGTGGTCATTCCCCTCTCAAACAGGTGTGCCATTTTAGATACTGTTGGGGCCAGTGTGGCCTCTCAGGGGAAAGCAGCAGCAGCAGCAGTAGCAGCCAAGTCAGTACCACTAGAACTGGCACTTCTATACAGCAGGGGTGTTAAAGTGTAGGCTTTTAGCAGTGATAGGGAACTCAGGAGCACAGATAGACATTTCTGCAGTCACAAATGAGATTCCAGGATGGTGTGTTGCCTCCCTGTTTGACAGGGAAGGTGTTGAGTACCTCAAGATCATCTGTTGGGAAAAAGCAGAAGCTAGGTGAAAATAATATAAGGGGCACACTGCTCCACCAATACCCCACTCACCTGTTCCTGTGACAACCTTCTGCCTGAAGTGTAACAGAGTTGCAGAAGTTGCATCGGCCACCCTGTGGATTCACCCTGAGAATGGAAGAGAGTTATTGTTGTCTGCGAGGGATGGCTGATGATGATGATGATGATGATGGTGTTTATCTCCCTGATGCCAGGGTCGCTGAGTGGGCTCAAGATATTGTGAAGGGGGAGGGTCAGTGGCCAGAGGTTGTGGTCTATATTGGTACCAATGGCATAGGCAAGAAGAGGCATGAGGTCCAGCAAAAGGAGTTCAGATAGTTAGGTATGAAGTTGAAAAGCAGGCCCTCTAGGGTTCTAATCTTGGGATTACTTCCTGTGCCAGGTGCCAGTGAGGCTAGGAATAGGAAGATAGTACAGTTAAATATGAGGCTACAGAGATGATACAGGAGAGAATACTTCAAGTATGTGGATCATGGCAATGTCCTCCCGGGCAAAAGATGACAGGTTGGACTTAAACTGGTACTAGTGGGAGGGTTTAAAACTAATGTGTTTGTGATAGTGGTTGAGGGGAGAGACCAGTGCAGTAGTTTGGCAGGTAAAATTACCAAGCAGGAGTCAGAAACTAAAGGCCAGTAAAATTAAGAGGAAAAACGGGCAGGGAGAGGTTACTGCACATGTCAGGACTGGCAGTCTGAGGTGTATCTGTTTTAATGTGAGGAGCATGACAGATATGGCAGACAAACCTAGAGTTTGGATTAATACATATAGCTATGATCTTGTAGCTATTGCAGAGACTTGGTTGAGAGAGGGACAAGACTGACAGCTTAATGCTCTGGGATTTAAATGTTTCAGGAATGATAGAGAGGGATGTAAAAGAGTTGGGGGAGTTGCATTGCTGATAAGCGAGAATATTACAACTGGGGGAAGGATATGTTGGAGGGCTCATCCAGTGAGGTCATATGGGTCGGAAGGTGCAATCTAGTGCCATTAGGATAGGATAGTACCAGCAGCTTCCCAACAGATATATGGTCAGATTATGGAAAAATATGAAAATGACAGGGTGATTGAAGTGAGTGATTGACTGGGACTTGTTTAGTGCCAGGGCTTGAATGGGAGAGAATTTGTTAGGTGCCACCATCCAGTGTTTCAGTGGTTGGCGCTGCTGCCTCTCAGGGACCTGAATTCAATTCTACCCTTGGGCGACTGTCTGTGTGGAGTTTGCACATTCTCCCTGTGTGTGCGTGGGTTTTCTCTGGGTGCTCCAGTTTCCTCCCACAGTCAAGGATATGCAGGCTCGATATGATTAGCCATGGGAAACACAGGGTTACAGGGGTGACGTTGGTCTGGCTAGATATTCTTTAGAGGTTGATGTTGACTCGATGGGCTGAATGGCTCACTTCCACACTTTAGGGATTCTATGATTGTATGAGGTGTGTCCAGGACAGTTTTTGAAACAATATGTGAAAGGCACCATCACTATACTTGGCAATGGGGAAATAAGCTTGGTCAGGTGATCAAAGTTTCAGTGGGGAAACATTTCAGGAGCAGTGAGCACAATTCTGTAAGTTTTAAGTTACTTGTGGATAAAGATAAGAGTAGTTCTCAGGCGAAAGTGTTAAAGTGGGGAAGGCTAACTACAATAATATCAGGCAGGACCTGGGGAATGTAGATTGGTTTAGCTGTTTGATGGTAAATCCGTATCTGGCATGTTGGAACCATTAAAAGGCCAGTTGATTAGAGTTTAGGACCTGCGTGTTCCTATGAAAATGAAAGATAAGGATGGCAAGATTTGGGAAACTTGGATGACAAAAGAAATTACGACCTTAGTCAAAAAGAAAAAGGTTTAGGAAACTGAAGACAGACAGAGTCCTCGAAGAATACAAAGACAGCAGTAAAGAACTCAAATAAGGAATTAGGAATAAAAGGTTCCATGTAATGCTTTTGGCAAACAAGATTAAGGAAATTCCCAAGGCATTTTATAAATATATATGGAACAAGAGGATAGCTGGGGAAAGGGTAGGTTGACTCAAGTACAATGGCAGGAACTTATGCATTGAGCTGGTGGAAATGGGTGAAGTCGTTAATGGTTGGTATTCACAAAGGAAAAAAACATAGTGAGTTCAGGAGGGATATGTTGATATTCTGGGACATGTCAATGTGAAAAAACAGGTGGTATTGGGTGTTTTTAAATGCCATCTGGATCTATCCCAGAATGCTATGGAAGGCAGGTGAGGAAATTGCTGGGGTCTTGTACAAGATTATTGTATTGTCTTGGAAAATAGCTGATGTTGTTCCTTTGTTTTTGAAGGTCTGGGATAATCTGACAAATTACAGGCTGGCGAGTCTTACATCAGAGGAAGAGTAATTATTGGAGAAAGATTTTAAGGATAGGATTTAGTCACATTACAGAAAATATGGATTAATTAACGAAAGGCAGCATGGCTTTGTGCTAGGAATGTTGGGTCTCACAAACTAGATTAAGTTTTTTGAGGAAGTGAGAAAGGTGATTGATGAAGGCAGGGCTGTATATGTAGTCTATATGGACTTTATTAAGGCCTTTGACAAGGTCTTTCATGGCAGGCTGATACAAATGTGAAGTCACATGGGATTTGCTGTGAGCAGGTAAACTGGATATAGACCTGGTTCAGAAGAGAGAAAGTAGCAGTGGAAGGGTATTTTTCTGACTGGGGATCTGTGACCAGTGGTCACAGAGGTCAGTGCTGGCATCCCTATTGTTTGTAATATATATAAATGATTTAGAGGAGAATGTAGATGGTCTGATTAGTAGCTTTGCCGACAACACAAAGACTAGAGAATTTATGGATGAAGAAGATTTCCAGAGGATAGAGCAGGACATAGATGGGTTGGAGACTTGGACAGAGAAATAGCAGATGGAGTTTAATCTGGATAAATGTGAAGTCTTGTCTTTTGGGAATTCTAATGTGGGGTGGGGTGAGGATGGGGAGGATGTAGACAGTGAATTAGCAGAAACCTCAGTAGTATCAACACACAGAGGAATCTAGGTATACAGGTCCACTGTTTTCTCAAAGCGGCAACTCAAGTGGATAAGGTGGCCAAGGAGGCATATAATATGTTTGGTTTCATTGGTTCAGGGCATAGAGTATAAAAATTGGCAAGTCATGTCGCAGCTATATAGAATGTTAGTTAGACCACAATTGCAATATTATGTACGGTTCAGCCACTACACTACAATAAGGATACGGAGGCTTTGGACAGGGTACAGAAACAGTTAACCAGGATGTTGCCTGTTTTGAAGGGTACTAACTATGAGCAGAGATTGGTCAAACTTTGTTTGTTTTCACTAGAATGTCTAAGGATGAGGGGAGACATGACAGACTTTACAAAATTATGAGCTGCATGGATAGAATAATAAATGTCTTTTTTCCACAGTAGAAATATCAATTATTAAGGGACATTGGCTTAAGGTAAAAAGGGATAAGTTTAAAGGAAATGCGAGAGACAAACTTTTTTTAACATAGACGGTGGTAAGTGCCTGGAATGCAGTAGAGATGGTGGAGGAGGATAGAATTACAACATGTAAGAGGCATCTTGACAGGTAAATGAATCAGACAAAGTGTGGATTGCAGATGCTGGACATCAGAGTCGAGAGTGTGTTGCTGGAAAAGCACAGTAGGTCAGGCAGCATCCGAGGAGCAGGAGAATCAACATTTTGGGCATAAGCCCTTCATCAGGAATGACCTACTGTGCTTTTCCAGCAATACGATCTCGAGGTAAGCTTTTAGCTTAGATAGGCATCATATATTGGTGCACTCATGGCTGGGCCGAAGGGCCTGTTCCTGTGCTGTACTGTTCTTTGTTCTTTATTCTTATCCTTGTTTTTAACCTTCCCACAGCTTCAAGCCTCCACCAACCCGACAAACCTTCATGATTCCTTTGTGACTTCAATTCTGACTTCATAGAAACATATGAACTAGGAGCAGGGCCATTTTGGCCCTTTGAGCCATTCAACATGATCATCACCAATCATCTATTGACGTGGCATATTCCCGCTTTCGTCCCATACCCTTTGATGCCTTTTAAACTGAAAAAATCTTCCTTAAATATAATCAGTGACTTCACCTCCACTGCCTTTTACAGTAGAAATATCATTGGTTCACTACACTTTGAGTGAAGAAATTTTCCTCATCTTGGTCCTAAATGCTCTACTCCCTCGTATCCTATTGTTGCTCCATGTATTTCTGATTGCCAGTGCAGCATCATTGTCAGCCTTGCCTTCAACTGCCTAGATTCCAAATTCTAGAATTCCTTCCAAAAACTGCTCTTATCCCTCCATTTTTTGATCATCATTAAGATTCTCCTATGTGGAAATGCTGTCTTACAATCTTGTAAAATCTTCTATTATTTATTGCATGTTTCAGAAATCTTACGCAGGAAGCTACCACCCTACCAGTTTAACGGCTGAAGAAAACAGGACAGAACTGTTATTCTAGTGCCAGCACTGACCATCCTTGATAAGGTTGGATCTCAAGACCCAGATGGAAACCAATTGTCTGAGTAAAAAGATCAAAGCAGGCTTGCAAGAGGGAGAGAGAAAAAAAAACACTTCAGAGAGGAAAGAGAGATTTTTGAAGTTATCTATGTTGGCTGCAGGGCTCACTTGGAAATAATTTCCTCCATCCATCCCACTGCATCTATCACCTTCCTGAACATTAGTGTGAAGGAGTACTAAAGAGAAGGTGGCTAACAGAACAGACAAGTGCAATTTGATCAGGGGAAGTCATATAGTTGCAATATTTTGAAGGGAGTATCTTCAAACTTCAGTAACTCTTTAAATTCATGTCCTGATCCACTGAACAAACTACAGTATGAACCTCAACAATGAAATGCTTTCCTTGGTATCTGCCAGTAACATTGTTACAGTTCCCTGTGTACTTTTCCAGTTTCTGTGTCTTGCTAATGACATAATTTTAGCTACTGTATTAGTTTGAAATTAATTTACCCTGTTAGCTGAACAAACAGGACTGGAATATTTCAAACAATATGACATTTTTAATGTAGGTTTAATGGTTTAACACTATGCTATTAGAGCAATTATGCAGAGCTTATGATGGAGAGGGTCAGGGTGAACTGCTGTGTATTAAGACACTGAAAAGTATAATGTACATAACCAAGTCCCAGCCACCCAGGCAAAATGGGTTAGGGGTTACGTGTTTATCTAATGTACATTTTGTTTGACAACAAATTGAGTTATTATTGGCAACAACAAGGTATACGGACGGTTTAGGAGCTTGAGGCAGTGTGGAACAGGGCTGTCAGGAGACAGACACGTGTTGCAACTGACAGGGTACACTTCGTTGTCAGTACTTCCCAGGGGCTGAAAAATTACGCCATGTTCTTCGTGACCTGCAACACATTATCAATGAGGATGAGCACCTCACCAAGACCTTCCCCACACCTCCACTACTTGCCTTTAAACAACCGCCAAACCTCAAACAGATCATTGTTCGTAGCAAATTGCCCGGCTCTCAGGACAACTCCATACAACCCTGTCACAGTGGACACTGCAAAACGTGTCAGATTGTGGACATAGATACCATTAGTACGCATGGGAACACCTCCCACCGTGTACATGGCAGGTACTCATGTGACTCAGCCAACATTGTCTATCTTATACGTTGCAGGCAGGGATGCCCGGAGGCATGGTACATTGGGAAAACCGAGCAAAGGCTACAACAACGGATGAATGGGCACCGCACAACAATCAACAGACAGGAGTGTTCCCTCCCAGTTGGGGAACACTTCAGTGGTCCAGGACATTTAGCCTCGGACCTTTGGGTGACCATCCTCCAAGGTGGACTTCGGGACAGGCAGCAGAGGAAAGTGGCCGAGCAGAGGCTGATAGCTAAGTTCGATACCCATAGGGAGGGCCTCAACCGGGACCTTGGGTTCATGTCACATTACAGGTGATCACCATTGCACTACACACACACACAGATATTCCTACACACACACTCTCACATACACACGGACACAGATACACAGACAGACAGACAGACACACACACCCTTATAGACACACACACTCCCACACATGCACCCCCTCACAGACTTAAGACACTCTGCACTCACTACACACACACACACACACATACACACACACACTTTCTCACACTCACAACCCCCACCCCAGACAGACACACACACACAGACAGACAAAGATACACATGCACACATATATTTTGTGTGGTGAATTTTTTTGGTACTTTCAGAGTTACATTGCACTTTGCTCAAAAACCACATACATTCATGTAGAACTCTGAGCTCAAAAACTGCATGAATTTATGTAATACTCTGTTATCTCACTTTTTAGATTGGAATCAATCTAAACATCAGGTCACAGACAGAGAACACAGGGGGCTAACACCTTCAACATATTGTCTAGCTATCACCATTGTTAACAGCTAATGCAACTTTAAAAAAAAGGGTTTTGTGATTTACACATGAAAGAAGTGAAACTATCACTGTATTCTAACAGATGGAAGGCTTAACAGACAATCAATTCTTCAATGTATAATTTCAGTTACATCACACTGCAAATTTTTGCTATAAATTCTGTGTTACGATCGAGCCCTCCACAATCACCTGATGAAGGAGCGTCGCTCCGAAAGCTAGTGTGCTTCCAATTAAACCTGTTGGACTATAACCTGGTGTTGTGTGATTTTTAACTTGTACACCCCAGTCCAACACCGGCATCTCCGAATCATGATATATTTCCAAGTCAAGATACTGAGTGGCTTGGAGAGAACTTGCAGATGGTGGTGTTCCCATGTATCTGTCCTATTAATCACAGAACTAAGTACGAGAATCCAGACAAGGTAATTATTAGAAAAACTATGATTATTAGAAAAACTTTCGCGGCCACTTATTTGGAGTTGGTAGGGAATGTTTTGTTATGCTGCAGCAACCATCATGATTGTTGGGTAGGCTTGGTGGGCCAACTGGGCTTTCTCTGACCAATGTTTTCAGATGCTTATGCATTAAATCATCCAGTTATTTCAATTACATTTGTCATGACAGAGTTTTGAACTCTTGACCTGAGTGGCTAGCTCATTGAGTGCACAATTCTGAATAATTTTGAAGTGATATTCTGAAACATAAGTCAAAACAAGAATTAGGTTAAAAAGAAAAAGACAAGAGTACTGCATTGGGCATTGATTGGACCAAATCACTGAAAATAAAGAGCTTTAACTGTCCTAAAACTGTGAAGCTAAGCTATAACAAGTTGATTTCTTAAGGAATGAGGGTTTTTTTAAAATACAACTCATTATCAGGGTTTTCAATTGATCATTTGTAAGTCTAAGAAGGCAACAAAGTCAATGAAAATTAATGTAATTTCCATCAATGAAACCAGTAGCTATTAAGTCATATGTAATAAACCTATTTACTGTTATCAAGATTCAGCCGGCCTCTGCCGAGTATATTGTGAATGTCCTTTCCGAAATGGTATTAGTCACTTGACTGGTACCAAAAAGAAAGACTGGTGGCAGGGAATCCCAGATCATATCTGGAGCAACATGGTGGCTCAGTGGTTAGCACTGCTGCCTCACAGCGCCTGGGACCCAGGTTTGATTCCAGCCTCGGGTGACTGTCTGTGTGGAGTTTGCACATCCTCCCCGTTTCTGCTGGGGTTTTCGCTGAGTGCTCCGGTTTCCTCCCACAATCCAAAAAATGTGCAGGTTCGGTGAATTGACCATGATAAATTGCCCATAGTGTGAGATGCATTAGTCAGAGGGAATTGGGCCTGGGTGGGTTACTCTTCAGAGGGTCGGTGTGGACTTATTGGGTCGAAGGGTCTGTTTCCACACTGTAAGGAATCTAATCTAATCATATCCACTATGAATTGGTGGTCACAGTGGGATCCACTGTTCCTTGGAACAAAACAATTAAAATTTAGTGATTGAAGCAGAGTATAGATTGGTTAGATGATTGAAAGGAGAAGGGGGAACAGGGTGGATTAAAAGCTTATGAAAATACTTGAGATTAAAGTTATTACTTGTCTAAAAGATCCTGTCTGAGCTGAACTGTTTGTACTGTCTACGTAATATTCCTCTGAGCACAACAGTTTATGATCATTAACATTCACAGTTGTCTGTGCCACACAGCTTATGTTTCATCCTGCATCACATGGGAAAACAAATGAGTCCCTAATACAGGGGGAAGTTCTGCTTCCACTGCCATAAATAAATGGCAGTATAACAGTCCGACAGCAGGCCTGGGAGCTCACAGTGTGAAAATAAATGAGGAGTGACTAATTTTTCGAGGCAGGTGGCATTTCATCAGATGTGCAATGCTGGAAGTTCCAGCAGTGACAAAGTCCCAGAACAACCAAACTGCGAAATGGTTGAAGTGAACAGAACGAGGTAATGCTCAGCATCAGTGTTAATCGAAGTACATCAGTTTAACACCAAGGGCCAGTGAAATTAGAATCTCATTAAATGAAAAATGTAAAAAGGCCAATTAATTCACCACAATTCCACAAGTCAGATATATTACAGTTGTGACATAAATGACATCCTGAGGCAGTGTAAAGTTGTGGATCATTACTGGGAAGAACTCAAACTATTTCAAGTAATGAGTTATATGGGTGTATGGTCTATTAACTTAAAAGCCCATCCATGACCTGCACGTGAGTCAGATGCTCAAAAAAAAGTCTTTAAACAGTTCAGCCGAAATAAAATTCATGTATTTCTGGAATGTGCTCTCAAGTTTAAGCTCCATGGGTCAGTGGCATGTATCAGGCATTAAGGTAAATTGAGCTCATCAAAAATTCTGTTGCCTGTCGCCAAATTCTCACCAATTCCTAGCCACCCACCACCTGAGTGCTCACTTATAACTCCCAGTCTAACATTGCCTAGATTTTAAATTTTGCATACTAGTTTTAACTGTTGTTTCATACTTCCTTTTCCTATTATGTGTTGTAATCATTAAATAGCTATTTTAAACTGAAATAATCAAAAGATTTTAGGACATCATCAAAAATGACTATGCTCTTAGATTATTAATAACACACCCACACCCTGAACCAAAGAACAAAAAACAGAACAAAGAATAATATACCACAGAATCAGGCCCTTCGGCCCTTGAAGTCTGTGCCGACACATTTTGCCCTTCCATACCAAAACTGTCTTCACTTACAGGATCCATATCTCTCTATTCCCTTCCTATTCATGTATTCATCAGGTGCTTATTGAATGCTGCTACTGAATACTGCTTATTTGTCTGTTAATTGGACCCATTGGACATAATCGAATGCCTTTAAGATGTTGCTCAGCTTCAGTTTTATACAGGTAATGCTGTACCCTAAGAACTGTTGCCTTCAAGAAATCAGAGCCTTCTCTGACCTTGAATCTGGTAGGAAGGATAATATCTTTTTCCATTTCTTTTCAAAGTGTTCTTCATTTTATTCAATGAAAATGTATTTTAACTTTTCACCATTTAAATATTGCCTTAATTCTAATATTCTTTGAGCATTTACTCTTGTATTCATAAATAGTATTTTGAATTGAATGACTGTAGAGCTTGTTGGACTTTGCACTACAATACTATTACAGCATTTCCTTGTGAGCATTTCTAACGGTGTGTTCCTCTAATACTGCACTGAATTCTTCAATATAGCTTTGAATTGCATCACTGGCTATTCTATAATAATTTACTGCTTTCAAGCTGTTTAAATTTGTTTTTTTGTAGTATCGCGTCAGTCAACTGCTTGCTGGATTTTTCTACTTTTTTTAAACAATCAAAATTGTGGCTATCCATTTCCTGGCATTTCTTCACCTTCTAAAGCCAAGGTAGAGTTTTCCTGTTTCTTCCTAGGTAATCTGAACTTAGTGTTTGGTGCATTGAACCATAAACAATCTTTTACATTATGTTTTAAATAATGTTCTCTGGCTATGACTTTAATAAATCCTCCTGCCAAAGCTACATCTTTAAATTATGGGCGACACGGTGGCTCAGTGGTTAGCACTGCTGCTTCACAGCACCAAGGTCGGGCGACTGTCTGTGTGGAGTTTGCATGTTCTCCCCGTGTCTGCGTGGGTTTCCTCCGGGTACTCCGGTTTCCTCCCACAGTCCAAAGATGTGCAGGTTTGGGTGGATTGGCCGTGCTAAATTGCCCTGTAGTTTTAGGTGTGTCAGTCAGAGGGAAATGGGTCTGGGTGTATTACTCTTCGTAGGGTCAGTGTGGACTTGTTGGACCGAAGGGCCTGTTTCCACACTGTAGGGAATCTAATCTAAATCTACTTGATTTCAGCTTCTTTGAATTTGGTGGCCTTTCCGATTCTGTAACTATGATCTAAACTTATTTTGACTCTTGCACTGTTTTTTTGTAGTCGCACCTAATGTTGATGGTGACAATGCTCAATGTGAGAGCTGAATTTCCTGCCTTCCCGTTTTGGTCTTAGCACCATTTTCCATAAACTTTCTTCTTTGTTGGGGATCTCAATTTATCATGTGGAACCTTCAACTGCTCTCTACAGAGCCTTCTTCAATTCAGCTTCTGTATTTTTGAAATGTGGGTGGCTTTTTAATCTTTTCCTAGACCACATCTTTGTCTAGCACTTCTTAACTGCTTTGAAATGATGTTTTTCCTTTGGAAAGCAAATGTTTTGCTGTTTAATGTGGCAAACCTGCTTGATTTCATTTTGCAGTAACTTGCTGCAAACGATTCTCATTTATCTTTGGACCATCGAGTAATTAGTAGTCAAGTGTACACTACAGCAGAGTATCTTTTCTAAGAGAACAAGAGGATTTATTGCATGATAGCAATAAATACAACGATGTTTGATCAAGCATAATCACTAGGCTGTTAGGGAGCTGGTACAGATACATCTGCTCCCTCTGAATGCTAGTGTTATGTTGGCTGTAGAATGAGTGGAGCTAACATAACACGAACATTAACTCCTGTAGAACCATTACCCTATACAATACCGTCCAGCCCTATACTCCTCAAATATCCTAATACTTAGAATTCTGGATACTTGAGCATATCCAATTTTCAATGTTCTGCCATCGAAAGCTGTCTTTTAGCTGCCTAGGGCTTTAAGCCCCAGTATTTCCTGCCTGTACCTCTCTGTTTATACCTTAAAGGCATTCTTATAATTTGCCTCTTTGACTAAGATTTAGATCACTTGTTCTTCTGTGGCATGGCATGACATTTTGTTTTCTAATGCAGCTGTGTAGCACCTTGGAATTCTTTATGGTCTAACTAGGAATGTGATATGAAGACCTGTGTAATTTTTCATCCAAATTAAATAATCTGCCTTATTGTTCTGTTATATCATGCAATGCAAATTCACAACTCTGAAGGAGACCATGTGGTCTATTTATCTCCATGCTGGCTGATAGACAGCCAATTTGTAAAATTCCATTTTTCAGCCCTTAGTCTTAACCATCAAATGTTATTACACTTGGAGTGTGCACAGGATTTAACAGTAATGAAGATATCTGCTGCCTGATTTCCGTGCTCTAGAAACTCTCAGAGTGGTGTATGAGAGATTTGGTGCAGGCCAAGGAAGGAGTTAGCCCGCGTGGACTGGGTAAAAATATTAAAGGGTAGGACAATTGAAGGACAATGGCAAATGCTTCGGGATACACTAAATACCTCTCAATTAAACTACATTTCTGAGAAAAAAGGTAAAGAATCATCTAAGGTTTAACAAGGAAGCAAGGATAGCATAAAGGCAAAAACTAGGACATATCATACTACCAAAGTTAATGGCACTCGGGAGGATTGGAAGAACTTAAAACTTCTGGTCAGCAAAGGGTTACTAAAAATGAAATCAAAGGAGCTAAGTTGAACTACAAAAGGAAACTGGCAGAAAACATAAGCACTGACATGAAAAGCTTCTATAAAGTATATAAAAAGGAAGGGAATTGTAAATGTTGGCCCTTTAGAGATCAAAAGTGGTGAGATAATAATGGGAAACTCAGAGCCACTAAACCAATATTGTGTCTCTATTTTTGCAGTGGAAGCCAATAAATAATTTTTCCAAAAATTGCAGTTACTCCAGAGGAACGTGATGAAATTAACTAGGGAGAAACTGATGGGATTACATGGAAGTTATGCTAAGTTTGTAGATGAGATCAAAATTGGAGGTGTAGTCGACAGTCAAAAAGGTTACCTCAAAGTACAATGGGACCTTTATCTGATGGGCCGAGGAGTGGGTTAGTGGAGTAAATGTGAGGTGATGCATTTTGGAAAGGCAAATCAGGATGCATACACTTAATGGTAAGATCCTTGGGAGTGTTGCTGAACAAAGACACCTTGGAGTGCAGGTTCATAGGTCTTTGAAAGTAGAGTCGCAGGTGAGAGGATGGTGAAGAAAGTGATTAGTATGCTTCCCTTTATTGTTCAGTACTTAGAGTATAGGAATTGGGAGGTCTGGTTATGTCTGTACAGGTCATTGGTTAGGCTTTTGGAATACTGCTTTCAATTCTGGCCTTCCTGCTATAGGAAAGATGTTGTGAAACTTGAGAATGTTCAGAAAAGATTTACAAGAATGTTGTCAGGGTTGAAGGTTTTGAGCAATAAGGAGAGGCTGAATAGGCTGGGGCTATCTTCCTGAGAGCATTGGAGGATGCGGGATGACCTTATAGAAGTTTAGGGGTATTGATAGAATGAATAGCCAAGGTCTTTTCCCCAGGGTAGGGGAGTCCAAAACTAGAGAGGATAGATTTAAGATGACAGGGAAAAAATTTAAGGGGCAACTTTTTCACGTAAAGGTTGGTCCGTCTATGGAATTACCTGCCAGAGGAAGTGGTATAATTACAGTATTTAAAAGGCATCATTATGAATACGAAGGGTTTTGAAGGATATGAGCCAAATTCTGGCAAATGGGATTATATTTATTTCAGATATCTGGTCAGCATGGATGAGTTGGACCAAACAATCTGTTTCCATGTTGTATAGTGGAAGTATATACAGTAAAGATTGAGTGAATCCTGAGAAGATTATAAAGACAGTGGGAGTATACTTAAGAGGGAAATCAGCAGGACAAAAGCAGGACATGAAATAGCTTTGCCAAATGGGATGAAGGAGAACCCAAAGTGATTCTGCAAATACATTCAGGACAAAAGGGCAATTAGGGAGGGAATAGAACCCCTTAAAGGTCAGCAAGACCACCTACGTGTACAATGACAGGAGATGGGCAGATACTTAACAAGTATTTTGAATCATGTTTACTGTGGAGAAGGACATGGAAGGTACAAAATTAGGGGAAATAAATAGCAAAATCTTGAAAAATGTCCATATTACAGAGGAGGAGGTGCTGGACATTTTAAAATTCATAAAGATGGATAAATTCCCGGACCTCATCAGGTGTTCACTAGAACTCTGTAGGCAGCAATGAAAGAGATTTCTGGGCTCCTTGCTGAGCTATTTGTATCATCGATAGCTACAGGTGAGGTGCTGGAAGACTGACGGATGGCTAACATGGCACCATTATTTAAGGATGGTGGTAAGAGAAAACCAGGGAACTGTGGACTGTGAGCCTGATATCGGTGGTAGGTGAGTTTTTTGGAGGGAATTTTGAGCGACAGGATTACATGTATTTGGAAAGGCAAGGATTGATTAGGGTTAGTCAGCATGGCTTTGTGCGTGGGCAATCATGTCTCATTAACTTGATTGAGTTTCCTGAAGACATACCGAAGATTATTGGTGAGGGCAGAGTGGTGAATGCAATCTATATGGAGTTCAGCAAGGCATTCAACAAGGTTCCTCATTGTAGTTTGGTTCATAGGGTTTGATCTCATGGAATACAGGGAGAACTAGCCATTTGGATACAGAATAGCTCAAAGGTAGAAGACAGAGAATGGTGGTTTTCAGAAAAGAGACTTGTGACCAGTAGTGCACCACAAGGGCCCACGGCTTTTTTTCATTTATGTAAATGATTTGGATTTGAACGTACAATGTATGGTTAATAAGTGTGCAGATGACATTAAAATTGGAGGTGTAGTGGACAGCTATAAAGGTTACCTCAGAATACAATGTATTTTGATTAGATGGGCCAATGGACCAAAAAGTGGCAGGTAGAGTTTAAGTTTGACAAATGTGAGGTGCTGCATTTTGGAAAGGCAAATCAGGGCAGGACTTATACACTTAATGGTAAGGTCCAGGGGAGTGTTGGTGAATAAAGAGACATTGGAGTGCAGGTGAATAGCTCCTTGACATTGCAGTCACAGGAAGATAGGATAGTGAAGAAAGCGTTTGGTATGCTTGTTTTTATTGTTGAGTGCTTTGAGTATAGGAGTTGGGAGGTCATGGCTGCATCTGTACAGGACATTGGTTAGGCCACTTTTGAATTATTGTGTGCTCTCTGCTATAGGAAAGATGTTGTGAAACTTGAAAGGGTTCAGAAAAGATTTATGAGGATATTGCCAGGGTTGGAGGGTTTAGCTATAGGGAGAAGCTGTCGCCTGGGGCTATTTTCCCTAAAACATTGGAGGCTGAGGGGTGACCTTATAGAGGTTTATAAAATCATGAGGGGTGTAGACATGATAAGTAGGCAAGGCCTTTTCCATGGGGTGGGGGAGTCCAAAACTGGAAGGCATAGTTTAAGGTGAGAAAGGGAAAGATTTAAAAGGGACCTAAGGGACAACCTTTTCACATAAAGGGCAATGTGTGTATGGAATGAGCTGCCAGAGGGAGTGGTGGAGGCTGGTGCAATTACAACATTTATAAGGCATCTGGATGGGTATATGAATGGGAAGAGTTTGGAGGCATATGGGCCAAATGCTGGCAAATAGAACTACAGAGGAACCTCGCTTATCCAAATATCAATTATCCAAATTTTGGATTATCCAAAGGGGATCTCAAGGTCCTGATAGAAACATTACATCAAACAGCTGTTTCAACCCTGATTGTGTCTTTTGTTTACAAGTACAACGATTAAAAATGAATCACTGAAATGCTGCTGAGAACAGTCCTGGACAGTCCAGGCACTGTCTCCAAATGACTGACCTCCCACCTTCTCTCTTCCCCTCAACCCTACACTTTCTTTGGAGTTCTACATCAAGTTGAACTCTAAACCCCTTTCCCCAGATAATCTCTCCAACATTGTCCCGTAGAGGGAAAAGGTGGAACCTGTCAAAAAGTTACAGTAAAAGGTTTTGTGTGTGTGTGTGTGTGGGGGGGGGGGGTGGGGGTGGAGTGGGAGGGGTGTGGTGGTGAGGGACACGGGGTCTGTGTGTGTGTGTGTTTGTGTGTGTGTGTGTGGCTCTGTGTGCGCGTGTGTGTGGCTCTGTGTGTGGCTCTGCATGTGTATGTGCGTGTGGCTCTGTGTGTATGTGTGTGTGGCTCTGTGTGTGGCTGTGTGCGCGTATGGCTCTGTGTGTGTGTGGGTCTGTGTGTGGCTGTGTGTGTGTATCTGTGTGTGTGGCTGTGTGTGTGCGCGGCTCTGTGTGGCTGTGCATATGTGTGCGGTTCTTTGTGGCTGTGTGTGTGGGGGGGGCTCTTTGTGTCTGTGTGTAGGGCTCTGTGTGTGGCTGTGTGTGTGTTTTTGTGTGTATGTACCTATGTGTGTGTGTGTGGCTGTGTGTGTGGCTGTTGTGTGTGTGTGGCTCTGTGTGTGTGTGTGTGGTTCTCTCTGTGTGTGTTTGTGTGGCTCTGTGTGTATGTGTGGCTCTGTGTGTGTGTGGCTGTGTGTGCGTGACTCTTTGTGTGGCTGTGTGTGTGTGCATGTGGCTCTGTGTGTGTGGCTCTGTGTGTGTGTGGCTCTGTGTGTGTGTGGCTGTGTGTGTGTGTGGCTCTGTGTGGCTGTGTGTGCGTGTGTGGCTGTGTTTGTGGCTGTGTGTGTGTGGCTGTGTGTATGTGGCTCTGTGTGTATGTGGCTCTGTGTGTGTGTGTGGCTCAGTGTGTGTGTTTGTGTGGCGCTGTGTATGTGTGGGGCTGTGTGGGGCTCTGTGTGGCTGTGTGTGTGTGTTTATGTGTATGCATCTGTGTGTGTGTGGTTGTATGTGTGTGGCTCTGTGTGTGTGGCTCTGTGTGTGTGGCTGTTATGTGTGTGTGGCTGTTATGCGTGTGTGTGGCTCTGTGTGCGTGTGTGTGTGTGTGGCTCCGTGTCTGTGTGTGCGTGTGTGTGGCTCTGTGTGTGTGCGAGTGGCTCTGTGTGTGTTTGTGTGGCTCTGAGTGTGTGTGTGTGTGGCTCTGTGTGTGTATGGCTGTGGCTCTGTGTGTGTATGTGGCTCTGTGTGTGTATTTGTGTGTGTGTATCTGTGTGTGCGGTTGTGTGTGTGGCTGTGGCTCTGTGTGTGTGGCTCTGTGTCTGTGTGTGGCTGTATGCGTGTATCTATGTGTGTGTATCTGTGTGTGTATCTGTGTGTGTATGACTGTGTGTGTATGGTTGTGTGTGTGTATGGCTGTGTGTGTGTGTGTGGCTGTGTCTGTGTGTCTGTGTGGCTCTGTGTCTGTGTGGCTGTGTGTGTGTATCTGTGTGTGTGGCTGTGTGTGTGGCTGTATCTGTGTGTGTATCTGTGTGTGTGTTTGTGTGGCTGTGTGTGTGTATCTGTGTGTGTATGGCTCTGTATGTGTGTGTGGCTCTTTGTGTGGCTGTGTGTGCGTGCGTGTGGCTCTGTGTGCGGCTCAGTGTGTGTGTGGCTGTGTGTGTGTGGCTCTGTGTGGCTGTGTGTGTGTGGCTCTGTGTGTGTGTGGCTCTGTGTGTGTGTGTTTGTGTGGCTCTCTGTGTGTGTGGGGCTGTGTGGGGCTCTGTGTGGCTGTGTGTGTGTGTTTGTGTGTATGTATCTGTGTGTGTGTGGCTGTGTGTGTGTGCGGCTCTGTTTGGCTGTGCGTATGTGTGTGGCTGTTAAGTATGTGTGTGGCTCTGTGTGCATGTGTGTGTGGCTCTGTGTCTGTGTGTGTGTCTCTTTGTGTGTGTGTTTGTATGGCTCTGAGTGTGTGTGTGTGGCTCTGTGTGTGTGTGTGGCTGTGGCTCTGTGTGTGTGTGTGGCTGTGTGTGTGTGTATTTGTGTGTGTGTATCTGTGTGTGTGCGGTTGTGTGTGTGTGTGGCTGTGGCTCTGTGTGTGTGTGGCTCTGCGTGTGTGGCTGTGTTTGTGGCTGTGTTTGTGGCTGTGTGTTTGTGGCTGTGTGTGTGTGGCTCTGTGTGTGTGTGGCTATGGCTCTGTGTGTGTGTGTGGCTGTGTTTGTGTGTATTTGTGTGTGTGTATCTGTGTGTGTGTGGCTGTGTGTGTGTGTGGCTCTGTGTGTGTGTGTTTGTGTGGCTCTGTGTGTGTGTGGAGCTGTGTGGGGCTCTGTGTGGCTGTGTGTGTGTTTGTGTGTTTGTATCTGTGTGTGTGGCTGTGTTTGTATGTGGCTGTGTGTGTGTATCTGTGTGTATGTGGCTGTTATGTGTGTGTGGCTGTTATGTGTGTGTGTGGCTCTGTGTATGTGTGTGTGTGGCTCTGTGTTTGTGTGTGTGTGTGTATGTGGCTCTGTGTGTGTGCGAGTGGCTCTGTGTGTGTGTTTGTGTGGCTCTGAGTGTGTGTGTGGCTCTGTGTGTGTGTGGCTGTGTGTGTATTTTTGTGTGTATATCTGTGTGTGCAGTTGTGTGTGTGTGTGGCTGTGGCTTTGTGTGTGTGTGGCTCTGTGTGTGAGTGGCTCTGTGTCTGTGTGTGGCTGTGTGCGTGTATCTATGTGTGTGTATGGCTGTGTGCGTATGGCTGTGTGTGTGTATTTGTGTGTGTGGCTGTGTGTGTTTCTGTGCGTGTGGCTGTGTGTGTATCTGTGTGTGTATTTGTGTGTGTATCTGTGTGTGTGTGGCTGTGTGTGTGGCTCTGTGTATGGCTCTGTGTGTGTGTGGCTGTGTGTGTGTTTGTGTGGCTGTGTGTGTGTGGCAATGTGTGTGTATCTGTATGTGTGGCTCTGTGTGTGTGTGTGTGGCTTTGTGTGCATGGCTCTGTGTATGGCTCTGTGTGTGTGTGGCTCTGTGTGGCTGTGTGTGTGTGTGTGGCTGTGTGTATGTGTGGCTCTGCGTGTGTGCGTGTGTGGCTGTGTTTGTGGCTCTGTGTGTGGCTGTGTGTGTGTGGCTCTGTGTGTGTGTGTTTGTGTGGCTTTGTGTGTGTGGGGGGGCTGTGTGTGGCTGTGTGTGTGGTTCTGTGTGTGTATCTGTGTGTGTGTGGCTGTTATGTGTGTGTGTGGCTCTGTGTGCGTGTGTGTGTGTGTGGCTCTGTGTGTATGTGTTTGTGTGGCTCTGAGTGTGTGTGTGTGTGGCTCTGTGTGTGTGTGGCTGTGGCTCTGTGTGCGCGTGTGGCTGTGTGTGTGTATTTGTGTGTGTATCTGCGTGTGTGCAGTTGTGTGTGTGTGTGGCTGTGGCTCTGTGTGTGTGTGGCTCTGTGGCTGTGGTGGCTGTGTGTGTGTATCTGTGTGTGTGCATCTGTGTGTGTAAGGCTGTGTGTGTGTGTGTGGCTCTGTGACTCTGTGTCTGTGTGGCTGTGTGTGTATTTGTGTGCGTGGCTGTGTGTGCGTGGCTGTGTGTGCGTGGCTGTGTGTGCGTGGCTGTGTGTGTATTTGTGTGTGTGTATCTGTGTGTAGCTATGTGTGTGTGTGGGTGTTTGTGTGATTCTGTGTGCGTGTGGCTGTGTGTGTGTGGCACTGTGTGTGTGGCACTGTGTGTGTGTATCTGTGTGTGTGTATCTGTGTGTGTGTGGTTCTGTGTGTGTGGCTCTGTGTGTATCTGTGTGTGTGGCTCTGTGTCTGTGTGACTGTGTGTGTATTTGTGTGTGTGCATCTGTGTGTGTGGGGCTGTGTGTGTGTATTTGTGTGTGTGTATTTGTGTGTGTATCTGTGTGTGTGGCTGTGTGTGCATGTGTGTGTGGCTCTGTGTCTGTATGTATCTGTGTGTGTATCTGTGTTTGTATCTGTGTGTGTATCTGTGTGTGAGGCTGTGTGTGGCTCTGTGGCTCTGTGTCTGCATGGCTGTGTGTGTGTATCTGTGTGTGTGTATCTGTGTGTGGCTCTGTGTCTGTGTGTGGCTGTGTGTGTATTTGTGTGTGTGTGGCTCCGTGTGTGTGTAGCTATGTGTGTGTGTTTGTGTGGCTGTGTGTTATGTAGCTGTGTGTGTGCATGTTTGTGTGTGTGTGGCTGTGTTTGTCCAGATGTTTGTGTGGCTCTGTGTGTGTGTGGCTCTGTGTCTGTATGTGGCTGTGTGTGTATTTGTGTGTGTGTGGCTGCGTGTGTGTGTAGCTATGTGTGTGTGTTTGTGTGGCTGTGTGTTATGTAGCTGTGTGTGTTTGTGTGTGTGCATGTTTGTGTGTGTGTGGCTGTGTCTGTGTGTGGCTGTGTTTGTCCAGGTGTTTATGTGGCTCTGTGTGTGTGTTTGTGTTTGTATGGCTCTGCATGTGTGGCTGTGTATGTGTGTGTGTGTGTGGCTCTGTGTGTGTGGCTCTGCATGTGTGGCTGTGTGTGTGTGTGTGTGTGTGTGGCTAGGTGCGTGTGTGTATGTGTGTAAGCAGTCTTATTGTTGGTGTACAGTCTGGCTGCCCCGGGGTGGGGGAGGTGTTGCCCAAGGGGGCACAGACGTTGGACTGGCCTGGATGTGGGGAGCAGGTCAACCAGGGGTGGGACTGGATGTGGGGAATGTGTGTCGGTTGGAGGGTGGGGAGCGGACGGTCAGGACGGGTCGGCCAGGTGGTGCGGGTTGGCCGGTGGCGCGGGGGTGGATGGGGAAGGCGGGTCTGGTGGGGGTAGGCGGGGCGGATGGGGTTCAGGGGCACAGACGGGGGAGGACGGTGGGTGAGGGTGGGCAGGGGGAGTGGGGTGGGCGCGGGTGGGGTTGGGGCAGGCAGGGGGTTGGGGCGGGCGAGAATGAGCGGGCTGGGCGCGGACAGGGTGGGTGGACCGGGTTTGGGGGCAGGGTCTCGCGCACAGTGTGCTGCTGACTAGTCTCCTGAATTGGGAGCAAACTTAACAGAAAACTCCGAGCCCCAGAGGAAATCAATTAACCGAATAATCGATTATCCGAGCAAAAGAGTGCCTGCTCACCTCATTCAGATAATTGAGGTTCCTCTGTACATTTGTTTCGGATATCTGGTCAGCATGGATAAGTTGGACTGAAGGATCTATTTCCATGCTGTATATCTGTATGACTGTGTAACTCTATGACTCTAAAGGCAGATAAGTCCCTGTGGTCTAATGGCTTGCACCCTAGGTATTAAAGGAGGAGACAGCAGAGATATTGGATGCGTTAGTTATGATTTTCCAAAATTCCCTGGATTCTGGAAAGGTGCCAGTGGATTTGAAACTGACAAGTGTGACAACCTTATTAAAAAAATCACAATTGACCTCTGTAGTGGGAAAATCAGTCATAAAGGAGGAGATAACTGAACACTTGAAAAAACAAAGCTCAACTCACCACTGTCAGTATGGTTTCATGAAGGGCAAATTGTGCTTGACAAACCTAACATACAACATAGAACATTACAGCACAGCACGGGCTCTTCGGCCCTTGATGTTGTGCCACCCTGTGAAACCAATCTGAAGCACAGCTAACCTACACTATTCCATTCTCGTCCATATGCCTGTCCAATGATCATTTCAATGCTTGTAAAGTTGGTGAGTCTACAACTGTTGAAGGCAGTGCGCTTCATGTCCCTACTACTCTCTGAGTAAAGAAATTACTTCTGACATCTGTCTTATATCTATCACCCCTCAATTTGAAGCTATGCCCTCTCATGCTATTCATCACCATTCTAGGAAAAAGGCTCTCACTATCCACCCTATCTAACCTTCTGATTATCTTAAATGTCTCAATTAAGTCACCTCTCAACCTTCTTCTCTCTAATGAAAACAGCCTCAAGTCCTTCAAACATTCCTTGTAAGACCTTCCCTCCAGACCAGGCAACATCTTTGTAGATCTCCTCTGGATCCTTTCCAAAGCTTCCACATCCTTCTTATAATGCGTTGACCAGAACTGCACGCAATACTCGAACTGTGGCTGCCCCAGAGTTTTGTGCAGCTGTGGCATAACCTCATGGTTCCGAAACTCGATCTCTCTATCAATAAAAGCTAACACACCATATGCCTTCTTAACAGTCCTATCAACCTGGGTGGCAACTTTGAGGGATTTATGTATATGGACACGAGATCTCTCTGCTCATCTACACAACCACGAATCTTACCATTTGCCCAGTACTTTGCATTCCTGTTACTTTTTCCAAAGTGAATCACTTCACACTTTTCTGCATTAGACTCCATTTGCCACCTCTCAGCCCAGCTCTGCAGTGTGCCAGAGCCACACACATACAGAGCCACACACACACACACACATACACACACACACACACACACACACACACACACACTTATCTATATCCCTCTGTAACCTATAACCTTCGACACTATCCACAACTGTACCAACCTTGGTGTCATTTGCAAATTCACTAACCCATCCTTCTACACCCTTACCTAGGTTGTTTATAAAAGTGACAAATAGCAGTGGACACAAAACAGATCCTTGTGGTACACCACATGTGATTGGCTCCAGGATGAACATTTCCCATCAACTACCAACCTCTATCTTTTCTCAGCTGGCCAATTTCTGATCTGCACCACTAAATCACCTTCAATCCCATGCCTCCGTATTTTGTGTAGTAGCCTACCATGGGGAACCTTATCAAACATCTTACTGAAATCCATATACACAATATCAACTGCTTTACCCTCCTCCACCTGTTTGGTCACCTTCTCGAAGAACTCAATAATGTTTGCGAGGCACAACCTGCCCTTCACAAAACCGTGTTGACTATCCTTAATTGACTTATTCCTTTCTAGATGATTATAAATCCACCTCTTATAACCTTTTCCAACACTCTATCCACAAACGAAGTAAGAGTCAATAATTGCCAGGGTTGTGTCTACTCCCCTTCTTGAACAAGGGAACAACATTTGCTATCCTCCAGTCTTCTGACACTGTTCCTGTTAACAATGATGACATAAAGATCAAAGCAAAAGGCTCTGCAATCTCTTCCCTGGCTTCCCGGAGATTACGAGGATAAATCCCATCTGGATAAATCACACTTCCCAGAAATTCTAACACCTCCTCCTTGTGAACCTCAATCCCATCTAGTCTTGTAGCCTGTTTCTCAGTATTCTCCTCGACAACATTAGTCTTTTCCAGTGTGAATACTGACAAAAAATATTCATTTTGTGCTTCCCCTATCTCCTCTGACTCCATGCACAACTTCCCACTACTGTCCTTTATTGGACCTAATCTTACTCTAGTCATTCATTTATTCCTTATATACCTATTGAAAGCTATAGGGTTTTCCTGATCCTATCCGCTAACAACTTCTCATGTCCTCTCCTTGCTTGTCTCAGCTCTCTCTTTCGGTTTTTCCTGGTTACCTTGTAACTCTCAATCGCCCTAACTGAGCCTTCACATCTTATCCAAACATAAGCCTTCTTCTTCTTCTTGACAAGAGATTCAACTTCCTTCATAAACCGTGGCTCTTGTGCTAGACAATTTCCTTCCTGTCAGACCGGTACAAACTCATCAAGGACACAGTTTCCTTCCCCATCCGATGCATCCTAAATCTTGTCTAATCGCGTTGTAATTACCTTTCCCCCAGCTGAAGCTCTTGCCCTCTGGTGTATACCTACCCCTTTCCATTGCTGAAATAAACAACCAAATTGTGGTCACTATCACCAAAGTGCTCACCTACCTCCAAATCGAACACCTAGCCGGGTTCATTACCCAGTACCAAATCTATTGTGGCCTCGCCCCTTGTTGGACTGTCTACATATGGTGTCAGAAAACCCTCTTTCACACAATGGACAAAAAACTGACCTATCTAAAGTACTTGAACTATAATATTCCCAGTCAATATTTGGGAAGTTGAAGTCCCTCCTACCCTGTCACTCTCGCTCTTATTGAAAATCATCTTTGCTATCCTTTCCATTACATCTCTGGAACTATTTGGAGGCCTATAGAAAACTCCCAATAGGACGACTTCTCCTTTCCTGCTACTCATCTGAGCCCATACTACCTCATTTGGCAAGTCCTCAAACATCTTTTCTGCAGGTGTAATACTCTCCTTGTCTAACAATGCCATTCCCCTGCCTCTTTTACTGTTTTCAATGTTCTAACTGAAGCATCTAAATCCTGGAATCTGCAACAACCATTCTTGACCCTGCTCTACCCATGTCTCTGAAATGGCCAAAACATCGAAATCCCAGATACCAACCCATGCTGCAAGTTCACCCACCTTATTCTGGATGCTCCTGGTGTTCAAATAGACATACTTCAGGCCAACCTTTTGCTTGTTGGTGCTCTCTTGTGACCCTGAAACCTTATTTCGGACCTTCCTATTCTCAACCTCCTCTATACAATTTAAGTTGGCATTTCCATGCTGAATTAGTTTAAGCCCACCCGAACAGTGTAAGCAAAATCCTCCCGCAGGATATTGGTATGCTTCTGGTTCAGGTGAAGACCATCCTGTTTGTAGAGGTCCCACCTACCCCAGAAAGAGCCCCAGTTATCCAGGAATCCAAAACCCTCCCGTGTCGCCGTGTATTCATGTCCTCTCTCTCCCTATCCCTCACCTCATTAGCACGTGGTATGGATAATAAACCAGAGATAACAACTCTGTTTGCCCTAGCTCTTAGATTCCACCCTAGCTCCCTGAATTTCAGCCTTAAATCCCCATCTCTCTTCCTACCTATATCATTGTTGTCTATGTGGACCACGACCTGGGGCTGCTCCCCTTCCAACTTGCTGGAGATCTTTGAGGATGTAACCATCAAGGTCGATAATGGGGATCCAGTGGAGGGGCATATCTGGACTTTCAGAAGGCATTTGACAAGGTGCTGCATAAAAGACTGTCCAGAATGTTAAAACCCAAGGAGTTAAGTCTTGATAATTGGTTGCGATAGAGAATTGGCTGACTGTCAGAAAGCACATTTGTGATAAATTGGTCTTTCTCTGGATGATGAGGGTTCATTTCTCAGACTTCAACTATTTACAGTCTATAAAAGCAGGGATCTATCTACAAGCAGGGATAGAGTGTAACATATCAATGTTTGGTGGATGATACTAAAATATGTGGGAAAGCGGGCAGTGATGATGAGGTAAAGAGTTTACAGATAAATATTGCCAGACTAAGAGAAGTAGCTAGCATCTGGCAATAGAATTTAATGTGAATAAATGCAAGATTGCCCATTTTGGCCAGAAATTATTATTTAGATGGAATCAGATTCGAAGTGTGTCAGTGCAGGGGGATCTGGGCATCTTTGCGCTTGAATTGTAGAAAGGGGACATGCAGATGCAACATATAATAAGAAAGGCAAATGGAATTTATTGGATTATAAAAGTAAAGAAGTGCTGTTACAATTACAAAAGGTAGCAAGGCCACACCTGGAATAGTGTCCAGTTTTGGTTTCCTTACTTGAGGAAGGATGGCACTGGAGGCAGTTCTGAAGAAGTTTGCCAGGTTTATTCAAGGGTTCAATGGGCTGTCATACGAGGAGCCATTGAATAGCTTGGACGTATACTTGCTGGAGTTCAGAAGAATGAGGGGAGGATG
This sequence comes from Chiloscyllium plagiosum, assembly GCF_037043375.1. Lineage (NCBI taxonomy): Eukaryota > Metazoa > Chordata > Chondrichthyes > Orectolobiformes > Hemiscylliidae > Chiloscyllium > Chiloscyllium plagiosum. The sequence continues at coordinate 49,966,955 of NW_028270141.1, forward strand.
TAATTGATGTATATAAAATTCTAAAGGGGTCATAGAACTGATGTTCCTCCTTGTGGGACAGTCTCAAACAAGAGATCTTTGATATAGACTGAGATGAGGTAGGTTCAAAATTGAGATGAGGAGAAACTACTCTCAGAGAATTGTGAATCTGTGGAACTCATCACTGCCTCAGAGTGCAGTGGAGGCAGAATCAATCAATAGATTCAATAAAGAAACAGATATGTTTCTTAAGAAAAGCAGATAAAGGCCTATGGGAAGCAGGCAGGAAAGTGGAGTTGAGACCGGGATAAAATCAGCCATGATCCTCTTAATTGGAGGAGTGAGCTTGAAAAGCTCAATCGCCTACTGCCGCTTCTAGTTTAGATTAGATTACTTACGGTATGGAAACAGGCCCTTTGACCCAACAAGTTCACACCAACCCTCCAAAGAGCAACCCACCCAGATCCATTCCCCTACATTTAACACTACAGGCAATTTAGCATGGCCAATTCACCTAACTTGCACATTTTTGGACTGTGGGAGGAAACCGGAGCACCCAGAAGAAACCCAGGCAGACACAGGGAAAATGTGCAAACTCCACATAGACAGTTGCCTGAGGTGGGAATTGAACCCAGGTCTCTGGCACTGTGAGGCAGCAGTGCTAACCACTGTGCCACCATGCTGCTCGTTCCTCTATTCCTAAACCTAACATACTGTGGTATGAAAAAAAAATTACTGGATGAAAGCTTAAAGGGATCTGAGAAGCATGGGTTATGGTCAAATTAGATATGGAACGTGGGAAAAGTAGATAAGTTGTCTGTCAAAACCAATCTCGATGTTGGAAGTATCTCATCTTTGGTGCTTCTGTTGAGTGGTGAGGCAGCAGCAAGTTGTCAGTTGACAGGGATGTAGTAGCATAATCCAATGTCATCTGAAGTGAGATTACTGAACCATCTTGGAGTGCAGTGCTCTTCACAGTTGGAATAAGCAATGGGGCAATGTGATAGGTGCTGAGGAACTAGGGGAATGTGAGCAGTCACCTGAGGAAGAGAATAAAGACACTGGGGAGGCACACACTCTCCTTGCTCATGACAGAGCTCAATTGCAATGGGTGCTACAAGGCACATCGGTGGCCTTTTCTAATGGATGAGGTATCGTTGCAGATGACCATCATGGACTATGAATTATTTATTAGACACAATGCCAGGATTTGGTTTGGACTGTGATCTGAACTGCAATTTTGATTGGTTTTGTTGGTATTTGCTGACTGTCAATAAAAGTTGATACTTTGGAAATATCTGATTGCTTGTAATATTCCCCTGCTGAACAATGTCAAGCTGTGGGTCCTTAACCAGCATTGGGACAGAGTAGTGCTGAATTTGAGTGGGTGTTTAGATGGAGTGCAGCTCAGGACAGGTAATCTCTGTGGCTAAGTGGTTAAACAATGACGAGGGAGAAGATGGGGCTGTTTGTGTGTGCCATGGTGTTGCCAGTCAGGGGCAGTGCCAGATTGCCAACCCTTGTTCAAGTGCACAGTGGTCTTTCAAAAATTCCAGATGCCAGGAATGCTAACCTTCTGACAGATATCCAAAGTGGAGTTGTGAAGTAGGGTCATTGGACCCACATGTTAACACTGATTTCTCTCAACAGTTGTTGCCAGACCTTCTGAGATTTTCCATCAAATTTCTGTTTTTGTTTTTGATTTCCAGTATTGGTAGCTCTTTCATTACTCCCCCCACCGCACCACCACCACCAGAGTGGAATGTTGTTCTGGTATAACTTGTCGTTGCCAAGGATTAAATCATTGCTCTGTCTGTTGTGATTTTCCAATGCATATAAAAGTAGAGCATACAACAGTATCCTGAATATCTGAGCCAATATTTATTCCTCAAAGCAAAAAATCCTCTTCCTCTCCTTCCACTTAGGTAATCCCTCATGTTCCACTCCTTCTATGTGCACAGGGGTGACTACACACTATCTGCAGACTCTGCTATATTTGGAGCAAGTGGTGCTTAAAGGGTCAGGTAGATGAGTTGCTCAGAAGTTTACGTGCTCCCTCCAATGCCTAAGATCTATCTCTGCATGATCCCAATGGCATTTCTTGATGTATTTGGTGCCTTCCCAATTGAACTTTCTCCATTTTGGTTGGTCACAAATAAATCTTACCAAATGGAAGGCCCTCTGACACGGCTACCTGTCGCAGATTGACAGACAAATTAGGTGCCACATTTTTCCATAGCAGTGATCACACTTAGCTGTAAAGTGCTTTGGGATGTCTTGGCATGACAAGAAAAAACAGTGTAAAATTTTAATACCTCTTCTTTTCTTAACAGAAAGAAAAAAATATTCTTCAGAAAATCATGAGAGAAGTTTCTCAAGTCAAAGGTTCTGAGTAACTCAGCAAGTGAGACTGCTGCTGGAGCAAGATTGCGCTGCAGCAAAGGGAATTCAAAACGATGGAACATATCTTGGAAAAAGTTTCAATGTGAAAACAGGATCAAAGAGAATAGACTGTTTGATCGACAGTAGAGAGAAGCTCAAGATAAGGAAGAAATCAAAGAGAGAGGAGAGCTCAGCTCAAAAAAGGAGGAGTTAAAAGGTGGCAGTAGAAACCTTGGTAAACAAAAATAAAAGCTTTAAAATGATTCAACACATCTGTCTGAAGTGCTGATCAAGTGTCACATCATGAAACTCTCCAGGACTGAATCAGCTTTCAGGAGTTTTGGAACAAATACAGAAAAAGATCTGATCAGCATCTGAAAGAGGAAGTGCATGAAAGTATTTCATGCTGACGACTGTTGCTGCTACACCTCCCCACCCCCACCCAGAAGTAACATTATGAGGTAGCTTGACATTATAGAAACCACACCATTTTCATCTTGGAACTAGAAACTTGGATGTTTCTTCGGCAAGCAACCCAATCCAAGTTGTTAGTTTCACATGTGGGCGCTAACATGAAGATCGAATCTAAATTCCAAAAAATAATACTAATAAGTATTACATCTTTCAAACAAATAAAGACAAGAGAGAATGAAAAAGATAATGACATGTTAATATATTTTATTAAATTTTGACTTCAGAGTAGAAGCAGATAAGAATTGGTTACTCATGTGAATGGTTAATTTTTGAAAAGAAACAAGATCAGGGAGTTCTTCCAGAATAGTGATTAAATCCAACACTTTGTCAGAAAGCAGATAACTGCAGAACCCTGTGGTTTTATTTGAGAGTTAATTATACTGCTGTGTTTAAGACAGGTAGGGCAAATATGCTATACCATTAGCTTTTCCTTTCAGTTCAAAGAAAAGTCAATTTGAGAATTTAAAAAAAAATCAGTTCAGAATCAAGTTTAGCTTCTCTCAGAAGAGCAATCCAAAACTATCTCCACAGAATATTTTAGTTTGTGGAACTTCCAAACCAGAAAAAAACTTGGTTAGAAATTCACAACCTAATACAACTGAGCAAATTTAGGCTCCCACCTTTGTGAAGCTTTGTTGGAAACTTGGAAGTGGCTCATTGAATTATCCCCATAGTCCATGACAAGGAAACTGCATTTTGTCAGTTATACAGAACCTTGACGAGTCGAGATAATTTCTCTGGAATTGAATCTTTGATGGTTAGTGTTAAGAAACAGGTTGAACTTTGTTTTGGAATGTGGTTTTAGATCTTGCTAAATGTTACAGAGGGGGAAGATAACATATTTAACTTATTGCTTTTCCCCTCTTCAATCCATAGGAGTGAAGTGTTATTTGCTTTACTCCTCTCCCTTTTGCTCTTCTTACTGAGGTAGTCCGAAGGCTGTTCACAATGCATTTCCTATTTTCTAAATAAATTTTTAAAGTAACCAATACAAATCCCTTACAATTAAATCAAAAGGTCAAGTTTATTTTAGCCTGTAACTAATTGCTAATGTACAATAAATTTTTTCAATATGTAAGCCTCGCTCCCCCACCACCAGCAAAATCTGCAGTTTGGGAAGTCTACTTGTACAAGAATCTGATAAACCTACCTGTACAAGACAGTATTACCTATTCAACAACAGATGCCATCACAGCGAATGGATTTGATTTTAAGTGCTAACCCCACTTCAACTGAATGACGAATTTAAGCAACTAAACCCAATGATCTAGCATGAAAACTTATTGGCATTTAAAAAGTAAGTGTTCCTTTGTATTTTCTGCACTTGTTATAATTCTGATGTTTGTAGTTTCTTGTTAATTGCTTTATTTCTGTTCCGAAGGAACTTTCTATAATAACATAATTAAAACATAGCGAACTGGCTTAAAGAAAAGCTTGACTGCAGGTCTACTTTCAATTGAATCATTACAAACTAATATAATTTATGTAGCCTCTTTTAATCCATAGTTTATTGACCAGGTGCTGGACTTGCCTGGTGGCTGTGAAGTCCAAAAAGAGCAAGAGAGTCATCGAGTCATAGAGATGTACATCATGGAAACAGACCCTTTGGTCCAACCTGTCCATGCTGACCAGATATCCTAACATAATCTACTCTCATTTGCCAGCACTTGGCCCATATCCCTCTAAACCCTTCCTATTCATATACCCATCCAGATGCCTTTTAATTGTTGAAATTGTACCAGCCTCCATCACTTCCTGCCAGACGTAGTCGACGATGCCCTCCACCGCATCTCTTCCACTTCCCGCTCCTCCGCCCTTGAGCCCCGCCCCTCCAACCACCACCAGGACAGAACCCCACTGGTCCTCACCTATCATCCCACCAACCTCCATGTACAACATATCATCCGCCACCTCCAAACAGACCCCACCACCAGGGATATATTTCCCTCCCCTCCCCTATCAGCATTCCGAAAAGACCACTACCTCCGTGACTCCCTCGTCAGGTCCACACCCCCCACCAACCCAACCTCCACTCCCGGCATCTTCCCCTGCAACCGCAAGAAATGCAAAACTTGTGCCCACACCTCCCCCCTTACTTCCCTCCAAGGCCCCAAGGGACACTTCCATATCCACCACAAATTCACCTGCACCTCCACACACATCATCTATTGCATCCGCTGCACCCGATGTGGCCTCCTCTATATTGGGGAGACAGGCCGCCTACTTGCGGAACATTTCAGAGAACACCTCTGGGACACCCGGACCAACCAACCCAACCACCCCGTAGCCCAACACTTTAACTCCCCCTCCCACTCCACCAAGGACATGCAGGTCCTTGGACTCCTCCATCGCCAGACCATGGCAACACGACGGTTGGAGGAAGAGCGCCTCATCTTCTGCCTGGGAACCCTCTAACCACAAGGGATGAACTCAGATTTCTCCAGTTTCCTCATTTCCCCTCCCCCCACCTTGTCTCAGTCAAATTCCTCGAACTCAGCACCGCCTTCCTAACCTGCAATCTTCTTCCTGACCTCTCCGCCCCCACCCCACTCCGGCCTATCACCCTCACCTTGACCTCCTTCCACCTATCGCAATTCCAACGCCGCTCCCCCAAGTCCCTCCTCCCTACCTTTTATCTTAGCCTGCTGGACACACTTTCCTCATTCCTGAAGAAGGGCTTATGCCCGAAACGTCGATTCTCCTGTTCCTTAGATACTGCCTGACCTGCTGCGCTTTTCCAGCAACACATTTTCAGCTCCATCACTTCCTCTGGCAGCTCAGTCCATACACACACCACCCTCTGCATGAAAAGGTTGCCCCATAGGTCCCTTTTATATCTTTCCACTCTCACCCTAAACCTATGTCCTCTAGTTCTGGAATCCCCCACCCCAGGGCAAAGACTTTGTCTATTGACCTTATCCATGCCCCTCATGATTTTATAAATCTCTATGAGGTCACCCCCTTAGACTCCGACGCTCCAGGGTAAACAGCCCCGGCCTATTCAGCCTCTCCCTTTAGCTCAAGTCCTCCAACCCTGGCAGTATCATTGTAAATCTTTTCTGAACGCTTTCAAGTTTCACAGCATCCTTCCATTAGGAAGAAGACCAGAATTGCATACAATATTTCAAAAGTGGCCTAACCAATGTTCTGTACAGCTGCAGCATGACCTCCCAACCCCTATACTCAATGCTCTGACCAATAAAGGAAAGCATACCAAACACTTTCTTCACTATCCTGTCTACCTGCAACTCTACTTTCAAGGAGCTATGAACTTGCACTCCAAGATCTCTTTGTTCAGCAACACTCCACTGCACCTTACTATTATGAGGGAGATGAATGAGTTGTAGTGAGGGTCAGCACAATTCAGGCAAAGGGTGAGATTGTAAAGGTGTCACCAAAGTGGTCAGAATTGAACCTGCATTGTGGGTGTAACCTTTACAGCACAAATCATCCAGCCAGTCAGCTGACCCTGTGACTTACCATTATTTCTAATTAAAATTTGCCAATGTAAAATTTCAAGATTGTTCCTCTCCAACATCTTTCACACTCATTTCAGCATCACACAACTCAGACTCGGATGTTTAGAAGGAGTCTACTTAAGTGATCAAGTTAGAAACAACAAGCATGCGAAATTTACAGCACAGAAACCAACCATTCTGCCTAATTGGGCTCTACCAGCATTTAGACTCCACACAGATCTTTCCCTCTTATGTCCATGTTGTGCTCATTTGCACATGAACACCTGAAGGGAATGATGGCATGAATGCCCAATCTCTGGTTAAAGTCAGCAGCACTAACTCCTTTAATTGGGATCAAATCAGGCCATCGATAGAAATGTATAGCTCTTGCAGCTTTAGGGGCTGAGGTGGCAGAGGGTAAGGAAACTCATTGCCTGGTTAACCTGTGACAGGGTGTAATTGCTTAGTGTGAGTACATCTATCCGCCAAAGTCTATTTTTGATTGATAGGAAAATTAAAATGTCAACTGGAACTGTTTGTAAGGTAACAGGATGATGAAAGCCTGCCAGAGTAGAGTGTAAGTGTCTTACTTACCTCTTGCAGACAGCAAGATAATTGCTGCATATCAGTGCATTATGTGCTCTGATGCCTCGGTTCACCTTCATTAGAGACAACAGCTCAAACTTATTGCAGTCATCCTCAATGGAGAAATCACTCCTGACATTGCAGTCCCTGATGTCCAGGATATAATTATTCAACTTATGCCAATCAAACATATGGCATGCCAGATCAAACCTCCTCTGAACACCAGGCATCTCTCAAGGAGCAAGAACACAAATGACAGCCCCCTAAAAATGTCAGTTATAATCAGAATCATATATTCATGCCAAGAGATGCTGCACACAACCAAGATATCTGCATGTTATTTTCTGATGTATGGATCCCAAGAGGTGTATCAAATTATACGCTAAACAGTCATTGATTGTCCATTTGCAGAATGCAGCATTACACATTCCTGACCCTTACTGATCCAGTTTTCCAGCAAACTCCTGTTTATATCCTAAGAAAATTAACTGATCAATACTCTTCAAAATGAGTGCTACCACAACTTTTATTACATAAGCATTTGTTGAAGTTCAACTAAAATATCGTTTGGGACTGATGATGAATACTGGGCTCTTCAATACCAACTGGTCATGAGAAAAGATTCCTCTTTTTATATTCCAGTGTATACCACCAAAGTTAATAAACAATTTAATTCAAGCACAGCCCTTTTAAAAGGAGATATTTACAAAACAAAATTGTAATGAAAACTTATCAAACTAACTTATAGTATGATTTTGGGAGCATGGCAGCTCTTTTTTTTTGCATTCTTTGATAAAACAAATAAACTTATAAACTAATTGAAAGTCTGTTAAAGGGGTACTGTAACATTAACAAATGATACAACAGGAAATTTGTAAAAAAAAAATTGGAATATAACTAATGGTGGAGATGATGTAGGTGAACCCCTCAAGTGATCACTGATCACACAAAGCCTCAGGCACTTGAATGAACATTGTATGCTTGCAAGGTGGGGCAGGACAGTCAATCAGTTAGTGAATTGGGTTGAATGACTCATCCACTCACCTGCACCTATTGATATATATGCCTTGGCTAGGCACAGATTTAAAGATAGCTGTCTTTGAGACTGAAGGAAGAGCAGAGGAGTAAAAGGATATTATTTCAGAGAAGGTAGAAAATTGTGTTTCATCAGCATCAGTGCAGAGAATCTGCTATGCACAACTTACATTAACAATTTAGCTCTTGGAATCAAAGACAATTTCTAACTTTGTAAATGACACCAAATTTCATGGTTCATGAGCAGAGTGATGTAGTGATGGGAAAGGTAGTCAATACTGAGGATGACTGTAACAAATATACAGGAGGACATTAATAGATTTCAGAATTGACAAAAATTAGTACATGAAGCTCATCATAGTCAAATCTGAAGGAGTACATTTTGCTGAAAAGAATAGGGAAATCACTTACTACTTGGAAAGTTAAAAAATCTTAGTAGAGTAGAAAAACAGAAAAGAATTCTCAGAATATGAATATACCTCTCACTATAATGTGTAATACTATTTGGCAGGGTCATAAACTAAGCAAAGTCAAAGCACTAGGCCTTATTTCTAGAGGTAAAGAATCAAAGAATGTTATGCTAAACATGTATCAAACATTGGTTAGACTACACAGTACTTCATGCAGTGTTGATCTTCATATTATATAAGAAAAGATATATGGGGAACTGGAGACAGCATCGAGATGATTTATGATATAATACCAGAAATGTGTGGGCATATAGAAATCTGAAGGGCATGAACTACTTTGTTGCACAAAATATTTGATTATCTATTCTGTCCTATTCCTTACTGGACATTCAGCCAGATATTCACCCACAACATAGTAGTTTGAAAGTGAAAATCAAAATTCTATTTAGCTATTAGTCCAATAAGTTTTCTTTCTGCTCACAACTCTAAGATCTAAGTGAAAGTTCAACAAAAGGAAAAATTTACATTGTTATTCATCTCGAATGAATACTTACTGCCATTACTATGACAGAGACTATAGGTATACATAATATGGCAATACTACTGAACTCTTGTTCTTCAGATATTACCCTAGCCAAGCTGTCCCAGTATGACAATAACACGAGCATCCACCTGACAATGGGAGATATTGTTTATAGGTATGCCCTGTAAACAAAGAGCAGGTGGAAGGAACAAGTCAAGAGAGTACTCAATGAATGGCAAGGTACTAGAAAGTGGAAAGGAACAGAGGGATTTTAGGATGCTCACTCATAGATCCCTGAAAGGTGACAGGACAGGTTAATGGGGTAGGTAAGGCAGCCTATAGGTTGTTTGCTGCTCTTGGCTGTGGCATAGTTATACGACTGGGGAGGTCATGTTGAAGCTGTACAGAACTTTGGTTAGGCCACAGCTGGAGTATTGTGTGTAGTTTGGTCACTGCATTATTGGAAAGATATGATTGCATTGGAGGAAGTACAAAGGTGTTTCACCAGGATGTTTCTTGTGATAGAGCATTTCAGCTGTGAAGACATGCTGGGTGGGCTCAGGTTGCTTTGTTTGGAGTAGAGGAGGTTGAGATGCAACATAATAATGATGTAAAAGATTATGTGGAGCAGGGACAGGGTGAATAGAAAGCAGTTGTTTCCCTTAGCTGAAGGGTCAATAACAAAGTAGCATAATCTCAAAAGTGAAAGGCAGAACATTTAGAAGGAATTTGAGGAAAATCATTTTCACAGAGGTCTCGAATGGACTGCCTTTAGGTGGGAACCTCAACATTTAAAAAGTAATTGGATGAGCATTTGACATGTCATAACATTCAAAGCTATGAGCTTAGTTTGGAAAAGTGAGATTGTATACTTTTGGTGGTACAGAGTAGAGGGGACAAAAGGCCTCCTCTGAACTTTATGAATCTAAATTTAACTTAGTCAACCACTGCATCAGCTAATTTCAATCATCAGTCAAGTGATGGACGAGATTGGGAGAAAATTAGGACTGCAAATGCTGGAGATCAGAATCAAAACATGTGGCACTGGAAAAACACAGCAGGTCAACATTCGAGGAGAAAGAGAGTTGGTGTTTCGGGCATAAGCCCGTCATAAGGAAGAGATTGACAAGAATGCTATTATTAAGAAGCACAAGAATCTGCTTACTGATGCTCATTTGAGCTCCGCAAGGGCACCTCAGTTCCTGACCTCATCACAAAACATGGAAGAAAGTGTTGAACTTCAGAGGTCAGTGAGACTTGGTGCTCTTGACATCAAGGCTGCGTTTGACTGAGTGTAGCTTTAAAGGCACCCTAGCAAAACTGGAGTCAATGGGAATTGTGGGAATATTCTTTACTGGTTGAAATCATAACTGGCACATAGGAAGGTGATTGTGACTGTTGGAGGTCAGTCATTTCAGTCACAGGATGTCAGTGCAAGAATTCCTCAGAGTAGATTTTTCTAATCCACCTGCTCAGAGATGTGTTACTCACCTCTACAGTAGGTGGAATCCATGTCTCCTGGCTCAGAGGTACGGACATTTCCAATGAGGATACTCACATGTGAAGTATCCTCACATACGGATGAGGAAGGACACCACTTCAACTGGGACAACACATCCATCCTAGGACAAGCCAAACAAAGATGAGAATTTCTAGAAGCATTGCATTCCAACCAGAACTCGATCAACAAACACATTGAGTTAGACCCCATCTACCACCTCCTGAGAAAAGAAATAGGAAGTGACTTCACCACAGGAAATAACATCACTACAGGAAATGACATCACCAACCCAAAGAAACCCAAACATATAAATAGAAAGCAGGAATTTTTCAGCATTGCTTCACCTGAGGCCCACTGAAGATGTTACCTAGTAGGGTAACAAAACATCTGGAAATGAACCTTCCAACTCAGTGAGCAAACCTACATCCAAAAATTTTAGGTTTTACAAGAATGTAGATGACATGAGAAAGATTGGTTTGTGGGATAGAAAGTGTTATACAGTAACAAGAATCGAAAAATCCATAAAAAGTTGTAAAAGAGGTAGAAAAAAGAGATACAAATAGTGAAATTATAATCATGCAGGAAGATGGTCTTGTGACATTGTAAGTCTTCGGGTCATAATGGATTTCACCCTCAGATCTTAATGAGACAATAGATCCATCTGTGTTAATTTCCCAGAATTTCTATTGAAGAAAGGAGGAAGGCATAAACTATCAACCAGTGAGATTGACGTATCATGGGAAGATGTTCGAAATGATCACTAAAGGTAGAGTCACTGCTATACATTGAGTTTTTCTAGATCTCTAAGAGGGTAGTCAGCATGGTTTTATAAAAAAGAAATTGTGTTGAAGCAATTTCTTGGAATTTTTCAGAAGAATAACTTGCAGATAAAGGGGAGCTTGCAGATTTTGTTGGATTTTCAGAAGGCATTTGACGAGTTTTCATATAAAGAGGTTATTGTGCAAAGTAGGAGCTTGTGGAATAGTAACATAATCGATGTAGATAGACTATTAGCTGGTTGGTATAAAGTTCTACACAAATATGTCTTTTTCAAATTGGCTGGAAATGACTAATAGGATCCCACAGGATCTGTACTGCGCTGCCAACTTTTCACAATTTATATCAATGCCTTTGATGAGGTAGCTGAAGGAATGGTAGCTATATCTGCAAATGGCACAAGTATACAGAAATAGAAACTCTTGGAGAAAATGAGCAGGTCTAGCAGCATCTGTGGAGTGAAAACAGGATTAATGATGAGTCCACTGATCCATCTTCAAAGACCACTTGCTTCCAAACATTGACTCTGCTTTGTCTCCACAGATGTTGCCAGACCTGCTGAGTTTCTCCAGCACTTTCTATTTTTGTTTGTTTTAGATCTCCAGCCCACACATTGTTTTATATTCTTTCTACTTTATCTACTTCACTTTGTGACATAACAAGGTCAAAGATGGATACATATAGGTTGAGTGACTAGACAAAATGGAACATAATGTGACAAAATGCAAAGTTCTTCCATTATGGCAGGAAGAATAAAAAGTGGAGATTATGCAAATAGAATTCCAATGTACAGAAGCATCTAAGTGCTCTTGTATGACTCACAAAAAGCTAATATATAGGGGCAGCACATAATCAGACTGGCGAATGGAAAACCAACCTTAATTATGAGAGGAATTGAACTTAAAAGTAGATATGCTGTGCTTCATTTATATTGAGCATTAGTGTGACCACACCTCACGCTGCATGCAGTTTTGGTTTGCTTATTTACAGACAGATGCAAACATTTCATGTCATGTTTCAAGAAGGTTCATGATTGACATTTGGAATGAACGGGATGACTTGTGAGGTGTTTCCAGTGGAGTTTAAAAATCAGTTAGGGCTGACTTTATTCAAGTGCATAAATTCTGAATGGTTTTCATAGGGTGGATGCAGAAAGAATAAATGGGATAATTCTTTTCTGAGGGTTGAGACACTTTGGAGCACACTGTCTCAGAAGGCAATGGAGGCAGAGTCATAGAGTCAGAGAGATGTACAGCATGGAAACAGACTCTTTGATCCAACCTGTCCATGCCGACCAGATATCCCAACCCAATCTCGTCCCACCTGCCAGCACCCGGCCCATATATCTCCAAACCCTTCCTATTCATATACCCATCCAAAACCTCTTAAATGTTGCAATTGTACCAGCCTCCACCACTTCCTCTGGCAGCTCACTTCATGCACGTACCACACTCTGCATGAAAATGTTGCCCTTTAGGTCTCTTTTATATCTTTCCCCTCTCACCCTAAACCTATGCCCTCTAGTTCTGGACTCCCCAACCCCAGGGAAAAGATTTTGTCTCCTTATCCTATCCATGACCCTCATAATTTTGTAAACCTCTATAAGGTCACCTCTCAGCCTCTGATGTTCCAGGGAAAACAGCCCCAGCCTGTTCAGCCTCTCCCTATAGCTCAAATCCTCCAACGCTGGCAACATCCTTGTAAATCTTTTCTGAACACTTTCAAGTTTCACAACATCTTCCCGATAGGAAGGCAACCAGAATTGCACACAATATTCCAACTGTGGTCTAACCAATGTCCTGTACAGCCGCAACATGACCTTCCAACTCCTGTATTCAATACTCTGACCGATAAAGGAAAGCATACCAAATGCCTTCTTCTTAATCCTATCTACCTGCAACTGCACTTTCAAGGAGTTATGAACCTGCACTCCAAGGTCTCTTTGTTAAGCAACACTCCCGAGGACCTTACCACTAAGTGTATAAGTCCTGCTAAGATTTGCTTTCCCAAAATGCAGCACCTCGCATTTATCTGAAATAAACTCCATCTGCCACTTCTCAGCCCATTGGCCCATCTGATCAAGATCCTGTTGTAATCTGAGTTAACCTTCTTCGCTGTCCACTACACCTCCAATTCTGGTATCATCTGCAAACGTACTAACTATATCTCTTATGCTCACATTCAAATCATTTATATAAATGACAAAAAGTGGACCCAACACTGATCCTTGTGGCACACCACTGGTCACAGGCCTCCAGTCTGAAAAACAACCCTCCACAACCCTCTGTCTTCTACCCTTGAGCCGGTTCTGTATCCAAATGGCTAGTTCTCCCTGTATTCCATGAGATCTAACCTTGTTAATCAGTCTCCCATGGGGAAGCTTGTCGAACGCCTTACTGAAGTCCATATTGATCACATCTTGCCCTCATCAATCCTCTTTGTTACCTCTTCAAAAAAACTCAATTACGTTTGTGAGACATGATTTACCATGCATAAAGCCATGTTGACTATCCTTAATCAGTCCTTGCCTTTCCAAATACATATACATCTTGTCCCTCAGGATTCCCTCCAACAACTTGCCCATCACTGAGGTCAGGCTCGCTGGTGTACAGTTCCTTGGCTTGTCCTTACCACCCTTCTTAAACAGTGGCACCACGTTAACCAACCTCCAGTCTTCCGGCATCTCACCTGTGACTATCGGTGATACAAATATCTCAGCAAGAGGCCCAGCAATCACTTCCCTAGCTACCCACAGAGTTCTAAAATACACCTGATCAGGTCCTGGGGATTTATCCACCTTTATGCCTTTTAAGACATCCAGCACTACCTTCTCTATTATATGGAGATTTTTCAAGAAGTCACCATCTATTTCCCGACATTCTATATCTTCCATGTCCTTTTCCACAGTAAATATTGCTGCAAAATACTCATTTAGTATCTCCCTATTTTCTGCAGCTCCACATAAAGGCTGCCTTGCTGATCTTTGAGGGGCCCTATTCTCTCCCTAGTTACCCTTTTGATATGTTTGTAAAAACCCTTTGGATTCTCCTTAACTGTATTTGCCAAATTATCTCATGTCTCCTTTTTGCCCTCCTGATTTCCCTTTTAAGTATACGCCTACTGCCTTTATACTCTTCTAAGGATTCACTCGATCTATCCTGTCTATACCTGACATATGCTTATTTTTCTTATACCTATAAGTCTATACCTGACTTATATTTCTTAACCAAACCCTCAATTTCTTTAGTCATCCAGCATTCCCTATACCTACCAGCCTTTCCTTTCACCCTAACAGGAATGTACTTTCTCTGGATTTTCAGTATCTCATTTCTGAAGGCTTCCCATTTTCCAGCCATCCCTTTACCTGTGAACATCTGCCCCCAATCAACTTTTGAAAGTGCTTGCCTCATATCGTCAAAATTGGCCTTTCTCCAATTTTGAACTTCAATTTTTAGATCTGTTCTATCCTTTTCCATCACTATTCTAAATCTAATTGAATTATTGTCACTGGCCCCAAAGTGCTCCCCCACTAACACCTCAGTCAACTGCAGTGCCTTATTTCCCAAGAGTAGGTCAAGTTTTGCACATCCACATACTGAATCAGAAAATTGTCTTGTACACACTTAATAAATTCCTCTCCATCTAAACCCTTAACACTATAGCAGTCCCAGTCTGTGTTTGGAAAGTTAAAATCCCCTTCCATAACCACCCTATTATTCTTACAGATAACTGAAATCTCCTTACAAATTTGTTCCTTGATTTTCCGCTGACTATTTGGAGGTCTGTAGTACAATCCCAATGAGGTGATCATCCCTTTCTTATTTCTCAGTTCCACCCAAACAACTTCCCTGGATGTATTTCCAGGAATTTCCTCCCTCAGTACAGCTGTAATGCTATCCCTTATCAAAAACGCCACTCCCCCTCCTCTCTTGCCTCCCTTTCTATCCTTCCTGTAGCATTTGTATCCTGGAACATTAAGCTGCCAGTCCTGTTCATCCCTGAGCCACGTTATGATATTCCAGTCCCATGTTCCTAACCATGCCCTGAGTTCATCTGCTTTCCCTGTTGGTCCCCTTGCATTGAAAGAAATGCAGTTTAATTTATTAGTCCTACCTTGTCCCTGCCTGCACTGACTGTTTGACTTGCTTCTGTTCTCAACTGTACCAGTCTCAGATTGATCTCTGTCCTCACTATCTCCCTGGGTCCCACTCCTCTCACCTTACTAGTTCAAATCATCCCGAACAGCTCTAGCAAATCTTCCTGCCAATATAATAGTCCGCTTCCAACTTAGGTGCAATTCGTCTTGTACAGGTCACTTCTACCCCAAAAGAGATTCCAATGATCCAAAAATGTGAATCCTTCTCCCATACACCAGCTCCTCAGCCATGCATTCATCTGTTCTATCCTCCTATTCCTGCCCTCAGTAGCTCGTAGCACCGGGAGTAATCCAGATATTGCTACTCTCGAGGACCTCCTTTTTAAATTCCTGCCTAACTCTCTGTAATCTCCCTTCAGAATCTCAACCTTTTCCCTTCCTATGTCGTCGGTTCCAATATGGACAATGACTTCTTACTGGCCCTTCTCCCCCTTGAGAACATTCTGCACCCTCTCCGAGACATCCTTGATCTTGGCACCAGGCCCTTGAACATTTTTAAGAAATAGTGGAAAGATTCATGTTTAAGCAAAGAAATCAAAAGTTATCACGGGTGAAATGTTGGCATCATCTTATCGAATGGCAGTGCAGGCATGAAGGGGTAAGTGACCAACTTCTGCTCATAAGCTGTATGCTCAAATTGAAAGAATTAGTTGAGAATAAGCCTACATTTCAATAATGTGAAGAAAAGGAGGAGGGAGATATTGAAAGTATACAGTCTGTTCTGCATAACGCGGTAATTGTGTTCTCATGTGACCTCATGTTATAGAAAATTGCGTAATATAAATAACAGGACTTATGGGAAAAACAGGGTTGGGGTGAACCACCAAAATTATCAGTAAAAATTGATACAAAAATAATAGTTGGCCTAACACAAATGATAGCACAGTCTACGTAAATGTTAAAATCATACATTTTAATGAAATAGAACATAGAACAATACAGTGCAGAACAGGCTCTTCGGCCTGTTGCGCTGACCTATGAACTAATCCAAGCCCATCCCCTACACTATCCCATCATCATCCATGTGCTTAGCCAAGGATTGTTTAAATCTCCCTAATGTTGCTGAGTTAACTACATTGTCAGGCAGGGCATTCCATGCCCTTACCACTCTCTGAGTAAAGAACCTGCCTCTGACATCTGTCTTAAATCTATCACCCCTCAGTTTGTAGCTATGGCCCCTCATACAAGCTGATCTCATCATCTGAGGAAAAATTCTTCCACTGTCTACCCTATCTAATCCTCTGATCATCTTGTATGTCTCTATCAAATCCCCCCTTAGCCTTCTTCTTTCCAATGAGAACAGACTCAAGTCTCTCAGCCTTTTCTCATAAGACCTCTCCTCCAGACCAGGCAACATTGTGGTAAATCTCCTCTGCACCTTTTCCAGTGGCTTCACATCCATCCTGTAATGGGGCGACCAGAACTGTACACAATATTCCAAGTGCGGTCACATTTGCATTTTGTACAGTTGCAGCATGACATTACAGCCCTTGAACTCAATCCCTCTACCAATTAAACCTAATACACCTTTTTCCTTCTTAACAGTACTATCAACCTGGGTGGCAACTTTCAGGGATCTATGTATGCGGACTCCAAGATCGCTCTACACATCCACACTACCAAGAATCTTTCCATTGACCCAGTATTCTGCTTTTCTGTTATTCTTCCCAAAGTGAATCACCTCACATTGAACTCCATTTACAATCTTTCAGCCCAATTCTGCAGCTTATCCAAGTTCCCCTGCAACCTGCAACATTCTTCCAAACTGTCCACTACTCCACCACAAACCTGCAAACTTACTAACCAATCCACCTATGCCTATATCCAAGTCATTTATAAAAATGACAAACAGCAGTGGTCCCAAAACAGATCCTTGTGCCACACCACTCGTAACCAGACTCCAGGCTGAATACTTTCCATCAACCACCACTTTCTGCCTTCTTACAGAAAGCTAGCTTCTAATCCAAACTGTTAAATCACCCTCAATCGCATGCCTCTGCAGTTTCTCCAACAGCCCATCATGTGGAACTTTATCAAAGACTTTACTGAAGTTTATGTACACCATGTCAACTGCCCTACCCTCATCCACATGCTCAAAAAACTCAATGAGGTTGGTGTGACATGACCTGCCCTTGATGAAACCATACTGACTATCTGCAATCAAATTGGGGCTTGCTAACAAATTTAAGTTGCTTGCAATAAATTTAACACTTGAAGGGGTTTCTGAGTTTGCTGAGTTGCAGTACTGTATTAAGACGGGGCTGAGGGTCTTCATCAGCATCATCATTACTTTTAGGTGTAGTCCTGGGTACAGAGTTACAATGAAAAAAAAGTTAGCCCAGAAGTGGATGGCTGTGGTTCATTATCCTCAGATTGTTTTTTGGAGGTTGGCTTGAAAAAAGACATCTAGTTTTTGCTCTTTGCCATCTTTCTTCTTTTATGAAGAAGCTGTTCACAGGGTGCCAGATAACACATTATGCCACTGCTATCCTGCTGCTTTCTGCAATGTAGTCAATGTAAAGCTGCAACTGCTTCTCAACTTCCCTCAGGATGGAAGACCAAAGAGAAGTGGAACATTCTCATGGTTCTGCACCCTGGTCCTCATTGTCTTCATCTGGAGCTTCAATTTCCCCTCCAGCAGTCTCCACTTCTTCAAAACCAACTTGCTTTGCAATAGTGGCATAATTTTCTTTGATTGCTGGAAGCTCCTCTGATGGTTCAGTGCCTTTAAAATCATGAAGAAAATCTGGGAGTAATTCTGCCAAACTGCATGCAAGCAGTCCTTACTGACATCTCTCTCGGTCTCTACAATGATGTCATTAAAATTCCTAATGTTAAAGGTCTTCCAAAATTGAAGAACACTGTCCTCAATATCCCCTTCAGTAGCTGCAATCAGCTTTCTGAATGTGCGCCTGAAATAATAAGCTTTAAAAGCCGCTATTGCACTCTGTCCATGTGTCAAAGGAGAGGTTGTGTTTGAAGGTAGAAATAGAACTTTAATGTTTTCAGAAAACTCACCAACGGTGGGAGGATGGCTTGTCCAGAATGAGGAGAATCTTCAAATCCAAATCTTTTCTCCTGCAATAATTTCTAAAAACATCCTCAAAAACATCAACAATAATGTCAGAAAAACTTTGTCCCATCATCCAACTTCTTTTGCTTGATCTGAAGTAAACACCTAGAGTAGACAGAAGATAACTGGGGATAGAATCGTGTAATAGCCAATGGGAGTTCCCCAGTTCATCAATCACATTACAACCAAATGTGTCGATGAAACACATGTTATAGGAGAACGATTTGTATTTCTAAGTGAGGACAAAGTAAACAGGAATATTCAAAAGGAGCAATAATCATGGTATAATTGTCATACAATGATACAACTCAGGAGGCAATTTAGTCAACCGTGCAGTACGGTAGCTTTCTGGAAAAGCTACCAATTAATCTCACTTCCTTGCTGTTTACCTAAGGGAATTTATTCAGTCCATACATTTCGCTTGAAATTTACTCAGATTTGTTCCCATTCTGATCAATATCCTCACCAAGACTTTGGCAACCTTTCTAAACAATGGTGTCCAGCTTTAGATACAGTAGATTTAGCAACATTCTCACCATTGAATCAAAAAGTTTCAGATCAAAATTAATTTCAGGCCTTCAGCTCAGCATTCTAGGCTGAGACTAAATCAGTAGTGAGGGAATGCTACATAAATGTAGGATCTATTTCATATTTGAGAAATTAAATGGGGATATTATTATATTGTCAGGTGGATATTAAAGATCCTATTGTACAATTTGAAGAAAATTGAAGCTTTACTCAGAGCCCTGGCCAATGCGTATTCTTCAACCAGTCTCATTGAAAGTTCGAATACCTGATCATTATCAAATTGCTATTTGAGGCATCTTATTGCACAAATTGGTCATCCATTTGCTTCAGTTCAATTTTGACTCTACTTGGTTGCAAAATGTTTTAGGATGTGTTGAGGTTGGGAAAGGAGCTACACAATTGCAAGTCCTTTTTCTCCAAACAGAAATTGAAGTCGTGATTTATAAATATTTACTTTTTGGAAGAATTATGTTAATGCCGTTAACTTAACTGTGCATTGGCACAACTTGAAATAGTATCTTTTTGTATTAATTTTAATGAAGCAGACACAAAGTTGAATGCATGTCCTGTAATTTGCTCATGGGAAGAAATTTCTGAGAGGTTCATATACAGTCCAGTAGTTAATGCTTTCTTCGTAAAATGGAAAATAAATTTGATGAGAAGTATCAATTTATGGGGGTGGGGGCTGACCTGATAGATGTTTATAAGATTGTGAATGGCAATGATAGAGTGGAAAATGTGAGGCTTCCCAGGGTGGAGGAGTCCATTATTAGGGGACACAGGTTCAAAGTGTGAGGGGGGGGGGAAGTTTAAAAGAGCTGTGCAAAGCACATGTTTCACATAAAGGATGGTGAGTGCCTGGAATACACTGCCAAGCGAGGTGGTGCAGGCAGACACAATAGCAGCATTCAAGAAACACCTTGATGAATACATGAATAAGAAGGGAATAGAGGGATACAGTTCTTATAATCGAGGACTGTTTTAATATGGAAGGACAAAATGTATTGGCACAGGCTTGGAGGGCTGAAGGATATGTTGCTGTCCTGTTTTTTTTTATTTTTGTACTCCAATCTCAACAACTATGCTGTTTAAAACTGAAGCTATAGAACCAAAGGTTTCTAGCGCAGCTCAATGGAAGAGGATTTCATGCATTATATACCATGAGTAATTGAAGCACTAAATGCCTGTTTGACAATTTGGAAGATGATAGGGAACTACAGGTCTATAGGCCTGACATCAATAGAGAAGTAGATTGTAAAATTTTCCTGGTGTATATAATGGATGATTGGACACTTAGAAACCAATTTGTCAGCATGAAGTTATGAAGGGTATATCATGTTAGACAAATCTGCTGGAGTTTTTATTTTTGGAGGATGTTTGTTGTAGCATAAAGGAGAACATGTGGATACAGCACATTTGGAATTTTAGAAGGCTTTTGAGAAGGTCCGACATGGGAGGTCAGTTTAAAAAATGCAAGAGACAGGAGACCATATACTAACATGGATCAAGGATTGATTAACAGGAAAAAAACTATAGATGCAGAATAAACAGTTTGTTCTCAGGTTGGCAGGCTGCGACCAGTAGCGCATCAAATGGATCAGTGCCAAATGGACCAAATGGGCACCAGCTGTTCACAATCTGTCAATAATTCCAAATGTTTCCAAGTTTGCAGATGATATAACACTTTTTGGGAATGGTATTTGTGAAGAGGATGTAAAGAAGCTTAAAGGGATTTCGACAATCTACGTATTGACAAGAGCATTGCAGATGGAATATAATGTGGACAAGTATGAGGTTTTCTGCTTTGGTCAGCGGAACAAAGATGCTGAGTATATCTTAAAAGGTGAGAGATTTGTAAGTATTGATTTACAAAGGGATTGAGGTGTCCTTGCTCATATATTACTGAAAGGTATAACAAGCCACTCAGAAGGCAAAGGAAGAGCAAGTGGTGGCATGGTAGCTCAGTGGTTAGCACTGCTGCCTCACAGTACCAGGGACCTGGGTTCAATTCCACCCCTGGGTGATTGTCTATATGGAGTTTGCACATTCTCCCTGTTTCTGCTGACCTTTGTGGGGGTTTGCTGTTTGCAAATTGATCATGCTGTGAAAAGTACTTTGTTTGCTATAAAGCACATTCAGATCCAAATGTCGTGGAAGGGAAAGGCAACAGTTAAATTGCACTGTGTTAATCTTTATGGTAGGTTTTTGCTTCCAGAAGGGTATTCATGCCTGATGGGGCAACATTTATATTAACTCCCATTACACAAGAACTGATACCATAGTGCTGAAAGATTCAAAGATGTTTACTACAGTAATAGACATTTAAGTGCCTGAGGTAATTCTAATCTTTTTAGTTACTAATAATAACACACTCCTATCAGTGTGTCATGCTTCAAGTAGCCCCAGTTACAATGGAGTCTGAGACCTTTATGATCTCAGGTCACATGGTGTGATACAATCATAAAATCATGAGTAGATCTCTTAAACGAACATTGCATACTAATATTTTGGCAGACCATTCAACCAAATGGGCGGCACGGTGGCACAGTGGAGTGGGCGGCACGGGTGGCACAGTGGTTAGCACTGCTGCCTCACAGCGCCAGAGATCCGGGTTCAATTCCCGCCTCAGGCGACTGACTGTGTGGAGTTTGCACGTTCTCCCCGTGTCTGCATAGGTTTCCTCCGGGTGCTCCGGTTTCCTCCCACAGTCCAAAGATGTGCAGGTCAGGTGAATTGGCCATGCTAAATTGCCCGTAGTGTTAGGTAAAGGGTAAATGTAGGGGTATGGGTGGGTTGCACTTCAGCGGGGCGGTGTGGACTTGTTGGGCCGAAGGGCCTGTTTCCACACTGTAAGTAATCTAATCAAAGCAGTTATCACTGAAAAATCCAATTCCATTCTTACTCAGCACACAATATTCAGGATGTGGAGGCGCTGGTGTTGAACTGGGTGGACAAAGTCAAAAATCCCATGGCACTGGGATATAGACCAACAGGTTTATTTGAAACCACAAACTTTCGGAGCCTCACTCCTTCTTCAGGTAGCTGGTGAGATAGGATACATCAGACACAGAATTTAAAAGTAAAAGTCAAAAGATCATGCAACTGATGCGAATGTATTGAACAAACCTACATGGCTGTTAAGTCTTTAATCAGTTAGAATGGAGATGCAGGTTTCAATTGATTAATATGTAAATCCCAGAATTACTTTCAAGTCACTGCCCCAAGACAACTTAAGGTTTTATCAGTATAAAAGAAGTGACATCTCAGGTCAGACAATGCATTTTAGGTGTGAAGCCTTGTTTAGAGTCTGTCTTTGTCTTGACCTGGAGTCAGACAGGTTTTATTTCCAAAGTAGGAATTTTTAAAATGTCACATTGACTGTCCACAGATTGTGTGTTTTTGAACAAAATAGAATGTATCTGTAAATAGAAATCTGCAAATGCAAATTCACCCCATAGATTTATATGTGTGTGTGTGTGTGCGAGAGAGACAGAGTCTGTGTGTGTGTGTGTGGGAGAGACAAAGTGTGTGTGAAGGAGTATACATGTGTGAGACAGTGTGCGTGAGTGTGTTTGTGTGTGTGTGTATGTATCATGTGTATGAGTGTGTGTGTGAGAGTGTATTGTGTAGTATGACATGAACCCAAGATCCTGATTGAGGCTGACCTCATGGGTACAGACTTGGCTATCAGCCTCTGCTTGGCAACTCTGCGTTGTTGCATATCCTGAAGTCTGCTTTGGAGGATGTTTACCTGAAGATCCAAGGCTGAATATCATTGACCACTGAAGTGTTTCCACAATGGGAGGGCACATTCCCTATCTGGCAATTGTTGCATGGTATCCGTTCAACCGTTGTTTTGGCATCTGCATGGTTTTGCCAATACCATGTCCTGGGGAATCCTTGCCTGCAGCGTATGAGATAAACAATGTTGGCTGAGTCACATGAGTATCTGCGGGTACTTTGTGGTTGGTGATTCCCAAATGCAATGGTAAAATCCATGTTAATATTCTGACATGTCTTGCAGTGGTTGACATAACAAGGTGTTATGGTGTTGTGGTTGATGTTGTCCTGAAGGCTGGGTAGTTTGCTGTGAACAATGGTCAGTTTAAGGTTTGGCAGTTATTTGAAGGTGAGAATTGGAGGCCCAGGGAAGATCTTGGCAAGGTGCGCATTGTCATTGATAATGTATTGCAGGCTGTGAAGCGTAGTATCCCGCTCCCAGGAATTACTGGATGATGAAGGGTATCCGATCGGTTGTATCCTGTGTCTTTCTTCCAAGCCGGTCATTATGCTTCTTTATCGTGGCATGTCAAAACTGATGATCCATGAGATGAGCTTTGTATTCTATCCTTATAAGGGCATTCTTCAACGCCTTCAGGTGTCCATTGCGTTCTACCTCATCTGAACAGATCCTGTGTATGCATACGGCTTGCCTGTAGGGAATGGCTTTTTAAAAATATATTTAGGGTGGAAGCTAGAGAAGTGCAGCATTTTGAGGTTATCCGTAGGCTTTCAGTAGAGTGAGGTGTCTGTCCTTGATGAGATGCGTGTGTCCTACAACTCATCCATTTCATCTACAAACACAATGTCAACAACAGTTATTCATCCAGACACACAGAATAGCCATGGGGACCAAGTTTATACCCTAATATGCCAACATTTTCATGTACAAGTTTGAACAAGACTTCTTTGGTGCATAGGACCTCCGACTAATGCTATATACCAGATAAATTGACAATATTTTCTTCCTTTGGACTTAGGGCGAGGAATCACTGAAACAGCTACATAGTGATATCAACAAGTTTTATCCCACCATCAGACTTGCCATGGATTACTCTTTAGAATTAGTCTAATTCTTGGACACATGCATCTCCATCAAGGACAGGCACCTCAGTACCTCACTCTACCGCAAGCCTATGCCTAACCTCTCAATGCTGCACTTGTCTAGCTTTCACCCTAAATATATTAAAAAAGGGAAGAGACTACTGAATAGCAAAGAGCTGATCTGTCCGATGCCTGCAGAAGACATTTTATTGATGTTCATTGACCATAAATGTTTGCAAATGTACTGCAGAAGCTATTTAGTACATTTCTATTCTACAAAACAGATTTTTTTTGGTATTGCCATTCTGTCTCTCAGCAAATACTTCATAGAATTGTTACAGTGTGGAAACAAGTCATTCTGCACAGCAAGCCTACACTGACCCTTGGAAAAGCATCCCACCCAGACTCACCCCCAAACCCTGTCCTTGTAACCCTGCATTTCCCATGGCTAATTCACCTAGTCTGCACCTCCATGGATACTATGAGCAATTTAGCATGGCGAATCCACCTAACCTGGAAACTTAGAGTTCATTCTGAAATTATTCAGCTAAGTCTTGCCTCAAAATAGAAGCACTGAAAACATGATTGCACATTTTCTTTCATCCATGCTAATGTAATTACTACTGATGGGATAGGACACGACAGGTGAACTGTTCCTTACTCTGTGCACAATGTGTAAATCACAGTGTGGAAATTTAAGTGTCACCTATGACTCAGTGGGTCACATACTTGCTTATGAGTCAAGAGGTTGTGGGTTCATCATCATTCCATTCTGTAAAACTGAGGGCCAAATCCAGGCTGACATTTCTGACAGAATGCTGCAATGTTGGTGGCTCTGTCCTTTGGATTAAATGTTAAACTAAATCTGTGTTCTGTGTCACCATAAGCCATTCCAAGATTTTAAAAGATGAGCAGGGGAGTTCTTCCCAAATAGGTGATCGAATCATCATCACATTGCTGGGAATTTGCTGTGCTGAAACAATTTGACACTTTCCTATATTATTAAATTGTAAAAGTGCATTATTGACCATAATGTACTTTAGATATCATGCAGTGGTGAAAGCCACTGATGAAAGCCACTGGAGAACTGCAAGTTCACCATTTGCCCCTTAAAGTAACAAGGTGTGCATGTTACATTTTGTGATCATCACCAAGAAAAACTTGCACTCAGTAGGTGTATCAGGACAATCTGCACTTCATCAGCCAGATCTGCTGAGAATAGCAATCACCTTCAGAACACTGCGTCTGAACCCACTGTTTCACCTTGCATCTGTCCTGTGTATTTCTGGGCCAATTGTCCAATACTAGAAACCTCAGCAAAATGCCACATCCCTTCAATTCAGCTGCATCCCAATTGTGTAAGACAGTCAGGGGAGGACAAGCCACACTCCACTTTTCACTACCCTGACAAGTTCTGGAAAGTTCAATAATACACTTAGGGGTGTAAGCCATTTAAGCATGTTAGTGACTAAACACAAGTGAGGTCATTGTTTAAGGAGGTGAGAGGGGTGAGTCAAGTAGGTAGGCTGGTAGAACGGGCACATAAGTAGGTTAGAGGCAGGGATGGAGTCAGATCAAATGACAGCTTGGTTGGAATGGAGCTGAGAGGAATGGAGCAAATTGGGTCGGATCTGGAAAGGAAGGAGTTGTGGTATTTCAGTGTTAATGATACTGGGGACGGGAGACAGATGGATCAAAAAATTAAGCACATGGCCAACAGACAGATAGAAAATGATTTTGGAAGATGGGAGTGGCAGTTTTATGCTGAGCCAGGAGTTCAGCATAATTCCTTTAAATTTTCCTATTCTTCTATTATGTCAGTTGAAAATCTATAAAGCCTTCAACTCTAATTCAAATTTGGGGAAGTTTTTGAAGATTTCTAGACATCAGGCAATTACCTCTCAAAGTACCAAACTCCTGGTCAATGCCAACAAAGCAAACTGCGTTATGATTTTGATATAATCCCAAAGTACAGTGCGTGCTTTGGCAACAACTGACTATCAACCTATAGGCAGATCTGGGTCAAGTTCTTGTTCAGATGACAGTTTCAAACCTTCTGCAAAGTGTATGCAGAAAGGCAGCTGTCAATGAAGCTGACACAAGCCACTGATTCACTGTGATACCAGCACTGTATCACCAGAGAAGTGGGATTTAACTCTAAAAGGAAGCAATTGCATTTGTAAATTCAAATATTCATTAATTTTCCGACATAACCATTTACTATTTTCAAAATTAGGACAAAAATATCCCACTGTCTGAAGTATTTCCACAAGAATGAGCAATGTCAAAGTGAGGGTGAAAGTATAATATGCAGGGTAAAATAAAATTTACCACTCAACACTTGTGCTTTTACCTTACAGTTAGAAGGTGGTGCATTGAAGATTCACCCCAGAGACCTGGACACATAATATAAGCTCTCATAGCAGAGAGTGATGCTGTGTATGTTGTTTATTATTATCACAATCAAGTTCTAGAAGTCATTGTCTAATCATAGTCAGCTTGTCATGGGGCAAGTGAGTTCTTCCTAGGATCATGGCCAATATTTAGTTCTCATCTACCACTTCAAATCCAAGATGTCTTTCTCCCTGGATGTTCCAAAGAGCTTTGTTCCAAGGAATTATGCTTTTGAATTTTTGTCATTATTGCAGTTTAGAAAACTGGAAAAGTTAATTGAAGACAATAAGCTTCTAGAAGCAGCCACAGCTAAGTGGCTAGATAATCTGATTTTTTTTGGTGTTGTTCTTTTCTTTATTTTTTTCATGGAGTGTATATGTCACTGTTATTTGAGCATTTGAGGTCCATCTCTATTTGATCTAAGAATCAGCTATTCTGTGGAGAGTTTTGAGTCACATGCATGCCAGACATGGTAAAAATGGCAGGTTTCCTTCTCTAAAGGAGATTAGTTAACCAGATTGGCTTTTGCAATTACTAAAGATAATCGTTATGGTCACCAATTTCAGTTTTATATTCCAAATTTATTGAATGAGTCGAAAATTCTGCAGTATGGGATAGGAACGTATGACTCCAATGCAATAGCCTTGGTTTCTAGATTATTAGATTTGTGACAAACTGTAATACTGTAGGTAGTGACCCTAAATTTGCTGGGTCAGCTGAAATGAGAATAAAATAACACAATACCTGCTGCATTGAAAATTCAATTGGTCAGATGGAGACTTAATGATTAGAAAAGTCTTAATGTGTGTTCTGCTGGAACAGAATAGAATATCCTTTATTGTCACATGTATTCAACATAAAATACAGTGAAAAGTGTATACTGTCGCTGTCCGTAGGCGCTATTCGCATTAACTTAGAGTAAAATCAAAAAAGGAGACTCCAACTTTACATTCTCCATTGCTACAGCATGCCACCACTACAGTCCTGCTCTGGGCTTTCTCGCCCACGCCGTGCCATTGCAAATGTCCTACTCTGGGCTTGCCCATGCCACACTGCCAGCAGAGGCCCATTCCACGCAGAAGTGAAAATCCTGCTCAAGGCGTTACAGGCTGGCCACTATAGCCACTCTACCTCTGAAGATGCCGCTCCGCTCTGGAGCTTATCAAAGCTGCCTCCTGCCTTAGGGCTCTCTTTTCAGGCAAGTTTGATAAAAAAAGGGGAGGAAGGAAAAATAAAAATAAAAAATTGCAGATGAGGAGGACAAGCCCAGCACAGGAGCCTGTATGCTGTCTATTCTGCTGCCGCCATCTTGGAAAGGAATATATGTGTTTACAACTCAATAAATGATGAACTGAACTAGACACATCTTCTTTTTGAAAAGCTGATGTCCCGATTTTAAGCAGACCAAGACACTAGATGTGATAATATAATCATTTGTCAATTGAGGAAAATACTTGTTAACAGAGTCATGCTGCATAAATGATATATGATTGATTTGACAACGTGAAATCTGCAAAGAAATAGCTTGTATGAGCAGCCTGAACAAATTAAGCCTGAGACCAAGGTTTGTTAAAATTGGAGATATGTCTCCTTTCAGGGAAACAAGCAAACGTCTCAATGAATAAACTGATTGAACCAGCCATGGAAAATACAACACATTTGTGATGTTTGTCAGTGGTCAAACTGATCAATCACTTAAGACTGGACAATGTCATGGTTTGATCACACAAGCTGCTTGTATGGAAAGGAATGTAAGAAAGCATGCCTCAGAGTGATAGCTAGTTAGCTCAGCAACAGGAGTCTTTTGATTAGCAACTCAAGGCTGAGACAGAACAGACTGATCAGTTGTTTTGGTCTAATCCACAGACAAGCTCAGATAAACTGGGTCACCTATGACTGTAGACATTGAATCGTAAAGCTAATCATATATTTCCAATTTCACAGTATTTTGTGGTGTATCTTGATTCAATAAATATCAATTTGATATGTCCTATTGTTAGGAAGGTGTTGGGTTATTGACATCCATGGTAAACTTGGTGGACTAGAGAAAGTACAATAAAGACCGATATTGTCTCCTCCTAAATGCCCCATCCCAATCCCAACTCCAACTCCAACGCCAATCCCAACCTCAAATTAAAAGATAAATATTTACAATGATACCTGTACTTGGATGGACAGCCAGCTGGGAATATCAGTTACAGTAGTAGAAGAGAAGGTGCAAGCATGGCATGGTGGTAATGTCACTGGATCAATAATCTAGACCTTATTCTGGTTTTGTTATACTCCAGATAAATTATCCAGCTCCGTATCTTCATTGTTGATGTCCTGGCTAACTGATTTCCACATACAGCCATAAAACATTTCATAATCCCAAATTAATAGAGACAAAGCACAGCAACAAAGTCTGGAGAGATCGTTTATTGTTGGTTGCATGTCCTCAGTTAGTTTACCAGTGATATAAACCACAAAACTTCAATTTGTATCAAATATTATGCTTCGATAGATGTCCTGTGGCACCTTAGCTGATTGCTCTTCTACACCATTTAAAACTAAACTGCAAAATGTGGCATTTGGACAGGTGACCTAAAGCTTGGTCAAATAAATTGGCTTACACAACATCATGTGGGTAATGGAATGCAGATTAGATTAGATTCCCCCACAGTGTGGAAACAAGCCCTTTAGCCCAAAACATCCACATCGACCCTCTGAAGAGTAACCCACCCAGACCCATTTCCCTCTGACTAATGGACCTAACACTATGGGCAATTTAGCATGGCCAATTCACCTGACCTGCACATCTTTGGATCATGGGAGGAAACCACAGCATCCAGAGGAAACCCATGCAGACACATGGAGAACATGCAAACTCCACACAGACAGCCGCCTGAGGTTAGAATCAAGCCTGGGTTCCTGGTGCTGTGAGGCAGCAGTGCTAACCATTGAGCCGCCCTGCTACCCCTAAGGTGTAGATATTCAAGGAGGGAATTCGGAGCTTTGTGTCAAGTTGGCTGAGGACAACAGTGGGTGGTCTGAAAGAAGTGGAGATATGTGAAGCAAATGGGCTGGTGGAGGTTACAGCAGCCTGAAGATATCACCAATGGGTACAGCACAGATATAGGCACAAATGGTTAGTGCAAATGTGTATATTCCAAAAGAGCTTCCTTCCACCCTTCATCATCACACCCTATCGGCATATCCAATTGATCACAAACTGGCCAGCTTAATGTACAGAAACCCTTACTCAAACATTACCAATACTCACTGTACAGAAGTGTTCCAGTCAAAGATGCTGTTTTTATGGTAAGTTAGATGTCACTTCTATAGATGTGTCTACTCCTGTTTCAATGTCTAGGACGGTATCCCTTCTTAATATTCTGATGAGTGAAAGAAGTTCTATATAAGCATTTCCATTGAACGATGGAAAAAGCGGTGTGATATCTGAAATGACAGAAATGACTCAATAAATATTAGCTCTGCCAGTTTGAGTGAAAAATAGAGCATAACAATAATTAAAAGCACCAGCTTTTCACTCCTTGTTCAATTTTCCAGGTGAAGATAACAACCAGGTTGGGCTCACAACCTCAGTCACAAAATCAATAGGTTCAGGACTGCAGCAGTCTCGTTATAGGAACAGTCATGAATGTTTATATCATTTAATGAGTTGCAGATGCAAATGAACCCAGCTTTCAAAAGCCCTTCATCAGTTAAATCAACCCATTGCAGAAAAAGAAGCCTGGAATCTGTGAATGCAAGACTCTATTTACTTTAACAATAAATTCTGCATTATATCTTAGCTGGAATATGCACACTTCCAGTTCCTTCAAAAGCTTTTATAACCTCCACTTGATTATTTAAGTATTATATGTGATGCATTGTTCTTGTCCCAGCTATGATGAAATTTATAACAATCTGGACTTCCAAAGTATTGATTTCTTTACTTTAGATTACAGTGTGGAAACAGGCCCTTCGGCCCAACAAGTCCACACCGACCCGCCGAAGCGCAACCCACCCATACCCCTACATTTACCCTTTACCTAACACTATGGGCAATTTAGCATGGCCAACTCACCTTACCTGCACATCTTTGGACTGAGGGAGGAAACCGGAGCACCCGGAGGAAACCCACGCAGACACGGGGAGAACGTACAAACTCCACACAGTCAGTCACCTGAGGCGGGAATTGAACCCGGGTCTCTGGCGTTGTGAGGCAGCAGTGCTAACCACTGAGGCAGCAGTGCTAACCACTGCATAGCCAATGGAATACATTTTAAAGTACAGTAACTCTTACAATGTAGGAAACAAGGCAGCCTGTTTTGCACACAACAAGCTCCCACAATCTCGATCAGATCGCATGCTTTGTGAGGGGTAAATATTGGCCAAGACTTCAAGGAGAACTCTCTTGCTCTTCTTTGAAAGATACCACAGTTTAGTTTTACATACATCCAAAAGGACAGACAAGATTTTGCATTAAATTCTCATTAGAATGATTGCATTTGTGAGATTACTGCACTCCCTCAGAATTGTACTAGAGAGCCAGTCTAGATTTTGTGCTCATGTTTCTCTTATAGGACTTGGTCCCATGATTCCAGGAGCGAGGATGACAACAGAGAAGCGACTACAAGCGCGCACATATGTGCACATGTATATACACACAGACACACACAGACACGCACAAACATGCAAACAAACACAGACACATAAGTGCACGCATACATGCACACACACTTACACATGCTCACACACACGAACATATGTATACCTACTCTCTCATATACACACACACATATTCACACATTCATTCTGACTGTGTACTTTGCAGTGATTGACGTCTCAGAAATATTTTGAGTGACCATATTAAAGACCTTTTTATGAATGGATAGTTCAGCAGAGTAGACTCCCAACAAAATCACTCAAATGGAAAAGCAGAGAATATTTTACTTCACTTGTGTTGTGTCTATGATTGTGGTGTTGATGATCGAGGCAGTGAACTATTTTGTTGTACTTGTCAGGGGAGGATTGCAATTCACAGTGTAGAATACCAGGAAGATTAGAAGGAGACTGAATGAAGACATCTATTTGCTATTGAGATGGAGCTAGGCTCTCGTGATGGTAACTATGAAGAAAGAGTTGGTGTATAGTAAATAATATGCTGAGATACAAGAAAAAAATAATAGTAACTGTGAGAGAGATTGAATGTTAAGGGTGAGAAAAGCCTTTATCAACTTACTTCTAATAACACAGGAACACAGGAAATGCATGACACAAGGAGGATATTCTGCCCATCCTACAGCACTTGAAATACTCATCCAAGTGTATTTTAAATGCAATGAGGCTTTCTGCAATCACAACCCTTTTGTAACTCACTGGGTGAAACATATTTCCCAACTATCCCCCCCCCACCCCTCACTCAGTTCCTCCACCACTTACTTCAAATTCTGGTTATTGACCTTCCTGCTAATGAAAGTAGGTTCTTCCTATTCCTTCTAAAAAGCCCCTTTGTAATTTCATATTCCAAAGTTACAACCCTCCTCAGCCTCCGCTGTTCCAAAGAAAACAACCCTAATTTTTAGTCAAGCTTTCCCAAATGTTAGCATTTTCTGTTTCTGATAGCATCCTTTTAAAAGGAAAGGTTATGGAGGGGAGTCTTCTTTGTCCCCTCTTGAATAGGTCACATCCTTCCCCGAGCAGTGACCAGAATAATACACAGTATTCTCACTGAGGTCTAGCTTGTGTTTTATACAGTTATAACAGAACCAACTTGTACTTATATTCTACATGAATAAATGAATGTATGAAATCTATCCGTTTACCTATTATATGTATCAATTCTGACTCTTTCAGAAATCTGTTCTCAAACACTTCAAGGTCATTTTATTCCTTTAGTATTGTACTATTCATTATGTATTCCCTTGCCTTTTTAGACCTCACCAAATGCCTCATGTCGCAAATCTCAAGACTCGATTACACTTATCACTTTTTAAAATCTCTTTCTTTACCCCCACACTACCGCCTAACTGTAGTAGTGCTTATATTTACCTCAGCACCCATGTTGTGTGTGTGCACTTATCATTATTCTGTGAATCTGCCCGCTGTTTGGCATCTTCCTTACAACCACCTGGGTTGTAAGGAATTCACCTGGGAATTCAGCAATCATGCCCATTATATTCCTTTCTAATTAATTGCAAGCGCTCATTACCGAACTAGTAGCACTGCTGAAATAGCTGCAAGTCAGAAAGTCATCTCTGGACCACTACCCTCTGCTTCCTGTCAATGAGTCAACATTGAATAAAAACCAAAAGAACTGCAGATGCTGTAAATCATGCCACCTTCTCTTCACCATGGACGTGCAATCTCTATCAGGATGGTCTTTGAGCTCTCCACTTCTTACTGGAACAAAGGCTTGAACCTCCCCACCCACCACCATCACCCTCCTCCGTCTGGCCAAGCTCGTCCTCACCCCAAACATCTTATCTTTTAACTCCTCTCATTTCCTTAGGTCAGAAGAGTGGCCATGGGTAACTGCATGGACCTTAGTTATGCCTGTCTCTTTGTGGGGTATGTGGAACATTCCTTGTTTCAGTCCTACTCCGGCCTTTACCCACAATGCTTTCTCAGATATATTGATTATATCATCAGTGCTGCTTCTGTCTCTCATCCAAAATGGGAAAGGTTTATTGATTTTGCTTCCAATTTTTAGCCGCCCTCGCTTTCACCTGATCCATCTCTGAGTCCTCCCTTCCCTTCCTTGACATCTCTGTTTCTATTTGTGGGGATAGACTGGCCACTAGTATTCACTATAAGCCCACAGAATCCTACAGTTACCTGGATTTTACATCCTCGTTGAATGTGAGGACTGCAGATCAGAGTTGAAATGTGTGGTGCTGGAAAAACACAGCCGGTCAGGCAGCATCTGAGAAGCAGGAGCTCTTCATCAGGAATGAGGGGTTGGCTCAAGGGCGATGAGAGATAAATAAGTAGGCGTGGGCCTGGGGGGAAAGTAGCTGGGAATTCAATAGGTAGATGGAGGTGTGGGGTGATGATGATAGGTCGGAAAGGAGGGTGGAGCGGACAGGTGGGAAGGAAGATGGACAGGTAGGCCAATTCATGAGGGCGGTACTCAGTTGGAAGGTTGGCTCTGGGATAAGGTGGCGGGGGAGGGGAAATGAAGAAACTGGTGAAATCTACATTGATCCTGTGTGTTTGGAGGGTCCCAAGGCAGAAGTTGAGGCGTTCTTCCTCCAGGCGTCGGGTGAGTAGCACTTGGCAGTGGAGGAGGTCCAGGACTTGCATGTCCTTGACGGAGTGGGAGGGGTAGTTAAAATGTTTGGCCACAGGGTGGTAGGGTTATTTAATGCGTGTGTCCCAGAGATCTTCTCTGAAACATTCTGCATGTTGTCATCATGTCTCCTCAATGTAGAGGAGACCGCACTGAGAACAATGGACACAGTAAATAGCGTGCATGGAAGTGTAGGAAAATCTCTGACAGATATGGCAGGATCCTTTGGGGCCTTGGATGGTGGTGAGTGGGGCATTGTCGACACAGGTTTTGCACTTCTTGCAGGGGTAAGAGAAGGCGCCGGGTGTGGAGGGTGGGTTGATGGGGGCCGTGGACCTAACATGGGAGTCACAAAGGGAATGGTCACTGCGGAAGGCAGATAGGGGTGGGGAGGGAAACACATCCCTGGTGGTGGGGTCTGTTTGTAGATGGCAGAGATGGTGGCGGATGATGTGTTGTATCCAAAGGGTGGTGGGGTGGAAGGTGAGGACCAGAGGGATTCTGTACTTGTTGCGATTGGAGGGCTAGGGCTCAAGGGTGTAGATGTGGGAAATGGAGGAGATGCACTGGAAAGCATTGTCAACCATGTGAGAGGAGAAACTGTGGTCCTTGTAGCAGAAGGCCATTTGGGATGTTCTATGGTGGAACTGGTCCACCTGGGATTAAATGCGGCAGAGACGGAGGAATTGTGAGTAAGGAATAATGATTTTACAGGAGGCAGGGTGGGAGGAGGTGTGGTCCAGTTAGCTGTGGGAGTCGGTGGATTTGAAGTAGATGCCCATGTTGAGTTTTTCACCGGAAGTGAATATGGGGATGTCCAGGAAGGGGAGGTCCAGAGATGGTCCAGATGAATTTGAGGTCAGAGTGGAAGGTGTTGGTGAAGTTGATGAACTGTCCAGCTTCCTCGTGGGAGCACGAGGTGGTGCCAATTCAGTCATTGATGTAGTGGAGGTAAAGGTGGGGAATGGTGCTGGTGTAGCTGCAGAAGATAGACTATTCCATGTACCTGACAAAGAAGCAGGCATGGCTGGGACCCATGTGGGTGCCCATGGCTAATCTTTTTGTCTGGAGGAAGTGGGAGGATTCAAAAGAAAAATTGTTGAGGGTGAGGACCAGTTCAGCCAATTGGATGAGTATGTCAGTGAATGGATACTGGTTGGGTCAGCGGGAAAGGGAGAAGCGGAGGGCCTGGAGGCCTTCATCATGGTGGATGGATGTGTACAGGGATGTGTATATCTACTTCAAATCCACCAACTCCCACAGCTACCTGAACCACACCTCCTTCCTACCTGCATCCTGTAAAAACAGTATTTCTTACACAATTCCTCTGCCTCTGCCGCATCTGATCCCAGGAGGACCAATTCGACCACAGAATATCCTAATGTCCTCCTTCTACGAGGACCGCAATTTTCCCTCCCACTTGCTTGATGGTGCCCTCCAGTGCATCTCTTCCATTTTCCGTGCCTTTGCCCGTGAACCTCACCCCTCCAATCGCAACAAGGACAGAACCACCCTGGTCCTCACTTTCCACCCCACCAACCTCCTCATTCCCCGCCACCAGGGATATAATTTCCTCTCCATGCCATGTGTGTTCCACTGAGACAAATCCCTCTGCAATTCCCTTGTTTGGTCCACGGCCCCCACCAACTCACCCTTCACCTCTCTTGACACCACAAGAAATGGAAAACCTACATCAACACCTCCCTACTCACCACCGTCCAAGGCCCCAAAGGTTGCTTCCACATCCAACAGAGATTTTCCTGTACTTCCACATGTCATCTACTGTGTCTGTTGCTCTTAGTGCAGTCTCCTCTACATTGGGGAGACAGGATGCCAACTTATGGAACATTTCAGAGAACATCTCTGGGACACACAGACTAAACAATACCACCGCCCTGTGGCCGAACACTTTAACTACCCCCCCTCCCCCCACTCCACCAAGGACATGCAAATCCTGGGCCTCTTCCACTGCCAAACTCTAGGCACCCAACGCCTGGAGGAAGAGCTTCTCATCTTTTACCTTGGGACCCACCAACCACATGAGATCAATGTACGTTTGACCAATTTTTCATTTCCCTTCCCACAACCTTATCCCAGAGCAAACATTCCAACTCGACACCGTCCCCTTGAACTGTCCTACCTGTCCATCTTCATTCACATCAACCACTCCACCCTCCTTTTCAATCTATCACCATCACCTGCACCTTCATCGCCCAGCCCCACACCCCCTCCCATTTATCTCTCAGCCCCTCTTGGACCACCCCCTCATTCCTGATGAAGAGCTTATGCTGTAAACGTCAACTTTCCTGCTCCTCAGATGCTATCTGACCAGTTGTGTTTTTCCACTCCCACACTTTACATCCTTGTATCCTGCATGCTGTAAAGTCTCAATTCCGTTCTTCTGTCTCTATTGCATATGTTCCAATGAGGCCAACTTTGACAAGGGATCCTCTGAAATGTCCACCTTCTTCCTCAGCTGAGGACTCCCCAGCACTGTTGTTGACAGGGCCTTCAACCAGGTCCAACCCATCTCCCTCATTTCAGGCTGCAACAGCAATAGGTTTCCCCTTGATTTTACCTACCATCCTACTAGCATCCACATCCAGAAGATCATTAACCTTCATTTCTATCACTTCCAGCGAGGTGCTACCACCAGATACAAAATGCTCTCCCCTCCCTTGTCCACCTTCCACAGGACTGTTCCGTCAGGGACACGCTATCCATTCTTCCTTCCCTCTGAACACCAACCACAGTCTCACGGTACCAATCCCTGTAATCACTGAAGGGTTAACAATTGCCCATTTAATTCCTCCCTCTTCAGTACTCAAGGGCCCAAACACACCTTCCAGGTGAAGCAGCACTTTATCTCCATTTTACATAATCTTGTCTACTGCATTTGGTGCTCACAATGTGATCTTCTCTACACTGGGAAAGCATAGACTGGTTGACTGCTTCGCAGAACACCAAGGATTCTACCCGCAAAAATGACCCTGAGCTTCCAGTTTCCTGCCACTTCAACACACCACCCTCTTCCCTGTCTCAGGCTTGCTACAGTGCTCCAGTAAAACTTAGCCAAAGCTGGAAGAACAACACCTCATTTTCTGCCTGGGACCCTGCAGCCTTCTGAGCTCAATAACTTAAGGCTTGGACCTTCCTATGTCCTAGCCCCCAACCCCACACTCCAAGCCTTGTTATCACATAGTCTACTTTTACACATAACCCATTGTTAGCCACTGACAGTCTCCATTAACAGCCATTCTGTGCTGTAGGGTGGCATGGTGGCACAGTGGTTAGCACTGCTGCCTCACAGCACTAGAGACCTGGGTTCAATTCCTGCCTCAGGCAACTGCTGAGTAGAGTTTGCACATTCTCCCCATGTCTGAGTGGGCTTCCTTTGGTTTCCTCCCACAGTCCAAAAACGTGCAGGTTAGGTGAATTGGCCATGCTAAATTGCCTGTAGTGTTAGGTGAAGGGATACATATTTGGGAGGGTTGGTGTGGACTTATTGGGCTGAAGGGCCTGCTTCCACACTGTAAGTAATCTAATCTATTCACCCTCCCAGCCAGATTGTTATCCACTCCTTTGTCTGTCCAACTATTCTTCTCTCTCTTCGGGGTCTATCCCCACCTATCGTTTACTCCCTCCCCCTGCCCCCACCCTAACTTCTGCATACAAACTAACATTTTTTCTAGCTGAATTGAATTGAATTGAATTGAATTTATTGTCACATGTACCGAGGCACAGTGAAAGGCTTTGTCTTGTCGCAATACAGGCAGATCACAGAGTCAAGTAGCACAAGTAAGTCAATAATAGATAAACAGCTGCAAAAACAAAAACACAGGTACAGGTAAATATGAAGAGTTTGTGAGTCCATTCAGTATTCTAACAACAGTCGGATAGAAACTGTTTCGAAACCAGCTGGTCCGTGTGTTCAATCTTCTGTACCTTCTCCCTGTTGGTAGAGGTTGTAGATAACCATTACCAGGGTGGAATGGATGTTTGAGAATGCTGGCAGGCTTTCCTTGGTAGATGGATTCTGTGGTAGATGGATTCTGTGGATGGGAGGTTGGCTTTTGTGATAGTCTGGGCTGAGTTCACCACTCTCTATAACCGTCTCTGATCTTGAATGGTAGAGTTGCCATACCAGGTAGTGATACATCCAGACAGAATGCCCTCGATTGCGTACCTATAAAAATTGGCAAGGGTATTCGCAGTCATGCCAAATTTCCTCAGCTGCCTGAGGAAGAAGAGATGTTGTTGGGCCTTTGTAACCAGTGCGTCCATATGAAGAGTCCAAGAAAGCTTGTTGTGGATAACCACTCCCAGGCGCTTGACATTCTCCACTCGTTCCACCTCTGTGCTGTTAATGCGTAAGAGGGCATAAGTAACATCCTGCCGAAAGTCAATAATGAGTTCCTTGGTTTTGCTGGCATTGAGAGGTAGGTTGTTCTCAGTGCACCATTTTTCCAGGTCTTCCACATATCGTCTGTGATGGTGTCATGAGTGAACTTGTAAATGGCATTAGTCTGGTATTTGGTGACGCAGTCATTGTTATACAGTGAGTACAGTAGGGGACTGAGTATGCACCACTGGGGGGAAGGGGGGTCCAGTGTTGAGTGTTAGTGAGGATGAAATATTGTCTCCAATCTTCATTGATTGTGGCCTGTGGGTCAGGAAACTGAGGATCCAGTTGCAGAGAGTGGTGTTTAGTTTAGTGATCAGTCTCAGGGCTTAATAGTGTTGAAGCTGAACTGTAGTCAATGAGTCAGATTCTTACGTAGCTGTTCTTCATATCAAGATGTTGAAGGGAGGAGTCAAGGGCAAAGTGATATGGCATCTGATGTGGATCAGTTGGTCCGATAGGCAAATTGGAGTGGCTGGAGTTGATTAATGCCATGACCAGCCTTTCAAAGCACTTCATGACCACCAAAGTTAGGGCCACTAGTCAGTAGTCATTGAAACATGCTGCAAGAGCCTTCTTAGGCACAGGGATGATGTTGGCCCTCTTGAAACAGGCAGGAACCATCAATTACCATCAGTTCTGAGGAAGGGTCGCCAGACTTGAAACATTAATTCTGATTTCTCTTTACAGATATTGCCAGACCTGCTAAGCTTTTCCAGCAATTTCTGTTTTGGAGTCAATTCTGAGGTTTGCTGCAGATGTTGGAGGAAATACTTCAAACATTGCCGATTGATCTGTATAATTTTGTTGTTATAAGGAGTTCAGGTGTATAATATAATCAAGTATAGTAGATCAAGTCCCAAAGATGGTTAACTGCAATAGTCCATGATGTTATAAAAGGAAGTGACATCACATTCATGTGATTTGAGTAAAAGAGAGTGCAACATGGAAAAAAAGTTGATCATCTAAGGTAATGTTTTCATAACTATACATGTTTATGAATAAGGTTCGAGTGTTTTCTAGTTTCCAGTCTTCAGGAGTTATTGAAACTGTTCAGGAGTTATTGGAACAGTTATTGAAACTGTTCCAGTCCAACAACACAATAATACAAGGTGGATCAATACATTATATCTGCATCATTACAAGGGGAGGCAACAGTGTAATGTCGGGTAATGTCACTGGCCTAGTAATCCAAAGAACTAGGCTAATGCTCTGGAGGCATGTATTGAATCCCACCATGCCAGAACATTCAATTGAAATTTGGAATTAAAAGCTAACCTCCCTGTTGTAAAAACCCATCTGGTTCACTTTTAGGGAAGGAGGTCTGCTGTCTTTACTGTTCTCTGAATTGGCCCTAGAAGGATAAGGGGCTGGCCAACAACATCTACATCCCATGAAAGAGAAAATTCAACTCAGATATTTGATAAAATATCTAAGGTGATTTCACAGCAGAGTAAATAGCAAGACCAAGATCATTGTGTAGCACAAGAGACAGAAAATGAGATGGATCAAACAAAGGTGATCCAGAGTCTGCTGTACTTCTGTCAGGGGCTGTTCAGGAGCAGCAACAGGGCCCATGATTTTGTCCTTGGCCCGAGGGTACTCATGGTCAAACTGTTATTTGCCACAGGGGTTTTTTCAAAGAACTGAAAGTCACCATTCTTGCAATGTACCAATTTGACATGGAGGAAGTCACAACTGTGTTTGGTGTACTGCCTTGTGCATGAATGGGTTTATTTAATACAATTATGACTGAGATTTATCAATAACATAAAGAACTAATCATTATGGTTAAAGCCACTATGGAGTCAAATAGAAAAGAGATTTTCGTTGCTCCACACTGGGCCGAATTCATGCCCTAATTGTGGAGGTGCAGGTTATCCTTCTGCTGTCTTCATTATTATTTACACAATAATGTAGCAATCTATTTTTCCTAAATCTAAACCCAACTGTGCTGTGAAGGCTTTCTAAGGCATTCTGTGATCAGCAAGTTTACTCGAGCAAAACCACATGTATTGATGTAGAAATACATGAGTAGTTTTGACTTTTTAGATATAATGCGGTTATTTGCCTATTGTGTGCTCTCCTGCAGAACATGTTACGCTGCTTTAAAATTCTCCCATTGTTTCTACATGCAGTTCTGACCTCAAATTACAGCACTCATATTGAAATTTCACCCAAAACAAAAGCAAGTTAAACCAAATAAAAATTTGTCAGCAGCATGTTGAAAGAGCAATGAGATTACATTGAGGTGAAAATAGAATAGATAGAATCTTTAGTGTGAAACAGGCCATTTAGCTCAACAAGTCCATACTGACCCTTTGAAAAGCATCCCATTCAGGCTCACCTTCCCCTCAACCCTATCTGTGCATTTCTCATGACCAACCCACACATCCCTGGACACTATTGGCAATTTAGCATGAACTATCTACCTAATCTGCAGATCTTTGGACTGTGGGTGGAAACCTGAATACCCAGGATAAAACCATACAGACATAGGGATAATGTACAAACTCCATACAGTTGCCTGAGGCTGCAATTGAACCTGGGTACCTGGTACTGTGAGGCAGCAGTGATAACCACTGAGACATTGCACTGCCCAGATGGAAATAGAAAACATCCCCTCTAACTCAGATATGACACAAGGGAAATTTCAATACAGTGGCTAACAAATCTCCCTCTCAGCTTTTACAACCCGTACTGATCATCATTCACAGTTATTTAACCATATTTTTGCCATGTAGATTTCCCAAAGACTGATCCTTGACTCCATCCAATTTTGCATGCACTTATTTTCCCACAATGACACCATTCAAAAGCACAGCATTAGTACATTGACGTAGCACCAACTCTTCCCCAGCATCAACTCTCTTGACCTCCCCTCTACTGTTGCGAAATGATCCAGCATTTGGCACTGGATGAACAGAAATGCTTGGATATTGGTGGGTCAGAAGCCACAGCCTCCACTCAAAACTCTGTTGCTAAGTTACAACTCTATCCTGCTTTCTGACAACAGTCATATTGCAATATTGTCAACACAAACATTTAGACTAATATTTGCGTCCATCACTAGGAGGTCCTCTTTCCCCATTTATAACCTAACATTGTTCCAGTCTCATCCAAATTGTTATGGTTAACTTTAGATTCAATTATTCCAACTCACTCAAGGCTGGTCTCCTACTATCCTCACTAAATTCCAAAATTTCTGCTGCCCAAGTCTTAATTCACAGAAGGTCCCATTCCTCTAACACCTCTGTGCTTGCTGACCCATATTGAGATCCAATCAAGTCTTGATTTGAAAATTCCCATCCTTGTTTTTGAATACTGTAATGCTCTTACACTTTCCTATCACTGTAATCTCCTCTAGACCACAACGCTGCAAGATATCTGTGCTACTTGAATCAGATTGTTTTTTGTGCATTCCCTATTTTAACTTTTGCACAAGGGGAGCTACATCTTTGTTGGCCTCAGCCCCAGCCACTGAAATTCAATTCCACTACCTCTCCAGCCTCTCCTTCACTTTCTGTATGATGATAGCTGTATCCCGTGACAGTAATGAATATGTTACATTATCAGTGATATATGTTGATCTTGTGATTCACTTGGAATTAAGAGCGAATTAGCAACAAGCTAAGAGCACTTTCTCCTACTCACCTAACGCATAAATAGTAAATAAAGGTTCCTGTTCACCAACCTATGGACCAACTCACTTCTCGCTACAACCTCAGTTATAATTTCATTACATGGTGGCAGTGATAATTGACCCCTCACACTGTAAACCTTCACAAATTTCCCAATAGGTGGAATTAGCAAGACAAGATGAATCCTTAGGGAAGCATCTGCAGCAGCCACGCCCTCTCAGGCTTAGTCACTGCTGTGAATGGGGACTGATTCTGTAGTCTATCAGCTGGATAGACTGAAGAAGGGCTTATACCCGAAACGTCGATTCTCCTGTTCCCTGGATGCTGCCTGACCTGCTGCGCTGTTCCAGCAACACATTTTCAGCTATCAGCTAGATAGTCAATGTAAGCCAGAAGGCCTGTAAGAGGAGAATACTGAGATGTCACCTAGTCCAGGCTGAAGAGAGCAGCAAACAAAAGGTCTATTGAAATGATACCACCTGTGATGGGACACCAAAAAGTTAAATTCACAGGTATTCTTCATTGCAGAACCCAGGTAGCCTTTAGCAATGGATAAGTCCTGGCATCTACCAAAGCCTTTGAACCATAAGACTGGTCTATACCACCATCTCAGTGGGTAAGATGGTACCAAGGGTTTATCCAACACTGCACCATGTGAGGCCTTGTTTCCAAACTTGGTGAAGATCAGGTAAGTGCATTTTTACACACTATCAGTAATGAAGGGCTGAATATTACATTTTTTGGCTAAGTCCAAGCTGCAGCAAGGTTTTGAAGGGATGTCCCCCATGAGTCCAAGCAAGTTTCCCTATCAAACTCATGTCACAAACTATCTACCTCATCCCTATGGCATATGTCATGTTTGATTCCAGCCCTTTCTTACTACGTGCTGTTCCCAGAACAACTCAGTACTGAGCTGATATCAGCTGATAGGTAGACATCTCTTGCTCCCATGCAATCTACGGTGAGGTGATGGCCCAGAGGTGTTAATGCATGTCTATTAATCCCAAGACAGGTAATGTTCTGGGAACCCACATTCAGATTCTCCCATCATAGATGGTGAACTTTGAATTCAATAAGAATCAGGAATCAAAAATCTAATGATGGTCATGAATCAATTGTTGGGGAATAATCCATCTTTCTCACTCATGTCCTGCTGAGAAGGAAACTGCTTTTGTTACTCCAATCTGGTTTGCATGTGACTCCAGACCCACATGAATGTGTTGACTCTTATCTGACCTCTGAGCAATTAGAGATGTGCAATATCCACATCTTATGAATTAATTACATAAAAAATGTATTTGATAGGTTACTATGTACCTGTTCAAGCATTGGCAATCCAGCAACACTCCACTCTGCAGCCACAAAGCCAATGTTGCCATGCCAAGGCAACTCCAATCTCTGACTTTTGTCACTTTAACCATCTTGTCTCACCATTTTCCTGTCCTTTGCTGTATTTGTATAAACACTTTCTCTAAGTTAGCACTACTCTGTCCTTCATGCAAACAGGAGATCCACGCCTCTCGTTCCCAGTAGAGGAATAGCCCAGCAATTGAACAATTCCAAACATGAAATGAAAAGGGAACACAAACAAGACCAATGGAGTTTGGAGTTCAGTTCAGTAATGCAAAACTGCTTTTGGCATCATGACCAACAACTATTTTACAGTCCATGATGGCCTGCTACACCTAGCTCTCATCTGCAGGGTGTCAATGAAGCTTGTAGTGCCTGACACAGCTGAGTCTGTCATAAACAAAGACAGCTTCATCCTCCCCAGCATCCTGTTCTATTCCTTGGAAGACTACTCCTGTTCCCTCAGTTCCT
This sequence comes from Chiloscyllium plagiosum, assembly GCF_037043375.1. Lineage (NCBI taxonomy): Eukaryota > Metazoa > Chordata > Chondrichthyes > Orectolobiformes > Hemiscylliidae > Chiloscyllium > Chiloscyllium plagiosum. The sequence goes on from NW_028270141.1 coordinate 50,010,194, forward strand.
TAGCAGCCAGCACATCACCTTATTATTTACTCCAATTATGCAAAGTACAGCACACCAGGATGGTGCAGTACACTCTGTCCGGGCTACATCGGACTGGTCCAATCTACAGATCCTCTCAAAATGTCGATTCTCCTGCTCCTCGGATGTTGCCTGACCGGCTGTGCTTTTCCAGCACCACTCTCTTGACTCTGATCTCCAGCATCTGCAGGCCTCACTTTCTCTATAAGAAGCATTATGTTTGGTCTCTGTATTCATCAGGGAATTTTGTGTAATAGGTACCCCAAATCCCCAGTAACCATCCTTGTAAGGCCCTGGACCCTCAAACACAGCATGAAAGTACACCAGGATTTAAGAATCATAGAAGTTGCCTGGGTCGTGGACACAGGGTAGCGTAATAGCGTAAATGATAGTGACTACATGTCATCTAGCCCTCTCAGTGTTACATGTTTAGTCATAGAGTTCAATCTGGATAAATGCGAAGTGATACATTTTGGAAGGTCAAACTTGAAAGATTAGATTAGATTCCTTTGGCCCAATAAATCTACACCGATCCTCAGAAGAGTAACCCATCCAGACCCATCTCCCTCTGACACTATGGGCAATTTAGCATCGCCAATTTACCTAATCTGCACATCTTTGGACTGCGGGAGGAAACTGGAGCACCCGAAGGAAACCCACGCAGACACGGGGAGAACTTGCAAACTCCGCACAGAGAGTTACCCAAGGCTGGAATCGAACCCGGGTCTCTAGTGCTGTGAGGCTGCAGTGCTAACTACTGAGCTACCGTGCCACTCCGAATGCTGAATATAGGATTAAAGAGGGTGCAAAGAAGGTTTACCAGGCTGCCTGGACTAGAGGGCTTGTCTTATGAAGAGAGGTTGACTAAGCTTGGACTTTTCTCTCTGGAGGGAAGGAGGAAAAGAGGTGACCTGATTGAGGTATACGAGGTAATGAGAGGCATGGATAGAGTCAATAGTCAGAGACTTTTCCCCAGGGCAGGATTGACTGGGACAAGGAGTCATAGTTTGAAGAAATGAGGAGGAAGGTATGAAGGAGACATCAGAGGTAGGTTCTTTAAGCAGAGAATTGTGAATGCATGGAATGCGTTGTCAGTGGTAGTGGTGGAAGCAGAGTCATTAGGGGCATTTAAGCACCTGCTGGACATGCACATGGACAGCAGTGAATTGAGGGGTGCGTAGGTAAGGTTATTTTATTTTACATTAGGATTAATCTTTGGCACAACAACGTAGGCCGAAGGGCCTGTTCTGTGCTGTACTTTTGCTCTATGTTCTATGTTCGATGTTCTATCTTCAATGGCACCCTGGACCTAGGAATTCCAGCTATGTTCCTGAATTCTACTGCCTAGGTTACTGCTCTGATCTTATAATTGAGGGAAAAATTTGAACCAGTGTGACCTTGCATAGATGGCATTGGACACTATCCTGATGCATTTTTGGGAGCACAACTGAGAAGGCCCATATAGTTCACTCGTCACTCCCTGGTCAGTGCCAGTGACAAAGATGTGCAAAGGAGCAGTGACCTTCACAGCCATTGGGAAGGAATGGCCTCCCACTTCTATAGCCCTCAGGTGCTAAGAGGGATACAAGGTATTTCAATAAAAGTCAAGGGACAGCTGCATGGCAAATGACACTGTAATCAACATGGGCTTATGAACATTCTATATATAGCTTCTGTTGTTGTTCTCTTCCTCTTTGGTGAAATTTACGCCAGTAAGGATGTTGTTAATAATATTGTTGGTTTCCTCTAATTTGTTCCATTTCATAATGACAAAGGTATCATCTGCATACTGGACCCAAAGCTTGGACAGGATCATGGGGAGGACTGTTCATTCAAGTCTCTGTATTACTGCTTCTGCTAAGAATCCTGATGTTGGTGATCCCATGGATGTCCGGTTGAGTTATTTGTAGGTCTTGTCATTGAACGTGAAGTGGGTAGTGACGTACAGATCTACTAGCTTGAGGATGCTGTTCCTTGCTGATGGAGTTGGTGCTGTCTGGTGTTTGTGTCCTTCATTCATCTAATAGTAGGGTCAGTGTTTCTTTGACCTGGCTGATGTTAATTGATGTGAATAGAGCCGTTAAGACCTCACTATGTGACAAACCAAGGATACAAACATTAGACAGCACCAACTCCATCGGCAAGGACAGCATACTCAAGCTAGTGGACCTATGCCTCACGACCACTTAGACTGGGACAACATATCCATCCTAGGACAGGCTAAACAGAGATATGCATGGGAATTCCTAGAGGCCTGGCATTCAAACCAAAACTCCATCAATAAACACAATGATTTAGACCCCATTTACCAACCTCTGAGAAAAAGAATTGGAAATGATATCACCCACCACAACAGATCAAGACACAAAAATAGCAAGTGGGACAGAGCACCAGTGTTTCACCGGAGACTCACTGATGATGTTATCTAGCATGATGACAAAATGTCGAGGAACAAACCTTCCAGCTCAGCAAGTAAACTTACAACATGATCACAGCATGTTCTATTCGATGCCACACTCCCACTCTTTTCCCATACCCTTTGATGTATTGGGCCACTAATAATCCTCCTATTTGTTTCTAAAACTGATTTAATGACTTGGCCTTCACAGCCTTCTGTGGCAGACTATTTCACAGGTTCACTACCGTCTGAGTGAAAGAATTTCTTCTCATCTCAGTATGCAATGTCTACTCTGTATCCTGAGACCCCTTGTTTGGACCCCCAACAAAGAGAAACATTATCCCTGCATTCAGTTTTTTTTTCAGCCCTGCCAGAAGTTTAGATGTGTCAATGAGGTCTCCTCACATTGTTCTCAATTCAAGTGAATGGAGATCCAGTCGACTCAATCTCCCCTCAAGAGATAAACCTGTTTGTTATTCCAGGAAACAGGCTGGTGAATCTATGCAAGCTCTTTGTTATGTTTTTTGAATGATGACAAAGGTGTCATCCACATCGTGGACCCAAAGCTTGAGTTGGATCACGGGAAAGGTTTTTTGAATGTAGTTCTCCTCAGGTAAATTAACCTTATTGTGCAGCACCAGGCTGTCAATTTAGAACTGCAAGATAGAAAACATTAACTGATATGATTTGCTTGCTTACTGTCTTGTTAGGGAACTGTGTGTAGCATTGGGAAGTGAAGGAAGGCCTCAATATTGGACAGATAGAAGATGACACAAAACCCATGTCGAGTACAAGTGCAACCTAGTTGCGTTGAGTAGCTATAAATGCTATGTATTATTATGTAAACAAAAGGTGAGGGGAAAAGTGAAAGGATGAAATACTCTGATTTTGAAATAGCTGTTCTGCTGTGGTCTGACACAAAAACTTTAGCTTTTCTTCAGATTCCTGCCATTTCTACTGACCTTCAGCTCCCCTGACCTTGTGCCTCTGTTATCTCACTCACAGGCTGTGGGCTTAAATGATTGTTACTAAGAAGGAAGAAATAGTCTCACCCTTTCCAACAGCCATTATTTTAATCAAGCTCATCTCATCAATCAAATTTACAACTTTTACAGCCCAATCAATAAGGTATTTTAGTCTCCGACAATATTCACTGTAAGGATGCAGTGTAAGGATACAACTGGGAGATTAGAGGCACGTACAAGCTCAGTGTTCATCTGGGTCTGATGGGATTAATCTGTCAGTATTAACAATGAATGATCCATCCCTAGACTGCAATAGGGTTATGAAGACTGCGAGGTACATTACTAATGAAGCATTCCACGAAGCCAGAATCAATACCCTCCTCAACTGAGCTCTTTAGTGCACCATTTCTTCAACAAATTCACTTTATTCATCATATGACTAACACTGTGCTCAAAGTCTACTCAAATCATCACAGACTCATAGAAATGTTTAGCACAGAAGTCAACATTTGGCTCACTGTGGCCAGACCAGTTGACAATAGCCAATCCAACCTTATCGCCCTTTCCAGCACTTAGTCCATCACCCTGCCTTTTACTGCAGTTCCAGTAGATATCAAAATATTATTTTAATATTAAGAAAGTTTCTGCATCGATTACTCTTTCAGGCCTTCGAATCTTCCATAAACATCCTATCTCTTAGTCAAAATCCATACAGTCTCCTCAATACAGGGAATACATTTTTTTTATCCATCTAATAATTTACCTTAGTTTTATAAACTTCTCTTTAGTCTCCTTGTTCCAAAAAATTATTCCTGCTATGTAAAATATTGCAATTTAATGTTAAAACTCTCATTGACCTTTCACTTTTTTTTGTGGTTTGGAGCTTGAACTGTGAACTGTTAGCTGAAAGCTGAGCATTGGACTGCGAGCAGCAGCCTGTATTAAAAGTAAAGAACAAACAAACTGTTAATTATTTCTAAGGCCATCATTTTTGGAAGATTGATTTAGACTCAATGGGCTGAATGGCCTCTATCAGTATTGTATAGATGGTATGATTCTGTGAAAATTATGGTATTGTTAATAAATTGTTATGTTTTTTGTTTGAGCTATAAACCGAGCATCTAGTATCAATCAATCACAAAGTGTGGCACTTATTCAAAAAGTCTGATTCAACATCACTGGGGTTAATTTTTAGGGACTTTGAGGTTTTACTTTTGGCAATATAGAGGTAAGGAGGCCAGTTTGATGTGGCTATCTGTCTTCATGTCACAACACTAGTCATTTTCTTGTAAATATGGTCTACAGTCTTTCTTATGCAAGCCCATTTTTCTGATGGTGTGATGACCAGAGCTGCACACAGCTCTACAGACCTGGCCTAGCCAGTATTTTGTACAGCTCGAGCATAGCCTTCCTGCTCTTACATTCTGTTTCAGCTATTAAAGGAAAGCATTCTGTATGTTTTCCTGATCATTTCTCTCTGACTACTTTTGAGAATATAAGACTCAAGCTTAATTAAGTACTCAGATTTGGAATTAAAAGAAAATGAAAACAACTTATATTGATGTCAATCTGTTCATAATTTCAGAAAGTTCTACAGTGATTTACATACAATTCAGCACCTTCTGCAGTGTACTCAGTATGGAAAGATGTCTGCAAATCTGTGTAGAGCAAACAGCAAATTAATAAAGAATAGATAATAATCTGCTAATTTTTAATGGTGTTAGTTGGGGTATGATTGAGGACTTCTGTGTTCATGTGAGAGGGTGGAGGTGACTTTGATTTAACATCTCATCTGAAAAATATCAGTTTATCAGAGCAGCCCGCCTGCCATCCCAAAACCATACTGCGAGTGTGATCGGATTATCTGTGTGAGTATCTGGATTAGCCTTTTCAGCTCACAGTTTCCTGACTCTAAGGTGTGATGCCCCCCACTGAGCTCCATGGTAGGCATGAACACATTCAGCAACAATTTTGATCAAATTTACACAAATTGTAAGGTAGAATTCAACTCTAAGGATAAATATGAGAACTACTGACCTTGGCTTCCCCAGTCCATCAGCCACATTAGATTCCCTACAATGTGGTAACAGGCCCTTCGGTCCAACAAGTCCATACTGACCCTCCAAAGACCAACCCACCCAGACCCATTCCTCTACATTTACCCCACCTCATGCACCTAACACTACAGAGAATTTAGCATGGCCAATTCACCTAACCTGCACATCTTTGGACTGTGGGAGGAAACTGGAGCACTTGGAGGAAACCCACAGGGAGAACATGCAAACTCCGAGGTGGGAATTGAACCCAGGTCCATGGCACTGTGAGGCAGCAGTGCTAATCACTGAGCCACCATGCCACCCACATATTCATCTATTCATGACAATATTGCTTGGAGTCATACTAAGCACAAAGGAACATGGCTGTGGTTTTTGAAGTCAAGAGTGTGATGCTGGAAAGCACAGCAGGTCAGGCAGCATCGAGGAGCAGGAGAATCGATGTTTCAGGCATAAGCCCTTCATCAGGAATGAGGCTTGTGGGCTGGGAGAGCTGAGAGATAAATGGGAGGCGGATGGGGCTGGGGGTAAGGTAGCTGAGCATGCAATAGGTAGATGAAGGTGGAGGAGAAGGTGATAGGTCAGAGGGGAGGGTGGAGCAGATAGATGGAAAAGATGTTGGAAGGTCAACTCGGTGCTGAGTTGGAGGCTTGGGACTTGGATAAAGTGGAGGCAGGGGAAATGAGGAAACTGGTGAAATCCACATTAATCCCATGTGCTTGCAGGGTCCCAAGGTGGAAGATGAGGCGTTTTTCTTCCAGGTATCAGGTGGTTAGGGTTTGGCGATGGAGGAGGCCCAGGGTTTTGGAAGCCAATCATTTCTGTCCATGAGCATCACTGCAGGAGATCATCACTACCATTCATGTCCTAGGCCCAACCATCATCAGCTGCTTCATCAATGACCTTCCAGTTAATAGAAGATCAGATGTAAAGATACTCACTATTGATTGTGCAGGATCCCGTGCAATTCAAGGCTCCTTCAGATACTGTAGCAGTCAGTACCTGCATGCTATACTCCTCTAATGTTTCCTGCTGTTGCACAGACCAATGAGTTCTGGAACCTGAAGTCAATGTGTTTGCATGCTGACTGGTGTGCATGGACCCTCCCAGTGAGTGTGGGATAGTACAGATTTGAGGGAGCATTGCATGAGTGTGGCAGGATCAGGGCAACTTTTAGATTTGGCTAATTGGGTCAATGCCACCACCTAGAAGAACAATAGAAGCATGGGAATATCATTACCTGAAAACTTCCAAGCCACATACCATACTGATTTAGATATATATCACTGCTCTTGTATTGCCCCTGGCTTAAAATTCCAAAACTCCTTCCTGAGCAACGTTGTCCATATCTCTACAATGCACAAATTGGTTCAATATTCCACATTTCATGTTGAACCTGGGAAGAAAAGTCTCATGCAACTTTGTTTGGGCAAAATTACCATTGTAGCTGTACATTTTTTTTCATTTAGTAAAGTTGCCATAGTCTCAGAGCACTATAGACCTGCACTCTCATTGCAGACATGTGGTGATTTAACCTGAAGGGCACCATGCCTCAAGTGAGGGATGATTTTGAGAAGATGGGATTCTTATGGTGACCTCAACTGTTACAGGAATTGAAGTTTGCGTAATGAACCAACCATTCAACCAACTGAGTGAACTTACTGAAAACAACTTTCAGTAACGGTGACCATGCTTGGTCCAACTTACATGTAACTCCAGACGCAGATGAATGCGGTTGACTCTTAGACTGCCTTCTGAAGTGGACTAGTAATCCACTCAATTCAAGAGCAATTTGGCATGGTCAAGAACTGTTGGTCTCAACAGTGACAATATGTCCTCTGAATGAACAAAAAAAGAAAAGAAATGCAAAGCAAGAATGAGGTGATTTGACATTCTACAACATCGAAAAGTTGGATCAATTATGCTATAAACCTAAATGTCTTTCACAAAGGCTTGCAGAACATTGGTCATTGCATTGAGTATTGAAGTTAAAATGTCACGTCCGAACAGGACTTTGGTTCGGTCACTTTTAGAATGCTACATTCAATTCTTGTCTCCCTGCTACAGGGAAAATCTGGTAAACTTGAAAGGGTTCAGAGAAGATTTTCAAGGATGTTGCAGGTTTGGAGGATTTGAGCTATTGGGAGAGGCTAAACAGGCTGGGGCTATTTTCCGTGGAATCAGAGGTTGAGGGGTCACCTTATGGAGGTTTATAAAATCATGAGGGGCATGGATTGGGTGAATCACCAAGGTCTTTTTCCTCTGGTAGAGGAGTCCAAACCCTAGAGGGCATAGGTTTCAGGTGAGAGGGGAAAGATTTAAAAAGGACCTGTGGGGCGGCATGGTGGCTCAGTGGTTAGCACTGCTGCCTCACAGCGCCAGGGTCCCAGGTTCGATTCCAGCCTCAGGCAGCTGTCTGTTTGGAGTTTGCACATTCTTCCCGTGTCTGCATAGATTTTCTCTGGGTGCTCCAGTTTCCTCCCACAGTCCAAAGATGTGCAGGTTAGGTGAATTAGACATGCTAAGTTGCCCATACTGCTAGGTGCTAGTCAGAGGGAAATGGGTCTGGGTGGGTTACTCTTTGGAGGGTTAGCTTCAGCTGAAGGGCCTGTTTCTGCACTGTAGGGAATCTAACCTAATCATATTTCACGCAGCTGTGGTGTATGTATGGAATGGGCTGCCAGAGGAAGTGGTGGTAGAATACAAATACAGTATTTAAAAGACATTTAGATGGGTACATGAGTTGGATAGGTTTAGAGGAAATAGGCCAAATACTGGTGAATGGGACTAGATCAATTTAGAGTATAAGGTCAGCATGGATGAGTTGTACTGAAGGGTCTGCTTTCGTGCTGTAAAACTCAGAGTCTATGACAGTTTCATTATGGATGATTTCCAATTTGGAGTTAAACGGTAATGTTGTTCGTGAGAGTTCCAAATACAAATACGGTTGTGGTTTTCAGATTACTTGAGGATAATACAGATTATGGTGGGAAATTCAACATTATATAGCCCTACTCTGGAGACAATGTTCGACGAACAATACTTCGCAGTGAATACTGAACTAGGAAAGCCAGTTCTCAAGAGAACCAAAGTGTGTTTGAAATATTTGTCTGAATAGTTCTGTCTTGAGTCAAATAAATATTGATATTCTTAGCAAAATATCACTACTACCTACTTTCAATAAAATTCCCTTTGATGGAAGAGTACAACACCTAACCCTTGGAAACATTATGCATACTTGTGAAAAGAGAAACATTTGGTGAAACTTTTTGGCTTGAGTTCAATAGGATAAATGCAAGAATGCCAAGTTTCTAATGAACATAATTTTATATACTCTGGAAGAAAAGGATGCTGAATGCTTGAGCAACACATCTCTTCAGCATTAGTCAAGTTCTGTCCAAAAATAGAATTTCCAGCTTGGGAAAAGGCGTTTTGGTCGACATGGGTCTCCCTTCACTTCAGTTCCTCCAACCTGATCAGCATTCTCTTCTGTATCTTGTTTTCCTTCATTGGAACATGTTGCCCTTAAATGTATCTGTGCTATTTGTCTCAACCTAGGGAGGTGACAGCCTAGTGATATTATTGTTAGATTGTTAATCCAGAGATGCAGGTAATGTTTTGGGGACTCAGGTAGATAGTGGAATTTGAATTCAATAAAAATCCTGTAAGTAATAGTCCAATGATAACCATGAAACCATTGTCAATTGTTGGAAAAAAAAACATTTTGTTCACTAATATCCTTGAGGGAAGGAAACTCTCTGACCTGCATATGACTCCAGACCCATGGCAATTACTAATGGGCAATAACTGATGGCCTGGCTAGTGATGTCCTTATCCTGTGAAAGAATTAAAAAAACACACACCATGTTCTTGCAAGTTTCACATCCTGTAACCACTCCTGTTTCTCTTGAATCTCTAATTGGATTTAGTTGTGACAGTTTTATATTAATGGACCCTTTACTTTTGAATTTCATAGCAATAGAAACATTTTCTTATTTTTCCGCCGAACTGAATTGCTACTTCATTTTGAAAATCTTTCAGGAAACTTTCTCTTTCAGTGAGGGTTTTCTGATAGCTGCAATTTCTCAATTATGGTATTAACCTTGTAAATCTTTCCTGCATCTTCTCTACTACTATATTCATTTAACAAGAAGTGTGCACATACTCCACGTTAGCAAGTCTATTCATAAAGTTGATTCAAAAGAACATGGGCTCTGTTCAGAGGGGAACTAATGTACGTCATGTATTATGTTCCTTTCCAACGTTCCCAAACTCATCTCGGCAAAGTGCTGACCTTTATCATAAATAGACTTCTAAAGGACTCCTTTCACAACTTCACCTCAGAGGCCATCCAAATGAAGTAAGTAGAGGGGCATTGGTTAATGTGATGCACAGATTCCTGGTCTCAGTATATGATTGCAGATCTTGCCCAGTGGTGTTGTGGGGTTGTCAGCCTTTCAATGCTTAAACTATCTAATATGCCTTCCTCTGAACACAGACAGTGAATGCTCGCAGGTTGCTAGCACTATAAAAAAAAGGCTTGCAATTTTATATACATTTTCATCACTACTGGACATTGCAGGGGATTTATAGCCAATGAAGTACTTGTAAAGTGTAATCACTGTTATAATGTGGGAAACACAGCAGCCAATTTATGCACAGCAAGCTCCCATTACCATGTGGTATTGACTGGATTATATATCTTGACAAAGACGGTTAGGAGATCAATAGACTAGGACAACAGGGATAAGTTCCCTGTTATTCCTCAAAATAGTGACATAGCTCTTTTTTAGGTTAATTTATCATCAGAAAGCTCTATCTCTGATAATACAGCACTCCCTCCATTCTGAACTGAAGTATCAGCCTTGACTTTTTTTGCTTAAAACACTGGAGTAGACCAACAACTTGCAGTACAATAGCAATGCTATAGCAGGTAATAAGGTAGCCATCTTAAAATAGTTCATTCCTCTGAATCAGTCAAAAATGACATGGATCCTAAGTACAAGATTCAATAATGGTAAAATCACTGAAAATGTCAAATGGTGATTCTTAGATTGTCTCTTCCTGGAGATGGTCATTGCCTGACATTTTATTTGCCACTTCTCAGCCCAAGCCTGGATATCATCCAAGTCATAATGGACTATTTTACTATCTGAGGAGTCGCGAATGGAGCTGAACATTGTGCAATCATCAGTGAACATCCTTATTTCTGACCTCATGATCGAGGGCAGGTCATTGATGAAGCAGCTGAAGATGGTTGGGCATTAAACCCTATTCTGTGAGAACTCCTGCAGGGATGTCCTGGAGCTGAAATGACTGACTTCAGACAATCACAGCTATTTTATTATGTGCCAAGTATGACTCTAACCAGTGGTGAGCTTCTCGCCTGGTTCTCATTGAATGAGTTGAGCCTGTGTAATTCTTTTGCCACTCAGATCTGTTCAGACCAAAACATTGAAAGTTTTCAAGAGGAGTTGGATATAGTACTTAGGGTTAAAGAGGAGAAAGCAGGATCAAGATATTAAGGAAATTCTGAGGATGGGTGACTCAACCGAAAATGTTAACTCTGATCTTTGTTCATTGATGCTGCCAGATCTACTGAGCTTTTCTAATAATTTCTGTTTTTGTAACAACGTACTGAGTTGGATGATTAACAATGATCAAATTGAATGGTGGAGCAGGTTCAAAGGGCTGAATAGTTTACTGTTGTTTTTATTTTCTATGTGTATATGTTCCCCCACCCCACCTACAAAAAGATGCTAAGGCTAGCCTGAATTAAGCTGAACACCAATAACATAGGTGGACTTCTAGGCAACTGTTGCACCTTTACAGACAGTTTGACCACTGCAGTTCTTATGTTTTGGGGTTTGCTATCTCACTTCCAGATCACTGTCATGATCAGGGATCCAAAGGCTGATTACTAGTCATACTGATCTGAGGAGCTCTGTTTCTCTTCCTTGCTCCATGCACATATTTTGAAAGAGCAACTAGAATTTATGCTGTTCAGGGCAGCCACATGCTTGGCTGCAAGAACCTGAGGAGAAAGTGAGGTCTGCAGATGCTGGAGATCAGAGCTGAAAATGTGTTGCTGGAAAAGCGTTGCAGGTCAGGCAGCATCCAGGGAACAGGAGAATCGACGTTTCGGGCATAAGCCCTTCTTCAAGAACCTGAGCAGAACAGTCTTTAATTGGGCAGCTTAATTTCTCACAGACTCCCTGAAACAGGCCCCTCAAAAGTTTAAACAAGAGGCCTATCATTTGTCTTACGCAGCTACCTAGGAACCCTAAGAATTTATTCAGGCCAATATTGCCACTTAAGTTATTAGCCTTGTAATGCAGTTTGGGTTTGATGATTGAATAATGAACGATATGAAATATTGCAAAGCAAATGAAATGTGGTCAGATGTAAAATCCAAGTCCCCTCTAAACCAATCATATGCTCTAACTTTGAAAGAATAAGGACAATGGTCAGGGACAGTGTCATTTTCTACTTCAATTGAGCATGAATTTGAGACAAAGTTGAAGTGAACTTGGTTCTGCAGGCTTGCGCACTCAACAGTTAGCTGAGGTTGTCAATGTTTTTATTGAATGTATTAACATGCAAGGGGAAAATAGAGCATGTCTATCTTGGCCCAATATAGATCTCAGAAGAAAGCTACTAATTTTACCATCAAATGTGGCATGAGATCCGTACAACAGCCCCAACTTTAACTGATTTGACAATCAGTAAACTGTGGATATTTGACAAGGACATTCTATCCTGCCTTCATTACAAGGATTTCAGTTTTCAAAGTTGTCTCTTTTTCTAATGTCACAAGGCAGTGGATTTTACATTTAATTCTACATTTTACACATGCTTGCAGTACATTTGCTGCCTCAAAAGCCTCATCATGACATGCAATATGTTTGACTCCTGAGGTATGGGTTATAATGAGGGTGGAATATATACGGAAACCTACTTGCTTTCTACAATCCTTGTTAAAGCCTTCTGATCATTTGTGTATTATTGAACATGCGATCCCCAAACTCTTCTGCTTGCTATACAGGCAAGCTGGGTGTGGTCAAATGGGAATGCTCATTACTGAGGATCAACTTAACTGTGTGAAGAAATGTTAACATGGACATCCAAGCAGAGCAGTGAGAGTCTCTGAGTTCTTTGTCTTGCAGACTATGTAGTAACGCTCAGAAGAATTCCTGCAGTACGTGAGCTTCCTCATTACGTGGGAACTCTCCTGGGAGTGATGCAAATGAACAGCGGCTCTATAGGAGCCGAGGTACTTCCTTCACTGTAGTGAAGCAGCTTATTCAACAGGAAACCAGAAAAAACAACACAAGTAGTAGAAGCCAGAAGAAGGGAGCCTTCTCACAGTGATGGCGCAGCTGATGATGATAGAACTTATAGAGCAAAGGACAGGCCATTTATCAATCACTAATTTTTGAGCCTCAAGTTCTCAGGGTGCCTGGCAGTATCCTTTGAGCTGTGAGAAAGAAGTGTTAGACATCCTTCCTAACCTGACCACTCCCTCCTGCAACCTTAAACAATTAAAACAAAATTGCTTCAAATAGTTTGAAGAGTCTAATTCTTCACTTTCTTGTGGATAATGTGAATTTTAAATTGTGAATTATCCACCATGTAAAATTGACTAAATGAAAGTTAAAAGCTCTTCAGTATAATTATGCATCAAACTAATTATCACTGTTTAGTTGGAAGGAGGAGTTCTTTCCGGAATAATAATGTGCAGATTCTTTTCAATATTGCATGAGTTTCTATTGAAGCTCAATTATACTTCAAACAACTAGAATCAGTGCAAGACTGTTCAGCTTCCAAATTCAAGTTAAAGCTTAATGTGAGCAAAGAGACAGTTGTCCCCTCAGCCTTTGGCTAATAAAGCCAATTAAAGTTAAAAACTAAAATAAAGCCGTGGTAAATTAAAAAAAAATGAAGATCAATTCACCATCAGGGAACTTTTTGAATTTCAGTTCACACCATTTGCCCGTTTAGAGGCATCTCATCACACATGCCTAACTTGCATTCATGAGATTTCATTGGCAATGGGGGATGAGTGGCATAGTAGCAATGCCACTGGACTCGGCATCCAGCAGCCTGAGTGAATACATTGTGGACGCAGGCTTGAATTCCATCAAGGCAATTGGTGGAATTAAAATTCAGTTAAAGACTGGAATTGAAAACTAGTCTTAGTCATGTTTAGCAAGGCTATGGACCAGGTGCTTGAAAATGGAATTAGAATAGTCAAGTGGCTGTTTTTGATTGGCGTCAAGCCTTTTTCTGTGCTGTAGATCTCAGCACTCTATAACTGTAAAACCATAATTGATGGTCATAAAAACCCATCTAGTTCAGTAATGTCTTTTAAGGACAGAAATTTGCCATCCTTATCTTGTCTGGCCTACAGTAAAGTGGTTGACCTCTAATTCCTCTCTGAAATGACCTAGCAAGTCACTCAGTTCAAGACAACTGGAAAGGGCAACAAATGAGGTCCTTGATTAGTGACACCCATTCCTATCAAACAAGTGTTCCCTCCACAGTTTGGGAATCAGTTTAGCTTATCCCACTCCCTAAAATCTAAAGGTCACTTCTGGAAAGTCAGGGCTACACATCTATCATCATACACCATAAAAAAGGCCCCAATAAAGGAATGGTACAACTTCACAGCATAACATGATTGTGAAGTCACCAGAATAGGAATTAAACAGGGATGAAATGTTATGATCTCCATTCTACTATGTGAAAGAGAGTGGAAGCAGATTCAATGATAACTTTCAAAAGAGAATATGGTATCTATTTAAGATGGAAGAAAAATGGAATGGCATAGGAAGGAGCAACAAGCTTTCAACAAATTGAGTAAGTCTATGAAAGAGCTGGCATGGGCAAAATGGACAAAATGGCATCCTCTTGCGCTGTAATAGTCTACCATCCTAATATTATTTCTTGTACTGTGGAGCATTCAAAAAGAAAATCTGCACCAAAAGGCTTTATTCCACATGGATAAATAATAGAAATACACATCAGAACACTATCTCTATTGTTTCTCTGTCTAAACCACCATTCTGCATTCTCATGAGGAAACAGTTCTATGTTGGTAGCAACTGAACTAAATTTTACAACTAAGTCAAAACTTATGCAATAAACTTTAAAGATAAGAGGCAAACCTCTTTGCCAATACCTTTGACTTCCATAAGCCACAAATAATAAGCAAACAGATATCTAATGAAACTTTTTTCCTGTTACTGACTACAGCAGAAGTTGTTGGTGTTTTGTGAAGAGTTGCTGCATAATAAGTACACTAGTAATGACTACCTTAGTGCTTTTGGAGCACATTAATTTCTTCCAGAAAATCAAGGTAGTTATTTCAGTATATTACCAGAAAGCCCCAATTAGAACTGTGGTGGAACCGAAAGGTCACTTAGTGGGAAGATCAATATTTGCTTTCGCCCTGCTGAGTAAGCTGCTGGCCTCAGAACTGCAAAGAAAATCTATCAGGCTTTTTGAAGACAAGGATAGAATCAGCTCACTGCCTTATTTTGCTCCTCAGGTCTGCACAGTTCACATGCAAAATATTCATAAAGCTCAGCAAGCAGAATATATGCAGCCCTGTTTGTATTTGATTCAATAAGTTTAATCTAATTTGGTTACATAGGGTATTACAGGTTATCCAACAAATACAGGTAAAAGATGTTCAGATACAAATCAACCAGAATAGCTTGAGGGGATGAGTGGCCTCCCATGGTTCACATGTTCATAAATCATGAACTAAGGCTCTCATGAGTGAAATGGTCTCCCCCCTCTATCCGGGCATTTTCTTTTAACATGATCAACCCAGACGCAATCATGCCATTATTGTTGATGATCAAGATCACCTAAGAAATGTGTCATGCCGATTGTCCCTTAGAGATATGCAGATAACATTCCCCTAGACTCTCCCAAAATACACTCAAAATAGAGTTTTCATTTGAAGGCTGTACCTTCAATTTGGGACACAGCTATTGAACTGAATGTTGGCAGGTGGCTGATCAAATTGTCAAAGCTGATCAAAACAGAAAGTGTCAGCAGTGGTAACTCTGTGAAAGCTTCTGTACATCGGCAGAGTTTTCTGGATGGAGCTGCTTATTGTTTCCCTTAGACCATGGATACATCCCTACACTGTTCTGTACTCTAGATTCTGTCAACTGGTCTGGGTGTGGTGTTGCTCCTGCACTATATTGGCCGTTACCTTAGACTGTACCAATCTGAGTCTGCTGCAGTTCTGTCTCTGCCTTATTGAAGAGCATCTGATATCCAGAAAGATTTTTTTTTCTTACACACTATTATACAGAAGACTGATCACTGTATTCCAATTTTCTAGAACAACTTTTCTATTTCTCACTTCTTAGACTCTCAACATCATATGACTGTTGATCTCAGGATTAAATCATTATCCACATTATCGAATTATTAGCACATATATTCTCAATTCCGATGCAGCCATTACAATACATAGAGCCATTTGAAAATTGAAGTCAGCTAAAATAATACTCAGTGGGATTAAGTTAAAAATCACACAACACCAGGTTATAGTCCAACAGGTTTATTTGGAAGCACTCGCTGATGACAGCTACCTGATAAAAGAGCAGCGCTCTGAAAGCTAATGCTTCCAAATAAACCTGTTGGATTATAACCTGGTATTGTGTGATTTTTAACTTTGTCCACCCCAGTCCAACACCGGCACCTCCACATCACAGTGGGATAAAGACATTGTTCTGTCTCAGCTTTGTGTAAAAACTCCTGGAGAGTACAAGATAGCATCTACTTCTTTTATTACTTTGGTTGTCTTGTAAAACCAGATAAGGACGAGCGAAACAGCTTTCACTCTTTCTAACGCTTTTAGTGTGCTACAATAATGGTTTCTGAAATTCTTCTCAGCAAGCAGCTATAGTAATAGTTGTACTAGTCAAAATTAAGGAGTCGATTACAACAACCTCATAAGTAAGAGAAAGAAGGATTTTATCATGTATTAACATCAAGAAAATAATAAAATGCATTATCAGACACACACATACAAACCGAAATATAAAGTTTAGCAAAAGACAGATTGGTACAGCAGAAATATACAATTTATGCAAATTAGTAAGTTCTTAGAGTCATTGAGATATTCTAGTTGAACCTAAGACAATGGTTGGTTAGTTGATATCTAGTACTTTTCAGCAATAGTTAAATTTGTAGAATCTTTGAATTCCTGGTGAGTGAATGTTTCCCAGAATTGTTTTATCGCTGATTCTGGTTAGAACATAGAACATAAAACAGTACAGCGCAGTGCCCAACCTTTTATCCTACTCTAAGATCAGACTAACTACAAACCCTTCATTGTACTAACCTGCATGTGCCTATCCAAGAGTTGCTTAAATGTATCTGACTCTACTGCCATTGCTGTCAGTGCATTCCACACACCCATCATTCTCTGAGTAAAGAACCTACCTCTGACATCTCCCCTAAACCTTCCTCTAATTACCTTAAAACTATGCCCCCTCATGATAGACATTTCCACCATTTTCTCTGGCTGTCCACTCTATCTATGCCTCTCAGCATCTTGTACACCTCTATCAAGTCACCTCTCATCCTTCTTCGCTCCAATGAGAAAAACACAAGCTCCCTCAACCTTTCTTCATAACACATGCCCTCCTGTCCAGACAGCATCCTGGTAAATCTCCTTTGCTTCCATATCTTTCCTATAATGAGGCGACCAGAACAGAACACAATATTCCAAGTGTGGTCTAACCAGGACTCCATAGAGCTGCAGCATAACCTCATGGCTCTTAAACTCAACCCCCTAGCTAATGAAAGCCAACACACCATACGCCTTCTTAACAACCCTACCAACGTGGGTGGCAACTTTGAGGGATCTATGGACATGGACTCCAAGATCCCTCTGTTCCTCCACACTGCCAAGAGTCCTGCCCTTAACCCTGTATTCTGCATTCAAATTTGACCTTCCAAAGTGAATTACTTTGCACTTTTCCAGGTTGAACTCCATCTGCTACTTATCAGCCCAGTCCTGCATCCTGTCAATGTCTTGTTACAACCCACAAAGCCCTCCACACAATCCACAACTCCACCAACCTTCATGTCATTAGCAAACTTACTAACCTACCCTTCTACTTCCTCATCCAAGTCATTTATAAAAATCACAAAGAACTGATCCCTGTGGAACACCACTGGTCACCGAGCTCCAGGCTGAATACTTTCCATCTACTATCACCCTTTATCTTCTATGGGCCAGTCAATTCTGTATCCAGACATACAGGTTTCCCTGTATCCCATATCTCCTTACATTCTGAATTAGCCTATCATTGGGAACCTTATCAAATACCTTGCTAAAATCAATGTATACCGTATCCTCTGCTCTACCTTTATCAACATGTTTTGTCACATCCTCGAATGATTCAGTAAGGTTTGTGAGGCATGGCCTATCCCTCACAAAGCCATGTTGACTATCTCTAATCAAACTATAGTTTTCCAAGTAATCATAAATCCTGTCTCTCAGAATCCTCTCCAATACTTTTCCCACCACTGATGTAAGACTAAGGGGTCTGTAATTTCCAGGATTATCCATATTCCCTTTCTTGAACAAGGGAATAACATTTGCCAACCTCCAATCATCTGGCACTACTCCAGTGGGCAGTGAGACCCCAAAGATCATTGCCAAAGGCACAGCATTCTCTTCCCTCACTTCCTGTAGTATCCAAGGGTATAGCCCATCCGGCCCAGGGGGTTTATCTATCCTTATGTTTTTCAAAATTTTCAGCACATCATTCTTCCTAACATCAACCTGTTCTCACATAGATTTCTGTTTTACATTGTCCTCAGAAACATCAAGGTCCCTCTCACTAGTGAAAACTGAAGCAAAGTATTCATTAAGGACCTCCCTTACTTCCTCTGATTCCAGGTGCAAATTCCCTCCACAATATATGATCAGTCCTACCTTCACTCTGCCCAACCTCTTGTACCTGTTGAAGAAGGGCTCTGGCCCAAAATGTCAATTTTCCATCTCCTTGGATGCTGCCTGACCTGCTGTGTTTTTCCAGCAGCACACTCTCAACTCTAATCTCCAGCATCTGCAGACCTTACTGTCTTCTAAAGCTCTCCTAAGTCCATTCTTCAGTTCTTTCCTGGCTACCTTGTAACCGTATAGAGCCCTGTCTGGTCTTTGCCTCCTCAAACTTAAGTAAGCATCCTTCTTCCTCTCGACTAGATGGGAAATAGCTAGTCTTTCAGTCCTTGCTGTTGCTAATCCATTTTCATTCTCTTGGTGTCTGCTGCTGTATCAGACAGCTAGCAAGCGAATGAGTTAGCATGGCGAATCTACCTACCCTGCACATCTTTGGACTGCAGGAAGAAACTGGATCAACTGGCAGAAACCCATGCAGATATATGGAAGACGTGCAAACTCCACAGAGACAGTCACCCAAGGCTAGAATTGAATCTATATCTGTGCTGCTGTAAGGCAAAGGTGCTAATCACTGAACCACCATGCTGTCCTAAAATGACTATAATTCATTTATGTATTCCAGAGTCTGGCGCCATCGGCTTTCCAAGAGAAATAGTTGCAGGCAACCTTTCATGTGTAGAATGAGCAACTTCTTATAAAGGTGTAAGTTAAAACAGAATATGTGAATTTCTTGATGTCTGACTCACTTAACTGGTTTCAGCTAAAATGGTGGTTTCAGATCAAATAATTTTGTTCAGTACATATTGGTTTCCTGAACTTCCCTCAACATACAGTCAGATGGCTGATGCAGCCAGTTTAGGTCTATGTTTCTTCCTGATTAAAACCATTATAGACCAGGAAAATCTTATAATGGATAATCTGATCATGGTAATCCACTATCATCACAATTTCAAAACACTTTTCTTACAACAAAATTCATTTTGAAATACAGTTACTGTAACAATTTTGGATGCATAACAACAAACATGCACTAAAGTAGATCCACAAAACAGCATTAAATACATGACAAGATCTCCTGTTTTAGCAGCAAATCAAGTATTTTTAAGCGGGATAGTAATGAAAGCTTCTCTGCTCTTCTCATAGCGTCGTAGTGGGATCTTTTATGATCAGATGGCATTTTGGACTATTATCCCATTAAAAAGACAGCATCACCTATTATGCCGTACTCCCTCAATACTGCACAGATCTGACAGCTGAGGTTCAGCATTCAGACATTAACTTTATAACATTTGCATGCTGATACGAGAGTGCTACTCACTTAGCCAAGGTGGACATTTTGATAACTCGAAGACAGTGAGAGGTAAACTGGTAGTAAAATGTAGACCCAGCATCTAGTCTCTTCAGGCAAGATCAGGTTTTGATGATTCAATGATATTGACAGAAATTCAACAATTACCAAAGGAGTTAGATGCAGGTAAAAACATCTAATCCATATGTTGCTCTGATCAAAGAATTGTTTCTTTGAAAGTGAGATTGAAAAACAGGAGATGTTGAACCCTACCAATAGGCAAGATCTGTAGCTAGAGTAGCAGAGCTAATTTAACTTTGATATATTCTGTTAAAATCTACTTCTTTTTCTTTCAGAAGAAGTTAGAAGATACTTTTGTCTATTTCTGGATGAAGATAAGTAAGTGCAGATGCTAAGCCTGCTGGCAATTCAAAACATTAGGTATTGCGTTTGTTGGAACCTATCCCTTCTGTACTCAGCCTACTTGCACTTCTGAATTGTGACAGTGGGATTAGTCCTATAAATAATTGAAAGAAATGCAGACGCTGGAAATCAGAAACAAAAACAAAAATTGCTGGAAAATCTCACGAGTTCTGGCAGCATCTGTGGAGAGAAATCAGAGTTAACATTTAGGGTCCAGTGACCCTTCTTCAGTGCAGACAGGAAGCTGAGACCAGAACCAGATCAGCCATGGTCATATTGAATGGTATTGGATGTTCAAAGGGAAAATAGCCTTGTCTTGTACCTACTTCCAATATTCTGATGGACAAGTTGTGTCAGATTCAGAAACCTGGCCAATTTTTCCAAATGGATTCTCAACTTTGTAGCTATGGATGTGGATAGTGTACATCTGTATGTGGTTTGAGATTAAAAAAAAACTACAGATGCTCGAATATAAAGTAGGCAAACAGGAGACTGGAAGTACACAGCAAGCAAGGCAGCATCAGGAGATGGAAAAATCAAAGTTTTTTGGGGGGTAGGGGGAGCTACAGATAAAGAGGGTTGGCAGAGTTGGTGTGGGGAGAGTTCTGAGGTAGTGATAGGTAAATACAGGTAGTGAGTGCAACCTGGTTAGTCAACAGGAGGGATTAATCCATTTGGTAGTTGGAAGAAAGGGTTGCTAGGTGGAATGGAAGGGAGGAGGCAGGGTTGGAAAAGGAGCCGGGGGATAGATGGGAAGGCTATTTGAAATTAGAGAATTCAATGTTAGCCCTTCAGCCTGTAGGCTGCGCAGGCGGAAGATAAGGTGTTGTTCCTCCAATTTGCAGACTGATTTATTGCAGCAATGGAGGAGGCTGAGGATAGACATGTTGGAGGTTGAGTGGGAGCAGTGACCGAGAGGTCAGGCTGGCTGTTTCTGGTCAGTTGAAGATGCTTGGCGAAATAGTCACCTAGTCTATGTTTGGTCTCACTAATGCAGAGAAGAGCCCATCAGGAGCACTGGGTGCAGTAGACTAGGTTGGAGGAGATGCCCGGAAGGCATCTGTGTCACCTGGAAGGACAGTTTGGGACCCTGGATGGAGATGAGTGGGGTGGTGTATGGGCAGGTGTTGCATCTTTTTCGCTTACAGGGGAAGGTACAGGAGGGGGAGGGGTTGGAGGGGTTGATGGAGAGTGTAGCATGAACCAAGGTATGTGTTGAGTGGTAAGGTCTAAGTGGAGTTGATGGAAGTGTTTGAGGTTGGTGGATGTGTTGGATGCAGGCTGGTGTGGTGGAATGTGCGAACAAGGTGGACCCTGTCTTTATTATGTTCGGAAGCAGAGGTTTAGAGCAATGATGTGGGGAACGGAGGAGGTGTGTTGGAGTGCTGTCTGGATGACAAAATGGGGTAAAAAAAAACATTGTTGAACTAGGAGGACATCGGGATGCTTAGGAGTGGAATGTCTCCTTATCAAAGCAGATGCGATGTAGACAGAGTAATTGGGAATAGAGGATGGTGATTTATGCAGGATACAGGGTGGATGGAGATGTAGTCCAGGAGTCTGTAGGTTTATAGTAAATGTTGGTCAATAAACTGTCACCAAAGATGGAAATAGAGAGGTCAAGAAAGGGGAGGGAGGTGTCCGAGATAGACACAGTGAATTTGAGGGCAGGATGTGAAGTCGATAAACTGCTCCAGCAGTTTGGGTGCAGGATGCAACACTAATGCAGTCATCGATGTAATGGCAGAAGAGTTAGAGAACAGTACTGGTTACATACTGAAGAGGGACTATTTGACATAACTGACAAAGAAGCAGGCATAGCTAGGACTCATGAGAGTGCCCATAGCCACTCCCTAGATTTGTAGAAAGTGGCTTCAAATTGAAGTAAAAGTTATTGATGGTGAAGACTAATTTGGCGAGGTGGAGGAGGGTATTGGTGAGGTGGACTGGATGAGTCTGTTGGAGATGAAAAAACTTAGGGCCTGCAGGCTGTCTTTGTGGGGTATGGAAGTGTTTAAGGATTGCATGTCCATAGTGAAGATGAAGCACTGGGGGTCAGGAAACTGGAAGTTTCTGAAGAGGTGGAGAGTTTGGTTTGTGTCCCGGATATAGGTGGGAAGTGCCTGGACTAACAGGGAGAGAATGAAGTCGGAATAGGAAGAAATATAATAAAGATGTGTTGGATGCCTCAAACATTTCTTCCACTCTCCACTCCTCTCTACCTTCCGCGAGGACCAAACCCTTCACCACTCCTTGGTACACGTCATACTTCTCACCAATCCTTCCAACCCTACCCCCCCCCCCCCCCCCCCCCCCCCCCCCACTACCTTCCCCTGTAAGTGAAAAAGAGGCAACACTGCCCGTACACCACCTTCCTCACCTCTATCCAGGGCCCCAAACAGTCCTCTAGGTGACTCAAAGGCTCACCTGCACCTCCTCCAACCGAGTTCACTGCATCCAGTGCTCCCTACATGGTCTTCTCTGCAATCGATGAGACCCAACATAGACTAGGTGACCTTTTCACTGAGCATCTTCAGCTGGAATGAGATGGCCAGTCCAACCTCCTGGACACCGCCCATTTCAATTCCCCCTCCCACACCCCTTCCGACATGTCCATCCTCGTCCTCCTCCATTGCCATAGTGAATCAGACCAGAAATTGGAAGAACAATACCTTATCTTCTGCCTGGACAGCCTACAGCCCAGAAGCCTTAATATTGAGTTTTCTAATTTCAAATAGCCTTCTCCCCACACCCCCGACTCCCTTTCCAGCCCGCCTCCTTCCTTCCATTCCACCTCGCAACCCTTCCTTCCAGCTACCAACTGGATTCATCACTCCCATTGACCAATCAGGTTGTACCCACTATCTGTGTCCACCTATCACTACCTCACCACTACCCTATCATAACCCTATCCCGCTCTTTCTCTGTAGATCCCCCCCACCCTGACATCTACTTTTGAAGAAGGGTTAATATTTGAAACGCTGACTCCTCCACCTCCTGATGCTGTGCTCTTCCAGCCTCTTGTTTGTCTACATCTGCATGTTGCCTTTTCTATGTGTATTTTCTCTATAAGAGTGTTGTCCATTTTTTGTATGTATGTTGTCTGTTGCACATATGGTATTTGTGTGTGGTTGTCTGTAGTTTGTGTGTATGCACATATGTAAGTGAGAATAGTAGAATAAATGCAGGAAAATCTATCTAATACCTGGATTGAAAGTCTGACTGATGTTTGTAGCTCAATGATGAAACGTAACCAACCAACAGGAGGTCAAAACCCACACTTGGGAATGTGAGGCAGTTAAGTCACCATCTGAAAGTGAATGACTTAATCACTCAGCACATTCTTTATCAGTCACTGAAATAATAACAGCTCCAATTACAGAAAACAAGCTCAAATTATAGAAAATAAGCCCAAGTGCATTTAAGTAGTCCTAATTGGCTTGGACCTCACCTTAACTTCTTTATTTCTTTCTTTTACACTAATCATTCAAGCTCTTAGCATTTGAAAAGGCATCTTATGGGAATATAGTAACAGGACAGGCTAATCTGTCCGTCAAGCCTGTCCTGTCAATCAATATGATCACAACTGATCAAACAGTTTTGTGCTTTCTACTCACTCCACCCTATGATCCTGTATACCAGTGATAATCAGAAATCTATTGATCTCTATCTTACACATGCTCAAAGATTTAGCTTCCACAGCCTCCTACTACAGATAATTCCAAAGTCTCACAACCCTATATGAAAAATATTGTCCTTATCTCGAACCGAAGCGATACCACTTATTTTAAAATTTGCGGTGTGGTTCGAGAGGAAACATTTTTCTTGCATCTGTTCTGTCTATCCCTTTAACTATGGTGAGTTTCATTGAGATCACCTCTCATGCTTTGAAACTGCAAAGAGTACAGGCCCAATTTTCCCAGTATCTCATAGGACAATTCTGTCACCTCTGGAACAGGTCTGTTGAACTTTCATCACACTCCCTCTCTGGCAGTGAGATTTTTCCTGAGATAAGGAGGCCAAAATTACACACAATACTCTAGGTGTAGTCTAACCAAGCTCTTAAAAAACTGAAGCAAACCTTTACTGCTCCTATATGCAAATCCTCTTGCAATAAAGGCTCACATTCTATTAGCTTTCCGAAAAGCTTGTTGCACTTGTATGCTCGCCTCTGGTGACTTATTGAGAAGGACACCTAGGCTCCTTTACAAATTAGAACATCAAGGAACATCCAAATTTTCAAGATCTTACTTCTGATCTCACACCCTAAATTAGTTTAGAATGGATATTCACTTTTAAATGGCATCTTAATTAACTATATCAGAAGCTGGTTTAGAAAGAAAACATAATCAAATGTACATAACATTTTTCAGAACCAAAGGATTTTCCCAAGGTGAAGTATTTTTGAAGGATGATTATTTTCATAATGTAAGAAATGTGGTAAATAATGTGTGCACTGCAAGATCTCACAATGACACTCCAATCCCATGAGACAACTCCTCAGTTTTTTAAGATGGTGTGTGGAAAATGTTTGTATCCAACTGAGGGCTAGACTTCAGTTTGCCATCTCATCTGTCACAGTGCAATGCTTCCTTAGCCCTTCACTGAGAACCTCATCCTACATTGTGGATTCTAAACTCTGCTGTGTAATTGCCCAGGCATTTTCTTTCCTCTGAAGTTTGTGAATTTCTGAAACACTACAATGCAAATACTTCGCTCCAAAAAATCATTTCAGTATGTCAAATGATTGCCCACAAAGCATTGTAGGAATGTTTTAAAATTTGTTTAGATTTACTACAAAAATGGACATGTTATCAGACAGAAGAGGAGAATAGAAAAGAAAAGCAAAGAGGAAGGAAACAAAATGGCGCAGAGAGGTTCTCACCCAATTCTGCATAATGTCATTTTAATGAAATGGCATGTAGAGTGTTTTAATTCTATGCCTTTGTAAATGATATGTGTTTGGTCTGTGTTTAGTCATAACAACCTAAAATTTTGTAATGGCAGTTACAGCTAGCAATGTAATGACATTGTCACTGCAGCAATTATTTACTTGATAGATTTTAAATCTACTCAAGTATCAACTAAGGTCAGTCAGTTACAATTAGACCTTGGAGTCAGAAGAGAATGTTAAATTGTCTTTTGGATGACAAATTAAACAAAAATGCTGTCTATTTTTTCAGGTGGCAGTGAAATATCTCACAACACTGTTTTGAAGAAGAATTCTCAGTCTCTGAGGCAATATTTATCGCTCAACGAAAACCCCTAAAAGCAGTTGCTATATGTGGGATGTTGCTGTATACCTGTTATAATTCCTTTTATATATCATTTATGTTGTTATACAATGTGATTCCAACTTAGGAATACATGACTGGCTGTGAGGTGCTTTGAGTCAACTTGAGGTTGTGAAAGGTATCATATAAATGCAAGCTATTTTCTTTTCAAGCACACATATAGGCTGCCATGCCATCTATCACTTGGCTTTTTGTTCAGTTTTGATGTGCTTGCACCAGCTGTGAAAGGAACATAAATTAGTTTCTGTTCAAGACAATGAACTAGTTGGGAATGGTTCTCATATCAGATGCAAAAATATAACATCATAGTTCTTAGCAATCTTATTTTTGACCAAAATAAAGTATTTTGGTAATAAAGTTGTTGGATTTGTGGAGGAATTGTGCCAGTTGTGATTCTCAGTCTCTCTGTCATTATGGATATCATTTTATGCACAGACACCAATAACCATCATAGCAAGAAGAAATGAGATAAACTTTTCTATTGAGAATATGATTCTTAGTGAGACTGCAGAGCAGCTTTTCATCAACAGAAAGTTACCTTTCTCACAGATATCACCAGCAAAATATTGAGGGCTGTCACAATGTCAAGATGCAGCACTGCTGGGCAACCAGATGTCATGGCAAGTAACCGCATTCTGACAAGCATCTTCTTGGTAGTTGGAGATCTTGAGAGGTGGATGTTGGATGAACCCTCAATGACAAGGCAAATATGGACAATGCTGTAAACAGTGGAAAGCCTGTATACTCCATAGGTTCTGTCAACAGTATCACCAGCGACACTGTAGGTGGTATAATGTTGACACCAGGAATTCTGCAAGAAACCAGATTTGAGACAAATGTCAGCAGCTATATCAAAGCAACCAAATCCATGCCAAATTACATGCTACTTTCCTGAGAGGATTAAGTTCTGAGTGGGAATTAAATTTGACAAGTCACTGCTAGGTTTTTATATATTTGAGAAATTAAACCATTTGGGTGCATAGAATTGTTTTCTCTTCTTCCTCCAAGTCAAACAACAGGACATTTCACCCAGTGCATGTCTGTGCTAGCATTGCAAAATGTAGTCCAAGTAGTACTACCACCCTGATCTCCTTATTGCCTCCAGTGATCTCCCCTCCACTGTCTCCAACCTCAGTTCCCCAGTCCCGCACTGCCTAGTTCTACCTGCTCCCCAACATCCACAAGCCCAACTACCCTGCCTGAACCATTGTCTCCACATACTTCTGCCCCACTGAACTTATTTCTTCCTATTTTGACTCCATCCTCTCCTCCTTGTCTGGACACTTCCCACCTACATCTGCAATACTAACTATGCTCTCCACCTCTTCAGTAACTTACAGTTCCCTGACCCCCAGTTCTTTATCTTCATTATGAATGTGCAGTCCTTATACACGTCCATACCCCACGAGGACGGCCTTCCTCTCCAACAGACCCATGCATTCCAGTCCACCAATACACTCCTCAGCCTTGCTGAACTAGTCCTTACCTTAATAACTTCCTTTAAATATTCCTGTTTCTTCCAAATCATGGGCATTTGGATGGGCCCTAGGTAGGCCTACCTGTTTGTCGGCTATGTCAAATAGTCACTCTTCAGTACCTACACAGGCACTGTGTCCCAATTCTTCCTCCGTTAAATTGATGACTGCATTGGTGCTACATCCTGCACCCACATTGAACTGGAGCAGTTTATGGACTTTGCCCACAATTTCCACCCCGCCCTTAAAATCCTATGGTCTATCTTGGACACCTCCCTCCCCTTTCTTGACCTCTTCGTTTCCATCTCCGGCGATTGTCCAAAGATGGATGTTTACTTTTAAACCACAGACTCACATAACTACCTGGAGTACACCTCCCCCACGTAGTATCCTGCAAGAACTCCAGCCCATTTTTAGAATTCCTCCACCTCCGTCACATCTGCTCAGACGAGAAGACATTCCACTGCCAAATATCCCAGATATCCACCTATTTTGAACAACATGCTTTTCCTCCAACTGAACAGCCCTCCACTGCACGTCCTCCATTTCCAGCTCCACTGCTCTAATCTCCCCCATCAAATGCAATAAAGACCTCACCTCCCATCTCACCAGTCTTTGCATCCAATATATCATCCTTAAACTCCTCCACCAACTCCAATTAGACCTCACCACCCAGAACATCTTCCCTTCCCCATCCCTCTCTGCCTTCCTCAACAATTGTTCCCTTCACCAATCCTTGGTTCACGCCACTCTTGCCACTAACCCTGCCCCCCTCACTGAACCCCCGTTACCTTCCCCTGCAACCCTAAAAGATGCAAAACCTGCTGGCATACTACCTCCGTGCAGGGACCAAAACAGTCCTTCCAGCTGAGACAGAGGTTCACCTGCCTCTCCTCCAACCTAGTTTATTGTATCCAGTCCTCCCGATGTGGTCTTCTCTATATCAGTGAGACCAAACATAAACTCGGCATGTTTTGCTGAGCATCTCAGCCAGGCCTGCAGGTACGGTCCTGACCTGCCAGTCACTGCCCATTTTAATTCCCCTCCCACTCCCTTTCTGGCATGACCATCCTCGGCTTCCTCCATTGCCACATTTAATCAGATCGCAAATTGGAGGAACAGCACCTCATCGTCTGCCTGGGCAGTATCCAGCCCGGAGGACTCAACATTGAGTTCTTCAATTTTGAATAACCTCCCTTCACATCCCTCTGACTCCCTTTCCAGCCCCTCCCCCTCACTTCCATTCCTCTGACTAAAACTTCCTTCCAGCTACCAACCAGATTCATTCCTCCCATCGATCAACCAGTTTGTACTCTCTATCTGTGATCACTTGCCACGACCTCACCACTCAGCCATTCTCCCCCTCACCCCAAAATCTGCCCCCACCACCCCCTTTTTCTGCAGCTCCCCTTACACCCACACCCAATCCTGAAGAAGGGCTACACCCAAAATGTTGACTTTTCCACCTCCTGATACTGCCTGGCTTGCTATGTTCTTTCAGTCCCCTGTTGTCTACCTCTGTAACTAAGCATTGTTTTCCTCTTCTATTATATCAAATTTCCTTTTGAAAGTTACAAAGTTTGTTTCCACCAGCCTTCCAGGTATGTATCCCAGGTCATCACAGTAAACTGCATTTACAAAACAATTATCACATTCTGTGGCCCCCACTTTCTTTCAGCAGTCCTGATGAAGGGTTTTTGCCCGAAACGTCGATTTTCCTGCTCCTCAGATGCTGCATGACTGGCCGTGCTTTTCCAGCACCACTCTAATCTAGACCCCGTTAAATACCCCCCCCCCAACTCTCTCTTCTCTAGGAATAATAATTCCAGTTTATCTAGCCTTTCTATGTGACTGAAGTCTTACAGCTCTATTATAAATCTGGTGAATCTCCTCTGCTCACTCGACACAGCTTCACCATGCTTCCTGAAATGCAGCGCGCAGAATTGGTAACAATGTTTCTTGCTGAGGCTTTGCTCAAGGTATGTCAAGATTTAAAATAACCACCCAGTTCTTGTGCTCCATGCTTCTACTTGTAAAGCCAAGCTGAAGGGTAATGATATGAAAACTACATAATGAAATTGGGAAAGGTGCAAGTCGAACATAATTTCAGGCTATATTCATTTTGACAGCTGCAACACAAACATAATGAACTGTAATTGCCATGATTGACTTTATAATCTGCATAATTTTTCTTTTAAATTAAATGAAATTTTGGCAATTTGAATAATTTTTCTTGCTCAATACGCTGCTCCTGTATGAATAGTGGCTGCCAGTTAGGTCAATTAACAAACTTAATTTATGTTCATGTTCAAACATACACAAAGAATTTATAAGCCATAATACTGTGAAAGATGAACCACATGGTCCAAGATAGGAGCTCCCTTAAATCTCGCAAAATATTTTTATACATAATGAATTAAAATCTTTCTTTTCTGCATAATTTATCTTTGTATTGGTTTCTCTATGTTTCTGATTATGTATCTATTATTCATTTTGAAGATGTGGTCATTTTTAGCCAATGTGACATTTATTGCCTATCTCTTGTTGCCTTTGAGTTGAACGATAGAAACTGCTTGTGCTATCTATGCATTACACAAATGAGTTATATGAATTCTATTTGCTTGAAGATCTCTAACAAACTTATTTATAGCTAAATTAGTACAGGCGGTGCTGGTAATTTCTATACATGGCCGTGGCCTTTGGTCATTTGATGATACCCTGGTATTTGGCTCATTTTCATGCTGAATATCTTAAAGGGTCAGTACTCTTAAAATTGTGACTATAACACTGGAATCCCAAGATTACAGTGAAATTCATAAAAAGCATGTACTTTGTAACCAATGAGCCTGCCAATGGCTCTGTATTGACTGCAGGAGCATGTGTAAGTTCAGGAGAAGATAGGGGCAAAGAGATTATTGGTTAATACCTGCTCCAATTGTGTCTTTCGTATTGTCCAGTATTGAGAAGAAGTAACTAGTCAGATCTTTCCCTCTATCCTTCAACATCTTCCTCCTGTCCACTGCTCCTCACAAACACTTGATGTCAGGAGAAGCTGTTTTATTGCAGAAGTTGCAACTGAGGGAAATAAACACACAAGGTGACAGGGATACGTTGGGGAAATGGACGAGACTGGATTGCCCAAAGAAAGTTGTCATGTGCTAAATGGACAGACAACTTCCTTCTGGCCTGTATTGATTCGATAGTGATGATGGACCCACAGAGATGTTAGTTAAGTCCTGGATACTGACACAATGGTGAAAGGAGACCAACAAAGTTTGACCAGGATGGTGTGTAATTTGTCCTTGTGCATGAACATGTGACTGGATGACAGGCAAAAGATTACATGCCACTGGCCAATGACCATGACATCTTGTGCATTCTACAGATTTAGCTTATTGATCACATTTACTGTAGTCAAAACATCCAGACTTATTTCTGCAATTACACATCACCAGTGGGGCTATCATGTTCAAAGGGAGCAGTGGTTAGGGAGACGACAGCATAACCTTGATTCTCAGATTCATCCTTTGTGAAGCAGGGTGTCCCATTGCATTTTTTTTTCTAGCAAAAGGAAAATAAGTTGGTGAGGATGAGATTTTTGAAAGGTGACTGAAGACACTAGAGAACAATTATTTTTGGTGTTGTAATGTTTTAATGCCATATTGATCATAGCAGCTTAGCAAACAAGCAGTTTTTCAAACCTTGTACTTTCTTTTATCCATTCATGGAATGTGGACATTGCTGCTCTGCTAGCATTTTTTACCCATCCCTTGTTGCACTTGTGAAGGTGGTAGTAAGCTGCATTCTTGAACTGCAGTCTGTGTGCTGAAACTAGACCAAAATGCCTTGCAGAGGGAGTTCCTGGATTCCAGTCCTCTGACACTAAAGGGGGAATGACTTGTTGTGTGGCTGGTGGGCAAAATGCTAGGTACACCATGGAGATCATACCTGCTGCTCCATTATTGTGCTGGCAGTGGAAAAGTTGAGTTTTCAAGTCTGGTGGCATAGTTGGCCCTCAGAGAGATTGGGTCTTCTTGAACTGTTACAGTTTTACCCTATCTAAGTGATGATAACCCAGTGACGATCCTGATTTCTTCCTTAGACTGTCATAGAGTCATACAGCTCAGACCCTTCGGTCCAACCAGTCCGTAATGACTATAATCCCAAACTAAACTAGCCTCATCTGCCTGCTGTTGGCCCATATCCCTCTAAACATTTCTTATTCATGTACTTATCCGAATATCTTTTAAATGTTGTAACTGTACCTACATCCACCACTTCCTCTGGAAGTTTATTCCATGCATAAACTAGCCTCTGTAAAAGATTGCTCTTCATTTCTTTTTTAAAACTTGCTCCTCTCACCTTAAATATATGACCCTTATCCTTTAAATCTCCCATCCTAGGGAAAAGAGACCTGCCATTCTGTACCCCTCATTATTTTATAAGCATCAATAAGCCCATCTTTAAAACTCCTCCATTTCAGTAAAATAAAGTCCCAGTCTATCCTTATAACTGAAACTGTCCATTCATGGAAACATTCTGGTAAATCTTTTCTGAACCCTGTCCAGCTTAATAACATCCTTCCTATGGCAGAGCAACCAGGACTGGACACAGCACTCCAGAAGAGACCTCACAACATCCTGTACAACCTCAAGATGATATCCCAACTCCTACACTCACAGGTCTGAACAATGAAGGCAAGCACGCTAAATGTCTTCTTAACTCCCTGTCTACATGCTGCAAATTTCAAAGAATTACATTGCTGGATCTCTAGGTCTCTCTGTTCTGCAATACCATCTAGGGCCCTACCATTAATTGTGTAAATCCTGCCTTTATTTATTTCACCAATCTGCAATACCTTACATTTATCCAAATTAAACTCCATCTGCCAATCCTTAGCTCATTGACCCAATTGATCACGATCTCTTTGTAATCTTCAATAACCTTCTTCACTGTCCACTATACCACCAATTGTGGGGATATTACAGATTACAGATTACATTGATTACAGATTACAGATTACATTGCAGTGTGGAAACAGGCCCTTCGGCCCAACAAGTCCACACCGACCCGCCGAAGTGAACCCACCCATACCCTTACATTTACCCCTTACCTAACACTACGGGTAATTTAGCATGGCCAATTCACCTGACCCTGCACATCTTTGGACTGTGGGAGGAAACCGGAGCACCCGGAGGAAACCCACGCAGACACGGGGAGAACGTGCAAACTCCACACAGTCAGTCGCCTGAGGCGGGAATTGAACCCGGATCTCTGGCGCTGTGAGGCAACAGTGCTAACCACTGTGCCACCGTGCCGCCCACGGCACAATATATGCAAGCTTATTAAACATGCCTTCTATGGCTTCAGCTAGATCATTTCTATAAATAAAGAAGAAAAGTGGACCCAGCATCGATTCCTCTGGAACATTCCTGTTTAAAGGTCTTCAGTCTGAAAAACAACCCACCACCATGACTCTCTGTCCCCTGCTGTGAAGTCAAGCTTGTATTCAATTTGCAAGCTCGCTCTGAATGCCATGTGACTTAACTTTCTTGCAAATAATTGAGCCACTTTGATGGTATAGGAAGGTGACCCTCTAGAGAATACTGAATTTGTGCCCCGCTTTATTATCCATGGTGTTGATATGAAAGTTCCAGTTAGTTTCTGATCAATAATATTGATATTTTGGTGGCCCAGTCTCATAAATATAATGACTCCAAGAACAGGTCAGAGGCTAGGAGTTCTTGCTGTGTCTAACTCACTTCCTGACTTCCCAAACTTTGCCTACCCTCAGGACTATGTTGGAGTGCTTTTCAGTTGCTTGAGTAATTGTGGCTCCAACAACACTCGATAAACTTAATATCATCCAGGGCAAAGCAACTCACGTAAATGGCACTCCAACCACCAACTTCAACATTCAGTAGCTTCACCATCAAGAGACAGGGGCAGCAGTGTGTACCATCTACAAAATAAACTGTGGAAACTCATGAAGGATCTTTTGACAGCACCTTCCAAACCCATGGTCATGATCATCTTAAAGGACAAGAGAAGAAGATGCGTTGGAACACCACCTCCAAGGTTTGCCTCCAAGCTGCACACCATTCTGGTCTGGTTATATTGTTGTGTTTTCACTGACCATCCCAGTTGGCATAGCGGTGATGTCACACAACAGCATAGAGGTTAACTTCATCATGAAGACAAGACTTCATCATCTCGGGAACTGTACAGCTATGACTCCTACAGATAGTATCTTGGACAGATGCATTTATGGATGGGTGATTTAAGTTGATTCCCACACTATCTGTCACAAACCAAATCTCACAGATATACCTTTTAGGATTTCATTGGTAGTGATGCTATCAAGCTGGTCTTGATGATACATGTTCAATTGCCCCTTCCAGAGTACAGTCTGTGATCTTACCACTCTCAGTATTTCATTCAATTACAATTCAACATGAAGAAAAAATGATTCATCAGACAAAACGGGGGTGGGGTTGTGGTAACTATCAGGAAGTTTTCTCATTCATGTTTGACCTGATGCTGTGAGACTTCATTGGATCTGAGGATATTGAGGATGCCCAGAGGAACTCATTGCCAATTGTATATCACTTTGCTGCCATCTCTGCTAGATCTGTCCTGTCAGTGAGTTAGACATACTCAAGAGGGTGATGGTGTTGATTGAGACAATGTTTCTACAGAAAGATTCCATGAATATGATTATGTGAATATGAGCTGCTTGACTAGTCTGGGAAACAGCCCTCAATTTGACGTGGGTATTAGTAAGGAGGACTTTGCAGGGTTGACAGGGCTGTGTTTGCCATTATTGTTTCCTCTGACTAGGTTGATGGCAAGTGGTCAGTCCAATTTTTTTCCTTTTCTTAGACTTTGTAGCAGTGTGATACAACAGAATGGTTTGCAAGACCATTTAAGAGGGCATTTCAGAATTACCCATATTGCTGTGAATCTGGATTCACATGCAGTTCAGAGCATATAAGAATAATAGGCTTCTTTTTGCAAATAACATTAGTAAACCAAACAGTTTCTATATATGAACATACGAAATAGAAACATAGAGGGCCATTCAACCCTTTTAGCCTGCTTTGCCATTCAGTAAGATCATGGCTGATCTGGTTGTGTTTTGAGTTCCACATTTTCATCTACCCTTGACAATCTTTTATTCCCTTGTCCAACAAGAATTTATTCACCTCTATCACAAAAAAGTTACATGATTCCCAATTTCACCTACTTCTGAGGCACAGTGTTCTAAAGTCACATAACCCTCCATGAAAAACGTCTCTTAATCTCTGTTCTAAAAGGGCAACCCTTAATTTTAAAAGTATCCACTAGTTCTGGAGAAAATTTCATTTTCACATCCAACATGTTAAGACCGTTCAGAATCTTATATTTTTCAATCAAATCACTCTCCATTCTTCTTAACTCCAGTGTAAACAGGCCCAGCGTGACCAACCTTTCATCATAAGATAACACGCTCATTCCAGGTATCAATCTAGTAAGCCACCATTGAACTGAGTCCAATGTACATATGTCCTTCCTGAAGCCAAAACTGCATGTAGTATTAGAGTTGGCTCTCACCAATGACAAGTGTAACATTCTTACCACTATGTTCAATTCCTCTTGCAATAAAGCATAACATCCCATAAGCTTTCTTTACTATTTTTTATAGCTGCATACTGACATTTGTGACCCACATAGTAGAATATCTCTATCTTATGACAGTAAACATTGGTTTTACGTTCACCAGTACTGAAAATATGTTTCAATTTCAAATTTATTCATTGCATTTAAATTCTGCTGTGTTGTGAATTGATACTTTTCTCCAGAACATAGCCAGGTCTCTGGATTCTCAGTGCATTGGTGTCTCCACTATTCTACCTTTTCCCCTTCAAAAGTACAATCATGTTAGAATTGAATGATATGGATTTATAAATACAGGGCCTCACTCCTATTGACTGAAACTCTTCCTAAACATTGGTGTATATAAGAAGTTTGTTTGCACAACTGATGACTCAATTTTGTTCATCATAACCAGGTTCGACTTGTCCTTTTTTTGAGGATAGGACATGCCCCAACAGTTTCTACTGTGCTATATTGCATGGCCGGAAATACTGAGCTAGGGGAGGGTAGTTCATTCTGCTTAATGAGATGTTAAATGGATGTCCATTGTCAATCAAAGCATTGCAAAGATGAATGACTTTTATCTGAGACCAGCTGTGACAATACAGTCCACAATGTTGTTGTTGTTGAGTACAGTAAGAATTATCCAGTACATCAGCTGGAGAAGAAACTTGCAACAGAATTATAAAATATATTGTCCAAAAGAAGGCTGTTTTGCCCATCAAACCTGTATGGCTCTTTCGAAGAGCAATCCAGTTATTCCCACTCTCCCATTGTGTCCGTAAATCTCAGACAAGTGCATGGCAATGACTTGTTACAGCCATGTCATCACTTTCATCCAACTGCTTTATCTATCATTTGTTGATGTAAACAATAGTTTTTGGGTCTTTCAGGCATTATTGTCTTCAACACAGTAAGTCTTGATTTGTAAGTTATCACGTGCAGTCTTTGTTGCGAATAAAGAGCAATTGAAGAAAAATCAAATGGCCTATTTATGTCCTTTATGACTGAAGAACAATGGACAATCACAAATCAAATTTATCTCTCCCCAGATTCCAGAAATCAGTCAATGACTTCATTAGATGAAGAAGTAATGGCTGCAATGTGCATAGGCACACATTAGACACATCTTTCAAAGTTCTACACACAATTACATTTTACAGACGACAAAATGAAAGGTAAATTGAAAAATTCAAACTTCAGCAAATATTACAGACATCCCACTGTGTAGCTCATAACAAAATCACACAGACAGTAGATTTGATAGATTTAAAATACAGAAGTTAATGTTTTCGCTGAAATAGCAGAAAGGAATTTCAGCTAGATCTGTTAAACATTGTATGTTAGGTGCATTTTCAGGATCTTATGCTGTGAAGTGAAATAAATATCATATTTTATGCAGTGACTATATAATTTCTACATTAAATGTGTATCACATGGTGAAATAGTCAAATTGACATGTGGAAATTACACATAACTGTAAATTGAAATTGCAGATTTAATTACTCAATGATTGACTGTAGTTGGTGAAATATTCTAACACCAATTTATCTTTGAAAAAGCACATGACAAGATTTACAAAGTGAATAACAGGGGGAATTAACATTTGCAAAAAGATATATTAAGCAAATTCAGTCAGGTAATGCATTGTGAAATGTTTGCAAGGATGACAAAACCTTGGTTAAAAAGGTGCATTTGAAGAAGGGTCTTAAAGAAAGTATTCCCATTCATGTTGTTGAATTAATATAGCGATAATGTGTCTTACCAACAGCATTGTCCGGGATAAATTCATTCCACATGTTGATAGTCAAAACTAATTGGTGAAGTATGGGACTCAAGTATAGGAGAGAAGCCATTTCACACTCTCAACTGACTTGTCATCTTTTACCTTTGTAATCTTCAGTTTTCCAAAACTCTTCTGCTTGTATCACAAATTTACATCCATTCACCACACTTGTCTGGGAAGTTCTAATGTTGACTCTCAGTCTCCAAAAAGCTTTTGTTATGAAATTCTTATCCTTGTCTTTAAATCCTTTCTTAACTTCATCCAGTTCTCTCTTTGTAATCACATTCGCTGCCCATATCCTCACACTCCTTCTTTGGTGCAACCTTGTGTACATCTCATAAATGCTACATAGAGGAGCAGGTCATTTGGCTCACTGAATTTGTGCTAGCTCTTTGAAGGAAATATTCAATTTGCCTCACTCCCCTGTTCTGCAAAATTTAAGCATTTACTCAATTTCATTTTAAATTTATTTCCACTTCCTCTCAGGCAGCTTATAATAATACCTATCAGACCATTAATTGCAACCTACCCAACAAAACCCTAATTTCTAGAGGAAATCTTGTCTCACTTGCATTAATCCTCATGTCCTTTAAAACCCCCCATAAATCACAACATTCTGACTAAGCTTTTGCTACCCAAACTAAGGTCACCTTCATTGTTTGGGCATCCATCGTGTATGCATCATGTAAAATGCCTTTTGAATATTTGTTTACATTTGAGGATCTATATAAATGAAACTATTATTGTAGTAGAATAAAGGAAAATAAATCAAAATCATTCGCTAACCACAAAGTCTCCATAATGTCTGAAGGACATTGAGTGAGGGACAATTACAGACTGCAATGTATTGATTCTGTCTCAGTCAAGAGGGCAAGATACTAATCATAAAACCACAGGTACAGGAGACAGTCAATCAACTCCTCTAACCTGCTTTGCCATTTGCTTAGATCAGTGATTATCTGCACCTTACCCTCACCTTGGTTTTGTAACTTTTAATGTAATACCAAATTACTGTCATTATGACAAGGGTTTTTGCTGATGTATTACATTTGTCATCTAACCTCAGTCACGAATCATTAAATTGGTACAGTACACAAAATCTAAAACATGACTGTGTCCTGCTTAATAAGAAGTGAAGAAGAAAGATTGTATAAAGCGTCAGTCCATACTTACCCACAAATTTTGATAACATGTATTAAGTACACAGTTTAGATGGAGAAATTGTGAAATCCACAAAATTGTACCAATACAGTTAGCGACACCAATATAAGCTGGGACAATATTGTTACTGATACTAATATCGGCCAGAACAATATTCGCCAGACTGCACAGTTCACTGCAAATTACCTCCTCACCAAAGTTGGAGATATTAGCAATACCTGATAGACTGAGGTTGAACTCTGATCCTCAATAATATAAGTAAGAACAACATAAGCAATGAAAAATGGACCTCACACAACCTTTGTCGACCTCTCCAGAGCATGTGACTTGATCAACAGACCTGAAATATGAAACTACTCTTCAGGTTTAAACCGCCAGAAACAAATTGCCCATGTCACAAGAAGGTAGGGGAGCATAAACTATTGCCCCGACTTTGCCATCAGTACAGGTACACAATGTTTTATCTGAAATACTGAAATCTGAAAAGGTCTGAAATCCGAAATGTTTTCGTGGAGTGTGGAACATCATTTTGGCATGCGAACAGGTGATCAACTCCACAACCATTCGAACCATGTCACTCAGATATGACGTGGCAGCGTGGGCCAGCACTGGCAGGCGACAACTGTGTCTCAGCGCTTGTCCTATTCACACAGGCATCTTCTGTTAGGTAACCTTTTTTTTATTTCACTGTGAAAATGTCATTTATTCCGAAATCCAAAGAATTCCGAATTCTGAAAAACAACTGGTCCCAAGAATTTCGGATAAAGGATTCTGTACCTGTATGTTGTATAAGATAAGAGCTTTGGTATATTTTTGATATAGAACAAGGAGCTTTTCTTTGTGACAGGACCAATGCAAAGCTGAATAACATGGTCGATCAAACAGCATCTATGGGGAGAAACAGATTTCTCCCCATTTCAGGTCGATGATCTTTCTTTTACTGTATCTCGTTTGTTCTTGAAATATCTGAAATGGGAGAAAGTGAGGACTGCAGATGCTGGAGATCAGAGTCAAAAAGTGTGGCACTGGAAAAACACAGCTGGCCAGGCAGCATCCAAGTAGCAGGAGAGTTGACGTTTCGAGTATAAGCATTCCTGATGAAGGGCTTCTGCTCGAAACATCGACTCTCCTGCTCCTCGGATGCTGCCTGACCAGCTGTGCTTTTCCAATGCCTCACTTTTTGACAAATATCTGAAATGGGACTAATGAATACCAAAACTGGGTGGTCAAAATTGTCTATTTGCCTGGTGTAACACTTCAGTTTTATTGGGAAGAAAATCACAAAATAAAAAGATGTAACAAGTGTTGCGCAATCAGGATGTAAAGCATCATTTTTGGAGACAAGCAAACATATTTCCAAACGCTATTCTGCAAGGTCTTCTCTCAAACTCCCCTTGGAACACTGACTGAAGTTTGGTGGAATACCAGAGATAAAACATTAATGGTCATTGTTCAGCTATTTACTCTCATCTGGGTTATCTACTTCCAAAGCTGTGGGTGCAGTTTATATACACATTACAGTGCAGAAACATGTTGTCTGGATTAACTGGTCTGTGCTGTTGTTTAAACTCCAAACAAGTCTCCTTTCATTTCATTCTTCTAATCTTATCAGTATATCCTTATCTCTCAAAACTGCTCAAACATAAAGAAAGGCATAACATGTTAAAAAACACACGGGCAGAAAAATGTTCTTGGGGACTAAAGCAAAAAGTTGAAAATCAAAGGAATATATACATAAAGACTCAATAAAATAATTAAGGCTACTTCTAAACTCTAGAAAGTGGCAAAGGCAATATTATTAAATGTTATTTAGGAGGGATAAATACTTCAGAGACCCAGGCTAATGTTCTGGGGACATGGATTAAAATCCCACCACAGCAAATGGAATTCAAATTCAATGAATGAGTCTGGATGTCAGCTAGTCTCAGTGATGGTGAACTGAGTGATTAATTGTTTTTATAACCTCATCTGGATCACTGATGTTCTTTAGGGAAGGAAATCTGCCAACCGTACTAGTCAGGCTTACATGCAATTTGATTGACTCCTAACTATTCTCTGAAATGGACAAGTAAACCACTCAATTAAAGGACAATTAATGAGCGGTAACATATTCTGCCTTGCCAGTGACACCCATATTCCATTAAATAATTTTAAAACATCTCACAAGTGTCATTAGGAGGGGAATGGAAAATCAGTAAAAACATTCTAAAGTGCAAAGGACAGAAAATAATGCTCTTTAGGCCAAAAATTTTGCAAACATATTAATCTCAGAAGAAATTGTTGGGGGTGAGAAAGTGGATTTATATCTCTAACATTTGAATGAATGTCCAGAGATATCACTAAACATGAAACATGTTACAAAGAGGGTCTTTAAAATTATTTTGTGAAATCTTGTAGGAGAACATGAGGATAGGTATAGACTGTCAGCAAAAATTCAGGACAGAGAGATTACATTTAGTTAACCTGTTGGATTTATTATTGGAATATTGAATGCACCAGAAATTCAAAGTCGTACCATGGAATCATCCTTAGAACCACACAATTCTACTTAATAATTCTACTTGTCACTATTCCTGTGACATTGCTCCCAATAAGTCTGGGAATGCATTACTCTGTAATGTTAGTCCACAAACCTTTAGTTTTGCTTGTATCCACCATAGTATAGTGGTAATATTCTTCTCTCTGAATTAGAAGAGCTGCAGTTTGGAGACTTGACTATATAATCTCAACTCCTGTGCAATGATGAGACAGCCTTTTGGTTAGCTCCATTGGCTAAACAGTTCGCTTTCAATGCAAAGTGAAGTCAACATCATGGATTTAATACTGTGCTGGTTGAGATCACCTCAAATGCTATGCCTTCTCAACCTTACCTCTTGCATGAGGCATGGTGGCTTTAAAGTTAAACTCACCACCAGTCGTCTCTCTTGCTTTCTCTCACTCACATGAGAGAGTAACCCATGGTCATCTGAACAATGGTGTCTTTCACTTTCACAAGCCAAAGTTCATGAAACCAAAAACATTTTGCAGCCAATTTATTTTGAACTGTGGAGTTGTTTTGAAGCTTGTGAAATAGGAAAAGGGGCAGTTAATTATCACATAGCAAGCTGCTACAGCCAGTACTTACAATGGTGATCAGGAACTCTATTTTACTGATGCTGATTGATGCATAGATATGGTCACAACATTGGGAGAACTGTACTGCCGTTCTTCAGAACAACATCAGGGGATCATTTATATTCACACAAATGGGCAGATGGTGCCTGAGTTTAATACCTGATCTGCAAGATAGTATCTCCAACAGTGCAGCATTCCCTCGCTGCTGGACTGAGAGTGTCAAAGTAGACTTTGTGCTCAAATTTCAGGTGTAGAATTCAGAGGCAAGAAGATGACCAATTGACCTATATCTAATACTTCGAGAAGTGTATAAACGTGGAGGTGATTTTGAGAAAACAGGGAAGCTGCAAAAGACTTGGACAGGCTAGGACAGTGGACAAGGAAATTACAGATGGTATACAGTGTGGGAAAATGTGACGTTATGCACTTCAGTAGGAAGAACAGAAGTGCAGACTATTTTCTAAATGGGGAAAAGCTTCAGAAATCTGAAGCACAAAGGGACTTTGGTGTCCTAGTTCAGGAGTCTTTTCAGGTTAACATGTAGGTTCATTTTACAGCTAGGAATGCAAATACACTCTTGCTTCAAGAGGACTAGAAGCAAGAACAGAGATGTACTACTGAGGCAGTGTAAGGTTCTTGTCAAGCCACATTTGCAATATTATGAGCAGTTTGGAGTCCCACACCTAAGGAAGGGTGTACTAGCATTGGAAGGAGTCCAGAGGAGGTTTACAAGAAAGATCCTGGGTATGAAGGGCTTGCTACATGAGGAACAGTTGAGGACTTGGTCTGTACTCAATGGATGGAAGAAGGATGAGGGTGGAACTGGTTGAAACTAACACAGTACCAAGAGGGCTGGATAAAGGAACATGGAGATATGTTTCCATGAGCAGGAGAAATTAGAACTGGAGAGCATAGCATCAGAGTGAAGGGATAACCCTTTAGAACTGACATGAGGAGGAATTTCTTCAGCTAGAGGGTGATTAATCTGTCATTGCAGAAGAGGCTGTGGAGACCAAGACATTGAGTGTATTTAAGACAGAGATATATTCTTGATTGGTAAGGGGATCAAGGATTATGGGGAGAAGGCAGGATAGTGGAATGGAGAAACATTTCAGCCCTGATTGAATGGCAGTGATACTCAATGTGCCGAATAGCCTAATTCTGCTCCTATGTATAAAGGTGCTATGATTTTTTAAATGATCAGGGAATTGTCAATGGTGGCCAAGGCAATTCACCATACATTTCAATTAATTACTTCAGGAACCAGTGGAAAGAAAATCGCATATGCTGAACGGTGCCTACCAGGAGAACACGCAGTACCTATGAAAAGTATGAAACAGCCAGAACTTTGGATAGTGACACATCATCCTGACTTGGAAATATATTACCTAGCCTTCACTATCTCTGCGTCAGAATCCTAGAATTTACTCCCTAACAGCATTGTGGGCCAATCCACAACAAATAGACTCCAGCGGTTCAAAAAGTTTCACCACCTTCTCAAGACAACTAGGAATGGGGCAATAAATTTTGGCAAGCCAGCAATGCCCCCATCCCATGAATAAATTTTTAAAAAGGTGCAATGTTAATTGAGTTACAATCAACAATAGCAATTAATCTCAATCAGTGAGACAACAATGAACCCAGGCATGAACAGGAGAAAGGTACATTGTGGTGGAGAGATTTGAAGCCATATTCAAAGTCACTTCATTTTCCAAAATATGCATCATGGATGAATTCTTATTGCCCTTCAAATATAGATAATTGAACGTGGAAATAAGTCTTGAAGCTAGGTTAGGAAAGAACTGTTCTTGGACAAGTGGGATTACTTGGATTATCTTGCAAGATTATGAATGAAATTCACAATGTAAAGGTTTAAATAAAGTAAGTCAGACAATGCAAGTTACAAGCAGTTAGGTCAGTATGTTGGTTCATAAGTTAGCACCACAACCTCACCGCACCAGAGATCCAGGTTTGATTCCAGCCTCGGGCGACTATCTGTGTGGAGTTTGCACATTCTCCCTGTGTCTGCGGGGGTTTCCTCTCACAATCTGAAAATGTGCAGGTTAGGTGGATTGACCATAGTGCCCAGGGATGCATAGGCTAGGTGGATTAGTCATGGGAAATGCAGGGTTACAGGGATGGGGTGGGTCTGGGTAGGAAGTTCTTTGGCATATTGGTGTGGACTCAATGGGCTAAAGGGCCTGTTTCCACACTGTAGGGATTCTGTGATTCTAAGTGAGTGCATCAGCTGTAAGAAAGAAAATCCGAACTATCGAGTTATTAACCAGTGAAGACCTTGGAAGAAGAGAGGATTTAAGAGACAGTTGCATTTTAGAAAAGAAATGGTATTGAGGCATTTGGTGAGGTTAGATAGGCAATCTATCATTTTGTTCAGCCTTGTAACCTCCTCTGTCTTTGTTCCTATGACTGGAAAGTGTATGCTGTCTCAGAGGAATCTCAAAAGCCCATGCAATTTCTGTAACTTCAATTGATGGTAAGGTTCCCTCAATACCCAGAGGAAGGACAATTTACACACACTTGTAATTAAATAAAGGGCAAACCATTACAGCGCATTCTCTTCATGGCTATCTTGAGCAAAGGTGGAGACTCAATTAAGCACACTGGAGGAAACTTGAATAGGCAAGTCTTTTGCCGGCTTGTGAACATCAGAACATGTTCACTTGTAAACTTACAATTTAAAAATAACATGTCTATCTCCATTTGCACATTGTCACCTTATTCATTAGTTAAAACCAGGCAACAAACTATCAAACTATCAAACCAAGGAACATATTTAGCAGCAAGTGGACACTCTCTCATACCTGTGAAGTGTTTGGTTTGACCATCAGCCTCAGGTAACTATTATGATTGAGGTTGTTGCTTTTTTCTTATTCACTCACTTGATGTGCACATCACTGGCTGGCCAATCTTTATTGTCCATCCCTAATTGTCCTTGAGGAAGTGTTGATAAATTGCCTTCTTCAACCACCGTAGTCTAAGTTCTGTAGGTAGATCCACAATGCCTTTATGGAGGGAATTCCAGGATTTTGACTCAGCGACAGTAAAGGCATGACAATATATTTTCAATACAGGCCGATGAGGTACTTGGAGGGGAACCTTCAGATGGTGGTGTTCCATATACCTGCTGCCTTTGTCCTTCTGGATGGAAGTGATTTGGGCTTGGAAGGTGCTAGTCTAAGAATCTTTGGTGAATTTCTGCATGCATCTTATATATAGTTTACACTGTTACTACAATGAGCATGTTTGTGGATTTGGTGCCAATCAAGGGGTCTGTTTTATCCTAGATGGTGTCAAGCTTCTTGAGTGTTGTTGGAGCTGAACCCATCCAGGCAAATGGAGTGTGTTCTGTCACACTCCTGACTTGAGATGGTGGACAGTGTTTGGAGAGTCAGGAGGTGTTTTACTCATCAGAATATTCCTAGTCTTTGACCTGTTCTGATAGCCACTGAGTTTATATGGCCAGTTGGACGATCATTGCCTGGCATTTGT
Source organism: Chiloscyllium plagiosum (assembly GCF_037043375.1). Lineage (NCBI taxonomy): Eukaryota > Metazoa > Chordata > Chondrichthyes > Orectolobiformes > Hemiscylliidae > Chiloscyllium > Chiloscyllium plagiosum. The sequence goes on from NW_028270141.1 coordinate 50,054,255, forward strand.
ATGGTGCAAATGTTACTTGCCACTTATCAACCCCAGGCTGGGTATTGTACAGATCTTGTTGCATTTGAACATGGACTGCTTCACTGTCTGAGGATTCACGAATGGTGCTGAGAATTGCATAATCATCAGCAAACATCTCCATTTCCAACCACTTATTTTGGAGGGAAAGTCATTAATGAAGCAGATTAAAACAGTAGGGCTGAGGATACTACCCTGGGGAACGCCTGCAGAGATATCCTTGAGCTGAGATAAATGACCTCCCACAAGGGTGGCATGGTGGCTCAGTGGTTAGCATTGTTGCCTCACAGCACCAGGGTCCCAGGTTCGATTCCAGCCTTGGGTGACTGTCTGTGTGGAGTTTGCACATTCTCCCTGTGGCTGTGTGGGTTTCCTCCCGCAGTCCAAAGATGTGCAGGTCAGGTGAATTGGCCTGTAGTGTTAGGTGCATTAGTTAGGGGAATGAGTCTGGGTGGGTTGCTCGGTGTGAACTTGTTGGGGCAAAGGCCTGTTTCCACACTGTAGGGAATCTAATGTAAACTGCAATCACCTTCCTATGTGCCAGGTATGACTCTAGCCAGTGGAGAGTTTTCCCCAATACCTATGTATTCATCTTTTGCTGTGGTTCCATGATGCCACACTCGATCATATACAGCTTTAATGTCACTCTCATTTCACTTCCGGAATTTAACTCTTTCGTCCATGTTTGAAACAAGGCTGTAATAACGTCAGGAACTGAGAGGCCCTGACTGGGCATCGATGAGCATGTTGCTAGTAAGCAGGTGCTGTTTGATATCAGTGTTGAAAACATCTGCCATTACTTTATTCATGGCGGCACGGTGGCTCAATGGTTAGCACTGCAGCCTCACAGCACCAAGGTCCCAGGTTCGATCCCAGCTTCAGGCGACTGTCTCTGTGGAGTTTGCACATTCTCCAGGTGTCTGCGTCAGTTTTCTCCAGATGCTCTGGTTTTCTCCCACAATCCAAAGATGTGCAGGTCAGGTAAATTGGCCATAGTGTTAGGTGCATTAGTCAGAGGGAGATGGGTCTGGGTGGGTTACTCTTTGGAGGGTCGGTGTGGACTTGTTGGGCTGAAGGGCCTGTTTCCACAGTGTAGGGAATCTTAAATCTTAAAATGACCAAGAGTAGACTGATGGTGTGGTAACAGCTGGGTTTGATTTGTCCTTTTTATGCACAGGACATCCACTTGGAACTTTAGACTGAAGGTTACTGTGACTGCTTCTTTTACAGAATCATTGAATCCCTGGAGTGTGGGGACAGGCCATTGTCCCATTGAGTCCACACTGACCCTATGAAGAGCACCTCCCCTATCCCTGTAACTCTGCATTTCCCAAGGCTAATCCACCTAACCTGGATACTATGGGGAATTCAGCATGACCAATCCATTTAACATTATTGATGTGTTGCCCTCTTCTATAATTGACAATGCAGATACTTGTGCAGCCTCCTCCTCCCGTGAGTTGTTTAATTGTTCATCACCATTCATGACCGGTTGTGGCAGGTTTGCAGTGCTTCGATCTGACCAGTTCCTTATTGGGTCACGTAGCTCTATCACTTGCTGATAATGCCATTTGTCATGCAAATAATCCTGTTTAGCAGCTTGACCAGGTTTACACCTCATTTTTAGCTATGTCCAGTGGTGCTCTGGGAAGGCCCTCCTCCAGTCTCCATTTAATCAAGGTTGATCCCTTGGCTTGATGGCAATGGTTGACTGGGGGATATGCCATGCTATGAAATTGCAGATTGTGTTTAAGTACAATTCTGCTTTCATTGTTATTTCTGGTACATAGGTCAATGCCAAGTTTTCCAACCAGTTTCATTTCTTTGTGAGACTTTGTCAGGATTGATACAACTGATTGGCTTGCTAGACCATAACAGAGGACAGTTGAGAATCAATCACATTGCTGTGGCTCTGGAGTCATTTGTAGGTCAGACCATGTGAGGATACCAGATTTCCTTCCTTTGTGGGTTCAATTCCCGCCTCAGGCGACTGACTGTGTGGAGTTTGCACGTTCTCCCCATGTCTGCGTGGGTTTCCTCCGGGTGCTCCGGTTTCCTCCTACAATCCAAAGATGTGCAGGTCAGGTGAATTGGCCTTGCTAAATTGCCCGTAGTGTTAGGTAAGGAGCAAATGTAGGGGTATGGGTGGGTTGCGCTTCGGCGGGTCGGTGTGGACTTGTTGGGCCGAAGGGCCTGTTTCCACACTGTAATGTAATCTAATCTAAAAAAAAGTGCATTAGCAAATCAGATAGATTTTCCCCATAATCAAACATGATGTCATTGTCATCAGTAGATATTTTATATTCTAGATATTTTATTAAATTCAAATTCCAACAGCTGCAGTGGTAGGATTCAAACCTGGTTCCCTAGAACTTTAGCTGCGTTGCTGGGTTAATAGTCTAATGCCACTAAGTAATCACCTCGTCTTCCTTAACCAGCCACTGGAATGGCAAAGTTATCCCTTTGTGTGTTTCCTTATTCATAACATAGAAATAAGAATTGAAATATATCCTCATTTTATGAAAACTTTTAGTATTCCCATTGTGACAGGATACCTATGTATTTCTAAAGTAAAGTAACATTCATGTTTCTCGTGCCCGGTTTGAATGATGAGCACATCACTCCTTCAAAACAAAATGCTCACTGGTTATCAGAGTGATCACTTGAACTGCAGCAATCATCGACTGCAACAAGAGAATGAAACAGGTGATAAATGTATTTGTACAGCAACAGCAAGTTGCTAATGCGACGTCAAAGTGGATTATAAACAGATTGCATCCACGGAAACAGTAGTCTGATAAATATCATAGAGTGAATAATAACAGTGTCATCTGCATACTGGTATTTACAACAAACTCAATCTGCAACTCACGCCAGACTCTTAATTTCTTCCTGCAGATAAAATACAGCTGTAGGGGGCACTGTAACACTGCATAAAAATACATATAGCTGTCATATTGGATTGTGCTTCAATGAAACTCATTTTCTTTCCAAATAAACTGCTCTTACGGAGAGCTGACACAGATTGATGGGCTGAGTGGCTTCTTCTGGTTGTAACCACTTCATTATTGTATAAGATCACATGAGCTTATCAACTAAAGGCAAAGATGCCAGAGATATGAAATTAAAAGGAGAAAGTGAGGACTGCAGATGCTGGAGATCAGAGCTGAAAATGTGTTGATGGAAAAGCGCAGCAGGTCAGGCAGCATCCAAGGAGCAGGAGAATCGACGCTTTTCCAGTAACACATTTTCAGATATGAAACTAAAACACAGGAAATGCTGAAGAATGTTATCAAGTCTGGCAGCCTCTGCTGACAGAAAAACAGAATTAACGTTCCAAGTCCAATATGAGGAATCATACTGGTTGTATCATGGTGTTATGTTAGTGTGACCAATAAAAGCAGCTTCAACTAAAGGGTCTTTTCATGGCCACTACTAGTAACGGCCTCACCCTACTCATAGTACAAGAAGCAGCAGCAGTCTGTGAGGACCACTGTGGCAGTTTACAAACACCTAATGCTCTGTTCTTGGTTTAGATGGAGGTAGAAGAAATACTTGAAGAAGAAGGAAAATCCAAAGGGTTTTTACAAATACATTAAGGACAAACGGGTAACTAGGGAGGGAATAGGGCTGTTCAAAGATCAGCAAGGCGACATTTGTGTGGAGCCGCAGGAGATGGGGGAAATACTGAGCAAGTATTTTGCATCAATGTTTATTGTGGAAAAGGACATGGAGAATATAGATTGTAAAGAAGTAGGTGGTGACATCTTGAAAATTGTCCATATTACAGAGAAGGAAGTACTGGATGTCTTGAAACACATAAAAGTGGATAAACCCCCAGGACCTGATCAGGTGTACCCTAGAACACTGTAGGAAGCTAGGGAAGTGATTGCTGGGCCTCTTGCTGAGATATTTGTATCATCGATAGTCATAGATGAGGTACCAGATTACTGGAGGTTGGCTAACGTGATGCCACCATTTAAGAAAGATGGTAAGGACAAGCCAGAGAACTATAGACCAGTGAGCCTGATGTCAGTGGTGGGCAAGTTCTTGGAATGAATCCTGAGGAACAGAATGTACGTGCGTTTGGAAAGGCAAGGACTTATTAGGGATCATCAAATAGCTTTGTGCGTGGGAATCACAAACTTGATTGAGTTTTTTGAAGAAGTATCAAAAATGATTGATGAGGACAGAGCAGTAAACATGATCTATGTGGACTTCAGTAAGGCGTTCGACAAGGTTCCCCATGGGAGACTGGCTAACAAGGTTAGATCTCATGGAATACAGGGAGAACTAGCCAGTTGGATACAGAACTGGCTCAAAGGTAGAAGACAGAGGGTGTTGGTGGAAGGTTGTTTTTCAAACTGGAGGCCTGTGACCAGTGGAGTGCCACAAGGATCAGTGCTGGGTCCACTAGTTTTCCTCATTAATATAAATGTTTTGGATGTGAGCATAAAGGTATAGCTAGTAAGTTTGCAGATGACACCAAAATTGGAGGTATAGTGGACAGCGAAGAAGGTTACTTTGGATTACAATGGGCTCTTGATCAGATGGGCCAATGGACTGAGAAGTGGCATATGGAGTTTAATTCAGATAAGTGTGAGGTGCTGCATTTTGGGAAAGCAAACCTTAGCAGGACTTGCACACTTAATGGTAAGGTCCAAGGTAGTGTTGTTGAACATAGTGAAGATGGTGTTTGGTATGCTTTTCTTTGTTGGTCAGGATATTGAGTACAGAGGTTGGGACGGCATGTTGCAGCTGTATAGGAGATTGGTTAGACCACTTTTGGAATACTGCATGCAATTCTGGACTCCTTCCTATTAGAAGGATGTTGTGAAACCTGAAAGGGTTCAGAAAAGATTTACAAGGAATTATGCCAGGGTTGGAGGATTTGAGCTATAGGGAGACGTTGAATAGGCTAGGGCTGTTTTCCCTAGAGCATTGGAGGCTGAGGGGTGACTTTATAGAGGTTTATAAAATGATGAGGGGCATGGATTGGATAAATAGATAAGGTATTTTACTTGGGATTGGGAAGTCTAGAACTAGAGGGCATAGGTTTAGGGTGAGAGGAGAAAGATATAAAAGAGACCTAAGGGGCAATGTTTTCACACAGAGGGTGATACATGTATGGAATGAGCTTCCAGATGAAGTGGTGGAGGCTGGTACAATTGCAACATTTAAAAGATGTCTGGATGGGTATATGAATAGGAAGGGTTTGGAGGGGTATGGGCTGGGTGCTGGCAGATGGGACTAGATTAGGTTGGGATACCTGGTCAGCATAGACCAGTTGGACGAAGGGTCTGCTTCTGTGCTGTACATCTCTATAACTCTAATAAAGGTGACTAGGGCCTCCCGCTGAAAACACTTCTTCCCTTAGTCTCTATCTGTGAGCAGCTTGACCCATTAGTTGCTGCCTTTTGCTTCATCTTCCTCTGATAGTGCAGACCAAGCAGACTGCAAGTGTAGGTCCCATGACTGGGAGCAAGGAATGGTCCTACAGCCATTCATTGTAGCCACGACGAATTCCTTCTCCACATGCACAACTGGTTACTCAAAACTACGCCAACTCTAAACTATCCTCCAACACTTCCGGAGTTGTCTAGAGCCAGTAGAAAGCAATCAAACTAACTTGCAAAGTTACTGATGATTTATTTGAATGTCACTAGTGGGACAAGCAATGATCAGTTGTGTGTGTGTGTGAAAGAGAGAGTGTTAGCTGGAGTAGTGAGATGAAGATAGAAGCACTGATGCCATGAGTGATGCACACTGACAGCATCATAATGTGCTTACTCTGCATACCTCTGGCAGATACTCTTAATGCTCTCGCTAATGCCCTCACTTGGGTGCCAATTGGCACAGGCTGCATGTGAATGGCTTGGATTGCATTTTAGTACCAGAATTAAAACCCAAAACATTAAAATTACAAGCTCAGTTCTGCAATCACTGTGTTGGTTTAGAGTAAATGTTAGTCAGGTCTGGAAGAACTGTGTTATATTCCTGAAAGAGTGAATGGGGAATTTTTTACATTTGCCTGAGCAGGAAACAGAGCCTTGGTTGAACATCTCAATGGCGCATCGGATAGTCAGTCTAAAGAATGGGTTTTACTGTTGAGATGGTGGCAAAATTATCAATGTTCAACCGTCATTAATGGCTAGAATCAGCACACGGACAGTTAACAATCAAGGCTGACAATCCCTGAAATACTAATTTCATATTTATGACTATAAAATACACATATTTTGTTTTACTATGTTACATGAGGCACCCTTCTGCTTTCAAGGCAATGTATCAATTCAAGTTGCATACAAACACTGACCTACAGTGACTGGTACCATTTCCAGGTAGAGACATGTAAAGGAGATCAGGAGAAGGCTTGCGTTTCTTTCGAGGTGACCATGCAATGGAGAAGCTAGTGCTGGTGTTGCAATGGAGCTGGTGACACAGGCAGGACTGGGAACAGTGGAGGGTAATCCATCAAACATGAGGCATGGTGGAAAAGAATAGAGTGATTGACTACATCAAACATTTCACAGAGTTGAAGGTGGGATAGCATATCATTCCTTAAATACTCCAAGCTAGATTTGACTAAGGACATCTCACTTGGCATGGGCACAGTAAGTTTAATTTGCAAGTTATTGTATATGTTGTAATTGATAGGGTTGATAGCCTGACTGAAATGGAATGTAGAGCAATTTTCTGTCCTGTTTAAATCTTGTTTAATCTTAATTGAGAAATCCATAGGATCAATAATACCATAATGCTGTCCTTACATAATACAGTTTCAAAGACTGTGATTTAATATACTGGCAATTCATTAAAACAATCATTTACATTGCTCTTAATACCACCATCTATAATATTAACTTTCACAGACAGCCTGGTAAGCCATTTACTTTCCTTTTAACTATAAGCTGCGGATGATATTGCTCTCTTAGGAACAGGATGCCATTCAGCCCCTTAAGACTGTTCCACCACCCATTTTAAAAATATTTATCCAAATTGGTTTTATAACCCTTTATATAAATCTATCAAGCTCAAATTTTAAATTTACCATTTATACCCCTCCATCGCCCGAACCATCTGCCTTTTGGGTGCTGGGGGGGGGGGGGGGGGGGGGGGGGGGTGGGGGGGGGGGGAGGGAATTGGCGGTGGTTGGTGGTGCTTGGCACTCGTGGTGGAGGTATGTGGAGAGATATATCTAGATTTCCACCTTGTTCTTAAGAAAGGAATGCCTTGCATTAACCCTAAATAGTTCAGCTCTAATTTTAAGGCTACACTCCATTGTCTGGATTGTCCCCAATCAGGGGTCAAAGTCTTTCTTGATCTAACCTATTAATTAATCATTTTAAACATCTCAATTGGATTATCAATAAATATTTCAGTACAAGGGAATAGAAATCGTGCTTATGTATCATGTTCAAACAAGTTAATCCATAGGATAGTGAAGAAGGCGTTTGGTATGCTTTCCTTTATTGGTCAGAGTATTGAGTACAGGAGTTGGGAGGTCATATTGCGGCTGTACAGGACATTATTAGGCCACTGTTGGAATATTGTGTGGAAATTCTGGTCTCCTTCCTATTGGAAAGATGTTGTGAAACTTGAAAGGGTTCAGAAAAGATTTACAAGGATGTTGCCAGAGTTGGAGGATCTGAGCTACAGGGAGATGCTGAACAGGCTGGGGCTGTTTTCCCTAGAGCATCGGAGGCTGAGGAGTGACCTTAAAGAAGTTTACAAAATCATGAGGGGCATGGATAGGATAAATAGGCAAAGTCTTTTCCCTGGGGTCGGGGAGTCTAGAACTAGAGGGCATAGGTATAGGGTGAGAGGGGAAAGATATAAAAGAGACCTAAGTGACAACTTTTTCACGCAGAGGGTGGTACGTGTATGGAATGAGCTGCCAGAGGGTGTGGTGGAGGCCGGTACAATTGCAACATTTAAGAGGCATTTGGATGGGTATATGAATAGGAAGGGTTTGGAGGGATATGGGCCAGGTGCTGGCAGGTGGGACTAGATTGCGTTGGGATATCTGGTCGGCATGGACGGGTTGGACCGAAGGGTCTGTTTCCATGCTGTACATCTCTATGACTCTATGACTCTATTTAGCCCAGGCATCATCCTGCCAAATCTGCATTGTAACCCCTCCAAGCCTTCATCCATATGCCAAGTATGTCTGTTTCACAGTCAATCCTACACTAAATTTGAAACATTTAAACCAGGAGCTTATGTCAATAGATAAATGTATCTGCCACCTTTTCTTTGTTGATGATTTCTTGCAGTGCTCATTCTGAAAGGAAATCATGATTTTTCTAATTTCTTGGTTCACTGACATGTACCTAACAAGAGATCACCTTTTTTTAAAGAGATCAGCCTTCAGCAAAACTGAAAATTACAGCAACTTTCTTTTAATCAATTGGGGCACACAAGCATTAGGAGGAAGCTATGAGTTACCACATAGGGACTCAAGCAAATATAAGTATTTCTTAAGTTCCTGAAGAAGGACTTATACCTGAAACGTCGATTCTCCTGCTCCTCGGATGCTGTCTGGCCTGCTGTGTTTTTCCAGCACCACATCTTTCAACTCTGGTACTCCAGCATCTGCAGTCCTCACTTTCTCCAAATATAAGTATTTGCCAACTTCAGAAAACAATGCATAGATTGAAGAGCTAGGAAGGAATATGCTTAGGACAACCAAAGCAAAGTCACATGACTAAAACTCAGAGTAGGTTCACTAGTACCTGACTGGGTAATTTTCTGAGGAAGACTCCCCATTCCTATTTGTTGAGTTAATTCTTAGAGTTCAACTTGACAGTTTTCTCTGGTGAGCAGTGAGTGCCATTTCTTTCTTAATGACGAGAAAGTTTGGACATTTTACTCAAATCTCTGTTGTGGGACTTAAAAGTCATGATCTTCTGACTCAGAGGTAAGAGTTTGAGGGAGATAAATGAATGATGATGAAGGAAGGAAGCTATGCCCTCTTGGTATTATCTAGACCATTGAGTCAGACACACATTGAAAAGAATCATACATCTTTGACTTAGGTCTGTGAGTGTCTGCTTAAGAGAAGGGACCAAGTGGGACTCAGGATCTGGAGCTTTTGCGGGGAGCCAAATAAAGGGGTAACAGCTCCTCTAAAACAAAGTAAAATGGGCAGTTGGTCAATCAAGACATTGGAAATTAAGAATGGTGTAGAGGAGCCACTGCGGTTTGCCATCTCGATTGTAAAGTCTTGTGCCCTCAATCCCAATGCTCCAATTTTGTAGCTGTGCCTTCAGTTGTTCAGCTCTACGTTTGAGTCCTTAACCTCTCAGTGTTGTTACCTCCCTGTCTCTCTGCTTTTAAGATGTATTTGGCAGGCATGTTAACTCGGTAGTTAGCACTGTTGCCTCACGGTGTCAGGGACCCACGTTTGATTCCACTTTCGGGTGACTGTCTGCGTGGAGTTTGCACATTCTCCCTGAATCTGCATGGGTTTCCTCCCACAATCCAAAGTTGTGCAGGTTAGATGGATTGACCATCCTAAATAGTCCATTGTGTCCAGGGATGTGCAGGCTAGGTGGATTAGCTATGAGAAATATAGGGTTGCAGAGTTGGATGGTCTTTGGAGGGTCATAGTGGACTTAATGGGCCAAATGGCCTGCTTCCACACTCTAGGGATTCTATGATTCTATGTTCCTTGAAAACTAATTCTTTGTAAAAATATCTTCGAATACAAAGGTTCTTAGATGGCTGTACTATTTCAATGAGTTTGAGGCTGTAATACTGCATAATCGACTTAGTTGTGTAAAACAACGAGATACTTGACAATGAAATTTTGCTCATTAGATGATTTGACCATCTCCTGATATGCATTGTTTTTCTCAATATTAAATTATCAATCTTCTTGTGTTCCCTAAATTGCGGGATTGATGCTCTTTAAATGGACTGCTCAGACTAGTTCAATGGTTGGAGTATCACATTCACACAAAGAAGCTAATCCTGCAACATTGCCATAATTGTTTAACCGCACCCCCCCCCCCACCCCCATCTCCTTGACATCTCTGATACTTATTATTTGATTATCGCATTTTTCCTAGGAATTATTTTCCAGTAGTATATACCCCTGTAACAAATATTGATGCATCTTCTGTGAACTGCTCAAATATTCATCGTCACTCTGCTCTTAGAAAATATATAAGTATCACTTTCTTGCAGATTCTTACGACATCCAGAATGTTCATCTCCCTAGTGATTCAAGTATGTCTCAAACTCTGAATTCCATTGATCTTCAGGTGGGACTGGATTTCTCAGCAATAAAATACGTGGTGCTGGAGCCAGCAAATTTATATTTTTCTCCATTATCCTTGTTGCCATTTTAATGTTAAGTTGTAACTGGAGTTATGCATAGATGGCACATTGAGACAAAAATTCTGACCAAGGTCAAAAGGCTTTTCCCAAAGCTGATCAGTTTTAAAATTACCCACCTTTATATAGATGTCTTCTGTAGAGGATGGGGAGGCTGTTGTCAGATTGGATCTCACAAAAAGGTTGTCAGGTCCAGTTGGTTCAGGTTTAGTCGAGTCTCTGGGGTAGGTGTTTGGAATCTGCAGGGGGAAGGACCTGTTGTGAGTCAGGAGGTCAGTTATCTAGCAGTTAGATTAGGTTCTTACTCCTCAAAAATTTCTGAACAACTATTAATCTTAAGAGAGTTGAAACCATCTAAATTCTATGATATTAAGAGAGTGTTTCAGAGGATTTCAGACACAAGTGAATTGCCCATCAGAACTTTCAATTTCCTAGGTGGTTCCTAAGAGTCAGCTATGTCAGGATATGCATGTAATCTTAATGCACAACTACAGTCTATGCTGATCCATTGACATCTGGATAAAGGAATATCTGAAATATAAAACACTATTGTTCTTCAGCTTCTACAGTTTGTTTACTGCAATTTTGGAGAAGATTTGTAGCTCAGGTTATGGATCAAGAAGTAAATTTGCTTGCAGAGCTAGTAGATTTTTCTCAGACACTTTGTCACCATGCTAGGTAACATTATCAGTGAACCTCTGGTGAAGCACTGGTGTTACGTCCTGCTTGCTAGTTATGTGTCTTGGTCTGTTGTGATGGGTAATGTCACTTCCAGTTCTTTTTATGAGAGGTTGGTAAAGGGAGTCCAAATCAATGTGTTTGTTAATGAAGGCCAGGCCTCGAGGAATTCCCATGCATGCCTTTGTTTAGCCTGTCTTAGGATGGATGCATTGTCCCAGTCGAACTGTTGTTCCTCTTTGTTTGTGTGTATGGATACTAGTGATAGTTGGTCGTGTCTTTTGTTGGCTAATTGGTGCTCATGTATCCTGGTGGCAAGTTTTCTGCCTGTTTGTCCAACATAATGTATATTGCAGTCCTTACAGGGTATTTTCTATATGATGTTCATTCTGCTGGTTGTTGGTACGGGGTCCTTTAAATTCAGCAGGACCTGTTTCAGAGTGGCAGTAAGTTTATGGGCTACTATGATGTCTAGGAGCCGGAGTCATCTGGTCATCATCTCCGAGATGTCTTTAATGTGTGGCAGGGTGTTTCGAGTCTCTGGGTGTGTTCTGTCTTCTTTTTTCGGTCTGTTGTGTAAGAATCAGAGAACTGCGCTAATCCATAGTTCCGTTGTTCCTGAATACGTTGTGTAATTGTTTTTCTTCAGCTTCTTGTAGTTCCTGGGTGCTGCAGTGTGTTGTGGCTCATTTAAATAATGTCCTGACGCAGCTCCGTTTGTGGGTGTTGGGATGATTGCTTCGGTAGTTGAGTGTCTGGTCTGTGTGTGTGGCTTTCCTGTAGATGCTGGTCTGCAACTCTCCATTGGATTTTACGAAGGGGAGTCTGTTATTGTTCTCTTCCTCTTTGGTAAACCTTATAATCAGTGAGGATGTTGTTCGTGTGTTTGTGGTTTTTTTTAAAATTTGTTGCATTTCATGATGACAAAGATGTCATCCACATAGCGGACCCAAAGCTTGGGTTAGACAGTGGGGAGAGCTGTTCATTCTAACCTCTGCATAACTACATCTGCCAAGAATCCTGATATTGGTAAAAGTTTGTTTACTTTTCTAAATCCAGTGACTACACTTCAATAGTTTCACTGGCTGTAATGTACATTTGAACATTCTGAATTCATGACAGGTGCTAAAGAATGCAAGATATTTTGTTGATTTTACAGTCTAGTTAGTTATGATGAGTGACATCATCATCATCATGGGGCAGCACGGTGGCTCAGTGGTTCGCACTGCTGCCTTATAGTGCCAGGGACCTGGGTTTGATTTCAACCTCAGGTGACTGTCTGTGTGGAGCTTTCACATTCTTCTCGTGTCTGCATGGTTTTCCTCTGGGTGTTCTGGTTTCCTCCACAGTCCAAAGATGTGCAGGCTAGGTGGATTAACTATGAGAAATGCAGGGTTACAGGGACAGTGTAGGGGGTCGGTGCTCTTTGGAAGGTCGGTGTGGACTTGATGGGCCAAATGGATTCTATGATCCTTTCACATGGATATTATTTGTAAGCTTGTAAGTATATACAGATACCTTTATTACTTCATTTTTCTCTGCTGCTTATCACTTTGTAACTCTCTAAATAACCTTGTTAATTTAGGAGTTGGTTACAAAAACTAATCAATTAAAGAAAGGAGAAAAATGTGCCTCCCTGACTATTATTTTATATTCAGTATTTGTGAGGAAGCTTGAATTTGGAAATGATATTCCTTTTATGTCTTTCACATTTTTTGGGGGGGATGGGGCTGTGCAGAGCGGCAGAGAGGAACAGCAGAGGTTTCATTTTCTGGGTTGTAAACAAGTTGGCAAGAATACCAACGGGAAATTGGTCTGCTTCAGCACTGGATAGGATGGATCTCAACATTACTCTTCTTGTTCACTCTTTTTTAATTACCACCATAAATACCACAGTGCCAAGCTCTCATAGTGCACCAGAGGATTCATCAAATGATATGTTTCCTTACTTCTTTTTTTGGGACCTCATTTGTTGACCAATCTTCTTCTCTTGAAAGCATGCTGTTTTAATCACTGACTAATTTGCACACAAAAGCAGGAAGGAACATGCATGCAGAGATGAAATTCCATTTTCACAGCAGTGTCACACCAAGCAACACCCCCATCAGTCTTAGGCAAGAGTATGCAATTAAAACCTTGGATATAACTGAGAATGAATATTTGAGATACAGCAGTGTGAAGGGTACTTAATGAACTGGAAAGCCAAAATTTCATGAACTACATAATTCTACTATGAACTCCAGTTTATGAACAAGATAACGTTTTACAATTGCATGGCCATGAATAAACAAAATTAGCATTCTCCATTGTGAACTCACACTGTGAGATACACCTCAGGAATAGTCAAGAAGGTTAATATAAATGGCTACATCTTCCTAGTATGAAAGAACTTCTTTTTATAATTGGATGATACCAGAACTGAGAGAATATACTCAACAGCGAGCAGGCTGGATCTCTATTTTCAGGATAAGAGAAGGCTGAGCAGTGACCTGATTGAGGTCTTTAAGATTGTGGAAGGGTGCAATTTGACAGACAGATAAGATTTTACCTTCTGCAAGGGAGATCAGAATTAGGGACCATAATTGTAAGATACTTACTAATAAATCCAATCGGGAATTCAGCTGAAACCTCGTTTTCACTGTTAGAATATGGAATTCATTACCATGTGGAATAGTTGAAGCAAGTGATATAGATGTTGTTAAGGGGAGGCTAGATAAATAAATGAAAGCAGGAAGGAACATGCATGCAGAGATGAAATTCCATTTTCACAACAGTGTCACACCAAGCAACACCCCCATCCCCATATGGATAGGTCATGCAGATAGAGCAAGCTGAAAAGGGATGGGGCAAGGCACATGTATCAGGATAGACCCGTTTGATAAAATGCTGTAAATACATCCTAATTTCTTGTGTATATTTGCTTTCTAAATGTCAACTGCTTTCTTAAATCAGATTTCAAAAAAGACATGATTTTGTACAGCGTGACAAACATTTGACCCGGAAACAGTAACAAGAAATTGTAATTACTTTTAAATATTTGGGTAATCTGCAATCCTTTATATAAGCCTTTGAAAGCAGGGGATTTTAGGAGTTTCTATTAACTGTAAAGGGATCAAAAATAGCTTTCAGATACTAAGAAATACTGGTGCATTTGACTTGGAATTTGTACTATCAAGAGGAATTTAACATGTAGAAGCCATTCACAAAAAGACAACTGTAAGATGGAAGAGATGAAGTGTTAATGTGATCAGCACAAGTTTACAGACACAAGCATAAACCAAGAAGGGACAGAAATAGAAATACAGAAATCATATGATGAGAAGCCAATAAAACTCTGTAAAAAATCAGTTTTCTGCTGAATAAGAAAGAAAATAGAATTCAAGAAGGTTGTGATGGGGGAAAAATGTATAAGTAACTAAAATGAACCTAAATGAAAATGAGTCCTAAAAGCCAGGTGAATACCTCAGGCACTTATTTTGTATCATATAACCAGACTGTCAACCCAACTGTCATATCAACCAGACTGTTGATTGGTCTTGTTGAAAAGGAACTCTGGAAAGCCAGGTCATCAGGAATAATATGACCTGAATGAGAAAAGATTTGTTGTTCTGCACCATATTTGGGTGAACCATATCACATATGGAATGCAGTTGCCATGAACATTAATCATAGGCCAAATCAAGTGAACAGAAGCATGAGGGATCCTGTGGACTTGAGGATGAAATGCAGAACTCCAACTGCAAATGGTGCCATGTATCCACTGTGTGGTGTAGGTCATGTGGTTGTGTAAGATGTATCTTTATTCTATAGATTACTGAAAGCAGAATGTATCCGTTCAATTGAAGTGCCATTTATTTGTTAAACATTTTGATCCATGTTAAATTAAAGATTACCATGATCGCAACATTGAGTTCTGTGACTTCAAATGACAGGATCATCTTTTTCTATCCGTAGTAGACAACGTTGTTTCTGACAATAGGATTTGAAAGGACTAATGGATCCAATCCATTGATTTCCCTTACTCTTCGGCAGCCGGTAAAGTTGTTGAATGGTTTAACATCTACAGTCCTCACTTTCTCCTGGCTTAGCAACCTGCAAAACAAGGTTTAATGAACACACCAAAATAAATTGTTTAACATTTGCTGCTCAATTACATCAACGTTTCTTGAAAATTCCATTAATTTCTTAATTTTTTGCTCTTTATTATTTGACAAGAACATGGCAATTACTTAAATGACTGGCACTGTTTTGGCCAAGGCAATTTGTGTCAAATCCATTGCATGTAATTGCAGGTCAGGAAAGCCTCATTTTAAAGTTCTGGCCCTGTGATTCAGTGAGTTCCACCAATGTAATCTGTGTGGTATCAACTGAACCAGTGTCAAAGATGGAAGAATGTCAAACAAGAGTTAAGGCCACAACTGATTATGTTTGTCCTTTTATGTAATTGTTTACACTGGTTCAAACCTCAATTTGCTTGATCCAGGATCCACCTAAACAGGTCACACCCTCCAGTCAGAATTGTGAAATTCCACTGAATGCAATATAGTCTGGAAGTTTGTTTAAATTATGCCTATTGTCTTATGCTCTCAGGCGTTTGTAAATGTATTTTTAAGGATCTTTTGTATAAACTAATTCTTAGAAACTCTTGTGTATGCCAGTGAAACTAATAAATGATTCAGTACTGCTATTGTTTATTAATGTTTTTAAATAAGATTACTCTCAGACTCTAATTTGAATGCTCGCTGTTTTTGAAAGATCCTTTCTCCGCTGTACTAGTGAAGCTGAACTTGGTTAAAGCTCTTAAATGCCTCAAGAAATAACTTGTACTGTAAAGAATAAAGAAGTTACCTTTCTGTTACACTGCCCAATAGTACTGTTTTTCAGTAATTTGTCATTCTGCAAATGAATTTTGATGGAAGTACAATGCTTGCCCTAACCAATGTAATTTCTGGTGAATTTTGGTTGCACCTCCTCATTGTGCTCAAAGCAAGTTCTGTAACTCAAGACTTTCAAACACAAGACTTAACAAGCCTGTATATCTGTCACATTGCAGGCTGTAGAAGTCAGCACAGCAGTAATGAAAAATCACAATCTGTTTTCAGCCATTTTTATTGTTCTTCAATTTTAAAAACATTTCCTCTTGCTCTTTCTTCATCATTTAGTATACCTGAATCATGCTGGTCTTCGGATGAGGCCATTAACTGGTGTGGGAAAGCATCATGCACACTGATTTCCCTGTCCTCTTTATACAGAAACAGCCAGTCTCTCCTCAGAAATACTCAGTGAGAAGCAATTATAGGTACAACTTCAGGTTCTATCACTCAATAACACAGCATTCTGCATGCAGAGCCTCACTGCACCATCTGCTGAATGTTTCGTCTTCAAAGATAACTAAATCTATTTAAAAATAAATAGATCTGTTCATCAGTGCACTGGATTTTAAAGCTGAAAATGGAATATTTCTCCATGATGGATATTCTTAGTTCAAAGTGTGATGCTTTTAAATCTCTGAAATATATTTTCCATTCTTCCCTGTGAAAATAAAGTGAGGAATTTGGAGCGGGGGTGAGGGAAATTAGAGAAGGAAATGATGAACCATGATTTCCTGTTCACCGCAAGAAATTATTATATCAGAAATGTTTGTGGATTAAATGGTTCTTATGATTTCTGTTCAAATCCACAAACAAATCAGAAATGTTATGCCTGACAGAGACATCTATGGAGAAAGATTTGACAGTTTCTTCATTTATCAGACATGATTCTATAACGTTGCTGATGGGGAACTGTAGTTGTATTGCATCAATGTTGGGATTGTGCATAAAATGATAGATAAAATAATATAATAATAGATTATTCACAATAATGAGCAGCATTTACTAACACTACAGTTGCAATATTATATATTAATTCAACTAATCCTACTTTTGGATATAATCTCTACTTATGAGGGTCATCTAATGACATTTTGACCAAATGTTTGGCCAAAGAGGTAGGTTTTAAACATCTTCATGGATGATAAAGAGTTGCAGAGCTTCAGAAGGTGAATTCTTGAGATTTGAGTCTAGTGAGTGATGAAGCTCTGGGACGAAGCAGGAGGCCAGGTAAGAAGGCTACAGAAGTTGCAAAAGATTTAAATAAAAGTTCATGGCATGTGGGCATCACTGATTAAGATAACATTTATTGCTCTTCTTTAATTAGCAAGACAGCAGTTAACAGTTAACTATATGAATTTGGAGTCGCAGGGAGGCCAAAATATATAAGAACAGCAGATTCCTTTCTTAAAGGACATTAGTGAACCAAATGGGATTTTTTATGATAATTGGCAGCATTTACAGTCATATGTTTCCCAATTTTATTGTATTCCCAATTTCACTACATGATTCAAATCCATGAGTCCAGAACATTGGTCAGAGGCCCTGGATCTCTAGTCCAGTGACATTACCATTCTCATTTTGCCACTGGAGGACGTTATAGAGATAGGATTGGAAGGGCCATGAAAGGATTTGAACAAGGTCAAGAATTATAAAAATGAAGTATTGATGGCCCCCACTAGACTACTTTGATCAATAAGTATGGAATGATGGATGAATAGGACATGATTATGATAGGAGAGTTTTGGATAAGCTCAAGAATACAAAGAGTATAGATAGGAGACTGGGTGGGGATGTTATAGACTAAACTCAATTGTTAAGCTGCTCTAAGATTCCTCCCATTAGCCCACACTTGCATCATTATGGTTGACATTACTTTAGTAGGGACACAGATAATAAGAATATTATTTTAATGGGCGTATATGTTTTTTCTCATGAAGTAATTGGTTTTCAATGTCTCTAAATCAGCATTGACGCTTTTTTTTCTTTATGGAGATAACTAGACAAATATATGTATTTTAAACATATGCTGCAACATCCTAAAAACTCATCATTTGATCTATGTAGCAGTCATACCTAACAAAGTCTTCAACCAAACATTTTTTTTGTTCATTCACAGGATGTGGGGCATCATTAGCTCAGCTAGCATTTATTGCCAATCACAAGGGACCAGGAGAAAGTGATGGTGAACTGCATCCTTGAATCACTTCAGTCCATATGGTATAGATCCTCTCAAAATGCTATTAGTAGGGGCTTGCTGGATTTTGACCCATCAAAGGAACAACAATACACTTGCAAGTCAAGATGTTGAGTAGCTTGGAAGGAAATATGCAGTTGGTAGTGTTCCCATCCATCTACTGCCCTTCTAGTTGATAGAAGTGATTGATTTGGAAGTGCTGTTGCTGCAGTGCATCTTGTAGCTGGTACATACTGCTGCAACCATGCATCAGTAGCGAATGGATTAAACGTTGAGCTTTGTCGATGTGGTGACAATCAAGTGGGCTGGATGATGTCAAGCTTCTTGAGTTATTCTAGAACTGCAATCAGCTTGGCAATTTTTAATCACATGCCAACGTTGTCTATCTTATATGTTGCAGGCAAGGATGCCCGGAGGCATGGTACATTGGGGAAACCGAGCAAAGCCTACGACAATGGATGAATGGGCACTGCACAACAATCAACAGACAGGAGGTTCCCTCCCAGTTGGGGAACACTTCAGTGGTTCAGGACATTCAGCCTCGGACCTTCGGGTGACCATCCTCCAAGGTGGACTTCGGGACAGGCAGCAGAGAAAAGTGGCCGAGCAGAGGCTGATAGCTAAGTTTGGTACCCATAGGGAGGGCCTCAACCGGGACCTTGGGTTCATGTCACATGACAGGTGATCACCATTGCACTACACACACACACACACACACACACACACACAGATATTCCTACACATACACACTCTCACATACACACGGACACAGGTACACACAGACGCGCACACAGACACCCACACACACCCTTATAGACACACACACTCCCACACTCACACATGCACCCCCTCACAGACTTAAGACATTCTGCACTCACTACACACACACACACACACACACTTTCTCACACTCACAACCCCCACCCCAGACAGACAGACACACACAGACAGACAAAGACCCACATGCACACATATATTTTGTGGGGTGAATTTGTACTTGCAGAGTTACATTGTACTTTGCTCAAAAACTGCATGCATTCATGTAGAACTCTGAGCTAAAAAACTGCATGAATTTATGTAAAACTCTGTTATCTCACTTTTTAGATTAGAATCAATCTAAACATCATGGCATAGACAGAGAACACCTTCAACACATTGTGTAGCTATCACCATTGTTAACAGTTAACCCGAGAATGCAACTTTAAAAAAAAGGTTTTGTGATTTACACATGAAAGAAGTGAAACTATCACTGTATTCTAACAGATGAAAGGCTCAACAGACAATCAATTTTTCAATGTATAATTTCAGTTACATCACACTGTAAATTTTTGCTATAAATTCTGTGTTACGATCGAGCCCTCCACTATCACCTGATGAAGGAGCGTCGCTCCGAAAGCTAGTATGCTTCCAATTAAACCTGTTGGACTATAGCCTGGTGTTGTGTGATTTTTAACGTTGTGTCTTGTAGGTGGCGAACATACTTTGAGATGTCATAAGGTGAATTGCTCACCAGAGAATTCCTAACCTTTGACCTCCTTCCATAGCATTTGGTTAGTTTCTGATTAATTGAAATCCACAGGATATTGAGAGCGGGGGATTTCAGTGAGTCTGTGCTTCCTAAGCAGCTTGCAAATATATTAGAGAGGTGACATGGTGTTTGTGAGGCGTTAACACCTACCAAGTGCTTGCCCTGAAATCCATGTAGAGAATTCTCAGTGTCTAACTTGTATGGAATGTTTGGCAAAAACAGGAAGCCGAGTGTTGATGTGATGAGTTGGACCATGAATAAGGCATTAAAACAAGTAACAATTGCCTCTGTAAGAATCTAAGGCAGAGAGAGACAGGAATCAAGCTTAAAGACACAGACAAAAAGTCTTTGTTTCACAATTCAAACATGTGTATAGGGGACAAAGAGTCAAGAGACTTATGAGTGTTTAAATTATGCTGGAAGATTCACCTAGTTTTGGGTACAGGGAGGCATCTTTCATGCTCGTTCAAAGAGTGGAATTTGGAAAAGAAAAATGAGTTAAGAGTCACTTTGGATTGGTTCACTAAGAGACATAGAGAAGAACTGTGGAGTGAGATTTCTATTTGTTTTAAGCATTAGATGAGGGATATTTTCTGTTTGTAAAGGAAGTGTCCAATTTAATAAAAAAAAATAGGGTGGTAAAAGAAATTACTACAAAGTGAACTGCAATTTCTCTGGAATTTGATTACATGTCAAGAAACTAGTGAGAAAAAACTGCAGAAAAACGTAGGACTTTTAGTGACCTTGGAGGGATGACAAATGCCCTGTGACAAAAATGATTGAATGATAAGAATTCATTAAAAAAATTCACATTACAAACTTCCTGAGGAGGTGGTGAATGTGGGTATAATTACAACATTTCAAAGATATTTGTGGAAATACATGGATAGGAAAGGTCTGGAGGGATATGGACCAGAAGCAGGCAGATGGAACTAGTCTAGTTTGGGATTACATTCAGTAGGGACTGATTGGACCAAAAGGTCTGTTTCTGTGCTGTATGGCTCTATGACTTTATGAAAACAGAAAGGCGGAGAGCAGCCATTCTAAGCATAAAAGGCCTGAGTTTACCACTCACTCCCCTTTAAAATGTTGAGGCAACAACATTTTAATGAAATTCTGCTGGATTGTGAGTATAGTTTTCTTGAAATATTATTTGATTGGATGTCCAATTTCAAAATGAATTTAAGCAGAGTACAATTTTAAAATATGCATACTTTTAATGTAATTTAAAATTGATGACATTTCTGCAATACTTTTTAAAATTACAATAAAAATTCACAAGCAACCGTAAAAATGCTTTGTTTCTTTATAGCCTCACAAGCCCAAATTACATAATAATATCCTAGAATTAAGTTAGAAATCCAAGTGCTAATATTTGTGAACCTGTAAGTTTTTTTCTACTACATTATATTTCTAGATATATATTACTCTAAGAATACTTTTATTTGTTTAAAAACTCCAGATGGAGAGGACAGTTCATTGAGCAAGTTTCCTGGAATTTCTCTGAGATGAAGTTTTAATCTGACAACTGGTTTAGATAAGTTTCTGCTCCTCTATCACACTGTCGATGGTCTTAAGTTGGCCACTAGGAATTCAAATTTCTTTTTAAAAATTACTGGCCTCTAAATCTGTGGGGTTCACAACAATTTATAAGGCTCTTCTGGGATTTTGACTCCACAGTTTGATATGCGTACATTAACATTTGCTAAAGTTTAAATGAACAAGATATCACAGAGATCTTTGTCGTACCATACTTGCCTAATTTGAAAGAGAGCTCATATCGGTGAGTTCCGTGCCACAGTTAACAAATGTTAATGTTAATGTGACAACAGAGCAATTAGGAATTGATGTAAGTACTCCGAAAGCAGAAATCATTAATCTACTGGCTCACCATGTGAAACTTGAAGAAGAAAAAGAAAATCCACACAAAAGGCAATTATCTAGAATTCAGTTACAAATGGAACAACTCAAATGAAAAGTCAAAGTGATGAAAAATAATATTTGAATTCAAAAGAGAAACAAATGTCAAAGCTCAAACTCAAAAGTGAGGAAAAGATAAAGAAAATTAAATGAACTTAAACTTGAATTTTAAAGGGTAAAAGGAAAAGAAAGTCTTAAATTGCAAATAGAAAAGGAAGGCAGAAAATCTGAATTGGACAGAGAAAAGATTTAATTATTCAAGCAGGAAGTGGTTGAAATGTCATATCAGTTCAGATTTGACTTCTCATTTTAGCTAACAAGGAATATTTATTTAATGCCTAAATTTATTGACAAAACAATTGAAACATGGTTTGTCATGTTTGCTACAAAGTTACAACAGCCCAGAGAAATTCAGACAACTTCATTGTAGTGTTATGTTTGTCAAAAAAGTTTTTCTTTAAAAGGTTTCTCTGTGGGGATTATGACTCTATTGATTATGGAATGTGAACTTTATTGTAGTCAATAGCGATGTGGTCATGAAGTGTTCCTCAATTGCGAAGTCACACTGAAATTCAGCACAGTATTATTTTCTAGAGAGTGACATGGGATGGTGCCTGAAGTAGGCAATGGGGGAAATTACGTTAAAGTTGTGCATGTTTTATTCATTTGTGGAATGTGGTTGTCAATGGCTAAGCCAATATTAAAAATCACACAACACCAGGTTATAGTCCAACAGGTTTAATTGGAAGCACGCTAGCTTTCGGAGCGCGCTCCTTCATCAGGTGATAGTGAAGGAGTGTCGCTCCGAAAGCTAGTGTGCTTCCAATTAAACCTGTTGGACTATAACCTGGTGTTGTGTGATTTTTAACTTTGTATACCCCAGTCCAACACCGGCATCTCCAAATCATAAGCCAATATTGTGAGGGTTGGTTTAACTCACTTGGCTGGATTGTTGGTATGTTGGTATGTGAAGTAGTATAACACCAAAAGTGTGGGTTCAATTTCCCACTGACTCAGGTTATCATGAAGGTCTTGCTTTCTCAACCTCTCCCCTTGCCTGAGGTATGATGACCCTCAGGTTAAATCATCATCAGTCATCTCTCTCTGTGATGAGAGAGCAGCCTTATGGTCCGGTAAGACTGTGGCGACTTGATTTATTGCACATCCTGAGTTGCCCTTGATAGGGTTACCTTTTTGAATTGCTGTAGTCCACTTGCTATAAGTAGAGCATTATGTCATTAAGCAGGGAGTTCCAGGAATTTAACACTGAAGGATCAGCAATGATAAGCGGTTTAGAGGAGAACTTGTAGATTGTGGTGATTCCAAGTGTCTACTTCCCATGATATTCTAATGGTCATCAGCTTGAAAATTGTTAAAGGAGCCTTGGTGATTTATGTAATGCATCTCATAGTTGGTGCACACTGCTGCTACTGGATTTCAGTTGTCATTGATGCTGTCTAGTTTCTTGAGTGTTGTTAAAGCTGCATTCATCTATGCAAGTGGATACCCTGTTTAGAGTACTAAATACAGCAGGATACCTCAGAAAGGGAATATTGACTGGTTTAGGAGGAGACTCATCATCACTTTCCCAAGATCACAAATTATGGCCTAGCCAATGATGTCTACAAGCTGTGAAAGAAGAATAATACACATAAAGGTCACCAGAAGGTAGATTAACAGAAGAATATGAAGGCTGGAGGTTTAATGGTGAAATGGTTAATGGATCCCTGCATCTTCGCTGCATCTGTAAAACTGTGTTCTGTTCTGCTCTCCGATGCACTTTGTATGGTACAATCTGCCTACATACACTTTTCATTGTATCTTTATACATGTGACAACAATAAATCAATCACCATCGCCATAGCATCACAAGGTACCAGCTCTGGCCTGTGAAAAATGATACAATATAAAGTGTGAAACATTTTAAGAAAACATACCTTCAATGAAATTAAATTCCAACTTAGCCTGCAGATTTACTATATTTTAACAGTTTTGGGGGACCACATTTACAAACCAGAGATCATTGTATTCAAATGTATGTTACCTTCATTCCAATATGCAATTGAATTATTCATGTCTACTGTCAATGCAGGTGGTTCTTTCTAACAATTTGATGTACTTGCATGCAATTTAAATCAAGATTTATTCTGTTTATGCTACTGAGATTGCAAAAGCCATGATAATATTCTGCAACAGAGCATGATTTACTAAGTCACCAAATGTATTCTAAACATTATGACATTCAGATTTTTATAATTTGCCCCTATTAAATTAACACACAATTAATTTTATACATGATTTATAGTATTTTTCCAAGACAAATTGTAATTTGAAGGACAACAATAATTTTCAAAAGAGAATTACATAAATAATTACATGTTGCAGGTTTATGGGGAAAGAATGGGGGAGTGGGGCTAATTATACCTGTCTTTCAAGTGTATACATGTTATGTTCTTATCCAGCAAATGCAGATTACTACATAATGCAATGCAATGATTATCTATCACGATTCCAACAAGCTGACTGCCAATTTTAACTATTTTTGGGAAGATGACAAATTGGGATCTGAGGATAAGGGAGGAAAATCAATGTGTAATACTCCAGGCTTCACAATGACCCAGCAATCATGATGCATGCAGAAAGTATCCATTCACGCTCTGGAGTCACAGTGAGAGATCACGGAGAGATCCTCAATCCTCAGCAATAGCTTGCAGTGTTCTTCTTGGGAATGCATTCACAGCACATACAATTTTTCATGGAGCGACCTTGAGGCTTTAGTCTCCATGGGAGGTTTTCTGAGCAGACATTTTTAATTTTGGACATGGACCTCTCCCCTTAGAGAGAGAAAGGGAAGGAATTGAGCCAGAGAGGAACTAGTTTAATCTCCAACAAGGAATTCCTAAGGAACCATTTAGCCGTGAACCGGAGTGATTTTTTATTCTGTTTTTCAATAGTAAATAGGAATCAGGAGATTTTACCTAATTTGAATAGCATACATTCTCTTACCATTGCATTATTGTGTTAACATCATTTGCTTCTTCAGAAGACTCGCATAGAAACTGGAACTGTTGAAAGAAGACACTTGTCCTTTGAAGAATCAAAACCCCAGAGTGAGGGGACTTAGAAATTAATGACATTGCAAATGAATGGAACATTTTTGTGCATGTAACATACATTTAGGACCTGCTAAACATAGTATGTATCCAATAGTGTACACAAGGTAGAGAATCATTGCATATCAATCTAAGATAACTCTGAACTGCATAGAACTTATAGCACAGCAACTAGCCAGTCAGCCCAACTGGGCCATGCCAGTTTTGAAACTCCACATGAAGCTTGTTCTGCTCTCCCACATCTAATTCCATGAGCAAGTCCTTCCATTCCCTTCTCCTTCATGTAGTTGGAATAGTAAATTCATCTAAACATTCAGTCACTCTTTTATAGAGTCATAGAATAATAGACCTGTACAGTATGGAAACAGACCCTTTAGTCCAACTTGTTCATGTCAACCAGATATTCTAAATAAATCTAGTTCTGTTTGCCAGCATTTGGCCCATATCCCTCTAAACTCTTCCCATTCATATACCCATCTAGATGCCTTTTAAATGTTGTAATTGTACCAGCCTTCACCACTTCCTCTGGCAGCACATTCCATACACGCACCTCTGCACTACTTCTTCAAAATATATTTATAAAGTTATGAAACAATTTTACAATTAAATATAGAACCAACTGATATTGGTTGGACAATAATATTTAATTTGCATGCATGATCATTATAAGTAAGAGTATATGTATAACTATCATAGCTTGGGCCAGCTTTTGGAGAAACAGTGCCTCCATGTTGCCAATGTGCACGAGTTTATGCCAAGTGTAGATACAAAATGTAAAGAGAAAATATTAATTTAATGTGAGAGAAAAGGTGAATAAAACAAGATGTGGATTCACAAGATGTAATTTAGTGAGTGGTACTGTCATAGCATCATAAAAATGCCAAGATTTTAAGTGTTTTAGCTATTATGGTGGATATTTTATTTCAGTATAATTCCTTTGTAGGTAAAGAGTATTTTGTATTGAAGAAAAAATCCAGGACAAAAATGTATAAATTACTAGCACAGCTTTATCAATATTTATTAGTTTTATGTTAAACTGTGGAATTTATTTTTAAATATAAATAGAATTTTATGTGACTACAGTTAAAGATGACATAGATATTGATTTAGTCTTTGAATACATGTAAATGTTTATAAATATCTGTTGTTGAAATTCGCCGAGCAATTTTCATCTCCAGATTGTCTATGCCAGTATTGTGCTGGCCAGCCTCCCCGCTCACATCCTCTGTAACCTTTAGCTCATCGAAAACATTACTGCATGTATCACAAATCACAAACTCTTCCAGTTCCAACATTTCTCAACTTTTCCAATTCTGGTCCTTTTCACACCCCAAGTGTTCAGCTTCCACTATTAGCAGTTGGGCATTCAGCTACTTATATTCTAAAATCTTTAAATTTACTCCATAAATTCCTGTTTCTCTAACTTGTTTGCTCCTTCTCCACAGTTACCTGTTTCACTAAGCTTTTGTTGCCCTATTGTCAATTCTTTGTTTGTGTCACTGTTCCAAATTTTGATTCATAATCAGTCCTCTGAGGCATCTTTGGTAGTTAAACGTGCAAGAGAATGATAGAAATGTTACAATCCAGAAAGAGGTCATTCAGTGCATTGTGTCTGTTGTGGTAGTATAAACTAGACATTCCATTCAAATCTCACCTTCTAGCATCGGTTCCGTAGCCTTGCATGTTGCAGCACTTCAGATGCACATCCAGGTTCCTTTTAAATGAGTTGAGGGTTACTTTGTCAACCACCAAACCAGGAAGCAAATTCCAGACACCCACCATCTCTGGATGAAAAAGCATTTCCTCATGGCCCCTGTAGTCCTTTTACCAATCACCTCAAATCTGTGCCCCCAGTAATCAACTTCCCCAAGAGGGAAAAACAGGTCTTCCCTGTCATTTCTGTTCAGGTCCCTCATTATTTTGTACACTGAGATAAAAAAAACGCTTACCCTCCTCTGTTCTCAGGAAAAACAATACTAGCCTATCAAATCATCCATCATACTTATAATTTTCAAGCTCTGGCGACATGCTTGTAAATCTCTTCTGAACTCTCTCTAAACCAGTTATGTTTTTCCTGTTATGTGTACCAGAACAGGACACCAAAGTCCAACTGTGCCAAACTACTTCCAGCATTACATACCTGCTTTTGTATTCAATACCTCACCCCATTGAAAGAAGGTACTTAACATGCCTCCTTTATCACCTTATTTACCTGTCTTGCCTGCCTCAAGATCTGCACTCCAAGATCTCTCACTGTTTTTCCCCTTCTCAATACCATCCCATTTATTGTGTATCTGCTTGCTTTGTTTGTCCTCCCCAAATTCAAAACCAACAGACCACAAGATGCAAGAGCAAAAATAGGACTTATACCCATTGATTATGCTCTGCCATTCATTTCCCATCTAAATACTATTCAGCTCTATTTTTCCTGCCAAAGTTCATTATCTCACATTTCCCCATAACATATTCCATTTGCCAAGTTTTTGTTTACTCACTTAATCTGTCTATCAACGTTGGCAATCACTCACTAATGAGTATGATTGTCCACCTAGGAAATTCAATGTCACTGGTCATGGGTTCTGTGGGACCTTGTGCGGCTGATGAGGCTGATCCTAGAACTGCATCTCCAACCACACATCTAGTGAGTGTTTCCAAGGGGATGGAAGTGATCCCCTTCAGTTCTACAGTTCCTCTACCGTACTCCCTCTTGCCAATGAGTGTTTCCAAGGAATTGTGTCCTTTTACATGAGTTTTCCCCATGTCTGTTTCTTCTGAACAAAGATCAACCATGCATTGACATTTAAGTTGTATTTCCTAAATGAAATCTTGAAATGCTTCTTTGGTCCTCTTCTTGTTCGAATGCCTTCCTTGAACTGGGTGAAAATGACTTATTTTGGGAGTCAGAACACTAAGCAATTGAAGTTGGTTTTGGATGATCGTTGCCTTGATAGTGGTGCTGTTAGCTGCTTCAAGGGTGCTGACGTTTGTACACCTGTCCTAAACTAATTCTCCAAAAGCTTCCACAAACACTTTAAGTGAAGCTTGAAGATTATATTCAAAGACAACAGAGATGACACTGTCATCTGCATACTGAAGTTCCATAAGCGAAGTCAGCATCATTTTCTTCTGATGAATCGTAAATGGTGCTGAACATTGTGCAATCATTGGGGTAGGAAAAAAAAAGATATCTCCAAACCATATCATTAGGAGTACATTGTTAAGAGTTAATTGGATGTGACAACAAGCAATTGAAGACAATTGGAAAATTACTGGCTTAATGCAAGTTAGGTGTTTTGGTTGTTGGGGTACTATGAGACATGGCCACCTGGAGGTTTTCTGCACAATGGAGTGTCTGGGAAAAAAGTGAAAGCGCCCTGAATAGTATTAAAATCAGGGATTCTGCGGCATTTGTTGGACTCTATCTCAGACTGAGATCGTGACTGGTGCCAGGAAACCAGAGTTCTCTGGACCAGCCATTGTATAGCTGGGTCCCCGATGGGCAGAAGGCAGTGACATGTCATTATTATTCACTTGTAAATGTGCTAACCAAGATCATGTAACTTGTCAAACCTATATATATATATATATGTATATTATGTAAGTTAAGCTAATAAGTCCACTCATTAGATATATTAGAAACATATGCAAACAAAAGTAGATTGTTATATATTAATGTCTTGTTATATTTTTATTAAATAAAACCACAAATAAACATGTTAATTTGGCTCACTTAACCTGTGATTTATTTTTGTTGCATCCCACTGAGTCCACTGTCAAACCGTAACAATTGACGAATGTCCCTGCATCTGCCTTATGACGGAGGGAAGGTCATTCATGAAGCAGCTAAAGATTGTTGGGCTGAGGACACTACCCTGAGCAACTCCTGCAGAGATGTCTTAGAACTGAGATGACTGATCTCCAACAATTACCATCATCTTCCTATGTGTCATATATGACTCTAGTCAGTTGAGAGGTTGTCCCTTGATACCCACTTATTCCAGTTTTGCTCGGCTTTCTTTATGCCAGACTCAGTTGAATGCAATCTTCTAGATTCAAACAGCATGGAAACAAACACTTCAATCCAATTAGTCTATGCCAAACATAATCCCAATCTAAACTAGTCCAACCTGCCTGGTCTTTGCCACATATCCCTCCAAACCTTTCCTGTTCATGTACTTAGCCAACTGTCTTTTAAACATTGTAATTGTACCCATATCCACCACTTCCTCAGGAAGTTCATTCTATATGCGAACCACCCTTTCTGTAAAAGATTTGCCCTTTATGTCTTTTTTAAAATCTCTCTCCTCTCACTTTAAAAATGTGCCCCGTAGTCTTGAAATTCCCCCATCCTAGGGAAAAGGCTACTGCATTAACACTATCTATACCCCTCATTATTTTATTAACATCTATAAGGTCACCTCCCAATCTCCTGTACTCCAGTGAGAAAAGTTCCAGCCTATCCAGCCTTTCTTTATAACTCTAACCTTCTATATTCAGCAACATTCCAGTAAATCCCTTCTGAAGCTTCTACATCTTAATATTATCCTTCCTATAACTTGGCAACTAGAACTGGACACATTATTCCAGAAGAGGCCTCACCAACGTCCTGTATGACCTCAACATGACCTCCCAACTCTTGTACTCAGTTGACTGAAAGCAAGTGTGCTAAACGCTTTTTTAATCACCCTGTCTATACATGATACAAACTTCAAAAGCTTATGTACTTGCACTCCTAGGTCTCTCTGTTCGACCCAAGGTCCTACTATTAATTGTATTAGCCTTACCCTTGCTTATTGTATCAAAATGCAATACCTCGCATTTATCCAGATTGAACTCTATCTGCCATTTTTCAGTTCATTGACTCATTGAACATGATCCTTTTGCAATCTTAGAAAACTTCTTCACTGTTTATTATGCCACCAATTTTGGTGTCATCTGCAAACTTACTAACCATGCCTTCTATACAAATCATTTGTATAAATGACTAACAAAAGAGGACCCAGAACTGATCCCTGTGGAATACTGCTGGTGACTAACCTGCGGTCTGAATGGCAACCCACCACTACCACTCTGTCTCTTGCTGTTAAGTCAAATATGTATCCAATTGGAAAGCTCACCCTGAATCCCATGTGACCTAACTTTCCTAATCAGTCTACCATACAGAACCTCGTCGAAGGTTTCACTGAAGGGTGGCGCGGTGGCTCAGGGGTGGCATAGTGGCTCAGTAGTTAGCACTGCTGTCGGACAGCACCAGGGTCCCAGGTTCAAATCCAGCCTCGGGTGACTGTCTATGTGGAGTTTGCACATTCTCACTGTGTCTGCATGAGTTTCTTCTAGGTGCTCTGGTTTCCTCCCACAGTCCAAAGCTGTGCAAGTCAGGTGAATTGGCCATGCTAAATTGCCCAATAGTATTAGGTGCATTAGTTAGAGGGAAATGGGTCTGGATGGGTTACTCTTCAGAGGGTTGGTATGGATTGGTTGGACTGAAGGGCCTGTTTCCACAGTGTAGGGAATCTAATCTAATTTTTTTAAAAATGCCTATTGCTCTGCCCTCAATATTTTTGGTAACTTCCTCAAAAAACTCAATTACGTTTGTGAGACACAATTTTCCTCGCACAAAACCATGCTGACTGTATCTAATCAATTTGGATGTCAAGGGCTGTCACTCTCACTCCACCTCTGGATTTCAGCTCTTCTGTCCATGCTTAAACTTAGGCTGGAATGAGGTCAGTAACTGAGTGGCCCTGGTGGAACTCAAACCGGAAATCAGTGAATAGGTTATTGGTGAACAGGTGCTACTCAAAAGCACAGTTGATGATACCTTCCATTACATTGTTGATGGTCAAGAGTAGACCGATGGAGGCAGTAATTCGCTGGGTTGGATTTGTCCTGCTTTTTGTGTACAGGACATATCTGGGCAATTTTCCATATTGTCAGGTAGATGCTAGGTTGTAACTGTACTGGAACAGTTTGGCTAGGGGAGCAGCAGGTTCTGGAGCACAAATCTTCAGTATCTTGCCAGACTATTGTCAGGGCCTGTGGCCTTTGCAGTAGTCACAGCCTCCAATCATTTCTTGATATCATGTGGAGTGAATAGAATTGACGAAAGACTGCTATCTGTGATGCTGGGGACCACTGGAGGAGACTGAGATGGATCATCCATCCATTCAGCACTCTTTTTGAAGATTGCTGTGAATACTTCAGACTTATTTTTTACACTAATGTGCTTCTGCTTCATTACATATTACAGATCTAAAAAAAAGCCTTGCAGTTCTCTGATTGGTTTGTATTTCTGGAATTCATTGTAGTGAATGCAAAATTCCAGCCTATTTACCCTGAAGAAAGGAAGAAGGAGTTGCTTTGAAATGGAGCACTTCGCAAACTCAACTGATGAAATACAACAATATTCCGCAGATGTCGGTGTAATAATGGACAGATTGTTTGTTTTCGTAATGATGGCCAGGAGACTGCAGAGAACTCCACTGCTCTTTTTAAAATTACTTATATCATCATTTATGT
Organism: Chiloscyllium plagiosum; assembly: GCF_037043375.1. Classification (NCBI taxonomy): domain Eukaryota; kingdom Metazoa; phylum Chordata; class Chondrichthyes; order Orectolobiformes; family Hemiscylliidae; genus Chiloscyllium; species Chiloscyllium plagiosum. The sequence goes on from NW_028270141.1 coordinate 50,085,440, forward strand.
TCAGTTAAAAGGACAGACAGGTCTTTCTATTTCAGTGTGTCAAAAAAGCACATTATTAAAACTCCTACAGTATTAATCACTAATATTTATTGTAAAATATACTGCCTAATTTTTGTAAAGCAACACATCTTGGTTAACATACTCAGTTGTCTTCAAAGCATGTAAATATATCAGCAGTGTAAAATCTTGCAGGCTGCTTTAGCTGAAGTGATTGGCACATTGGGTTTTTAGTTCTTAAGAGATTTCATTTGTTGTAGATTAAGTGGTGGTCTGATGCGTGAGAACTATCACAAGATAGCAATACACTCCACACGAGGTGTTGAAGAAGCACCTTTTGTTTGCAATGATTGCAACAATTAAGCTGCTGGTTGCTTTGATTTTGGTGTGAATTATTTCTGACTACTGTGCACTCAGATGGAAGATGTTTTGTACCACTTCGACAATTATTAAGTGACAACCACTGAATTATTGAATCAGCTATGTTGCTCATTGTTAGCAATAATAAAAATTGTTTCTAACCCAAACCACTAAACACTACTAACCTAGAATAATGGCAACATTACTGGAATAGCAATTGAAGACACAGGCAAAAGGCTGTGTTTTATTATTCTATTTGATGTAAATATACCAACTGTATATGACGACTAGTGAAATAATAATGTGGATTCTTTATTTGATGATAAAATTTTTTACAGCAATGTTTACTGGGAGCTAAGTACAGTATGTCTGATCTCCACCACCGCTGCTTGAAAGTTTTCCACAATTTGTGGTTTCAAATCTCATCACAGCAACCGTGAGTTTGAATTCAATTTAATGAATAAGTTTGGAATGAAACAGCTAGTTGCAGTAATGATGACCCTGAAACTATTGGGTTGTTATAAAAAATATCTGGTTTAATCATATCCTTTGTAGATTAACAGAAGTATGAGGAATCAGTGTAGAAGGTGGCTATTTGGCCCATTCTGTTTGCACCAGCTCTCCAAACAAGCATTTTGACTTAGTACTATTCTCCCACTTAATCCCCATCCACTTGCACATTATCTAAATATATACAACCATCTAATGCAAACTTAAATGCCTCAATTTAGTCTGCCTCCAACACACTTGAAGGTAATGCATTCCAGACTTCAACGACTCATTTCAAAGATCGTTTCCTCACATCGCATTCACTTCTTTTGCAAATGCTTAATCTTTATGCTTTGTTCTTATTCCTTTAATGAATGGGAACATTTTTTCAACTCTGTCCAGACCACCCATGATGTTGAAAATAGGATCTTCTCTTAATCTTCTCCTCTCTGAGAAGAACAGTCCCAATCTTTCCGATCAATCCTCATAACTGAAGTTTCTCATCCCTGGAACCATTCTCCAATGTGTTCACACCCATCCTATAATGTGGCTCCCAGAATTGTGCACAGTACTTCAGTTTAAGTCAAACAACTGTCTTATCCAAGGTCAGCATCACCTTTCTTGCTCTAATACTCTATATCTCCAATAATAAAACCAAGGATACTGTAAACTTAATTAATGGATCTCTCAGCCTAACCTGGCACAGGCAGTGATCTGCACACATATAAACCATGGACCTTCTGCTGACATTTCCCTTTCAGAACTGTGTCCCTTTTTATACCATCAGTCCCTGTTCTTCCCATTAAACTACAGTATCACACACCTCCCTGCATTGAATCTTACCTGTCATTTTTTTCACACATGTAATGAACCTGTCCCTGTCATTTTTAAAGATTACACTGTGACCTTCGCAGTTTACAATTCTCCCAAGTTTTCTGTCAAACATTTCTTCAGACTTTGAAATTGCTCCTGTGTGTGACAAGATCCAGATTATTAATATACTACAGAAGAAGTGAGGGTTCCAATACCAACCACACGGGATGTCCACAACAAACCAAGGAATTTTTTCTCTCAGAGTTCGGGGAATCTGTGGAGTTCTTTATCATGGATGGCTGTTAGACTAGGCCATTAAGAATATCTAAGGCTGAGGTAGACAAGTGTTGGATTTTGAAAGGAAACAAGGGTTATGGAGAAAAGAGAAGAAAGTTGAATTGATGAATCAGGTCAGCCACGATCTCATTGAAAGGCAGAGCAAACTCAATGGACCAAATAGCCTCTTATCTCTTCTGATCTTATGTTTATCGTTTTCCTCAGCCTGGAAAATATCCATTGTCCATTACCCTCGGTTTCCTATCACTCAGATAACTTTGCATAAAACCACACATTTAGGAGCAGCGATAAGCCATTCTGTCCATGGTCAACTCCACCACTTAATGAGAGCATGGCTGATCTCCATCCTAAACTCCCCTTTTCTGCCTTAGCCACAGAACCCTTGATTCCTTACTGATTCAAGTTTTGTCAGCCTTGATATCCTCTGTGGTAAAGAATTCCACAGATTCATTACTTTGAGACATCCATATCAAATCATGGCATATGATGGCACAATCTAAGAAGTCTTCATCTTGTTCTCTTTGCATTTAGCTATCAGGTTAAACAGACAACTATGCATGCAATATAATAATAATCTAAATAAGCATTTAATCCATATTGTATATGTTATTGTGTACAATTAGTTGTTCATAAACTTTCAGATATTTGACTCAATATGAACCAAAGTATGGGTGGTAAATGTTATAGAATAGATACAGAATCCCTACAGTGTGGAAACAGACCCAACAAGTCCACAGGGACCCTCTAAAAAATAGCCCACCCAAACCCATTCCCCTACATTTACCCCAGACTAATACACCTAACCTACACATCCTTGAATACTATAGGCAATTTTAACATGGCCAATTCATCTAATCTGCATATCTTTGGATTATGGGAGGAAACTGACACAGACACAGGGAGGATTAGAATTAGAATTAGAATTAAAATTAGAATCCCTACTTTGTGGAAACAGGCTATTCGGCCCCACAAGTCCACACCGACCCTCCAAAGTGTATCCCACCCAGACCCATTCCCCTCCATTTACCCCTAGCTCATGCACCTAACCTATACATCCCTGAACACTACGGGCAATTTAGCATGGCCAATTCACCTAATCTGCACATGTTTAGATTGCGAGAGGAAACCGCAGCACCCGGAGGAAACCCATGCAGACATGGGGAGAATGTACAAACTCTACACAGCCAGTCACCTGAGGCAGAAATCAAACCCAGGTCCTTGGTGCTGTGAGGCATCAGTGCTAACCAGTGAGCCACCGTGCCACCCCCAATGTGAGATAACATATAGAAAACCACAATGAGAACACTATCATACTGCCCGCAAGCGATTGCATCACATTGCCATGAGACCTTAAATGGACTTTCTCTTCACACATTAGAAAGTCATTTTGGATTGGCATTGTAAAATGTTTCATTGAACTTATAAGGGGCTTTGAGATATTTCTCAATGATATCTATCAGCTACTTCAAAAGGTTATGAAGCTGACAAAGCTCAAATCCATTGCACCAAAGGAGTAGCACTGAACTGCAACTCCCAAATACAGTTTTTAAATACTGGAATGAAGTTGTTGATTGGGTTTTACAATGGACCTTTCAAAAACCATGTGAACTTACCACTGTATAAGAATCTCTGGTGTAAATAAAACTGATGTATTTTACTCAACCTTCTCTTGATGGACTCATTAAAAAAGTTGGTACTTCCAGGTCAATCCTTTTACAAGTGCTAGCTCACAACGATTAGAAATTCTCCACTGTAGCAGGATGGGTTGAGTGATATCTTTGGGACTGCATGCACTTTTCTCTGCATATAAAAAGCTCACACTTAAATTGTAAATCTACATGCTAACTTTACCTATTTTTATATAGTTGCAAATAAGCAAACAGTTAGATGTTATCCCAATTGATTATTGTTTACTACATCCCATTGTTTGCTCGTAGAGTGGGTCATTAACTGCCAGGTAAAACTTTTGTTTAAAAAGACTCAAACTTTTTCTCGAGTTCTTCTTTCAGAGAGGAACTTTCAGAATTTATTCCATTGTCAAGCTTATCTCCAACTTTGGAAAGTAAAAGGGATTTCTATGATATTGCTGAGGTGCACAGAAAGTGAGGGAGAGGGGGCAGAGAACAACATGGTTGAGAGAAATGGGTAGGAGATGGAAATAGACAGAGAGATAAATGTGAGAGGGGGTGGGTTGGGGGGAAGGTAGCTGAGAATGCAATAGATATATGAAGGTGAGGGAGAAGGTGATAGGTTGGAGAGGGGGCTCGAGCGGATAGATGGGAAAGGAGACGAATAGGTCAGGAGGGCAGTGCCAAGTTGGAGGCTTGGGACTGTGATAATGTGGGGGGAGGGGAAATGAGGAAACTGTTGAAATCCACATTGATCCCATGTGGTTGCAGGGTCACAAGGTGGATTATGAGGCGTTCTTCCTCTAGGCGTTGAGTGGTAATGGTTTGGCGATTGAGGAGGCCCAGGACCTGCATGTCCTTGATGGAGTGGGAAGGGGAGTTGAAATGTTCAGCCACGGGGCAGTGGGGTTGATTGGTGTGGGTTTCCCAGAGATGTTCTCTGATATGATCCGCAAGTAGATGCCCTGTCTCCCCGATGTAGAGGAAACCACATTGGGCACAATGGATTTAGTAAGTGACATTGATGGAGGTACAGGTAAATTTCTATCAGATGTGGAAGGATCCTTTGGGCCCTTGGACAGAAGTGACAGGGGACGTGTGGGGGCAGGTTTTACACTTCCTGCAGTAGCAGGGGAAGGTGCCAGGAGTGGGGTGTGGGCTAGTGGGGGCATGGACCTGATGAAGGATTCGCGGAGGGAATGATCTTCCCGGAATGCTGATAGGGGTGGGGAGATAAATATATCTCTGCTGGTGGGGTCCATTTGTTGGTGACGGAAGTGACGGAGGATGATGTGATGTCTGCGGAGGTTGGTGGGGTGGAAGGTGAGGACCAGGAGGTTCTGTCCTTGTTGCGTTGGGAGGGGTGGGATTCAAGGGCGGTGGTGCGAGAAGTGGAGGAGATGTGCTGGAGTGCATTGTCAACCTTGTGGGAAGAGAAATTGCGATCCTGGAAGAAGGACGTCATCTGGGATTTTCTAAGGTGGAATTGGTAATCCTGAGAACAGATGCAGTGGAAGTGGAGGCAGAGGAATTGGGAATAACGGATGGCATTTTTACAGGAGGTAGGGTGAGAGGATGCATAGTCTATATTTCTCCTAGTTTTGTTTGTCACAATTTGAAGGGGTCATTTGGGACATACACTAAGTTTTGTAGAATCTATAGAGGAAGAACGTCCACATGGGTAAACTTCAGACAAAATTAATTACCTGATGTGTCCTTGAGGTAGAACAGAAAGAAGTCACAGACAGGATCACAATTAATGCAGCGAAAGTCACTTTACTTTATAGCTGCAAGAAGCCTTGTTCAAGAAAGAGCTTTATGAAGAATTCAGCTGCTCGGTAGCTCTATAGTGCATAGATAAGTGTTCCATACAAGCTGAAAGTTTGAAATCAAACTAAGATTTTGTTTGTGAGTCATAAATAGAAACCTAAAAAAATCAAAGTGTGGTTTCCTATAATATTGGGCATAACTGAAATGGTAATCTGATGAGAGGGAGCGTGAGAGTCTAAGAGCGCGTGAACGAGAGATTGAGAGAAAGCGCACGAGAGCCTGGATGAGAAACCCAGTCAGACAAATTGTTCACTATTTTCCAAAAACCCTTAAAGGAAGGAAACACTGTTTCAACAAGTTGCTTCTATGCAACTTGTTTTGGGCTCCAAATACTATGATACAAGAAAAGCATGACCCGAGCATTGGAAGTGCAAGATGGCCAACTAATTCTTCATTTATCATCTTATAAGTGAGATGATACAATGGTAATGATATTATTGACTAAATGTGGCAATCCCTCATTAATGTCCACCATGGACCTGTTTATGAGATGAGGCAAACCTCAGAGCTTAAAATATTTGGACACACAGGGCCTTATGTTCTTGAGTTGTTAATAAAACCCCACCTGTGCACTTTTATGCCTTCTAAAATGTACACCTGACCCAGGCATGACTTTGCCCAGGGTTTGTATGTTTTTGGGTTTGCAGTAGGGTTTTCAAGTCACAATGGAGTGCGTGAAACATTTGTGTTTACAGGTGGGTCAGTAAGAAGGCCAGGTTTGGTTCTCCAACACACAGAATGAAGCATCATTCCTGATGAAGGGCTTATGTCTGAAACATCGATTCTCCGGCTTCTCGGATGCTGTATGACCTGCTGTGCTTTTCCAGCACCACACTCTCGACTCTGAGCTCCAGCATCTGCAGTCCTCACTTTCTCCTTTTCCAACACATAATCCATCTTCCAACATCAGGTAATGATTTTCTAAATCTGGCCCATTACCCACCTTCCTCCCCTTTAGCACCCATGAGTCATAGCAATGGAAATTATTTGAAAATATTGGAAAAATATATAACTGCAGGCATCCAATAACCCGAATAAAATACATTACCATTGATGTTGGGAAAGAAACATGGTGTAATTCCTTAAGTACCTGTTCATTTTCAAAATAAAGAAGAAACCAAGTCAAATTCTCAGAAAGTGTCAACCAATCTTGGATCAATAGAGCACCTGCACAGCTGACGTCATTATCATATTTTAAAACAATGCCAAGCATTCATAATTGACGCTATCATAACAAAAGCTACCAGACACATTGTCTAAAAATGATAGAATAGAATGATGCCCAGTTTCTATTTCAAAGCAGGATGCCAATTAATGGAAAGGAACTGGTACAGAGAACTTTTCAACTTTCAAAAGTATATTTTTGTTTTAAAAAGCTAGAATTGTTAGTTGATTCAAATCACAGTTAAAAAATAACTGACAGAATTTCTTTTTGTTTACATTTTATTGCATTTTGTCACCCTTGCCAACTGGCAAAACCTTGCAATGCATGGTCAATATAAGGGTCAATATATCATCAGAGACAGATCACTATGATGAATCATTGCATTAAAACAATACCTACATTACAATATGACATCAAATATTGACATTGGAAGATGCCAAAACATTTTATACTTACCTGAATATTCCTAACTTCCAAGCTGAGTACTTTACATGGTTTCTAAAACTGCACATTACTGCATAAAAATTAAATGGAGGAAGAAAAATTACTTTCCCTTTGGTCCGGACAATGAGACTTAGAATTCAAGGTGTGCGTGCGTGTGGTGGGGAAATCCCCCACCCCTGAGAAAGAAAACCAAGTGCAACCTTTTGCATCATTCTGCCCTTTGGAGGAAAAGGAACTTCATTTGGAGATGAAAACACTATCCCATTGGTTAAGAACCACCTGGTCATCACAAGCTTGTCTCTTTACCACAGGTGAGTTCTCAAATTACTCTTGCAAATATATTTTTAAATATTAATTATGAAAATAAATGCAAATTATATTTGAACCAATATTAACTTCAAGGACAGATGTTGATATTGTCACAGGATTAGTGATGCAGAAGCTCAGGTGACTGTGCTAGGAAATGGGTTCACATACCACTCTGGTAGCTGGTAAAATTTGAATTCAGTTAATAAATCTAGAACATGAAGATAGTCTCAGTAATAGTGATTTGATTGTATTAAAAGCCGATCTGGTTTGCTAATGTGTGTCAGGGAAATAAATCTATCATTCTTATCTGGTCTGATCTACGTTTTATCTCAAGTCCACAACAATGTGAATGAATCTTAATTGCTTCCTGAAATGGCCCCTCAGTTCAAGACCGGGTAGAGATAGGCATTAAATGTTAGCCTTGTCAATCACCGATGTCCACATTCCATGAAAGTATAAAACAAAATTCCTTCATATTCAGATAAACATCATTTGTTTCACTTCAACATAAGCTTAAGAAACAACACCTCATCTTCGCCTATTGCCTTAATATTTGGATTTGAGTTCAAATTAAAACACCCGGAATCTGCAATTATATGAGATGACCAATACTGTACACAATACTCCATATCTGGTCACCCCAGTTCCCTGTACAACTGAAGTATAACTTCCACGTAGTTTTACATTCAATTTGCCTCATGATAAACTATAACATGAATTGTAACAGCATTTCTAATTACTTGCTCTATCCACATACCCATGTTTTTGTAATGAATGCACAATGACACCCAGATCACTCTGCATTTCAAAGTTCTGTAATCTCTCACCATTTAGATAATCTTTTTTATTCTTCCCACCAAAATGGACAACTTCACAACTTCTCACATTATATTCCATTTGCCATATCCTTACCTAACCTATCTATATCTTTCTGTAGCCCTATTATGTCTTCTTCACAACTTTCCTGCCTATCTTTACATCATCAGCAAATTTGGAAATTATACCTTCCACCCTTTCATCTAAGTCATTAATGTAAATTACAAAGTTGAAGTCACAACACCAATCACAGTGGTACACCACTCATGCCAACCTAAAAATCACCCATTTTCATCTCCTCTTTGCTTTCTTTTAGCCAGCCAATTTTCCTGCTCCTCAGATGCTGCCGATTTTTTTTTTCCCGCTCCTCGGATGCTGCCGGTTTTCCTGCTCCTCAGATGCTGCCTGACCTGCTGTGATTTTCCAGCACCACTCTCATCTAGACCCCCATAATGTTTTGTCCATGCAGATTTTCTACCTCCTACATCATGAGATTTTAATTTCTTCAATAACTTTTCATAGAATCATAGATCCCTACAGTACAGAAAAGAGGCCATTCAGCCCATCAAGTCTGCACTGACCCCCTGGAAAAGAATCCCACTCACACGCGCCATCCCACCTCTTTCCAGCTCAGAGTTTTAACAATGGCTAACCCATCTAACCTGCACATCTCATTAACTATGAGGCAATTTTTAGCATGGTCAATCCATCTCACCTACACATCTTTAGACGTGGCATTCTTCTGTATTTTTAAGTACACTACATTTAGTGGTTTCCCATTGTACACAGCAGTCTTACCTTCTCAAAGAAATCCAGTGGATTGTTCAAACATAAGACCATTATAGCATAAGACATAGGAGTGGAAGGCCATTCAGCCCATCGACTCCACTCTGCCATTTAATCATGGCTGATGGGCATTTCACAGCCACTTATCCACATTCTCCCAGTATCCCTTGATTCCTTGTGAGATTAAGAATTTATTAATCTCTGCCTTGAAGACATTTAACGTCCCTGCCTCCACTGTGCTCCATGGCAATGAATTCCACAGGCCCACCATTCCCTGGCTGAAGAAATGTCTCCTCATTTCCATTCTAAATTGACCCTCTCCAATTCTAAGGCTGCACCCACGGGTCTGAATATCCCCACCTGACAGAAACAAATTCCCAGTGTCCACCCTTTGTAAGCCATGTATTATCTTGTAAGTTTCTATTAGATCTCCACTTAACCTTCTAAACTCTAATGAATACAATCTCAGTATCCTCAGCTGTTCATTGTATGTTGGGCCTACCATTCCAGGGATCATCCGTGTGAATCTCCGCTGGACACGCCTCGGTGCCAGTATGTCGTTCCTGATGTGTAGGGCCCAAAACTGGACACATGATGGCCCTTTCACAAAACCAGGTTGACCCTGCTTGAATGCCTTGAAGATTATTAAGCGTTCTGCTAAAACTTCTTTAATAATAGCTTCTAATATTTTCCTAAAGACTGATGTTAATCAAACTGTCTTGTATTTTCCTGCCTTCTGTCTCCCTTCCTCTTTGAATAAAAAAGTGTGATGTTTGCTTTCTTCCAATCTAATGGATTCTTTGAATCAAGGAAGCTTTGGAAAATTTAAACTAACGCATTGTCTACTTCACAAACCACTTCTTTTAAGACCCTGGGATGAGGTCCATTAGGTTATGGGGAATTGTCAGCCCACAGCTCCAACAAATTACTCAGTACTGCCACACCTCTGGTGATTGCAATTATCTGAGTTCCTCCCTCCCTTCCATTTCCTGACTCATCACTACATCGAGATTGTGACTTGTATGCTCTGTAGTGAAGACTGATATAAAATACCTGCTCAAGTCACCTGCCATTTCCTAATTGTGATTATTAATTCTCCAGTCTCTTTCTATGACATGATGTGGTGGTGCTGGTGTTGGTGTGGGGTGGACAAAGTTAAAAATCACACAACACCAGGTTATATATCAATAGGTTTATTTGGAAGCACTCGTCTTCGGAGTGCTGCACCTTCATCTGGTAGCTTTGGAAGAGAATCTTAAGACACAGAATTTATAGCAAAAGATACACTGTCATGCAACTGAAATGACATACTGAACAAACCTAGATTGCTGTTAAGTCTTTCATCTTTTATAATGGATTGCAAGTTTCAGTTCATGAATATGTAAATCCTAGAACTTCTTTCACATCATATTTTCGAGATAACTTTAGGTTTTATAAAAAAAGGGTGACAGCTCAGCTCACACAGTGCATTAAAGTTGTGAAGTAAGAGTCTGTCTGTATCCCAATCTTGAGTCAGACTAGTTCTAATTCCAAGGTAGGAATTTATAAAATATTACATGGATTGACTGCCTGCATTGACTGCCTGCAGATTGTGTGCCTTTTGTGCAAAATAGAATTTATCTGCAAATATAATTCTGAAAATGCAAATTCACACAATGGAGTTTTGTGTGTATGCCCATGAAAGAGAGAGAGAGCGTGTGAGTGTGTACATGTGAGTGTGAGTGCATGGGAGAGAGTGTGTGTTGTGCGAGAGTATGCTTGGTAAAGTGTGTGTGAGTGTGATGGAGCATACACCTGTGAGAGGATGTGTGCTTGGGTGTGAGTGTGGGATTTGTGTGTATGAATGAGAGAGAGAGGGTCTGCGTGAATGTGTGAGTATGTAAGAGTGTTTGTGTATGTGTCCTTGTGTGTGTGTGTTTGAGAGAGTGTATAGTGTAGTAGGGTCACCTGTAGTGTGACATAAACACTAGGTCTCAGTTGAGACCACCCTCCTGGATTCTAAACTTGGCTCTCAGCCTCTACTCAGCCACCGCATTGTTGTGTATCCCGAAGTCCACCTTGGAGAATGGTAAGGGTAACCATCCCCTAAGATCCATGGCTGAATGTCCCTGGCCACTGAAGTGTTCCCCAATTGGGAGGGAGTAGCTCGATCTGGAGATTATTGCACAGTGTCTATTCATCCATTGTCGTAGCTCTTGGTCTTGACAATGTACCATGACTCAGGGCATCCTTGTCTGCAACGTATGAGATAGACAACATTGGCCGAGTCACATGAGTACCTGCTGCATACATGGTGGATGATGTCATCACATGCAATGGTGGTGTCCATATCGACACTCTGACATATCTTGCAGTGATTGCTTTGACAGGGTTGTATGGTGTTGTGGTCGATGTTGGTCTGAAGACCGGGCAGTCTGCTGTGAACAGTCTGCTGTCTATTTAAAGTTTGTTGATTGTTTAAAGGTGTGACATGGAGGCATAGGGAAGGTCTTGGCGAGGCACTCATCATCACTGATAATGTGTTGCATGCCGCGATGAACATGGCATAGTTTGCCTGCTCCCGGGAAGTATTGGACAATGAAGAGTACCCTATTGGTTTCATCCTCTGTCTGTCTCCAGAGAAAGTCATTATGGTTTCTCGCTGTGGCACGTCAGAACTGGCGTTCGATGAGTTAAGCATCATACCTTGTTTTTATAAGGGCATCCTTGAGCATCTTCAAGTGACTGTCACATTAAACCTCATCTGAACAGATCCTGTGTATGTGTAGGGTTTGTCTGTTGGGGATGGCTGTTTTAATATGTTTAGTGTGGAAATTAGAGAAGTGCAGCATTGTGAGGTTATCCGTCAGTTTGTAGCAGAGTGGGATACTGAGGTGCCATCCTTGATGGATCTGCATGCGTCCAAGAATGAGACAGATACTAAAGAGTAGTCCACGGTAAGTCTGATGGTGGGATGAAGCTTGTTGATATCCCTGTTTAGAGAGGAACCTCAATTATCCGGCATTCGATTAACCGAGTTTTGGGTTATCCGAACAAATCACAGGGTCCCGATACTTGTTATTTGGCATTAGATAATCCAGCATTTGATTAACTGAACAAAATACTTCCTGCCCGTGTCCTTTGGATAATTGAGGTTCCTCTGTAGTGGTTTCAGCGACTCCTCATATGGGCCCAGAGAAAGAAAATATTGTTAATGTTTCTGATGTATAGTGCTGATTGGAGGTCCTGTGCAGCAAAGACATCTTGTTTGAACTTGTGCATGAAAATGTTGGCATATTGGGGTGCAAATTAGTCTCTATGGCTGTTCCATGTGTCTGGATGAAGAACTGATTGTCAAAGGTCAAACCGTTGTGGTCGAGGATGAAGTAGATGAATTGTAGGATGGTGCTTGGAGATTGGCAGTTATTGGTATTGAGTACTGAGGCTGTTGCCAAGATGCCATCTTCATGGGGGATGCTGATGTAGAGTGCTGAAATATCCATTGTAACGAGGAATGTCCCTGGTTTGACTAGTCTGTGGGTGCTGGGTTTCTGTAGTCAATCTATAGTATTGTGATAGAAGCTGGGGGTCCTCTGTACAATGCCTTTCAAGATACCCTCGACATAGCCAGAGAGGTTTTCACACAGGGTGCCATTGCCTGATACAATGAGATGTCTAGGTGTGTTGGCTTTGTGTATGTTTGGAAGGCAGTAGAAGTCCCCTACATGAGAAGTACGTGGGATGAGAGTGTGTAGGGAACTCTGAAGGACTGGATCAAAAGTTTTAATCAATGTGTTTAGTTCACGGATGTGTTCTTTAGTTGGACTGGTTGGTATAGGTTGTGGTTTTACTGTTTTATCTGAAAGACAGCATCTACAACTGTGTGGGACTCCCTCAGAGCAGTATTGGTACAGCTTAAAGTATGTTCTCAAGTTTGAATTTGAACTCTTAACCTTCCAAATCAGAGGTTAATGAAGTAGCACTGAGTCAAACATAATTCTACAGTTATTGGTTGATCAACATTCAACATCAGCATTTGGGTCAATTTTTGACATGCAAATCTTCATTAAAACTTATAGTCAAGTTTAGACTGACATTAATAACTTTCATTGCTGACTGGTCATTACGTAGAACTATGCTTTTATTAACTGATATTATTTCAAAAACTTACTGTGTTCAGAAGCTGCATATGCCTAGCTGCAAGTGAAAATTGCACACTCTGAATTGAGGTTGTAAAGTTAAGCTAACAGATTTAAGATGGAGGTCAAAAACTCTGTTGTATAAATATAATCAACCTTATTTCATTTCTGAACTTTTAATTGGTCAAGAAAATTGTTTCTATCATGTTAAACATATGCAAACAAATCATCCAACATAAGTTCAGTCACATTCCAAATAATCAGTTCACCTATGAGGATCTCTCCGTGTATGGAATGTCAATTGAGTCAGAATTACTACATATATTAAGGAAATATGAACAAGATGTTTTGGTTGTTAGGTATGACTGCACTGAATATTCTGAACATAAATTTAAATTCTCTAATGACTATTAGGTTGTCATGGAGTTATATAAATCTTATCATCACAAAAAACATACAAAATTAAGACAGGGGAACAAGATTGGCCAGTCCACACTTCCAGCCTGTTCCATTATTTAACTAGCATTTGGCTAGAAAGTGCGTCAACTTAATTCATATCTACCCTAATACACCTGTATAAAAATCCAAAGTTTTCAAATTTTCGATTAACAACAATTTTCTTCTCCACTCCACTATGCAAAACAAACACAACCATCAGGACTTAGTGGGCAGGGAATTGCAGATTTTCATCACAAAGACATACCCTCAGTGATCACCCCTGAATGGACCAGCTCAAATATTATGTATCTGGGTCAAAAATCAAATGACACCAGGTTTTAGTCCAACAGGATTATTTGAAATTGCAAGCTTTCTCAGGCTTAGCTCCTTCCTCAGGCGTGGTAATGATAGAGAAGTATAAGACACAGTAATTATAAGCAAAAAGTTAACACATTGAAACTTTTTGAATCCTTTAATTAGTTAGGAGGTAGACTGCTGATTAAAATGCAAAATCCAGATTTCTTTCAAGTCTTTGTCCCTGGATAATTAAAGGTTTTACCAAAGTACAAGAAGTGACATCAGATTAGACAATGCACTTTCAGTGTGAGGTCCCACTTCAAACCCATGTTTTTTAAGTTGAGGTAAGGTTTTGTTTTTTTGACAAAAAATACTTAAAATGAAATAATTTTGAGTATGTGTGTGTGTGTCTTTGAGGGAGTGTGAGTGTGTGTGTGTGCGCGCATGTGTATATTTGTGACTGTGAATATGCATGTCTGAGTGTTTGTGTGTGGGAGAGGGGCTGTGTAAGTGTGTGTGAGTTTGTATGTGGGAGTACGTTGTGTGGTGGGGTCACCTGGAGTGTGACATGAACTCAAGATCATGGTTGAGGCTGTCCTACATAATATAGCTATCAGCCTCTGCTCAGTGATTTTGCGTTGTTGCACTTGGAGCCATAGAGATATACAGCTTGGAAACAGACCCTTCAGTCCATGCTGACTAGCTGTCCCAACCTAATCAAGTTTCATTTGCCAATACTTTTCCCATATCCCTCTAAACCCTTCCTATTCATATACTGTCGGAGAAATTAGCCCAATAAAGCAGAGACCACACAAATCAGACTGGGTGAAGTTGACAAGCTGTTTATTCCAAACGATATCGCTGGAAGAGAAATTGACTAGGCTGACACAGCCTGCACAGGTAGATCAAGGGTTCTCTTCCTCGAGCTGAGGATGTAGTCAGGTTTATAGGAATCTTATACTATAGGGTTAATGAAAATGGGGAAAGATACAATGCATTTGGAAATGGAGTAATCCAGTTACAATAGTGATAATTGAAAAACAGTTATCAGAAGAATGTCCTGATTGTTGATATAATGTAACATCCTGACAGTATCAATGAGTTCTTGATGGGATCAGGAGATTCCAGCTCTCTTTGCAGGTAGGTGAGAATGTCTCTTTCGAAACAGTAAGGTGCTTCCATTGTTCCTATCCTGGGAGTGAGATCCTTTGGTGCCTCTCCGTCTGACCTGTCCTTTGTGTGGCTTTGGCATTGCTGTGTTATCAGACTGTCCTCGGGCTTTGGGACAGCTGTGTTGACTGCGTGTGTTTTGGGAAGTGTTTTACTTTATCTGCGAGTGACTGTGGTTCTGTCTGGTTTCACTTGTCAGCCTGTTTGCATTCTGGGTGTTTTTGGTAGAGTTTGGCCAAGTTTGATTTTCTACGTTCTGTATGGGCACACAGTGGGAAGGCAGAGTGGCAGATGTTTTCCCACATATACCCATTCAAATGCCTTTTAAATTTTGTAATTGTACCAGCCTCCACCAGTTCCTTTGGCAGATCATTCCATACATGCACCACCTTCTGCGTGAAAAAGTTGCCCTGTAGGTTGCTGTTAAATCTTTCCCTTTTCACCATAAACTTATGCCCTCTAGTTCTGGACTCCCCCACTCCAGAGGGAAGTCCTTGTCTCCTTACCCTATCCATGCCCCTCATGATTTTATAAACCTCTACAAGATCATCCTTCAGCCTCCGACACTCCAGGGAAAACAACCCTCTCCTTATTCCTCAAACCTTCCAAACCTGACATCCTTGTAACTCTTTTCTGAACTCTTTCAAGTTTCACAACACCTTTCCAATAGGAAGGAGACCGGAATTGCACATAATATTCCAAAAGTGGCCTAACAATGTCCTGTACAGCCACAACATGACCTCCCAACTGCTGTACTCAATGTTCTGACCGATAAGGTAAAGCATCCTAAAGGCTTTCTTCATTACTTTATCTCTCTGAGACTCCACTTTCAAGAAACTATGAGCCTGCACTGAATCTGTCTTTGAGGATGCTCGCCTGAAGATTGGAGGCTGAATGTCGTGGACTGCCAAAGTGTTCTTCCTCCAGTCTTTCTCACACACACATAAACACATATAATCACACGTACACATGAATTATTTCATTCAAGAGTCTTTTCCATCAAAAAAAACCTTACCTCAGCTTAAAACATAGACAGATTTGAAGTGGGACCTCATGCTTAAAGTGCATTGTCTAATCTGATGTCACATCTTGTACTTTGATAACACCTTTAAATTATCTAGGAACAAAGACTTAAAAGGCATCTGGATTTTGCATTTTAATCAGCTATTCACCTCCTAACTGATTAAATGATTCAACATGGGCAGTTAGTTTTAAAGTTGTTTACTTTTTGCTTACCAATACTGTGCTTTATATCTCCCAATCATACCATGCCTGAGGAAAGAGCTAAGCTCTGAAAGCTTGCAACTTCACATCAACCAGTTGGACAATAACCTGGTGTTATTTGATTTTTGACTTTGTCTACCCTAGTCCAACTCCAGCATCTCCACATTATGGTTATAGTCTTTGCTGTGTACTCCCCCACCATTTCTTCCTCAGACAGTTATCCATTTGCTTTCCTGCCATCAAGGGATAAATACTAACATTCCATTAAATTTGAGAGATGGTGATGTAATGGATAATGTCACTGGACTAATAAAGCAGAAGACAATGCTTTGGGGACATGGCATCAAGCCCCTCAGCAGCTGGTGGAATTGAAATTCCTTATTTCATTAATTGAATTAACAAAGTTTATTTGCAGTAATGGTTACCATGAAATGAACGTCATGAAAACCCATCCAGTTTATCAATTCCTTTGAGGGAAGAAAATCTTGTCCTTAACCAATTTGGCCTATATAAGATTTCAGACTCACAGCAATGCTGTTGGCTCGGATAGGGCTGAGGAAGTCACCCAATTCAAAGGCATTAGAGATGGGCTACAAATGCTGGCCCTGACAGCAACATCCACATCGCATGTAAAAAAGTGGAAGTAAAGTCCTTTTTCACATGCTTTCACCAATTTCTGGAAGTGGGACTTTTAAATCTGTCTGATCCTCCACAAGAATACGTCACCTTTCTCCAGAATGGACTCTGTTACATCTTTGTAACTTCCTGTTCATAGCTACACACTTTACTGAGCCACTTAAGTTGGTATTATCAGCAAACTTGATTATATGGTCATAGAGTTATCACAGATATGGTGCAAAATTAAAATGTTGTAGAACATAGAAGGTAGAACTGGCCCTTTGGCCCACGATGTTGTGCTGAGCATTTATCATAAACTAAGATCAACCTAACCTACATACCCCTCAATTTATTGCTACCTATGTCCTTGCCCAGCAGTCACTTAAATGTCCCTAATGTGTCTGACTCTACTACCACCGAAGGCAGTGCATTCCAAGCACCCATCGCTCTTTGCGAAAAGAACCAATCTCTGAAATCTCCCTGAAATCTTCCTCTAACCACCTTAAAATTATTACCCTTCATGACAGCCATTTCTGGAGAAATATCTCTAGCTATCTACTCTATCTTTGCCTCTCATTACCTTACACACTTCTATCAAGTCACTTCTCTTCCTTCTTCCCTCCAGTGTGAAAAGCCTGGGCTCACTCACCCTCCCTTCATAAGACAAGCCCTTCAGTCCAGCAGCATCCTGGTAAATCTCCTCTGCATCCCGTCTAAAGCAACTACATTCTTCCGATAATGAGGCGACCAGAACAATATTCCAAGTGTGGTTTAACCAGGGTTTTATAGAGCTACAGCAAACCTTGCAGCTCTTAAACTCAACATCCCTGTTAATGAAAGCCAAAATACCATACATCTTCTTAACAACCCTATCAACTTGGATGGCAACTTTGAGGGATCGATGTATGTGACCCCAAGATCCCGCTGTTCCTCTACACTGCCAAGAATCCTGTCTTTAACCCGGTATTCAGTTTTCAAATTTGAACTTCTAAAATTAATCACTTTGCTTTTATCCACGTTGGACTCCATCTGCCACTTCTCAGCCCAGCTCTGCATCCTGTCAATATCTTGTTGTAGCCTGCAACAGCCCTTGGCACTATTTTCAACACCACTGACCTTTGTGTCATCAGCAAACTTATGAACCAACCTTTCCACTTCTTCATCCAAGTCATTCATAAAAACTACAAAGAGCAGAAGCCCAAGAACAGATCCCTGCGGGGAACCATTGGTCACTGACCCACTACCCTCCTACCTCTCCTCAATCCACTGACCTGCCTGTGGGTCAGTGACCCACAGGCAGGTAGACCCATCCACTACCACTCGCTATCTTCTTTTGGCCAGCCAATTCTGTATCCAGACAGCCACATTTCCCTGTATTCCATACCTCCTAACTTCTTAAATGAGCCTACTGTGAGGAACCTTATCAAATGCCATAATGAAATCCATATACATACATCCACTGCTCGACCTTCATCAACTTGTCTCGTCACATCCTCAAAGAACTCAATAAGACCTGCCCCTCACAGAGCTATGCAGAGTATCTTTAATCAAACTGTGTTTTTCCAAATAGTCATAAATCCTATCTCTCAGATTCCTTTTCAGTACCTTGCTTACCACAGAGGTAAGACTGTCTAGCCTGTAATTCTCAGGGATTTCCCTATTCCCTTTCTTGAACAGAGGAACAACATTCACCTCCCTCCAATCACCCGGTACTATTCCCTTGAGAGTGAGGATGCAAAGATCATCGTCAGAGGCATAGCAATCTCAAGCCTTCCTTCCCATAGTGACCTTGGATTTATCTGATCTAACCCTGGGAACATATCTACCTTGATGCTTTCCGGAATTTCCAGCACACCCACTTTCTTAATATCAGTCTGTTCAAGCCTATTGACCTGGTCCACAGTGGTCTTATTATCAACAAGGTCCCTCTCTCTAGTGAATACTGAAGCAAAAAACTCATTTGGGCCCTTCTCTACCTCTTCAGACTCCAGGCACAAGTTCCCTCCACTATTCCTGATCGTACCTACCCTTTCTCTGATCGCCTTTGTGTTTTCCCTAATCCTTCCTGCCAAGGCTTTCTCATGATTCCTCCTACCTCTCCTCAATCCATTTCTGAGTTCTTTCCTAGCTAATCTGTAATCCTCTAAAGCTGTGTCAGATCACTGCTTCCTCAACCTTAAGTAAGCTTCCTTCTTCCTCTTGATGAGACACTCCTCTTCTCTTGTCATCCAAGGCTCCTTCACCCTACCATTCCTTACCTGTGTCAATGGGACAAAGTTATCCAATATCAGCAACAAGTGCTCGTTAAACAGCCTCCGCATTTTTATTGTGCATTACCCATGGAACAATTGATCCCAGTTTATAATCCACAGCCCCTGTCTAATAGCAGTATAATTTCCCCTCCCCAATTAAATACCTTTCAATACTGTCTGTTCCTATCCCTCTCCATGGTTATGGTAAAGGTGAGGTAGTTGTGGTCACTGTCACCGAAATGCTCTCCCAACGAGAGATCTGACACCAAAGCTGGCTCGTTGCCAAGCACCAAATCCAATATGGCCTCCCCACTTTTCAGCCTATCAACTTATTGAGTCAGGAATCCTTCCTGGGCACACCTGACAAAATTGGCTCCATCCAGACCGTCTGCACTAAGGAGGTTCCAATCAATATTGTGGAAGTTGAAGTGTCCCATAACAAAAACTTTGTTACATCTGCACCTTTCCAAGATCTGCTGTCCAGTCTGTTCTTCCATCTCTCTGCTGCTATTGGGAGGTCTCTAGGAAACACCCAATAAAATGACTGCTCCTTTCCTGTTACTGACTTCCACCCATACTGACTCAGTAGACCAACACTCCTCAACAACCACCTCTTCTGCAGCTGTGATGCATTCTCTAATTACCAATGCTACTCCCCCTCCTCTTTTACCTCCTCCCTCCCGATTTTTTTTTTAAAGATCTGAACCCTGGAACATCCAGCAACCATTTCTGCCTCTGTGAAATCCATGTCTCTATTATGGCCACAACATTGTAGTTTCAAGTACTGATCCATGCTCTAAGTTCATTGCTCTTATTCCTGACACTTCTTGCATTGAAACAGATATATTTTAACCCATCCTTTTGCACTATCAGCTGTGTATGCTTTCTGGCAGCCTCTCTGCATTCTATTTCTGTTTGTTCAACAACTACTCTCTCCTCTGTTCTATAGCTCTGGTTCCCTCCCCCCCAAACCAGTTTAAAACCTTCCAAAGTGCTCTAGCATATCTCTCATCCAAGACATCGGTGCTCCTCCAGTTTAAGTGCAACCCATCCTTCATGTACAGGTTCCACCTTCCCCAGAAGGTACCTAATGATCTATGTATCTGATGCCCTCCCTCCTGCACCAGCCCTGTAGCCACATGTTTAGCTGCATTAGTTCCCTGATACTCACCTCACTAGCATGTGGTACCATTAGTAATACTACTAATACACTGCTCGTCCTGATTTTTAGCTTCTAACTTAATTCCCTGATATCACTTTCGATCCTCATCCCTTTTCCTAGCTATGTCATTGGTGCCAATGTGCACCACGACTTCTGGCTGCTCACCCTCCCTTTTCAGAATCTTGCACACTCGATCAGATCCTGACAATTGGGAGGCAACATACCTTCCAAGAGTTCAGATCGTGACCACAAAATCTCCTGTTCATTCCTCTAACTATTGAGTCTCCTACCACTTAGCACTTTTCTCTTCTACCCCCCTTCCCTTCTAAGCCATAGAGCCGTCAATATAGCTTTCCCCAGTAGGTACCCCCCTCAATAGTATCCAAAAAAGTATAATTGTTCTTGAGGGAAACAGCCACAGTGGATTCCTGCATTGTCTGCCTGTTCTCTTTCCATCCATTGATTGTAACCCATCTATCTTTGTCCTGTACTTGATGTAAGACTACCTCCCTGTAACTCCTCTCTATAACCCCCTCCACCTCCTGAATGATCCGCAGTTCATCCAGCTCTAGCTCCAGTTCGCTAATGTGGTTTCTGAGGAGCTGGAGTTGGGTTCACTTCCCACAGATGTGGTCAGTGAGGACACTAGTGGTGACTCTTTACCTCTCACATCCTACAGGAGTAGCATGCTAATGCCTGAACATCCATTCCCACTGTTCTGAATTCCCACAAAGACTATGGAAAAAACTAAAACTTTACTGAATTGGTGCACAGAACTTTTTTTTTGGTTAGAGGAGGAAGATTGTTGGGAAACATTACCATAAGTAGTGTTTCGGGCAAAGCAATTGCCCAAATATATAACTTCACTTCCTCAGCAGTCCTGAGTCCAATCCTGCTCAGCGTGCACTCCACTTATTCACAGAATAAGTTATTAAAGAATTAATTTACCTTCCCAGCAGCCTTCCTGGTCCTTGCTCTCACTGATCCCACTGCAGCTGCAAAAAATGGGAATATGTAGATATGAGAAACCTGAAATAGAAAACAGAAAATGCTGGAAATATGAAGCATTTATGGTAGTATCTGAATGGATGCAAAGGGAAACATTTAACATTTTCAGTTCAGTGACCTTTTGTTGAATTATGGTAATCTGTTTTTCTGTTGCGACGGACGTCGTCAGATCCTAATTTATTTCAGACCATGGGCTCGCTACTTCTTCATAGGAGTCATTTATAAATATAGTGAAAATCTGACAAGTCCACTAAATATGCCTGAATGGCACAACTAGTCAAAACCCATCAATTACAGAACATCTCCTTTCACTCTACACTCTGTCCCATTCCTTCTGACCAAATCTTTATTCAACCAAATAAGTTGTCTAGTTCTGTGACATCTTACTTTTGTGAATAGTCTTTTTTGTGGAAGTTTCTGGAAGTCAGTATAAACTGAATCCATAGATACGACCTTTAGCTACTCTATTAACGACCTCCTCAACATCATGGTGAAGCACATAGACAAGTTACCCAGCTGTTCCAACCACTTTTTCTCTTCGCCTTATCTCACTTGCTGTCTCAACTTCTGCTTTCCTTTGTAATACCTCACATTGTACATCAAACTAGCATTGGAATTGCTGTTTGTTTACAGTTAAGCTTCCAAGGGATAAGATATAATTGACTCAGCATAGGTTTTGTACCTGTTCACCTTCACTTCCTGGTTTAATAAATCCATTCATGAATTCTGTATCTGGTACCTTTACATAATTGGGATAAAATTTATGCACCCTCCCCAACAAATCCAACAATTGTTGATGCTGGTGGGATTTCCATGTGATTGATAAATGAGTGAACACAGTGGATGTTCCAATACCTTCCTGCCTTCCTCTGGGTGTGTCTGGCATGGCCAGGCTTGCAGATAGGCTTTCAACACAGGAACCCAATTGAATAGATCCACTCACCTCTTAAGGCCCACTGAGGTGCCTCATCCTGCAGCCACTAGTGTTTAACCAGCAGGAGATTGAGTACTCAACATCCAGGAAAACCACTCTGAAAACTCTGTTGGGTTGATCTGTCAAGGCTGGATATGGAATTCACCATTCATGGGTGTCCTCTGCCTGCTCAAGGGAACTGCCCAGGAAACGGTGTGCCCAGCAGAGAACCACATCTTTATGGATGTTTCCAGTGTCAACATCTCTGCCTCAATATGTTGGGAGGCCCTTTCCACGAGATCCCCATCTCACCCACATGCATTTATATTTAGGGATCCATTATCACATTATCCTTTTCGCATCAGAGAGCGGCGGGAGCTGGGTGGAAGTGAAGGCAGAGCACAAAGTCGGTCGGGAAGGTAAGTGATTGTTATTTGAGTGGGTGTGTTCTAGACCCCAGGTCCTACAAAGTAGGGCCTCCCTCCTCCTCTAAACTAAATTAAAAGTCCACAGACTTGCCCCAGAAAGAGGGTCCAAGGAAGTTCCTGTGGATTGAAGAGTGAGGCTTTAGCTCAGGAGTCTTTGACAAGGATGTTGAGTGATGTGATTACGCCACAGTTGAAGAGGGTGAAGACATGACTGCCAAGCTGGTTCAGTGTGCCAAGTGCTTGACGTGGGAAGTCAACGACTCTGGTGTGTCTGGCTCGTATAAGTGTGGAAAGTGTGTGCACGTTCAGCTACTGACAGAGCATATTGCAGCACTGATGAAATAACTTGAGGACCTTAGGCTCATCAGAGAGAATGAGATCTTTCTGGACAAGACCTTCAGCGAGGTTATTACACCAATCGTATCAGAAGAGAGCAGATGATGAGGAGACAGGTGCAAGAGACCCCGGGGGAAGTACCTGTCAGGAACAAGTTGAATCTTTTGGAAACAGTAGAGACAGATGACACTGCCAGTCCGCGAGGCAGCCAGGTCTGTCAATCAAAAGTTGGCGTGGAGACAGAGTGGAAGAGTTGGACATCGCACAGAGCCGTGGTAATAGGGGACTCCATAGTAAGAGGAACTGACCGGGGTTTTTAAGGATGGTGTGTTGCCTTCCTGGTGCCAGGGTTAAAGACATCACAGACAGAGTGCA
The DNA here is from genome assembly GCF_037043375.1 of Chiloscyllium plagiosum. NCBI lineage: Eukaryota > Metazoa > Chordata > Chondrichthyes > Orectolobiformes > Hemiscylliidae > Chiloscyllium > Chiloscyllium plagiosum. Next base: position 50,108,713 of record NW_028270141.1, read on the forward strand.
GGAAATCCTCAAGGACAAAGGTGAAGAGCCAGAGGTGGTGGTACATGTTGGCACAAATGATTTCGGGAAGAAGAGGAGGAACATACTACAGTGGGACTTTGGAGAACTAGGAAGAAGGCTGAAAAGCAGGATGTTCAAGGTGGTTATCTCCGGTTTGCTTCCAGTTCCTCGGGCTGGTGAGGCCAGAAACAGGGAGATGATGGACTTGAATGTGTGGCTGGGGAACTGGTGCAGGAAGCAAGGATTTAAATTCTTGGATCACTGGGGTATGTTTTGTGGTAAGCATAAATTCTACAAGAGAGACGGTTTGCACCTTAATAGGTTAGGGACCAGCATTCTGGCAGGCAGGTTTGCTCCTGCAACATAGCTACGTTTAAACTAAGTAGTGGGGGGGGGGGGGGGGGGAGTGGGGAGGAGGGGGGAGGGGACAAACTGGATGTTTAAGAAGGAAATTGGAGGGAAAGTTAGAATAAGGGAAGTCAAGAAAGACAACTGTATCAATGAGGCAGAAAACTCAGAATGGGATCATGCTGTAAGGTTGAGTGAAATAGGAGTTGATGGGAAAGGGTGAGGGCAGTAACAAATTAAAAATACTATACATGAATGCATGAAGCATTAGAAATAAGATGGATGAGCTTGAGGCTCTTTTGGAAATTGGCAGTAACTATATTGTGGGGATAACTGAGACGTGGTTTCAAGTGGACAGGGCCTGGGAAATGAATATTCAAGGCTACACGTGCTATCGTAAGGACAGACTGATGGGCAGAGGGGGTGAGGTGGCCATATTGGTAAGGGATGATATTCAGTCCATTGCACGGGGTGACCTAGAATCAGGGAATGTAGAGTCAGTGTGGATAGAGCTGAGAAATATTAAGGGTAAAAAGACCCTCTTGGGAGTTATCTACAGGCCCCCAAACAGTAGTCTGGATATCGGATGTAAGTTAAATCAGGAGCTGAAATTGGCCTGTCGCAAAGATGTTACTACAGTTGTTAGGGGGGATTTCAACATGCAGGGAGACTGGGAGAATCAGGATGGTATTGGACCTCAAGAAAGAGACTTTGTGGAGTGACTCAGAGATGGATTCTTAGAACAGCTGGTGCTGGAGCCGACCAGGGAGAAGGCAATTCTGGATCTGGTATTGTGCAATGAACCAGAATTGGTCAGGGACCTCGAAGTGAAGGAGCCATTGGGAAGTAATGACCATAATACAATAAGCTTCAATCTGCAATTTGAGAGGGAGAGGGTACAATCGGAAGTGACAATATTTCTGTTGAATAAAGGGAATTATGGAGCTATGAGGGAAGAGCTGGCCAAAGTTCAATGGTGCAATACCTTAGCAGGGATGACAGTGGAGGAACAATGGCGGATATTTCTGTGTATAATGCAGAAGTTGCAGGATCAGTTCATTTCAAAAAGGAAGAAAGATCCTAGGAGGAGGCATGGGTGGCCGGGGCTGACGAGGGAAGTTAAGAAACATATAAAGTTAAAACAGAAAAAGTATAACATAGCAAAGATAAGTGGGAAAACGGAGGACTGAGAAGCTTTTAAAGAACAACAGAGGATTACTAAGAAGGAAATACGCAGAGAAAAAAATGAGGTACGAATGTAAACTGGCCAATAATATAAAGGAGGATAGTAAAAGTTTTTTTAGGTATGTGAAAGGCAAAAAAATAGTTAAGACAAAAATTGGGCTCTTGAAGACAGAAACAGGGGAATATATTACGGGGAACAAAGAAATGGCAGAAGAATTGAATTGGTATTTCAGATCTGTGTTCATTGGGGAAGACACAAGCAATCTCCCTGAGGTAACAGTGGCTGAAGGACCTGAACTTAAGGGAATTTATATTTGCCAGGAATTGGTGTTGGAGAGACTGTTAGGTCTGAAGGTTGATAAGTCCCCGGGGCCTGATGGTCTACATCCCAGAGTACTGAAGGAGGTGGCTCGAGAAATCGTGGATGCGTTGGTGATTATTTTCCAGAGTTCGATAGATTCGGGATCAGTTCCTGTGGATTGGAGGATGGCTAATGTTGTAGCACTTTTTAAAAAAGGTGGGAGAGAGAAAGCAGGAAATTATAGACCAGTTAGTCTGACCTCAGTGGTGGGAAAGATGCTGGAGTCTATTATAAAGGATGAAATTACGACACATCTGGATAGTAGTAACAGGATAGGTCAGAGTCAGCATGGATTTATGAAGGGGAAATCATGCTTGACTAATCTTCTGGAATTTTTTGAGGATGTAACTCTGAAGATGGACGACGGAGATCCAGTAGATGTAGTGTACCTGGACTTTCAGAAAGCTTTTGATAAAGTCCCACATAGGAGGTTAGTGATGAAAATTAGGGCGCATGGTATTGGAGGCAAAGTACTAACTTGGATTGAAAGTTGGTTGGCTGATAGGAAACAAAGAGTAGTGATAAATGGCTCCATTTCGGAATGGCAGCCAGTGACCAGTGGGATACCGCAGGGATCAGTACTGGGACCGTAGCTTTTTACAATATGTGTTAATGATATAGAAGATGGTATTAGTAATAACATTAGCAAATTTGCTGATGATACTAAGCTGGGTGGCAGGGTGAAATGTGATGAGGATGTTAGGAGATTACAGGGTGACCTGGACAAGTTACGTGAGTGGAAGATGCATGGCAGATGCAGTTTAATGTGGATAAATGTATGGTTATCCACTTTGGTGGCAAGAACAGGAAGGCAGATTACTACCTCAATGGAATCAATTTAGGTAAAGGGGCAGTACAGAGAGATCTGGGTGTTCTTGTACACCAGTCAATGAAGGTAAGCATGCAGGTACAGCAGGTAGTGAAGAAGGATAATAGCATGCTGGCCTTCATAACAAGCGGGATTGAGTATAGAAGCAAAGGGGTTCTTCTGCAGCTGTACAGAGCCCTGGTGAGACCACACCTGGAGTACTGTGTGCAGTTCTGGTCTTCAAATTTGAGGAAAGACATTCTGGCTGTTGAGGGAGTGCAGCGTAGGTTCACGAGGTCAATTCCTGGAATGGCGGGATTACCTTACACTGAAAGACTGGAGCGACTGGGCTTGTATACCCTTGAGTTTAGAAGACTGAGAGGGGATATGATTGAGACATATAAGATTATTAAAGGATTGGACACTCTGGAGGCAGGAAACATGTTTCCGCTGATGGGTGAGTGCCGAACCAGAGGACACAGCTTAAAAATATGGGGTAGACCATTTAGGACAGAGATGAGGAGAAACTTCTTCACCCAGAGAGTAGTGGCTGTGTGGAATGCTCTGCCCCAGAGGGCAGTGGAGGCCCAGTCTCTGGATTCATTTAAGAAAGAGTTGGATAGAGCTCTCAAGGATAGTGGAATCAAGGATTATGGAGATAAGGCAGGAACAGGATACTGATTAAGGATGATCAGCCATGATCATAGTGAATGGTGGTGCAGGCTTGAAGGGCAGAATGGCCTACTCCTGCACCTATTGTCTATTGTCTATTGTCATTATCAATCCCTCCTGAAAGCCCACTGTAACAATCAACAGAGCCTGCCATTTCCAGTGCCACTGCCTTTACTGGAGACCATTGACCTCTTATTGACTGACAGCTCTCAGGGGATGGGAAGTCCAAACTGTACACTTGACCTAGTGCTGCCCACATAAATACCTGATTGGAACTAAATTACATCCAGCCTCTTGGTGAAAAAAATGCCTTCGGGCTCACTCTCCTACCATTGGGTGAGACTCTTATTGTCCACATTAAACCCCAACCTCATCTTAATGGTACCAATTAACTGTTTATATCCACACTGGTATTTATTTTACAGAGATGATGAAGAATTTCTTCTGAGGGTAGTGATTAGATGGAATTCTTTACCACAGAGGGCTGTTAAAGCCAGGTCATAAAGTTCTATTCAAGGCTGAGATAATCAGATTTGTTATCAGGAAGAGGATCAAGGATTATGGGGAAAAGTCAGGAAAGTGGAGGTAAGGATTATCAGATCAGCCATGACCTCTTTGAATGGCAAAGAAGAGTCCATGGACTGAATAACCTCCTTCTGAATGTACATCCTTTGGTGGATGCATTTCAGACAGAAACATTAAATACTTACATAGTTAAGAGCAACATCTATGACTGAACATGGTGGCATCTCATAAAAATGAGATGAATGTTCCTTTTCCAACTCTCTATTAGTGTTCTGTCTATTCAACATTGCTCTTATACATTGATTACACTTCAGGCACTGTATACTTCCTAATGCAAACTTTTTGAAGCATCAAGTAACCTATGGGTAACATTACATATGCTATTACCACACAGTAGTCCTCAGCTGTCTTTTGTATGGAATTGTACATCATGATGTGAAGAAGAGACTGTCCATGTGCAAGTTCTGGCTCAGCAAGTTTGATTGCATCAGTTAGCTCCATAGTGAGATGTTTATGATGTCTTCAGTTCCATTTCCCTTGCTATTCAAGGTTTGGGCCATGGCTAACAAGCTATGTAATGTTTTGTTGTAACTGAAGAATGAAGGGGGACAAAATTCTGCCTCACTGGCTAGAGAACAAACACACCATCTAGCATTACTGACCAAGCCAGATGTATGTGACTCAAGTCCCACCCCATTGGCAGGAGTTCAGCTTTGAGGCTGACACTCCAGAATAGTATTCAGAGAGTGCCACAGTACTGCCAGAGTAGCTGTCTTTTGGATAAAATATACAAACAACTGAGACAGACAGGACTGATCTCATTGTACCATTTTGAAGGTGAGCAGGGGCTGTCTGCAGTCAAACAGATTTTCTGGTCATTATCACATTGTAACATGTGGGAGCTTGCCAGGTTCATGACTTTTGTGTTTGTAACGTTACAACAATGACTACACTTAAAGTACTTAAAATCATAGAATCCCTACAGTGTGAAAAGAGGACTTTCAGCCCATCGAGTCTGCATCAACCCCCTGAAGAGCATCGCATCCAAACCCCAGTCTATCCCCACATTTCCCATGGCTAATCCACCTAGCCTGCACATCCCTGGATACTCCAGACAATTTAGCATGATCAAACCACCGAACCTGCACATCTTTGGACTGTGGGAGGAAACTGGATCACCCAGAGGAAACCACGCAGACATGGGAAGAACATGCAAACTCCACACGGACGGTCGCTCAAGCTGGGATCAGATCCAATTCCCTGCAGAGTGCAAAAATGCTGGGATAGAGTTCATGGACTATGAAATGCTTTGGGGCATCTTGAAGACACTGAAGACTCTATAATATTGCTTTTTTACGTTATTTGAGCAATTTCTCTCAAAGTCTGACCACCATTTAAAGGAACACCAGCCTTGCTGATATGGAACAGTCACCTCACTCTCCTATTGATTCGACTGACAATTTTTGCAAGCTAATTTTGTTTTGTATTTCCATAGTTTTAGTGGCATAAGCATTCATCAAAAAACAATCTCCAGGGAAACAAACATATTAGACCAGAATGCCATTAATTAATTATGATGAACATGAAGTAGATTTAAAACAATTCACAACAGGGGAAGCCAGTGCAGAGCTATGGCGAAAGTACAGGTAAGTGAGAATAATTGGATAATAGAGCTAGCATACAATGACTTTCAGATGCACATGGTAATCAAACCAATATCCAATGGGTAGAGAGGAATAAGTAATAAAGCGTTTAATAAAGCTTAATAAAACTTATGAAAGTATTTGCGTGTGGCAAATTACTATGGAAATAAATATTTTCCAGCTTTAACTATTTCTCTGTGAACTGAAAATATTGCTTGAGGTTGAAAAATGCTCATTTTCTATAAGCACAAACATTTTGCTGACTTATAAATAATCTTTTCAACATATGTGAAGTAAACCTCCAGCTAAAATAAATAGATTGACACAGAAAATAGTTATGTTTGATCTCTTTTATAGGAAGGGAGCTTCTTCTTGAAAGTCCAATACTATTCACTAAGGAAATATAATGCTAGTTTTAAATATGATCTGAGATGTGCCAAAGTGTTTTTAATGCAATAAAGTACTTTTTGAGGGAACATTGATTAGCAGTTAATTTAGACACAGCACAGTCCGAAGAAAGGCACCTGATAATGACTACCTTTACTAATTTATCTTTATTAATGACTCATGATTTTAGATGGGGGGAATGGAATATTATTAGGAACCAGCTCTTCTTCAGATATATTTATATACATCTGTGTGTGAGAGAAGATGAGACCCTGGTTTGATGAAAGATGGCGTTTCAAACAGTGCAGCAATCCCTCAGTCCTGCTTTTGAACATAAGTAGAAACTTGTGACCAAGTTCCTGAGGTAGGACTTGAACCCACAAGCATCTATCTCACAGGAAAGATTTCTGCCAATGGTATCTGGTTGAAAACAGAATTAGTGTTTTGAGAGTGTATGGACAATCAGAATCAAATATTTACAGCATTGAATTATGTCATTTGGTCCACAGCCCTTCCAGGTTATTCCACCATTCAATAACGTGATGGCTGATCTGTGGACCATATGCCTTCAGATCTTTGCTGAAAAAACATGTATCCAGCTCATTATTTAAAATCAACAACTGATCAAGCATCCACTGCCATACGTAGGAAAGAGTTCCAAACATCTACTACTTCTTCTGGAGAAAAGTGCTTCTTAACATCTCTCCTGAATGGTCTCAGACTATGTCCCCTGGTACTAGAATCCCCAGCCAGTGGAAAAAGTTTACCTTTATCTACCCTGTCTTCTCCTGTTAATATCTTGAAGTTTTGAATCAGATCACTCCTTAACCTTCTAATTTCTACAGAATACAAATCTAATTTGCATAACTTTTTCTCCAATTCCTGAAGATATCATTCTGGTAGACTTATGTTGTACTCCCTCCAAGGCCAATTGTCTTTCTTAAGATGTGGTGCTCAGATCTGCTCTCAGTACTCCAAGTGAGGTCGAGTGAGGATTTTATTTAACTGCAGCATAAATTTTGCATTATTGTAATCCAGTCTTCTGGATATAAAGGGTAGCATTTCATTAGTTTTCTTGATTCCTTTCTGCACCTATTTGTGACATTTTAAAAATCTGCACCCCTAAACCCCCAAGTCCCTTTGGACATCCACTGTAGTTACCATATTACCATACAGCAAGTAATCTGATCTATCCTTACTCAATCCAGAATGCATAACATTAACACTTGCTTACATGAAACTCCATCACCACAGTTTGGCCCATACTCTTAGTATAAAATTTCAAATGAATATTGATAGACTGTCATCTAGTTCACTGGCATGGTGGCTCAACGGTTAACACTGCAGTGTCATAGGGACCTAGTTTCGATTCCATCCTCGGGTGACTGTATCTGTGGAGTTTGCACACTTTTCCCATGTTTGCATGGGGTTCTGCTGGGTGCTCCAGTTTCCACCCACAATTCAAAGATGTACAGAGTAGGTGGATTTGCCATGGGAAATGTAGGAATTGGATAGGGGATGGGTCTGGGTGGGGTACTCTTGGGAAAGTTGATGTGAACTTGATGGGTTGAATGGTCTGCATCCACACTGTAGGGATTCTATGATAGACTGTCTACAATGACAACTAGACTTGGCATCAGAAAATTTGGCTAATTGACTTTTTATAACATTACCCAAATAATATGAATAATCAAGGGCCTAACAGATCCTTGTGGGACATCACTAGTCCCACCCTGTCAATTTGAGTACCAGCCCATTATTACTTCTTTCTGCCACCTGCCACTCAACCAATTTCCCAGTTATGTCCCTAACTTACCCTCAATTCTGTGAGCTTCTAGCTTGGTTAACAATCTCTCGATCTAGTACATTAGTCACCTATTCAAGAAATTCAATGATATTTGTCAAGCATGTTCTACTTGTCATGAATCTGTGCTGGCTTCCCTTGATTAACTGAAAATTATCCCATCCATAACTATCTACTCCAACAACTTCCCCATCACAGTTGTTACGGTAACTGGTCTGTAGTTCCCTGCGACTTCAGGAAAGCTAGCTACCTTTTCTACTGTAAATACTGAGGCAAAGTAATTATTCAATATGTTTGCCATTTCCACATAGTCTTTAGTCAGGCAACATTGCTCCTGAGCTTCTGCTTTTCCATTATGTAATCATAAAATTTATTTTCATTGATTTTTACATCGCTGGCAAGTTTCCATTCATGATCCCTGTTAGTATCTCTTAAATTGCTTTGTGGCTCTTTGCTGGTCTTTTTTTTAATTCAGCAGGGTCTTTGCTGTTTTTTTAGCATTTTTGTAAGCCCTTTATTTCAGTTTTGTGTTGACCTTTATCTCCATAGTTGTCCATGATTGGGTTTTTCTGTGAATTGGAGATTTTCCCTTTCAGGGGTAGAAATTGGTTTGGTATTGTTACATGTTGCTTTTAATATCGTCCTCTGTTCTTTCATTGTTTTACCCATGAGCAGATTTTCCCAGCTTACTGTGGACAGTCTGTGAGTCACCTTCTTAAAGTCAGCCTTATCTAGACCTCCAGTAGCTGGCACATGCTTTTCGCTTTCAAATGCTCCATTGAACTCCATCATGTTATGATCACTATTTGATAAATGTCCAAGCACAATTAGGTCACTAATTAAAATCAGCTCCTTCCTCATTACTAAATGCAATATAGCTTGTCCCCTTGCAGTATTGAGGACAAGTTGCTGTAGGAAGCCATCCCGAACACAATCCAGAAATTCACTATCTTTCTGATATATGCTTGTTTGCCTCTCCCAACCTACATTATGGTTAAAATCCCCCATAAATATTATTTGACTTTGTGACAAACTTGCTTAATTGCAACATTCATTCAATTTAGTACTTCAGAGTTGCAATCAGGAGGTCTGATTACACTTTTAGATCCTTTACTGTTTCTCAGTTCCACTCATACAGTCACCACTGAAAGCTTTCCCCTCATTATATCCTCCTTTACCACTGGATGTTCGTAAATTCTTCAACAAGTTCCACATGGTAGATTAAATAGTAAAGTTAGGTGGCATGGGATTCTGGATGAGAATATAGAAGCCATGATGCGGAGATGCCGGTATTGGACTAGGGTGGACAAAATCAGGAGTCACATAACACCAGGTTATAGTCCAACATGTTTATCTGAAATCATAAGCTTTCAGGACGTGATGAAAGAGCAGTGCTCTGAAAGCCCATGATTTCAAATAAACTTTTGGACCATAACCTGGTATCACGTGACTTCTGAGAATATTGAAAGCATGGTTGGTGAGTTTGCAGATGACACCAACATTGGTGGCATGGTAGACAGTGTTGAAGGTTTTCTGAGCTTACAAAGGGGTCTTGATCAAATGGGGAATGGGCTGAAACATGACGGATGGAATTCAATCTGGATAAGTGTGAAGTATTGCATTTTGGTACAACAAACAAAGGTAGGGCTTATACAATTAATGGTAGGGTCTTGGATAGAATAAAGAGAACTAGGGGTTCAGGTACATAATTCTTTGAAGTCCGTGTTACATACAGAAAAGCTAAAAAGGTCATTGGAATGCTGGCCTTCATTGCTCAGTTCGTTGAGCACAGGAGTTTGGAAGTCATTATGAGGTTGTACAGGATATTGGTGAGGCCTCTTCTGGAGTACTGTGTCCAGTTCTGGTTGCCCAGATATAGGAATGATGTTATTAAGCTGGAGAGGGTTCAGAAAAACTTACCAGACTGTTGTTGGGTATGGAAGGCTGGAGTTATAAAGAAAGGCTGGATAGACTGGGACTTTTTTCACTGGAGCGTAAGAGGTTGAAAGCCACCTAATAGATGTTTATAAAATATTGAGAGGTATAGATCAAGTTAATGGTAATTGTCTTTTCCCTACAATGGGGGATTTCAAGACTAGGGGGCACATTTTTAAGGTGAGAGGAGGGTTCGTGTATGGAATGAACACCCTGAGGAAATGGTGGATGTGGGTATAATTATGATTTTTAAAAGACATTTGGGTAAGTATGTGAATAGGAAAAGTTCAGAGGGATATGGGCCAAGAGCAGGCAGGTGTGACTAGTTTAATTTGGGATTATGTTCAGCATGGACCAGTCAGATCGAAGGTTCTGTTTCCATGCTGTATGACTCGAAGATTCTATGATGTTGCACCAATCTGTGGAACCAATCTGAAGCTGATCTATCCTCCACTATTCTATTTTCATCTATATGTTTATCAAATGACCATTTAAATGCCCTTAAAGTTGGTGAGTCTACTATTGTTGCAGGCAGTGCATTCCACACCCCATTACTCTCTGAGTAAAGAAACTTCCTCTGACTTCTGTCCTATACCTATCACCCCACAATTTAAAGCTATGTCTCCTTGTGATAGCCATCACCATCTGAGGAAAAAGGCTCTCACTGTCCACCCTATCTAACCCTCTGATTATCTTATATGTCTCAATTAAGTCAACTCTCATCTTTCTTCTCTCTAACAAAAACAGCCTCAGGCCCCTCAGCCTTTCCTCATAAGACCTTCTCTCCATACCAGGCAACATCCTGGTAAATCTCCTTTGAACCCTTTCCAAAGCTTCCGCATCCTTCCTCTAATCCGGTGACCAGAACTGTAAGCAAAACTCCAAGTGCAGCCGCACAGAGTTTTGTACAGCTGGAGCATAACCTCATGGCTCTGAAACTCAATCTGTCTATCAATGAAAGCAAACACACCGTATACTTTAACAACCCTATTCACCTGGGTGGCAACTTTCAGGGATCGATGTACATGGACACCGAGATCTTTTTGTTCACCTACGCTACCAAGAATCCTACCAGTTAATTTTTATTCCTGTTGCTCCTTCCAAAGCGAATCACCTCACACTTTTTCACATTAAACTCCTTTTCCCACCTCTCAGCCCAGCTCTGCAGCTTATCTATGTCCCTCTGTAACCTACAACATCCTTTGGCACTGTCCACAACTCCACTGACTTTAGTGTCATCCACAAATTTACTAACTCACCCTTCTACCCTCATCTAGATCATTTATAAAGATGACAAACAGCCGTGGCCCCATAACAGCTCCTTGAAGTACATGTTTTAAACTCTGGGGATGGTGGTAGTTGCTAGATCTGGTTCTCAAGATTGAGGTGGGCCAAGTGTCAGTAGAGCAATATTTGGAGGACAATGATTAAAGTAACACTAGTTTTGCATTGACTAAGAAAATGAGCAAGGAATAGTCTAGAATAAAAATATCTAATTGGAGAATAGGAAATTTCAGACAGGTGATGGCTCATTTGTCCTTGTTAAACTAAAATCATTAGCCTTTCATTTTCAGGCAGTGCATTCTAGTTTCTTCCAACTCAGAATAAGAATAGTTTCAGCCCATCAATCTCAGGGTAACCAATGCACTTGGTGCTGTTTTCTGGGGTTTAATAGGATAGACATAAAGGAGATACTTCCATTAAATGCAATAAAGGATTCAAAAGCACCTTCTTTAACCAGGGAATGATTAGAATGTAGAATATGCTTCAACAAGGTGAGATGGAATGAGGAAAGGATTTAAATGATTATTCTCCCATGTACTTATGTACACTGAAAAAATTGATTTCTGTGCAGTACAGGCAGATCATACTGTACAAAGTGCATTGGGTAATAGAACAGAGACAAGAATACAATGTTATGGCTGCAGAGAAGGTGCTCAGAAAGCGAGATCAACATTAAATTTAATATTTGAGATATCCATTCAAAAGTCTAATAACAGCAGGGAAGAAGCTGTTCTTGAATCTATTCATATGTGTCCACAAGCCTTAATGTCTTCTGCTCAAGGGAAGAGGGTGGAAGAAAGTATAACCGGGAGGAGAGCTTAATTATGTTGGTTGCTTTCTTGAGGTCGCGGAAAGTATAGTTGGAGTCAATGAATGGAAAGGGGGATAGGGAGAAAAGATGGTTGCCTAGGCATAACATTTTTGTTTAGCCTGGAGATTAGCCATTACAGACTGCAATCACATGTGTCGTGGTGAAACCAAAACCTGATGCAACGGCAAGGAAACCTAAATGATTAGGATGGTTTAGTTCTACTACAGTCTTTGTCTGTCAGAACAGCCATTGAGATATTCCAAATCGCACATTGTCTTCCACCTATTTCATTATTGAGGAATCATTTACCTGATGCAGCATCTGCTGGATATATCTATGATTTATAACAGATTTTTCCTGTAATAAAAGTGATTCGGGACAAAATGGATTGCCACCATACTTCACCCTGCTTTTATTATTGATCTGCTTCTTATTCGTTGCCGCACTTTCATGCTGAGGGCAGAGTGATGGAGTTTCAAGTAGCTGTGCAGTTAGGGACATGTTAGATGAGCACATGAGCAAGAATTTGGAAAGACGAAAACCTGAAAAGGAAACAGAAATTGATTTTATAATTAACTTTAAAATGGAGTTGGGCAGAATGAGAGGATGAAGATCTTGTCAGATTATGAACAAAAAGGGAAGGTTTTCAACAAAGTATGGCTTTTCTTTTAAGAACCAACAAAAATAGACATAATGGGCTAAATAGCCTCATTCTATGCAGTAAGTGTCTATGATTCTTGGATTCAATTCCCTGATTGCCTCCACCACACTTTCATGCAGTGCATTTCAGATCCTAGCCAATCACTGTGTGAAAATGGTTCTCCTCATGTCACTGTCATTTATTTTGTCACCTTAAATCCTGATGTTCTTAATTGTTCCACCAATGGGAACAGTATTTTCCCTATTACTCTTCCAGGCACCTCATGATTTTGAGTACCTGCATTAAATCACACACTTTTCCAAAGTGAACAGTCCCAGCTTCTCCAAACTAGCCAATGTGCCTCATTCCTTGAATTATATGTGTATACTTTTATTGCGCTCACACCCTTCCAAAACTGTAACATATAGAACAGGACACAGTGTTCCAGCTGAGGCCAAATTAATATCTTATGATTGATGCATTCTCAGTCAATTATCTTCCAACTGTTGAGTCTACCCTCTTGCCAGTGAGATTAGTTTCTCCCAATCTACTCAAAACTCCAGAACCTCACACATCACAGGTAAAATTCAGATCACACTGCAGATAGCAGATATTTCTCTGCAGTGATTGTGTCTCCTCACAGCTAACAACCCAGTTAATCCAAATGCTCACTAAAGCTTTTAACAGCTTTAGGAAGGCAGCAACCTTCCAAATACAGCAGTTATCTTTACTTGAAATTCTTAACTGCAGCAGTGCTATTTATGATTTTCCCAGCAGGCTGACATACATGCACATCTAAAAGAAACAAGATTGAAAGTGTTCTGGTACATTGCGAACCAGAATGCTCATTTGGAATTCTTAGCACATTAACAGCAGCTGGAGTGTGAAGGTCAGTCCTGAGCACACACTGAGGGGATTCAGAATGCTTATTCTGTATCACCCAGGGATAGAGAAAAGACCACTTTCAACAGAAATGTGCAGTGACTTTTATTAGAATTTGGGGAATAATATTTCCCTCCCAAAGTCATTACTTTGAATATACTGCACAGAAATCTGAGGCCACTTGAGCAATCGTAAGAGCGTCAGTGCCTATACCCTGCAGAACTCTTTTCCATTCCATTATCCTCATTGCAGCCTTTCACGATATCTTTCAATCCCTCTTTCTCTCTTGCACTCATATAGTTTCCATCTGAAAACCTCTAACCCATTTACCTCAACTACTGAATGCAACATTCTAACTTTTCTTTACTCGGTGAAAATTTATCTTCATTTTCTATTTGGTTTATGAATAAATATCAGTAATACCTAATTTTACATTTTCTCATATGTGGAAACATTGGATGGTATTTTCCCAGCCCCTGGGAAGTGCAGTGGAAAGCAGGAAGACAAGGCAGTTAAAACTCTGGAAAATGGATCGATCGATTCAGATATTGTAGGATGTATCTTTACTACAGCACATGATGGTGCAACGTTAATCTGGAAGATTTAGTGCCTGATGAAGGGCTTATGGCCGAAACGTTGATTCTCCTGCTCCTTGGATGCTGCCTGTTCTGCGGTGCTTTTCCAGTACCACACTCTCAACTCTGATCTCCAGCATCTGCAGTCCTCACTTTCTCTAGATTTAGTGCCACTATCCTCTTTCCTGGAAGAGTTTTACAAGGCCTGTGTTGTCTTGTCTGGTGAAGTGAAACCACCCAATAGTCTATTCAGAAGAGGCTCTTATTTTAATCTGGATACAGTTTATCACTGATAGCAACTAGTTACAAATTATATTGACTTGATAGAAACAATTTCCATAAGAAATACCTTAAGGTTAGATCCTACTCATTTGCGATTAATGGCTACTTTCCCACATTTCATCATATCGAGGGAGGGGGGTGGGGGGGGGGACGCTAATGCATTCCTTGTCATTAATCTTTTCAAAACCTTACACATTTATATAACATTTATTCACTGCCTCCCCCCCAACCAAATGCATTTTTCTCTATAACTAACATTGTATATTTGCACACATAGTTACATCCCCAAGTCCCTGACTTCACAGATTGATGTGGTTTGGAGGTTCCAAGACCATAATTTCTTCAGGCTTGACAGATTGGTAGGTTTCTGTGTTATAGACTGTTGACTCAAAATCTGATCTTGGCAGTGTGAGGTCAGTAAGTTCCTTTTATCTCTTAGATTTCCTTCGCAGAGGATGTCTTTCCTGCTGAAGCAGGTAATTGCTCTATTGTTATATGTGGAGGACATTAAATATGAAGAATTTTCCTCTTGGAGGATGACTGTCTGACTGAAACTAATATTTTCAATACAAGATTCTAGTTCTCTAGACCAGACAATCTTTTTCTTTTTTGCAATATTCTGAATCTACAAACCAGGCCATTCCTTCTTGGCAGTATCCTGGATTTCTGAGCCAGCAATTTCTTTTTGACTGTGTACTGAGTCTGTGCTCAATGGTTTTCCTATGTCAGTGTTGCTCTCCATGGAGTTGTACTCACAACACCTTCAATCTGTGAAAGCAAATTCTTATTCTCAACTCATCAACAAATCTATTTTGATGTTTGTAGACTTGTTACTTTGACATATTGATTAAGTTGGAGACTTGCATTCACCTTCAATTACTACACTATTGGTGAAACAAGCATGTTCACTTGCTCAGTCATACGAGTGGTGGATTACTTTTTGTTGGCATTATCTCTATTAGTGGTCTTTTTGTGCTTTGGTGAGTAATAATGCCATTAACTACAGTGCTATTAAAATAGTAAAGTCTATTTATTTATATAGTTTTTTTGATATTTTTTCTTATCCATTGATGGAATGTGGATGTTACTGGCTGGGCCAGCATGTATTGCCTGTCCCTAGTTGCCCTTGAAAAGGTGATGGCGAGCTGCTTTCTTGAATCGCTGCAGTCCATTAGCGCAGGTGACATCATAATGCTGTTGGGGAGGGAATTCCAGGCTGTTGACCCAGTGATGCTCAGGGAACAACAATATATTTCTAGATCAGAATGGTGTGTAGCTCTGAGGGGACTTGCTGGTGAAGGTCTGCCACTCTTGTGCATCTAAATGGACATGGCGCTGAGGTTGGAAGATATTGACTAAGAAGCCTTGGTAAATTTCTGCAGTGGCACCTTGATGGTGGAGGTAGTTGATGCAGTACTAATCAAGTGGGCAAATTTCTCCTGAATACTGTCAAGCTTCTTAAGTGTTGTTGAAACTGCACTCGTCCAAGCATGTGGCAAGTATTCTATCACAAGCTTGATAAAGAATCACTTTACTGGAAGCAAAACCAGAATTAAAGAGACCATCCAACCTAAGGAGGTGAGCAGTGAATTTACATAACAAAATGTTCAATTCTAAGCCATTTTATGGTGTTGTCATCATTTGCTACTGTTAGCATTATCTCACTCTCTGCCCCTCATCTCTGTCATTGATGGCATACCCCTTATCGTAGAATATGTTCACTCTTTCTCATTACAGCGATACAGTATTTTCCTAACAATCTTCTGACTTGTACTCACTCCAAACTCTGTGCTGAGATGAAGAGAAATTCTTTCAATCAAAGGGCTGTAAACCTTTGGAATTCTCTACCCCTGAAAGTGGTGGATCACCTGTGATTGAGTTCATTCTAGACTGACTCACATTTTTGAGCATTGATGTAGTCAAAGGATAATGAGGATATAGTGTAAATGTTGAGTTAATATAAAAGTAGCGCTGAAAGCTTTTTGCAGCACAACAGCAGTCATAGTATCTCCATGTCAGAAGATCGACCTTTAAGTCCCTCCTTTCATAGAGGCATGTCATGACAAGTCTGAAAAGTTTGATTAAAATAAACAAACTGAAACAGAAATTGCTGGAGAAATTCAGCAGGCGTAGCAGCATCTGTGAAGAGAAAACATTTTATTTGATCAAAAACAATCTTTTTCAGAAGTTGAACTGCAATCGCATTGAATGGCAGAGCAGATTCAAAGGGCTACTCTTGTCCCTACTTTTGCTTTTTGGCAAGAACACCTTCCTTCACAAACCAACACCATTTTAGTTTTGATAACAGTCTGGATCAGCCGACATTTCGGAGGCACAGCCTCCAATTTTAAGCCCTCCATACAAGAAAAAATCTTGGTTTTGTCAATTTTGAGATTAAGTTGGCTAATATGAAATTTGGAGGAGTATGAGCTGGTCACATAGAAAAAAAGACAAAATGCTGAAAGGCTGCAACATTGTTCAGAGAACTGTAATCACATCTTATTTCACACCAATGATGCAAGATACTGTTACCAACAGAGAACGCATTGATCACAGAGACAATTTACTGTGAAGCGTAACCTGCAAATGGACCACTTATTCTCAAACTGGTGACTCCTCTCCATGTCAAATACTAGAAATAGACCTGATTTATCAGAAAGGTCCATGGGGCATCACACATTTATCTCAACTCAGCTAAGGGTACTGATTAATGTTAGGCTGTACTCTGACACCACGAGAACGATCAGAACACCCTGCAGATAGTCCATTAAGAATTCTGTTACCTCTACAACTCACTCTGAGCAAGACAATGAAGAAGGGAAGATAAGAAAGACATGCATCCACAGAATATATTTAGCCAAGTGATTGATTTGTACTGCTTCCAGCAAGCTAACATCCTAAATGGAGCAATATTTGAAGAGTTTCAGGAATTAATAGACAACTTCAGAATTTTGTCTTACAATTCATTGACACCATACTTTAATTAATTAATGGTCCAGGATTTGCGAAGAAAATAGTGGCCTCTTTCAAGGCACTCACCACTATTACGATGTAAATTCGGTCCATCATCTTGAGGCAAGGAAAAGAGATCCCATGAATTGCCAATTACCATAGTTATAACTCCTGAAAATTGCAGCGCAACCCAGTCTTCTTATGAATTTCCACAAATTGCTGCATTTGAACATTACATTGAAACAGAAATCAGGAGGAGGGTTTGACCATTCAGCTTTTCAAGCGTGCTCTGCTGATCAATATGGTCATGGCTGATCATCCATCTTAGTATGCCAGTCCTGTATTATCCCGAGACCCTTTGATCCCTTTAGCCTGAAGAACTATATCTAACTCCTTCCTGAAACCATTCAATGTTTTGGCTTCAATATCTGAGACAGTGAGTTCCACAGACTCACTACTCTGTAGGTGAAAAAAACGTCCTTATCCCAGTCCTAAAAGGCTTACGCTGTATCCTTAGACAATGACCCCTGTTTCTGCAGTCAGCCAGAATGTTCTTCCTGCATTCATCCTGTCTAACCAGTTTAATTTCCTTAAACTCAAATAACCTTAAAACTGGAATTTAATGACATAAGGACACTTCAATTGATAAAATTGTAAGGTGACGAGCACAAGGGACTCATGGCTGGCTGCTCCAGGTCCATTATTAAGCACTTAACAAGAATGACTACCAAGTTGATCTTCATTTTTTTTCTACCATTATATTCTATGTTTTGGGGTTCTTTCTCTGTTTTAAGATGATGCCAGAGAACTTGCTTACTTCCTCAAAAAACTCAATCAAGTTAGAAAGACATGATTTCCCTAATCAGTCCTTGCCTCTCCAAGTGCATGTAAATCCTATCTTTCAGAATCACCTCCAACAACTTAACTTCCACTGATTTCAGGCTCTTAGGTCTATAGTTCCCAAGTTTCTCCTTTCTACCTTTCTTAAAAAAATGGTCAGCAGAGCACATAGTCAAAAGGTCAGATGGACAGTGAAATAGAACAGTTTCCATCCCTACCTGTCTCTCAAATATAAAAAAAAGGAGACTATGAAATACATGCAAAACTGCTTTGTAAATATTCTGAATATCCGAGTGCCCATTGCTCAATTTCAGGGTGCCAATTTGCACACTTATCCTTTAAGCCATTATCACTTCTGTTAGTTCATGGCCCTATTGTATACAGTATTGTTCTGAGGGATAGCCTTATTACACTATTATATAAACAATGACCCAGATAATTAGATCATTACCCACACTTTAGCAAGATTAATGGCTGCTTTATGCATAATCAAGCACCAAAACAGGCCAGCCTTTTAAAAGAAAATCATGTCAAGACAGCTTTAATAAATCATAAGAAATTACTGATACAGTATGTGTGACATAATGGAAAAAGCCGAGCCATTGTTGTATTGTTGTAAAAATTGTACCAATAATTATTATAATAGACAGAATGTCACACACATTGCAGAATGTGTGCAGGTGAGTATGCAAGGAGGAAGGAGGTTGTGGTTAATATCCCTTGAATACTCATTTTCCAGACAGGTCTCATTGTGAACAACAGGAGTTGAACTGTACCTTATTTCAATATACAAAAGAGCTCTATTCTGGCTATTTCAATAGTAAATGAGAGAATGCATTGTGAATTTTAAATGGAATTTGGCTATGTTGGGGAATTATTTTGGTTTGTGTGTGGGAGTAACAGTACTATCAAATCATGTCAAATGACAAACATTTGCATTCAGAATAATTGAAAGTCTGTATCATTTAGTCATTGCAGATGATAGAAATCTAGAATAAAAACAAAGTGTTGTAGTGATTTAGCAAGTCGAGCAGAAGCTGTAGAGAGGGCATCAGTGTTAATGCTTTGAATTTAAATGAACTTTCTCTGAGAAAGACTGAGCAGTCTTTAAAGAGTCACATTGGATTCAACACAATAACTGTTTCTCTGTCCACAGTTGCCCGAAACCTGCTGAGCTTTTCCAGCACTTTGTTTTATTTTGGGATTATATTAATTGGAATTCAGAAGAATGAGGAAAGATCTTATAGAAACATATGAAATTAAGAAGGGAATCAATAAAATAGAAATAGATAGGATGTTTCCATTGGTAGGTGAGACTAGGACAAGAAGACATGGCCTCACAATTAGAGGAAGCAGGTTTAGAACTGAACTGAGAAGGAACTTCTTCACCCATTGGGTTGTTAATCTATGGAATTCCTTGCCCAGGGAAGTATTTGATGCTATTTCAGTAATCGCTTTTAAAGCTAAGATAGATTTTTTTTTTGAAAAATAAGGGATATGGTGAAAATGCGGGTAAGTGGAGCTGAGTCCATGAAAAGATTAGCCATGATCTTATTGAATGGCAGAGCAGGCTCAAAGGGCCAGACGGCCTACTCCGGCTCCTAGTTCTTATGTTCTTATTTGTGTACAGACTCACCTTGTTCCTCTAAGCTCCTGAAAATAATTTTGCATGTTAGGTATTTAACTGGCTTTTGATTTTAAAATGCAAATATCCGTTGATGGCAAAAGTGTTCTGAAGAAGGTTCTCTGGACCTGATACATTAGCTCTGTTTCTTTCTCCACAGATGCTGCCAGACCGGAGTTGTTCCAGCT
This sequence comes from Chiloscyllium plagiosum, assembly GCF_037043375.1. NCBI lineage: Eukaryota > Metazoa > Chordata > Chondrichthyes > Orectolobiformes > Hemiscylliidae > Chiloscyllium > Chiloscyllium plagiosum. The sequence goes on from NW_028270141.1 coordinate 50,128,459, forward strand.
ATTTGTTGATGTTTCAGATTCCCAGCATTCACAGTTCTTTGGGTTTTTGTTTAGCTTAAGGATAAATACTGAACAGAACTCAAGGGACAGCTCTCTCCCTCAGCTATCAATTCATTAAGGTACAGACAAAGCCCAGTTCCAAAGAAAGCTGATGACTTGGGAAGGAATGATTTTTCAAATTTTTTAACTAAGAATTTCTTGAGCTACCTCATTTCTAATGTGAGTCTCAGTAAATGCAGCTAGCTTTCCTTGTTGTTATTCCCTTAGCTTCAATCTTTTCAGCAGTGATAGCAAGTTAGACGGCTTGAATAAACATTCATGCATGTCCTAATCTTTATTTTTCAGAAGATCTTGTTATTGTGGAAAATTATTAGATGTTTTATTTCCAAGTCATTCTTGGAGAAGCAAACAAAGAATATTGTTGCTGATTATTCTGTTCTATACTTAACTTTTCAATTTAAAAAAGTGTAAATATGTTGAGTCAGTCAGTCACTAGTAATCCTCTAGTCTGTGTAGGATAGTTGAAGATGAGAGCCAGCTCCATCAATTTGAACACAAAATCTAGGTTGATACCACATTGCAGTACTAAGGAAATGCTACACAGTCAGAATCACAATCTTTGGATGAGACATTAAAGATCTGCATTCTCAGGTAGTTGTAAGAGATCCCATAGTTTGATTGTGAAGAGGGGCAAGAAAGCCCCCCTAATTTGGAATAATACAAGGCATTTGCTAAAGCCATACTTTAAAAGTTTTTTTTGCCTTTAAAGTGCTTGTGATGTTCTGAGGTTATGCAAATTAAATACAAGTTAATACTCCCTCAATTAAGATTTTTACACTCACGTGCATCAAGTAGTGTGGTTCATTCATATGTAGTGTAGACAGAATACAGGATGAATAACTCATGCAATTTTCTGTGTAAAATAACTGCTCATAGGACTGTCAATCTTGTTGATCGCTACTCTAGCAAAAGATAGTGCTAGTTTCATGAGTAATCCAGATGCGTCAGCTAATGCTCGAGGGACATGGGTTCAAATCACATCACCTAGTGGAATTTAACTTCAATTAATCATTTTGAACCTGAAATCTCAACTTTGTCGTGGTGGTTATGACACTATTGCCAATAACTGTAAAACTTCACCGAATCCCAAAATGTACTTTTAAGGAAGAAAATCTGCCATCTTTGCCTCATCTGACTTTAATGTGATTCCACATCAGTATATGAGAGTGCAGCCAAGATACCTTTTTTTCAAAACAACCTATTATTGTTGCTACAACATGCGTCTATGGTATGAGGGCAGCACAACACACATTGTCAACAACATCTATAAAAGTAGCAACCTCACCCCTTCCACCTAACAGCCCTGTCGGCTTCCCAATTATATCTATCCAGTCAATTAATCAATTAACTATAATCACCTCTTTAACTATTTGGTATATTAACACCCCAGACCCACAGCGATGTGATTAACTCCTAACTATCCTCTAAAGTGGCCAAGTCAGCCCTCAGTTCAAGGATGATTGGCCATGCAAAAAAAGGTTCATCGTGCAAAGAATAAATTTTTTTAAGAGCCCTTATATTCACAACAAACACAAGATTGTGGAATTTGTGTGATTGGAGACATGAGATTTATTGCCCATGCAAACTAATCTAAATCTTTGTTTGGATTATGATAGGGCAGAAAATGCAACACCCAATACTTATTTTGCCTAGGGTTATGTGGAGCTCAGGTAGCTAAAAGAGAACATCAATGACAGAGGGAGAAAAGATTCAGACAGATGGATAGATTAAGCTTGGGGAATGGAAGGAAAATGAAAGGCAATGTTAAGAATTGTACTTGAGGTTGTAATCCAATTTACCCAGCAGCCTGCCATTCTAATGCCAGCAGCACTGCAGACCAGATGGCATGTTCCCAAATTGCTCTAAAACAGTGTATGGAGGGGCTCCCATCCTGGTAGGATGCTTAACAACTTTGAAAATAGCTTAGGTCTTTTGATGCACAGTGTCCTATTAGTAGCTAAATCCATTTATATTTAAAATAGAACACAACAGAGCTCATTTTTAGCTTCTTCCTACAGCTTACAGGCCACAAAAGCCAAACTTGCCTCACTTCAATGTTCCTTCTTCATTCACATTTGCTACTTTTTAAATCTTTCCATCCTAGGGATAATAGGTTAACCAACATTCTCCCTAAATAGTGCATTGCTTATTCTGTACATGTTATTAAATGTTGAAGTAGTTTCAGAATGATTGGACTCCTTGTCAGTCAGGATTCAAGTCCTGCATCAGAAACCTGAACACAAGCTCTAGTCTGGCTTTCCTAATGCTGTATCAAAAAGGGCATTGCACTATCAGAGCTGCCCTTTTAAAATTGTTCATGGGAGGATGGCATCACTTTATAGTAGAAGATCAGGTATGGATGGCTGAATCTCTTTCTGTTTTATTCCAGATTCTTAACTAAACACAAATTTCACCATCTACCATGGATTTTTGGAGTTTTGAACCCATAGAGTCAGAACAATAGCCCTGGCTTCTGGATTATTAGTCCAGTGACTTTACTGCTAAACCACTCCTAGATGATAATAGTAAATGGGCAACTTACCTGCTCTATCTGTTTGCTGTAAATGGTCCCATACCATTCTTTTGAAGAAGAGTGGAGGAGTTTTCCACTATGTAAAGGCAAATATTTTTCCCTTAACCAAAACATCATTAAAACAACTGAGTGTGTCATTAAATCCCAGTTTGTGGGATCTTGCTGTGCAAAAATCCTGTTTGTATTTCATATTGCTACACTTCAAACAGTACTTCATTGGTTGGGATGCTTTGGGATGTCCTGATTTCATGAAAGGCACTAAATTAGCCAAGTCTCTTGTTTTCTCCATAAAGAGTATGATTTTGTCGGGATTTTCATTGAGCCATGTAGTGAGAAAATACTCCTTGTCAGAAAAGTGCAGGAAGTGGCACAAAGAGTACCAAAATGAGGTTCTACTTTATGTACTAGATTTAAAATCAGTTATTTAAAACAACAACCTATATTTACATTATGCCTCAAGCTTTTGCCAATCCATTACATTTTGGCTGAACACTACCTTGATTCAATTTACCTTCTTTGGTTCTGGATCGTGTAATTGTCTTTGTCTAAAGCAAAATCCAAAATTTTGAAATTTCTAATTCGCTTGAGTGGCTGAATAGGTTGGGGCTATTTTCCCTGGAGCGTCGGACGCTGAGGGGTGATCTTATAGAGGTTTATAAAATCATGAGGGTCATAGATAGGGTAAATAGACAAGGTCCTTTCCCTGGGTTGGGGGTCCAGAACTAGAGGGGATAGGTTTAGGCTGAGAGTGGGAAAGATTTAAAAGGAAACTAAAGGGCAACCTTTTCACGCACAGGGTGGTGTGTGTATGGAATGAGCTGCCAGAGGAAGTGGTGTAGGCTGGTACAATTACAACATTTAAAAGATGTCTGGTTGGGTATATGAATAGGAAGGATTTAGAGGTATATGGGCCAAGTCTGGCAAATGGGACTGGATTAATTTAAGATATCTGGTCAGCAAGGACGAGTTGAAGCGAAGGATTTGTTCCTGTGCTGTATATCTGTACGACTCTATCACTCTCTGCCTCAACCATGTTTTGGAGGAGGGAGTTCCAGCTTTCTGCTACTGTTTATGTGAAGAAGTGCTTCTTCACATTATATCTAATGCATCTAATTCTAATTTTAAGATTAAGGACTTATCTGGACTACCTCCCAACAGAGGAAATAGTTTTTTTTGGTCAGCCTGTCAAACTCTTTAAACATTTTGAATATCTCTCATAATATGCGAGATTAATAACCAACAATTAATAACTAGAATGCAGCATCGGTGATTTTAAAATACATGGAACTGGGATCTAAGAGAAGCCTCTAAGGTGGACTGAACCATGTCTCAGTCAATAGTGAAAGCCACTCTTCAATTAGAGAGAAACAACAGGAGCTGAGTTTAACCTCAGGGTCAACACACCTTAGGCAAGTGTGAGATTGAGAAGTCAGGGTCGTTACAATGACTTCACTCAGTATGGGAATTGGACACATACTATTGATGACACTCTGCACCACAAACCAGCTGTCTAGCCAGCTGAGCTATTGTGTAAATACTTAATAAATGGTCAGTGTTTGCACCATATAGTTTCCGGTCCTTATCTGTCAAAGGCATTCAGAAGTCAGCAATGACATTTGTTTCGGTCACCTGTCAATGTTCTGTACTTAAGGGAAGATAAAGCTTACAATCCTTCTTGCCTGAACAGCAAGAAATGAAAGAAGTCTTAAACCAGTCAGACATTGGAAGAGTTTCTGTTTGAGTTTGTTCTTCCATTCTGCTTCATAAATGCAATCCTGAGAAGTAGAACAAACTTACTACAGAATGAAAGAGTAAAGCACTGAAGGTTTTATTTGTAAAGCTGTCTACCAACCTACAGAAAATCAGCAGTGAAGTCAAACAAGAAATTTCACTTCTGCCTGTAGCTCCTGCTCAGTAAGAGCTTCTGAAGTTCAAAGGGAAAGGATAAAAAAACACACATTGATTTCCATAAAGTAATGATGCAGAATATGTACATAATAAACCTCATTAATCAGCTGGAAGTAACACTGCCGCCTGCAAAGTTAAAGTGAACAGGGCAGTAATGTATTCGTGCTGTGGATAAATTGTGTTCAATAATCCAGGAGTCTGAGGGAATCACACAGCTAATATATTGGAGTTGTTGATCTTGCAAGGAACAATTTACATTCAAATATTGCATTTAACATCATGCCTTGTTTCATGGAAGCATTGCCAGACAAATTGTGACACTGAGCCACATTGGGAAATATTAGAATGAGTGACAGGTCATAAAGGTAGTTTTCAAGCATCTTAAAGGAAGTCAGAGACATAGATAAATAGAGAAGTAGAAGTGGTGCAATTTAGGGGTCATAACAGCACACAAACCAACAGCCACTCTCAGACAACAACTCACCAGAACGAAGGACCCGATACCCAGCATGAACAAAACCAATGTAGTGTACAAAATCCCATGCAAGGACTGCACAAAACATTATATAGGACAAACAGGAAGACAGCTAACGATCCGCATCAATGAACATCAACTAGCCACGAAACGACACGACCAGCTATCCTTAGTAACCACACACGCAGACGACAAGTAACATGAGTTCGACTGGGACAACACTACTATTAAAGGACAAGCCAAACAGAGAACAGCCAGGGAATTCCTAGAGGCATGGCACTCATCCACAGATTCGATCAATAATCACATCGACCTGGACCCAATATACCGACCACTGCAACGGACAGCTGGAACTGACAACCAGAAGCGGCAGAGACAAACCACTATAAATGCTGGAGGAAACATCACAGAAGCGCTTCACAGGAGGCTCCCAAGCACTGAGGATGTCACCTAGACAGGGGATGAAACGTCTGCAACACAAATTCCCAGCTCGGCGAATAGAACCACAACGAGTACCCAAGCTACAAATCTTCTCACAAACTTTGAATTTATGGGGCAAATTTGGGTCATGGACAGCTGAAGTAGTTTTGGAACAGTTTATGTGTCTTGGAGGACTGCAATGCTGGAGGAGGTTAGAGAATGGGAGGGTTGATCTTACATCACTCTGATGTATTAGATTAGATTAGATTAGATTAGATTACAGTGTGGAAACAGGCCCTTCGGCCCAACAAGTCCACACCGACCCGCCGAAGCGAAACCCACCCATACCCCTACATTTACCCCTTACCTAACACTACAGGCAATTTAGTATGGCCAATTAACCTGACCCTGCACATCTTTGGATGGTGGGAGGAAACCGGAGCACCCGGAGGAAACCCACGCAGACACGGGGAGAACGTGCAAACTCCACACAGTCAGTCGCCTGAGGCGGGAATTGAACCCGGGTCTCTGGCGCTGTGAGGCAGCAGTGCTAACCACTGTGCCACCGTGCCGCCCAAATCCAAATACTGGAAGATCAGAGGTGTACTGCTGCACTATCCCACTCCTGGCAACAGACTTTGACTAAACCAGTTTGTTCACAAGCTCTGTGACCTTGAGATGAGCTCTAAAGCACTATTGCTTTATGTCATCAGCAAGGCCATCTATTTCCATCTCTATAACATCATTCAAATTAGCCCCATCCTCGACAGTCTGCTGTTGCAATCTGTGTCCATGTATCATTATCTCCAGGCTCAACTATTCTAACACACTCCTGGCAGGACTTCTACATGCCAATCTCTGCAAATTTGAGATAATCTAAAACTCACTCCACATGTCTGAACTTGCACAAGTGTCTTATCACTCCAGATCATTCTGTACTCAATGACCTACATGTGTTCTCTTTGTTTTTTAATTAATTCAAGGGACATGGGCAACACTAGCATTTATTGCCCACTCCTAATTACGCAGAGAGCCGACCCACATTGCTGAGGCACTGGATCCACATGTAGGCTAGACCAGGTAAGTACAACAGATTTATTTCCCCAAAGGCCGTTACAGTACCAGATGAGTTTTTCCTGACAACTAACAATAGTTGTCATTTGACTCTTATTTCCAGATTATTATTGAATTCAAATTCCATCATCTGCCATGGTGGGATTGGAATCCAAGTCCCCAGAACATTACTTGGGTCTCTGAATGAAAAGCCTTTTGATAAGACCACAAGGCATCATCTGCCATCTCAGGGAACTAAAGCAATTGGAGCTGGAGGAGACCATTCTACCCCTTGTGTATATTTCATCTTTAACCTCAACTTCACCATCTTGGATTATCTTAAAAACTATTTCCTACCGACATGAATACACTGAGTGCTGCACTGTGGGCTTCAAAAATCCAACGATCTACAACACTTTGAATGTAGACATTCCTCCCCATCCCATTTTCAAATGGCTCATCCTTCATTCTGAAACTCACCCCCATCAAAATATCTGTTTATTTCTTTCATGCTTATGATATTGTTTAATATCTCCTTAAAAGCATCTGTTGTTATTTTGCTTCAATGACTCATTGTGATTCTGAGTTTCACATAATGATCACTTCTGCAGGTAGAGAAAGGTGAATAACAGTGGGAGCTGTATTAGACTGGCCAAAAAAAACCTCACCCCTCAAAAACCCCTGAAAATATTCCTACTGTTTCTCCCCACCCCACTCAACATGCACATATACACCTGAATCTCCAATAATGCTCAACCCCTTATATTCACACAACTCTACCAATGTTCACAACCTTACCGCCTCACTACCTCCTACACTGCTGACAATGCTAACATCCCTGCATGTCATTTACTACCCGCTCCAACATTGTTCACCCCCCCTACCCCCAACAATGCTCAATCCCTTTTCACACTCCCAAAAAATGTTCTGCCCCACAATGTTCACACCCTTATCACCTCTCACAGTGCTCAATTGTGCCATACTCCAAAAATGTTCACACCCTCCTATCTCCTCCAACAATTCTCATCCCCCTCTCATCAGTGATACAGTCTAGCCCAACTTGCCAACCATAAACACTCATCTTGCTGCAGTCCAATATAGGGTTCAATATCCCACCTCCCAACAGTGGATCTCATAATTGCTCAACTCTCATGGAACTTCCCCAAACAATACCATAACATTAGTTAGGGGTGATAGTTCAAAACAAAAGCCTCAGGAACTTAAAAAAGAGATAAATACAACTTTACGAGAATGCTGACCTCAAGGACTGCCTCGGGAGAGAAAATGGTCTTTTTCTTCCTTCTTATACCTTCTCATGGTTCCCTATGACAGTATGTTGCTCTGGAAGAAGAGGGAAAATATAAGACTACATTTTTACTCAAGGGCAGTTGCAACAGTTGTTGTGGGATTGCCACTGACCAGAAGATCTGAGTCAGAGAGCCTTCTAGTCAAGATTAGAGTGGTGCTGGAAAAGTACAGCAGGTCAGGCAGCATCAGAGGAGCAGGAAAATCAACATTTCGGGCAAAGGCATTTCACTAGAAACTTCAATTTTCCCACTCTTCGGATGCTGCCTGACCTTAGGCTTTTCCAGCACCAGACTAATCTTGATTCTAATCTCCAACATCTGCAATACCCACATTCACCTCAGAGAGCCTTCTACCCTGGAGGCAAATATTTCAGCCGATCAGTATTGTGCCAAAACTGTCAAAGACCTATCCAATGGCTCGTAGTTCCCCTGTTCTTTCCTTATTGGTTCCCCATTTATATTTCCTCCAGGAATCAATGCTTTTGAAAGTTATCATTGAATCTGTTTTCCAGGACACTGTCAGGCTGCATGTTCCAGACCACAAATAAAAAATTTGTGATATCTCTTTTTCGCTCGGCCCGGAGCAAAATCTAAACTTAAAAGAGAAATCAAAATGATTGAACAGGTGAATCGAAAAGTTTCTGGGGATCCACGGCAAGGCAGCTCCATTACCATTGAAGCAACAAATAAGATAAATCTAACGCTTGCCAGCCAACATGAATGATAAATTGGCTACCCATGCTGAGCACAGATAATCTATTAATGCAGCTGGCAGATATTTTACCACTGGCTGATAATTTTTCATCCACCAAACCTGGCTGAACGTTTTCATTTGCCATGAAATCGCAACAAATTAAGTTCAGTAAAACGTGCACATAAAAATCAATAACAGTTTTGATAGTTTGAACTTTTAAAGCTTAAGAAAAACTGATTTATTGAACGTTTTTTAAAATGCCTTGTTAGATCCTGCCTTCTGGCATCAAGAAATCTGCTATCACATCAGTTCTATAATGAAGTATTGAATATCTCGTCATATATAATACTACTGAGTGAATCAGCTCACATTTAGTCATGATTTTGTTCCTTTATGATTTCCTCCAAAAGCATTCTCTCCTCCTTTAAGGTTCCCCTACTGATTTGCCACTGTGATGTGGGCTTTTGTCTCCAGCAAGGTATTTGTATCCACTGAGGCAGTAGTTATGTTACCTTCTATAAATGAAGAATTAGATGTGGGTAACATAGTACTAAAAGCTTCATTATATGTTTATTACCTCTACTGATATGTACATATATTACAATTACAGGTACTTCAGTATCTGGACTAATTCTGTCTCCTGGAGTGGCAACCTTCCAGCTTGGCATGGTGATCTCCCATGGTAGTCTCTCAGTCATCATGGTGGCTTATCAGCCTGGTGTGACGATCTCCTCTCACAGTGTAACAGCCCCCCCAGGGCAGCCTACTGGCAAGGTAGGGCAGCCCCTTGCTGTGGCATCCTCTCGGCCTGGCATGGTGATGTGGAGTGATCTTCTAGCCTCGTGATCCTCAAGGTGAACCCTGTTACGGTCTGAAGCCAGGGCCTGGTGTGGACTGAAGGCTAGGTAGCAGCTTGACATAGTTTGAAGTCAGCTGTACTGGACTTTTCTTTTCGCAATGCTGGACATTTTATTTCTCTATCTTATAAGATTTTATAACTAAAAAAGCTCTACCTAGGTACTTTTGAACCAAAGATGGCACTGTAAGTGCTGACATATAAACATTTCACTGCACTCATTGAGTATATGTGACAATAAAGCTAATTCATTCAAACCAAGCTATTTGATTATAAAGGGTAGCATGCTTTCATCAGCATCTCATGCTTCAAGTGGCCCCAATTAAGATGGAGACTCTTGGGTCACATGCCATGGTAATGTGATGACATCAAAAGTATAATGCACATTAGCTGGGAAACAAAACACAACATTTGAGTTGTTGAACAAATACTGGAACTAATTTGAAGATCTCTTAGATCCAATTTCTGTCTGGAAACTCTGATTTTGCCATGGGTCCTTCAAAGTAAGAGTCATAAATAAAAGAATGTCACAAATGCTTTAGAGATTTCTAGAGAAATATCCTTTCCCAGAAAATCATTTGTAAGTGAATGGATTGTTGTGAAAACTAATCAGGTTCACTAATGTCCTTTAAGGAAGGAAAATCTGCCATCCTCACTTGATCTCGGCACCATGCAACCCTAGACGCACAGGAGTATGATTGATTTTTATCTGACTCCAAAGTGAACATGAAAACCATTCAGTTGTAGCAAATTGCCAGGAAGAAGTCAAAGAAAAATAAAACCAGTTCGACTATCTGCAATCAACACAAGGAGGTGATGGCCTAGTGGTATTGTTGCCAGAATAGATCTGAATAGTGTTTTGGGAGCTTGGGTTTAAATATTTAGGGGAGGAGTTGGCATTGTAATAATATCACTGAGCTAATTATCCAGCAGACTAAGTAAGGATCTGTGACCCTTAGGATTGCAAGCTGCCATTTCCATCACTTCCAGTAGGATGCCATAACCAGACACATGAAGCACAGACTGGACGATCATTTTGCTGAACAAGTGTTCTGTCCTCACATATGACCCTCAGCTTCCAGTTGCTTGCCAGTTTAACACGCCATTGTATTCTCACATCAACTTTTTTGTCGCAACCCATTCTCACACACTCTTAGTCCTATTATCCATGTTATATGGGTAGCTTTCAGTACAGCCTGCCCATTCTGTCACAGTCTCAGCTCTCATTATCACTTAATCACCTTCTTTTCTGTTCTGGCCTACTATCAACAATCTCCTCTTCTGCCCAATCCTTTCAGCTGTCTTTTTGAACTCCATCACCACCTATCCAGTCACCTCTCCTTTCAATCCTTCACCCCTCAACCAAATCTTCAGCCTAAGTACCCATTTTCTAGCAGCTATCCATTCTGATGAAGAATCACGAGACTCAAAATATTAGTCCCCACAGATCCTGCCAAACTTCCCAAGTTTTGGCAGCAATTTCTGTTTTCATTCCGAGTCTCCAACATTTTTTTTGTTTTATTTAAGAATGTGTGGACTTGGGTTCAAACCCCAACAAGGCAGCTGGTAGAAATAAAATTCTTTGAATAAAGCTGGAATTAAATGCTAGTCTTAGAAGACCCAGTAAAACTGCTGTAGATTGCAATAAAGACCACATCTGATGAGATTCATTAGTATCCCTGAAAGTGACAAATGCTGGTCTTGCTGGTGACATCCATATCCCATGAAAGAAGAAAGAGAACCAAAAGATGGTAAGTTGTTGAATTGAAATTAGAATTAGATTTAGTTTTATTGTCACAGGTCCTCAAATGAATACAGTGAAAGGTTTACCAGTTACCACTTACCAGCATTATCTTAGGTACAAAGGTACCTGGGTACAGATTTTTAAATACACTTAAGTACAAATTCTTAGGGGAAAAAAGCCCAACATTACAGATCATAGGAATAAATTAGAAAACCAAAGAAATAAAATGTTCAGAACAATGGTCCCTCCAAGACAGTCCAGGCCGGCACCTAACTTCTAGACCGCACCGGCCTTTCACTCCAGACCATGTGCCAAGCTGGCTCTCGAGGCTCTCTAGAATTACCTTGAGGCTGGAGGTCCATGCTGAGGCCACGCCGGATCTCTGACAGCTTGCTATGTCGGGCCACTGAAAGATTGCCATGCTGGACTGCCGAGAGACCATCATGCTGGGCTGGGAGTCTACCATGCCAGGTCGGGAGACAGTCATGTTGGGCTGCTGGGTCCCGTGCTGTAACAGAACGTTCGTAATGCTGTTATCAGGCAGATGGTTATTTGAGAAGGCACTCACATCATTCTTCCTGGGCTATGAGGAGTGGACAATGATTATTGATCTTGGCAGTAGTAGCTATATCTTCTGTATTCAAAAAAGAAAATTCATGACCAGAAGTGTATTTGAGACAGATTTGGAGAGGATAGATGGGATTAAATGAAGAATGGGCTAGGAGAAGATCTGTGGGGGCAATAAACACTGGTACAGAGCAGTGATCATTTTTCCACCCCTGGGGTGATTGTGTTAGTCATGTTCTTGGATGTGAATTAGCAGTTAATCAGCAGCCAATTTTTTTTGGATTTGGAGGTGCCAATGCTGGACTGGGGTGTACAAAGTTAAAGATCACACAACACCAGGTTATAGTCCAACAGGTTTATTTGGAAGCATGAGCTTTCAGAGCGTTGCTCTTTCATCAGGTGGTTGTGCAGTGAGTTAGGAAAGCTAGTGTTTCCAAGTAAACCTGTTGGACTATAACCTGATGTTGCGTGATTTTTGTTTTTTTTTTGGTTTGAGATGTTCTCATTTGTTAATTCAATGGTAGGACACAAAAGTTAGGAGAGAGGGAAGTCAGTATTTTCTTAGAAGTTAAATGTTTCAAAGAGTCTGATGAATGTTGTCGAGTCCTATGAAAAGGGAATGTAAAATGAGGGTCATATTTTGCTGGAAAGCTGTGATGCTCAGCCCACATCACCCATCATTTTTTTCCATTGTTTGAAAATGTTTGTCTGTCTGTCAACTGTGTCCAGTATTGACTCCAGTACTCAGAAATCAATCTCGGATTTGTTCACAACATAGCCAATGCAGAACCATACAGACCAAACACAAGGTGCTTCAAAGAGCTATGAGCTAGAAGTAGGCAGGGCTAAGTGGTTCCATGACAAAATGATGGATCAAATCAGATGATATTCAAGCATTGAACCATGACTCATCTAAATCATGTGCAGGAATAGGCCTTTCAGCACTTCAAGCCTGCTCTGTTAGAAGTCTTGACCGACTCCACATGTCTCTCTGCCATTCTTCATCAAGCCTTCTGCCCTTAACCAAACTATTTCAGCCCAGCTACAATACTGATATCTATCTGACAATGTGGAACATTGTTGAGGTTTTCTCTGTCCACAAATCCTTGTTCAAATCCAAACCAGACAATTACCACTTCATCAATTGAACCCTCAAGCATCAGTAGACCAATGGAAGAGGTAATCAACAGTGCTGTCAAGTGGCACTTGCTAGCTATAACCTGCTCACTGATGCTCAGTTAAGGTTCTATCAAGGCCATATGGCTTCTGACCAAATTACCACTTTGGTTCAAACATGGTTCAAAAGACTTGAATTTGAGAGGTGAAAGTGACAGCCCTTGATATCAAGGCAGGATTTGAAAAAGTATGGCACCAAGGAGTCAATGGAAATTGGGGCAAAAACCCTTCACTGGTAGGAGTCATACCAAGCAAAAATTTTGCTAGATGTTTTTGATGGAGATCAGTTATATGAGGCCCGGGACATCTTTGTAGCATTTTCTCAGATTCTGGAGTAGAGTGGTGCTGGAAAAGCACAGCAGTTCAGGCAGCATCTGAGCAGGAAAATCAATGTTTCAGGCAAAAGCCCTTCATCAGGAATACAGACAGAGTGCCTGAAGGGTAGAGAGGTAAATGAGAGGATGGTGGGGATAGGGAGAAAGTAACATAGAGTACAATAGGTGAGTGGGGGTGGGGATGAAGGTGATAGGTCAGGGAGGAGGGTGGGGGAAGGTAGCAAAGAGTACAATGGGTGGATGGGGGTGGGATGAAGGTGATAGGTCGTGGGGGGTGGAGTGGATAGGTGGAAAAGAAGATAGGCAGGTAGGACAAGTCATGGGGACGGTGCTGAGCTGGAAGTTCACTTCTTCCGCCACCTCTGCCTCCGAGCTTACTTTCACAATCAGGACTCCCGCCCACCCTCCAAGGACCCCTTCCCTCGCCTCCAACACACTCCATCCACCTGGACACCCCGTGCTGGCCTATTACCCACCCTCGACCTCTTCATTTCCACCTGCCGCCGAGACATTAACTGCCTCAACCTGTCTAACCCCCTCCCCCACTCCAACCTCTCACCCTCACAACGCGCAGCCCTCCAATCCCTCTGCTCCAATGCCGACCTCACCATCAAGTCAGCAGATAAAGGGGGTGCAGTGGTAGTCTGGTGCACTGACCTCTACACCGCCGAAGCCTGACGCCAACTCGAGGACACCTCCTCCTACCGCCCACTCGACCATGACCCCACCCCCCCATCACCAAACCATCATCTCCCAGACCATACAGAACCTCATCACCTCAGGAGATCACCCACCCACAGCTTCCAGCCTCATAGTCCGGGAACCCCGCACTGCCTGGTTCTACCTCCTTCCCAAGATCCACAAGCCTGACCACCCTGGCCGACCCTTTGTCTCAGCATGCTCCTGCCCCACTGAACTCATCTCTATCTACCTCGACACTGTCCTATCCCCTCTAGTCCAGGAACTCCCCACATATGGTCGAGACACCACCCATGCCGTCCACCTCCTCCAAGACTTCCGTTTCCCCGGCCCCCAACGCCTCATCTTCACCATGGATATCCAATCCCTCTACACCTCCATCCGCAATGACCAGGGCCTCCAAGCCCTCCGTTTCTTCCTCTCCCGACGTCCCCAACAATACCCTTTCACCGACATTCTCATTCGTTTGGCCGAATTGGTCCTCAGCCTTAACAATTTCTCCTTCATATCCTCCCACTTCTTCCATACCAAAGGGGTAGCCATGGGCACCCATATGGGCCCCAGCTATGCCTGTCTCTTTGTTGGCTACATAGAACCATCCATCTTCTGTAGTTACACAGGCACCATTCCCCACCTCTTCCTCCGCTACATTGATGACTGCATTGGTGCCACCTCATGCTCCTGCGAGGAGGTTGAGCAATTCATCAACTTCACCAACATATTCCACCCTCACCTTAAATTTACCTGGACCATCTCTGATCCCTCCCTCCCCTTCCTGGACCTCTCTATTTCCATTAATGACGACCGACTTGACACCAACATTTTTGACAAACCCACCGACTCCCACAGCTACCTGGATTACACCTCTTCCCACCCTACCTCCTGCAAAAATGCCATCCCATATTCCCAATTCCTCTGCCTCCGCCGTATTTGCTCCCAGGAGGACCAGTTCCACCACAGAACACACCAGATGGCCTCTTTCTTTAGAGACTGCAATTTTACTACCCACGTGGTTAAAGGTGCCCTCCAACGCATCTCATCCACATCCCGCAGCTCCACCCTCAGACCACATCCCTCCATCCGTAACAAGGACAGAACACCCCTGGTGCTCACCTTCCACCCTACCAACCTTCGCATAAACCAAACATTCGCATCCACCAACATTTCCACCACCTCCAAACGGACCCCACCACCAGGGATATATTTCCCTCCCCATCCCTTTCCGCCTTCTGGAAAGACTGTTCCCTCCGTGACTACCTGGTCAGGTCCATGCCCCCCAACAACCCACCATCCTGTCCTGGCACCTTCCTCTAACACCGCAGGAATTGCAAAACCTGCGCCTACACCTCCTCCCTCACCTCCATCCAAGGCTCTAAAGGAGCCTTCCACATCCATCAAAGTTTTACCTTCACATCCACCAATATCATTTATTGTATCCGTTGCTCCCGATGCGGTCTCCTCTACACTGGACGCCTCCTAGCAGAGCGCTTTAGGGAACATCTCTGGGACACCCACACCAATCAACCACACCACCCTGTGGCTCAACCTTTCAACTCCCCCTCTCACTCTACTGAGATCATGGAGGTCCTGGGCTCCTTCACCGCCACTCCCTCAGCACCCGAAGCCTGGAGGAAGAACACCTCATCTTCCGCCTCGGAACACTTCAACCCCAGGACATCAATGTGGACTTCACCAGTTTCCTCATTTCCCCTTCCCCCACCTCACCCCAGTTCCAAACTTCCAGCTCAGCACCGTCCCCATGACCTGTCCTACCTGCCTATCTTCTTTTCCACCTATCCACTCCACCCTCCTCTCTGACCTACCACCTTCATCCCACCCCCATCCACCCATTGTACACTTTGCTACCTTCCCCCACCCTCCTCCCTGACCTATCATCTTCATCCCCACCCCCACTCACCTATTGTACTCTATGCTACTTTCTCCCCACCCCCACCCTCCTCTCATTTATCTCTCCACCTTTCAAGCACTTTGCCAGTATTCCTGATGAAGGGCTTTTGCCCGAAACAAAGATTTTCCTGCTCCTTGGATGCTGCCTGAACTGCTGTGCTTTTCCAGCATCAGTCTACTCCAGAATTTGGTTTCCGGCATCTGCAGTCATTGTCTTTACCTAGCATTTCCTCAGAGTAGTGTCCGAGGTCCAATCATCTTCAGCTGCTTCATCAAAAGTGGGGATGTTCAACAATGACTGCATAATGTTCAGCACCACTTACAACTCTTCAGATACAGAAGCATTCCATGTCTAAATGCAGTAAGTCCTGGACAATATCCAAGTTTGGGCTGTAATTGGCAAGTAACATTTGTGCTCTACAAATGCTGGTAATGACCATTTCCAAACAGTGAGAATCTAACCATTACCTTGTATGCTCAATAGCAAGAAGCTTTATACCTTCCAGGACAAATCAGCCTGCTTGTTGGCACCACATCCACAAATATCTAAGCCATCACCACCAATACTCAGTCATAATAGAATGTATCATTTCCAAGATGAACTGCAGAAATTTGCCAAGGCTCCTTAGACAACAACTTTCAAACACATGACCACTTCCATCTTGAAGAACGAGGTCAGCTGACGCATGGAAACACCCCCACCTGCAAGTTATCCTCCTCGCATCCAGACTTGGAAATATATCACCATTTCTTCAGTGTCACTGGGTCATAATCCTGGAACTTCTTTCTCATGGCGTTGGATGTCTACCTATAGTACAAAGAATATAACATTTTAAGAAGGTAGTTCCTTATCATTTTCTGGTAATTTTCAAGGATGAATGTCAGAAACAATAGCTGAAATGTTCTGCTTCTGCACTTACTGACCAATTCATCTTTTGTCTGTTTGCTTTAATGAATAATTTTGGATAGGCCGTAATTCTGGGCCTAGTAAGTGATGCATATATTCCATAAATCTTAAGAGCGTAAGTTTGAGGAGCAGTAGTATGCCATTTGACTCATTGAGTCTGTTCTGCTATTCAACAAGTTCATGGCTGCTTTGATAATCTTCAGTTCCACTTTCCTGCTTTTTTCCTGTGATTCTCTTACTGATTAAAAAACTGTCTACTTCAACTTTGAATATACTTAATGACTCAGTCTCAACAGCCCGCAGTGACAAAGAATTCCATAGATTTACTACCTTCTGAGAGAGGAAATTTCCCATCATCTCTGTTTTAAATGGGTGACTCTTTATTCTGAGATTACAAATAAAGCAAAGTACTGGTTTAGGAAGTACAGAGAATGAGACAGCACAGAAAGAGATCATTTTACCAATTGCGCCTATTCTTCTGAGTGCACCTCAAATCTATATCTGAAAATTAATTTGTGAAAACTCCAAAAAAGATTTTCAAAAGTCAATGCCAGTGCCTACATGTCTGTTTTTCCATGATCAAGGCGTAAGAGGAGTCCAAAAAGATAAATGCAACGCTTGGATGACAAGAGCTTTCTGTTGCATTAGCATTAGCTGCTTTGGCATTTCAAGTCAACTAGCATTTCAAGAGGCTGGTCCTCCCAGATCAAGAGACCAGTGCAGAAGGAAGTACAATGATGTGGCCAAGACAGTTATGGAAAGCATTAAATCTGATTTATTTTTAAAAAGTAACGTATTATCTAAAATTGTCTCCCTTTGTTACACCATTTTTAAAATAACGTTGTTAGTGGTTAAAAGAGTTATGCTTTCAATTTAGTGCTCTGTGTGGCCAGGGACTGTCTAGTCCTCTAAAGCTGAGAAGTGTTTATTAAGCTCAAGGCAGAATGCATTCTCAATTCACTCATAAAAGTCTGTTGCCTGGGGAAACAGCCTTTTCAATGTTTCAGCTGATAAAGTGGACAGCTTCAACCCTTTGCTGAATAAAACAAACACCACAATGCCTGGAAATTCCTGCATTCTTTCAGCACCTGAATCTCTTGCACACAAACTCTTCTCAAAAGACAACCCATAGCTTGGTCTCCTCAATAAAGGAAGCAAATAAAAATGCCAAAGCGCAAAAAAGACTTGCAAAAAAATTTACTCTGAGATGTTACAATTATCAAGAAAGAATGCATAGGGGAAAAGAGACAAAGCTGAGTGCTGATCTCATGGATGCCTTTAAAACTGCAAAGAGGTTCAAGAGAGTTTCCACTTGAAAGGAAACCATAAATAAGTCAGTCACTGATAAATACAATAAGAAATTCAAGAGAAATTCTTTTGAATGGAGAGTGGTTAGAATGCAAAACTTGGTACTACATGGGGTCCTTAAGGTTAAATGTACAGTATAGATGCAGTTGAAAGGAAGTTTGAAAAAAACCTATGATGAAGAAAGGATTACATGCATAGGGTGAGATAAGATTTGGAAAGCAGGAACACTGACAGATTTGGGCTGAATGAGGAAGTGCACATTGTATTCACAGTGTCTTTTAAACAATCTCAAGGAGGGATTGCCAGGATTTAAGGGGCAGGTTAGTTCAGCCTCGGGTCATTGTAGCTCGAACCCCATGCCTTCCTCCCTTCGCTGATAAACAATCCAAGTGTAATCAAAGTCGGGGTAGTGTCCAGTAAACACTGCAATATTTTCAAGTTCTTAAGAAGTGGAATGAGGTCATGGGAGCATGCATGAAAGGGATCGGATTCATAAGACCGACTATGCATTTATATAGCATCTTCAACATCCCAAAGCACTTTATAGAAACATTATCAAAAAAGAAATTAAGACTGGGACCTATGAGGTGGTATTAGGACAGTTGACCAAAATTCTGTTCAAAGAAAAAGGAGAGAGAAAGCTGCACAAGTGGAGATGTTGAGGCAGGGAATTCCAGCATTTAGCATTCCAGATAGTTGAAAGCAGGGCCACCAATGATAGAATGAAGAAAATTCACAATGCTGGAAGTGCACAGAAATCCTGGAAGTTTCTAGGGCTAGAAGAGGTTACACAGAAGTGAAGTCATTAATTTATTTCAAAAACAAGACAAGAATTGTAATTTTAAACACTAATTTGACTTCAGATGGCAAAACTAATAAGAAAGCATGTTTAAAAATGAGAAGAAGGGCTTATGCCCGAAACGTCGATTCTCCTGTTCCCTGGATGCTGCCTGACCTGCTGCGCTTTTCCAGCAACACATTTCCAGCTCTGATCTCCAGCATCTGCAGACCTCACTTTCTCCACAAATTAAACATTATCAGACAACATGTTGTAGATTGCTAGGGTCAGACTCTACAGCTCCAATGCTCCTTTAGGCCGAGAATCAAGTGAAGACAATAAATAATATCAATACATGATCACCAATGACACTGACCCACATTATGTACTACAAGGCAAGAGGTTAGTACTTGGTGTTCATTGCTATGATATTGACTGCTGTCTTTTTTTGAGATCTTGAGTAGGAACTAACAGTTACAGGCAATTTATTTCAGCATGATAGCCCCTATATGGATCTATGAGCAAAGAAATCTACAGATTGAAGACCGGCACAGTGGCACAGTGGTTAGCACTGCTGCCTCACAGCGCCAGAGACCCAGGTTCAATTCCCGACTCAGGCGACTGACTGTGTGGAGTTTGCACATTCTCCCCGTATCTGCGTGGGTTTCCTCCGGGTGCTCCGGTTTCCTCCCACAGTCCAAAGATGTGCACGTCAGGTGAATTGGCCATGCTAAATTGCCCGTAGTGTTAGGTAAAGGGGTAAATGTAGGGGAATGGGTGGGTTACGCTTCAGCGGGTCGGTGTGGACTTGTTGGGCCGAAGGGCCTGTTTCCACACTGTAAGTAATCTAATCAATGAATCATGCTGACTCTAAACTAGGATGTACAAATTAGAATAATCCATGCATTGTAAAAATATGCACAGAAAGCAAAACAAAACAAGAGAATGAAAAAAATAATTAAGCAAGCCAAAAAAAAGGATTTTAAATCAGTAATTACATTTGGAAGGAATGAGACTATACACTTGTAAAATTAAATGTTTGTGTCAAAGTGGTTGGTAATGATTAAAACTTACCATGGCAATATATATTTTTTCAATTCACAGCATTTGGGTATTTCTGACTAAGCTAGCATTTATTACCACCCCTAATTGACCAGACGGCAGTTAAGAATCATACTGCTGTGGGTCTAGAGTCAGACCAGGTAAAGAGGACAGCTTCCTTCTCTAAAGGACATTAGTAAAACAGATGAGACTTTCTGACAATTGTTTCATAATCATCATTTGACCTGATTTTTATTCAATTCAAATATAACCTTCTGCTATAATGGGATTTGAACCCAGATCACTAGGATATTAGGTGGGTCTCTGGATTAATCTTCTAGCGATAATACCAAGGTGATTGACCCCATTATTTAAAACTGAATCCACAGCCATATATTTACTAGCATGGTTGATTGCTATCTAGCAAGGTGCTGGAAAAGAGAAGATTATGAAGTTGCAGGGCAACTCTTGATCTCCATATTTAACTGCACACATGTGGTCTCCGGAAGATGTAGTCTAATGTACTCTATAATAATGGTGAGTACTGATTGCCTTAGAATTATTTGTAACAAAAAAAACTTACACAAAATGTTTCAGTTCAATTAATAGCTAAGCACAAATGCAGGGACCTTGTGATAAACGTTGCTTGCCATGGTGGGCTGAGCAAAGAGAATGAACATTTCTTGGATAAGGCGAGGGAATGGGTAGTGTGACATAGATGTCTCTGCTAATTGTATACATGCTAATGGCACAACTCACTCAATCTCATATTCCCAGGAACTCTGATAATTCAAGAGTGCTGCATGCTGTTTAGGTTTCATTGCTGTGACACAAGTTTGTAATCAATAAAACCAGGAGAGGAAGACTGGCTTTAAGACTGAAGGGGTTCAAACAAAGAGGTCAGTTTGAGCAGAGGTTCAAAGGTTGAAATGTTATGTATTGCAAATTTTCTTCAATACGATTGTGTTTATACTGTCGTCAGACAATTACAGTTTGTTTCAACAACAACTGTGCACACTGCAGCAGTCACTACACTTCTCCAGGTACTTTGTTGACTGTAAAGCACTTTGGTTGTCCTGAAGTCTTAAAAGTCTTTCTTCTTTCATTTCTCTTCCTCAGGCCAAAGAAAATTAGTCAGCACCAACGATCCTTAAAATATATTGCAGCAATCGAAGTTATAGAGAACATTAACCATGACAATTACAAGCTTAAAGGTACACATTCATCAAGGTTTACATGCACTGCGGTTGCTTTTAATTCTCAACATACCCTGAAACGAAATTGGTCCTGGAGGAGACAGCTCTTAATAAATTTCTAATTCACTATGGCCAAGCTATTTATGTACTTTTCCTCTCCATGCTTAAAGTTTCACTCCACTATCGTCTTAGATATTTGGTGACATCTTGTTGTCAATAACGTGTGTTCTGTAGTCGGCTCCCCAGGCCAGCTCTGCCATTCAATTACACATTGGATGGCCTCCACCTCAATTTCTTTTTCTTACCTTTGTTCTATATCTTTGGACATGCTTATCTAGTAGTAATCATATCCATCTTAATATTGAAAGGTCCAGTTGAAATCTCCCTGATGTTCACAAACATATGGGGAAGTGAAGTACGGGGCTGGACTTTCCACAGAGTGGCAATAGCACAAAGAACAAAGAACAATACAGCACAGGATCAGGCTCTTCAGCCCTTCCATTTTGCTGACACATTTTTATACTAAAGCTGTTTTCACTTACAGGATTCATATTCCTTAATTCCCCAGTGGGAGGTAGAGAGGGGATTACGGTGTCTGTTCTTGGGGATAGGGTGTGTTGGGTCTTGGGAAGGTGGGTGTATGCAAGAGTTTAATGTTTTTCTGAGTAATTGTTTACTTTAGTTTATTGGAACCCTCCAATTTTATTGGTGTCTGTCAGAGTTACTTAATGGTTCAGTAACAATTGGCTCAGCTTCACTTTTGAATCATTTCCCCTTGTTCTTGATTTCACCATCAGAAGCAATAGTTACTTGGTTTCTAATCCATTGCATTATTTTTAACATTTAGACCTCAAAATGCATTACAGCTCGGGAGGTAGTTTTGAAGTGCTATCACTTTTATGGGGAATATATGGTAGCCAATCCACACACAACATGCTCTGTTGTTGACCTCAGCAATGAGGTCAACAACATGTATGAATTCTTCCTTTAATGTATGCAATTTGTGCTGTAGGACACAGCATTCAAGTGAATGGCAGTGAGCTGCCTTTTTGAACCATTGCAGTTTTTGGAATGTACGGATTCACATCAGTTCTAGGATTTTGCAAAGTTTAAACACTTTTTGGCAACAAACTATGCATTCTTGTTTAAGTAAGTTTGATTTGTGATAAATTCATTATTCTTTCTGGATGTAGATTTGCTCGCTGAGCTGGAAGGTTTGGTTTCAGACATTTTGTCACCATACTAGGTAACATCGTCAGCGAGCCTCCAGATGAAGCGCTGGTGGTATAGCCCATTTTCGATTTATGTGTTTAGGTTTCCTTGGGGTGGTGACATCATTCCCATGGTGTCGTCATTTCCTGTGGTGATGCTATTTCCTGTCCTTTTTCTCAGGGTTCATTTTCAGACATTTCATCACCACACTAGGTATCAAACCTTCCATCTCAGCTAGCAAACCTACATCGAGAACCTCAACCTGAGCTACAAATCTTCTCAAAACTTAATATTCTTTGTTGATTTAAGAAAGCTGGCTGAATTGTTTTCAGTACAAAGGTAGGTCAGTCTAATGCACATGGCCATATCAACACTGATTAAATTTAATTTTTGTTATGACTAGTGGAGGTTTGAGTCTAGAAAGGAATTGGTCCATTCCTCTAACCTCAGTCATATCAAACCTGATCATTTGTTTCAGTGATATTCATGCCATTTCAAAAAAGAAGCAATCTTTTTGTGCAATTGTGGTCACATTGAACCAACTAAACGTATGTGTTGGAAATAACTCATCAGAGACTGGTATTCCATCACCAAGTCACCTTTATTTACACATGGAGAATCCTTGACACTGATCCAGCTCCCTCAGAACCAGCTCTCAGAGTGAACAGAATGGCTGACCTTGTTACAGTCATTTCGTCCCTGCCCCCCTGAGTCTGAGGCCACAAGCCAGTTGTGTTTTTTGTAGCTCCTCCTAAGGCATATTAGCACCAGGTCAGGTTCTTCTAACTCCTTCTCTGATATGGGCAGTGTTTAATGCATTGCACCTTGCCTCTTGCGCCCAAAACATCTCGGAAGAAATTCACCCTTCTTCAGAAAACAAAGGTGTTGAGGCAGCAACATCCTCCTTGTCCTTTTCAGATTCTGAGCTATCTTCACGATTGACAGACAGGTAGAACCTCCACGTCCAGGAAGTCAGAAATTCTGTCAAGGAGCTGGCTACATTTTGCTCCTGCACCATTTATGAGTTTGCAGCTTTCGTGTGGCCCACATGCTTGTTCAGGACCGTTGCACGTATCTGAACTTTATAGGTCACTGGACCTGACCTTACATCAACCACACTCCTTACCCATGCAGAACCATCCCTGTGGTTCCTACACCAAACTTCATCCTCTTAAGTAAACTGTCTCTTTTGCATCGTGGAGTCTTGTGTCTGGCCTTGGCCTTCCTAATGCTGTTTCAATTCGGGAAGATAAGATTTAGCTTGGTCCTCTCCCCATTAGCAACTTTGCTGGAACTACCTGTGTAGTTGTATGAGGGGTTGTCCTACAATCAAATAGAAACCGGGACAGTTTGGTATCTAGTGAAGATGTAGGCTATTTCTTTAAGCCTGCCTTCAAAGTTTGGACTGCTCTTTCTGATAGACCGTTGATGGTGAATCATATAGAGCTGTCCTTATACACCAAATTCCATTTGATTTTAGGAAATACTCAAATTCTCTGCTGGCAAATGATGTCTCTTTATCTGTGACCAACATCTATGGGAGTCAATGTAAGCAAAAGGTGCATGTAGTTTTTCTAACCATTGTCCCTGTCTTTGATGAATGAACTCTATGCATGTCTAGCTACTTTGGGTGGTCATCCACAATGACTAAGAACATTGAGCCCATAAAGGAGCTGGATAGTGAAAGTGTAACCGAGACCAGGGTTTACTGAGCAATTCCTATGAATATGAGGGAGCTGCTGACTGTAATGTTTGTCCACACTGGTACACTGGGCACTTTCCCACCAATGCAGCTATGTCTGGATCTTATCCTGGCCACCATACATAATTACTTGTCAACATCTTCATTTTGGAAAACGCTGGATGACCCTGGTAGAGTTGAACCAGTACCTGGCAGCGACCTTTGCTTAGGACAATCACTCTTCTTCCCCATAATAATATGATGTCCTCTACTGTGATCTGACCTCTCTGGTTCCAAACAACGTTTCAGTTCTGGTTGTGATGGCCCTTTGGTTTACCCCATCATCCCCAGCAGTCTCAGTTTTGCCAGGACTGGATCCTTATGCATCCAGAGTCTGATATTGTCAGTTGTGACTGGAAGGATGTCCAAAAAATGTAAAACCATTACAGACTCTTCCAATGACAGTACCAACGGGAGTGTATTTGCCAATGGGAGGCAGATCAATGCATCCATATTCGCTACTTGGCCTCCCAGATGGTATTCCAACTTGCAATTATATGGACTTAGAATCAGACACCATCACTGAATTTGGCCTGAAGCTATGGGTGGCATTGCCCTGTCCTCTTTAAGTAGACCCGGCAGGGGTTTGTGGTGCGTTATTATTACAAGGTTAAGTTTGTAAAGGGATTGGTGGAAGTTCCTGACTCCAACTATGACCTTTTTTATCTGGGCGTATTTACACTCTACATTAACCAAAGTGCTGGATGCATATGCTGTTGGGTATTCCTCTCCATTGGGCCACCTATTAGCTGATATTAGGCCGATGCTATACGGGGATGTATTGCATGTCATTACTAGATCTCGCTTGGGATCATGGTATGCTAATACCTGAGAGGTTGATAGCGGTTTCTTCAATTCCCTGAAAGCTATGGCATGGCTACATGACTGTTTCCAATTCTGATCCTTTTTAAAGAGTTGATGCAAAGATGCCCAGATGGAGGCCAGGTTATGTAAGAACTTTCCATAATAATTCGTCAGCCCAAGCAAAAACCTAAGGTCTGGTACAGCCATGGGAGTTAGGGTACTGTTGATTGCCTTCACTTTATCTTCCAATGGATGTAACCCAGTCTTATCAACTCTGCAGCCCAGGTCGGTCACTTGGGATTCCTGTAACATATATTTTTCCAATCTAAGGTGTACGCCTGCCTGAGAGAAATGTCTGTGAATTATGTCCCAGTTCTCTAAGTGCTTCTTATTGATCTTTCCTGTTACTAGCATATCATCTCGAAAAATGATGACCTGGGGTAGGCCTTGTACAATGTTCTCCGTTGTCTGCTGAAAAATTGTAGTAGCTGACGATACCCCAAATGGCAGTCTTGTATGGATATTAATTGTAGCATACTTCAGGGAATCCTCATCTAATTGCAATTGCAAGTCCAGCCAACTTCAGCTGACTCTTGTCCAACGTCGTGAAGAATAGCCCTCCTGCTAGCTTTCATATAACTCCCCTATTTGATCCAGCTGCAAAAAGCAGATTAATGTTTGTTTAAAAACCACACACAAGTGAACTGACCTGTTGGACTTCACAATGGGTATGGCTCGTACTGCCATTTTGCAAACTAGACTGGTTTAATGATTCAAAGTTGAAACTTTATTGCTGGAACAGCACAGCAGGTCGGGCAGCATCCAGGGAACAGGAGATTCGACGTTTCGGGCACAGGCCCTTCTTCAGGAATGAGCAGAGAGTGTTCAGCAGGAGAAGATAAAAGGTAGGGAGGAGGGACTTGGAGGAGGGGCGTTGGAAATGTGATAGGTGGAAAGAGGTCAAGGTGAGGGTGATAGGTCAGAGTAGGATGGAGGCGGAGAGGTCAAGAAGAAGACTGCAGGTCAGGAAGGCGGTGCCGGGCTGGAGGGATTCGGCTGAGACAAGGTGGGGGGAGGGGGGATGAAGAAACTGGTGAAGTCCAAGTTCATCCCCTGTGGTTGGAGGGTTCCCAGTCGGAAGATAAGACGCTCCTCCTCCGACCGTCGCGTTGTTGTGGTTTGGCGGTGGATGAGTCCAATGACCTGCATATCCTCGGTGGAGTGGGAGGGGGAGTTGAAATGCTGTGCTACAGGATGGTTGGGTTGGTTCGTCCGGGTGGCCCAGAGGTGCTCTCTGAATCGCTCCGCAAGTAGGCGGCCTGTCTCCCCAATATAGAGGAGGCCACACCGGCTGCAGCGGATGCAGTAGATGATGTGGGTGGAGGTGCAGGTGAATCTGTGGCTGATATGGAAGTTTCCTTTGGGGCCTTGGAGAGAAGTGAGGGGGGAGGTGTGGGCGCAAGTGTTGCACCTCCTGCGGTTGCAAGGGAAGGTGCCGGGAGTGGAGGTTGGGTCGGTGGGGGGTGTGGATCTGACAAGGGAGTCGCGGAGGGAGTGGTCTCTACGGAAAGCTGATAGGGGAGGGGAGGGAAATATATCCTTGGTGCTGGGGTCTGTTTGGAGGTGGCGGAAGTGACGGCGGATGATGCACTGTACATGGAGATTGGTGGGGTGGTAGGTGAGGACCAGTGGGGTTCTGTCCTGGTGGCGGTTGGAGGGGCGGGGCTCAAGGGCGGAGGAGCGGGAAGTGGAGGAGATGCGGTGGAGGGCACCGTCGACCACGTTGGGGGGGAAATTGCGGTCCTTGAAGAAGGAGGCCATCTGTGTTGTACGTATTTTGAACTGGTCCTCCTGGGAGCAGATGCGGCGGAGACGAAGGAATTGGGAGAATGGGATGGCGTTTTTACAGGGGGCAGGATGGGAGGAGGTGTAGTCCAGGTAGCTGTGGGAGTCGGTTGGTTTGTAGTAGATGTCCGTGTTGATTCGGTCGCCTGAGATAGAAAGAGAAAGGTCTAGGAAGGGGAGGGAGGAGTCAATTCAGTCCAGGTGAATTTGAGGTCGGGGTGGAAGGTGTTAGTGTAGTGGATGAACTGTTCAACCTCCTCGTGGGAGCACGAGGTAGCGCCGATACAGTCATCAATGTAGCGAAGGAAAAGATGGGGGGTGGGGCCAGTGTAGTTGCGGAAGATGGATTGTTCCACATACCCTACGAAGAGGCAGGCATAGCTGGGGCCCATGCGGGTACACATGGCTACTCCTTTTGTTTGGAGAAAGTGGGAGGATTGGAAAGAAAAGTTGTTCAGGGTGAGGACCAGTTCGGTCAGTCGAAGGAGGGTGTCGGTGGAAGGGTACTGGGTGGTACGGCGGGAAAGGAAGAAGCAGAGTGCTTTGAGTCCTTCGTGATGGGGGATGGAGGTGTACAGGGACTGGATGTCCATGGTGAAGATGAGGCGTTGGGGACCGGGGAAGCGGAAATCCTGGAGGAGGTGGAGGGCGTGGGTGGTGTCACGAACGTAGGTGGGGAGTTCTTGGACTAATGGGGACAGGACCATGTCGAGGTATGCCGAGATGAGTTCGGTTGGGCAGGAGCAGGCTGAGACGATGGGTCGTCCGGGGCAGTCAGGTTTGTGGATTTTGGGCAGGAGGTAGAAACGGGCGGTGCGGGGTTGTGGGACTATGAGGTTGGAGGCGGTGGATGGGAGGTCCCCTGAGGTGATGAGGTTATGGATGGTCTGGGAGATGATGGTTTGGTGGTGGGGGGTGGGGTAATGGTCAAGGGGACGGTAGGAGGAGGTATCTGCGAGCTGGCGTTTGGCCTCAGCGGTGTAAAGGTCAGTGCGCCAAACTACTACTGCGGTTTAATGATTCCTTCACTTTCCAGCCTTCTGATTTTTGTTCGACTTTTGCTCGTAAGGCAAATGGCAGTGGGTGGGTCTTACAGAATTGTGGAATTGCTTCCTGCTCAACATGCAAGGTGACCCAGGCTCTTTTGATAGTCCTTAGACTCTCCTGAAAAACTTGCAGGTATTTAATTGGAACTTCACTCACGTTGCCATTTTCTAATTAAAAAGGGTTGAGCCAATTTAGTTAAATCTTCCTCACCAATTTTGCCCCACTAAACTTCAGGCCCGAGCCTTTTAGTACAATCAGTGATAAGTGAACCAACTGCTCCTCATAAGGGACCAAATTAACTTTGCACCTTTAATCTGTAGGTGTACCTCAGTAAAAGTTCTTAGTTGAGCTGAGGCCTTGTGCAAACTTTAGAGTTGGAGTCCAGAGCGATTTTTGTTAAAGACTGGTTCTCTGATCTCTGAAATGGCCACTCTGTAGCTTCAACTGACCATTTAATCAGATATTTATTTTGATTGGTTCTGAATTGGATATTGCTATGCAATTTCACTGATCTAAATCAGAGGTATGTGGACTTTCCAGGGTGTGTGCTTTCCTGGATACTGGCCTATGAGTTTTCATAACTCAATTTAGGTCTATTGGGACACCTTTGCTGTCTCAAGACCACACACTGTTAGCAAATAAAATAGCTAGCCAGCCTGGATTCTGAAAAACATTTTAACCATTTGGCTTCGTTTTGAGTTTTTGTTGTTGGCTGACCTAGAGTCCCTCTGTTCAAGATATGTCTTGAGTGTGGCTATGCAATTGCCTTCACTCGAGTGGTGTTCCACTCAGTTAGAGTGGCGAAGGTGTCCATTTCTATTGGAATACCCTGCAACTCATCTGATCTCTTGTCCCAGTTTCTAATGATAACATAGTTGTCATGCTAGTTTTCTGTCCTCTTGGCCTTCAGCTTGTCGGCACTTTTGCATGGTAACATCATTAATCCCACATACCAAATGGCCTCTCAGCATTTTATTAAGGGTTAAACCAAAGTCACATATCTCTGCCAGTTGTCTTAACCTAGTTAAAAATTCTGATTTGGATTTTCCTGGTTCTCAATTTGCTGAGTAAGGCTAATAGCATTGCAGAATTAGAGGAGGCTTTGGGTCATAATATTCCAGGAGAAAGTGAGGACTGCAGATGCTGGAGATTCCTGAAGAAGGGCTCATGCCCGAAACGTCAATTCTCCTGCTCCTTGGATGCTGCCTGACCTGCTGAGCTTTTCTAGCAACACCTTTTCAGGTCATAATATTTCTTCATGAAATCCATCAATTCTTGAAAGGTTTTAGTATCTAGCACCTTATGAAATGTTAAGCTTCTAATAACCAAAAAGACTGCAGGTCTATAAGGTGTCACGAGATTTACTCATTGCTTTTTATCTGTCCCAGTGTCATTTGCCTGGAAAAAATAATGCATTCTTTCTCCATACTGGACCCAATCTTTGATGGCAGTTTCAAATGAGTCAGGCTTCCCAAATAACAGCATGATCCAGAAATGTTTACCCCAACTCAAATACGACTGTTATGAGAGAATTTCTTCAGGAACATGCTTTACTCTCATTGTCACTAAAGTAAGTCCACAGAGGCTGATATCCCATCACCAAGTCACCCTTTATTTACATATGGATAGTTCTTGACACTGATCTAGCTCCCTCAGAGCTAGCCCTCAGAGTGAACAAGATGTCAGACACGCCTTTTCTTATCTGTCAGCCAGGGCTCCTTGATTGGACCAGATTAATAACGCAATTCAGGGAACTCATATTCTATGAGGTCTACCTGGTTGATCTCATTCCAATCACTATATAATGGAACACAAATGGATTTTGCTACAATAATTATAATTTCATGTATTTTGCCAAGGCACATCAAAGATAATAAGCAGGAGCTGTTGACATTCAACTTCTTCATGCTAGTTGGAAGTTCCCGACTAGGGATTCAGCTCTTAAATATCATCTCTCAGTCAAAATTTATATTCATTCAATTCTTTCTGTTCTGCAATCATGGTTTAAGTTATGTTCTTGTTTCCATGGTTATGAATAGAATGATTCATGTTTTGCCTTTTTTGGGATTCTCTCTTTGGGATACCTGAAAGCTTATAAGGCTAGACATGTTTATTCTCAAAGTCCCCAGATCACCTTGTCAAAACAATAAGATTTATTTACATCCACAGTCTCTCTAAGAGAGACTGCTATGGTGTAGGTCAGGAACTAATTAAGGTATCTCATAAAAGAAAAGCCTAATTGTACCAGAATATCTTTAGAACTCAGGACTGCAAAACCACTAATACCGCAAAGCTATCACGAGTAATAAGCAAATAAATAATTTTACATTGGCTCTCAAGTACAATGCTTGATTCTCCCACAATGATGGTAACCTGTTGAGTGGCTAGTTCTGTCAAAATAAATTCAAGGGAATGTTAGTGTGATCTGACTTCACTGATACAGCTCTGGTTCTCAGTGTCGGTGAGTGCTGAGCAAAGTAAATAGCTTTCAGATACCATGATTGTCATCTTTTCTTCCTTTGTTTTCTTTCCCCAAATTTTGTACCAAATGAGTACTTGGCAGCGATGAAATGTTTTTATATGGGTCTGAAAGTGTTAATATTGAGGCGTACCATAAGCATGATCCATTGTGATAATGTCATATGGATTTGTGAACAGACAGCTTAGGATTTCAAAGAAGTGAGGTCCAACATCAGGTCCTACTTAAAGTCTATGTAACAATGTCTATCCTATTAATGTAACTTGTAAGTAGTTGCTAATATACAACAAACGGTTCTGTAGATGAGTTTAGATTAGATTACTTACAGTGTAGAAACAGGCCCATCAGCCCAACAAGTCCACACTGACCCTCCGAAGAGCACCCCACCCAGACCCAGTCCCCTACATTTACCCCTTCACCTAACCCCATGGGCAATTTAGCATGGCCAATTCACCTAACCTGTACATTTTTGGACTGTGGGAAGAAACCGGAGCACCTGGAAGAAACCCACGCAGACAAAGGGAGAATGTGCAAACTCCACACAGACAGTTGCCTCAGGCGGGAATTGAACCCGGGTCTCTGGTGCTGTGAGGCAGCAGTGCTCACCATTGTGCCACCGTGCCGCCCTTGGAATTAAAATGTTAACTCTGTTTCTTGCTCCACAGATGCTGATAGATCCACTGAGCTTTTCAAGCAATTGCTCTTTTATTGCAAGAAGTTATATCTTGTTAATGAAAGATGCTATTCTAGTCAGACAAGAAAGTGGTTTTCCTGCAATGTCTCAGTCCAAGTTTCTGACTCTTCAAGAGAATGGTGGCAGCAATTCATCATGAGCAGAAGCTTATGTAGCGTGTTGAGCTGGCAAGTCCATTCAACGCCTTGTTCTTAACCCTTTCTGTGGCAGAGAATTCCACAGACTCACCACTCTTTTGGTGAAAAAAATTCTCAATTCAGTCCTAATTGATTCTGGACTCCTAGTCATCAGGAATATCCTGTGTTTATCCTGTTTAATCCTGTTAGAATTTTCTAGGTTTCTAGGAAATACCACTAATCCTTCTCAACTCCATTGAATATAGTGCTAACCAATCCAACCTCTCTTCATAAGTCAATCCTTTCATACCAGGACTCAAACCAACTTTTGATGCACTCCCTCCATACCCAAAACCTCCTTCCTCAGATAAAGAGATCAAAACTGCACGAAGAACTCCTAGTGTGGTCTCATCAAGGTGAAGTTCAATTGCAGCAAGACATTCCTGGCCCTGCATTTGAATCCTCTCACAAGGAAAGCCAACATTCCATTTGCTCTCTTCACTGCCTGCCTGCACCTGGATGCTTACTTCCAGTGACTCATCTACAAAGACAACCAGGACTCATTGCACCTCCCCCTCACCTAATCTATCACCATTTAGCGAAAAACCTGCCTTCCTGATTATGCTACCAGAGTGCATAACCTCATATTCATCAACATTATATTTAATTAGCCATGCATTTGCTCACCTAACTTGTCCAAATGATACTCAAACATTTCTGTATCATTCTCACATTTCACCTTCTCATTCAGCTTTGTGTTGTCTGAAAACTTGGAGGTATTACATTTAGTTCACTCATCTAGATCATTCATATGTATTGTGTATATATATGGTTGCAAGCACTGATCTCTGCAGCACTCCACTATTCACTTGTTGCTATTCAGAAAATGACCCATTAATTGCCAATCTTTGTTTTCTATCTGCCAACCAGTTTTCTATCCATATTGCTATGCTACCGCCAATCCCATGCACTTTAATTTTACCCACTAATCTTTTCAGTGGAACCTTATTTAAAGCCTTCTGAAAGTTCAAATAAATTACGACCACTGCATTCCTCTTAAACAACTCTATCAGATGTATTGCTGAAAAATTCTGAAATTTGTCAAACACGATTTCCCTTTTGTAATTCCATGCTGACTCTTTTCAATCCTGTCACTGTTTTCCAAGTGCTCTTCTTTCAAATCTTTTACACTTGACTCTAGCTTTGACCCTATTATTTATATCAGGCTAATTGATCTATAACTCCTCATTTTCTACCTCCTTTTTAATTTTTGTGGGGTTACATTAGTTATCCTCCAACCCATAGGAACTTTTCCAAAGATAATGGCAATGGATTCACATTTCTAGTGAACAGGCCATCATCTCATTGCTATTTCTAGAATCCCTTCAATGCAGATAGAGGCCATTTGGCCCATCAAGTTTACACCAACTCTCTAAAGACCGTCCCACTCACCACTCTGTCCCAACATCTACCACAGCTAACCCATCCAGATTGCACAACTCAGGGCAATTTAGCTTGGCCAATCCATCTAACCTGCACATTTTTGGACAGTGGGAGGATACTGGAGAACCTGGAGGAAACCCACGCAGACGTAGGAAAAATGTGCAAACTTCACACAGACAGCCATCCAAGGCTGGAATAGAACCCAAGTCTCTGGCACTGTGAGGTAGCTGTGCTAGCTACTGAGCCACTGTGCTACCATGCTTGTAGGAGCTTGCAGTGCAAAGTTTGACTATGACATTTCTACAACAGTGACATTTCAAAATGCTTTGTGAACTATCAAGTACTTGCCATGTCATCAGTTAATGAAAGGTGTGATGTAAATGCGAGTTCTTTCTTTAAAAGGTTATAGAATGTACAGATGAATTAAGGGAGAGTTTGACTCTTAAAATAGGGTCTCAGTAATAGGGCTTGTGTTTTTCTACCAGTGATATAGAATATTAAAACAATGTAACATACAGTAAATCACAAATATAATACGTGAGGGGTTGAGTGCAGAATTGAACAATGGATTGCCATGTCCCAGGCTAAGATATCCTCTTTCTCCCTGTGCCACATAACAGCTGTTTATAGGAATTCTATGAATGCAGTTGGAGGTGTGCTGTTTAATCAGATCATTAGTATAAATTGAAGTGCAAATTTAATGAGTAAGGGGAAAGGAAAAGGCTCACTTGAATTTAAAAGATTGGGACAAATAAAAGGTGAACCAAAATTCTGAGGTTCCAAAAAGGACACTTTGAATGTTATGATTCTTTGTTGAAGCCCATGGGGATGGTTCCACCACCTTTTCAATATGAGAATTCTGAAGGCTCATGCGACCTTCAGAAAACTAGCTTTGCCTAATTTCTATTTTAAGTTGGCATCCCCTGATTTTCAATCAGTAGCCTTGAGTTCCAGATCCTTCCGTAATATGATAAATCATTTTTACATCTACCCTGTCAAGTCCCCTCAGGCATATGTTTCAATCAAGTCACCTCTTATTCTTCTAAACTTCGGTAGCCATAAGCCTATTCAATCTAGCTATTCCTCACTGGCTAACCTATTCATTCCATACATTAGTCTTGGAAGCCTTAATTGACCTGCTTCTTAGGCATTTACATTCCTCCAGTAGTCCCAAGCATCATAGATGCCAGTCTTCAGCCAATTCAATTCACTCCACAAGAAATAAAGAAACAGGTGGAAGCACTGGTCACTGGAAAGCTATGGTCCTGGCAACCTTCTGGCAATAGTATTTGCTTCAGAATTTAGAGTCATAGAGTCAGAGAGATGCACAGCACAGAAACAGACCCTTCGGTCCAACCCATCCATGCCGACCAGATATCGCAAACCAATCTAGTCCCACCTGCCAGCACTGGGCTCATATCCGTCCAAACCCTTCCAATTTGTATACCCATCCAGGTGCCTTTTAAATGTTGCAATTGTACTAAACTCCATCACTTCCTCTGGCAGCTCATTCCATACATGTACCACCCTCTGTGTGAAAAAAGTTGCCTCTTAGGTCTCTTTTATATCTTTCTCCTCTCACCTGAAACCAATGCCCTCTAGTTCTGGACTCTACCATCCCAGGGAAAAGACCTTGTCTATTTATCCTATCTATGCCCCTCATGATTTTATAAACCCCTATAAGGTCAAACCTCAGCCTCCGATGCTCCAGGGAAAACAGCCCTAGCCTATTCAACCTCTCCCTATAGCTCAAATCCTCCAACCCTGGCAACATCATTGTAAAGTTTCACAGCATCTTTCCGATAGGAAGGAGACCAGGATCGCATGCAATATTCCAACAGTGGGCTAACCAATGTTCTGTACAGCTGCAACATGACCTCCCAATTCCCTTACATAATACTCTGACCGATAAAGGAAAGCATATCAAACACCTTCTTCACTATCCTATCTACCTGTGACTCCACTTTCAAGGAGCTAGGAACCTGCACTCCAAGGTCTCTTTGTTCAGCAACACTCCCTAGGACCTTACCATTAAGTTTATAAGCCCTGCTAAGATGTGCTTTCTCAAAATGCAGCACCTCACATTTATCTGAATTAAACTCCATCTGCCACTTCTCAGGCCATTGGCCCATCTGATCAAGATCCTGTTGTAATCTGAGGTAACCTTCTTCACTGCCCACTACACCTCCAATTTTGGTGTCATCTGCAAGCTTACTAACTATACCTCTTATGGTGACATCCAAATCATTTATATAAATGATGAAAAGTAGTAAACACAGCACTGATCCTTGTGGCACTCCACTGGTCAAAGGCCTCCAGTCTGAAAAACAACCCTCCACCACCATCCTCTGTCTTCTACCTTTGAGCCAGTTCTGTATAAAAATGGCTAGTTCCCCCTGTATTCCATGAGCTCTAACTTTGCTAACCAGTCTCCCATGGGGATCCTTGTCGAATGCCTTACTTAAGTCCATATTGATCAGATCTACCGCTCTGCCCTCATCAATCCTCTTTGTTAATTCTTCAAAAAACGCAATCAAGTTTGTGAGACATGATTTCCCATGCACAAAGCCATGTTGACTATCCCTAATCAGTCCTTGCCTTTGCAAATACATGTACATCCAACAACTTGCCCATGTCAGGTTCACTGGTCTAAAGTTCCCTGGCTTGACCTTACCACTCTTCTTAAACAGTGGCACCACGTTAGCCAACCTCCAGTCTTTCAGCACTGTGACTATCAATGATACAAATATTTCTGTAAGATGTCCGGCAATCACTTCCCTAGCTTCCCACAGAGTTCTAGGGTCCTGGATCAGGTTCTGGGGATATATCCACTTTTATGCATTTCAAGACATCCAGCACTTTCTCCTCTGTAATATAGACATTGTACAAGGTGTCACCATCTATTTCCCTACATTCTATATCTTCCATGTCCTTTTCCACAGTAAATACTGATGCAAAATGCTCATTTAGTATCTGCCCCATCTCCTGGGGCTCCACACAAAGGTCACCTTGCTGTTCTTTGAGGGGCTCTATTCCCTCCCTAGTTACCTTTTGACCTTAATGTATTTGTAAAAACCCTTTGGATTCTCCTTAACTCTATTTGGCAAAGCTACCTCCTTACTTCTCTCTTAAGTATACTCCTATTGCCTTTA
Source organism: Chiloscyllium plagiosum (assembly GCF_037043375.1). Lineage (NCBI taxonomy): Eukaryota > Metazoa > Chordata > Chondrichthyes > Orectolobiformes > Hemiscylliidae > Chiloscyllium > Chiloscyllium plagiosum. The sequence continues at coordinate 50,163,957 of NW_028270141.1, forward strand.
TGCTCTTCTAAGGATTCACGCGATCTATTTTGTCTACACCTGACATATGCTTCCTTCTTCTTTTTAACCAAACCCTCAATTTCTTTAGTCATCCAGCATTCCCTATACCTACCAGCCTTTCCTTTCACCCTAACAGGAATATACTGTCCCTGGATTCTCGTTATCTCACTTCTGAAGGCTTCCCATTTTCCAGCTGCCCCTTTACCTGCGAACTTCTGCCCCCAGTCAGCTATTGAAAGTTCTTGCCTAATACTGTCAAAATTGGCCTTTCTCCAATTTAGAATTTCAATTTTTAGATCTGGTCTATCCTTTTCCATCACTATTTTAAAACTAATAGAATTATGGTCGCTGGCTCCAAAGTGCTCCCCTATTGACACCTCAGTCACCTGCCCTGCCTTATTTCCCAAGAGTAGGTCAAGTTTTGCACATTCTCTAGTAGGTACATCCTAAGAGAATCTGAAATACTGAATCAGAAAACTTTCTTGTACATACTTAACAAATTCCTCTCCATCGCGGCACGGTGACTCAGTGGTTGGCACTGTTGCCTCACAGCAGGTCCCAGGTTTGATTCCAGCCTTGGGTGTCAGTCTGCATGGAGTTTACGCATTCTCCCCGTGTCTGCGTGGGTTTCCTCCCACAGTCCAAAGACGTGCAGGTCAGGTGAATTGGCCACACTAAATTGCCCATAGTGTTAGGTGTAATAGGGAAATGGGACTGGGTGGGTTACTCTTTGGAGGTTATGCGTGGACTTGTTGGGCCAAAGGGCCTTTTTCCACACTGTAGGGAATCTAATCTAAACACTTAACACTGTGGCAGCCCCAGTTTATGTTTGGAAAGTTAAAATCCCCAACCATAACCACTCTATTATTCTTACTGATAACTAAGATCTCCTTACAAATTTATTTTGCAATTTCCCTCTGACTATTAGGGGGTCTATAATACAATCCCAATAAGGTGATCATCCCTTTCTTATTTCTCAGTTACATCCAAATAACTTCCGTGGATGTATTTCCAGGAATATCCTCCCTCAGTACAGCTGTAATACTATCTCTTATCAAAAACGTCACTTTCCCTCCTCTTTTGCCTCCCTTTCTATCCTTCCTGTAGCATTTGTATCCTGGAACATTAAGCTGTCAGTCCTGCCCATCCCTGAGCCATGTTTCTGTAATTGTTATGATATCCCAGTCCCATGCTCCTAACCATGCCCTGAGTTCATCTGCCTTCTCTGTTAGGCCTCTTGCATTGAATTAAGTGCTGTTTAATTTATCAGTCCTATCTTATTCTCTGCTTTGTCCCTGCCTGCCCTGACTGTTTGACTCTCTTCTGTTCTCAACTGTACCAGTCTCAGATTGATCTCTTTCCTCACTATCTCCCTGGGTCCCAACCCCCATCTCACTAGTTTAAATCCTCCCAAGCAGCTCTAGCAAATCTCCCTCCCAGTATATTAGTCCCATTCCTATTTAGGTGCAATCTGTCCTTCTTGTACAGGTCACTTCTACCCCAAAAGAACTTCCAAAAATGTGAATCCTTCTCCCATACACCAGCTCCTCAGCCATGCATTCATCTGCTCTATCCTCCTATACCTGCCCTCACTAGCTCGTAGCACCAGGAGTAATCTAGATATTACTGCTCTCAAGGATCTCCTTTTTAAATTCCTACCCAACTCTCAGTAATCTCCCTTCAGAATCACAAACATTTCCCTTCCTATGTCATTGGTCCCTCTCCCCCGTGAGAACATTCTGCACCCTCCCTGACACATCCTTGATTCTGGCACCAGGGAAACAACACACCATTCTGATTTTTTGCTGCTGGCCACAGAAGCGTCTGTCTATACCTCAGACTGGAGATTCCCCAACACAATCGGTCTCTTGGAACCTGACATACCACACATTGCATTAGAGCCAGTCTCAATACCAGAAACTTGGCTGTTCGTGCTACGTTCCCTATGAGAATCCATCACCTCCTTCATTTTCCAAAACTTGTTCGAAATGGGAATAGCCACAGAAGACTCTTGCACTAACTCGGCAAAAGTGAGGACTGCAGATGCTGGAAACCAGAGTTTAGATTCGAGTGATGCTGGAAAAGCACAGCAGGTCAGGCAGCATCCAAGGATCACTCTAATCTAAACTCCTGAACTAACTGCCTACCTTTCTTACCTTTCCTGGAGTTAACCCATCTGTGTGACTGTATCTGCGGCTTTTCCCCCTTCCTATAACTGCCATCCATCACATCCCCCTGCTCTTGTAAATTCCTCATTGCTCTCTCTTTCTCTCTCTCTCTAACTGTCTCTCCAACCTATCCATTTGATCTGATAGGTTTTGCAACCGATGGCATTTATTGCAGATATAATCCTCAGTATCCCTTAAACTCTCCCTAAACTCCCACATCTGACAAAAAGAGCATATCACTCTACTTAGGGCCATTTTTGTTTCTTTCAATCTACAGACCAAGAAAATAGCACTGTGTTATTCCTCTACAAAACACTGCTCCAGGTTAAAATAATACTTATGGCTTATATTTTAAGCTTAATCAAGAGACATATCTCAATAAAGCATATAATCAAGAAAGCATCCACTCTACTCACTACTGAGACTTACTGTAAGGCCACACTTAAAATATCCACTTATCTGTTTCTGTGCTGTGACCTCTCCCAAACAGGTTCCTCCAAGATCAGTTGTGAGTTTCACTGTTTGTTAATTTTCCCAGACGTACTCCGATGTCCAGTGATACATGAATTCAAACAACAAAGGCTGTAATTGTGCAGGTTCACTGCTCTGTCAGTTAACAGTGTGGCTTTCTTTCTCTCTATTTCTCTCTCTCTCTGTCTCTGTCTCTCCATCTGTCTCTCTCTCTCCTGCACTGACCTCACCATGTGCTTCCTTTGTCTGTTCCTCTTCCTTTTGAAAGTGCTGTTGTTTCGACTATTGTTTTCTCCAAAGTTCTGAAGCAATGCAACAGCACATAAAACAGCAATTTCTGCTCCTGGAATTTGAGGAAATCACTTCCACACCTAAAATACCTCAAAAAAGGAGCAGCTGTTACAGCCAGAAATTTTTTTCCATCCTCCATCTTGGATTACCCAGCATCTTCTCCCAGATACACCCCTAACCAGTACAGCTACATTTTGGCATCTACGTAATAATGTGGAAAATCGTTCATGTATGCCCTGAACACAGAAAACAGGACAAGTGCAACCTGGCCAATTACCATCCTCACAGTCTACTCTAGATCATCAGAAAAACATTAGAAGATGTGACAAAAGAAGATGTGACAAACAGTACTAACAATTAGTATCTGGTTAGCAATAACCTGCTCAGTGATACCCAGTTTGGGATCTGCAAGGGCCACTTTTCTTTTAACCTTATTACAGCCTTCATTCAAACATGAGCAGCACTGTGGCTCAGTGGTTAGCACGGCTACCTCACAGGGTAAGGGTTCAATTCCAGCCTCGGATATCTCTGTGTGAATTTTGCACATTCTCCCTGTGTTTGTGTGGGTTTTCTCTGTTTTATTCAACAGTCCAAAGATGTGTGGGTTGGAAGTTTTGGCCATGGAAAGTACAATGATAGGGTGGAGTCGGTAGGTCTGGATGGGATGGTCTTTGGACGTTCAATGTGAACTTGATGGGCCGAATGGGCTGTACCATACTGTAGGGATTCTACGAACAAAAGAGCTGAATAACAGAGGTGAGATGAGAGTGACAAACCTTGACATCAATGCCTCATTTAACTAACTGTGGCATCAAGAAGCCCTAGCAAAATGGGAATTGGGGAAAACCTTTGTTAGTTGGAGTCACACTTGTCAGAAAGGAAGATGGTTGTAGTTATTGGAGGTCAGTCATCCTAGATCCAGGATATCTCTGCAGGAGTTCCTCAGGGTAGTGTCCTAGGCCTAACCGTCTGTCAATGTGACATTGATTATCTTAATTTCTCTGCCCCACCCCCCTCACCTATTCAAATATTTTCTCCCTCTGAACTGACATCAGTCTGAGCTCTGGGATCCAAGCCTGACTTTGTGATCAAGCCGACAAGGGTAGTGCTGTTGTTATCCATCATATCGATCTCTCCATTGTGGAAGCTGTGTGCCATCTCTCCAACATCCCCCGAATCATAAACCCACCATTGAACATGAGGCTATTCTGTCCACATAGTCATTACTCTCATTTCATCTGAGGATTTCCCCTCCACTGCCTCCAAGCTCATAGTTCACCAACCCCACACAGCTCACTTCCATCTCATTCCCAAAATCCACAGTCAGGATTACCCAAGTAGACTCATTGTTTCTGCAGGTTCCTGTTCCATAGAACCCATCTCTTTCTATTTCAAGTAAATTGTTTTCTCCTCTGGTTCGGTCCTTTCCCACTTACATCTGTGATTCCTCTGATGCTTTATATTAGTTTCAGAATTCCAGTATGTGGACTCTAGTGCCTCCTCTTTACCGTGGACTTGCAATTCCTTTACATGTCCATCCCCCATCAGATTGGTCTCAGGGTTCTCTGCTTCTTCCTGGAATAAAGGTTTGAGCCTCCTCTATCCACCACCACACTCCTCCGCCATGGCTAAGCTCATCCTCACTTTGAATAACTTCTCCTTTAACATCTCTCACTTTCTTCAGATCAAAGGTGCAACCATGTATTTATCCACATGGGCCCCAGTTATACATGCCTCTTTGTGGGCACATGGAACATTTCTTGTTCAAGCCCTACTTGGGCCCCTTTCTTTGGTACATCAATAACATAATTAGTACTGCTTCCTTCTCATGTCTGGAATTGGAAACATTTATCAATTTTGCTTCCAATTTCTCCCCTGCTCTCACCTTCACCTAATCCATTTCTGTCTCCTCTTTTCCTCAACATCTCTATTTCCATTTCTGGAGACTGATCATCAATATCTATTACAAATCTACCACTCCCACAGTTACATGATCTATACATCCATTTTCCCAGTTTCTAGGTCTCTGTCACATCTGTTCCAATGATAAATGGGTTCCAAAATGTCCACCTTCTTCTTCCACCAAGGATTACACCATTATGGTTGACAGGGCCCTCAGCTGTATGCAACCCATCTCCCACAGTTCTGCCCTCACCCCTTCTATTCCGTGTTCACAATGCTGTTTCATCTACAATGGGAGGATGAAATGTAGATTGGGCGACCACTTTGTAGACTAGCTATGTTTTGGCCACAAAAGTCACACTGAGCTTTTTGTTGCCTTCCACTCCAACACCACTGTGTTCTTTTGCCATGATCTCTGTATCAGGCTTGCTGCAATGATCCATGAAGGGACATTGCAGCCTCCAGGACTCAATATCGAGTTCAATAATTTTAGGGTCTGAGTACCTTTTTCCATGTCTTCCCTCATCTCCACACACCAGGCCTTGTCATTACATGGACTTCTGCCATAACCAATCCATTATCAGATACTAATAGATCCCAGCAGGAGCTACTGATTCTCCCAAGTTGAACATTATCCATTCCATTGTCTGCCCAACTGGTGTAATCTCTCTCTCTGGGTTCCATTTCCACCTATTGTTTACTCCTCGTCAGTTCTGAAGAAGGGTCACTAGATCAAAAATGTTAACTCTGCTTTCATCCAGAGTTGCTGCCAGACCTGCTGAGTTTCTCCAATAATGTTTGATTTTGTTTGGATTTCCATCTCCTGTTGCTTCATCAATGACATTCCTTCCCTCATAGGATCAGATGTGTGGATGTTCACCAGTCACTGCTCACTGTTTAGCATCATTTGCAATTCCTCAGCTATGGAAGCAGTCCATGTTCAAATGCAACAAGACCATGGTAATATCCAGATTTGGCTGGAAAGTGGCTAGTCACATTTGTGCCACACAAATTCCAAGCAATGACCATCTCCAATATGAAGCAATACAACCACCGTCCCTTGGCACGCAATAGCATTACCCTCACTGAATTCCACTTTCGAATCCTGCAGTTATCATTGCCTATAAACTCAATTGGACCAGTCATATAAATACAAGAGTAGGTCAGAGATTAGAAATACTGCAGCAAGTAACTCACCTCCTGACTCCCCAAAGTCTGTCCACCAGCTACAAGACATAAGTTAAAAGTAAAAAGAGATACTCCTCAGTTGCCTGGATGTGTGCAGCTCCAACAACACTCAAGCAGCTTGACACCATCCAGGACAAAGCAGTCCACTTGATTGACACCACATATATAAATATTCACACCCTCCACCACCGACACTTAATGGCAGTATTATTTACCATCTTTAACATGCACTGCAGATATTCAGTAAAGATGCTTGGACAGCAGCTTCCAAAGCCATGACCACTTCCATATAGAAGATCAAGGCCAGCAAAAACGTCTCCTCCAAGCCACTCAACATCCTGACTTGGAAACATATCGTCATTCTTTCAGTGTCACTTTGTCAAATTTATGGAATTCCCTGCATAACAGCATTGTGGGTCGACCTACAGCACACAGACTTCAGCAGTTTAAGAAACAGTTCATCACCACCTTGTCAAAGGCAAGAATTGTCAGCAACATCCGCTTTCTACAAGTGAATAAGAAAAGCTGAACAATGTGCACTTCCCTCCAGACGCATTCTCACGAGTGTCCTATGTAATTGAAGTAAAACCTCACTACTTTTGTTTTCAATTCTTGCAATAAATAATAGCACAATATTAGCTTGCTTAAGTTTTACCCACATACTGATTTTCTGTGATTTTTTGCATTAGGACACTTAGAGCCTCTGTTTTTCAGAGCTCTGCAATTGCTGAATATTTAGATATCATGGCTGATTTTTATTCTTCCTGGTAAAATGGATGATTTCGCATTTTCCCACAGTTTGCTCCTTTTGCCACATATTTGATTATTCACTTCACCTATCTATATTTTCTAGCATCCTTTTGTCTTCTTCGCAACTTAATTTCATACATGACGCATGATACAGACAAGCATACCTGTTAGAGAGTGGTTGCTGCTGCCGATGTAACAGAAAAACTTGACAACAATACCTCTGTCCCTTCATCAAAGTCTTTATACAAATTGTACAAATATATCAAAAACTGTTCCCTTGCATACCAGTTGTTACATTTTGCCAAGCTGAGAAAGGAGAAAGTGAGGACTGCAGATGCTGGAGATCAGAGCTGAAAATGTGTTGCTGGAAAAGCGCAGCAGGTCAGGCAGCATCCAAGGAACAGGAGAATCGACGTTTCGGGCATAAGCCCTTCTTCATTCCTGAAGAAGGGCTTATGCCCGAAATGTGGATTCTCCTGTTCTTTGGATGCTGCCTGACCTGCCGCGCTTTTCCAGCAACATATTTTCAGCCAAGCTGAGAAAGGTCAGTTTGTGCCCTCAAGCTTCCTATTAGCCAGCTCATTTTTATCCATATCAACATATTACTCCCTATACCACAACTCTTTACTTTCTGCAATAACCTTTGATGTGGCCCTTTAGCAATTGCCTTCTGGGAAGTGGGTGGTGGGTCCGTCTCTTGAAAATTTTCTAATTCTTTGAGATATATCAATTCTCAGTGTTCTAATACATCTATTACTGCATCTCCATTGACTTTTTCATTAACCTAATTTACCAATTTAATTGTGCCGGCTCTGGTCTCATGCCCCCATAAGCACCTATTTAATTTTACAAACTAGTCTCAGACCCACTACTCTCTCTCAAAGAGAACATAAAATTCAATTATATGATACTTGCTGCTACCTCGGAGCACCTTCACTATAAGTGAATTAATTCTATCTTGTTGCATTACACCAAGTCTTATATAATCTATTCCCCCATTACTTCCTGACATACTATTCTAAGTAACTATACTGAAAGCATTCTATGAACTCATTTAAATAATCTTCACCCATCTGATTTTTCTAGTCAATATGTGCATTAAATTTCCCACGATCACTGCATGCCTTCTGAAAAGCTCCCACATTTGCTTACTGATGTGCTTTTTATCTCAGAAAAAAAATCTGTTATTCACACGTACATGTATTTCACATTAGAAGGACAAAATTAGCTGATGAAAACTTGAAGACATATTAATCACTTGTATTCCTTCCAAGACTAATCTGTTTCTGTGTATTTAGAACTCCATTTTGAAAAAAAAACGTAGTTAAGATGGATTAGCAAAATCTAAATAAAAAGCTTTATTCAATGCTGACTATAATTGTTTATTCTTCAACTGCAATTTTATTAAGGTACTTCTCCCAATTAATCATCAATAGATGGCTGCTAACTCTTTGTACATTTGTCAACGTTTTGAGATTAAATGTGGCTATGTAGCACTCCTTTCCGAAATAATGCATTAATACAAAATAATGGCTTATTTTGATAGACTTATTAAAATGCACATATTTATATAATGTCTGTAAAAATACTAGGTTGACAAATATTGAACTAAAATCTAACACCCAAGACCAGTTATACTGGTATTCTGCTTCATAGGTCAGATTGAGACTTCTAATCCTTTTCCAGTCTCCTTACTTGAAAAAGGATATAATGCATTTGAAGGAAATCAGAGACAGTTGAGTCAACTTATTCTTAGAGAAACGATCTTAATTTAGAAAAGCTGAGGAGATTGGGCCTTTGCTCAATTGAGTTTAGAAGACAGAGAGGTGACCTTATTGAAATATATAAGATGCTGATGGGACTTGACAGTGGAGATACGAGGAGAAAGTTTACTTTTCTGGTGAGATGAGAACTAGGGAAGACAGATTAATGTAGAGCTGAGAAGATTTTTTTTCTCTCAATGGATCCTCAGTTGGTGGCATTTTCTTCCCTAGAGAGCAGTGAAGGCTGTGCAACTGAAATTATTCAAGGCTGAGTTGTTTGATAATCAAGCACATCACGTGTATTTGGGAACAGGCAGGAAAGTAACATTGTGACCACAACTAGATCAGCTCTGATATCACCTACTGAAGCAGGTACTAAGGGCTTATTCCTGATCCTACTCCATATTTTCAATTGTCAGAGAGACACTCTAAAGTTTGCAGACAGAGTTGGTACCAGCTTGGCAAGTGTAGTCAGCAAGGCATCCTATTTTTTCAGTCACCCTGGAATGCCATCTTTCCCACAATGTGAGCAGATGCAGAACATGCTATGATTTAACAGAGGAAATGTTTCAACAGCATGATTAGCCAGATTTTCTTGTATCTCAGTCAGGGATTCATTATTACTGCTTTCTTTGCCAAGATGACCCTCCACCATTACTAACTGCCTGCTTTGAGGAAAGGTTTCATCTATGGCTCCAGATTTGGACATGTAGCCACTCAGCAGCTCTCATGGTGTGCAATGGTCTGTCATTCTTCTGTGATTCTCATCTCCTTTGTGACATCTCAGATGTTAAGTGGAGTAGAGGAAAGGGAAAGAGGGCATGGTTCTCTCATTGTGAAATCTATTGGATGAAGAGATGCACCGAGGAAAAAAACATAGTTTGCATTGATTGCTGCGATGATTTGCATAAAAAATGGTGTGTTCCTTCTTACATAGACACAATCCATCTGTCCTCCCCTACCCTACAACTGACCCTCCCCCAAACTCAATAAATATTAAAAGAAATGAACACTTACTTGAAGAAACTGTACAGCAGCCAACTGATAATGTATCAAGATACGATTGGTTGGACATTCCACAGTTTCTGTGCACATCCATCATCTTATAAGGTAACCAGGGGCATTGGGTAGTGGTATTAACTGTTGGCATGTTGATAGTCCAAAGAAAGCCTCAAGTGGCTTTTATATAGGGTACTATAACATATTGGCAGCAGATGGCCATTGGGCCAGTGTACATGAAATCTGTAATGGAATTTGAAAGTTAACCACAAAAAGACCAAGCTTTGTCTTTGTCAAGTATTATTGCATTTTTGCAGCATCAGTGGGAGTGATGAGAGCAAGTTCCAGAGGGCTGCCGGGAAGGTAAATTCCTCGTTTGAAAACTTATCTCGTGCGATCAGTGGCCTCCATTTTTGCAACAGCAGCAGGGGCAGTGACAGTGAGTTCCAGGGGGCTGCCAAGAAGGTAAATTAATCCTTTAAAAGCTTATCTCATGAATAGGTGGAGCGCATGCTGAGCAGGAACAGACACGGGACTGCTGAGTAAGTGAGGTAATATATTTGGGTGGTTGCTTTACCCAAAACATTACTTAGGTAGTATCTCCCACCCAGCCTCCTCCTCTAACCAAAAAAAAGGTTCTGTGTGCCGATTCAGTAAGGTTAGTAGTTTTTCAGTAGTCTCTTTGGGACTTCAGAACAATGGGATTGGATGTTAGGGCAGTTGCATACTCCTCCTGTAGTATGTGGAAGGTAAGGGTCACCACTAGTGTACCCACTGACCACATCTGTGGGAAGTGAACCCAACACCAGCTTCTTGGAAACCAGTTTAGGGAACTGGAGCTGGAACTGATGAACTTCGGATCATTCGGGAAACTGAGGGGGTAATAGAGAGGAGTTACAGGGAGGTAGTCTCACCTCAGGTACAGGAAAAAGGTAGATGGGTTACAGTCAGAGGATGGAAAGGGAACAGGCAGACAGTGCAGGGATCCTCTGTGGTTGTTCTTCTCAATAATAAGTATACCATTTTGGATACAGTTGTGGGAGACTGTGGCTCAGAAGGGAAGGGGGAGAAGGGAAAAGTGCTGTATAGTAGGAGACTCAATAGTTAGAGGAACGGACAGGAGATTCTGTGGTCGTGAACGGGACTAATGGAAAGTATGTTGCCTCTCAGGTGCCAGGGTCCGGGATGTCTCTACAAGATTCTGAAGGGGGAGGGTGAGCAGCCAGAGGTCATGGTACACATTGGAACCAATGACATAGCCAGGAAAAGGGATAAGGAACTAAAAAATGATTTTAGGGAATTATGTTGGAAGCTAAAAAGCAGGTCAAGCAGAGTAGTAATCTTAGGATTACTACCGGTGCCATGTTCTCGTGAGGCAAGGAACAGGGATTGAGTGCAGCTAAACACGTGGCTACAGGGCTGGTGCAGGAGGGAGGGCTTCAGATACGTAGATCATTGGGTACTTTCTGGGGGAGGTGGGACCTGTACATGAAGGATGGGTTGCACTTAAACTGGAGGAGCACCAATGTCCTGGGTGGGAGATTTGCTCGAGCACTTTGGGAGATTTAAACTGGTTTGGATCAGTACTTGGAACTACAATGTTGTGGCCAGAATGGAGACATGGATTTCACAAGAGCAGGAATGGTTGCTGGATATTCCAAGGTTTAGATCATTTAAAAAAATGGAGAGGGGTATAAGAGGAGGGGGAGTAGCATTGTTAATTAGGAAGTGCATCACACTGCAGAAATGGAAGTTGTTGAGGAAGGTTTGTCTACTGAGTCAGTATGGGTGGAAGTCAGTAACAGGAAAGGAGTCGTCACTTTATTGAGTGTTTTCTATTGACCCCACCCACCCCACAAATAGAGGCAGAGAGATAGAAGAACCAATTGGACAGCAGATCTTGGAAAGGTGCAGATGTAACAGAGTTGTTGTTGTGCTTCAGCTTCCCAATATTGATTGGAACCTCATTAGAGCAGATGGTCTAGTTGGAGCCAATTTTGTCAGGTGTGTGTCCCTGAAGGATTCCTAACTTACTATGCAGATAGGCAGACTGGGGGGAGGCCATATTGGATTTGGTGCTAGGCAACAAGCCAGGCCAGGTGTCAGTTCTCTCAATGGGAGAGCATTTATGTGACAGTGACCACAACTGCCTCACCTTTACCATAGCTTGGAGAGGGATAGGAACAGACAGTAGGGAAAGGTATTTAACTGGAAGAGGTTAAACTATACTGCTATTCGACAGGACCTGTGGAGTATAAATTGGGAGTAATCGTTCTGTGGGAAATGCACAACAGGAAGCTGTTTAACGAGCACTTGCTGTGAGTGTTGAAAAACATTTGTCCCACTGAGTCATGTTTCTGAACTCTCATTATCTTATATTTTAAGCCTCCCATTTGCCTTTACCTGTGAACAGCCTACCCCAACCAACTTTGAAGATTCCTACTAATACCATCAAAATTGGCCTTACTCCAATTTAGAGCTTTAACTTTTAGAGAAGATCAATTCTTTTCCATGACTATTTTAACTGAGCTGAAAATGTGTTGCTTTTTCCCATGACTATTTTAAGCCTAACAGAATTATGGTCACTGGTCCCAAAGTGCTCCCCTACTATCACCTCAGTCATTTGCATTGCCTTATTTCCCAGGAGAAGGCCGAGTTTTGTTCCTTTTCTCGTAGGGGCATCCAAATATTGATAAAGAATTTTTTCTTGAACACACTTAATGCCAGCTTTTACCTGATGATAGAACAACAACAATGAATATAGAAGAATACAGCACAGTACAGGCCCTTCAGCCCACAATGTTGTACCAAGCATTTATCTTAAGCTAAGATCAACCTAACCTAAACACCCCTCAATTTACTGTCGGCCATGTGCTTGTCCAGCAGTCACTTAAATGTCCCTAAAGTCTCTGATCCTACTACCACCACTGGCAGTGAATTCCACACACCCACCATCCTCTGCGTAAGGAACCTACCTCTGATATTTCCCCACTACCTCTTTCAGTCACCTTACACTTATGACCCCTTGTGACAGTCATTTCTGCCCTGGGGAAAGGTCTCTGGCTATCTACTCTATCTATGACCCTCATTACCTTGTACACCTGTACCAAATCACCTCTCATCTTTCTTCTCTCCAGTGTGAAGAGCCCTAGCTCACTCATCTCTCTTCATAAGACATGCCCTCCAATCCAGGCAGCATTGTGGCAAATCTGTAATCAATTAGATTTATACTGTGCTATTTATACCAAATGATGTGTAGCTGCATGACATCAAAGCAAGGGTCTCATTACTCGGACTTTGCTGTAAAGAAAGAGAGGTATTACCTAATATCGACCTAGCCAACAGAGTTAATTGGGAAGTTTATTTCAAGCATTTGGATCACAAGAGTCATCCATTCTTTATCTATTTATCGAGAGATTTCAAACAATCAGGTATGAAATTATTATTTTTGCATTTCATTCAGTTTAAGGACATAAACATTAAACTGATTTAGTTTGCTTCCTTGTGTGCTTGTTTTGGTATATAATCACTTGAAAGTTCACTTAAACACAGAGGAAAACATTGCAAAAATTTCATGAAGTTAGTAGGTTTCTCCGAGGTAAAGGGCAGCATAATGGCTCAGTGGTTAGCACTGTTGCCTCACAGTGCCAGGGAACTGCATTCAATTCCACCCTCGGGCAGCTGTCTGTGTGGAGTTTGCGCATTCTCCCTGTGTCTATGTGAGTTGCCTCTGGGTGCTCTGGTTTCTTCCCATAATCCAAAAATGTGCAGGTTAGGTGAATTGGCCCATAGTGTTCAGGGATGTGTAGGTTAGGTGCATTAGTCAGGGCTAAATGCACAGTTGTAGGGGAATGGGTTTGGGCAGGTTACCCTTTGGAGGATTTGTGTGGACTTGTTTCCACACTGTAGGGATTCTAAAGAATGGTGAACCAAAGCAGGGATAGAAAGTTAGGATACAGATTAACTATGATCTTATTTGAACACCAATATATTAAAATGGCTGAATGGCCTACTCCTGTTTCTATGTTTCCATCGAGATATTGCTTTCTTCAAATAAAGAGAAGGACATGACTGTTCACTAGATGGATAAAATTTAAGCTCCTGTGTTACGTGTATTTCTCTGATGGATTAGTTATTGGGGTCTTGCTATAATCAGCATTCTGTCTGCCTTACGTAGTCTGGCTGAAATGAAATTGCTTGAAATACTAAGTTGCAACAGTTGAGTGCTGTTGATATTTATTTACTCATTGCCAGTAAAATAAAAGTCGAGAGAAAACAAAATGCACAAACTAGACTCCATAGTAAATCATCATTGGATTGATTTGCACTGCATTTATTGTTTTGGTAACTGGCAACCTAGTCAGACATATCTAATTCCTGCTGTATGGCACAGTGGGAAGGGGTAGAAGAAGGTGGAATGGTCATTCATCAACATCTTGGTCAAAATGTACCACTCTGAATAACCGCAATTTTCTAATTCCGGTATTTGCTGTGAACATTGGTGAGGATCTTGGAAAATTCCGGCCTCAAGATACAACTTCAGGAAGTCTGCTCATGCAGACCTTAAGTAGCTGGAAGGGTTGAACATTCAACCATGTGGCAAGATTCAACAAATCAAAATCTATAGTCAACAGTAAAAGCATTTTAGGCCGGGCAAGAGATGTGCTATAACAGAAGAGTCAGGAGTTCTCTGCAGCTGGAGTATTTGTCATAACAAGGAAGATACAGATTACATTGTATGGTCGTGAGCTGTTGGAGTAATCCCATGCTAGGTTCAACTGAAGAGTGAATAATTATCAGTTGCTTCTATGACTAAATTCAAAGTCCTTAGTGGACAAGGCAAAACATAAAGAAGAAACACAGAATTATGGACTGGGAATGCTAGAAGTAAACAAACATACTTGCAGTTCAAACTTGGCTGCTGTAGCAATTAGGCATCATGAGGTATGGCTACAGCAAGGGAAATCAAGGACCACAGAAGCAATTTAATTGAAATTGGAGACAGGGGATGTTGAGCAGTCAAAATTAAAGTGACAAAGGAACAAATTAGAACCTAAATAAATCCTGGTCTATTGGAAAAAGAAAGTTTGTAGATGTTACTAAGGCTGTGTAAAAGGCAGGACATCCTTCATTAAAACCATGCAGAAACGCATTTATTTAAACTGTGGCATGTGGGAATCATTCAGCAAACAAAGAAACACTGATGGAACCAACAGTCCTTATTACAGCCAGAAACAGTGGGATTCATTCAGTTAAAACAGTAAAAGAAGTGGGATTTGTTTTTTTTAAAACCACAAACAGTGGAATTCAGTGGGACCATGATTAAAATAAGCATCATTATTAAAGCCAGAGGCAGCGGGATTTATTCAGTTAAGGGATTAAAGAAATGAGCATGTTTAAGGCTGTTAACAGTGGTATTCCTCCATTATAGGTGCAAAATGCAGTTATCTTCCATTTGGCTGCAAAATGTACAAATGTAACATACAGGATCAAAGGTAATCTGCATTGCTATGTTGCAAATTTAAATGCTTTTTTTTATCAACAGAACCAATAAATTAGAAATAATATTGCCAAGGAAATTTGATTTCAGAAATGGTCAATCAAAATTGGACAGTTTAGAGAAAATCATTCTTACGATATTCAATAGCTTCCAAATTAGATACTAAATCAGAAATTGAACAAAATAAAAGGGGAGTATAGCTTATGCTACAGCTGGCAAAGGTGTAAAAGAAGCAACAACTTCTTTT
This sequence comes from Chiloscyllium plagiosum, assembly GCF_037043375.1. NCBI lineage: Eukaryota > Metazoa > Chordata > Chondrichthyes > Orectolobiformes > Hemiscylliidae > Chiloscyllium > Chiloscyllium plagiosum. The sequence goes on from NW_028270141.1 coordinate 50,179,236, forward strand.
GAAAAAGTAGTGAAAGCCTTTAAGAATCTATTTAATTTCAGAACAAGCATATTTCTTGAAAGAGCAAGATATAACAGAATAGTTCAGAATCCAGGGGATTCCATTTCATTAATGATTTATACAAAATAAGAAAAATGTGTCTAAGGTAATTTAAAGTCATAATTCATGTTAGGCAGATTGTTTTTGGATTTGCCGATGAGCCTTTGTCCGATTTATTACAGTGGAAGCAAGATTTTACTCTAGACAAACCATACTGATGGTTAATGTTATCACGGCCCAGCAAGAACATGGAACAATGCTAAGTAAAGATGATCAAGCTTGGCAAGGTGATCAAGATGATACAACAGGATCCATTCAATTACTACAAAACCACAGATGTACCCATGCGAACCAGGAGAGCAAGTAGATGGTACACTTGTGCCTAGATAGTCAGAATGAATGCTTTATCTGTAACATAATAGGTCACTTTCAGAATATGTGTCCAGGTAGGAAACAGAAACAAAGCAAGAAGTCAAATAGCTACTCATTCAATAAATTAATGAGTTATCACAAGCTACAATAGAAGTAAAGGTTAAGATGTTCTTAGGGCAAGCAGCATCCACTATAATGATGCCGTATGAACTTGGTGGGACAACAGTGCATGATTTTGAAGGATTTAGGCCTATCCTCCAGCATAGTGCTCAGTTTGTGCAACTTGATATCGAACAATGTGACTTGTTAAGGTTTGCAGGTTAGTAACTATGTACAAGACAAGATAGCCTCTTCTCATTAACTTAGCAAGTCGTTTTCCTTTTACTACAACAAACCAAGAAAGCCCTGCAATATCCTAACCTAAAAGAGGATGGTGACTCCAAACCTAGACCCATGATGATCAATTTCACCAATTGCTTGATGTAACATAATGGTCAGCTATAAGGATTGCTCATATAACAAAAATCATTGCTTGGGAATTATGAGATGCAATTATTGACCAGGTTTTGCAATTTGAGGTCATAGACTGCAGCATTATCTGAGAAATTTTGAATAGAACAGAACACTGCCTAAGGATCACCAAATAGTGCAATTTTTGACCATATGTTGAAGGGAAGGTCATTGATAAAACATTGGATTGAACACACTGCCTTATGGAACTCTGCAGCAATGACTAAAATAATTAGTCATTAATAACACAAACTACTTCCTTTGGTGTGGCTTCAACTAGTGAAGAGCTTTCCCCGATCACAATTCACTTCAATTTTACTTGGGCTCAGTGATCATCTTTTAACCAATTCTGCCTTGAATTCAAGAGCTGTCATGTTCTCCTCACCTGTGGAATTTGGGCCTCGTGCCCATGTTTAGACCAAGACTGAGGTGAGGTCTGGAGCCAAGTGCTCCAAGTAGAACCCAAACTGAGACATGTTGACAGACACCTTTGTGAATCAGAAGCATTGTGGTACAGTACTGAGGAGATGAAAAGTCATGTGATGAAACCAGCTGATTAATATCCAAGAAAAGTTGGCAACACAATGACTTCCTAGTTGACATCACTTTATATCCCATGGTAAGACTTGTGAGTGAACCATTTTCATATTGATTTCTCATATGTTAGGAATTTACTGTATATAATGTACAAAGCATGGTGGAGGTGGGGCCCTTGTAAATCAGCGAAGTGTTCCTACTTCTGGGCAAGTAAGCGCCAAGTCCCATGTGCTCCAGAGGTATTTCTCTGAACTGGTTGATTAGAAAATATCTACATATTTTCAGCCAAAGGATCCTTGCTGGTATTGATGCCCCTCAGTGTGAACTTTGGGATTCATGAATATGCAGGAGCCCTGAGCCCGTGATGAATGAGTGCAGGTGAAATTTTGAGGACTGTGTTTGTTGGAGTGGGGGCGTGATGGTAGATAGAGCACTGGTGCAGGCTGGAAAGTTCACTTGCCTTGTTCATTAGACATATTGAACTGCAATCAAATGGAGTTGAAGGCAGAAGCACTGAGTTTCATTTGAGGCCAGAAAGTAAATGTTTGGACAAAACCTTACTGAGCGGCAATGACATTTTATGAACCTGTTCCTTCCCTATCCCAGGTTCCAGCTCTCCAAGTGAGTTACTCTGGTCACTTTCAGGTGAAGATCTTCTCATTTCCTTTTAAGACCACACACAGATAGCAGCCAAAGAAGGTTCAATTGGCGTGTACAAAATTATGAAGTTTTAATATAACAAAAAAGTAACACAGACTTCCTTAGCAAAGCAACAATAACCAAAGGGAATAGATTTAAAGTGATTGGAGGAATATTTGAAGGGGCATTGAGGAGAATAGTTTTCACCTGAAGGGTAGCAGGGAACTGAACTCACCTGCTGAAAGAATAATACGAACAGAGAACCTCAACTCATTTGAAATGTACTTGGATATGCATTTGAATCTCAATAATCTATAGGACTGTGGACAAAGAGCTGGAAAGTGGGATTAGGCCTGTAAGTTCTTTTTTTAGTTGGCACAGATAAAATGAGGAGAATGTTCTATAAGAGTCTATGTACACAAAAAAGCCCTTGTTAAAAGTAAATAGTTCAAAGACTCATAGCCATTGAAAGTGCCTTAGTGGGACATGCATTCTCTCACCTACTTGTGTGTATCCCTTGAAAGAAGGAAGATCTGAAAAAAATTGAAGTGATACCTTTAGTCTGTTCAGTATATTTACCAACTCCAAAGTATCTTCATGTTTATGAAAAATAATTTTCAGCAAAACTGGATAACTTAGGGCGGCACGGTGGCACAGTGGTTAGCACTGCTGCCTCACAGCGCCAGAGACCCGGGTTCAATTCCCGACTCAGGCGACTGACTGTGTGGAGTTTGCACATTCTCCCCGTGTCTGCGTGGGTTTCCTCCGGGTGCTCCGGTTTCCTCCCACAGTCACAAAGATGTGCAGGGTCAGGTGAATTGGCAATGCTAAATTGCCCGTAGTGTTAGGTTAAAGGGGTAAATGTAGGGGTATGGGTGGGTTGCGCTTCGGCGGGTCGGTGTGGACTTATTGGGCCGAAGGGCCTGTTTCCACACTGTAAGTAATATAATCTAATCTAATCTAATCTTATGAACTCTTCCAATTGACACATCATGCTGAATGAAGAGACTCATGTCCAAATTTTCTGATGATGCATAAATGAATTGGAAAGCAAGCTATGGGGAGGACACAGATTCTGCTAAGATATATAAATCAGTTGAGTGATTGGACAAAAATTGGCAGATGGAATATGGTGTGACTTTGTGCACTTTAGGAAGAAGAATAAAAAAGTAAAGTATCATTTGAAAGGAGAGACTGCAGCGTGTTACAGTACAGAGAGTTTTCCTTGTATATCAATCAAAATAATGTACAGACACAGCAAATAATTAGAGAGGTAAATTACATTTAGCCAATATTGCAAGGGATGGGGTATAAATGGAGGGAAGTCTTGCTGCAACAGTACTGGACACTGGTGACACCAGATCTGGAGTTTGCTTACTGTTTTGGTCTCTTTATTTCGAGAGATGTGTACTAACAATGGAGGCAGATCAGTGAAAGTTAATTAGGCTGACTGGGGGATGAAGGAGTCGCCTTGTGAAGAATGATTGAACAGGCTTCAGCCAGTGAGGTCAGCTCCCTGCCACCCTTCAGGTGAAAATTATTCTCCTCAACTCCCCTCCAAGTATTCCACCAATCACTTTAAACCTATTCCCTTTACTTATTACTCCTCCACTAAGGAAGTATATCTTTTTTATGCTATATCAAAATTCTTCATAATTTTATCATCATTTAGAAGGTTAAGACATGATTCTGTAGAGACGGGGGGGGGGGGGGGGGGGGGTGGTTTGACAGGGTGGATGCAGAAAGGATATTTCCCCTTATGGGAGGGACTAGAACTAGACACATTGACAAAATAATAGGATCAAGTTGAGGAAGAATTTCTTCCCTTAGAGGAACAGTGATCTTTGAAAATCTGTCCGCTAAGGAACAGTGAAGATTGTAACATTGAATATATTCAATGTTGAGTTTGACAGATTTTTGATCTGCAGGGGATTATAGGGGAGGTTGGTACAAGAAAGGTGGAGTTGAGGTCACAATCAGATCAGCCAAGATCTATTATAAATGGCTGAACAGACCAATGGACTGAATGGCCCATTCCTGCCCTTAATTCTAATGCCACGTTCATTCAAATCACAGTGGAATGTAAGTAACTTCACTTTCAATAAGGTATGGAAAGAGACTCATTTGTATCCCTCCAGCCAATGGTGGAAAACAGGAACAGGAGAAGGCAGCTGAGTTCTAGCAGATTTCACAATTTATCAGATTATCCATGTTGCTCCATGTACCTATCTTAGCTCTATATGCTTTTAATATCCTTAGTTCACAACAATTTTTCAAGGTCAAATTTAAAATCAAGTTAGAATCTACCAATATTATGGGAAAGAATTCCAAATTTCAGCAACCCTTCAAGAGAAGAAGTGTTTTCTAATTTCTCTCCTGAATGGCCAGGCTTGGAATTTAAGTTGATGTTCCCTCAATCTGGACAAGCAGATTGAAGGTACATCTATGTTAGATTTATTAGATTAGATTCCCTACAGTGTGGAAACAGGCCCTTCAGCCCAACAAGTCCACACCAACCCTCTGAAGAGTAACCCACCTAGACACATTTCCCTCTGACTAATGCACCTAGCACTATGGGCAATTTACCATGGCCAATTCACCTGACCTGCACATCTTTGGACTGTGGAAGGAAACCGGAGCACCTGGAGGAAACCCACGCAGACACAGAGAGAATGTGCAAACTCCACACAGACAGTCAGCCAAGGCTGGAATCAAACCCAGGACCCTATGTGATCAATTCCTTTCAAAATCCTAAAACCCTCCAAAAAATCACTGCACTCAAATTGTACATCCCAGAGTATTGAAGCCTAATTTATATATATACTCCTTTTTTTTATCACTGGGATATTATTCTGATCAATGTGCACAGCCTGGAATCATAAAGTCATAAAATAGTAACTGAAAGGAAACCACTCTATCCATCAATTCTGTACTAGCTCCTTAGAAGATAAATCCATTGATTTTACCGCATAATCCCTCAGGATGGGATAAGAGTAACAAGTCTCTTTTGAGTTATATTTGCTTCTTTAAAAAGGAAAACTAGTTGGAGATTGGCTCTAGACCTTCTTGCACTGTCAGTATCTCATTCTCTCAAGTAATGTGTAGAAACTGTGATGGATTTGGCATTAGGCTATACATGAATCATTTATTGCACCATTGAAATAGCAATTCTTATTGTCAGAACAAAGAAACCTATAAAGTACAAGCATTGTACTGGGTTTACAAAAAAAGTGCTATTAGCTTTCCCACGGCAAGAACCTGTAAAATAGAGTCATGATTGTTAACTGCTTCACTGCTGAATCCATTGAACACATCAGTGAAGAAAAAGCAAAATGCTCAAAGCAATGTTGAGAGCCAGAACAGCTAATTAAAGAATTGAAGAAGGCCCCAAAGACCTTCCCATTGTCCTAGATAATATTTAACCCTCAACCAACAGCACTAAAACAGTTTGTCAATTCATTTTAAAAATCACACAACACCAGGCTATAGTCCAATAGCTTATTTGGAGTTACAAGTTTTCAGAGCTCTGCTCCTATGTTAGGTAGCTGGTGGGGCTAATGGTGTGTGATTTTTAAATTTGTCCACCCCAGTCCAATATCAGCACCTCCACGTCAATTCATTTTCACATTGCTGCTTTGATTCTTGCTGTGCAGAAATGTCATTCACATAGTTGATTAACATTGGATGTAAAATCTCTTAAGGCCATAGACTTGAAGGTTATTTATCTATTTATTTATTTACAAGAGCTTTAATTTCCAGTCAAATTGTGGGAGTTTCTACTCCTGCTCATTTGTTCTTAGTATCACAGAAATTATAACAGTGGCCATAGGGGTAAATTGTCTCTCTTTTATCCTGATGTTCCACGGGTTTACATAAATTTAATTGCTTTATCAAGATACCAAATTACCAATATGAACTTCATGTTAAAATAAACAGTCATCAACTAGGTTTCTTTATTAAATTACAAAATTATTACTTTATAACAAAATATATCTTATTTATGAAAAGCTGATTAACACACAGTTTGAAATATTGAAGCATAAGTATTTATCTTTCCAGGCAACCAATCCTCCTCCCACTATGCCATCACCAAACTAAAAAAAATCTCTACAGAGATTAATTGTACAAAAAAAAACTTTGGGCAATAGTTAATAATTCGAGAAGAAAAAAAAGTATGAAGCTTTCAAAAAAGTTCTCAGTCAGTCTCCTAGTACATGTAGATGGGTGTCACTAAACACAGTTGGTTATCATTGGGATCTTCAAATTCAGTGTATTCAAGGATCGTCAAGAATTCAGAGGTATTTGCAGGAGAACAATTGGGTGAAGGTTTCAATTACCCTATTGGATCACTCAGAAAGGTTTTCTCAGAAAACTAAAGGATGGACCAGGTAGCGTCTCTCTCTCTCAGTAGGTTGCACCCAAGCTGAATTTCAAACAATATCCAAACAAGCTTAGCCTCTGGTAATCATTAACCCAGACATGTAAATTCCAGCAAAAATAAAGTGTCCAGGCAGTTTATTTCAGCCATGTCACTTCAAGAAGTGTCTTTAAAAATCTATTCAATGTCATTTTAGTGACCTTCTTTAAAAAAAAGACATAATACCTGTCCAACATTTTCCAATGAATCATGGTCCATAAGACATAATACTCAAATATAAATAACAAAGCATCTTCATCATACAGAATCAAATCTGTAAATAGTTACATCCCAGAGGAAGATTATTCAACTCATCATGTCCATGCCAGGTTCTTGCAAGAGAACTCTGCTTGTTTCACTCATCTGTGTTTTCCACAGAATCCAATAATCCTTTTTGTTTCAGATACATTTCTGTATGAAAGCCATGATTACAGGTCAGGGAATAAATTCCATATCCTGATCACATGCTGCCTAAAAAGGGTTTTGCCTCATGTTACCTTTAATTCTCATTTCAATCTATAAACTTAAATTACAGTCTTTGGTGTTTGTACTTTTCATCAATCAGAAAATTCCTCTCTTACCACCCTTTTGATCACATTTATTAAATCTCCTCCCAACTTTCTCTTCCCTTTATCCCTGGCACTGGTTTTATAAATCTTTACTTCACCCTCTCGAATGCCTTTACATTCTTCCTGAATTCCTTGGTGTTCAGAATTGGACACATTACTCAAGTCTAGGTTGAAGGTTCATTTGAAGTTCCCTGTTTTTGGACCCAATGGTTATATTTATAAAGCCTAGGATCACATTTGTCTTTTCAACCATTTACTCAAATTGCATGGTCACATTCAACAGTTTGTGTGCATATACCTCAGGGTACTTTCTTCTTTTCTCCTTTGTTCCTTCTTGAACTCATTGAGTTATTATTTGAATGCAAGGGGATGCCAAGAGTCAACTACATTTCTGCGGTTTTGTAGTCACATGTAATAATAGATAAGGATTTTATTTCCCAGAAGGGCATTAGTGAACCAGGTTGGGTTTTTAAACAACGATCAATTTTGGTCACCAGTAGACTAACCTTTAGGTACATATTTATTAAATTCCACTAGCCGTTGTGATATTTGAACTCATGTCCTCAAAGCATTCGCTTCACTCTCTGGACCATGAATTCAGTGACATTACCAATACATTACCTTATTACCAGCACATGTTTTAAAATGATATTCTTTAGATATATTGCTTCGCCTAATTTTTTTTTATACAAAATGCATCACTTTACATTTCATTACTGTAATACATAATTTGTGTTCTGCAGAAGCTATAAGGCTGGAATTTGAGCCTGAGTTTTGAGGGAGCCAGAGCATTTGTGTCTCCTTGTTTGGGATTCTCATGCATCACTGGAGATTTTCTCAGCAGGTTTTCTCACTATCAGGCCATTTCATTTAAGAACAGGGGAATTGAGAGTTATTCTGCTTTATAGAATTACATGACCATAGAATCACTTTGAAATACATTGACTAAGAATTTCCATCATGTCACTCAATTCTGAGAAAGGATTATCTTGCAAATATTAATCCCCTTCAAATGGTGCTCACCCAATTGTACATTTCCAATATTTTATGTTTTATTAGGTGGCCTATATTCAGAATTCCCTTTATACCTCAAGGTAGCTCTTATCATTTGGATTCCAGACTTTTGTTCATGAAAAGGGGTGGAATTGCTTTCAGCAGCATAGAGTTACACCTATACCTCCCATTGTAGCATGAGAGAATCAGATGAACACATGAAGGGAAGATTAGACTTTTCATTTATTGAAAAAAATCCCATTTGTGACCCAAAACATATAACAGCATTAAATAACTACTAATGATGTCAGAACTGATATTTGATTGGCAAAAGAACTACTGGTGAGATGAGTAGAATTTAATTTACAAAATGACTTGCTGTAATCCAAATGGCACTGCCCCTTAATGGAAAGCAGAAGCAGATTAATATTCAAAAGGTTAACTCAGTAAATTCGCAAAGTAGAGAAAAGAATAGCAAGGGCAATGGGGAATGGGCAAGACAAAAGAACAATTTTAGTCACTTTTTCAAAGTGCCAGCACAAACATGATGGACTGATAGGGCTTCTACAGGCAGTAGGATTCTATCGTACCATAAAGCGTAATTTTAAAATAGTTTTGTAATTCAGGTGGCCATTTTTTCTCGAGACATAAGGAGCTATTGTCTATTTTCATCCTGTCCTGCCTTAGAACAACATTATATACCATATAAAGCTTCCACGTAACCTTCAATTGTCTTGACTCTGTGGCATGTTATCTACTTTTCTGCATTGTGCAAAGAATTAATAGCTAATAGGTTTCCATGTGAATTTACATGAGAAATTTTATGTTCATTAAGACCTAATAGGCAACTTGTATTTTAATTCTTTATGTTCAACAGGAACAGCATCAATTAGAATTCAAAGATCATTGCAGGCATTGCTGAAATGCACACTGTGTGAAAGATTTAGGGCCAAACTTCGACTCCAGAAGTAGATAGCTCAATTTGAATTATTCCCCAACTTCCTGGAAACGTTTTGATCGAAAGTGCCCTGGGTCACAGCATTTTTGCTTCAGCAGGGCAGCTGCAAGATGAAGTTGGGCCTGCTGCTAGGAAACATGGGAGCAGATGAATGTTTAGAAAACTCGGCTGGAACACCTGCCACAGTTTTCAAGTACTATATCCAGGAGTTTTTTTTAACGATTTTAGGACACCCCACCGCTCCCCACCCCGCACTGCATCCATTCATTCCATACAACCTCATGGTCCTCATATGTTCCAAACCTACTTAATTCCAAGTCTACAAGGCTCTATATATCCTCCATGCTAGCTCCACAGCTATTCACCCACTACCTACAATGGGATGACCTTATTCATGAAACAATCAAAACTTCAAGTCTCAAGTAGTTAATAACTTATAAACATAAACTAACTGTTGTACATATCACAGATTCTTTAATTGTTTCAATAAGCTGTCAGTGAAAGCCCTTGCTGATAATTATTAGGGAAAGGTAAATAAAACTCTCTATTAAATCTACTCAAACAGATGCTATATCAGTTGGCCTGCCAATCAAAGCAGCCCACAGAGTTCCTTTTACTATCACTGATGACTACAGACCATTTTTTTTTACTTGTTTAGAACACCCTTCTGCATTGTGAAGAAGGGTCACCGGATCGAAACGCTAACTCTGCTTTCTCTCCACAGATGCTACCAGACCTGCAGAGGTTTTCCAGCAATTTCTGCTCTATTTCAATGGGTTAACATTCTCGGAATGACAAGGTGCTTATTTGAAATCAGCATTAAATTAAAATATCCTTGTTGAATTTGTATTTCCTTCTTCTGGAATTCATGCCTCCCACCTTTTCTACCAGCAGAAATGGAATTTATCAGAAATGGAGGCATGATTTCTACATCCAAAGTTTACTCCCTCCTGAACTCATTGAAAATTCATCTCTTAAACTTAATGTTGACAGGTAACAATTAATCAAAGCAAAATGCAGTAAAAGCTGCAATTAAAGGAACCCTTTATAGTTTTCTAAGTATCCCAATTGATGTTGGGTTGCTAATCATAACTTATATTAATATAACAAGGTAACCAAAGGGACCTCCCGAGGATCACCTCAGCCAGCAGAGGAATTGTCTCCGTGCTGTTAGTATTATTTGCACAACATGCTGGCCATCTATCAGCTCAGCCAGCTAATCATTCTCATTTGAAGGTATTATGGAGACAAATTGTATTCAGTCAGGCAGATACACAAAATAGATCACTGTATGTTAGCTCTAAGGGGAGTATTGATGGGCAATATCCAAGATTCTTCTAGATGCAATTATGAAAATAAATCTTTCTGCACTGTGATTTTTTTTAGATTTAAAATCCCTACAGTGTGGAAACAGGCTATTTGGCCCAACAATTCTGCGCCAACCCTCCAAAGAGCATCCCACCCAGACCCATGATCCTATCCTATCCCTGTAACCTTGCATCTCCCTTGGCTAACGCATCTTAACCTACACATTTGTGGACATTATAGATAATTTAGTATGGCCAATCCATCTAACCTGCACATCTTTGGACTGTGGGAGGAAACGAGACATGGGGAGAATGTGCAAACTCCACACAGACAATTGCCTGAGGGCGGAATCAAACCTTCATCCCTGGTACTGTGAAGCAGCAGGGCAGCAGCCGGGCTAACCACTGACCCACCATTCTATCCACAAATGTTTTCTGCTAATAATCAATCTCCATTTTTACTCTGTCTTTAAAGTGAAATAAATGCTCCATTGAACTTTTCTGAAGTGCAATTCGATAAAAAAAAGTCTGAAGATGTAAAGGAGCAAATGTTTGTACAAATAAGTTGTCTTTAAAGAACTTTTCAGGAGGAACAAGAAAAAGAGGATTTTAAGGAATGGCATAATGATAGTATTACTAAAAGCAAAGAACGAAGAAAATTTACAGCCCAGGAACAGGCCCTCCAAGCCTAAACCGATCCAAATCTACTGTCTAAACCTTTCGTCCAATTCCTAAGCATCTGTATCTCTCTGCTCCCCAACTACTCATGAATCTGTCCAGACGCATTTTACATGAATCTACCATGCCTGCCTCTACCACCTCTGCTAGCAATGATTTCCAGACACCCATCACTCTCTGTGTAAAGTACTTGCCGCATGTATCTCCCTTAAACCTTTCACCTCTCACCTTGAAAGCGTGACCTCTCGTTATTAAATCCTTCACCCTGGGAAAAAGCTTATCTCTATCTACTCTGTCTATACACTTCATGATTTTGTAAACCTCAATCTCCTCAGGTCCCCCCTCAATCTCCTTTTCTCTAATAAAAATAAACCCTAACCTACTCAACCTCTTTTCATAGCTAACATCTTCAATACCAGGCAACATCCTCGTAAACTTTCTCTGCATCCTCTCGGAAGCATCCACATCCTTTTGGTAATGTGGCAACCAGAACTATACACAGTATTCTAAATGTGGCTGAACCAATGTCTTGTATAATTTTAACATGACCTGCCAGCTCTTATACTCAATACCCAGTCCGATGAAGGCAAGCATACCATATGCCTTTGTTGTGGAAATCAGATTGACTCGACTCAAATGCTAGCAAGAGCAAAGAAAAGGTATATTTTGAACTCTGCAGAGCTGACTCAATACATTGGCAAAATGCCGCGTGTAAGGGGTGCCTGAATAGCTTTCACATATTCCCTTTATACTCAACTTCGCTTACTCTTATCACATCTCAAGGTCAAGAGCTAGAAATATTCAAGCTCCTTTCCACACATGGAGTTGTTTTTCTCATTCCTTGATGATAGTTTACTGTCCTTGTGAGACTACTGTGGGTCTGATTTAACTTTTACATTTTTCCTGACTTGCCTGCAATACTTTGCAAAGTATTCTTTTACAGATTTCACAATAAATGTTAATTTTCCATTACATTTCCCCCTTTTTGTCATTTTATGACAATAACAAAAACAAAAAAAAGTGTTCAGATCCAGGTAGCTATACATCAAATTAGGGAGTACCAGGCCTTTCCTCAGACACCACCTACTGTAACATATCTTTGTGGTGGTATTGTCACTTGCTCTGGTGTGCCCTATACGTAGCCCATTTTCACACGTCACACATTTCAACGTCACGGTATGGTGAGGCCCAGGCAATCGGATCTTCCTGCGGTGGGGCCACTGATCGTTTTACCATTTGGTATCCCACTGCACTCATAAGCAAATGGTGTAGGCAGGTACACAAGCAGGGTCCTATACAAAACACTATGAGTAAGACCAGTCCTACAACTAGTAGAACATGTAGGATCCAATACCCCCATCCTCCCCAAAGGAAGGTAAGCCATCAGAACCAGGAGTCATCTGCTGGGGGAGGTGATCGTATCGTCACCTTCATATGATTTATTACACTAGTGATATTCTGGGACTCATCAGGAATATTAAAACAGCCTGAGGTACCTAACATTTTGCAGACGCCCCCTCTCTCAGCCATCAGTATGTCTAGTGCTAGTCAATTTTGTATCACTGCTTCCCTTTCTGCCATTAACTCAATATTAATGAGTTCTAGACCTTCCTCCATCTCATTTGCTAACAGTAATACACTATATGCGAGGCCATTAATCTTGTTTATTGCCATTGTTGTCCCTGCGACTGTACCACTATATTCACCTGCCTATAGATGTCAGAGAAGGGTCTATCTATTCCACACCACCAGATTCCCTCATCATTCTTCTGAGTCTTGGATATTATCACCCGTGCCCTGGCACCTCCTTCCTTGATAATAGAATACCTATTTCCCATGTCAGGTGTCCCTGTAGCCATAGTGGCTACTACTAAGTGCCAGTCACTGGGACTACAAGGATCCCTGCATAAGTATTTATTGTCCCATTTACAGTCCTGGATACTAAACGGCCATGGGTCGCATGTAAAGGTCCCCTTAACACCCTCAGTTAAGATTACCGTCTGCGGCTGTATCCCAGATGCCCCTGCCCTTATGAATAGCCCTGCCAGGGCGCTTGCTAACAGTGTGAGCTGGGGCAGCCCCATATTTATATGAGGCATCCAGCAACCTTACAATCTCTATGTGTATAAGTCCAATCTGTTTTTCGGAGTTTCACTAATTGCACTTATTTGGTTCCAGTGTCGTCCGATGTCTCCTCAAGTCCAGCTACACGTTTGCAATGGCTGGCGTGTATCCACGTGGCTCTTTCGGCGACCTTAATAGCTGTCTGTGTTGTAAGGAGCACTCGAAATGGTCCCAGCCACCTCTTTGCCTTCTAGCATTTCCTTCTGAAGTCTTTCACCACTGTCCAGTCTCCAGGTTCTAGATCGTGCAGCTTCCCTTCTGCTGGTTGGGATAGCGCTGCTTTCACTTGATTGTGTATTTGAGACAAAAGTGTGGAGAGTTTTATACAGTAACACAACATCTCATCCTCACAGTGGTCTGTTATCTGTCTTACCTTAGGTCCTAGGCCAATTCCTGTATTGGGCGGTCTACCAAACAAAATCTCAAACCGGCTAAGATTGGCTCTTCCTCTCCTCCTAGATCTCATATACATTAGCACAATTGGAAGTGTCTTTGTCCATGTCACCCCTAAGTTCCTCACAGCATTTTGTCAATTTATTTGTTTAGGGTAGCATTCTCTCTTTCCACTGCCCCACTGCTTGCTGGGTGGTAGGCACAGTGTTATTTAATATTTATTCCCAAGTAATCACTGATCTGCTGTAGGGCATTATTGACAAATGGCGTCCCATTGTTGCTACTAAGCCTTTTAGGGATGCCCCATCTCGGAATTATTTCCGCTAGCAAAGTCTTGGCGACTGCATTAGCATCCTGTTTAGACGTGGGGAATGCTTCCACCCATTTGGAAAACATATCAACTGTTACCAGACAATGCCTTTTCCTTTCGCTGGGTGTTAGTTCAGTAAAATCCATTTGTAAATGTTCAAAGGGTTTTTGGGGTTGGGGGTGTGCTGCCTGACTCATCTGTATTCCCCTCCCCACATTATTAGTGGCACAGATAACACATTGTTCACAATATTTCTGGGCGTAATGAGTAAATCCCTTAGTGTACCAGTGTGCCGAAATACTGTCGTACATCCCCCCTTTCGACACATGATTCTTACCATGTGTCAGTTTGGCATAGAATGGGAATAATGATCCAAATCCCAAACAGATTGGGACACAAGTTCAAATCCCAATGCTACAGATGGTGCAATTTGAATTTGAATTCAATTAATAAATGTTGACTTTCAAAAAAAAAACTCACTCATAGGGATAAGAATGTCTCTGACTGGACCACCATTTACTGTGCAAAAGGCAATTAGGAGTCAACATATTGCTGAGAGTCTGAGTCAAAAAGTGTGGTGCTGGAAAAGCACAGCACGTCAGGCAGGATCCGAGGAGCAGGAGAATCGATGTTTCAGCCATAAGCCCTTCATCAGTCTGAGGCCACACGTAGGCCAGGTTAGTAAATTTCCTTCCAAAAAGGACATGAGTGAACCAGATGCACAGTTACATGACCACTATTAAACCAACTTTTTAAATTTGAGATTTAAATCTCACCATCTGCCATGATGAGATTCAAACCCATGTCCACAGAACAATGGCCTGGTTTCTCAATTATTAGTCCAGTGACATTACCAACCACCATCATCTGCCCTGGAAGGTAGGCTCACTAATTGTGACCACAAAACTATCATCGATTGTCAAAATTCCAAATGGTCTGCCTTGCCCAGTCTGACCTACATCTGACTCCAGAACAATATGGTTGAATCTTAATGAACCCCCAAAATTTATAGTAAGATTGCCCCTTTGTATAAAATATGATTTCTCATTAATTGTCCCTGAATGGGAAATTTTACTCACTGTAAATTTTGAGAGTGTGAAGAGGCAAAATTTGTTAATATATTCTGGCTGTATAGTTTAGAACAGGCATGGTTCTTAAACAACAACAATTTATATAGTGACTTGAACAACCTCAGATGATCTCTACGCACTTTACAATCAACTATACTTTTGAAGCATTGCTATTGTTCTAATGTCATAAATTTGTGCACAATTAGCTCATAAACTACAATGAGATAATGACCAAATCATCTTATTTAACAGTGCTGAATGAGTGAGAAGTATTGGCCATAACTCCTCTGCTCGTCTTCAAAATAGGTTCATGGCAGGGTAAACAGCTTATGTAAAATTCTCTCAACACTGTGTGGGAGTGTTAGCTTAGATAACATACCCAAGCCTCTGCCCTAACATCTGAACCGACAACCTACTGATGTAGAGGTGAGTGTGTTTTAACAATGAGCCATGACCAATACCCCAAAATAAATATTAGTTGATTTTAAGCATTGTACTCAAAATGTCCCTGTTCATGTTCTTCCTTGCAAAGAAAGCATTTCAAGACATAGCCATTGAGGAGCCTTGTAACCTTGCCCAATCTGCAGAATATATTGTTTTTGTCAGGCTGGACTTGACAAGTGTCAAGACTAGGTAAATCACTAACTTGTCTTTAGAATAACAGTGCAGTTCTATTTTATGTACCCTCAGTGAAATATGTCACCCAACATGAGTAGTCAGTAATCTACCTTACAGCAAAAACTGACAGCCTGATTGAACACATCAATGTAATAAAAGAGATAACAAATTACAGCATAATAGTTACGGCCCAGAGTGAATGTTTGATTGCTAAGAATTCTTGCTCAAAGCTATTATTCTCAGCAGTAGTCAAACAGAAGGGTCCCTGAGTGGATGTCCATATTTTCTGCACGCTTCCTCATCATTTCATCTCTATCCTAAATTGCATAAAAGTATTTGAAAATTACCATGGTGATATACAAGTACTTTGTCTACAATCTCGAAAACTGTATACTAAATCAAAAAGGCTTTCGGACCCCATGCAGTAGCTTTTAAACAAAAGAATTTTGGCATGAAATTTAGAAACAATAATCGACAAAAATCTGCAATTGTAGATACTTTTATATCAAGCTACTCAGACGTGACAACACACCTCTGGTTAGTTCAGAGATAGAGACCCACCATACCACAGAGCCTGGAAGGGATTGTTTTGGATATTATTACAGTCTTTCCCTCTTGGAGGAGGGGTGGAATGTTAGAGACACTTTACAGACTGGTTAATGTTGGAGTTACAGAAGCATTAGACCTTAATCAGCAAATCCTGGACTAGGACTTGAGCTCAGAGCTTCTAGCTCAAAGACAGCAGTGCTGTCAACTCAGTGGAGAAGATAGGCTAGTGATATTGCTGCTAGGCTATTACGACTGAGACCCAGGTAATGTTCCAGGGACACAAGTTCTAACCTCACCATGCAGATGGTAGAATTTGAATCCAATAAAAATCTGGATTTAAGAGAGTAATGATAACCATAAAACTGTTGTTAATTGTGCTAAAATCCTAACTGGTTCACTGATCCATTTTGGGGAATTAGAGTTACGTTTATTGTCAGATGAACTTATGAGTGCAATGAAAAGCTCACAAAGTTGCTACTTATGGTGCCATCTTGGGTACAAAGGTATGTAAGTAGAGGTTGTTAGGAAAAAAATCAGAAAAGCAAAGAAATAATAAGTTCAGCATTACAATCCTTCAAGCAGACCATGCCTCAACTATGGAGGGACTATCTGTGTTGGGACCTTGCCTCCAATTTGCATTGGGCCTTGCCTCCAGTCCATGTGGGACCTTGCCTCCAGTCTGCACCATTACCTTGCTTCCAGTCTGTGCTGAAGTCAATCTTATACTGCACAAAAGATGCAGCCCCGGTCTGTGCACCAAGCTCTGGCACAAATGACAATCCACTGAGCACCGAGACCCGCCATAGTTGACGACCCATCTGTTCCCGCTGTGGGCCTACCGCAGATCCACATCAAACAGTAAGCTCTGCCACATCTGACAACCCATTGAGTTCCTGAGGCCAGGATCTGGGCCCACCAAAGCCAGGAGTCGTTGATCTGACTTCCGCCACCACTGCTGCTGACACCACTTTGGCTTCCCCACAATGTCAGAAGACGAAAGAAATCAAAAGAGAAAGGAAAAGATGGAAAAAGACAGAGAGAGAGGTGCAGCTGTCTGGACCCTACAGGATCAGGAGCCCTAACACTCTTTATCATGCTGGCACTGCCATCTGTGAAGGAATCTGTCAGCCTACAGTTAACTCCAGATCCATAGCAATGTGGCTGACTCTTAACTGCTTTCTAGAGAATTAGGGATGGCTAATAAATGCCGGGCTGGTCAGTGACATCCTATGAATAAAAAAGCTCATTCACACATAAAGCTGAGCCACTTTCAGTAAAATACTCCCAGTAAAATTTAAATTTCACCAAATGACACTTGAACCCACATCTGCAGAGTACTAACCTGGGCTTCTTGAATACTATCCAGTGACATTACCGCTACACCACCATCTCCCTACAATAGGCTTGCTGAAAACCTCCTGGGAACACTGGGAACACTGAAACACCACAAATCAGAATTTAACACTGAGCTCTATGAGGAAATATTTGGAGAAGTGAACTAGAGGATTGGTCAAAGAGCAAGGTTTCAAGAAGAATCTAATAGACAAGAGCAAGTTAAGAGGAACACAGGTTTAGCAGAGATTTCCAGAATTTAGGGCCTGGACAGCTGAAGACATAGATTATAATGGTAAAACAATTAAAATTGAGGATATTAAACAGTTCAAATTGGAAGAACACAGAAAATTCAGCAAGCAAAAGGATGATGGGTAATTTGGACTCAATTGATTCAGCAAATGTTTATGCACAAGTATTAGATATCAATTCAAAATATCAAATACATTCCTACATGTTATATTTCTAATGTTTTTATTTTCTGTTCTAAAGATTACTTATTGACCTGAATTGTTAACTATTTTTCTCTCTCCACAGATGCAACCCAAAAGTACTGATGCTGCCTGGAGTGTAGTGGATCGAGTGCCAAATGAGTAGGAAGTAGGACTCAGGTCACAAGAATTGTTGCATCCAGAGATTTAGTGGAAAGTTAGTTAAGTCCCAAGGTAGTTGTAATTGGGAATGTATAAGCTAAATTAAGCATTCAGTTAAATAGCTATGTAGGATTTCGAGTAAGTATTTAATAGTCTAACCTTGCTTGAGTAACTATTTACTTAACTGCAGATGAACACTCTGAATTCTCAGATTTAAATAGATGCTTTCTAAAGGTTTCAGACATCAACTCTTTTCAAAGTACATCCCAAATTCTCAAAGCCTACCTATTATCTATAAGGCACAAAGCCTTGTACCAAGAGCATTCATTTGGGTAAGAAAATGTTTGAACCTTTAATTCATACAAATCTGCGGTTTTAACATTTTGTAGTTGTGAGCTTTGAATGGGTTTACTTCAAGGGGTCCATGGGAAGAGTAGCTTAATTAACAACTATCTGAAACTGGATCCACATTAATTGACTCAGTTAGGTCCTTCCACTTAAGATAAACATTGGGAGAATTTTCTTTCTCAGAGGGTAGTCACTCTGAGAATTCTAAACAACTGAGCATTTTTTGAGGATGGTTCATTGAAGGCTGAGATAGATTTTTAATGAGTAAGGGATCACAGATTCAAATCCCACCATGGCAGATAGTGAAATTTCAATTTGATAAAATTAGAATAAAAGTTTAACCATGGTGTCCATTGTCATAAAAAACTCATTTGATTTGCTAATACCTTATACATGGTCTGGCCTTCATGTGACTCCAGAACCACAGCAATGATGGTGACTGTTAATTGCCCTCTGAAATGGCTCTATCAAGTCACTCAGATGAAAGGGCAATTCAGGAGGGGCAATAAATAAAGACCCAGCCAGCAACGCTAACGTCGCATGAACAAATAAAAATATTCCTTTACCATCTCTTAGTCAACAATTAGGTCACTCTTTAACCTTTTATACTTACTGATGAACTAGATTCACCATACAAATGCAGTGGCTACTACAGCAGGTGAGAGGCTAGAAATTCTGTAGCAAGTAACTCACCTCCCGACTCCGCAAAGTTTGTCACCATCTATAAGGCTCAGGTCAGGAGTGTGATGGAATACTCTCCTTTTGCTTGGATGAGTCAGCTTCAACAACACTCAAGAAGCTTGATACTATCCAAAACAAAGCACCATTTTGATTGCCATAGCATCCACAAATATTCATTTTCTTCAGCACCGATGCTCAGTAACGGCAGTGTGTACCATTTATAAGAAGCATTCCAGAAATTCTACAAGGCTCCTTCAGCAGTACCTTAGTAACCCATGACAACTTCCATCTAAAAGGACAAGGGCAACAGATACATGGGAACACCATGACCTATTAGTTCCTCTCCAAGCAACACAACATCCTAACCTGGAAATGTGTTGTTATTACTTTAGTGCCACTGGGTCAAAATTGAGTCATAGAGTCATAGAGGTGGCATTGTAAGTCTACCTACAGCACATGGACTGCAACAATTTAAGATGGGAGTTCACCATCACTTTCTCTAGCATAATTATGGATGGCCAATAAGTACTAGTCCAGGTATCGAAGCCCAATTCCATAAATATTTTTTAAAATGTAATCAAGTTAACACTATTTGTTCGACCATATGCTGGCTTTCCTTAATTATTGCACATTTTTCCATGCAATTGTGTGTTTTGAATTGAATTTTCATCTCCAAAAGCTTTTCCACCACTGAGGTTAAATGCACTACTCAAACTAGTGCTGGAAGAAGATTCAACAGCAACTTTTAAATGGGACAAAAATAGGTAATGGCTAGATGATTCTTTAACAGAGCAACTATGACAAGAGGAATATACTGATCATCACTGCTCTAGTAATTGGACTTTCAGTCCAAATATATTTACTCAATCACCAAAATGGACAATTGAATCCCTCAATTCTACCATCTTGAAATATAAGAGATTTTCACCAGACATCTTTAATGAACTCAAAGTACATAAATCTTATTTATAAACCAAGTAGACAAAACATTGGTTAACAGCTAAGCCAAAATATCCTCTTAGTGCCATCACAGGAACACTTGCACCAATACAAAAGGCAACAGTCTTTTCATGTTCCTTTTTAAATAAATAAAACACTCCTGTTGATTACGTGTCTGAAAACTAAGGATCTGAGTTTGGAAGAAATACTGATTTTGGAAGTTTTTATTTTTTTTTATTATTAGATTACAGTGTGGAAACAGGCCCTTCGGCCCAACAAGTCCACACTGACCCGCCGAAGCACAACCCACCCGCAACCCCTTACCTAACACTACGGAAAATTTAGCATGGCCAATTCACCTGACCTGCACATCTTTGGACTGTGGGAGGAAACCGGAGCACTCGGAGGAAACCCACACAGACACAGGGAGAACGTGCAAACTCCACACAGTCAGTCGCCTGAGGCGGGAACTGAACCCGGGTCTCTGGTGCTGTGAGGCAGCAGTGCTAACCACTGTGCCACCGTGCCGCCCACTATGTTGGGAATAATATTGGCAATGAATCAAGTCTTAAGGTGCTTCTACTGGAGGAGACATAGGCTTGCAACTCCTGGGGTTTCTTCCTCACTGACCACTTAGATCTGTGAAATCAGAAAACTAAATCCAGAAAGAATTGCTGAGCAACCGTCAGCAGAGTGGCTCTCAAAATCTTTTCAAAGATAGTTTTATTTTAAAAATTAAGGGTGTATAGTCCAATTCCCTTCTCCATAGAAGTTTTGCTTGTCTTTTCAATCCAGAAAGTGTTCAAGAATCAGCTTTGGAGGTCTTTGAAGGAATGATTACTCATTACAGAAACAATAGATGGTATCTAAGAGTTAAACAATTAGGAGAGATTAAGAAAATTAGGGCTTCATTCCTTTTCTGAAATTTCAAAGTTTATGGGATGATTTGATTGAAGCTTTCAAAATACTAAAGGTGAGCAGATAGGGTGGGTAGAAAGAAATGAGTTTTGTTAATTGGGAGAATAAAGATTAAAGCTTGGTCTTTTAGGAGTGACATGAGCAAACTCTATCACAAGGTGGAAGTAGAAGTTTGGAATACGTTTAGCAAATAGATACTAATGGTTGATTAACTGCACATTTTAAAACTGAAATGTGTCGTTGTTAACCATAGGAGTTACATGGTATCTACAGCACGGAAACAGACCGAAACAAAAAGAAAAAATCTGCAGAAGCTGGAAATCTGAAATGGTTCTGACTGAGGTTCTCAGGACCCAAAATGTTGATACTGCTTTCTCTCCTTAGATGTTGCCAAACCTGTTGAATTTCTACAGAATCAGAGCAGTTAGCCAACCAGTCTGTTCTCGTGTTAATTTCCACTCAGGTCTTTTCCCATCTCCTTGCGTCTAAAATTTCTACTGTAACACACTCTTCCCTCTTCCACCATACACTTGTCCTATCTACCACTGAATGCAATTCAACTATTTTTTGTACTTGCAGTAGGTTCCATGTTCTGATTATTTTTTGAGTGAAGACGTTCCTTCTATATTCCCGACTTGATTTCTGTGTGATTATGAAGGGGTGAAGAGATATGGATATGTATTTGAGTTCATTAAAGATATCTGGTGACATTTTGGTGATGTGAAGTTATGTCACAAATTAACCATGACCTTACAGAATAGCAGAATGGCACCAAAATTAAATGGCCTCTTCTTGTGTCTATGTTCATTCCAGGAGCAAAGGTTTGTAAAACTAACAATACGTTACCGATTAACTCATACCTGCTGAGAGCCTAGCAACATTCAGGAATGAAGCAGTTTTATACATTCAAGACTAGAGTTTGCGCTTTGTTTCTTTCTCTTACTTAGATAGATAAACATGGTTTTGGAATTCAACACTTGTATTTAAGGGAACTTATGTTTGAAATACATTCACAGCTGTCAGAAGAATTAAATTGTAATTAAGTAAGAATTCCACCTTCCAATTTTTGTGGCGTAGTGATAATGTTCCTACCTCCAAGACTAGAAGACCCCAATTCAAATCTCACTTGGTTCAGAGCTGTGTACTAACATCTCTGAACAGGTTGATTGGAAAATATCTGTCACTGATGGTTTTGACCAACATCTTAAATAAAGCAAATATTTTATAAATTCTTTAAATAAAACCAAGAACATTTCAATTTAAGGTATAGATATTTTCTTGGCTGACCCAATATTGAAATGTAATTTTAATTTTTCAGTTATAACAATACTATCAACATGGGAGGTTGCAGTAGGGGGAGAGGGGTGGGTGAGTGCACTACTGATGTCAAGTAAGTTAGTTTTTTTAGACATATGCTTACATGCACATTTAGTTAAACCATCAATAGCAGATGGTAACCAGAATCCGAATTCATTGAGAGAGTTATAACAAAAAACATTGAAAATGTTTAAACTGATTGTAACATTAGGCCATTCTCGCACTTTATATCTGAGGGTGATGTCAGGTTAATTTTAATTCTTCACAAATTGTTGCTCAATTTTTTTAGCATCTTACAAAGTTTAGAAGTATGGAGGAGCAGGGAAATTTCACCGTCCGAGTATAGAAATCACTGAAAGCTGGTATAACAAGTAAGAGAAACCTAATGAAATGCTGATTTATATCTCAAGACAGCTGTGGTATAAACGGATGGACATAATGTTACAGTTGTGAAGAAACCTGGTTAGACCTCATTTGGAGAATTGCCCTCATATCTTAGAAAGATGATATTGACTTTGAAGGGGCTAAGGAGCTGATTCACACATTGATTGAAGGCTGCATATTCTAGAGGCTGGAGTTTTATGGAGTTAGGAAGACTCTGCAGAACTTAAAATATGGTAGTAGGTCCTGGATGCTGAAATCCTGTCCCACTTCCCACAGAAGTCATTTTTTCTATGTGACTATTAATTCTATCTCAAATAACCATTTGTAGAGTTTTCCCCATCACAGAAGTTAAAGTAATGGTCTATAATCTCAGATCCTATCTTTACAAACACTTTTGAGCAATGACATAATGCTTGCAATTTTCCAGTTCTTCAGCACCATCTGGAATCCAGTAAAGACTGTAAGATTATGACCAGTCCCTCTCCAACTTCCACTCACTTCCTCCGATGTCTTTGGATGTGTCTCAGCCAGCCCCAGTTCCTTATCCACTCTCAATACAGACTGCCTATCCAATACTTCCTCATCAATTTTCTATTTTTTTCCTTCTTCACTACATAGTCTGTATTCCATAGTGAATGACTTGATATTGAGATGTCAAGGGTGTATAAGGAGCCATGGTGCGTAGGTGGGTTTAGGAGGAATGAGACCTGAAGGACCTAAAATTTAAAGCAATGAGAAAAATATGAGAAGCATGGCAGGTGTTCTAATCAGCTTTTTTTTTAGGACTCACCCCATTCATGTGCTCTGAGCATTTGCTGGTCCACTTCAAGTGATTTACTGAAGCAGGTCAGGAAATTTTGTGACTTAAGCTAGCCACCATGGTAACCAAAACCCAGCATTATATTATTGTCAGTGTAGAAGATTAAGGAGTGAACCAATTGTTGTCAAGGTGGTGAAAGGATTTTTGTTTTCATATATTTGTGAGATTTGCTGGCTGCACCTATATTTATTACCACTTGACCTGAGTGTCATATTAGGGCCATTTCAGAAGGCAGTGAAAAGTCAGTCACATTGTTATGCATCTGGAGTCACACGTAGACCAAACCAAATAAGGGTGGCAGATTTCCTTCCTCAAAGGACATTAATGACAACTAAGAATAGTTACATGATTGCATTAGGTGAGCAACTGTTTTCCAGATTTGTATTGAGTACAGATTTCACTGTCTGCCTGGTGGGATATGAACACATAATCCCAGATCATTAACCTGGGTTCACGGATTAATAGTTTGACAAGTGGATTAGAAGTTACTTGAGCAAGGTGGGTAAAAAGATAACAGTTAACTATGACTTAATTGAACAGCAGCTCAGGCTTGAGGGACTAAAGCGTCGACCCTGTTCATGTGTTTAATAATTGAGTAATTGGGTTAATAACTCCACTATCTCTGCGAGGGTTTGTTGTGCAGGACTGTAGCTGCCTAAGGAATTGATAGAGGATGCATGTTTAATATCTTTATCCGGCATTAAACTTGCTTCAGGACTAATTTATCACAGCCAAGCTGAAAATGAATTGCTCCGTGAATCTTTGCAGGACAAGCACTCTGATGTTCCTTGATCACTCAATTCAATTTAAAATTAGTTCTCAGCTAAATATTTATTTAAGAGAGGCCTGGATCATCTCAAACTGAGCATGAAGCACATTTTTAATTCACTTCCTCTGTGTTAGGGCTAGCACTACATATGACTCAATTGCAAAGGACGAATAGACTATAATATTGCTGACCCCTTTGGGACTTGAATGCAATTTATTGCTATTCAGTTCCCATACGGATTCAATCCCAGAAACCACCTCCTGTGCTGCTACTCATGAACTATAATTGTGTTGGCCAAAAGGAAAGCTACATTAATCTTAGCAATCTCTTCATATTAAAAAAGGGCTGCTTACTTGCTGAAATATTTATAACAGAGATATCATTCAGGCTTGAGATAGCCTACATAATGAGCTTCTATCATAAGGACAACGTCTAAATTTGACAATCCACTGGAAAATGGATGCAATATGACCAAGGCAGACACTTCTGCTGCTTTTTATACTACTATACCCAGCAAATTTGTGAAATGTGACAGGTGGTTAAGCCTCTGGTACATTTACAGTGTATGCAATTATTGATGTGTATGTACTTGGATAAAATAAGATGGAGGGACTGCTCTGAGGCTACAAACATCAGCTGGTTAAGACTGTAAGATGTAGGAACAGAAGTAGGCCATGCAGCTCATTAAGGCTGCTTCACCATTCAATGAAATCATGACTGACCTGATAATCCTCAATTTCACTTTCCTGCTTTTGACCTACAACGCTTGGTTCCCTTGTTGATTTACTATCTACCTGAATAAGCCTTGAATATATTCAGCCTCTACAATACCCTGCAGTAAAGAATTCCCTAGATTCACTACATTCAGAGAAGAAATTCCACTTTATCTCCATCTTAAATAGGTGATACCTTATAGGGAGCTTTCCTACCCTCTGGTCATATACTCTTCCACAAGGGGATATAAACTTTATGCATCTCCTCTGACAAGCCCCCTAGGAATATTATATGTTTTAATAATGTTGCCTCTCATTCTTCTGAACTCCAGTGACCGCAGGGCCAACCAATTCAATCGTTTCTCATAAGATAGATCCTCCATACCTGGGATCAGCCCAGTGGACAGTCTCTGGGCTCTCTCTAATTGAGTTCCTTGGTTAAGGGAGTAACATTTTTCACAGTATTCTGGATGTGGTTGAGTGCTTTGTATAGTTTTAACAAGACCTCTTTTTTTTATACTCTATTCCCTTTAAAAAGAAAGCTGATATTCTTCAACACGATAGATGGAGATTTATGTGATGACTTTGGTATAATACAAAATAGACCACTCAGAAATGCTTCAGTGGTTACAACGTGCAATGAGACATCTTTTAGTTTGCTCAGCTGATAACAGGCTCACTAGGTCCAGATTCAAGTTCAACTCCAGCTTACACTCCTGTGTAATAAAGTAGCTCTTCAAGGATTGGATTTTTGTGAGGAAGTCAGGAAGGTTCTGTGAGAGAAGCCCCTGCCTACCCATCACATTTTCATGTTGAGTGAGTGGACCAAGACAGATTCAAGACCACTACTTCTTGAGTCAGGCTTCAGGCGGAATTTGAGGCAGGTGGATAGTGAAATTGGAGTCGACAGGGTCTCTGGATCTTTACTGAGATATGGGTCCAGTTGTAATGATACCCTCTGTCATCCAGACAGCCCTCCATCTCACCTCCTCTATTACCCGCTCCACTGCTCTAAGCCACCCCCACTCCTAAAATATAATAAAGCCTGGGTCCCCCCATGTCCTCACTTTCCACCCAACCAGCCTCCATGTTCAGCACATCATCCTGAAACACTTCAATCTACTCCAATTAGACCACACCACCAAGAACATCTTCTCCTCCCCCATACCTCTTTGCCTTCTGCAAGGACCGTTCCCTTCACTACTCCCTGGTTCGCACCACACTCCCCACCAATCCCTCTAGCCTCTGTGGTACCTTCCCCTGTAAGCGACAAAAATGCAACATTTTCCCATACCTCCATCCAGGGCCCCCTTCCAGGTGAGACAGATGTTCGCCTGCATATTCACCAACCTAGTCTACTGTATCCGGTGTTCCCAATATAGTCTTCTCTGCATTGGTGAGACCCAAAGAAGACTAGGTGACTGCTTCATTGAACGTCTTTGCCAGGCCTGAAACTGCCAGCCAGACCTCCCAGTCACCACCTATTTCTATTCCCCGTCCACTCCCTCTCTGACCTATCTATCCTCGGCCTACTATATTGCTGAATGAATCAGACTACAAATTGAAGAAATAGCACCTTATTTTTTTTGCCTGGGCAGTCTGCAGCCTGGAGGACTTAACATTGAGTTCTCAAATTTCAAATAATGTTCCCACCCTTCTTGGCTCCCTTTCCAGCCTCGCATCCTTCCTTCCATTCCAGCTACTGACCCTTCCTTCTTGCTACCAACCAGATTCCTCCCTTCCATTGACCAACAGGTCGTACTCACTACCTGTTTTCAGCTATCACTACCTCACCATTCTGCTACTCTCCCGACCCCATCTCCCCCATTCCCTTTATCTGTAGCACCCCCTACCCCAACATCTACTCCTGAAGAAGGGTTACACCCAAAAATATGACTTTTCCATCTCCTGATGCTGCCTGACTTTCTCTGCTCTTATAGCCTCCTGTTTGTCTACTTTGGATTCCAGCATCTGCAGTTTTTTGTCTCTGTAATGACACTGTCCACCCTTCAAATGCCAGTCATACCTGTAGTGATTGTAAAAAGGTCAGTCAGGGGGGGCCTCATAGAATATGAGTTCCCTGATTGGGGCTGTTAATATGGTCCAATTAGGAAGCTTGGCTGACAGGTATAAAAAGGAGTGTCAGAGGTTCTGTTCACTCTGAGAGCTGGTTCTGAGGAAGCTGAATTGGTGTCAAGGACTTTCCATGTGTAAATAAATGAAGGGTGACTTATTGACAGAATACCAGCTTCTGTAGAGTTATTTCAATACCTTTATGTCCTATTATCGCTTCATGTTCTCTCATAAGTCCATGCCCTCTAGCAACTCCCATTCCCCCTCCATCTATCCTCCATAAAAACCTTCCCAGTATTCAAAAACAATGCCAATGGAAACTCTTCAAATTAACTTGAAACCTTCGCAATTAGCAGAATCTTATCTTACAACTTCTTAAAGATGCCAATCACAGCCATTTAATTTTAAGAGGGTGTGGGGTTGATGTGATTGATTTCCCACACCAACGGTGGAGCTGGCAAGAGTAGGAGGGCTGCATGTACTCTCAAATCATTATAGCTAAAATGAGGATGTGGATCTTAAGAATCAGGTCCCAGTCATCCATTTTGAAAAGGCTCCTGGCTCTTGCCTCACTCAGGAAATTGAATTAGGGCTGTCCTCTTCCAGGAAACCACCATCTCTAGAATATTACTCACCCAGGAAATTCAGCTAAAGGTGGCCTTTTTCAGATGATGCATTAGACCAAAGTTCTATCTGTCTTCTCATGCAGACACAAAATATCCTGTGGCACAAGTCTGTAAATGATCAGGAGAGTTAAAGCCAGTAACCCTATCAATATCTATTGCATAATCAACATTGCAAATTGTTGCTTGGCAGAATTTGATGAGTACAAATTAGCTGCTGATTCCAGGATTAAAACAGTAAATACATTCCAAAAAAAACTCATTGGCTTAAAGATGCCTGGTATGCATGAAAAGAGCTATGTAAATGCAGGTGTCTCTTTCTGTTTATGCCTGGAACAAGGAATAGTTTTCTCAAGAGCACAAAAGTTTATTTGTGACTCATCAGGAAATGGTTAATTTGAAGTAAGAAATACATTCTGCAGATTTAATTCCTGATTTCCAAAATTGCAGAGGATCAGTGGGTGGCACAGTGGTTAGCACTGCTGCCTCACAGCGCCAGAGACCCGGGTTCAATTTCTGCCTCTGTGTGGAGTTTGAATATTCTCCCCATGTCTGCGTGGGTTTCCTCAGGGTGCTCCGGTTTCCTCCCACAATCCAAAAAATGTGCACGTAGGGTGAATTGGCCATGCTAAATTGCCTGTAGTATTAGGTGAAGGAGTAAATGTAGGGGAGTGGGTTGCGCTTCGGTGGGTTGGTGTGGACTTGTTGGGCCGAAGGGCCTGTTTCCACACTGTAAGTAATCTAATCATGCATCAATTATTACATAAGAGAGTGCTGAAATAAGGGACACAAGAAACCCAACTGTCCCTGAAGCCTACACTATGTACATGAAGGCCATGGTGTGGAGGTGCTGATGTTAAACTGGGGTGGACAGAGTTAGAAGTCACACGGCACCAAGTTATAATCCAACAAGTTTGTTTTACATCACAAGCTTTTGGAGCACTGCTCCTTTGTCAGGTGAAGTGACTTCTGACTATATTCATGATGGGTCGACCACCGTCTCGGTTCTCTTCAACAGTGTAACAGGAGAGGCAAAACAAGATAAAACAAAATCCAAGGACAATAATAATAATTTTTTAAAATGACTCATTACACTATCATTTTCCTTTCTACCTTTGGAAAACATGAGCAATATCTGACAGAATGTATAACACTCCTGTAAACGTTGAATGTGTGTTTAATGTAACTGTGTTTCAGTTGGTGGCACTGACATCCCACTCACACGTTTCAATTCCCACTCCAGAGGGTGGAGTACACAATCTAGGAGACAGCCCAGTGCAGTAGTGAGGGAATGTTCCACTGCAGAGGTCTTGTCTTTTGGAATGAAAATGCTTTATTACAATTGAAGCATGACTGCCTTCTCAGGTGGAGGCAAATAAACCCATGACATGATTCAAAGAACAGCAGGGGAGTTCCCTCTGGTCTGGCTTGTTTCGATCCTTTAATGAAAACAAGTTTAAATTAAAAATAAGAGCAGATCCCCTGTTAATCTTTGTGCTTCATTATTAAGGCAGAAAAGATTTACCAGATTTAATTGGAAATATGGAGGACTTCAGCTGAGTGGAGAAGTCTGCGGTTGCTTGCATTAAGGAGGTTCATTAGAGGTTTTCAGAATTGTGAAGAATTTTAGCAAAATAAACAGAGACAAAAGGACATCAGCAGCAAGCAACTGGACTGAAACTAATTGATAAAGGGGAAATGAGATGACAATTTTGGATGCAGTGATTGTTCCGACTTGGAATGCATTGCCTGAAAGAATACTAGAAATTGATTCAATAATTTCCGTGGGGCGGCACGGTGGCACAATGGTTAGCACTGCTGCCTCACAGAGCCAGAGACCTGGGTTCAATTCCCGCCTCAGGCGACTGACTGTGTGGAGTTTGCACGTTCTCCCCATGTCTGCATGGGTTTCCTCCGGGTGCTCCGGTTTCCTCCCACAGTCCAAAGATGTGCAGTTCAGGTGAATTGGCCATGCTAAATTGCCCGTAGTGTTAGGTAAGGGGTAAATGTAGGGGTATGGGTGGGTTACGCTTCGGCGGGTCGGTGTGGACTTGTTGGGCCGAAGGGCCTGGTTCCACACTGTAATGTAATGTAATCTAATCTAAAATCTAATTATTTTTGAAGAGAGTTAGTTACATACATGAAAAGGAAAAATGTGCATGACCTATGCTGATAAAGCAGGGGATTAGGATTAATTGGATAGTTTTGTCAAATAGCACAAGTACAATGAACAGAATGTGCTCTTTCTGTGCTATGAAATACTTTCCGCAAAACTCTTTCGTGGGATGTTTGTTTTGCTGTCTACCACCATCATTTTTGGTCCATTCCTAACTGGCCTAGAGAAGGACATATCATATGCTGAACTCCTTTTTAGCAACTTGAGACTGCCATTTACATCATGTAATCTGAGCCATGAATATACACAGAAATCAGCAAACCATCGGGCCGATTCTGTCAGGGATCTGGTAACTCAATAATGCCATTTGCTCATCTCTAGATTATAGGGTATTCTGGGATAGTCATAAGAAGAAATTGCAAATATTTTAAAAAATGTGAAAAAAAATCA
Source organism: Chiloscyllium plagiosum (assembly GCF_037043375.1). Lineage (NCBI taxonomy): Eukaryota > Metazoa > Chordata > Chondrichthyes > Orectolobiformes > Hemiscylliidae > Chiloscyllium > Chiloscyllium plagiosum. Next base: position 50,209,395 of record NW_028270141.1, read on the forward strand.
CTCTAATTCCAAGCCAATTCAACAAACCTTTGGGAAATAGCAAAAACTTCTTTGTCCTGAACTTAATTCAGACTAAGCCTGATTCACCCACTGCTGACTGACATTGGGACTAGCATTGCAACACTCTCAATTTAAAATTCTCATGCCCATTTTATCCCAACCATGGCCTTGCAATTTCCTGTCTTTGTAACCACTCCAATGCTGCAAATCTTCAAGAGCTCGACCTTCCAATTTTAGCTCCTTGTCCGTCCCCATTTATCATTAACAGCCATACCATCAGATATCAGGGATCAAGGTACTAAAATTCTCTCCCATTTTCTCATCACTTTCTTCATTACACTCTATCCTTCTTTTTGTCACTGATTAAAATCTTTCTGTTTCGTTAAGCATATATCCTGATGACCCCTCAGATGACTAAGATATTTTGGTTGATTACTCCTTCTGTGCAAAATCTTGAGAGGTCTTACTGAGGTAAAAGCTTGTTATAAATGCATGTTACAAAAATAAACAAAGAACTGCAGATGTTGGAAATCGGAAACAAAATCAGAAATTGGTGAAATTACTCAGCTGGTCCGGCAGCATCAGTGGAGAGAAAGAATTAACATTTCAAGTCCAGTGACCCTTCTTCAGAACGGATAGTAGCTTGGAAATGTTTGATATATATGCTAGAGAAGGGGGGAAGAGTAAACAATAGATGGAAAGAGAGTCCACAGAGAAAGAGAAAAACAGTTGGGCACACAAGCATGTGGGTAAAGGTCAGTCTGGAAGAATAAATAGCTGCTAATGGAGGAAGTTATTGGCTGAGCATGTGTTGCTTGTGGGAGCAGCTGTGTGATGACAAATCCTGTTGTGTGCGAGTTGGAGTAAGGACATGGGAGAAGGTGTTTAGGACCTAAAATTATTGAAGTTGATATTAAGTCCAGAAGGTTGCAGAGTTCTCAAGAGGAAAATAAGATACTGTTTCTTTCTAGCTTCGCTGGAACATTGTAGCAAGACCAAAACAGAGGTGTTGGCAAGGGAACATGTTGGTGTTTTGAAATGGCAGGCATTAGAAGCTCAGGGTCATTTTTACAGCAGCATGTAGGTGTACTGCAAAGCAGTCACCCAGTCTCCCCATGCAGAAGAGACCACATTGTGAGGAGTGACTACAGTCGATAGATTGAGGGAAGTCTGCAGGTAAATTGCTGCTTCACTGGAAGGTGGTTCTTGGACCTTGGATGGTGAGGAGAGAGGAAGTAAACAGGCAGACCTTACACCTTCTGCAGCTGCAGGGCAGAGTACCCTGAGGCTGTTGGGACATTTTGGGATTGACGGAGGAGTGTGTGCAATTCTACAGATCACTGAAGGTGACTGCACAGTTAGATAAGGTGGTAATAAAAAGGTCTACCACATGCTTGCCTTCATTGGAAAGGGCTTTGAGTATAAGGATAGACATGCTATGCTGCAGCGAGTCGGTGGGTTTGTGATGGATAGTGGTGCCTTCTGTTAGTGGCAATATCTGCAACACTGTTTTGTTCCCTTTTAAAGAACAACATCTACTCACTGGAGAATACAATGGCCCCAGCATTCCTGCTGATAGGGTGGTGTTGTGTGATTGTGAAGGATTATCTTGATAAAGAATAAAAAACTGCCTTCTTTATCAATGTTGCTGGAATTCAAAGATTTGTTCAGCAAGTATTTTACTGCAGTTAATTGAAAGTGTTATTACCCACTGTAGTTTAGTTAAATAAGTACTGGCACTGTCTGCAGCTGCAGGGGAGGGTAACCTGGGGCTGTGAGGACGTTTTGGGATTGAAGGAGGAAAGTGTGCAGGCTTACAGATCACTGAAGGTGACTGCACAGTTAGATAAAGTAGGGAAAAAAAGGCCTATCACATGCTTGCTTTCATTGGAAGGCATGATTTGGGGATGCTGGTGTTGGACTAAAGGAGCAATGCTCCGGAAGCTAGTGCTCCCAATTAAACCTGTTGGACTCTAACCTGCTATTGTGTGATTTTTAACTTCATTAGAAGGGGCTTTGAATTTAAGGATAGACAAGTTATGCTGCAGCGGGTCAGTGGGTTTGTAATGGATAGTGGTGACTAGCCTATCCCCAGAACTGGAAACGAAGATATCGTGAAAAGGAAGGGAGGAGTCAATGATGGACCAGGTAAAGGTGAGAGCGGGGTGGAAAGTGGAAGCAAATTTGACTAATTTTTCCAAGTCTGGATGAGAAAGGGAAGTAGCACCAATGGTGTCAACGGTGTATCAGAGAAAGAGTTGTGGGTGGGGGCCAGTGTATGATTGGAACAAAGAATGTTCCACGTACCCCATAAGGACACTGGCTTAACTAAGACCCATGCAGTTACCCATGGCCACACTAATGCATATTGTTATTGTTGTTGTTCAGAGCCCAGCAGAATTCAGTACTCATCATTCCAAGCAAAATAATTGTGCCTTCTGTTAGTGGCAATATCTGCAAGACTATGGGACTTGTTTTGTGCCCTTTTAAAGAACAACAGCTACTCACTGGAGAATACAATGGCCCCAGCATTCCTGCTGACAGGGTGGGGATGTGTGATTGTGAAGGATTATCTTGATAAAGAATAAAAAACTGCCTTCTTTATCAATGTTGCTGGAATTCAAAGATTTTTACTGCAGTTAATTGAAAGGGTTATTATCCACTGTAGTTTAGTTAAATAAGTACTGACACTATTTGCAGTGACTGCAAACCACTGCACATTAGTTCTGGCTCATCACAGGAAAGCAAACCTGATATAATTATGAATATGTCTGCACTCATTATTTGTCTAAGTTGGAGTCAATTACATAGACCATCATATTAAGTGAAAGTTTGAAGCGATCACAGAATACCACATGAGTGACATCCTCTCGTTTTGCCTTCACAGTCTCTCATGATCCCCATTGGATTAACTGCAGTGTCATTTTTTAAGAAGTATAATAAGAATGAGGCATTTGTATAAGCTTCAGTCTATTGCATATTAAATGATGCTTTTTTTGGTGAGGGTGACAATGGAAACTAGCAATTGCTCCTTTTTTTGATGGATTGTCATGTGATTGTGTTAAACGTACATAGATGGAAATAAACAAAGAGAAGTGAAAACAGACATAAAAATCAATGCACTGAGACCAAATATATCAGATGCAGTGCTTATTTGCTGCTTGGTAACCGGATCATTAGAAGATTTGGATGAATGATACCAAGATAAAACCCTAGATGTGAATATAACCCTGATGAATCTATGGGAATTTACAAATTTTCCAGAAATTTAGCTCTTGGTGTTCCATTTACAGACCACATAATACAGTCATTTGTGCTGCTTTCACTCACAGAATTGCAAAACACTATAGAAAAGATAAGTTCCTTGCAGACTGAAAACTCCTAGCTGTTGGTTGCTTTCAGATTTCACCCTTGGGAGTGTAGGTTGTGGCACAACAAGAAGGTGGGCTCAAAGAAGGAGTGAAAATGGGAAAAGTGGGGATGAAAGGACAATACAAGGAAACAAAAAGAGCAATAAAAATCATAGGAAAGCCATGTTGATTGTTAAATAAGTTATACAAACCAATCATGATCCCTTCAGAACTGAACAGCCATTGTGGCACTGAAAGAGGCCATTTCGCTAATCAAATCTTTGTGGAGCAAGCTTTGTTCTATCACTGTCAGCCCTCCATATTTCTCTCAAAGCACTGTCAACCTTTCATGTTTCTCTCAAGTGCCCATCCAACTCGCTTTTGAACGTAATAATCACTGCTTCCATTGCCCTGTAGGCTGCAAGTTCAAGGTCATTACCATTCATTGGTGTTAAAAAGTGTTCTTCTTCACATCTTTCCTGCACATTTTCTTGACTTAAATCTATGTCCCTTAGAATCTCTTGTATAGATATGTAATGAGAATGTATTGTCTTTATCTACCTTATCTAAACATTCGCTGTTGTTTCAAGGGTATATTAACACTTCATGATTTTTAGGAAAAGAAGTCACAATTATTTTAATTGACATATGCTTTTCTGGGCAAACCTTCCACCTGTTCACCATCTTTCATGAATGTGTTGCTTACATTTCCATCAAGGTCCATCTTACACATGGTGATTTCAAGGTTCATATTTCTAAGCCACTTCAGAGCTGCTGCACCTCAACTGTCAACAGAAAACTCAAAACCAGCAGGCTGTACAGAATCCCTACTAAAATTTAGATTTTTAATTCCATCATGGAGTGCGAATCTCTGATTACATGTTTGCCATTCAGCTGGTTTCTTATTCCATATTATTTTAAAATTTAATTTAAATTTCCCCATCTGCCATGTCCTTGATTCTAGATTAATAGTCTAGTGACATTGTCAATACAGTACATCACCAGCTCCCCATCTAGCATGTTTCACACAGCTAAATGTTGCAGCGCATTTTGCAAGAGTGCTAGCAACCTAAATTTAACAACAAGCCACTTAAAGAGAAATTAGAAGGAAGGGAGAATGTGTGGGGAGATGGTGGAGAGAAAGACAGAGAGAGACAAGGAAGAGGGGGAAAAAAGAGTAAGGGAAAGAAAGAATGTCTGTGTTAGTTGACAGTACAGCCATCAACCAAAGAGCAGGAATAAATCAAGAATGCAGAAGAGGTGGTCCTTGTGACAACACAGAGAATGGTCTCAGTTCAGCATATATCATTAGTCCCATGACCAGCTGGCCAGTTAGGAGACTGACTGCCATGTCTCTTAATCTTTTGGGACAGGATTGTGACCAAGAGATTCAAAGAGCTATGCACAAAGGAAACCATCTCAGAAGATCGAGCAGTCTGGGGCTCTATTCTCTTGAAGAGAGAAAACTTATTGTTGACCGTGTGAAGGTGTTTAAAATTATGAAGTGTTCTGATAGGGTAGATGTAGGGTTGATATTTAGATTGACAGGTGATCTGAAATGAGAGGGGTCATAAAGATAAGGCAGTTACTCCTTTACCTAACGGGGAGCTTAGGAGAAATACTTTTTCACCTAGAGAGTGGAAAGATTGTAGGTCTCACCACCAAAGGAATAATTGAGGTGAATCACATAACTGTATTCAAAGTGATGCCAGATAAATGTGGGAGGGAGATTAGGCCAAAAGAATATTCTGAGAGGGTTCAGTGAAGTAAATGGACTGAGATAATGTGAATATGCAGCAGTTTGGATCAAATGAACTTCAGGAATTGTTATGATGCGATAATTGTCTGTAATTTATTATAATCCAATGTTAACATGCAAACATAAATTTAAAAATATATGGATTACAAGAGTCTCTCTGATAACTGCTTATAATATTTGTCCCCTTGCCATTCCAAAGAGGTAAACATAATATTTGTTATTTATGTGCACTATTTTACAGCACCCTCACAAACAGAGGGCTGTAGCTGCTTTTATGATATCCCATTTGTAAAGAAAGCACAGACTGCTTAACGAATGTAATAGCCCCTCCACTGCGGGAGACAGCAGGGCAACAAACTGAGGAAATAATTGCATCTGCTGTCACTCACATCTTACCTTTGAAATGGTGCCAAAGAATTAGTATGCCTCATGTGTGGTCTCCAACATCAGGGCATGAACATCATTGTGATCTTTCAAGTTTAAACTGCTGTTCTTTTCTCAACCATACAGCAAAGACCACTATATTAGTGCACTCTCGTATGGCACTGCCAGCAGTAACAGCTGAATTATTTTGTTTTTACTGGACACAATTGGCATGGAACAACAAGAATATTTTTTCATTTAATGTATGCGGCCTCGTGACTTGGGCTACATTTATTGCCTAGCCCCAATTGCCCTGGAGAAGGTGATCTTGAGTTGCCTTCTTTAAACACTGCAGGCCTTGGGAGTAGGTAGAAATCTTTGAGGAGAAAGTGAGGTCTGCAGATACTGGAGATCAGAGATGGAAATGTGTTGCTGGAAAAGCGCAGCAGGTCAGACAGCATCTAGGGAACAGGAGAATCAACGTTTCGGGCATTAGCCCTTCCTGAAGAAGGGCTAATGCCCGAAACGTCGTTTCTCCTGTTCCCTAGATGCTGTCTGACCTGCTGCGCTTTTCCAGCAACACATTTCCATCTTGGGAGTAGGTACACTCACAGTGCTGTTAGGAAGTAGGTCCATGATTTTGACCCAGCAACCATGAAGGAACAATGATACATTTCCAAGTCAGGATGTTGTGTGGCTTGGCAAGGATACTTATAGGTGGTGATGTTTCCATGCATTTGCTGCCCTTGCCCTTCTTAGTGATAATGGACATGAGTTTGGGAGATGTTATTGAAGGAGTCTTGCTAATTGTTTGCAGTGCACCTTATAGCTGGTACACACTGCTGCTACTGAGCATATAAGACCATAAGACCATAAGACATAGGAGTGGAAGTAAGGCCATTCGGCCCATCGAGTCCACTCCGCCATTCAATCATGGCTGATGCGCATTTCAGCTCCACTTACCAGCGTTCTCCCCGTAGCCCTTAATTCCTCTAGACAACAAGAATCTATCAATCTCGGCCTTGAAGACATGAATTCCACAGGCGCACCACTCTCTGGCTGAAGAAATGTCTCCGCATTTCTGTTCTGAAATGACCCCCTCTAATTCTAAGGCTGTGTCCACGGGTCCTAGTCTCCTCGTCTAACGGAAACAATTTCCTAGCATCCACCTTTTCCAAGCCATGTATTATTTTGTACGTCTCTATTAAGTCTCCCCTTAATCTTCTAAACTCCAACAAATACAGTCCTAGTATCCTCAGCCATTCCTCATATATTAGACCTGTCATTCCAGGGATCATCCGTGTGAATCTCCGCTGGACACGTTCCAGTGCCAGTATGTCCTTCTTGAGGTGTGGGGACCAAAACTGGACACAGTACTCCAAATGGGGCCTAACCAGAGCTTTATAAAGTCTTAGTAGTACATCTCTGCTTTTATATTCCAACCCTCTTGAGATAAGAGGAGAAAGTGAGGTCTGCAGATGCTGGAGATCAGAGCTGGAAATGTGTTGCTGGAAAAGTGCAGCAGGTCAGGCAGCATCAAAATGCTGCCTGACCTGCTGCACTTTTCCAGCAACACATTTCCAGCTCTTGAGATAAGAGACAACATTGCATTCGCTTTCTTAATCACGGACTCAACCTGCATGTTTACCTTTAGAGAATCCTTGACTAGCACTCCCAGATCCCTTTGTGCTTTGGCTTTATTAATTTTCTCACCATTTAGAAAGTAGTCTATGCTTTTATTCTTTTTGCCAAAGTGCAAGACCTCGCACTTGCTCATGTTAAATTCCATCAGCCATTTCCTGGACCACTCTCCCAACCTGTCTAGATCCTTCTGTAGCCTCCCCACTTCCTCAGTACTACCTGCCTGTCCACCTAACTTCGTATCATCGGCAAACTTCGCTAGAATGCCCCCGGTTCCCTCATCCAAATCATTAATATATAATGCGAACAGCTGTGGCCCCAGCACCAAACCCTGCGGGACACCGCTTGTCACCGGCTGCCATTCTGAAAAAGAACCTTTTATCCCAACTCTCTGCCTTCTGTTAGACAGCCAATCCTCAATCCATCCCAGCAGCTCACCTCAAACACAATGGGCCCTCACCTTGCTCAGCAGCCTCCCGTGTGGCACCTTATCAAAGGCCTTTTGAAAGTCTAGATAGACCACATCCACTGGGTTTCCCTGGTCTAACCTACTTGTTACCTCTTCAAAAAATTCCAACAGGTTTGTCAGGCATGACCTCCCTTTACTAAATCCATGTTGACTCGTTCTAATCAGACTCTGCTCTTCCAAGAATTTAGAAACCTCATCCTTAATGATGGATTCTAGAATTTTACCAACAACCGAGGTTGAGCTGATTGGCCTATAATTTTCCATCTTTTGCCTGATCCTTTCTTGAACAAGGGGGTTACAACAGCCATCTTCCAATCATCCGGGACCTTTCCTGACTCCAGTGAATCTTGAAAGATCTCAACCAATGCCTCTGCTATTTCCTCAGCCACCTCTCTCAGAACTCTAGGGTGTATCCCATCGGGGCCAGGAGATTTATCAATTTTAAGACTTTTTAACTTTTCTAGCACTATCTCTTTCGTCATGGCAACCATACTCAACTCAGCCCCGTGACACCCTTTAATTTTTGGGATATTACTCATGTCTTCCACTGTGAAAACTGACGCAAAGTACTTGTTAAGTTCTCCTGCTATTTCCTTATCTCGCATCACTAGGCTTCCTGCATCAGTTTGAAGTGGCCCAATGTCTACTTTTGCCTGTCGTTTGTTTCTTATGTACTGAAAGAAACTTTTACTATTATTTCTAATATTACTGGCTAGCCTACCTTAATATTTGATCCTCTCATTTCTTATTACACTCTTTGTTATCCTCTGTTTGCTTTTGTATCCTTGAGGAGAAAGTGAGGTCTGCAGATGCTGGAGATCAGAGTTGGAAATGTGTTGCTGGAAAAGCACGGCAGGTCAGGGAACAGGAGAATCGACGTTTCGGGCATAAGCCCTTCTTCAGGAATGGGAAAAGTTTGTCCAGCAGGCTAAGATAAAAGGTAGGGAGGAGGGACTTGGGAGAGGGGCGTCGGAAATGTGATAGGTGGAAAGAGGTCAAGGTGAGGGTGATAGGTCAGACTGGGGTGGGGGCGGAGAGGTCGGGAAGAAGATCTCAGGTTAGGAAGGTGGTGCTGAATTTGATGGATTTGACTGAGACAGGGTGGGGGGAGGGGAAATGAGGAAACTGGTGAAATCCGAGTTCATCCCTTGTGGTTGGAGGGTTCCTAGGCGGAAGATGAGGCGTTCTTCCTCCAACCGTCGTTTTGTTGTGGTCTGACGATGGAGGAGTCCAAAGACCTGCATATCCTTGGTGGAGTGGGAGGGGGAATTGAAATGTTGAGCCACAGGGTGATTGGGTTGGTTGGTCTGGGTGTCCCAGAGGTGTTCTCTGAAACGCTCCGCAAGTAGCCGGCCTGTCTCCCCAATATAGAGGAGGCCACATCGGGTGCAGAGGATGCAATAGATGATATGTGTGGAGGTGCAGGTGAATCTGTGGCGGATATGGAAGTTTCCTTTGTGGCCTTGGAGGGAGGTGAGGGGGGAGGTGTGGGCGCAAGTCTTGCACCTCCTGCGGTTGTAGGGGAAGGTGCCGGGAGTGGAGGTTGGGTTGGTGGGGAGTGTGGATCTGACGAGGGAGTCACGGAGGGAGTGGTCTTTACGGAATGCTGATAGGGGAGGGGAGGGAAATATATCCTTGGTGGTGGGGTCCGTTTGGAGGTAGCGGAAATGACGGCGGATGATGCGCTGTACATGGAGATTGGTGGGGTGGTAGGTGAGGACCAGTGGGGTTCTGTCCTGGTGGCGGTTGGAGGGGCGGGGTTCAAGGGCGGAGGAGCGGGAAGTGGAAGAGGTGCGGTGGAGGGCATCGTCGACCACGTCGGGGGGGAAATTGCGGTCCTTGAAGAAGGAGGCCATCTGGGTTGTGCGTTTTTGGAACTGGTCCTCCTGGGAGCAGATGCGGCGGAGTCGAAGGAATTGGAAGAATGGGATGGCGTTTTTACAGGGGGCAGGATGGGAGGAGGTGTAGTCCAGGTAGCTGTGGGAGTCGGTCGGTTTGTAGTAGATGTCCGTGTTGATTCGGTCGCCTGAGATGGAAATAGAAAGGTCGAGGAAGGGGAGGGAGGAATCTGAGACTGTCCAGGTGAATTTGAGATCGGGGTGGAAGGTGTTGGTGAAGTGGATGAACTGTTCAACTTCCTCGTGGGAGCACGAGGCGGCGCCGATACAGTCATCGATGTAGCGGAGGAAAAGGTGGGGGTTGGGGCCAGTGTAGTTGCGGAAGATGGATTGTTCCACATATCCTACGAAGAGGCAGGCATAGCTGGGGCCCATGCGGGTGCCCATGGCTACTCCTTTCGTTTGGAGGAAGTGGGAGGATTGGAAGGAGAAGTTGTTCAGGGTGAGGACCAGTTCAGTCAGTTGAAGGAGGGTGTCACTGGAAGGGTACTGGTCGGTACGGCGGGAAAGAAAGAAGCGGAGGGCTTTGAGTCCTTCGTGATGGGGGATGGAGGTGTACAGGGACTGGATGTCCATGGTGAAAATAAGGCGTTGGGGACCGGGGAAGCGAAAATCATGGAGCAGGTGGAGGGCATGGGTGGTGTCCCGAACATAGGTGGGGAGTTCTTGGACTAAGGGGGACAGGACCGTGTCGAGGTATGCAGAGATGAGTTCGGTGGGGCAGGAGCAGGCGGAGACAATGGGTCGGCCGGGGCAGTCAGGTTTGTGGATTTTGGGCAGGAGGTAGAAGCGGGAGGTGCGGGGTTGTGGGACTATGAGGTTGGAGGCGGTGGATGGGAGATCCCCCGAGGTGATGAGGTTATGGACGGTCTGGGAGATGATGGTTTGGTGGTGGGGGGTGGGATCCTGGTCAAGGGGGCAGTAGGAGGAGGTATCTGCGAGCTGGCGTTTGGCCTCAGCGGTGTAGAGGTCGGTGCGCCAAACTACTACCGCGCCTCCCTTGTCTGCTGGAGTGAGTGGAGGGCTGCGCGTTCCGAGGGTGAGAGGTTGGAGTGGGTGAGTGGGGTGGGGGAGTTCAGGTGGCGGTTAATATCGCGGCGGCAGTTGGCTATGAAGAGGTCGAGGGCAGGTAGGAGGCCAGCACGGGGTGTCCAGGTGGATGGGGTGTGTTGGAGGCGGGAGAAGGGGTCGTCAGAGGGTGGGTGGGAGTCTTGGTTAAAAAGTAGGCACGGAGGCGAAGGCGGCGGAAGAATTGTTCGATGTCACGCCGCGTGTTGAATTCATTAATCTGGGAGCGTAGGGGAATGAAGGTGAGGCCCCTGCTGAGGACTGATCTTTCATCCTCAGAGAGGGGTAGGTCTGGAGGGATGGTGAAAACACGGCAGGGCTGGGAGCTAGGACCTGGTGTGGGGCTGGAGGTGGGTGTGGGGGCGGGGTTAGGTCTGGGGGCGGGGACGGGGATCGGCGTGGGAGCGGGGTTGGGCGTGGTGACGGCGATAGGCGAAGGGGCGGGGTTAGACGTGGTGACGGAAATAGGCGTGGGGGCGGGGTTAGGCATGCAGTCGGAGATCGGCGAAGGGGATCCTTCCCAATCTTCTGATTTCCCACTGTTCTTAGCCACTTTATAGGATCTCTCTTTTTCTTTAATACATTTCCTGACTTCCTTTGTCAGCCAAGGTTGTCTAATCCCTCCCCGGTTAATCTTTCTTTTCTTGGGAATGAACCTCTGTACAGTGTCCTCAATTATACCTACAAACTCCTGCCATTTTTGCTCTACTGTCTTCCCGGTTAGCCTCTGCTTCCAGTCTATTTTAGTCAGTTCCTCTCTCATGCCCTCATAATTACCTTTATTCAACTGTAATACCATTACATCCGATTTTGCCTTCTCCCTTTCAAACTCCAGACTGAACTCTATCATATTATGGTCGCTACTTCCTAAGGGTTCCCTTACTTTAAGATCTTTTATAGAGTCTGGTTCATTGCAAAGCACTAGGTCCAGAATAGCCTGCTCTCTTGTGGGCTCCATGACAAGCTGTTCCAAAAAGCCATCCTGTAAGCATTCCATGAATTCCCTTTCTTTAGATCCACTAACAACATTATTTACCCAGTCCACCTGCATATTGAAGTCTCCCATGATCAATGTAACCTTGCCTTTCTGACATGCCTTCTCTATTTCCCGGTACATGTTGCGTCCCTGGTCTTGACCACTGTTAGGAGGTCTATACACAACTCCAATTATGTTTTTTTTGCCTTTGTGGTTCCTCAATTCCACCCACACAGACTCCACATCATCCGACGCTATGTCATTCAATACCATAGATTTAATTTTGTTCTTAACTAACAAGGCAACCCCACCCCCTCTGCCCACCTCTCTGTCTTTTCGATAAGTTGAAAAACCATGAAGGTTTAACTGCCAGTCCTGACCCCCCTGTAGCCAAGTCTCTGTGATGCCTACTACATCATAATCATTCACTATTATCTGTGCCATTAGTTCATCGGCTTTGTTATGAATGCTACGAGCATTCAGGTAAAGTGCCTTAATGCTAACTTCCTTATCATTAGAGATGTTGGAAGTCATATGTCCTAAGTTATCCTTGCTTTTTACTGCATTCTCAGTCTGCCTCAATTTTAAATCCGCCTGGAAACATGCTATCCTGCTGCTTATCTTGCCATTTACCTCCATACTCCCTGTCGCTTTCACTTTCCCTTCCCCCCAACTCAGAAGTTTAAAGTCCTACTGACCACCCTATTTATCCTCTTCGCTAGAACATTGGTACCTGATCGGTTCAGGTGGAGACCATCCCAACGGTACAGATCTCCCCTGTTCCAAAACTGATGCCAATGCCCCATGAAGTGGAATCCCTCTTTCCCACACCAATCCCTTAGCCACGTGTTTACTTGCCTAATTTTCTTGTCCCTATGCCAATTGGCACGTGGCTCGGGCAGTAATCCGGAGATTATGACCCTTGAGGACCTATACTTCAATTTCCTGCCTAGTGCTTCGTAATGCCCAAACAGGTCCTCCACCCTAGTCTTGCCTATGTTGTTAGTACCAACGTGGACCACAACAACTGGATCCTCCCCCTCCCGCTCCAATATCCTTTCAAGCCGGTCGGAGATGTCTCGCACCCTGGCACCGGGCAGGCAACACACCATGCGAGACTCCAAATCCGGCTTGCAAAGGATACTATCTGTCCCCCTAATTATAGAATCCCCTATAACCACTACTTGTCTATTAGCCCCCCCCTCTTGAATGGCCTTCTGCACCATGGTGCCTTGGTCAGTTGGCTCATCCTGTCCAGAGCCCTTTTCCTCATCCGAACAGGGAGCAAGAATCTCGTACCTGTTGGACAAGGTCAAGGGCTGAGGCTCCTCCACTCCTGAACTCCGGTTCCCCATACCTGCCTCACTTACAGTCACACTCTTTTGTGCCTGATCACTAGCTGAATGTCAATTACTTAATCTCCCAGGTGTGACTGCCTCCTGAAACAAAGCATCCAGGTAACTCTCCCCCTCCCGGATGTGCCGCAGTGTTTGAAGCTCAGATTCCAGATCGTCAACTCTGATCCGGAGTTCTTCCAGCAACCAACACTTGCTGCAGATGTGGTCACTGCCGTTCACAATGGGATCAGCCAGCTCCCACATCATACTGCAACAACACATCACCTGCCCAGCCATCTCTGCTTAGTTAGTTAATTACTTACTTTGTACAAGTATGAGTTAGAATACCTTCTGATACCTCTCTGCTATAGTTTTTTTTTACCCTAAATAAGGACTTGATGTATACACACACAAAAAAAACGAAGTAAATTTTTAACTAGTCCCTGGTAAAGAAATAAAAATCCTTACCTTAAAAGAAAAAGCAGAGTAGTTAAGAAGGTTAGAGGAGGAGGGTGGGTGGGAGATACTACAGGTGTAGAATCTCGGGTTTAGCCGCCTTCCTGACTTATATACTCACTTTTCATGTGGTGGAAGGAGTGGATGTTTATGATGTGATGCTAATCAAGTGTTGGAGATGTGGTCATTCAGGCAAGTGGAGATTTATGAGGTAAGTTACTAACAGCATTTTATCTAGCCTCTAACCCATTCTTGTAGCTACACTGTTTATACACTGGTCCAGTTAAAGTTCTAGTCAATGGAGCCTTGAGGATGTTAATCGTGGAGTAATAAATGATGGTTATGTAACTGAATATCAAAAGTTAGTGGTTAGATACTTTATTGTTGCAGATTATCGTTGCATGTCACATGCATGGTAATTATGCAGTGCCTTTAACATATAGGACATCTCAATGCTTTGCTCAGAACTGTTCAAACTAAATGTAATATTGAGTCAAAAGTAGATATTTGGACAGATGAACTTGGTCGAAGTTATAGGTTTAAGGAGTGTTTTGGAGAGGAGAGGCAGGTAAAGAAGCAGAGAAGTTACAAATGGAATGGCTGAAGGCCAGACAACTGAGGACATGACCACTGTGAGATACATGCAAGAGAGCAGAATTAGAGGAGTGCAGATATCTTTTTAAAAAGCTGTATTGGTGCAGAAGGTTATCCAAGGAAAAGAGTGAATGAATGGAGGAAGTATAAGCTTGAAAACCAGTTGAGGCATTGCTGGAACATGGGGTCAAAGTATTTTGGTAAATAGAAATTTAAAGCAAGTTAGCATCCAAACAGTTTTTGGAGTGTGCAAGAGAGGTGGGCTTGGTGATATTGGAGTTGTTTCTCCTGGAAGTCTGAAAACTTCAATGAGATTCTTTTAGTAATGGGTATCCTAGAGACAGAAGTGTTGGTGAGGAGTGCCGGGGTAAAAATATCCATTAACATCTGAGCCTGGTATATCTGCAACATTGGAGGAGGAGGCTACGTAAATATTCTCACCCACAATGATGGCATATCCTGGCACATTAGTGCTAAAGATAAGACTCATGCATTGCAACAATCTTCAACCAGAATCTGCAATGGGTAATTTATCTTGTCATCCACCAGAGGTGCCCAGCATTGCAGATGCCAAACTTCACCTAATTCAGATTTGTTCCATGTGATATCAAGAAATGGCTGGAGGCACTGGATAATGCAAAGGCTATGGGTCCTGAAAACATTCCAGCAGTAATATGAAGATGTGTGCTACAGAACTTGATATGTCACTCTTCAAGTTGGTGCAGTATAGCTACAACACAGGCATTTACCAAACATTGTGGTAAATTGCCCAGACATGGCTTATGCACCATAAGCAGAACAAATCTAACCTGGCCAATTACTACCTCTGCATTTTACTCTCAATCATCATGAAAGAAGTCATCCCTGTTTATCAAGTAGCACCTGCTCAGTAATAACCTGCTCAGTGATGCTCAGTTTGGGTTCCGCCAGGGCCACTGCTCTCATTACAGCTTTTGTTCAAACATGGACAAAAGAGATGGATTCCTGAGGTGAGCTGAGACTGACATCCTTTGACATCAAGACTGCATTTTGAAAAGGTGCGGCATCAAGAAGTAAAACTGGAATCATTTAGAATTCGGAGAAAACTTGTTACTTGTTGGAGTCATACCTGACACAAAGGAAGTTGTTGGTGGCCATTCATCTCAACACCAGGACATCTCTGTAGGTATTCCTCAGAATAGTATCTTGCCCAACTATCTGCAGCTTCGACATCATTGACCTTCCCTTCATCAGAGGATCACAACTGGGAATGTTCACCTTATGAGTGTTCAGCACCATTCATGAGTCCTTAGATACTGAAGCAGTCGATGCCTAAAAGCAGAAGACACAGACAGTATTTAGGTTTGAGCTGAAAAGTGGCAACTAATATTGTTACCACACAAGTGCAAGGTAATCGTGTTTTGACTGTCTCCAACTTGAGAAAACCTAGCCATTATCCTTGACTTTCAAGGTATTGATAAAACTAAATCCCCAGAATCTTAAGGGTTAGCATAGACCAGAAACTGAACTGAACTAGCCAAATAAATTCTATGGTTGCAAGAGCAAGCCAGGGGCTAATAATCCTGTAGCGAATGACTAGGTGTCTGACTCTTCAAAGCCCGTCCACTATCTACAAGGCACAAATCAGGACACTGATGAAATAATGCCCACTTGCCTGGATGAGTATAGCTCCAGCAACACTCAAGCTTGATACCACCCAGGACAAACCACACAATTGATTGGCACCATATCCACAAACATTCTCTCCCTGCATCACTGATGCACAATCATGCAAATCATGCAATGTTTCTTCTAAGCTGCATGACTGCATGTGTGCAGCCACTCCAAAGTTTTGTGTATGGCAATTGGTATGCTGACACAGATCACAGTATTGACATCTGATTCCAGAAATCACTCCTACATAACAAGGAGAAAAGAGGGAAGCTTGTACCATCTACAACATGCACTACAGAAATTTACCAAGGCTCCTTAGACAGGACCTTTTAAACCCATGACCACTTCCACCTAGAAGGACAAGGGCAGCTGATACATGGGAACACCACTACTGGCATAATCCACTCCAAAACATACACTATCCAACTTGGAGATATATTGACATTCCTGCAGAGTCATTGGGTCAAATTCCTGGAATTCTACCAACATTGTGGGTCTATATGGACTACAGCGATTCAGGAAGATAGCTCACCATGACCTTCTCAAAGGGCAACTAAGGATAGGCCATAAATGCTGGTCCTAGCAATGATGCCTTTATCCCCTAAATTAATAAAATCGTTTCTCAAGCTCCATGGCTCCATGGGAGCAATTGAGATGCCTGGTCACATTCACACATGCGGTGTGTTGGTAGTTCATGAAAGAGACCTAGGTCCAATTGTTTGTCTAGGACAGGAACGTGCCTGGAGCTAAAGATTACACTTCCAGACATTTTCGCAATACAGAACTTTTCTGCAATGAAACCTTATTAAGGAAATAGATGTCCCCAAACACTAGCGACTTTCAGTCTCAGAAAGATTGTACTTACTTACAAAATGTGCCAAATGCAGGTTTAATACTCATATACAATTAAGATATTCATTGAAAGTGAAATGAAGAAACAACTTGCAAATATTTCTCCTTCTACAATCTCAGGATATTCCAAAGTGTTTGACAGCAAAGAACTATTTATGACATGCAAGATATAATGTAAGAAGCAAGCAGACAATTTGCACATTGAAAGATTCTATAATCAGCAATATAATAATGTTCATATCTTTCACAGCACTCTGGCCCAGTTCTCAATCATTCACAATAATCCCTTCCCTGCCCCTCGCACTTTCTCTTGCTCTGGATATGAATCTGATCACCTACTTCTTCTCACTCTCTTTCCTTCTGTCCAAGTTCTAAACACTCCTGGGTAAAGCAGCAATTTACAAACACTTCTTTCAATTCAGCCTGCTTTTTGTGCTGCTCACTATATATTCTACCCGACACTGGGGAGGACAGATGTTGAGTAACTGTTCTGTGGGAAACCTGCATTCAACCTGCAGACATGATATTGAGTTTCCAGTTGCTGTTCCTTTTAATTCTCCATCTATCTCTCACTCTGACTTCTGTGCCCTCAGCTAGCTGCAATGTTTTAACAAAGCTCATTGTAAACTTGGGGAACAACACCTCATTTCTCAATAAGTCACTTTGCAGCCTTTCAGGTTCAAATCCAAGTTCAATAATTTCAAACCATAACCACTGCTCCCAATTGTTTTGCTAGATTTTAGTTTTAGCATTATATTCCAGTTATCTTGGTTCTGGATAACATTCTGCCATTCACACCTCCTCTAATGTCTTTTGATCTATCCTATTACCACTTCCTTTGGTCTGGCACCACCAATTATTCTATCATATAATTTCTCTTGTTTTCCACTTTGATCTTTATCCCTCCTGCACCTTCAAATTTGTTTAAAACCTGTTATTTCTCTACTTTATCCCTGTTCTGATGAGAGGTCATCGACTTGAAGCATGAGTGTTGCCTCTCTTCACAGATTCTTCTCCATGGCTGAGTGCTTCTAGCACTTTCTGGAATATTTAATTGGACGGGCTTCCAATTAAACCTGTTGAACTATAACCTGGTGTTGTGTGATTTTTACTTTTGGAATATATCCTGTTTCTTCAAGAGGAAGGATCCTTTTGTGGCGAGACACAGCTTTTATTTACATGGTTTCTGCAAGGAGCAGAGGTATCCGCCGCCTGCCTGAATGCAAAACCCTGTGCACTGTCAGTACTCATGAGCACTCTTGCATGTAGAAGGGTGCCTTCTTTCTGCCTTTTGTCTCTTGCTAGGGTGGAAGGTTTCTTCCACCATAATCTTTAATTGTGTTCAATGATTGCAGAACTACATGCAATGGAAGCAATAGGAATAACTTATTGCATAGCATATTGAAAAAAAAGATGAGTGTCAAGAACATTTAAAGCCTAATAACTGGTCCTTAATCAGCATTATTTAGCAGTCAGTGTTAAGACTGATAGGGCATCAGCTAATTAGTTGTAAATACTGTAGAGTGTTAATCAGCATTGTTCACCAGCTTTGTTTACTGTGTCCTTTTTTAAAAATATTGCCTTTAAAAAATAGCAACAAAGCAAACCAAAAGAAAACATACTTGATAACAACATAAACAGAGAAAACAGTAGCATCAGCATATCTGCTATGGCAATGTGCAAGTTGGAAAATTAAGGCTTATGAGGAAACTGAAATAATTCCACAGAGCTGATATCCTGTCACCAAGTCAACTTCTATATAAACCTGGAGACTCCTTGACACTGATTCAGCTCCATCAGAGCCAGCCATCAGAGTGAGCAGGATGTCTGATCCTCCTGTTGCTATCTGTCAGCCAGGGCTCTCTGACTGGGGCAGGTTAACTACATTTTATGAGGTCCATCCAGCTGACCTCATTACAATCATTTCATCCCTCCCTCTCTGAGTCTGAGGACATGGGCAGGTTCCTTTTTTTAAGATCCTGCTGGAGCATTTAATACAGGGTCAGGTTCTTCCAACTCTGCTTCTGATATAGGTGACATGTAACGCACAGTAGCTCACCTCTTGTGCCTGGTGTGGCTCAGAAAAAAAATCATTTTCTTCTTCCGGTGGCAAAGGCATCAAGGTGGCGACATTTCCTGTGTCCATCTCAGATTTTGAGGTGTCTTCAACGATTGACAGAGATGCAGAACCCATGGGTTCTGGAATGACTTTTGAGGAGCCAGGCAGGTTTGTGAGTTTGCTGCTTTCATATGGTCAATGTGCTTGTTCAGGACCATCACAACCACCCAAACTTTATACATCACTGGACATGACCATGCATTGACCATGACTCTTACCCATACAAGGACATTCCCATGGTTTCTACACCAAACTTTGGCCTCTAAAGTAAATTGTCCCTCTTTCTTAATAGAGTCTTATGCCTGGCCATGGAGATTTATTCTTCCTCCCCAACCCCACCCTCCCAGTTCCAGGAGGATCAGATTTAACCTGGTGCAGAGTTTTCTCCCCATTAGCAGCTCTGCTGGAACTATTCCTCTAGTTGCATGAGGGATAGTTATATAATCAAACAGAAACCGGAACAGTTTGATGTCTAGTGAAGCTATGGATAGTTTCTTTAAGGCTGCCTTCAGTGTTTGGCTGCCATTTCTGCCAGACCATAAGATGATTGATGGATGGTTTACAGCTGTTCTTATATGATGAATAACATTTGACTTTAGGAGATCCTCAAACTCCCAGCTGGTAACTGATGACTTGTTATTTGTAACCATCACTACTGGGAGTCTGTGTATTGCAAAAGATGTGTGCAGTTTTTCTATTGTTGTCCCTGTGTTTGACAAATGAACTCCATGCATGCCCAGTCACTTTGGGTGGGTGTCTACAATCTCTAAGAACATTGAGCCTTCCTCTGAAAGGGCCTGCATAGTCAACATGCAATCGAGTGGAGGGTTTACCTGGCCATTAGCATAGATGTGGGGAGCTGCAGGTGGGAATTTCTGTCCTTGTTGGCACTGTGGGCATGGCCCCTTCAGCTATGTCTGCATCAATCCTGACCACCAGACATATATGCCAACATCTTACAGGATGATAGCTGTTTCTTCACTTCCCTGAAAGCTATGGCCTTGTCTTCATGACCATTTCCAAGGCTGACCCATTTTTAAGAGTTGATGCAAAGGTACCAGGATGGAGGCCAGAATATATATGAACTTTCTGTAATAATTAACCAGCCCAAGGGAAGACCTACGCTCAGGTACAGACATGGGAGCTAGGGTACCTTTGATTGCCCTCACATTACCTTTCAACAAGTACTTATAATGGGTCTTGCTAGCCCAAGTAGGTTACTTGGTGTGCCCGGTTAACACGTTTTTCCCTTCTAGGACATACGCCTGCTTGGGAGAGATGATTAAGGGCTATGTCTAATCTCTCTAAGTGCTCTTATTGGTCTTCCATGTTATTAACATGTCATGTTAATAAGTAGTGACCTGGGATAGACCTTGTAAAATGTTCATCATTGCATAGGCTGACAATGCCCAAAATGACAGACTTTTATATTAGTCCAAACCATTGTGGGTATTAATTGTAGCATACATGTGGGAATCTGCATCTAACTGCAATTGCAAGTACACGCAGCTCATGTCCAACTTCATGAAGGACAGCAGCCTTCCCAGCTTAGCATATAAATTCTCTAGATGAGGGAGTGGGTATTTATCCATCTGCAAAATGCAATTTACTATTTATTTAAAAGGCAAATTGACATGTCAGGCCTCATAATCAATACGACCGGTGCTACCCAGTCCACAAACTGGACTGCTTCGATGATTCCTTCATTTTCTAGTCTTCTGATTTCTGTTTCTACTTTTGGCCATAAGGCAAATGACTCTGGGTGGGCCTTGCAGAATTGTGGAATTGCTTCCAGGTCATGCTAGGTGCCTTTAGCTCCTTTGAGAGACCCTAGACCTTCCTGAAAAAACATTCTGAAAAATTTTAATTAGGACTTCTTTCAAGCAGCCATTTTCTAATCAAAAAAAGTGAAGTTTTCTAAACCAATTTTTGCCCATCAAGCTTGGGCCCGAACCTTTTACCACAATCATTGGTAACTGAACCAGCTGATTCACACAAGGGACTGGAACCAAAATTGTACCCTTAATCTGTAAAGGTTCCCCAATGTAGGTTCTTGGTCTAGACAAGGCCTTGCGCAAACTTAAAGGTTGGGGTCCAGAGCAAAGTTTGTTAAGGATTAGCTCTGTGATCGTTGAGATGTCCACGATAGTGTTAGAACTGGGTGACCATTCAACCAGAGATTTATTTTGATTGATTCTGATTTGGATATTACTAAGCAAATTAACTCTTCCAAACCAGATGGAGGTGGACTTTCCTGAATGTGCATTCTCCTGGGTACTGGCCTATGAGTTCTCTTTGTCAATTTGTATCTTGTGGGACCCTTTTGCTATCTCAAGTTCGCATACAGGCAGCAACTACAATGGCTTGCAGGCCAGATCCTGAAAAAAATGGTATCCTTGTGGCTGAGGCTTAGCTTTGTTGTGGACTGACCTACAGTCCCTCTGTTCAGGATATGTCCTAAGTAAGAATATGCAATTATCTTAACCCAACCACTGTTCCCCAAGCTCAGTAGTACTGGTGAGGTTGTCCACTTCCAGTGGAATACTTTGCAACTCATATGTTCCACTTGCAGCATTTTCCAATGTTAAAGGCTGTTGTATTGCCTGTTTGAAATCCAGGTGAACTTCAGGTACTAGGCGCTTTTACATGGCTACATCATTAATCCCACAAACCAAATGATCTCTCAGCATCTCATTAAGGGTTAAACCAAAGTCACATGCTTCTACCAGTTATCCTGACCTAGTCAAAATTCCCATATCAATTCCTCTGCTTCTTGAATTACCAAATAAAAGTGGTGAAATTCGAGAAAACTTGGGATTGCCATATTCCTTAACAAAAATCCATCAACTCTTAAAAGGTTTTAATATCTAGTGTCTCGGTAAAGTCAGGCTCCTAAGAACTGAAAATGTTTAGTTTAGATTAGATTAGATTACTTACAGTGTGGAAACAGGCCCTTCGGCCCAACAAGTCCACACCACCCCGCCGAAGCACAACCCACCCATACCCCTACATTTACCCCTTACCTAACACTACGGGCAATTTAGCATGGCCAATTCACCTGACCCGCACATCTTTGGACTGTGGGAGGAAACCGGAGCACCCGGAGGAAACCCACGCAGACACGGGGAGAACGTGCAAACTCCACACAGTCAGTCGCCTGGGGCGGGAATTGAACCCGGGTCTCTGGCGCTGTGAGGCAGCAGTGCTAACCATTGTGCCACCGTGCCGCCCACTAACAGTGGGCAGCACACAAACCCTCAGGAGAATTACTTGTTGCTTTTTGAATGCCCCAATTTTATTTGTCCAGAAAAAATAATACATTCTTTCTCCATACTGGGCCTAGTCTTCTTTGACAGTTTTGAATGAGTCAAGCTTCTCAAGTAATAGCATGATGTGAGAAATGCTTACCCGAACTCAAAGATGATGGTTGTGAACGATTTCTTCAACATCATGCTTTCCTCTTGTCACCGCTGAAATAGCTTCACAGAGAACTTATATTGTATGACATCTATCTGGCTGACCTTATTACAATCACTACAGAAATAGGAGAGGGGTTAGGACCAGGAATAGGGGATGCACAAAGAGAATGGTGCTGCAGTATGACGAGGAAATGAAAGGGGAAGCATGAATATTGGAGGAAAAAGTGCAATAGAGGATTGTGAAGGTTGGAAGGTGGAGGATCGAGAAAGAGGTCTATAAGAAAATGGGGGAGGGAGAGGAAGATTGTGCTGAAGGAAGGATGTGCGTCCCTCAGTCATATGGTCAGAAACTGGGATGTTCAAAAATGATTGCTCAATATTTAGCACTATTTATAATTCTTTAGATACTGAAGTACACCTGTCCAAATGCAGTTGGACTTTAACAGTATCCAAATCTGGGCTGATGAGCAGCAGGTAACACTTGCACCACACAGATGCCAGGAAATGACCATATCCAACACAATAGAATCTAGCCTTTGCCTCTTGATATTCAATAGTACTATCATCCCTGAAGTCCTGAGGATGGGGTGGTGTTGGGTAGTGGTAGGAGTTAGTATTGACCAGAAACAGTACTGGATGTACCACATAAATACTATGGATACAAGAGCAAATTAGAGACTGAGAAATCTATTAGGAGACAGTGAAGACTGCAAAGGCTGGAGATCAGATTTAAGAGTGTGGCACTGGAAAAGCATAGCAGGTCAGGCAGCATCCAAGGGGCAGGAGAATCGACCTTTTGGGCATAATTCCTATTAAAGGCTTATGCCCGAAATGTCGATTCTCCTGCTCCTTGGATGCTGCCTGACCTGCTGTGCTTTTCCAGCAACACATTCACAACACTGAGAAATCTGTGCCTCCCCAAAGCCTGTCCACCATGTATAAGGCTTAAGTCAGGATTTGTGGAATTTTTTCCATTTTTCTGGATGAATGCAGCTCCAACAATAGTTTGACATCTTCCAGGAGCAAGAAAATATGAGAAACATCACCTGCAGGTTCCACTCCAAGTTGCACACTGTCCAGACTCAGAACTGTACCTTCAGCGTTGTTAGGTTAAAGTAAAAAACCTCCCTTGTAACAGCATCGTGAATGTATTGGTTGGGCCAGCATTTATTACCCAAATCACATTGCCCTTGTGAAGTTAGTGCTATGCTACCTTCTTGAACTGTTGTAGTCCTTGGGTTATAGGTACACTACAGCACTGTAAGGAAAGCAGTTCCAGTATTTTTACTCAGTTATAATGAAGAAACAGTGATATTTTGAAATCAGGATAGTTTGTAGTTTTGAAGGTAATTTGCTTATAGTGGTGCTCCTGTTAATCTGCTGCCCTTGTTCTTCTAGATGGAAGAGATCATGTCACAAACATAGTCAGAAATTGCTGGAAAATCTCAGCAGGTCTGGCATCATCTATGGAGAGAAAACAGTGTTAATGTTTTAGGTCCAGTAACCCTTCTTCAGAACATGGATTATGTGTTTGGAAAGTTGACAAAGGAGATTTGAAAAGTTATTGCAGTGATCCTTGCAGACTGCTGCTACTGGACTGTCAGTGGTGAAGGAGATGAATGTTAAAAGTGTATAATGGGATTCAAATCAAGTGGGATGTTTTTTTCCCTGTATAATGTCAAGTTTTTGAGTGGTGTTGGTGATGCACCCTTCAAGGGTGGAGAATATTCCTTCACCCTCTTGACTTATGCATGTAAATGGAGTCAGGAGGTGTGTCACTTGTTGCTGGATTCTGAGTCTCTGACTTGCAATTATGGCTGTTTAAATTCAGTTCTGGTCAAAGGTTAACCCCAGAATATTGGTTGCAAACTTTCAGCAATGATAAAGCCACTGAACATCAAGGGGCATTGATTGGAATTTGGCATTTCCTGGCACTGGTGTGGCACGATTGTTGCTTGGTATTGATCAAACCAAGTCTGGATATTGTCTAGGTCATGCTGCATTTGGATTTTGACTGCATCAATACCTGAGGAGTTGTGAATGGTGCTGAACATTGTGCAATCAAATTAATATTTCATTCTGATCTTACGATACAGGTAGGTCATTGAAGCAGCTGAGGATGGTTAGGCCTATGACACTAACTTGAGAAATTCCTGCAACTATATGCTGAAATGAGATAAGTGATGTCTAATAACCACAATCACCTCCAAATATGTGAGTGTTGGTGTCCTGATGTGGAACAATCCAGAATTAGGGGTCTTATTATAAGTTAAGCTTTTTGAACATTTATGACTGAGATAAGGAGACTTTTTATTTAATGCAGAGCTTTGTAAACCTTTGGAAATCTCTCACTCAACAGGCTGTGGGTTTTATATGTTCAAAACTGACATCACTGAGTTTTCAATGACAGAGAGAATCAAGTGATATGGCATTGAAATGTGGAATTAATGTCAAAGCATAGCCAAGATCTTAGTGAATAATAAATCAGGCTAATGGAGGTATATGGCTTGGTACTGTTTCTCATTTACTCCCTAAAGTTTGTGTCCTTGAGTTCTGAACCATCCAGAACTGGTAAGTATCTGCCTTATGTCTACACAATAAAACTCCTTCATCAATTCTGAAGACCTCTATCAGTCACATTGTATTGATGCCTGAATCAAAGCACCTTTAACAATTGAATTTTCTGATCAGAGGGCAGCAGCTTAACTGAAGGGGACGACTGAAAGTGTTCTTGTCACACACAGTTACTTAACAACTTTGTGATCAAGCATTAACATGCCCTTTTTCTTCTTCAAAGAGGCACTGTGGCTCTTAGATATTGTCTTTGGGAATGTAAACTGAGTTCTTTTGAAGTTCCAATGAAGGTGCAGCTTGCACTTAGTTGTGTGACACAAAACAAGAGAGCTTTTTAACACAACTGTAACTTTTTTCTATGTCTATTGATGATAAAATCTTAGTTATAAAAGATCCAATCCTGAAGGATGGCAGGTGGGGAGGGTTCAGATACAGTACAAGAAAGATGAATAAACAAAATACAAACAGTACACCTCTGAAGCACTGCATAAACTCTATCATTTTAATAATTAAATAGCAAAGATTGCTAAAAAGCTCCTTGAAAATGTATTGGTACATTGTCACTTTGAAAAATGTGGAAGTTTTTCAAACTTTAATGTAGTATTTTACTTCAGGATTGCATCAGTGAACTTCCTTGAAATGAGCTTTATGAAATATTCTAAGGGCAAACTTTAACCATAGAAACACTGAAGTATGTTACCAGCTGAGTCAAATGAACAAAGAAAGGATTCCTACTTAGAGGAAATTGTATTTCATTTAAAATGTTGCTGTGCTCACGAAGCAAATAATTAAAGATGATAAAGATACGTAGATAATTGTACCTTTCTCATAACTTTCTCTTTTCTGCTCTGATGAGCAGTGATATCTCATTTTCCCAATATCCGAATCCTCACAGTTTGCCCTATTTGGGCAGGGAGCATCTGCACAAGACACCATCATTACTATGGAGACAGTTGTCAGGGAGATGGCAAGGTCATGTGCAGAAGAGGGAATAATTGATGGCCAAGCATTTGAAACATAAGAAAAGTGTGTTAGTTGTCAAACATCATAACGTAAAAAAGGACCTGCCATCAAACAACATTGTGTGCTAAGATCACTAAATGGAAGCAAATTTCAGGATGATGTACCTGTGAGAAAATATAATAAAAATGAATAAGCGCATAGCAAGTTCCTCTATTAATCATTATGTCTTTTTTCAGTCATCTTCATTTTTGTGATTAAAGAAGGAAAGAATTTTGCAGGGAAATGAGGGCAAATTAGATTAAATAACTTTATCTGCTACCTTGGTTTTTGAATATCTTCCTTCACACTGCTTTTGTGAGTAAATATCAGAAATTCAGATGTTCTATTTTATTCATTTGTAATTGCTGCCCATGTTTCCTTAGTATTTATTTATGGATGTGATTGTCACTGACCAGGCTAGCAGATGTCACCCTTCTCTAATTGCTCATGAGAAGATGGTGGCAAGCAGCCTTTTTGAAAGACTTCAGTCCTTAGGATAGGTATGCCCACAGTGCTGTTACGAAGGGAGTTCCAGGATTTTGACACCACAACAGTGGAGGAATAGTGACCAAGTTAAAATGGTTAGGATTGAAGGCTGACTTGGCAGGGTCAAAATATGAGAAACAAAAAGAGGAGTAGTCATACAAATCCTCAAGTCCACTCCATCATTTAACAAGACAATTACTGATCTTCTCCATCATTTTTACTTACCTGCATTATCCTCACTTTCTTACTACTGCCTCACAGCACCAGGGTCCCAGGTTCGATTCCAGCCTCAGGTAGCTGTCTGTGTCGAGTTTGCGCATACTCCCTGTGTCTGCGTGGGTTTCCTCCGGGTGCTCCGGTTTCCTCCCACAGTCCAAAGATGTACAGATTAGGTGAATTGGCCATGCTAAATTGCCCGTAGTGCTAGGTGCATTAGTCAGAGGAAAATGGGTCTGTGTGGGTTACTGTTCGAAGGGTCGGTGTGGACTGGTTGGGCCAAAGGGCCTGTTTCCACATTGTAGGGAATCTAATCTAATCTAATCTTCAATTTCCTTATACCTGAATTTTATAATGACAGAGAAGGCCTCGATCTCAACCAAAATGGTGCTCAACCAAAATGGTGCTCAAGCCCAGATTCTCTGCAACCTGCTCTAAACTTGATGTTTCTTTGGAAGCAGTGTGGCCATCTGTGGAAGGATTCTAAGTTGTGCATCTACGGTCCACAGAGGTAACCACACAATTTAAAGTGCAGTTGCCTACAAACACAAAAAACAAACAATTTTCACTTGTGAAATTTCCAAAGCATGATTTGTGAGGCTTTACATTTTTGCAGAGAAAATCTAAAGCTGTTGGAGAGGGAAGAAACCCCTTGAGAGTGCACTTTTGGATAGATAATCACTATTAGAATAGGTCAAGTGTACTTCTGGATTGTTAAAAAATAGGCATGAATGTTCAAATCATTTCCTGACTTTGAAATATATTGTTTCTTCAATGCCATTTGGTCAAAATTCTGGAATTCCGACCCTAATAAGATTATAAGTCTGGAAAAGCACAGCCAGTCAGGCAGCATGTGAGGAGCAAGAGAGTTGATGTTTTGAGCATAAGCTATCCTGATGAAGAGCTTATGTTCGAAACGTTGACTCTCCTGCTCCTTGGATGCTGCCTTACCAGCTGCACTTTTCCAGCACCACACATTTTGACTTTGATCTCCAGCATCTACAGTCCTCACCTTCTCCGAGATTATGGGTCTATCAGCAGCATATAGACTTCTCAAGGTTGAATAGGGATAGGCAATAATTGCTGGCCAATCCAAGTAGACCAACATGTCATGAATTCAAAAACAGAAATCACTATCATATATGGTAATCATGCCACAGACACTGACTTGTCATTACCGATATTAGGTAATCCCTAATCTATTTTATTTGAGTGCTCATGTCCATGTACTCAGTGTCTTCTAGAGTCAGACATTTCTGCATACATACCAGGGAACTTCATCTCAAGGGTTTAACTGTGTAAATCTCTGATATCACCATAAGGTTCCTTGGGGTTCTAATCCCTCACACAATAGATTAACTCAAATTGGATTGGATTGGTGCCAATGAGACAATGGATCGATACCTTTTCTGGCAAGGATGCATTTGGAACCTATCTCTTTGTCCTACCAGTGATGAAGATTATACCATGTGGGTCAGTCCAGGCTTTGGGCAGAGGGCTGAAGAAAAATAAGAAATTATAAGCAAAGCAGATTTATGGTACAGCTTAACTATGATCTAATTGAATCGGGAAGC
This sequence comes from Chiloscyllium plagiosum, assembly GCF_037043375.1. Taxonomy (NCBI): domain Eukaryota; kingdom Metazoa; phylum Chordata; class Chondrichthyes; order Orectolobiformes; family Hemiscylliidae; genus Chiloscyllium; species Chiloscyllium plagiosum. Next base: position 50,237,201 of record NW_028270141.1, read on the forward strand.
TTGGAGTCATAAAGCTGTATAAGATGGAAACAGACTCTGGTCCAACTTGTCCATGCTGAACAGATATCCTAAATTAAGCTAGTACCATTTTCCAGCATTTGGCCCATATCCCTCTAAACCCTTCCTTTCATATACCCATCCTGATGCTTTTTAAATGTTATATTTGTACTAACTTCCACCACTTCCTCTGGCAGCTCATTCTACACACACACACACCACACATTGCATGAAAATGTTGCCCCATAGGTCCTGTTTAATCTTTCCCTTCTCATCTTAAACCTATGCCTTCTACTTTTGAACTCTCCCACTCAGGGAAAAGATCTTGACTATTCAGCCTATACATGCCCCTCAGGTTTTATAAACCTCTATAAGGTCACCCCTCAGCCTCTGATGCTCTCAGGAAAATAGCTCCAGCCTATTCAGCCTCTCCCAATAGCTCAAACCCTTCAACCCTGGCAATATCTTTGTAAGTCTTTTCTGAATCCTTTCAAGTTTCACAGAGTTCTTCATATAGCAGGAAGACCAGAACAAAATGCGGTATTCTAAAAGTTGCCTAACCAATATCCTGTACAGCTGCGATGTGACTTCCCAACTCTTATACTCAGTACACTGACTACTAAAGGCAAGGATACCAAATGCCTTCTTCGCTATCCTGTCTATCTGCGACTCTACTTTGAAAAAACTATGAACAGACACTCCAAGGTCTGTTTGTTCAGCAACAGTCCCCAGGACCTTTCCATTAACTGTATAAGTCCTGTCCTGATTTGCCTTTCCAAAATGCAACACTCACATTTATCTAAATTAAACTCCATCTACCACTCCTCAGCCCATTTGACCTGATCAAGGTCCTGTTGTACTCTGAGGTAACCTTCTTCACTGTCCACTACACCTCCAATTTTGGTGTCATTTGCAAACCATGTTTCCATTTATATAAATGATGAAAAGCTATGGACCCAGCATTGATCCTTGTGGGCCATCGTTAGTCATAGGCCTTCAGTCAAGCAAAGTCAAAGGAGCTGATGATTTCCACCCATTTCTATCTGTCACTTAATAGAGCCTCCTAATTTGGACCCACGTATCCAATTTGTCTTCACTGCATATAACATCTCACATCATTAAACTTTCATCGACTAAATTATCCTTTCCATGAAAAGTTCTTGATGGCTTGTATTGGAGAATGCCTCTGTACCAATACCCTCTTTGAAGCAGCAGTTTATTTTCTTTTGAATAACAGTCAGTGAATTTAGAATTTGCTGACAGTCTGTGTATATAATAATATTTGACATTTCCATTGCTCAGCTAAGTTCAAAATCAAATGTCTGATAGGCAGCTGCTCCTCACTGCGTTCAGCCTTCAGTCTGTAACAAAAGGGAAAAAAGCCATATCCAGCAGCATCATTTGTGAAAATGTCAAACTCGTAATCAGAAGTTGGTTGGATGTTTTTCTGGTACTTCTCTGTCTAGGTGTAGGTCAGGCAAAAGTAGTAGCCTACCAGGGCAAAAAGTGTCAAACACATTATGCCATAAAACAATGCCCTAGTTATTTGTTGATGTTCATAACAATTGACTACCTGACTTGGTATACTTGTTTAATGATGGTTTAGCAGGAGGAGAAGATGCATGAGAAGTTTCATTTAGGTAAATGTGGGGTGTTGCATTTTGGGAAGGCAAATCAGGCTAGGAGGAATGCATTTAATACAGTCATAGAGTCATAGAATCATAGACTAATACAGCGTGGAAATGTGCCCTTCAGCTCAAACTAATCCGTGCTGACTATGATTTCCACTCAGCAAGTTCCAATCGCCTGCATTTGCTCCATATCCCTCTACAATCTTCACATCCATGTACCTATTCAAATGGTTTTTAGATGTTGCTATTGTACCCATCTCAACCACTTCCTCTGGCAGCTCATTCCATATATGCACCACCTTCTGTGTGAATAAATTGCCCCTCAGGTCCTTGTTAAATCTTTCCCCTCTCACCTTAAACCTATGCCTCTAGTTTTCAATTCCCCATCCCTGGGAAAAAGACTATATGCCTCCATCCTATCGATGCCCCTCATGATTTTATCAATAAGATTATCCCTCCTTCTCTACAGTCCAATGAATAAAGTCCTAATGATGAGGTGCTGGGGAGTGTTGCTGAACAAAGAGACCTTGGAGTGCAGTTTCATAGTTCCTTGAAAATGGAGTCACAGGTAGACAGGTTAGTGAAGAAGGTGTTTAGTATGCTTGCCTTTATTGGTCAGTGCACTGAGTGTAGGAGTTGGGAGATCATGTTGTGGCTATACAGGATATTAGTTAGGCCACTTTCGGAATACTGCATTCTGTTCTGGTCTCCCTGCTTTAGGAAGAATGTTGTGAAATTTGAAAAGGTTCAGAAAAAATTCACAAGGATGTTGCCAGGGTTGGACGGTTTGAGCTATAGGGAGAGGCTGAATAGACTGAACCTACTTTCCCTCGATCGCAGAGGCTGAAGGGTGATTTTATAGAGATGTATAAAATTATGATGGGCATAGATATGGTGAATAGGCAAGGTCTTTTCCCCAGGGTAGCAGAGTTCAACCTAGAGGGCATAGATTTAAGGTGAGAGGGGAAAGATTAAAAAGGACCTAAGAGGTAAGTTTTTCACGCAGAGGGTAGTGTGTGTATGGAATGTGCTGCCAGAGGAATTGGTAGAGACTGGCACAATTACGTAATTTGAGAGGCATCTGGATGAGTATTTGAATAGGAAGGGTTTAGCGGGCTTTGGGCCATTTGCTAGCAAATGAGTCTAGATTATATTAGATTCCCTACAGTGCGGAAACAGGCCCTTCTGTCCAACAAGTCTACACCGACCCTCCGAAGAGTAACCCACCTACTCACATACTCCCTACTAATGCACCTATCACTTTGGGCAACTTAGCATGGCCAATTCATCTGACCCGCACATTTTTGGACTGTGGGAGGAAACCGGAGCACCTGAAGGAAACCCACGCAGACACAGGGAGAATGTGCAAACTCCACGCAGACAATCGCACGAGGCTGGAATTGAACCCGGGTCCCTGGCGCTGCAAGGCAGCAGTGCTAACCACTGTGCCACAGTGCCAAGTTGAACCAAAGGGTCTGTTTCCATTCTGTACAATTCTTTGACTCTATCACTGTAAGTAATGAATCCACCAGAAAGGTTCTCCAAGCACGAGAAAGACCTGAGCTTAGCTGTTCACCCCAGGTCATCTGCACACAAAGAATTTACATGAGTACATAAGAACTAAGTGCAAGAGTAGGCATTCAGCACCTAATCCATCATTTAGTATGATAATGACTGATCTCATCTTGGCCTCAACTCTACATTCCTAACCACTTCCCGTTACCCTTCAACTCTTTACGAATTAAGAATTGTTATCTCCTTAAATATAGTCAATGTTGTGACATCTACCTCAATCTGAGGGAATGAGTTTCATAGATTCACAATCCTTTGAGAGAATTAATTTCTCCTCATCTCTGTTCTAAATCAGCTATCCTTGATAACCCTGATCCTTAAACTTTGACCTCTCATTCTACACTGGCCCACATCAGGAAACATGTTCTCTATGTCTACTTTGTCAATTCCTTTAACATCAATTATATCTCCTCTCATTCTGCTAATCTCCAGAGAGTGTCAGCCTAAATGTCAATTTCTCTTTATAAGCCAAATCCCTCATCTCTGGAATCAATAAAGTGAACTTTCCTCTGAACTACCTCCAAAGCAACTACATATCTGCTCAAGTATGGAGACCAAAACTACACCCAAACTCCAGGTGCAGCCTCATTAATGCCTTGTACAGATGCAACAACTTCCCGACTTTTATATTTTGTTCCTTTAGCAATAAATGCCAAAATTCAATTTGCCTCCTTATTAGGACAGCATGACATCTCAGTAGTTAGCACTACTCCTTCACAGTGCCAGGAACCTGGATTCAATTCCAGTCTTGGGTAACTGTATGGAGTTTACACATTCTCTCTATTTCTGTTTGGGTTTACTCCAAGTGCTTGGTTTTGTCTCACAGTCCAAAGATGTGGAGATTGTGTGGATTGGCCATGTAAAATGACCCAGTAGTGCACAGGTTACATGGGTTAGCCTTTGAAAATATGGTGATAGTGAGGGGGAGCTGCGCCTGGGTGAGATGCTCTGCAGAGGTTCGGCACAGACTTAATAGGCTAAATGGCTTCTTTCCGCACTGTCGGGATTCTATGATTACCCGCATATTAATTTTCTGCAATTTATGCACAAGACACCCAGATATCCCTGCACTGAAGCACACTGAAGTTTTTCTCCATTTAGGTAATATATTGCCTTACTATTAGATTAGATTAGATTACATTACAGTGTGGAAACAGGCCCTTCGGCCCAACAAGTCCACACCGACCCGCCGAAGCGAAACCCACCCATACCCCTACATTTACCCCTTACCTAACACTCAGGCAATTTAGCATGGCCAATTCACCTGACCCTGCACATCTTTTGGACTGTGGGAGGAAACCGGAGCACCCGGAGGAAACCCACGCAGACACGGGGAGAACGTGCAAACTCCACACAGTCAGTCGCCTGAGGCGGGAATTGAACCTGGGTCTCAGGCGCTGTGAGGCAGCAGTGCTAACCACTGTGCCACCGTGCCGCCCACAATTCTTCTGCTGACCAAAATGGATAGCGTCACACTTATCCATGTTAAATTCCATCTGCCAAGTTTTAAACTCCCTCTGCCAAATTTTGGCCCACTCACCAAATTTATTGCTTGTAAATGCTGGCCTAGACAGTGACACCCTCATCCCATCAATGAATTTAAAAAAAGATTCTCATCTTTTTATTGAAACTTACTTTCTTACTTTTTTAGTGTTATCTGCAAAATTGCCAATTGCACTTTTTAGACCTGCACCCAAATCACTGCTATAGTTTGTTAATATATGGTGCCCAAGAAACAAACCTGTGGCACCCCACCAGTTAGATCTTACCAAGCAGAAAAAGACAATTTATCCTGACTGTTTACATTGTATTAGTTAGCCAATCCTCTATCCAAACTAATGGAAAATAAATCATCATAGCAGCATCCAGCTTTCTTGGAATTATTGAGGCTACTTCTATAGATTGGTTTTAGTTTGTTGAATCGTGGGATGTGAATGGCACTGGCCAGGTTAGCATTTATTGTTTAATTGCCTCAAGGGCAGTTATGAGTCAACCACGTTGTTGTGGGTCTGGAGTCAGATGTCAGCTAGATTAGGTAGGAATGACAGATTTCCTTTCCTAACGGACAACAGTGAACAAAATGGCTTTTTAAGATATTCAACCATGGTTACACAGTCACATTTCGACCTACTTATTCCACCAGATTGTTACTGAATTCAAGTATCACCATTTGGCATGTTGAAATTTGAACCCACACCCCCAGAAGATTACACTGATGCTCTGGATTACTGGCCCAGTGAAATTACCATGACGCTATTGCCTCCGTATATATGTCATTTTTCAGAGTAAAGATGATGCTTGCTCATGGCAATGACCTGCATAGGGAAATCTTTTAATATGGAGAGGCTATTGCGATCTAGGTAGCTCAGAGCAGTGCCTGATTCTGTGCAGCATCCAAGGAGCAGCGAAATTGACGTTTCGGGCAAAAGCCCTTCATCAGGAATAAAGGCAGAGAGCCTGAAGCATGGAGAGATAAGTTACAGGAGGGTGGGGGTGGGGAGAAAGTAGCATAAAGTACAATAGGTGAGTGGGGGAGGGGATAAAGGTGATACGTCAGGGAGGAGGGTGGAGTGGATAGGTGGAAAAGAAGATAGGCAGGTAGGACAAGTCATGGGGACAGTGCTAAGCTGGAAGTTTGGAACTAGGGTGAGGTGGGGGAAGGGGAAATGAGGAAACTGTTGAAGTCCACATTGATGCCCTGGGGTTGAAGTGTTCCGAGGTGGAAGATGAGGCGTTCTTCCTCCAGGCGTCTGGTGGTGAGGGAGCGGCGGTGAAGGAGGCCCAGGACCTCTATGTCCTCGGCAGAGTGGGAGGGGGATTGAAATATTGGGCCACAGGGTGGTGTGATTGATTGGTAGCGGGTGTCCCAGAGAAGTTCCCGAAAGCACTCTGCTAGGAGGCGTCCATTCTCCCCAATGTAGAGGAGACCGCATCGGGAGCAACGGATGCAATAAATGATATTAGTGGATGTCCAGGTAAGACGTTGATGGATGTGGAAGGCTCCTTTAGGGCCTTGGATGGAGGTGAGGGAGGAGGTGTGGGTGCAGGTTTTGCAGCTTTGCGGTGGCAGAGGAAGGTGCCAGGATGGGAGGGTGGGTTGTAGGGGGACGTGGACCTGACCAGGTAGTCATGGAGGGAATGGTCTTTGTGGAAGGCCGAAAGGGAAATATATCCCTGGTGGTGGGATCTTTTTGGAAGTGGCGGAACTGTCGGTGGATGATTTGGTTTATGCGAAGGTTGGTAGGGTGGAAGGTGAGCACCAGGGGCGTTCTGTCCTTGTTATGGTTGGAGGGGTGGGGTCTGAGGACGGAGGTGCGGGATGTGGAGGAGATGCGTTGGAGGGCATCTTTAACCACGTGGGAAGGGAAATTGCAGTCTCTAAAGAAGGAGGCCATCTGGTGTGTTCTGTGGTGGAACTGGTCCTCCTGGGAGCAGATACGGCGGAGGCGGAGGAATTGGAAATACAGCATGGCATTTTTGCAAGAGGTAGGGTGAGAAGCGGTGTAATCCAGTTAGCTGTGGGAGTCGATGGGTTTGTAAAAAATGTCAGTGTCAAGTCAGTCGTCATTAATGGAGATGGAGAGGTCCAGCAAGGGGGAGGGAGGTGTCAGAGATGGTCCAGGTAAATTTAAGGTCAGGGTGGAATGTGTTGGTGAAGTTGATGAATTGCTCAACCTCCTCGTGGGAGCATGAGGTGGCGCCAATGCAGTCATCAATGTAGCAGAGGAAGAGGTGGGGAGTGGTGCCGGTGTAATCACGGAAGATCGACTGTTCTATGTAGCCAACAAAGAGACAGGCATAGCTGGAGCCCATACATGTGCCCATGGCTATCCCTTTGGTCTGGAGGAAGTGGGAGGATTCGAAGAAGAAATTGTTAAGGGTGAGGACCAGTTCGGCCAAACAAATGAGAGTGTCGGTGGAAGGGTACTGTTGGGGATGTTGGGAGAAGTAAAAATTGAGGTCTTGGAGGCCCTGGTCATGGTGGATGGAGGTGCAGAGGGATTGGATATCCATGGTGAAGATGAGGCATTGTGGGCCGGGGAAACGGAAGTCTTGGAGGAAGTGGGTCGGCCAGGGTGGGGTTCCCGGACTATGAGGTTGGAAGCTATGGGTGGGAGATCTCCTGAGGTGATGAGGTTCTGTATAGTCTGGGAGATGATGGTTTGGTGATGGGGGTGGGGTCATGGTCGAGGGGGCGGTAGGAAGATGTGTCCTCGAGTTAGCGTTTGGCTTCAGCGGTGTAGAGGTCAGTGCGCCAGACTACCACTGCGCCCCCTTTATCTGCTGGCTTGATGGTGAGATTGGAATTGGAGCAGAGGGATTGAAGGGCTGCGCGTTGTGAGGGCGAGAGGTTGGAGTGGGAGAGGGGGTAGACAGGTTGAGGCGGTTAATGTCTTGGCGGCAGTTGGAAATGAAGAGGTAGAGGATGGGTAATAGGCCAGCGCGGGGTGTCCAGGTGGATGGAGTGTGTTGGAGGTGGGCGAAGGGGTCCTTGGAAGGTGGGCGGGAGTCCTGATTGTGAAAGTAAGCTCGGAGGCGGAGGCGGTGGAAGAAGTGTTCGACTACACGGCGTGTATTAAATTCATTGATGCGAGGATGGAGGAGGATGAAGGTGAATCATTTGCTGAGGACTGATCATTCGTCCTCAGTGAGGGAAAGGTCAGGAGGGATGGTGAAAACTCGGCAGGGCTGGGAGCTGGGACCCGGTGTGGGTGTGGAGCTGGGAGTGGGGGGGCGGAGCCAGTAACTGGAGTGGGTGTGATGGTGGGGGGAATGGGCATGGAGTCATGAGCAGGGGTGGTGTTCCCCTCGGGGTTTTGGGGGCCGGGAATGGTGACAGTGGGATATGGGGGGGGCGTGTCAGCAGAATGCAGGTGAGTGGCATTGGTGGGGGCGGAAGTGGTGGCAGACATGGCAGTAGGGGTGGCGGAAGTCACTGAGCGTGTGACATCAGCGATGATGTGGGGGCGGAAGTGATGTCACATGTGATGTATGAGGTATTGTGAGGGGTGCAAGTGATTGTGGGAGTGGCCATGATGGGGGCGGAAGTGACATCATCAATCAGCGTGGGCGTGGCAGCTGCACCAGCCACATGGATAATGGAGTCTAAGTAGTTCCAGAGGCTGGGGGAATCTTCTGGAATGTTTGAGGAGCACTGGTTATGGAGGTGGGTAGATAAAAGTTTGTTGTACTTACAGTTTTTGATGTTTGAGGTGGAGTTGAAATACTGTTTGTTGAGAGTATGAATTCTCCTGAGGATGTAGTACAGAGTGGGTCCTTTGCAATTCTGAGAGAGTGTGGCCCTCAGCTGAGGCAGGGCTGACTGTAGAGAGGTTAGGTGCCGGCGCATTGCTGCGAGCGTGGAGCGGAGGGTCTTGAAGGAGAACCGTTGCTGGTGTTTTTGAATCTGTAGTCTGTACTGTTTGTCCTGTTCGGGTCCAAACTCTGCTGGTTTAAAGGTGGTCTGGAGTCTGTGTGGGATGAGTTGGTTATGGAGGCAGGCACTGAGGAAGCAAATGTGGCTGTGGTAGCGAGTTTGTTTTAGGACATGGTTGAAGAGCTTCAGGGCAGAGGAAATGACCTGGGAGTTGCAGTGGGAGAGGGACTCCCTGAGATTCTTGTAGAGAGAGGAGGAAAACTTCTTCAAGGCAAGCATCCTTGCAAGAGGATTCACAGTAGGGTTAAAATCAACGAGGTAAAAACAATGACTGCAGATGCTGGAAACCAGATTCTGGATTAGTGTTGCTGGAAGAGCACAGCAGTTCAGGCAGCATCCGAGGAGCAGCAAAATCGAATTTCCGGGCAAAATCCCTTCATCAGGAATAAAGGCAGAGAGCCTGAAGCGTGGAGAGATAAGTTAGAGGAGGGTGGGGGTGGGGAGAAAGTAGCATGGAGTACAATAGGTGAGAGGGGGAGGGGATGAAGGTGATAGGTCAGGGAGGAGGGTGGAGTGGATAGGTGGAAAAGAAGATAGGCAGGTAGGACAAGTCATGGGGACAGTCCCCAGGGATATATCTCCCTTCCCACCCCTTTCGACTTCCGCAAAGACCGTTCCCTCCGTGACTACCTGGTCAGGTCCACGCCCCCCCCCTACAACCCACCCTCCCATCCTGGCACCTTCCCTGGCCACCGCAGGAACTGCAAAACCTGCGCCCACACCACCTCCCTCACCTCCACCCAAGGCCCTAAAGGAGCCTTCCACATCTATCAAATTTTTACCTGTGCATCCACTAATATAATTTATTGCATCCGTTGCTCCCGATGTGGTCTCCTCTACATTGGGGAGAATGGATGCCTCCTAGCAGAGCGCTTTAGGGAACATCTCCGGGACACCCGCACCAATCAACCACACCACCCTGTGGCCCAACATTTCAACTCCCCCTCCCACTCTGCTGAGGACATGGAGGTCCTGGGCCTCCTTCACCGCCGCTCCCTCACCACCAGATGCCTGGAGGAAGAACGTCTCATCTTCCGCCTCGGAACACTTCAACCCCAGGACATCAGTGTGGACTTCAACAGCTTCCTCATTTCCCCTTCCCCCACCTCACCCTAGTTCCAAACTTCCAGCTTAGCACTGTCCCCATGACTTGTCCTACCTGCCTATCATCTTTTCCACCTATCCACTCCACCCTCCTCCATGACATATCACCTTCATCCCCTCCCCCACTCACCTATTGTACTTTATGCTACTTTCTCCCCACCCCCACCCTCCTGTAGCTTATCTCTCCATGCTTCAGGCTCTCTGCCTTTATTTCTGATGAAGAGTTTTTGCCCGAAACGTCGATTTTTGCTGCTCGTCAGAATCTGGTTTCCAGCATCTGCAGTCATTGTTTTTACCTGCCTGCTTCTTCCAGTCTATGTGCCTGATATTGGCTTATCGGAAAGGTTTACAGATCAGCAGTTCTCCTGTTTAACTGTGATGAATCCTATTCCATATGAGACACCCTGAGTTGATGTTTGAACTTGAACGTTCTATCCCTTTTATCACATTTTGCAGGACCCAAGTCATCTTACAGCAACTTTCTTCCAGATCTTCACGATATCCAATTGCCAGATTGCCCACAACGATCACTGTCCCTCTCATATTTACTTCTGTCTCTGCCTTTAAACTGCCACAGTCCCCTGAGGAAATCTTGCTAAATTCTAAGTTATGGTTCCAGAGATATACTGGATTACTATATCCATCTGATTTGAGGTTTATATTATAAAACAAACAAACATAGTTTTAGCTAGAACAAAAATTAAATTACATCACTCAGTACCCTGTAGCTATTTTAAAAAAGTCACATTAATATCTCAGAACATTCATTTCATCAGATAAGGACTAATGTTTTATATTTCAGCAAAATAATGTTTTGGATCTAAAACTCATTATTTTACCACAGTACTTTCTTTCTTTCTGCACCAGTTGCCTTTTCAAATCCTTATAGTTGCAAATAATGTTTTTTTTTCAGAATTTATTGACCTTGATAATCACTGTAGCAATATATATGCCACATTAAGTGGCACTTTGGAAAATTTTGTCAACCAACTCAAAGTATAAACATTTCCTGTCATATATTTTTAAGATAAATGCATTTTACTGCTCCACGTATGATTTCATTACCGATTTATTGATTGTGCATCATTGTTTAAATGCACAAGTTTCATGAGGTGCAAGAAGATTTTTTTCTCTCTTCACCTATTTTCCCAATGAATTTTACACATTGAAGCTACTACAAAATCATAAATATAATTCCAAGGAGCAGCAATGCTGGAAATATATTTTTCACCTCACTTACTGCAATTGCACAATTCAGAGAAATATTGTTTAGCTTAACAGTGATCTGAAGTTTAAAATGATCTAAAATAATGTGATTTACTAATCTGGCAGACATTTACTAGGTTCAATTATACTGTATATAAATACTCATTGTCCTTAAATAAAATAAAAACATGCAGATGTTTACAAGCTATTTTTATGTTCGGATTGTTCAGAACGTTTAACTGGCATTGGACAGAGCTTGTAAAAAAATAAATCAAGCAGTTGGTTGATTAATGCTTCAATGTACTGACTTCCCTCCTAGCACATATTTTTCTTTGCAATATTAATATTTAGTTTAAAATGAGGCTGGGTCATTAAGTATTTTCAAGGCTGAGGCAAACAGATTTTTAATCAGTAAAGCAATCAACGGTCAAGGGGAAAAGCCGGGAAATTGGAGTTGAGATTTATCAGATCAGCCATAATCTCATTGAATGGCTGAACATACCTGATGGGCTGAATGGTTTACTTCTGCTCCTTTGTCTTATGGTCAAAAAAGGTTCTATTATGACTTTACCCCCGAGGTAACCTCACTCCCAAACTGGAGATGACGATCCCATAGCACTATTTGAAGAGTTCTCAACAGTATTCATTATTCAAACACCATTATCCCAATACAGTTTTAAGAGCATGCATTGGCTGTCATATTTCTTACATTGTAACAGTGTCCACTCTTGAAAAGTGCTTGATCATCTGTAAAACACTTTAAAGCCACATATGACAGAACTTTTAAATATAGATGCCACTCCTGATGGCATAAACTGCGTGGTGCACCCTTCCAATCTTCAGTCTTTTGAGGTTTCATGTGCAAATTCAATTAAAAATTTGAAGTGCCTGTGGCATGCAAAAGAGATGTGTGTGATCTTGTGGCATGAGGAGATTTTCAGTCATAAAAACTGCCATGAGCTGACAATGCAGTGGGTACAGGCAGGCAACAAACCACCTGCTGGCTTCACTCTTTCTTGTGAAATGCATCTTCAATGATTTCTTCCTCAGCTCATTGAATCCTGCCTTCTGCTCTGGTGCTGCACGCTGCTAGCATTGCAGCCATGACTGTTGGCTGGCAAATGCAAGAATGGCAAATTTCAAATGATCACCACAATCTTTATCATGGGAGAATAAAAGTGTGTACAGGTTAGCAAATCGACTGATTGCCCAAGGCCTTGTCATGGTTAAACAACTGAAAGCGGAAGGCTTGCCAAGCTCCCTGATAGCTCAAAAAGGTTGAACACATTCTTTTTGTTTGTCAAAAACGTATCCATAGCAAGTGTGAATGAGCCACATTACAAGCTCAACTGCTCATAATTTTGATTGTTTATGTAACTTGGAGCACACTTAGGATTTGAGTCAAGAATGTGGTGTTGGAAAAGCACAACAGGACAGGCAGCATCCGAGGAGCAGGAAAATCGATGTTTTGGGCAAAAACCCTTCATCAGAAATGAGGCTGGGAGCCTTGGGGGTGGAGTGATAAATGGGAGGGGGGGATAGGGCTTGGGGAAGGTAGCTGAGAGTGCAATAGGTGGATGGAGGTGGGGGTAATGGTGATAGGTCGGAGAGAAGGGTGGAGCAGATCGGTGCGAAGGAAACTGTACAGATGGGACAGGTCATGAGGACGGTGTTGAGCTGGAAGTGGAGTAAGGTTGGGGGGAAGGGAAATGAGGAACCTTGCGAAATCCACATTGATACCATGGGGTTGGAGGGCCCCGAGGCAGAAGATGAGGCATTCTTTCTCCTGGCATCGGGTGGTAAGGGACTGGTGATGGAGGAGGCCCAGGACCTGCATGTGGAAGGGGGAGTTGAAGTGTTCGGTCACGGGCTGGTAGGGTTGGTTGGTGCGGGTGTCCCGGAGATCTTCTCTGAAGTGCGTTGTGAGTAGGTGTCCTGTCTCCCCAATGTAGAGAAGACCGCATCGGGAGCAATGGATACAATAAATGACATGTGTGGAAGTGCAGGTGAAATTTTGATGGATGTGGAAGGCTCCTTTGGAGCTTTGGATGGAGGTGAGGGAGGAGGTGTGGGCACAGGTTTTCAATTCCTGCGATGCCAGGGGAGGGTGCCAGGAAGGGAGGGTGGGTTGTTGGGGAGTGTGGACCTGATGAGGTAGTCGTGGAAGGAACGATCTTTATGGAAAGGGAAAGGGGTGGGGAGGGAAATATATCTCTGATGGTGGGGTCCGTTTGTAGGTGTTGGAAATGGCTTTGGCCCGAAACATCGATTTTCCTGCTCCTTGAATGCTGCCTGACCTGCTGTGCTTTTTCCAGCACCACACACTTCATTCTAATCTCCAGCATCTGCAGTACTCACTTTCACACACTTAGGATTGGTCAGCAAGTGCTGCTCCATCATGGAATCATGTCTAACAGCTGATGTTTCATTTTAGGTTTCACAAATGTGAACTGATTGAATAAACAACCTGTTCATATAACTCCAGATATACAGTAATGTAGTTGACATTGATATGGACAATGCTGGCCAGTCAATTATGCCCACATTCAATAAAAGAATAACAAAAAATCCATTGGGCCTATTTGGAGGTGGAAGAGGGCAGTCCAGTAAAAGAGTCTATTGGTAATATCATTATCTCTTGGGAACAGGTAATAAAGAACTGATTTTCCTCAACTGTATGGATTGATATCAGGTCACATGATACAAAATGACCTCCTTTGTTAAAAAGCTTAATGAATTCAAAATATTCTTTATACATAGCACATTTCACTGTAGAATGTGGTTATATTTCCATGGCCTTCCCCTACCCCGGACAATCATAGAATAATAGAATCCCTACCATATGAGAGCAGCCCATTCAGTCCATCAAGTCCACACTGACCCTTTGAAGACCATCCCACCCAGACACATCCTCATACCCTATCATTGTAACCTGCATTTACCATGGCTAACCCACCTAGCGTGAACATCCCCAGATACTTTGAGTAACTTAGCATGGCCAATCCACTTAAACTGGGTATCTTTGGACAGTGGGAGGAAACCAGAGCACCCAGAGGAAACCCATGCAGACACAGGGAAAATGCGCAAATTCCACACAGATAATCACCTGAATATGGAATCTTGGTCCCTGGTGCTATGAAGTAGCAGTGTTAATCACTGAGTCACTGTGCCACCACAATGCTATGCACATTCTTCACTTGGAATTACAAGTTCCTAAAATATCAGAAAGAACTTGTCAGTATTTACAGAAACAAAAGGCAGATTATGGAATTTTCATCTAAGCATACATTTATCTATTAGGAGAAAGTGAGGACTGCAGATGCTGGAGACCAGAGTTGAAAAATGTGGTGCTGGAAAAACACAGCAGGCCAGGCAGCATCCGAGGAGCAGGAGAATCGACATTTCGGGCATAAGCCCTTCATTTCTGAAGAAGGGCTTATGCCCAAAACATCGATTCTCCTGCTCCTCGGATGCTGTCTGGCCTGCTGTGTTTTTCCAGCACCACATTTTTCAACAATACATTTATCTATTTCCCACCATGGCTGCAGGAAGCATCCCAAAGTGCTTCCCAGGTCAATGTAGTACATTCCAAGACCAGCCACCACCATACCACAAGAAACACCAAATCACTCCCTGACAACTGGTAAATCGCATTGCTGACAAGTTAATTCAGTTTTGATGGGAGCAGTAGAGTGTAAACATTGATAGAATATCAAGAGAGTGTCTCCTGCTCTTTACGAAAAGTAAAATGGCAATTGAAAAAGAGGCAGGGCCTAGGTGGAACATTTCTTCTAAGAGGTAGCATGTCCTACAATCCAAGACTGAATGGATTATGTTCAGGAGAGAAGTTCATGTCCACAACAATCTGACTTCGAGCTGAGATTCGTACCTGGTGTATTATGTTTCATAGCCAGTGTGGCAATATACCTCATATAAGTGTGCCCATGGTAGGTTATGTAACATGTGACCCTAGAATATGAAAGAACTTACATTCATTTTACTTTGGGATTACTGTGTGATTAATAGATTAAAGTTATCCCCAGACAGATATATGCCTGAGAATGTAAAGTTTTAACATAATGGTTAACAGCAATAAACGCCTGTCAGATTCTTCAACACCACAATATTTTCCATAGTTCCTTAGGTTATGAGGGATACCGTAAGCATCGGCACATCTGTTGAAATACCCTGCTGCATACAAAGCTCATACTGTGCCAAACTGATATTTTGCATGAGTTATACAAGGATCATGGGGTTATCTGGTCTCTGACTATGCAAAAATATTGACCTAATTATCAGCTAAGAATTAAGAAATAGTCCCTCCATTATTTGGACCCAATGTTGCTTTCTTCCTTCTCTGTTCATCCCTCAATCTCCATTATTAATCCCTACTTTTATTCAAAATTAAGTAGCATAGTATCAACTACCATTTAAAAAGTGTTGCTCGACATGTGTTGAAACCAATTTCCACACCCTGCCATGCTTTACAAATGTTGCCAAGCCAGTTTGGTAGAAAAATAGACATCCACGCAGTGGGTTCATGTGTTTGCATTTGCTTAGAGTTTTCAATGATCTAGTGATCATTGGTAGCAAACACCGGGGAAGGATGAAGGTTTTTTTTAAAAATGTGACCAGCAAGCTATTCTGTTTGAAAGACCAATTTTATTCGAGAGTAACTTTGTAATGAGAATTAGACAAATACTAAAAAGGTATGTCTTTCATGGTGATAGGGAAAGGCCAAGGGAGTGGGATCAATTGGCTAGCTCTTTCTAAGAGTCAGCATTGACAAGCAGGGACAAATGGGCCTCTTCTGTGTTGTCTCATTCTATACTGAATGATAATGAACAGAACAAGTAACTTCTATTCATGTCAACATTCCTATAGACATTTTCACAATCTCAGCACACTTCAATATGCTTTACAGTCTCTGAAGTAGCAACTGTAGTAATTGTCACAATGTAAGGAACACAGCAATTAATTTGTACACAGGCAACTCATACAAACAGCAATCTGATAGTCAAAATCTCAAAAACAGGTGATATGCTCCTTAACTGATAAACATTTGTCATGCAAACTTCCACTGTTACAAAATAGTGCAATGGTTTTATTTTTTAACTTCCACTGAACAGGTACAAAGAGCTTTGGTTTAAATGCCTTGTTCAAAAGGCAGATTCATTGAATGCACAGTACTCTCTCAGCACTGCACTGGAATGCTTGTCAAGATTTCCCACACAAGCACCAGCAGTGAGACTTGAACCCATAAATTTCTGATGCAGTAACAGGAGAGTTGCCAACTGAGCAGCCAGTAATGCACTGATTCTAACAAATTAGTTTTGAAATGTTGCTATATAGTCAAAAGACTGATAACTTAAACTTGCTGATACTTTTGCATCAATCAACTCAGCTTTCAAGCCCAATTGCAATTCCAGTGTGCAGAGATGTTTCTAAAAAGGCAAAGCAGTGAAAGAGTGGAAAGATAATGTTTAACAGCTGTTAGTTCACGGCCCCAAGTCTAAACAGTGCTGAAGTTTGTAAAAGTGGCAGGTACAGCTCAGTCCCACAAGGAGTTGCCAATGGAAGACTGATGAATAATGATTAGATCAGGACCTGCAACAACACCAATTTTACTCATGTCTTCAACTGCAGCAGCCCTTTGAGGAATGTTCATTGAAGATACAAAGAGGAAATAAGGAAATGATAAAATGACTGGCACAATGAGGAGAAAGATTAACATTAAATTAATGTCTTTGCTGAAAAGCTGCTGAGTTTGAAATTCAAACTGACAGGGACATGTGGCTGTAAGATGATTTTAAAGAAACAAAATATTAAGAACTGACAGATTCTGGGCAGAAGCAGCCTATACGTGTTGGACTTAGTGAGGTAATGGGAGATTGGGACTGAACTGGCAGAGGTAATCTCTGAATAGATGAAGGGGGAAAGAGGGAGAAATTTCAGTCATGGTGACAGCTAACAAATGGAACTCTTCCAATTTCACAGTAGTCATTGTGGATAGGATATCTGTTTAAAATACAATTAGAAAGAGCTGTTAATGGAGTATGAAATTAAATCAACAGTAAATACAATGGGCAACATCTATGGACTGCAGATGCTAGAAACCTGAAGCAAAAACAGAAATTTTCGGTGAAACTCAGATCTGGAAGCATCTGTTGAGTGAACATTCTGAGTGAACATTCTGAGTGAACATTCTGAGTGAACATTCTGAGTGAACATTCTGAGTGAACATTCTGAGTGAACATTCTGAGTGAACAATCCAGTGACCCTTCTTCTCTACGAGGCAGCTGTTGGACAATGAGACAATCAACCTCATTTCATTGTAACAGAATGACAAAAGGTTTGCTCTAATTATGGCATGAATGTGATTTGCAGAGTACATCACTCTGACTGAGGGAGCAGAACCTTGAACTAATGGCACTGTTTCTTAACTGTGATGATTCTGGTAACCGTATGGATGGTGATAGTGAGGGATTCAACAATATTAACACCATTGTATGTTATAGGATGGGGTTTAGATCGTCCCTTGTTGGTGACAGTCATTGCCTGGCATTTGTGTGGACGAATGTTGCTTGCCACTTCTCAGTCCAAGCTTAGATTTGTTGCATTTGAAAATGGACAGCTTCAGTATCAAATGATGCTGAACATTGTGCAATCATTGGTGAAAATGTCCACCTCTGCTCTTATAGTGGAGGGAGGTCATTGTAGCAGTAAAGATTGTTGGGCCGAGGATACTATACTGAGGAACTTCTGGAGAGATGTCCTGGATCGAAGATGACTGATGTCCAACAACATTTCTATCTCCCTATGTGCCAGGCATTGTCATCACTGAATCCTCCATTATCAACATCCTCAAAGTTACCATTGAGCAGAAAATCACCAGGGCTTGCTATATAAAAACAGTGCCTACAGAAACAAGCCAAAGGCTAGGAATACTGTAGTGAGTAACTCACCTCCTGATTCCCCAAAGCCTGTCCATCATCTACAAGGCACAAGTCGGGATTGTGATGGAATGCTCCCCACTTGCCTGGAAGTGCAGCTCCAACAACACTCCAGAAGCTTGACAACATCCAGGACAAAGCAACCCAATTGATTAGCTACACATCCACATTCACTCCCATTATCAATGCTCAGTAGCAGCAGTGTGTACTATCTATAAGATGCACCACAGAAATTTGGCAACAGTCCTTGAACAGCACCTTCCAAATCCACAACTATTACCACCAAAAATGTCAAGGGTAGCAGATGTATAGGAACATCATCTTTTGCAAGTTCCCTTCCAAGCCACACATCAACTTTACTTGGAAATGTACCATAGTTCCTTCAGGACACTGGATCAAAATCATGGAATTCCCTCCATAATGGTATTGTGTGTTAACCGACATGCATAGATTCTAATGTTTCAAGAAGGGAGCTCAGCACTACCTCCTCAAGGGCAACGATGATGGACGATAGATATTGGGCCAGCCAATGATGCCCATATCACACTAGTGAAAGAAAAAGGAGTTCCATAAAGAACACTGGTCCCTCTCTTAGACCTCTAATTCAGTTTAATGCAGAGCAAGCAAGTCTGGCAGACACTACTAGCTCCACATTGCATTTTGCTCAGGGAACACAATAATATTGTTCATGTAGTATTCACAATGAGCTTTCTGCACACTTATTGGCACAGCATCTTGATACATATTTTTAATTAATTTTTTCACGAGCTATACATTCACTGGTTGGGCAAGCATTCATTGCTCATCCCTAATTACCCAGAGAGCATTTTTTTTTTCTTTTTGAATCCTAGAATCCCTACATTGTGGAAACAGGCCCTTTGCCTCAACAAGTCCACACTGACCCTCCAAAGAGTCACCCACCCAGACCCATTCTCCTACCCTATTTCTCTACATTTGCCCCTGACTAATGCATCTAACCTACACATTCCTGAACACTATGGACAATTTAGCATGGCCAATTCACCTAACCTGCACATCTTTGGACTGTGGGAGGAAACTGGAGTACCTTGAGGAAACCAACTCAGACATGGGGAGAATGTGCAAACTCCACACAGACAGTTGCCCGAAGCTGGAATCAACCCTGGGTTCCTGGTGCTGTGAGGCAACAGTGCTAACCACTGAGCCACCATGGTTAAAAGTCAACCATGTTACTGTGGACCTGGAGTTATCTATAGGCCAGACCAAGTAGTGATGGCATATTTCCTTCCCTAAAAGGCATTAGTGATCCAGAAAAGCTTTTACAACAACTGTCATCGACATCATTCGGCCAGCATTTTTAAAATACAAAGTCCAGCTTTACTGAACTTGAATTCAAATTTCCCCATCTGCCATGGTGGGATCCAAACATTTGTCCCAGGGAATTAGCCTGGTAATCTAGATCAGGGGCATTACCACTATGCTGCTGCAACTACCCATTAATATCAGCTCTAAACATGGATATGCACATCTAAGTGCATGTAACAGTACTCAGTAACATATGTACTGCTGAATATGTTTTACAGATTTACAGTTAGTAATGAGTGACACCAATCATAATGCGCCTTGGTGATAGAGTGGATGAAGGGACTAGTAGGCTTTTTGAAAAAACACAAAGGGAAATGAAACTATACATATGAACAAAAACCTTCTGGACATACTCCAGATACCTGGGGTGCAAGGACTGGGTGGCTAAAATAAACATCCACTAGGGGTGATTAATATAGATCTGTGGTTCCATAGCATAGTTGCCGCAAACCAATCTTAAACTGGGAATATTACATAGAGGATGTAGAAGGTGTTGACAATAGAAAATGTTATTTATGCATCAGTTACTGGTCAGTGGAAACCAAAAAGTGTTTCACTGATCAATGTTCAAGAGCAGAAGTGAGAGAATCTCAAAATACATTTTCTTTTGTGTAGCATGGACTGATCATCTGTGCCATACAAATAAATTCAGTTTTTTAAACTAAACAAACAGTCTTCTACTTATTGGAAGCATGCCGCTGAACTATGGAGGAAGGTTGTTGACACTGAACATCTATGTATAGATTCTTTCACACAATCTCTGCCCAAGTAATGAACACTTGCCTTCAGGGT
This sequence comes from Chiloscyllium plagiosum, assembly GCF_037043375.1. Lineage (NCBI taxonomy): Eukaryota > Metazoa > Chordata > Chondrichthyes > Orectolobiformes > Hemiscylliidae > Chiloscyllium > Chiloscyllium plagiosum. The sequence goes on from NW_028270141.1 coordinate 50,257,237, forward strand.
ATTTAATGTTATTTGTCATTTTCTACTTATTTTACCTCATGTGACATATCCCAGATAGTTGAGTCACATTGAGTCAGCTATCTTGAACCTGATTAACAACACTATGGCCATGATATCACAAACTTACTTGGTCTGCGTTTGTGCTGACTGATGTTACTATATGTTATAAATATATAAATAACTGGCTACACTGACTTCATTACACAGAAAAAGTGACTGAAAGGCAAGGTTCCTTAATGCCAGATGCCACGTGAGATGATGCCATGTAACTATCTTAAAGGTATGGGCCAATTTGGTCTTGAATCTATGCCATAATATAATGGTAATAATCCCAACAGCTCCCATCTAAATTTGCAGTTTATCCATGTCCAGGACAATCACGACTGCAGTTCTGAATTCTGGTTGACATCTCAGAGGATTCTCATGTGGGGAACCATAAAACTCTCTGACATGAGGCTGACTACCACATTGTCATAATCTTTGTATAAACTAATCATGAAATGGTTTATGTCTCTGTCTGTCAGTCTGTGAATCCTGTCACTAGCTTACATTGTCTGGAGGTCAGAGTGTGAAGAGACAAATACCTTACACAGTAATTGCATGAGATCTTAATGGAACCATCTGCCAACATTTTTTACAACCTAAAACGTATTTGTGCAGCCAGTAAATGTGTCTCAATCATTGTTTTCCCTTTGCTAGGAACATCCAAAACCACCATCACCACCATTTAGATGGACAGTAGCAGAAGAGACATGGGAACATCACCAAATGCAAGTGCCCCTCCCAGCCACTCACCAACTTAACTTGGAAATACACCATCATTCTTTCAGTGTCACTGGATCAGAATCTAGAAACTTGCTTGTTAGTCTACCTACACCAAAAGGATTGCAGCAGTTCAAGGAGGAGTCTCGCCATTATCGTCTGAATGGCAATTAAGGATAAGCAACAAATAATTGCCTATAGATAAATGTTCAAATCTGATGAATGAAAGAAAAAAACTAATCAGGAATTTATTAAACTTTATTCAGTTTGCATTCATGTCACCAAGAATACGATTCCATGTGAAGAAAAGTGTCATCTCTCTCCTAGATGTAGGTCAGGTCACTTCAGAATCGAATTAGTGTAGCAGTACATCAAAATCAATTTCCATTCTCCACTTCAAAGAATCAGAGAATGAGACAATTCTGGAAACAGCCACTCTACCTATACTGTCTTGTTAAAAAAAACTATGCAATTAATGCCAATACAGTTACACAGTTCTTTACCTGAAACCCTTGGGGCCAGCTGGTTTTCAGAATTCAGAATATTTTGGATTTTGGAATAAATGACAGTTTTGCAGTGAAATAAAAATAAATGACTGAACAGTAGACGCACCTGTGAGTACTACAAGCACTGAGTCAGTGCTGGGCTACGTCAGCATGTCACATCTGAGTGATGTGGGTCAAGTGGATGTAGGGTTGGGTTAACTGTTTGTACCCCAAACAACCTTGTTATTGAGAAAAAAAAACTTCATGAAATTTGTGAGAAGATTTGTAGCTCGGGTGCTCGTTGTTGTGGTTCTGTTCGCCGAGCTGGGAATTTGTGTTGCAGACTTTTCGTCCTCTGTCTAGGTGACATCCTCAGTGCTTGGCAGCATCCTGTGAAGCGCTTCTGTGATGTTTCCTCCAGCATTTATAGTGGTTTGTCTCTGCCGCTTCCGGTTGTCAGTTCCAGCTGTCCATTGCAGTGGTCGATATATTGGGTCCAGGTTGATATGCTTATTGATCGAATCTGTGGATGAATGCCAGGTCTCTAGGAATTCCCTGGCTGTTCTCTGTTTGATTTGTCCTATAATAGTAGTGTTGTCCCAGTCGAACTCATGTTGCTTGTCATCTGCGTGTGTGGCTACTAAGGATAGCTGGTCATGTCGTTTCATGGCTAGTTGGTGTTCATGGATGCAGATCGTTAGCACACAAGTCAACAGCCACTCTCAAGACAGTAACTCACCAGAACGAAGGACCCGATACCCAGCATGAGCAAAACCAATGTAGTGTACAAAATCCCATGCAAGGACTGCACAAAACACTACATAGGACAAACAGGAAGACAGCTAACGATTTGCATCCATGATCACCAACTAGCCACGAAACGACACGACCAGCTATCCTTAGTAGCCACACACGCAGATGACAAGCAACATGAATTCGACTGGGACAACACTACTATTATAGGACAAGCCAAACAGAGAACAGCCAGGGAATTCCTAGAGACATGGCACTCATCCACAGATTCAATCAATGAGCACATCGACCTGGACCCAATGTACCGACCACTGCAGAGGACAGCTGGAACTGACAACCGGAAGCGGCAGAGACAAACCACTATAAATGCCGGAGGAAACATCACAGAAGCGCTTCACAGGAGGCTCCCAAGCACTGAGGATGTCACCTAGACAGGGGACGAAACTTCTGCAACACAAATTCCCAGCTCGGCAAACAGAACCACAACAAACTTCACGAAAGAAACTTCGGATTTCAGAGCTTTTCAGATGTTGAGATTTTGGATAAAGGATTGCGTACCTGTACCTTATACTTTCCACAGTCCCGTTAACCTTTTTTTTCTAATGCTGATCCAACTTCCCAAGTTATTGATAAATCACTTCCACTCTCCTTTCAGGGAGCACAGCTCACTGTTAAGAATTAAAAGTTAAAATAAAGAGTTTTCTCATGTCACCTCTATTTCTTTTGCCAAACTATTTAAATTTATGCTCTCTGCCACTGGACACAGTTTCTCCTTTTTCACTCAATCACATCTGCCCTTTGTTCCTGATCCTTAATTAGTCAATGAAAATTTCAAGTGGAATCTTTCCCTTCTGATGTTACCTATTTGCTGTTATGTTTAAAGAATAGAGGTCATCTTCTCTTCCCAACAGAGCATCTAACACATAGCACCATTATTTCCATTGATGAGGTACTGAATCTACGGTTAGAACAGGGATTGAACACAGTGCTATTGGCACTAATATACACTAATTCAGCCATCCAGCCAACTGAGTTAAGCACATCTCACACCCCAATATGTCTGAGCCATAGTGGCAACATCTGCTTTTTCTGCATGCTGTAGTCTGGAACCATTGATGGTGATTGAGGTTAACTTTTCTTTTCATCTCATGACTGACTCTTGCTGCCACCAATGGTGCATGTTGGAAGGGTATACAAGTCAATATTAAATCTGTTTGGCTGTTTTGTGAGAGCGGTTTCTTTGATCATAAATCTTGGAGTGGCACTTGAATCGTGAGCTTCTGATTCAGAGCCAGGGACACTAGTTATTGCTCTATGAGACCTCTGAGAATACGACTTGACTGGCACCCCATACATCACATGATATTTTGCTCTCCCATTGCCAATGCAGTAGTAGCATTGTATACCATCTACAAGATTCACAGCAGCAATTCATAAAGCTTCCTTTGACTCACTTTCCAAATCCATGACCACTATAACCCCAAAAAAGAAGGGAAGCAGATTCATGGATATACTACCACTTGCAAGTTCCCCTGCAAGCCACTCACTATTCTGACTTAGAAATATATCACTGCTCCTTCATTGTCACAAGGACAAATTGCTGGAGCTCTCTACCTAACAGCATTGTGAGTGTCTCAACCCTGCAGAAACTGCAGCTCAAGAAACCAAAACTGCCTATCAATTTCTCCAGGGCAACTGAGATTGGGAAATAAATGTTAGTCTGGTCAGCTATGCTCGCATTCCTTGAATGAATGAAAAAGATAATCTTCAGCATTATTTTTAATAATTTATCCGTTGTTGTGTGGAAAACCCATGCAATGATAGTGTTTTCCCCATTAGATATACCATAATTTTGAATGTGCATATGAAGGGAGTTTGTTTACAGTTCAATAAATCTTCCCTGAAATGGTCCTGGCATTGGGATGGCAAGCTAGAAGAACTAAGTCATGAAAATTGCAGAGAGCAAGTAAGGATGGCTCCGCAATGCATTCCTACCCTTCAGGAAGTCTCCAATGAATGGGGCCAGATTAGCATTGGGAGCTGGCAAGCAATTGAAGTAATGCATTTAATAAGCCCCTTATAATGACTAATATCCCCAGCCCACTGGAGTGACCCACATTAGGTTCCCTACAGTTTGGAAACAGGCCCTTCAGCCCAACCAGTCCACACTGACCCTCCGAACAGTAACCCACCCAGACCTATTTCCCACTGACTGATGCACCTAACACTTCGGGCAATTTAGCATAGCCAATTCACCTGCATATCTTTGGATTGTTGGAGGAAACCGGAGCACCCGGAGGAAACCCACACAGACATGGGGAGAATGTGCAAACTCCACACAGGCAGTCACCCAGGGCTGGAATTGAACCTGGGACCCTAGTGCTGTGAGGCAGCAGTGCTAACCACTGAGCCACTGTGCCACCTAAACTTCAACACCTCCTCAACCCCTAATGAAACATATTTTGCTCCCCGACTGCTACCATCTTCATTCAGGTGTAGATCCCCATCAGAGCTGTCTGTATTTCCAAAGATTGTTTACTAATCCTCATTACAAATCCACCAACAGCTACCTTGAGTACATCTTCTCATATCTGGGTTCCTGCAAGGACTCTATTTCATTCTTTGAGGAGAAAGTGAGGTCTGCAGATGCTGGAGATCAGAGATGGAAATGTGTTGCTGGAAAAGCGCAGCAGGTCAGGCAGCATCTAGGGAACAGGAGAATCGTCGATTCTCCTGTTCCCTAGATGCTGCCTGACCTGCTGCGCTTTTCCAGCAACACATTTCCATCTCTATTTCATTCTCCCAGTTCCTCTATTTTATCTGTTCCGATGATGCTTTCTTCCACAACAGTCTTTATGATATGTCTTCTTTTCTTCTCTCAACAAGGTTCTCTCCCCATAATTTTTAATGTGCATATGACATTGGCTGGCTGTCAACAATGTCTGACTTATTTCCCATGCCTCTGCCCCTGCACTTTCCCCTCCCTTCTCGAATAAATGATACACTTTCAACTGCACTAGCCTCCACATTCTAAGGATTATCCTTCGCAATTCCTGCTGCCTCCGGTGTAATGCCACTGCAAACACATCATCTCTTCTCCTCTCCCATTAGCATTTCAAAGTGTCTGTTCCTCCTCTGACACCCTGGTCATCACCTTAGCCTCTCCCGAAGCACCATTGTTTGCAATCACAATACATTTATCACCTCACATTTATCTCATTGCACCTTACTGCCGAAAGCCTCAAAATACAGCCTTTCAAGTAAATCAACAATTTACTTGTTCTTCTTTCAATGAGGTCTATTATATTTGCAGCCTCTTTTCCAAGGAATGCTCTGGATTTTATGTTGTTTACAAGGGGGAAGGAGGAGAGAATGGAACAGATCACAAATATATCCAGAGCAAAAGATGTGGGAAGTGCTAATGGTAGTACAGGTGACACATTGATGCAAAAATCAGTGTAAATGATAGTTTTGAATACGAGACCACATATCAGCTCTGCTGAGAGAAAAGTCAACAAGACATAAACAAGATTTGGGTAGGAAAAGGTTTGTAATCAAAATGGAAGGCAATGCATGATCTTGCCTTTTCAATCCAGTTCATCCTCATCCTGTAGTTATGCATGAGAAGTCAGCTGATGCTGGTTCAAGCAGTGACTTCTTGTTGCCCACCCCAACCTCTTACTCTTCCTTCTGGTTTCTGTTTTAAAACAGCCAGCAACTGGCACTTGTCTGGTTAGAGCAGAAACTGGCGGAGGTGACAGAGCAAGAGCAACAGCACTGATGAAGTTTGCTGTCCTGTTTTTTGATTGGACATGTGCAACCAGCTTTAATATTTGTACTGGCAAGTCTAGGTAACATATGGTGACTCACAAGACATGGATGGGCTGCAGCCAAGTCAGAAGGAAAGAATGGTTCATTTCCTAAATTACTAGAAGCGGCAATTAGTTATTGAATTTCACATCCACAGGCTTTAATTAATTCACATTACAAGAAAATTCATGGCAGTTGAAGACAATTACTCAGCAATATTAATTTGTACTGAAGTCCCTGATGTTCAGTAAGGACATTAGGAACCTGGAGCATCTTTGCGATGATGTCATGGAGCTGCACATCACTGAATATAAATAGTAATGTGAGCAGAGTTAGAACAAACTAGAACTTGGGATAGTCTAGAACTCTGCAAATCGGCACAACTGCAATGAAGTAGGATAGATTAGCCCTTACCTAATAAGATCTGGTACATCTATGCTTAAAATGTCTCGCAGTATTTAGAATGAAAGTATAAAAGTATTCCTTAGAGATCTCAGCTTGAAGACAGTGCTTAATTTTGCCTTCTTCCCAACTAATCTGTCTCATACTGAAACTCAGTGTGGCATCAAACCACAAAATAAAAGATGTAGGAGAGTAACGAGTTAGGAGAATCATGTACAGTAAAAGGAAAGATTAAGGAGATAACCTGATTGAACTGAAAAGATGAATCCTCTACATGAGTGAGAGGGACATTAATAGAAGCTGGAATAAAAGATTGTACATTGCTCTATATCCTGGAGGATGCAAGAACAAAGCAGAATTCTGTGAAGGCACGCTTGGACTGTAGCACTATTGATTTTTAATAAATGCATTTCAAGCTGTCTCTGAGGTTGGCAGTGTTGCTGGGAAACATTACAAAGACTGATGGGGACATGTTAACCCTGACAATGAGGAGGAACTAAGAGCCATTCACAAATGCCAACAGATGCACTTTGGGGAAAGCTGGCCCCGGTGCTCTGCTTCTGGATGATACATTGCTAGCTGTTTCACAAGTAATGGAGGTTGTCAGAAAGCGCTGGGTAGATAATTCTGTCATTTCTGGACTCTTAGGAAAAGAAATGAAACAAGACCGGAGATGCGAAGGGGATGAGATGGGGAAGGTAATTTTTCAGTTAAAGGCGAACAATTGGTCTTGGTTGGTTTTCAAAGATGACGCTAAACTGTGCTGTCAAACCATTAATTCTCCCATTGGTTCAAAAAAGTCACAACAGTATAGACAAATTCTCTCAGTAAATTGTAATCTTAATACAAGTGTAAGTGCAATTCTAGCTAGTTCAAGGGCTTTGCAAATGTATACCCTACAATTATTCATAGCCTATGTGAGGCCACTGCTTGCAAAGAAATGGCACTGCTCGAATAAGCAGTATTAAATTTTCCAAATCAAATTCACTTTTCTGAGTCAATATAAAACATGTGCATTATAAACTTGCGTCCCTGAATTCTTTGGAGACTATTTCATATTCAGAATTAGAAGAGTCAACATGATAATTACATTTTCTAATTAAATCTCATACAATTTGCTTATCTGTGTCAGGAAGGAATGGAACCCCTACAGGAACATATGACAAATTCTACAAAGTATATCCATTACTTTAAAGTGATCTGGTTTCATACCACTGGGTGACTTTAACAGAGGGGATTTATACAACCTGCATCTAATGAATATTTTTCTTTTGTCAGCCGCCTTCATTACCTTCTACTTCATCTGTAGAAAGTTCCATTTTACAGGTGAGAATTGAAAAAAGGTGCTAAAGAGTGAAAAAGCAAGGAAGTTCTGTAAAACTGTATTAAATACTAACTTTATTCCAGTTGGGATATTGTGTCTTTCATTGTGTGGTTTGATCTTACATGGTACTTGGGTATGTAGCAGATTGGTCAAATACAAGTCAAAGTCAAGAATGGTCTTCAATCTTACAAACTTCAAAGGAACGCTCTTTTTTATTTCTATCCAGCTCTCTCAGAACCAGCTCTCAGAGGGAACAGAACCTCTGACACTCCTTTTTTTGTTGTTTTAACCCCCACACTACCACCTAATTTAGGGTGGCATGGTGGCTCAGTGGTTAGCACTGCTGCCTCACAGCACCAAGGTCCCAAGTTCAATTTCAGCCTTGGGCGATTGTCCGTGTGGAGTTTGCACATTCTCCCTGTGTCTGCATGGGTTTCCTCCCACAATCCAAAGATGTGCAGGTCAGGTGAATTGGCCATGCTAAATTGTCCATAGTTGCTCGGTGCAATAGTCGGGGGGTGAGGTGGGGTGGGCTACTCTTTGGAGGGTCGGTGTGGACTTGTTGGGCCGAAGGGCCTGTTTCCATACTGTAGGGAATCTAATCTAAACTGCAGTAGTGCTTATATTTTCCCCAGCATCCATGTTGTGTGCGTGCAGATATGAGACACAGTGAAAGACACAAGGTGTACAAGTCTTTATTCAATTAGGAATGCTCTTAATTGTGATTTCATAAGTACTGTTAAATTCCATACAAATCAATGATGTCTGTGTGCGTGTGCGTGCACATGCAAAAGAGTCATCCATAGTCATCCACAGTGAAGGACATCAATAACATGGAGAGATTGACAAGCTGACAAAGTTGTCATCATAGGGAAGAAAGATACATAGGAGATCTGGTTCCTCAAAATTCTGGATGTTTTTAGGATATAAATAATGAGAAACAGTTTCCAATGAAGAGTTGGTCAACTTATTTTCGGTAATGAGCATAAGAACCAAAGTGACAATTACATTATGCAGTGAGTTGTTGTGGTCCACAGTGCACAACCTAACGAGGTGGTGGGTACATGTCCACAGTGGATTTAAAAACATAAACTTTGCAGGGCAATTGGAAAAGTGCAAGGGTTAACAAAATTGCATCATGGGTAACTCTTTTTCAAAGGGTTGGCTCAGAGACAATCAGTCAAATGGTCTTCTTTTGACCTCATTCTACAGGACAGCTGGGTTCTTAGATTACTACACAGTCTATAGATAACACATGGTAAGACCTCAACATGAGAAAAATCTATTAGGCCCCCCCTCCCCCATGCTTGATAATCTAAACACATTTGTTTCTATTTGAGGAGAAACGAAGACCACTCAAATAGCATAGGACTAACTTGAACAAACCAGTTTGATCAAAACATCAGAGTTTGAAACAAAGCTATTTCAGGGTAAGGCCAAAAAGAAATTTATTTTTCAGAAACAAAACAACCCTCCTGTGCCATACTAATTTAGAGGAGGAAAAGATGTTTGAGGCTCTGGTTGAGCCACTTTCAAAGGTGCTGTACACAGAGTGACAAACTATACACTTAATGGAGCAAACTATTTGTGAAAATACACTTTTTCTGTGTTGCTGAGGTCAAAGTGCTGGAAAGGAAGTTCTGCTTCATGCATACAATCCCATCAGATTGCGATATGTCCCTTCATTTACAGAAGTGACACAGTCCTGATATTTACACACCATAAACCCTTGAACTCGATTGTTAGATAGAAAGATAGATGGGTAAGTTCAAGATTATCCATCCAGCTATCTATCTAATCTGCCTTCAATGTATTCAATGACACTGTGCCCACTGCTCTCTGAGGCAGAGTTCCTAAGCTTCGCTACCCTCAGAGAAGAAACATTACCCTCTGAGAAAAATATTGTCCTCACCTTCATCCTAAAAGGGAGGCCGTTTATTATTAAACTGTGTTTCCCAGCTCAACTTTCTACAAGGAGAAATATCCTCAAAGCATCCACCCTTATCTAGTAAAATAAGAGTACCTCATTCTTCTGAAATCTGATGGATACAGGCTCAGTCTCTCCACCTTTTCTGCATATTGATAGCCAACTTCTTCCAGTTAAGTTCTGAAGCTTGAGCTGGCTAGTGAATGCTTCAAGTTAGTCTCAAGATTATTTTTAAAAATTATAATAAAGCCATAAGATATAAGAGCAAAATAGATCATTTGGACTATCAGTTTGCCATTCAATTACTTCATGTCTGTTCTGATCATCCTCAACTCAATTTTCCTGCCGATTCCCTTCCTGATTAAAAATCTGTCTATCTCAGTCTTGAAGATACTTAGTGACTTACCTTCAACAGCCATCTGCAGTCATAAACTGCACAGATACACTACCCCCAGGGAAGAAATTCTTCCTCATGTTTTAAACCCTCCACCGAAGTTATGCCCTCTGGTCCTAGACTCACCCAAAAGGAAAGCAATGTTTTCCCATTAACCCTGGCATGTGACAGAAGAATCTCATACGTTTCAATAAGATTTTGTCTCATTCTTCAAAACTCTTATGAGTACAGGCTCAACTGACTCGATGCCTCTACATAAGGAAGTCGCTCCCATACCCAAAGCAAACAAGTCAATGTTCTCTGGACTGTATCCAATACTGGTATGTATTTCCTTATATAATGGGGCCAAAACTGTTTATAGTATGGGAGCTGTAGTTGACTAGTATCGTGAAGAAAGTGAGAACTGCAGATGCTGGAGATCAGAGTCGAGAGTGTACTGCTGGAAATGCAGGTCAGGCAGCATCAGAGGAGCAAGAGAATCGACGTTTTGGACATGAGCCTTTTATCATGAATGAGGGCCTCATTCCTGATGAAGGGCTTATGCCTGAAGTGTTGATTCTCATGCTCCTCGGATGCTGTCTGATCTGCTGTGCTTTTCCAGCACCACACCCCTGACTAATAACATAGTTTTAGCAAGACCTCCCTACTTTTATGAACCATTCCCTTTGAAATGAAGGCCAATAATCCATTTGCCTCCCCTTTACCTGTTGAGCATGAACACTATTGATCAAGTGAGGAAGAACAAAAAACAGTTGAAAATAAATTTAGGAAGAATAAGGGCAAACATAACTACATATTGGATGCAAATAATCTGGTGTAATATAACTGTGGCATAAACTGCAACCTGTGCTGTAATAAAAGGAAAGTATAGAATTCAGGAACGAGCATCTTCATTCACTCAAAGTGACTGCACAGTCGAGGGATTATGGCTGTAATTTATAACACCGGAGTTCTGCGAACAGAAAGGCCTATTTGTTCATGGTGCATTAGTTTAATATCCATAAGATTAAATGCTCTCTTCCCAATTCTTACTTTTTTTTCTTCTTCTGTCCATTATCAGTTATAAATAATAGGAAACAAACACACCTCTAGCATTATAAAGTCTGAATAAGAAAGACACACCTCACTCATCTAACTAAGGTCCTCACAAAATCTCTGATTGTTGGAAAGATTGCACTGCCCTTGCAACTGGCCTTGCTGAATGAATTAAGGATTTGTTACAAACTATATCCCAGAGCCACAGAGAATGAAAAAGAATATCATTCAGCCCATCACTTCTGTTTAACCTTTAGTTGGATCAATCCAAAATTAATTCTGCAGTCCTTCTATCACCCCATTGCACTACTTATTTCAATTCACTAGGAGCTGGCCTCGTGGTTTTATGGCTCGATGATTAATCCAGAAACCCAGAATAGTTTTCTGGGGACCTGGGTTCGAATCCTGCTATGGCAAATAGTGAAATTGAATTCAATAAAAAAAAGGCTGGAAATACGAGTCGACTGATGACCTTGAAACCATTGTCAATTGTCGGAAAAAATCCCACCTGGTTCACTAATGCCCTTTAGGGAAGGAAATCTGCCATCCTTACCTGGACTGGCCTACATGTGACTCCAGAGACACAGCAATGTGGTTAACTCTAAACTGCCCTTGAAATGGCCTGGCAAACCACTCAGTTGTATCAATCCCTAGAAAGTCACAACAAAGAAAGGAAACCAAGACGGATCACCTGACGTCGATCTTGGAACCGGAAAAGAAAACAGGGAAAACACAAAAAGCTCTGTTGACCATGCGAAGTCCTCCTTACCAATATCTGGGGGCTAGTGCCAAAATAGGGAAACTGTCTCACAGACTAGTAAAGCAACAGCCTGACATAGTCATTCTTACAGAATTATGCCTTATTGGTAACACCCAGACATCACCATTGGCATCACTGGATATGTCCCATTGGCAGGACAGACCCAGCAGAGATGGCATCATAGTGGCATACAGTCGGGAGGGAATTACCTTGGCAGTCCTTAACATCAACTCCGGACCCCATGAAGAATCATGTCTTTAGGTTAAACACGGGCAAGGACACTTCTTACTCGCTACTGTGTACCGTCTTCCTTTGGCTGATAAATCAGTGCTCTTTCATATTGAACAACACTTGGAGAAAGCACTGAGGGTGGCAAGGGTGCAAAATGTACTCTGGATGGGGGATTTCAATGTCCATCACCAAGAGTGGCTCAGCAGCAGCATTATTGATCGAGTTGGTCAGGTCCTAAATAGTATAACTGCTAGACTGGGTCTGTGGCAGGTGGTGAAGGAACCAGTAAGGGGAAAAAATATACTTTACCTCATTCTTACTAATCTGCTGGCTGCAGAAGCATCTGTCCATGACAGTATAGGTAAAAGAAACAATGCAATGTCCTTGTGGAGACAAAGTCTCGCCTTCACATTGAGAACAACCTCCATCAGGTTGTGTGGCACTATCACTGTGCTAAATGGGAAAGACTTCAAGCCGATCTAGCAGCTCAAGACTGGGCATCCATGAGACGCTGTGGGCCATCAACAACAGCAGAACTGTACTCTAGCACAATCTGCAACCTCATGGACGAGCATATTTCCCACTCAACCATTATTATCAAGCCAGGGGATCAACCCTGGTTCAATAGAAAGTGCAGGAGGGCATGCCAAGAGCAGCATCAAGCATACCTAACAATGAGGTGTCAAACTGCTGAAGCTACCAAACAGGACTACTTGCTTGCCAAATGGCATAAACAGCAAGTGATAGACAGAGCTAAGTGATCCCACAACTAACAGATCAGATCTAAGCTCTGCAGTCCTTCCATATCCAGTCATGAATGGTGGTGGACTATTAAACAACTCACTGGAGGAGTAGGCTCCACAAATATCTCCATCATCAATGACGGAGGAGCCAGCAGATCAGTGCAAAAGATAAGACTGATGCATTTGCAACAATCTTCAGTCAGAAAGTTCTGACTGGATGATCCATTTCAGGCTCTTCTAGTGGTCCTCAGTATCACAGATACCAGTCTCCAGCCAATTCAATTCACTCCACATGATACCAAGAAATGGCTGGAGACACTGAATACTGCAAAGGCAATGGGCCCTGATAACATTCTGGCAATAGTACTGAAGATGTGTGCTCCAGAACTTGCTGCTCCACTAGTACAGTTACAATACTGGCATCTACCCAACAATGTGGAAGAGTGCCCAGGTTTATCCTGTACACAAAAAGCAGGACAAATCCAACCTAGCCAATTATCACCCAATCAGTCCAGTCTCCATCACCAGTAAAATGATGGAAGGTATCATCAACAGTGCGATCAAGCAGCACCTGTTCAGCAACAACCTGCTTAGTGACGCCTAGTTTGGGTTTTTCCATGGTCACTCAACTCCTGATTTCATTGCACCCCTGGTTCAAACATGGACAAAAGAGCTGAATTCCAGAGGTGAGGTGAGAGTGACAGACCTTGATGGAGTATGGCATCAAGGAGCCCTGGCAAAACTGGAATCAATGGGAGAGCAAACACTCCCCTGGTTAGAGTCATACCTGGCACAAAGGAAGATGGTTATGGTTATGGAGGGTCAGTTATCTCAGCTCGAGGACATCTCTGCAGGAGTCCCTCAGGGTAGTGTCCTCGGCCCAACAATCTTCAGCTGCTTTTTCAATGCCCTTCCCTCTGTCATAAGGTCAGAAGTGGAGATGTTCGCCGATGATTGCACAGTGTCCACGCCATTCACGACTCCTCAGATACTGAAGCAGGCCATGCTCAAATGCAACAAGATTTGGACAATATCCAGGCTTGGGCCAACAAGTGGCAAGTAACACTTGCGCCAGACAAATGCCAGACAATGACCATGACCAGTAAGAAGCATTCTGACTACCGCTCCTTGCCATTCATTGATATTACCATCACCGAATCCCCCACTGTCAATATTCTTGGGTTACCATTGACCAGAAACTCAACTAGACTCACCAATATAAACACAGTGGCTACAAGAGCAGGTGAGAGACTAGGAATACTGCAGCGAGAAACGCACTTCCTGACATCCCAAAGTCTATCCACCATCTACAAGGCACAAGTCAGGAGTGTGATGGAATACTCCACACTTGCCTGGATGTGTGCAGCTCCAACAACACTCAAAAGCTCGACACCATCCAGAACAAAGCAACTTGCTTGTTTGGCACCACATCTACAGACATTCAATCCCTCCACCACCAGCACTCAGTAGCAGCAGTGTGTACTATCTACAAGATGCACTGCAGATATTCACCAAAGATCCTAGAAAGCATCTTCCAAATCCATGACTACTTCCATCTCAGAGGACAAGGGCAGCAGGTACTTTGGAACACCTCTCTCTGCAATTTCCCCTCCAAGCCACTCATCATCCTGACTTGGATATATATTGCCATTCCTTCTCAGTCATTGGGTCAAAATCTTGGAATTCTCTCCCTACCAATATTGTGGGTCAACCCACAGCACCCACAGGACTGCAGCGATTCAAGAAGGCAGCTCAGCACTACTTCTCAAGGGCAAATAGGGATTGGTGATCAGTGCTGGCCAGCCAGCAACGCCCAAGTCCAACAAATGAATTAAAAAAAAAATTCAAGCATGTAATACTGGTGATGTCTAATGAGGCAAACTTGATTACGGAGCTGAAGGTAAAGGAATCTCAATGGGGCAGTGACCATAATATGACAGAATTCACCTTTCAGTTTGAGAGGGAGAAGCTTGAATTGAGTGTAATGGTTTTCAACTGAGTCAAGGTAACGACAAAGACACAAGAGGGAAGTTAACCAGAGTTCATTGGGAAGGGAGCCGAGCAGAGAACAATGTAAAACAACAATGATGGGAGCTTCTGGGGATAATTCGGGAAGCAGTGCAGAAGTTCACCTCAAGGAACAAGAAACATACTTAGGGGAGGCTGAAGCAACCATGACTGTCATGGAAAGTCAGAGACAGCATAAAGGCAAAAGGAAAAGCAAACATTGCAATGAAGATTAGTTAAAAGCCAGAGGATTGGGAAGATTTAAACAGTGGTTAGCACTGCTGCCTCACAGCGCCAGAGACCCGGGTTCAATTCCCTGCCTCTGTGTGGAGTTTGCACATTCTCCCCGTGTCTGCGTGGGTTTCCTCCGGGTGCTCCAGTTTCCTCCCACAGTCCAAAATTGTGCAGGTTAGGTGAATTGATCATGCTAAATTGCCCATAGTGTTAGGTGAAAGGGTAAATGTAGGGGAATGGGTCTGGATGGGTTGCGCTTCGGCGGGTCGGTGTGGACTTGTTGGGCCTAAGGGCCTATTTCCACACTGTAAGTAATCTAAGAATAACTAAAAAAGCAATGAGGGTGGAGAGGAGACAAAAATTGAGAGTAAGCTAGTTAGTAATATAAAAGATGATATCAAGAGGTTTTTACATTTATAAATGGCAAGAGAGAGGAAAGAGCAGAAAATAAGCTGGAGAAGTCACAATGGGAAGCAAAGAAATTACAGGGAACTAAACAGGTGCTTTGTGTCAATTTTCAGTGGAAAGCACCAGTAGCATGCCAGAATTTCAAAAGAATCATGAGGTAGAGCACTGTGGCCATCACTAAGGAAAAAGTGCTGGGGAAGCTGAAAAATATGAAGGTGGATAAATCATTCCAGAGTTCTGAAGGAGATAGCTGAGGAGATTGTGGAGGATGTGGTGGTGATCTTTCTGGAATCACTGGAACCAAGGAAGATCCCAGAGGACTGAAAAATGGCTAGTGTAACACCCCTGTTTAAGAAAGGAGGGAGGCTGAAGATGGGAATTTATAGGCTGGTTAGCCTGATTCAGTCAATGGTGAGATTGCATTAAGGATGAGATTGTGAAGTATTTGGAAGTGCAAGATAAAACAGTGCTGGCTCAGCACAGCCTCATCATGGGGAGGTCTTGCCTGTGAAATATGCTAGAATTCTTGATGAGATAACAAGCAAGTTAGACAAAGGAGAGCCAGTGGTTGAGATAAATTTTCAGAAGGCCTTTGAAAAGATGCCGCACAGAGATCTGCTCAATAAGACAAGAGCCTGTGATGTTAGGGATAAAGTACTGGGATGTTTGGAGGATTGACTGACTGGTAGAAGGCAGAGAGTGGGGATGAATGTTATTTTGAAATGGGAGTCGACAACAAATGGAGTTCCACAGGGGTCAGATTTGGGACCACAACTATTCATGTTATACATTAACAACCTGGATGAAAGCACTGAGGGGCATTATTTTTAGAGTTGCAGATGTCATAAAGTAAGGAGAGACAAGTGGTGTTGAGGAAGCGGGGAGGCTGTAGAAGGACATGGTAAGGCTAGGAGAGTCATAGAAGGTATAGAGGTGAAGATTATTTTCTAAATGGGAAAAAGCTTCAGACATCTGAAGGCCAAAGAACTTAGGAGTGTAGTTCAAGATTCTCTTAAGGTTAACATGCAGATTCAGTTGGCAGTTAGGAACGCAAATGCAATGTTGGCATTTCATTTCAAGATGGCTAGAATACAAGAGCAGGGATGTAGCACTGAGGTTGTATAAGGTCTAGTCAGACCACCTTTGGAATAAAAGAATGCTCCTGGGCTTGAAGGGCTTGTCATATGAAAAGCGGTCCAGGATTATGCGTTCCTACTCAACAGAGTTCAGAAGGATGAGTGGGATCTTATTAAAACTTACAGAATTCTGAGAGATCTGGATAGAATCGACATGGAGAAGATATTTACTAAGATAGACTAGGACTCAAGGGCACAGTCTCAGAGTAAAGGCACGACTCTTTAAAATGGAGATAAGGATGATATTGCTCAGCTAAACGGTGGTGAGAATATGGAACTCATTGCCACAGATGTCTGAGAAGGCTAAATCACTGACTGTATTTAAGACTGTGTTTAGATGGATAGTTCTTAATTAATAACAGGATCAAAGGTTAATAAAAATAAATTACTTCTGAAATTTCAATTAAGCTCCAGATTTAACTCATCATTTCTTCACAATTCACAAGGAAGTGATTGGCTCATTGTGACTATGCCAGTCAACAAAGAATTGGCTGCACTAGCCATTTTCTGATGCTTGGTGCATGTCGGTAGAGGCAATGAAGCCACATGTTAATAACTAAACACTGCTGAAATATTCAGGCGGTGAGTTTCAGACTTCCATCTTCTGTGTAAAAACATTTCTCAACTTCCCTCTTATCCATCGACCTCTTACCTTAAATCTAAGTTCTCAGATTACTGACTACGCTATTAATTGAAAAAGTGCCTTCCAATCCACCCTGTCAATGCCCTTCAATCTTGTGCACCTATATCATGTTCCTCTCAACCTTCACTGCCATTCAGAAAACAATTCCAACCTAACCAACATAACTCAGACCCTCCAGCCCAGGCAGCATCCTATTACCTTGCTCTGAACCATTTCATCCTTCCCAAATGTTTTGACCAGAACTGCATGCAGTACTCCAGTTTTGGCATAACCAGGGTATTAAACAGTTCTAGCATAACTTCCTTGGTCCTGTATTCTATGCCTCAACTAATAAATACAAGCATCTCATATGCTTTATTAACCACCTTATCTACTGACCCCAGTGGATATACACACTAAGGTCCCTCTGATCTTCAGTACCTTTGAGGGTGCTATCATTCATAGAGTAATCCCTTCCCTTGTTAATCCTCCCCATGTGCATTACTTCACACATGCCCAGTTTGAATTGCATTTGCCATTGTTTTACCCAGCTGACTAGTCCATCTAGTCCATTGATATTCTCCTGCAGTTTACTGCTAAGCAGTATTCACCACTTTACCAATTTTCATATATCTGCAAGCTTCATTAATAAACATCACAAACATTAAAGACTCCAGCACCAAGCCCTGTGGAACATTATTTGAAACAGATATGCAGTAATAGAATCTTTCTACCATCATTCTCTGTTTTTTGCCTCTAAGCCAATTTTGAATCCAATGTGACACTATGCCTTCAATTCCATGGGCTCTTATTTCTTGAGCAATCTGCCATGAGGAATCTTATCAAAGCTTTGCTGAGGTCCATGTGGATCACATCAAATGCATTACTCTTATCACACTCCTAGTTACCTCCTGAAAAAAATTGACCAGATTTGTCAATCACGATTGTCCCTTAATACATTCATGCTGACTATCCCCAACTAATGTGTGTCACTCCAAGTGAAAGTATATTCTGTCTCAGATTTTTTCTGTGGACCTCTCTAGCACCAAGATTAGATTGAATGGTCTGTAATGTCCTGGTCTTTCCCTTCCTCACATTTTTAACAAAGGCACTATGTTACCAATCCTCAAGTCCTCTGGCACCTTACGATTGGCTACAGAGGATTTCAAAATTACTATCAGGGTGCCGACTAACTTCTCCCTTGCCTCACTCAATGGCCTTTAATAGGTGTCATCCTCATCTTTTTTTTTATTTTTAATGTTGCTAACCCCACCATTACCTTGTCAACCTCAATGTTCATTTCTTCTAATATTTCACCACCGTCCACTCTGATTCTCCTTGGACTGCATACAGATTACCTTTATGGTGTCCAATGGGCCCTGTGTTTTTTCTCATTATTCTCTTGTTCTAGAGTCATAGAGTTATACAGTCACCGAGTCATAGAATCCTACAGTACGGAGACAGGCCCTTTGGTTCAATCAGGTCCATGCCCATCAAAATGCCCATCAACGCTAATCCCATTTCCCTCTATTTGGCCCAAACCCTTCTAAACCTTGCCTATCCCTGTATTTGTCCAAATGCCTTTTAAATTTTGTTAATGTACCCAGCTCAACACTTCTGCTGGCAGCTCATTCCATACGCATTCCACCCTCTGTGTAAAAATGTTGCCCCTCAGGTTCTCTTTATTCTATCCCCTGTCACCTCAAACTGATGCCCTCCAGCCCTTTATTCCCCAATCCTGGGAAAACTACTGAGTGCTTTCATCCTCTCGATGCCTCTCATGATCTTATACATTTTTAATAGCTCCCTCCTCAGTCTCCTACGCTCTATAGAAAAGATATCCTGGCTTGCTCAAACTCTCTCTTTGACTCAGACCATTGAGTCCTAGCAACATCCTTATAAATTTCTTCTGCACTCTTTCCAGTTTAATAACCTCCTTTCTATGGCAAGGTGACCAAAACTAAACACAATGCTCCAAATGCAGCCTCACAAATGTCCTGTGTAACTACAACATGACTTTACAACTTCCATACTCAATGCACTGACTGATGAAGGCCAGTGTGCCAAAAGCTTCCTTCACTGCCCTGTCTTTTGTGACTCCACTTTCAGAGAACCGTGCACCTGAACTCCAACGTCCCTCTGTTCCACGACACTCCTTAAGGCCCTACCATTCACCATGAAACTCCTGTATTGCTTTGACTTTCCAAAATGCAAGACCTCACATTTATATTAAACTCTATTTGCTATTTTTTGGCCCACTTCTCCAGCTGATCAAAGTCCAGCTGCAATTTCTGATAACCTTCCTCATTATCCATAATACCTCATGCTTTTCATCTACGAACTTACTCATCTTGCCTTACATATTCCCGTCCATTGATATAGATAATGTAACATCATTCTCTTATTCTTTGTGTAATTGCATAATTTATTCTATTTGTCAATGCTTTCTTATACATTCCCTTAGCTTTTCTAATTTCTTTTTTAAAGTTCCCCTGCACTTATTATATTTTTCCGTGGATTCTGTCATTTAGAAACCTTGGTATCTGATAAAAGCATTTCTTTTCTTCATAATTTTCACTTTGAAGACTTTTGTCATCCAGGGCTCTCTGATCTTGATCCGACTCATAGCTTTTATGGGAAGATATTTGCTCTTTACTCTCACTATTTCTTCTTTGAATGTCTTCCACTGCTTTGACAGTTTTATCTATAAGTACATGCTCCCAGTCCACTTTGGTTGAATTTGTAAAATTCGCCTTTCCTCAGTTTAGAAGTTGTATTTCCAGGCCATCACTGACCTTTCTCATGGCTATCCTAAATCTAACCATTATGGTCAGTATCTCCAAAATGGTCTCCTAGTGATACATCTTCCACTTGCTTTGGAACATTTCCAAATATTGCGTTCAGAGTTGTTCTCTTTTGTTGGGCTTTATCCACTCAACCTAAGAAAGTTCACCTGATGTAAATTAAGAATTTTTCTCTTACACTAACTTGTATGCAAATTATTCCAGTTGATATTTGTGTTGTTAAAATTTCTTACTCATACTGCCTTATTATACTCTTCCCTGAAATTTGATTACACATTTAAACCTCTATCTCTGACTTTTTGGGGGCCTATAATACAGACCAACAATGTGTTTGCCCATTTTGTAGTTTTTTATTTCTAACTGTATGTTCTCATTTGATGATCCTTCCAAGTTTTCATCTGTCCTCACTGTTTTATTTTATTCCTTAATTAATATCGTGAACTGCCCTTCTCTTCCACCTCTCACTCTATCTCTTCTGAATATCTTATAACTTGGAATGTTAAGCTGTCATTGCTGCCTATCATTCAGCCATGTCTCAGTTATAATTATGTTCTCATATTGTTGGATGCCTACCTGTGCCTCAGCTCACTTGTCTCATTCCACAGGCTCTTTACCTTTTGGTATATTCAAATTGGACTTGCCGAACTCATAAGTTTCCAACTTATGCTTCCTTTGCCTTCGAGACTCAAACACATTTTAAATTCTAACTCCATCTTAACTTTTCTCCTCTTTGAACTACTGATCAGGATCCCATGCCCCTGACAATCCAGTTTAAATCTGCCCGAATAGTATTAGCAATCCTCCCAGCACAGATGTTGGTCCCATTTCTAGCATTTACCAGTTAGACCACAGCCGAAATATTGCAAACAGTTTTGAACTAGATCACATTGAATGAATGGCAAAGTAGACTTGATGGCTAAATATCTTATTTCGACTCTAAGATCTTATGATCTTATGGTGTCTTTCCTTTCTTGACGTGAATTGTCCAGACCTGAATCTATTACAGTCTGTTTTGCGATAACATGGCAATTGCATTCTCGTGCAACCGTGTGTTATAGAAAATCGTGAATAGAAGTAACGGGCCTATGGGAAAAACTGGGTTGGGGTGAACCACCAAAAATATCAGTAAAAATCAAATCAAAAATAGTTGTTAGCCTAACACAAATGAAAGCTGAAAATGTGTGGCTGGAAAAGCGTAACAGGTTAGGCAGCATCCAAGGAGCAGGAGAATCGATGTTTCGGGCATGAGCCCTTCTTCAAGAATGAGGAAAGTGTACCAAGCAGGCTAAGATAAAAGGTAGGGAGGAGGAACTTGGGGGAGGGGCATTGGAAATGCGATAGGTGGAAGGAGGTTAAGGTGAGGGTGATAAGGTGAGGGTGATAGGCCGGAGTGGGGGTGGGGGCGGAGAGGTCAGGAAGAAGATTGCAGGTTAGGAAGGTGGTGCTGAGTTCAAGGGTTGGGACTGAGACAAGGTGGGGGGAGGGGAAATGAGGAAACTGGAGAAGTCTGAGTTCATCCCTTGTGGTTGGAGGGTTCCTAGGCGGAAGATGAGGTGCTCTTCCTCCAGCCGTTGTGTTGCTATGGTCTGGCGATGGAGGAGTCCAAGGACCTACATGTCCTTGGTGGAGTGGGAGGGGGAGTTGAAGTGTTCAGCCATGGGGTGGTTGGGTTGGTTGGTCCGGGTGTCCCAGAGGTGTTCTCTGAAACGTTCCGCAAGTAGGCGGCCTGTCTCCCCAATATAGAGGAGGCCACATCGGGTGCAGCGGATGCAGTAAATGATGTGTGTGGAGGTGCAGGTGAATTTGTGGCGGATATGGAAGGATCCATTGGGGCCTTGGAGGGACGAAAGGGGGGAGGTGTGAGCACAAGTTTTGCATTTCTTGCGGTTGCAGGGGAAGGTGCCGGAAGTGGAGGTTGGGTTGGTGGGGGGGTGTGGACCTGACGAGGGAGTCACGGAGGGAGTGGTCTTTTCGGAATGCTGATAGGGGAGGGGAGGGAAATATATCCCTGGTGGTGGGGTCCGTTTGGAGGTGGCGGAAATGACGACGGATGATACGATGTATCTGGAGGTTGGTGGGGTGGGAGGTGAGGACCAGTGGGGCTCTGTCCTGGTGGCGATTGGAGGGGCGGGGTTCAAAGGGGGAGGAGCGGGAAGTGGAGGAGATGCGGTGGAGAGCATCGTCGACCACATCTGGGGGGAAATTGCGGTCTTTGAAGAAGGAGGCCATCTGGGTTGTTCAGTATTGGAACTGGTCCTCCTGGGAGTAGACGCGGCGGAGATGAAGGAATTGGGAATATGGGATGGCATTTTTACAGGGCGCAGGGTGGGAGGAGGTGTAGTCTAGGTAGCTGTGGGAGTCGGTCGGTTTATAGTAAATGTCCGTGTTGATTCCGTCGCCCGAGATAGAAATGGAGAGGTCTAGGAAGGGGAGGGAGGAGTCTGAGATGGTCCAGGTAAATTTGAGGTCGGGGTGGAAGGTGTTAGTAAAGTGGATGAACTTTTCAACCTCCTTGTGGGAGCACGAGGCAGCGCCGATACAGTCATCGTTGTAACGGAGGAAAAGGTGGGGGCTGGTGTCAGTGTAGCTGCGGAAGATGGACTGTTCCACATATCCTACGAAGAGACAGGCATAGCTGGGGCCCATGTCGGTGCCCATGGCTACTCCTTTGGTTTGGAGGAAGTGGGAGGATTGGAAAGAGAAGTTGTTCAGACTGAGGACCAGTTCAGTCAGTCGAAGGAGGGTGTCAGTGGAAGGGTACTGGTTGGTACGGCGGTAAAGGAAGAAGCGGAGGGCTTTGAGTCCTTCGTGATGGGGGATGGAGGTGTATAGGGACTGGATGTCCATGGTGAAGATAAGGCGTTGGGGACCGGGGAAGCGAAAATCATGGAGCAGGTGGAGGGCATGGGTGGTGTCTCGAACGTAGGTGGGGAGTTCTTGGACAAAGGGGAACAGGACCGTGTTGAGGTATGCAGAGATGAGTTTAGTGGGGCAGGAGCAGGCTGAGACAATGGGTCAGCCGGGGCAGACAGGTTTGTGGATTTTGGGCAGGAGGTAGAAACGGGCGGTGCGGGGTTGTGGGATTATGAAGTTGGAGGCGGTGGATGGGAGATCCCCTGAGGTGATGAGGTTATGGATGGTCTGGGAGATGATGGTTTGGTGGTGGGAGGTGGGGTAATGGTCAAGGGGGCAGTAGGAGGAGGTGTCCGCGAGCTGGCGTTTAGCCTAGCGGTGTAAAGATCGGTGCGCCAAACTACCACCGCACCTCCCTTGTCAGCCGGTTTGATAGTGAAGTTGGGGTTGGAACGGAGGGAGTGGAGGGCTGCACGTTCTGAGGGTGAGAGGTTGGAGTGGGTGAGAGGGGTGGAGAGGTTGAGGCGGTTAATGTCGTGGCGGCAGTTGGCTATGAAGAGATCGAGGGCAGGTAAGAGGCCAGCACGGGGTGTCCAGGTGGATGGGGTGTGTTGGAGGCGGGAGAAGGGGTCGTCAGAGGGTGGGCAAGAATCCTGGTTGAAGAAGTAGGCGTGGAGGCGAAGGCAGCGGAAGAATTGTTCGATGTCACGCCGCGTGTTGAACTCGTTAATCTGAGAGCATAGGGGAATGAAGGTGAGGCCTCTGCCGAGGACTGATCTTTCATCCTCAGAGAGGGGTAGTTCTGGAGGGATGGTGAAAATACGGCAGGGCTGGGAGCTAGGACCTGGTGTGGGGCTGGAGCTAGGAGTGGGTGCGGGGTTGGGCGTGGGAGCGGGAATCGGGGCGGTGACGGAGATCGGACCGGGGATGGGGTTCGGCGTGGGACGGAGATCGGCGTGGGGGCGGGGTTAGGCGTGCGGATGGAGATCGGCGTGGGGGCGGGGTTAGGCGTGGTGACGGAGATCAGCGTGGGGGCAGAGACGCATGCAGTGTAGTCATTGTGTAGGTGAGTGATGTCACTGGGGGCAGAAGTGACAGCGGCGACGCCAACCCCGGGGGCGGAAGTGGCTGTGGCGATGGCAGAAACGGTGTTGTTCCCGGTGGCTGTGGACCCCGCGGAGGCCGTGAATCTGTCGGAGATGGTCTTCCTGGCGATCGTGGAGGCAGTTGTCTGGGCGGCGATCGCAGAGGCTGCATGGTCGGTAGGGACGGAAGTGATGTCATGGTTTGTGGTGGCGGTTGCTGCTGCAGGCGCTGCAGCGGCCACGTGGTTAATGGCACCTGAGTGATTCCGGAGGCCAATGGAGGATTCTGGAACAGTTGAGGAACCCAGAGCGTGGGGGTAAGTACATGAAAGTTTTTGGTACTTACTGTCTTTAATTTCCGATATGGCTAGGAAGAACTGTTTGTTTAGTGTATGGATTCTTCCGTGGATGAAGAACAGTAGAGGTTCTTTGCAAGTCTGTGAGAGTGTTGTCCTGAGCTGGGGTAGGGCTGATTGCAGGGAATGTAGGTAGCGGCGTATGGCTGCAAGCGTAGAGCGGAGGATCCAGAGGGAGGTCTGTTGCTGGAGGCTTCCGATTTGTTGTAGGTACTGGTTGTCCTGGTTGGGTTCAAATTTTGTTGGTCTGAACGTAGTCCGGAGTCCGTGCGGGATAAGTCGGTTCCGTAGGCAGGTGCTGAGGAAGGAGGTGTGGCTGTGGTAGTGAGTCTGTTTGAGAAGGTGGCTGAAGAGCTTCTGGGCAGAGGAGATGACCTGGGCTGTGCAGTGAGAGAGGGACTCACTGAAATCCTTGTAGAGGGAGGAAGAGAGCTTCTTCAAGGAAGGCATCCTTGTAAGAGGATTCGCAGTAGGTTAAAATAAAAGGTAGGGAGGACGGACTTGGGGGACCTTTTATCTTAGCCTGCTTGGTACACTTTCCTCATTCCTGAAGTAGGGCTCATGCCCGAAACATCGATTCTCCTGCTCCTTGGATGCTGCCTGACCTGCTACGCTTTTCCAGCAACACATTTTCAGCATCTGCAGTCCTCACTTTCTCCTAACACAAATGAAAGCACAGTCTGAGTAAAAGGTAAATTTACATATTGTAATGAGTAACACAATAAATTTAGTACTTTAAGGGGTTTCTGAGCTTGCTGAGTTACAGTACTGCATTATGAAAGGGGCTGAGGGTCATCACCAGCATCATAATTATTTTCAGGTTCATTTCTGGGTACAGAGTTATGATGAAAAAAAATATTTAGTCCAGACTTAGATAGCTTATTATCCCCCTCAGTAGTTAGAAACAAGTTGCATTGGCATGTTAGGCATTGTTAAGGTGTACCTTAAAACCTATCTATTTGACTAAGGTTTTCATCAACTTTAGGAACTCCTTCTGTTTAGAACCTATTTTTTGCCTGGTCACCCTGGTATGAAGCATTCCAGATGGTTTTACAATATTAAAGTTGTTCTGGTTAATGCAAATTCTTCTTTATTGGAAATCTTCTGCAAAATATACATTCACATCAGGGAATTCAGAGCTACAATTGCTGGACTAAAAAAGCCTCCATTTGTTCTTCTTCCATGGTTTCATTGCATAGCTGCCACCTGAGCATGGCAAGGCATAGGAGCATGTGTCAGTAACCATTCAGTTTTGCTGTGAAACATAGAATCAATGTTCAGAGCTAAGTTCTAATAAACAATTCTGAATGTCATCATAGTGACATAAAAACAGAAATATGCATTTAAAAAATTCAATGATCAATAAATAAGAATTTGTCTTGCCAGGTTTCATTCATTTTGAATGCCAGATGAGCTACCTTGAAATTCTTTTGTCTTCTCAACTGATGACAGTCCAGGATACAATAGACACTGCAAACACCATGTAGGAGCAAGTTTGAAAGCTGTAACAGTTGCCAGTATCTCAGAGCTTTCTGCAGATTCAATTGGTGGACAAGTGATATTGTTTAGGCCATCGATGCATTCAAAACTCTCTGGACAGGGAGTCATTGTAATCTTGCTTACTATTTACTCTCTACAAGAAAGGGAAGAAGTTTCTCAGTTACAGAATCAGGATATTGTGCTTGTGCTTGCTTTCTGCTGGAGCAGCTCACCCAGTGCCAAATCCCCACCTTTTCCCCATAACTCTGCACATTCTTTCTTTCCAGACATTAATCTAAGTCACTTTTGAAGCCTTGATTGTGACTAAAGGGCATTTAGTAAATAGTTGTCTGCTTGCAACATAGATTTATGAAGGGCAAACCACATGCACAAATGTCAGCGTTTTGAGGACGTTACTGGCACAGTCAGTAAAAAGGAAGTCAGTCAATGCAATGTTTTTGAATTTCCATGATCCTGTTCTTTTACTGTTCTTGTTTACATTATACAGTCATGGGTTAGCAGTTCATCTGGTCTACTTTTGGCCATTGGTTCATAACAATTTGGCCCCTAAAGTGTTATTTTCTTTTAATGGGAAAACCTGATGTGCATTCTCTTTTAATTTGAATTAGATAGCTCGGTAGAATTGAACAATCTGATAGTTTAAAGAAATTCTCACATTTTGAAAGAGCTCAGGGAACAGTGGGGCTTGATTTCCAATGCATCATTTGCTTCTGAAACTGTTGAAGTTGCTGACATTCTCTTTTGTTGCTGGTTCAATTGAGATCATAATTACTCTCTAAATAATAAAAGTTCTCATCCCACTCATTTTTTTTGACAATGACTTAAACTTGTATTGCTGGTTACCAAGCCTTCTGCTAGTAGGAATGGTTTCTGTTTACTTATTCTGTCAAAACCCACATGGAGATTTTTCAATGCTTTTGAAGTACAAGGATAAAAGAAAACACAATAGTTTAAGCTAAATCAGAAGGGAAGCAACATTTAATGAACTTCAGAAATAGTGGCGAGACAGAGACAGACAAGGCAGTCTCTCACTTACAAAACAATCCAGTAAGAGCTTTGAGAGATAACAGCCAAAGGCACTGAGTTTAGGTAAAGGGATGACATATAACTTCAAGGGAAGCTTAAAAGAGGAACAAGCTAAAAACAGATAATTGACTGAGCTCACTAATCTCAAAGAGTTCTCAGGAGGTGAACAAAAACAGTGCCATGTTACACCAAGTCAGTCCAATGAGGACAATTTGGTGGAGATCTAAGCAGTTAAAATGTCAATGAATTACAATGGGGTTTGGATTCAAAGGCTTCCATCAATTTGTGTTCAGGAATGCGAGGACCTTGTGTTCCTCAGCCATTGAGTTTGACTGTATGTATTTCCTATGGTGAAACATCTATTGCTCATCTATTTCATGTTCCATTTACCTAACACATTAATAAACACTTGAACTTATATGACAAGCTCATTCCTCAGACCACCACTAATTTTGAAATAGTTTGCTTGTATCCAAGATTGTACCAGTGCTTAGTCACATTTATTTTTCTGTAACAATTAAATCAATACACGAACAATTACAACTTCTAGGTATTCCACACTGTTAGTGAACAAAACTGAGGTAACCCTACGCATTCATAAAATTTGACATTGGTACTGTCATCTTTTATGTTCAAATATGTACCATATTCAATAAATTGTGAACAGAAGTCTTAGCACCTGATGGAATAATAGGATATCCATGCCCATAAGTAACCTCGCATAGGTTCCCAGCTGATTGTTCAATGCAAGTTGTCAATATGTTGAAATAAAAATGCTTACAAAGTCATGTTCCTGGACTCTGATAAATGCCCCTCGGGACCATGCGGAAGTCTCAACACACTGGCTCCACAGGAATTGCCTAGAAAATTGAAACTTATGATGGATAATTTCTCTGCATCTGAAATCATCCAGAAATGGTTCTCACCTCAGAGTTTGATTTGAATATTTCAGAAGGTTACTTCTAACTTGAATAGTTGGGAAAAGTTACAGGGGAATATTAGAATCAGTTGACAAAGGGTAAATCAGCTTCCTTGGATTGGAAGCTTGATGGCAGAATTTGAACCCAATGCAGGAAGAGCACAACTAAGCTGCAGCAGCAGCAACCAAGCAGAGGTCACACAGAGAGCATGCCAAAGCAAAGGAGATCGAGCACCTATAGGAGTGCAAGCTTACCATGGCTATGCACTTAGAAAGACTGTTGAACTTTCAACTTTATTTCTTTATTTTTTGACTTAACATGAAAAAAGACTGTGTTGTTTAACTTTTAACCATATTTCTTTTTTTTCTATTTTATACTAAGAGGGATTGTAATGTTTAGCTTTTAACTTTATTTCTTTATTTTTCTACCTCAGACCTAAGATTTCTGCACCTAGATAACTTTGTACCAGGAATGGTGACATTGTGCATTTTTCACTGTAATCATGTACGTTTGTACTTGAGTATACATGACAATAAAATCCAATTCTAATTCTAAAACTAATTTTTTAACCCCTCAGTCAGCTGTCATTAATATTTGCAAATATTTTAATATGCAGCTATCATCACAACTACATTAAAACTTCAAACTAGCCAAAGTTAAGGAGCCAATGACATTTCTTGAGTGAAAGAAAGTAATTTTATTACCTACTAAGCCTAACTAAAAATATCAAAGTTGAAATGTAATACTCAGAAACACAGCCAATTTTTATCTAAAAGGGAGAAAGTCAAGTACAACAAGGAAGATCACGAATACACAATATGAAAAGTCCTCAGAATACCATTAAAACTAACACTGCTTTTCCTTATATTTCTCTTTTTTTTGGATTGGGAACTGGCCGAGAAGAGTAATTGCTGGCTTTTTTTTTGCAGAACACTGCAAATGTTTCTGCACCAGGATGTGTTATGTTCAAACACTGGCAGCTAATTAGATGTTATATTAATCAGTCAAGGGGAACCGAGTATTGGCAACATAAAGAACAATGAAATATTGGTGAAATCATGGATTCAACTGGTTTTCACTGGATTTTTAGTATAGAATGCTGTGGTTTCAGAAGTTACTGGAATGGGAAGCTGTGTTTGCATTTTTATCTCTCTAATTTTATACTCAGCTATTGAATTGCCACATAGTCTGAGAAAAATAAACCCAGTTTATAAGAAATAAGTGATTATTTCTCAAACTCTCCTGGAAGATGTTTGCATGGACCAGTGGCTATGAATTCAAACAACTGGAGCCAGGGAAGGTTTGAGTGGATTGTGTAAAAATACTATGGCTTGAAGAAGTGTTTTTGGTCCCTGTTCTTTAGATTAGATTCTCTACTGTGTGGAAACAGGCCCTTTGGCCCAGCAAGTCCACATCAACCTTCTGAAGAGTAACCCACCCGGACTCATTTACCCCTGACTAGTGCACCTAAGACAATGGGCAATTGAGCATGGCCAATTCACCTAACTTGCTCATCTTTGGGAATGTGGGAGGAAACCAAACAACTTAGAAGAAACCCACACAAACACAGGGAGAATGTGCAAACTCCACATAGACAGTCACCCGAGGCTGGAATCAAACCCGAGTCCCCGGCGCTGTGAGGCAGCAGTGCTAACCACTGAACTGAGCCACCAGGCCACCATTCTTTTATGAAGAAAGGTTGAGACAGAGGTACTGAGCAGTCTGCTCCAAAGCCAATAAAGTAAACAGCTTGTGACAACTCGGGTTTTTTTCTTTAAAGTTGGAATAATAGAAGCAGTCTAAATGGATGAAGTTAAGTTTCCATAGAGCCAGGATTTCTTTTTTAGTTTTAGCTTTCAGTAGCAGTTGCTGGGGTCTTGAAACTGGATGTGGAAGTTTTCATTCCTTTCTCTGTTACAGATAAAAACTGAGGTTCTCTTTCGTGCTGCCAGAATTGTATGCTAAACAATATATTTTACTGAATTTGCCTTTGCCAATGGTCTGTTTCTAGGATGCTACTATACTGGAACAGTTAATTAGTAGTAGTGAATCTATCTATTATTTTGTTAAGCACTTCACTAGAGTTACAGTTAAGACAAATCCTTTTTTTTGTCTGTATTTTAAGTGAAGTGTAAAAATACAGTATGTCTTGCTTAATGTTGAGTAGTGTGGCCAATTGAATTGCATCTGGACTGTGATGTCTTGCACTTATCTTTTCAATAAGAAAAACATAGGGTCTACACTATCTTTTTATTATATTTTGAGGGGGTTTTGTCTGGTCCATAACAATTGGGCGCTCTTGTCGGGATCAACACACACAAACAAAGCTGTATCAGAACACTATTCCAAAGAGCCACCCACACTGCAGCACAGACGAACTTCGGAAAACAGAGGAGAACCACCTATACAACTTATCCAAGAAGAATGAATACTCAAAACATACAGTCCACAGATTCCTCAAGAACAAACCACGACAAGCAGACCAAACACAGCCAGAAACCCTAACCACCTTACCATACATCAAAGAAGTTTCAGAAATGACAGCTGGACTACTAAGACCCCTCGGAATCCTAGTCGCACACAAACCCACCAACACTCTCAAACAAGAACTAACAAACTTAAAAGACCCAGTACAACCCATGGCCAAAACCAACATCATCTACAAAATTCCATGCAAGGACTGCCACAAACAGGACAAACAGGAAGAAAGTTAGCCACCAGGATATACGAACACCAGCTAGTCATAAAAAGACACGACCCTCTCTCCCTCGTAGCTCTACACACAGAGGAAAAAAAACACCATTTCGACTGGGACAACACATCTATCCCGGGACAGGCTAAGCGAAGACATGCCAGAGAATTCCTAGAGGCATGGCACTCCAACCACAACGCCATAAACAAACACATAGATCTAGATACCATCTATCAACCCCTCAGAAAACGAACAGGAAATGACATCACCACAAACCCCAGGAACCCAATCCAGGACAAACGTATAAGTAGAAAGCAGGAGACAACAGCTTCGCTTCACTTGGAGGTCGCCACTGATGATGTTACCTAGCCAGGTAATGAAACGTCTAGATATCAAACCTACAGCTCAGCGAGTAAACTTACACCCTAGGCATTTAACTGTCTGAAAACTGTGTTAACCACTTCCCCAGTGTTAGCAACTCCTAATTATGCAAAGCCATTCAAGGACGCTATTGTTGCAAGTTATGTGGGTGTTCGTTCTGTATTCTTACAGGAAGACGACAAAAAGATAAAAGATCTACATATAGTTCTGAGATAACACACATTTTGGCAGCGCAATTTGGCTATAATGTCACTGAAGAATGAGGGAACAGTATTTTGGAGAACGCTTACCTCTGTTGGCAATAGCGCAATTCCAATGGGGATCGATTCAGGCACTTCGTTCTGTGCATGCCTGAGTTGTGCTGTGCATGCAACGATGTCACCTGCTGACAGAGCAGTTTTCTGTGAGAGGTACCGTAGAGACCAGCTTTCTTACAATTTTTAAATGTATTGTGTTAAACTAACTTTTGTTTTGTTAATAAATATGATTTCAACCTTCTTTCAGGCTGTGGTGGTGTGAGCCTATTGGGTGATTTTTGAGCGATCATGAGTGATGTTTTCTGCTGATCTGCCCAACCCCACTTTGATAAGGAGACCTTGAACTTGGTGTTGGCGTTGCAACATTTCAACATTTCTCTTGCCAGTAATGTATCTGAGACAATTGTTGATACTGATTATAACCCCTTACAGTTTTCAGAAAAATTTAATGATGAAATACCAGACTGTGTATCATAGAATCCCTACAGTGTGGAAACATGCCATTTGTTCCAACAAGTCCACACTGACCCTCCGAAGAGTATCCCACCCAAACCCATTCACCCTAACTCTACATTTACCCCTGACTAATGCACCTAACCTACACATTCCTGAACACTATGTGAACATGGCCAATTCACCTAACCTGTACATCTTTGGATTGTGGGAGGAAACTGGAGCACTCCAGAGGAAACCCACACAGACATGGGGAAAATGTGCAAACTCCACTCAGGCAGTCACCCGAGGCTGGAATCAAACCCAGGTCACTGAGGCTGTGAGGCAGTAGTGCTAACCATTGAGCAACTGTGCCATTTAGATAATGCTTATTATTGCAGCCATTCAATTTGAAAATTATGCATGTGGCAAGACGATAGAATGTAATTGCCAATATGTTCCTGTGACTTTGGTGAAGGAAGATGGAGGTGTTCAGTGGCAGGAAATAAAGTGGACTGAAATGGACTGTAGTACTGAATACTTACATAGAGTCAGAGAGTCACAGAGATGTACAGCACGGATTAAGACCCTTCAGTCCAACCCGTCCTAAACTAATGTAGTCCCATTTGCCAGCACTTGGCCCATATCCCTCCAAACCCTTCTTATTTATATACCCAACTAGATGCCTTTTAAATGCTGTAATTGCACAAGCTTCCACCACTTTGTCCGGCAGCTCATTTCATACCTGCACCACCTTCTGCATGAAACAGTTGACCTTTAGGTCCCTTTTAAATTCTTTCCATCACATCTTAAGCCTTTGCCCTCTAGTCCTACCCCAGGGAAATGACCTTGTCTATTTATCCTCATAATTTTATAAACCTCTATAAGCTCACCCCTCAGACTCCGATGCTCCAGGAAAACAGCCCCAACCTATTCAGCTTCTCCCGATAGGTCAAACCCTCCAATCCTGGCAATATCCTTGTAAATCTTTTCTGAATCCCTTCAAGTTTCATAATATCCTTCCAATAATATTCCAAAAGTGGCCTAACCAATGTCCTATACCACCGCAACATGATCTCTCACCTCCTATACTCAATGTTCTGACTAAGAAAGGAAAGCAGACCATGCACTTTATTCACTATCCTGTCTACCTGAGACTCACTCTCAAGGAACTACAAATCTGTACTCCAAGGTGTCTTTGTTCAGCAACTCTCCCCATTCAGTGTATAAGTCCTGCCCTGATTTGTCTTTCCAAAATTCAGCGCCTCATATTTATCTGAATTAAACTCCATCTACAGCTGGTGAGGGCTCAGAAAAGATTGGCAGGCTGTTGTTGAGTATGAAACGTTTGTGTTATAAAGAAAGCCTAGACATGCTGGGATGTTTTCACTGGAGCATAGGAGGTTCAGAGACAATCTTTTAAAATAATGAGGGGTATTAAGAGTTATTTGTAGTTGCCTTTTCCCTAGGATGGGGGATTTCAAGAGTGGGGGCTCATTTTTAAGGTGAGAGGAGCAAGACTTAAAAAAAAAGACAAGGGGCAATTTTATATTTTACAGAGTATGGTACATGTCGAATGAGTTTCATGAGGAAGTAGATAATGTGGTTACAGTTACGACGTTCAAAAGACATTTTGGATAAGTACATGAATAGGAAAGATTTGGAAGGATGTGGGCCAGACACAGGCAGGTGGGACTACTTTAGTTTGAGATTATGGTCAGGATGGACTGGTTGGACCAAAGAGTCCATTTCCATGCTGTATGTCTCCACAACGCTATGCCACCAAGTTCGGTACCCATGAGGACAGCCTCAACCAAGATCTTGGGTTCATGTCACACTGCATGAACTATGACCCCACTACACTATGCACTCTCACACACATGCTCACTCACGAGTACACATACACACACTCACACAGACTCTGTCTCATACACATGCTTTCTCTCAGACACACATACACAAATCCATCCACACTCACACTCACGTACACACCCTCTCACAGGCATATACTCAGTCACACTCACACACACTCTATCAAGCATACACACACACACATTTAAGTCTATGGTACGAATTTGCATTTATAGATTTGTATTTGCAGATCTGTAGTTTGTTCAAAAAGCATACAATCTATCGGCAGTCAGTCAATATAACATTTTATAAATTTCCATAATGGAAATAGAACCAATCTGACTCAAGGTTGGGATATAGACAGACTCTAACCTCACACCTTTAGTGCATTATCTCAGCTGAGATGTCACTTTTTAAAATAAAACCTTAAGTTATCTCAGGAATGTGACTTGAAACAAATTCTGAGATTTACATATTAATCAATCGAAACCCGTACCCCCATTCTAAGTGATTAAAGACTTCACATTAATCTAGGTTTGTTCAATACTTCACATCAGTTGTATGACACTTTGATCTTTCACTATAAATTCTGTGTTCTGTGATCCTGCCCCATTAATTACCTGGCGAAGGAACAGCACTCCGAAATCTTGTACTTCCAAATAAACCTGTTGGATTATAATATGGGTGGTGTGCGATTTTTATCTCTTCTAAGAATTCACTCGATCTCTGCTATCTATACCTGACATATGCTTCCTTCTTATTGACCAAAACCTCAATTTCTCTAGCGATCCAGCATTCCTTGCACCTATCAGCATTGCCTTTCATCCTAATAGGAACATACTGTCTCTGGACTCTTGTTATCTCATTTTTGAAGGCTTTCCATTTTTCAGCTGTCCCTTTACCTGTGAACATCTGACCCCAATCAACTTTTGAAAGTTCTTGCCTAATACTGTCAAAATTGGCCTTCCTCCAGTTTAGAACTTTAATGTTTAGATCTGGTCTTTTTCATCACTATTTTAAAACTAATAGAATTATGGTCACTGGCCCCAAAGTGCTCTCCACTGACACCTCAGTCACTTGCCCTGCCTTATTTCCCAAGGGTAGATCAGGTTTTGCACCTTCTGTAGTACGTATATCCACATACTGAATCAAAATTTTCTTGTGCACACCTAAAAATCTCTTCTCCATCTAAACCCTTAACATTATGTCAGTACCAGTCTATGTTTGGAAAGTTGAAATTCCTTACCATAGCCACTCTATTATTCTCCTTACAAATTTGTTTCTCAATTTCCCGCTGACTATTAAGGGGTCTATC
Source organism: Chiloscyllium plagiosum (assembly GCF_037043375.1). Classification (NCBI taxonomy): domain Eukaryota; kingdom Metazoa; phylum Chordata; class Chondrichthyes; order Orectolobiformes; family Hemiscylliidae; genus Chiloscyllium; species Chiloscyllium plagiosum. The sequence continues at coordinate 50,291,742 of NW_028270141.1, forward strand.
ATGTAATCCCAATAAGGTGATCATCCCTTTTTTATTTCTCAGTTCCACCCAAGTAACTTTCCTGGACATATTCCCAGGAATATCCTCCTTAAGTACAGCTGTAATGTTATTCCTTATCAAAAATGCCACAACCCCTCCTCTCTTGCCCCCTTTTCTGTCCTTTCTGTAGCATTTGTATCCTGGAGCATTAAGCTGCATGTCCTGTCCATCCCTGAGCCATGTCTTTGTAATTGCTATGAAATCCCAGTTCGATTATCCTGATCATGCCCTGAGTTCATCTGCCTTCCCTGTTAGGCCTCTTGCATTGAAATAAATTTAGATTAGATTAGATTACTTACAGTGTGGAAACAGGCCCTTCAGCCCAACAAGTCCACACTAACCTGCCGAAGCGCAACCCACCCAGACCCATTCCCCTATATTTACCCCTTAACCTAACACTACGGGCAATTTAACTTGGCCAATTCACCTAACCTGCACATTTTTGGATTGTGGGAGGAAACCGGAGCACCCAGAGGAAACCCACGCAGACACGGGGAGAATGTGCAAACTCCACACAGAGTCGCCTGAGGCGGGAATTGAACCCGGGTCTCTGGCGCTGTGAGGCAGCAGGGATAACCACTGTGCCACCGTGCCGCCCTATGTAGTTTAATTGATCAGTCCTCCCTCATTCGCTGCTTTATCCCTGCCTGCCCTGACTGTTCGGCTCCTCCTTTTCTGAACTGTATCAGTTTCAGATTGATCTTTTTCCTCACTATCTCCCTGGGTCCCACCCCTCCACCTTACTAGTATAAATCCTCCCGAGCAGCTCTCGCAAATCTTCCTGCTAGTATATTAGTCCCCTTCCAACCCATGTTCAATCTGTCCTTCTTATACAGGTCACTTCTACCCCAGAAGAGATTCTAATGATCCAAAAATGTGGACCCTTCTCCCCTGCACCAACTCCTCAGCCATGCATTCATCTGCTTTGTCTTCCTATTCCTATTCTCACTAGTTCATAGGACCAGAAATAATCCAGATATTACTACTCTTGAGAACCTCCTTTTTAAGTTTCTGCCTAAGTTTCTATATTCTCTCTTCAGAATTTCATCCTTTTTCCTTCCTATGTCATTAGCTCCAATGTGCACAACAATCTCCTGCTGATCCATCTCCCCTTTGAGAATATTCTGCTCTCCTTCCACAATATTCTTGATCCTGATACCAGGGAGGCAACAGACCATTCTGATTTCAAGCTGCTGGCCGCAGAAACATTTGTCTGTGCCTCTCACTAGTCCTCTATCACAATCAATCGTTTGAACCTGACGTACCCCTCATTACATTACAGCCAGTCTCAGTACCAGAAAGTTGACTGTTTGTGCTACATTTCCCTAAGAGTCCACCACCTCCTACATTTTCCAAAGCAGCATATTTGTTTGAGATATGGAAAGCCACAGGAGACTCTTGGACTACCTGCCTTCCTCCCCTACCTTTGCTGGAGGTAACACATCCACCTGACTGTACTGTCAGACAGCAGTGTAGGTTTCTTTCTCTGACGATATGGTCTCTGTTTAGATTCATTGTAATGTATATGTATTGTGGTATACTAACAGCGCAAGACTAAAAGTTTTTAAAAAATGTATATTAGCGGCTCACTCTTTGACAATATTATGGCTTTAAGAGGAGTATGTTGTCCTTTTTTTATATGAAGAATAGTTGAGGTAGGTACAAAGTCTGCTTCAAAGCCAATAAAGTACACAGCTTGTGAAGCATTGGGTTCTTATGTAAGTTGGGACAATAGAAGCAGCCTGAGTGGGTACAGTCATGTAACCACAGAACCAGGATTTTTAAATTTTAGCCTTCACTAGGAGTTGCTGAGTTCTCGAAGCTGAATGTAGAACCTATTATTCCTCTCTCTGTTACAGCTAAATGCTGGGGTTCTCTTCCTGCTGCTGTAACTGCATGTGAGACTACAAGGTAATCTAATTAAGGTCCATGACTTAGAACTAATCTTTTTTGATCATAACCTCTGCCCTCATACACAGATAAACACAGTTAAGGGTTAAATAATAAGAAAATAAGAGTGGTAGTTAGTCAGTTTGATTATGGTTTCAATGATGAGTACCAGATCTTTATGAAATAGTTGGATTATATATTGTGTTAAAGCACATGCGATTGTATCTTAAGATCATAAGATATAGGAGCAAAACAAGGCCATTTGGTCCATCGAGTCTGCTTTGCCATTGTTTCCAGTGATTACTAACCTTAACTGAGCCAAGTAGTGAAACAGGTAAATATATTTAAAGGGAAACTGGGTAATTATTTTTGAGAAAGAAAGCAATAAAAGGGGTATGCTGATAGAATTGAGATAATCATAACATAAATGCTAGCACAGACCATTTGGACCAAATAGCCTGCTGTAGCATTGTGCATACTATAGATTTCTAGCCACTGAATGTGACTATCAATTTTCCTTCTGAAAGAAATGGGTTAAATGGTGACCGGGTTGATGGAGGCAATCCAACTTGACAGGTTTTGCCTAGTGACGGAAAGCATCAGGTTGGGAGGTCTTTTCAATAGAACAGCTGGAATCTGAACAAACCATTTGATTCTCTCTCTGATGATTATGGAGCCAATTAGTTTGAAGACTCAAAAAATAATATTTATCAAACTTCATTGTCACTACAGACCAGAAATCACATAACTAGGTGATCATTGTAGCAACACTTCTGGAAAAATACCACCTGTTAAAGATACATGCCATGATTAATTTGCACAGCAGACAATACGTTTAGGGGATTAAAAGTTACACTGAGTTTCCTGAATTTATTGATTGATTTAAGCTTTAGTTTTAACAACCTACTAGATTTGCACATTAATTACTCATGAAACTCACTGGAGAAAGGTTGGGAACTTAACATCATAAGTACTCTTAAATATAATGAATGCAAATGAAATGCCTCTCTGGTTCAGAAAGTGAACTATTTAAATATATTTAGTTCAACAATTTAATTCCTGTTAATGCTTAGAAGTAGAAAAATACATCTCAAAGTTTATAGTAACTTAGAAATAATAAGTTTCTGGAAGTCAGAGTCGATAAAATGTGGAGGTGGAAGAACACAGAAGGTCAGACAGCATCAGATTCCTGATGAAGGGTCCTGATCCAAAACATCGACTTTCCTGCTCGTCCAATGCTATCTGACTTGCTGTACTCTTCCAGCTTCACATTTTATCAAATTTCAAAGTTTAGAATCTTGTTTCCTTACTTTTTTATCAATCCAGTCTTTCTTTTCTTCCCTGTATCTAATTTGACTCAGTTCATTATTCTCTGCCGTGATGTTTCTTCGTTTGGATAGGTAAAGAAAAGCAAAATCCTCTGGATGCTGGAAATCTGGAATAAACACAGAAAATGCTGGAGAAATGCAGCTGGTCTGGCACTAGGAGAAGACTGACTGAAGAAGAGTCATTTTGAATTTAAAATGTTAATTCTATTTCTCTCTTCACAGATGCTGCCAGGCCTGCTGAGTTTCTCCAGCATTCTCTTTTTTTTATGGTTAGCAAGGTCTGGCTCAATGTTCAGGAGAGCAATGATATTCATGAAATTGTAAGAAGCTTATAAGGCCGAACAGTATACTGCCTTCATGCATGCCTCACTTTGGACCTTTACTAGAATATTATCAAGCATTACTGCCTTTACTTGGTTTGCTCAGATACAAATATTTCCTCAGGGATTGCACCCAGCAGTTGATATCAGTCTTATCTCTTATTGTCTCTGAACAAGTATTCCAGAGCAGGTTAAAATCTCATAACAGATTTGTTTCTCATTACAATTTATCTCCCAAACTCATGATTCTGAAGTTTAACCTACATTTGTTTATTGCCTGGGCTCTTCAGGAGTAAATGAATATACAACAGCTCTTTCTGTCAATTCTACACCTCACCCTGGATCCTCTGAGCAAAGTTGACACATTGTTAGTCTTCATCACTCCGTAAAAGTGCAGGAAAAATGTAACTCAACAGATTTCGTAGCTCCAAGCTCACAGTTCCCCAACCTGTACAGCTTGCTGCTACCTTCTTCCCAAAATCCACAAACAGGACTGCTCATTGTTTCTGTTTGTTCCTGCCCCATGGAACATGTTTCTTCTTACCTTAAGTGGAATTTTTTTTTCTCCCCTTATCCAGTCCCTTTCCATTTACATCTGTGATTCTTAAGATGCTTTAAGTCAGTTTCAAAATTTCCAGTTGGCTGGCACCTCCTCTTCATCATGGATGTGCAATCCTTTTACACTTCAGGATGATCTTAGGACTCTCCACTGGAAAGAAGGCCTGAACCAACTCCCTCCACTACCATCTTCCTCGACCTGACCAAGCTCATACTCAGTTTGAACAACTTCTCCTCTAACTCCTCTCACTTTCTTCAAATCAAAGTTGTGGCTATGGGTACCCAGATGGGCTCTGATTATGCATATCTGTTTGTTGGATACATTCGTTGTTCCAGTCCTACTCAACTCCCACCCCAAAATTCTTTGTCTGGTGCATCAATGACATCATCAATGCTGCTTCCCTCTTTTGTTTGGAATTAGAAAAACATATCAATTTCACTTCCACTTTCCACATTACTTTCACCTTCACCTGGTCCATCTCTGATTCCTCCCTTCCCATTCTCAGTAACTGTGTTTCCATTTCTCAGGATAGACAGGCCCCGGCAAACCCACCAACTTCCACATATACAGAAATTATACGTCCTCACATCCTGCTTCCTGTACAGACTTCATTCCATTCTGCTGATTTCTCTATCTCCTTCATATCTATTCTAATAATGACACTAACTATAGAGGAGGTTCAAAAATGTCCACCTTTTTCTGAACTTTTTCTGGATTACTAACCACCATGCTTGACAGCTGTGTCTGACCCATTTTCTGCATTTTTGCCATCTCTTGACATCGTCTTGGAGGGAACATTTCCTCCGGACACCCTGATCTATACCTCCAACACTCCTGATGGTTCTCACGCCAACACAGATGGTGTAACGCTCCCATGCTTACTTTCTTGCTCCTCACTTTCCAAAGCTCCAGAAATACCTTCCAGATGAAGCAGTGATTTACCCGCGCTTCACTCAATCTAGTCTACTATATTTGCTGCCCACAATGTGGTCATTAGCAGTATCTTCCCCCAAATCAACATGCAGAGAACGACCGCGCTAATCACTCCAAACCAGTTCCCCTGACTGGAGAATGCTGTTCACTTGTAACTGCTATACCCGAAATTTGATCACTGCAGGGTTCTCCCAGGAGGGCATCAGAAATGCTTCTGTGATGTGCTCGAAGAATTGCTGAAAAGATTAGATTAGATTAGATTAGATTCCCTACAATGTGGAAACCTGGTTTATAACTGATCAAAATGGAAAAAGGCCATTCAGGACACCACCATACATATCATGATGCTTGATCACGTATATGCAAATGCAAATTAAGCCAACAGAGGAAGTGCACAAAAATCATTGATTCAACTCTTCAAGCACCATCTCCCTGGCAGGTAATAGAATCTGCCAGTTCACGTTGGTCTAATTAGCCACCTCCAAGCAAGTTTGAAGATATTATTGATTTGACCACCAGTATGAGGTCATTAAACATGGTAGTATTGCTTTCAGGTCTTGGATGAGAATCCTGTCACTGTCTTCCATGATTATCCGCTCTTTATATCTTCTGACCCTGTTGGGATCACGTTTTTCATTCTGATCTCTTTTCCGTACTCTCCATTAAGGCCTCCAGGATAATTTATGAAAAGCTTGGGCTCCACTTTCTCATCTGTTGTGCCATTCTTCACCTTTTTTCCAGGTCAGATTCTCTTCAACCACACCACCCAGCAGTTGCTGCAGCTACAATATATGTCTTTTTGAGAGCGATATGTCAGCCTTAAGCAATATACGCTCATTCTATGTGATGTTAAATGCACCTTTTCTCTAAGAAGTGCAGACTAGCTTTAAACAGTGCAGGTTTGCTTAACGTGGTGTTACAGCGACCCACAGCATTGCAATATTGACACGCCTCACTGTTGGGTCCAGCCAATGAACCATGGGATGAATATTACTTGACATTGCTAACTTTCAAATAAGCATGAAGTTAGTCAGTGGGTGTGAGTCTACCATTCATCGTGGTCTCTGTATCAGTTTGCAAGGATCATCCAGTTTAACCTCAAATTCCACTTGTGGAGAGAGGGATACCCAAAACTAGAGGGCTTAATATAAGCCAGATGTTTTAGGTCCATTAGGGAATTCAGAAGACACCTCTTCATTCAAAGTGATAGAATACGGGAAACTCACAATCATAAGACTTACTTGAGGTAACAGCAAAGATTTGTTTGTGCAAAAGCTTGAACATAAATGAGAAAGGAATCAAAACTTCTCTCCTTTCCAGTTGCTACTTCTTGCTGGTATCAATGAACTGAAAACCCTTTTGCCAACATATGTTTCTCCTGGCATTGCCAGAATTGCTTTTCTCACAAATGAACATTCAAGTTTGATGCAAAGATAAATCCAAGAGACTGCAATGAAAATTGTAACTTTGTATCTGGAAGCTAAGTTTTATATCAATGATGTAGCATTGAGTTGCATTACCCTTAGTCATTGTTCTTAGAATAGAAAAGGTTGAGAGAACGCGGTCGTTCTCTGCATGTTGATTTGGGGGAAGATACTGCTAATGACCACATTGTGGGCAGCAAATATAGTAGACTAGATTGAGTCTTATGGAGAACTTAACAATCTTGTAGGGCCTTGAGCAAGTATGGAAGGAGAGACTGATTTCAGTGGCACAGGAATTGGTAGTCCCCAGACTTGGTCATGATATTTATGGGACATTGAGTTTTGGCTCAGCACAGTTTGGTCAAGGAAAAGGCAAGCTAAAGGTCAACTTCAGATTTAATTTTTGAAATTGTAAAACTTGAAAGGGTTCTGAAAATATTTATTAAGATTAGATTACGTACAGTGTGGAAACAGGCCCTTCGGCCCAACAAGTCCACACCGCCCCGCCGAAGCGCAACCCACCTATACCCCTACACTTACCCCTTACCTAACACTAAGGGCAATTTAGCATGGCCCATTCAACTGACCTGCACATCTTTGTGACTGTGGGAGGAAACCGGAGCACCCAGAGGAAACCCACGCAGACACAGGGAGAACGTGCAAACTCCACACAGTCAGTTGCCTGAGGCGGGAATTGAACCCGGGTCTCTGGTGCTGTGAGGCAGCAGTGCTAACCACTGTGCCACTGTGCTGCCCACCTGATGTTGCCAGGATTGGCAGGCTTATGTTATAGGGAGAATCTGAATAGGGTGGGGATATTTCCTATGGGGTGTTGGAGACTGAAACTATTAGATAAATACTTCAAGGGAGAACATTTTACAGAAATGCAGGAAGTGCAGGGGAGTGATTCTAGTCAGTTGGCCCTTTCAAAGCATCAGCATAGTCACAACAGGCCAAATGACCTATTTCAGTTCAGAAGACTCAACAAAACTTTATCCAAATTCTATGATTGATTTTGTAAAAGGTACTATCTCTTATTATTACAGGTTGTGGGATGGGAAAAATAATTCCATTCATTTTCTGGTATCATTGTCAATGTATTATTTTTCAGCTAGTGCAAGTCCACAAACTATTCAACTGCTCAGAGAGTAGTAAGGGTATGGAATGCTTTGCCTGCAATGGTAGTAGATTCGCCAAGTTTAAGTGCATTTAAGTCGTCATTGGACAGGCATTTGGATGTACATGGAATAGTATAGGTGGGATGGGCTTCAGATTAGTATGACAGGGCGGCGCAACATAACAGGCTGAAGGGTCTGTACTGCGCTGTAATGTTCTATGTTCTATTCAATGTGCATTACATTGGAAGCTAATACTATCTTACCTGGTATCAACACATGGGTACAAAGCAGCTGTGGAGTGTGATCAGAATGGCAAAGTCTAGCAGGTGTTTCCCCTGCATATGAGGTTCACACCATAAATCTGGAAGTGATCCTTGGAAAGACTTCACAGGCTAAAAGCATTAAGGCTTAAATTATGCACTGAAATAGGTGTTGATTTGGTTTTTCTAATGCACCAATATTTAACAGAAGTAACACAATTATTTCCTCTCTTCAGACAGACAGATTGCTTCAGTGTTTCAAAAACACTGCTTTTAACTCAGATTAGCAAATATATCTTTGCAGGCAGGAGTTATTCTGTGATGATCCACACAACACTCATGTCAGTTACAGCATGTCATTTTATGGAAAGATTCTTCAGATCTGAAACCACAGACTGTTATTTTTCAAAAATGTCTAAAACATGATACATGTTCAGCAGAAATATTTTAAAAAACACAGATAAATTATGTAACAACAGAGCTTTAAGACAGATTGCAAAGATTGAGCAAATTTTGCTTTAAATTCCCTAGCTAATTCCAAAACAATTTTTAAGCAATGTTATTTTAATTTCAGAAGATATTTATGAGCTATGGGAATATAATGGTAACTAATATTATCCATGTAACCTAGCCTTATGCTGTTCTGAAGAGGATTAATGAATATGATAATATTTCGAGCAGAAGTCAGCCATTCAGCCTCTCAAGTTTGGTCCATTAGTCAATGAAGTCATGAATAATCTGATTAGACCTTTGCTTCCTGCCTGTCAGACCCCCATTACCCGATAAATTAGAAGTGTCTAACACAGCCTTGAAAATACTAAAGGAACCTGCCACTACTTGACACTGGGGAAGAGGCCCTCCTCTAATAACTAATGACTCTCTCAGAGGAGATATTTCTCCTGATTGGCACCATTATTAAGTTACCTTTGATTTTGAACATTTGTCCCATGTTCTAGATTGCTAGATGTTGAGAAAAATCCTCTCAGCATCTACACTATCAAATTCCTTTAAAACCAGATGTATTTCTACATAGGTGACCTTTTATGCCATTGAATACAGAGAAAGGATTTTTATTCACCTTCAAAATGGTATCATTTCAACCTGTTTGATGTCACTATGGTACAACTAACTGCCCTTGAAGGTTTACTTTGAAACTCTTCGGGATAGCACGCTGACTCAGTAGTTAGCATTGCTGCCTCACAGCACCTGGGTGTGATTCCAACCTTGGGCTGTGTGGGGTTTGCATATTCTCTGTGTGGGTTTCCTCCAGGTGTTCTGGGCTCCTCTGACACTCCAAAGATGTGCAGATTAGGTGAGTAGGCCATATTAAATTGTCCCATAGTGTCCAGTGATGTACAGGCTAGGTGGATTAGCCATTGGAAATGCAGGGTTCGGGGATAGTGTGGATATGGGTGGATGCTCTTCGGAGGATTGGTGTGGACTCAATGGCTGAATGACCTGCATCTACACTGTAGGGATTCTATGATCTTTCCTAATATTGTGTTGTTTCTCCTAAGAAGAGCTGGGCCTCAAAATGCTTATCATCATTCACTACCTACCCCTGAGTGACTATTCAAGATGGGAATCCATGTTGAAGCTGAACGGTCTTAACAAGCAGCTTTGCTGAAGCAATGTTCCAGACTTCATAACAGACACAACATTTCAAGGAGGCTGTGTGAAGCCAAAGTGCTGATGGCCCACAATTTGTTGTAGCTGCATATCTTATTACATGCCTTTGTTTTCTGATCTTTACCATTGCCTTTAAACTCAAACAATCTTTGCTGAGTTATAAAGAGATGTGATCTGATCTTTTGAGTTGCTCTGGATCCAATGTCAATAAATTTTGAATTTTTAAACATAGGACACTTTAAGGACGAGACACTGGGCACAACAGCAACAGTATTTCACCAGCAAGGACTTAGGAAATTAAATGAAGATGGAGTCTGGAGGATATGCAGAGAAAGGTCACACAGCCCAGACCATTTCATTTATGAGTTTATGGCAGATTGAATACCTGCCTCGGAAGCAACAGCCGACTGCTTCATTTCTCTTTTTATTTTCAACTGTCTCAGGGAAAAAAAAGAGCTGAAACTCATAATAAGTCATTTTTACCATTCTTGGAGGATTTCTGTAGAGGATTTATTAGAATCTACTTTACTGTTTCCAGCATAGGATATTCAGCTAGCTATATCTGTTCCAGGGAGACATCCCAGGGCTATGAGCTCATGCATGCAAAACAAGTTTAGACACAGAAAATTATTTGGGATAATCCATGACTTATCCTTTCTTCATAGATTGAAATATTTCTTGGCCAAAGCAAATCAACTTTACTACTCAAACTTTATATGTTATTAGATGTGACCTCACATCGACCATGCCTTTTTCCCATACAGGGCTGTTCCTGTAGTTCTTACACCAAACCTCGTCCCCTGAAGTAAACTCTCTCCCTCGCTTAGCGGTGTTTTGTGTCCAGCTTTGGCATTCCTGATGCCATTTAACCATACCCCCAGGTCTGGGAAGATCAGATTTAACCTCATGTGGAGTCTTCTCCCCATTAGTGGAGTTATCCCTGAAGTTGCATTAGGGCTGGTCCTATAATCAAATGGGAACTGGGACAGTTTGGTATGTAGTGAAGCTGTCGGGTTTTTTTTGAGCCTGCCTTCAAAGTCTGGATTTCTCATTCTGTCAGATCATTGGATGATGGATAGTAAGGAGCTGTCCGTATATGGTGAATACCATTTAGGAATTCCTTGCTGGTAAATAATGGCCTACTTGTAATCTGTGACCTACACTTTCGAGAGTCCATGTATTGCAAAAAATGAATGCAGTTTTTCTATCATCATCCCTGTGTTTGATGAATGAACTCTAGGCACATCCTGCCACTTTGACTAAGAACATTGAGCCCATGAAAGGAGCTGTAAAGTAACCAAGTAACCAAGTTCAGGTTTACCTGGCCATTCCCATGAATGTGGAGGAAGCTGCTGGTGGTAATTTCTGTCATTGGTAGCACACCGGACACTGACCCACCAATCCAGCTATGTCTGCATCCAATCCTGGCCTCCAGACATCACTTCTTGCCAACATCTTCATTTTGGAAACTCCTGGTGGTGTTCAGCCAGTACCTTTGCTCAGGACAGATACTTTTGACATCCTTTTTTGCGATCTGGTCTCTCCAAAAAGGTTTCAATTCTGGTTGTGAAACCCCTCTCATTTCTTCTATCACCAACAGTTGTTTAAGTTTTGCTAGGACCAAATGTTTCTACATCCAAAGTCTAGTATTGTCAGCTGTGTCTGGAAGTGAGTCCAGAAAACTTAAAACCATTGGGATTCATCCAGTGGCAGTACCACCAGTGGTGTATGTGCCAGCAGGAGTCGGCTCAATGCGTCCGCATTTGCTAATTGGCCTCCCGGATGGTTTTCTGACTTGTAATTACACACACTTAGTATTAGAGCCCACAGTTACATTCAGCCTGAAGCTATGGGTAGGACTGCTTTGTCTTCTTTAAATAGATCTAGCAAGGGTTTGTGGTCTATTATTACAAAGTCACATTCGTAAAGGTATTTGTGGAATGTCCTGACTGGAAGGTGTCAGGGCGGGCTGCCTTTGAGTGGCCAGAAGGTGGGAGGGACAGGTGGTTTGCTGGGTTGCCAGGGGTGTTTGTATTATATGTACTGTTTTATTGTTCGGTTTATCGGACTGTTTGTATGTGATTGTGTCTACCGTTTCCTTTTTGTTATGATAGGTGGGATTTGAGGAAAATGAAAAGTTTAGATTTAAGTCAAATCAGGTACAGAAATAGAAATGAAAGCAAGAAAGATTAGATCAAGAAAAAGAAAACAATAGAAAATAAATAAAGGGTAAATACATTTAAAATTTAAAATAAAAGTCATTCACATTTCCTGAATCTGCAATGATAATTAACCCCTCCACCAAGAAAGTCAAACGTTTTAGATTCATAGAGTCATATAGCATGGAAACAGACCTTTCTGTCCATCTTGTCTGCTTTGATCAGCTATTCCATTTGAACAGTGGCTCAGTGATTAGCATTGCCGTCTCACAGCACCAGGGACCTGTGTTCAATTCCAGCCTCAGGCAACTATCTGTGTGGAGTTTGCACATTCTTCCTGTGTCTATATGAGTTTCTCCGGGCTCTCCAGTCCAAAGATGTGCAGATTAGGTGGATTGGCCATGCAAAATTGTCCATAGTGTGTACGCTAGATAGATTAGCCATGGGAAATGCAGAGTAACAGGGATTAGGTAAGGGGGATGAGTCTGGGTGAGATGCTTTCTGAAGAGTTGGTGTGGACTTGTTGGGCTGAATGGTTTGTTTCCACACAGTAGGAATTGTATTCTGTTCTAACTTGTCCCATTTGCCAACATAGGGCCCATACCCCTCCAAGCCCTTTCTATTCTTATACCCATCCAAATGTCTTCTAAATGTTGTAATTGTACCCACCTCCACCACCTCCTCTGGTAGCTCTTTCCATACATGCACCATCTTCTGAGTGAAAAAGTTGGCCTTCAGGTCCCTTTAAAATCTTTCCCCTCTCACATTATAGCTATGCCCTCTATTTCTGGACTTCCCCACCCTCAGAGAAAGACTTGGCTACTCACCCTATCCATGCCCTTCATAATTTTATAAACCTCTATAAGATCAACCCTTTGCCTCTGTGGCTTGTGTGGGATGCTCTTTGAACAGTCAGTGTGCACTTGATGAGCTGAATGTCCTGCTTCCACAATGTAATGATTTCATGATAACCAATCTACCAATGCAGAACTTTATCGAATGCTTTGCTAAGGTCCTTGTAGACAACATCTACCACTTTGCTTTTATCAATTGTCTTTGTCACCCTCTTCAAAAAACCCAATCTAGTTAGTGTGACATAATTTCCCTTGCAGAAAGCCATGTTAACTCTCCCTAATCATTCCTTGCCTTTCCAAATGCATGTAAATCCTATCCCTCAGAATCCCTCCTAACAAATTACGCACTACTAACATAAGGCTCACTGAGTCATAGAGTCATAGAGCTTTATAGCACGGCAACAGATCCTTTGGTCCAACTCGTTCATGTCGATCAAATATTCTAAATTAATCTCGTCCCATCTGCCAACATTTGGCCCATACCCCTCTAAACCATTCCTACTCATTTGCCCATCCAGAGGCCTTTTGAATGTTGTAATTGTACCAGCCTTCAAGGCACAGTGGCTCAGTGTTTAACACTGCTGCCTTACCGGGGACCTTGGTTCAATTCCAGCCTTGGGTGATTGTATGGAGTTTGCACATTCTCCCAGTGTCTGTGTGGGCTTCCTTCAGGTGGTCAGGATTCCTACCACAACCCAAAGATGTGCAGGTCAGGTAAAGTAGCCAAGCTAAATTGCCTGTAGTGTTCAGGGATGTGTAGGTTAGGTGCATTAGTCAGGAGTAAATGTAGAGTAATAGGGGAATGGGTCTGGTGTGGGTTACTCTTTGGAGGGTCGGTGTAGACCTGTTGGGCCGAAAGACCTGTTTCCACACTGTATGAATTCTATGATTCTCCAACACTTCCTCTGGCAGTTCATTGTATACCCTCTATGTAAAAATGTTTCCCTTTAGGTACTTTTTATATCTTTCCCCTCTCACATTAAACTTCTAGTTCTCGACTTGCCTACCGTAGGGAAAACGCCTTGGCTATTCACCTTATGCATGTCCCTCATGATTTAATAAACCTCTACAAGGTTACACTTCAGCCTCTGATGCTCCATGTAACAGCCTCAGTTTGTCTATACTTCCACCTTTCTTAAATAATGGCACCACATTAGCTAATCTCCAGTCTTCCAGCACCTCACCCGTGGTTGCTGATGCTACAAGTACCCCAGTGAGGGGCCCAGTAATTTCTTCTATGGCTTCCCCATAAAGCTCTGGGTAACACCTGATCAGGTCCTAGGGATTTATCTACCTTCATGTATTTTAAGACCTCCTGCAGCTTCTCTTCTGTAATATCAACTCTTTTCAAGATGCCACCACTTATTTCCCCAAGTTTGTCAGCTAAATCTATCTGAGAATATTCCTCAATTGAAGTTGAATGACTAGGATGTAATAATAAAAAGGATACACTCATATTATTGGTAGTGTACTATAGACCTTATATTGTGAAGGGGATAATAGCCGTGCAGTTATGTATGCAAATGTTGGCATTGTAAAAACAATAGGGTATTAACATGGGATGTCAACTTCCCCAGAATTAACTAGGATAAACAACATGTGTAAAGCTTAGAAGGGGTGGAATTATTACCTTTGTAAGCCAGCACTTAGAGATTCCTATCAGTGAGGGGGTGCTGGACCTAATTTTAGAGAACGATGCTAGACAAATGGTAGATGTGGCCATGGATGAGCAGTGATAGGGACCATAATTCAGTAAGACTTAAGATAGTTAAGGAAAAGAACAAATTTGCTTTGGAAATAAAGGTTTTGTTTTGGGGAAGTCCAATTCTAATAGCCCAATGTATTTGGGGTGGCATGGTGGCTCAGTGGTTGGCACTGCTGCCTCACAGTGCCAGGGATGTGGGTTCGATTCCAGCCTTGGGTGACTGTCTGTGTGGAGTTTGCATATTGACCACATGTCTGCCTAGGTTTCCCTCAGGTGTTCCACTTTTCTGCCACAGGCCAAAGATATGCAGTTAGATGGATTGGCCATGTTAAATGTCCCATAGTGTCCAGGGTTGTTCAGGCGAGGTGGGTTAGGTATAGTAAATGTGGGATTACAGGGATAGAGGTGTGTGTGTGGGGGGGGGGGGGGGGGTGGAGTTGGGATGCTTTTCAGAGGGTAGCTGCACACATGATGGGCTGAATGGCCTCTATCTGTAAGAATTCTATGATTAGGGATTAAAGTGGGTGGAGCTGGAAAATATAGGAGAGTCATATTTCAAATGATTACTTTGTATGCATTTACTTTGTATCTACTTACTATCAAGAAGATCAATATAGGTGTAGAAGTCAAGGAGTGAAACTTTGATAAACTCAAACAAATTAGTACAGTAAGGAGGAAATGGTGGGCTTAAAACTGGACAAATCCCCAGACCCAGATGAGATTCACCTTAGGCGGCTGAGAGAGGTAAAGGAAGAGATTTGTACAGATTCTGACAATTTTCAAATCCTCTCTAGTCACAGAAGAGGTGTCAGAGGATTGGAAGACATTTAATGTAGTGCATTATTCAAGAAAGGTAGTAGGGATAAACAAAGTATTAAGGGCTAGTGAGTCAGAGAAACAGAATTAATCTTCACTTAGAGAAACAAGGATTAATAAAGGATAATCAGCATGGTTTTGCCAAAGGGAGAGTATGTTTGACAAGTTTGATTGAGTTCTTTGAAGATGTAACTGGGTATATGGATGAAGGTAGCATGGATGATGTGATCCACATAGATATCAGTAAGGCTATTGAAAAGGTGTCATATGGGACACCATTGAGTATGGATAAGAATCTATGGGATCCAGCACAAACTAATTCCAAATTGGCTTAGTAGCAAGAAGAGCATGCTAGTGTTGTCTTCTCTACATTGGGAGACAAACAAACAGACTGGATGACTGTTTTGCAGAGTACCTACATTGTGTCCTCAAAAATTACACTGAGCTTCCAGTTGCCTGCCACTTTAACACACTATCACATTACCTGGCCAACAATTCAGTCTCATGCCTGTTGCAATACTCCAGAGAGACTCAGCACCAGCTGGAAGAACAGCACCTCATTTTCCACTTGGGGACTGTGCAACCTTCAGGATTCATTAGCTTCAAGGCCTGAACACCTCTGTTCCATGTCCTTTACCCCCACCCCCGCCTCACCCCCACACCATGGCCCTGTCATCACATGGACTGCTTCCATCACATTTTCATCCACTATTGCACCTATTATCAGCTTTTCTTTCCCCTTAGCTCACCATTATCCATCCCTTTGTCTGTCCAGCTAATATTCTATCTCTTTGGGCTCCATCTCCACTTCTGACTTATTGCTCCCACAACCCCACTCCTCCATTTTCAACATCTTTCCCAAGCTTCAAATCAGTTCTGAAGAAGTGACCTGAAATGTTAACTTTGCTTTCTCTCAACAGAAATTTCTATTTTCATGTTTATCCAGGTTCCTTTTGTGATTAGAAGGCTGCGTAAGTAGCATATTGCATGGTTTGGAACTTGGTCCTGTGCTATTTGGAGTGTATATTAATGATCTGAATACAAACATAGGCAGTTTTTGTCAGTACGTTTGCAGATAAGAAAAAAAATTGATGATGTGGTAAACAGCGTAGAAGACAGCTTTTGAATCCAGACTGGATGGTCAGATGTGTAAAACAGTGACAAATGGAATTCAATCCTGAAAAAAAGGAGAACTAGCAGGAGAAGGAAGCACATATTGAATGATCAGAACCTAGTAAGTGCAGAAGATCAGGGAGCCTGTGTGCCTGTCCACAGATTTTTGAAGGCAAAAGAACAGGTGGTAGAACAGTTAAACACATTTGGCACACTTGTCTTTATTAGTTGAGGCACAGAAGATAAGAGCTGATAGGTTTTGATGGAATTGTACATGATGTTGGTTAAGCATAGCTGGACTACAGTAAGCAACACTATATAAAGAATATGCTTGCTCTAGACAGGTGCAGAGATTCATCAGGATTTGCCTGTGTTATGAAGGTAGGCTGGGTTGTTTTCTTTAATGCCGACAGGGCTGAGAAGGACCTGATTGTGCATACAACGTATGAGGAGCACTGATAAGATTAATAGGAATAAACCTTCCTTGGTTGTGCTTTACAATGTTATGAAAACAATAGATAGGATTGATAGGGAAAAAAAAACTTTTCCTTAGTAGAGGGGTCAATAATCAGAAGGGCAAGAGGCTTAGTGGGCATTTAAGGAAAAATTGCTTCAACAAGAGGGTGGTGAGTATCTGGAACTTATTGTCTGAAAGACTTCATCAAGAGGAGTTTATGCCTGACAAATCTGTTAGATTTCTTTGAATAGGTGATGAGCAAGTTATACAAAGGAGAGTCAGTGGATGTGATCTAGTTGGATAACGTGCCACATAGGAGGCTGTTAAATAAGAGAAGAGTCCATGGTATTAAGGGCAAGGTACTGGCTTGCATTGAGGATTAGCTGACTGGCAGATGGCAGACAGTAGAGTTAGATTAGTTTTTTTGACAATGGCAGTTGATGACTAATGGAGTTCTGCAGGAGTTAGTGTTGGGACCACAACTATTCACATTATACATTAATGATCTGGATGAAGGAATTGATGACATTGTTGCTAGGTTTGCAGATAACACAAAGATAGGTGGAGGGACAAGTAGTGTTGAGGAAGTGGGGAGGCTATAGAAGGATTTAGACAATAGGATTGATAGCAATAAACCTTCCTTGATTGTGATTTACAAAGTTATGAGGGGCTTAGATAGAATTGATAGAATTAAAGCTTCCTCCTTAGTAGAGTGGTCAATAAGGAGAGTAGGCAGAAAAGTAGCAGATGGAGTACAATGTTTGAGGTTATGCACTTTGGTAGAAAGATTGAAGGCATAGACTTTTTTTTCAAAATGGGGAATGGCTTCAGAAACCTGGAGCATAAAAAACATTAGGTGTCCTAAGGATTATTGTAAGGTTAACATGTAGGCTCAGTTGGCAGTTAGAAAGGCAAAAGCAATGTTGGCATTGATTTTGAGAGGCTAGAATGCAACAGCTGTATAAGACTCTGGCTATATAAGACTCTGGTCAGACTGCATTTGGAATATTATGAACAGATTTAGGCCTGTATCTAAGGAAAGATATGTTGGCCATGGTGGGGGTCCACAGTAGATTCACAAGAATGATCCAGAAATGAAAGGTTTTTCATATGGGGTTGAGGTCTCTGGCTCATTATCTGATGAAGTTTAGAAGGATGAGGGGGGAATCTCATTGAATGTTTCAGAGTACTGAGACGCCTGGATAGAATGAATGAGGAGAAGTTGTTTCCATTAATAGAAAAGAGTAAGACCCAAGGCACAACCTCAGAGTAAAGAGATGACCCTTTAGAACTGAAATGGGGAGGAATTTCTTCAATCAGAGCGTAGTGACACAATGGAATTGAACGCTTAGAAGGCTGTAGATGCCAAGTTATTGAGTATCTTTAAGACAGAGACAGCTAGTTTCTTGATTAGTAAGAGGATCAAGGGTTACAGGGGAAAAAAAAAAACAAGTGAATGGAGTTGAGAAACATATCAATCATGGTCAAATGTTGAAGCTGACTTAATGAGCCAAATGGTTTAATTCTGCTTTTTTATCTTATTGTCTTACAGCCTTATGGTGGTGAAGGTGAGGAACCATTACAATATTTAAGTGGTATTCAGATGACTTGAAGTGCAGTAACGTACAATGCTAAGCTGAGAAATTCGATTAAAGGAGGTAGGTGTTTGATAACTGGGATGACATAATGGGCAGAAGGCCTCTTTGTGTGCTGTACTAATGTATGCATCTAAATTCTAGGCACTATATTCTGCAAGCATGTCAAGTTTTAAGCTGATACAGTTATAAATCAAAAAGGATCCTGGTATGTTGAGGGGGTTGGGATGGAGTACTAGTAATACTGGGAAACTAATATGCTTTTCAGAATGGTCCATCATTTTGAAGTATGCAAACTGGATTAGACCAAAAGACTTCATTTGCCAGTTTTGCAACTATATCCCTCTGGGAAGGCATAAAGTGTTGATTATTAGGTTGTAGGAGCAACCGAAGGCAAACCAAGCATCAACTATTACCAATGTCCAGACTTGTGAACATTCCAGTAAGCAGAAGCAGTAGGACTGGATGGCATTTCTTTGCCTTTAACACTGTTTATACTGCTGATGTATCCCACTCCTGGTAACACAGCATGCAATATTCTTGATATGTGCATGATTCAGAGCTGTAGATACTGAGGTCTCATAAATTATTCCCAAAGACACTTCCATTAGTGTGAAGGGTGAATAGCTGGCAAGAAAAAGATCAAAGAAAATCATATCGCCAAAGGATTGGCTAAACATATTGGCATCAAATGGTTTTTAATCATCCCAGTCTAAATGTTGGGTGAACGTGCAGTTGACACAGCTTGACAAACAGTTCAGGCATCTAATGCAAATCTGAGCTAAATGTTCACCTCTGATATTCAGTCTGACCTCCTCAAATTAAGTTGTTTGAAAGCAACTGCCTGCAAACACTCCAGGTCAGAATATCGCTGTCACGTATCGTCAACGCTAATATTAATTTAGCATTGCAAGATGTGCCTTTACCATAGGGAGCTGCATAAAAAAAATCATTAAGAATTAAAAGTGGATAACTCTTGATGTTCTAAATGATTAAATAAATTTCAGTGATGTTTGGGGCACAGTTAACCAGTGCAATATTAAAGAAATTCTACAATGTCAGAGTGGATAAGTTTCGGATCAGCTGTTAAAACTATGTTCCCCTCTGCCCTCTCAAGCATATTCTATGATATTTCTATGCTTTATTTTGAGGCCCCTCAGATACTGCAGTAGTCAGTGTATAAATGCAGCAAAACTAGGACAATATTCAGATTGGACTGATGAGTTGTAATTAGTATCTGTTCTAGACAATGATTGTTTGGTACAAGAGAGAATCGAACTGTTGCACCATGACACTCATTGGAATTACTATCGCTATATCTCCCACTATCAACATCCTGGGTGTGACATTGACTAGAAATTGAACTGGACTCGTCATATAATCCAATGGCTACAAGATCTGATCAGATGCGAGGAATTCTGCAGTTAGTAACTCAACCCCTGACCTCCTAAAGATTGCCTACCATCCACAAGGTATATTGAGTCATAGAGATGTACAGCATGGAAACAGACCCTTCGGTCCAACCCATCCATGCCGACCAGATATCGCAACTCAATCTAGTCCCACCTGCAGTGCCCAGCCCATATCCCTCCAAACCCTTCCTATTCAAATATCCACCCAAATGCCTTTTAAATGTTGCAATTGTACCAGCCTCCGCCACTTCCTCTGGCAGCTCATACCATACACTTACTACCCTCTACATGAAATAGTTGCCCCTGAGGTCCCTTTTATATCTTGCCCCTCTCACCCTAAACCTATGCCCTCTAGTTCTGGACTCCTTCCCTTCAGGGAAAAGACTTTGTCTATTTATCCTATCCATGCCCCTCATAATTTTGTAAACCTCTATAAGGTCACCCCTCAGCCTCCAACGCTCCAGGAAAAACAGCCCCAGCCTGTTCAGCCTCTCCTTATAGCTCAAATCCTCCAACCCTGGCAACATCCTTGTAAGTCTTTTCTGAACTCTTTCAAGTTTCATAACATCTTTCCGATAGGAAGGAGACCAGAATTGCATGCAATATTCTAAACAGTGACCTAACCAATGTCCTTTACAACCGCAACATGACCTCCCAATTCCTGTACTCAATACTCTGACCAATAAAGGAAAGCATACCAAACACCTTCTTCACTATCCTATCTACCTGCGACTCCACTTTCAAGGAGCTATGAACCTGCACTCCAAGATCTCTTTGTTCAGCAACACTCCCTCGGACCTTACTAATAAGTGTATAAGTCTTGCTAAGATTTGCTTTCCCAAAATGCAGCACCTCACATTTCTCTGAATTAAACTCCATCTGCCACTTCTTGGCTCATTGGCCCATCTGATCAATATGTCAGGAATGTGATGGAATACTCCCCACTTGCTTGGATGAATGCAGTTCTAACAATCCAGACATGAGGGCCTGAATGTCATCCATATTTCCAAAATCATTCTATGATCCTATGCTGTATGAATTAAACTTTCAATTTGTATGGGTCTAATTGTTCCAGAGGCTGCATGGAAAGTTCAAGTTCATCTGTTCACCAAGTTTATAAAACTTTAAGTAAACAAGCAAAGTGCATGATGAACAGAACAGTTAAACACACAGAGAGCAATTTGTGATTCACCACAAATCCTGGAGTGCAAAAGCAGGCGCAGCCAGAGCATTCTGGACATACATACCATGTAGACAGGGATTTCACTGGCACTCGTTGATGTCCACTTGGTAATATGCTCCTGTCCATTTTTCCAGGAGTAAAACAAAAGGATTTTGAATGGAAAAAAATGGAGATTTTCAAAAAAAGGAAAGCAGAGGTTAAGGGCTGCAAACAATGGTTTGACAATAGATGGGTCACTAATTTACAGAGAGCCACCGTGAACTTGAGCCATATCCAAAACCTGGCTGCTCATATCCTAATTAGAATCAAATACCACCCTTCGTTCTTGTGCTCACTTAACAACATCAGATCCCAGTCGAGCAGTTTTAAAATCCTTGTTCTTGTTTTCAAGTCTCTACATGACCTTGCAGCTTCCCATTTCTGTGCCTACCTCCAGTCCTGTAGGATTCTGAGCTTCTCTAGTTCTGACTCCTTGTATATCCCTGATTTTCAGGGATTGCTGTTCATTGCTGGTCATTCACCTTCAACCACCAGGAGCCCAAAGCACCAGAACTTTCTGAACCCCTCTCCTTGCTACCTGTATCTCCTTCCTCAGGATGTTTGTCTACAGCTTTGACCAAATGTTTGGTCACTTGTTCTCGTATCTCGTACTTTGGGGTCAAAATTTGTTCCACAATGCTCCCAATAAACACCGTGCTCAGTTTCACTTTACCTAAGGAACTATACAAATGAAAGTTGCTTGTAAAGGGCTTATTCCTTTGGATGCACAATTGTAGATAACATGTGTCAACCATATCAAAGATTTGAAAAAGATATGAGTACAGTTAAAAATAAATAAAAATGAGCTACTGAAATAATAGTTCCTTTATGTGGAAGTCATGATAAAACTCATTCATGCTTTGCAACTTGAACATGAATATAAAAGGCCCATGAAAAATCAAATGCATTATTAAAACAACTTGCCTGATCTATTAAGAAATGCAGTTTGAATCTCAAAAAGATTGAAGGAGATTTGTTTGCACTTATTTTGTAGAAAACTGGCTATCAATAAACTGGTAGGATCTGATTAAATAGAAAGGCCACAATGGATATTGAATTCAAATTACACTTCGGATATGTTCTTACATTCTTTCCAACACTGTACTCTACTTCATTAGTAACCTTTTTCCATTGTCATTGTAACTCTGAGATTTTTCTTATCTTCTGTAGATTTGGTTTTTAAAGAGATTTTGTGTCACAACCTACATTGGAGCTGACTCCACATAATAAAAATAAAGAAAGCAATGGGTTTTATTTGAAGAGGGGTAGAATTTGAAAATAGAGAAACTATGCCAAGATCAGAGGCCTATTGACCTTTGGCCAAAGCACAATTGGAATAGTTCTAGTCAACACATTATAAAAAGGATGTTGGGGCATGGGAAAGGGGTGCAAAAAAAGATTTACTAGGATGACACGGAGTGTTTTGGATATGAAGATCAGGAAGGGTTTATGAAGCTTGATCACTTCTCCCATGAAGAAATGAATGCTAAAATCTAACACAATCGAGATATTTAAAATGATGGAAGGTTTTGAAAGGAGAGTCACAGAGTCATAGAGATGTACAGCATGGAAACAGACGCTTCAGTCCAACCCGTCCATGCCGACCATAACTCAACCCAATCTAGTCCCACCTGCCAGCACCTGGCCCATATCCCTCCAAACCCTTCCTATTCATATACCCATACAAATGCCTTTTAAATGTTGCAATTTTACCAGCCTCTACAACTTCCTCTGGCAGCTCATTCCACATACGTACCATCCTCTGTGTAAGATAGGTCTCTTTTATATCTTTACCATCTCACCCTAAACCTATCTCCTCTAGTTCTGGACTTCTGCACCCCAGGGAAAAGACTTTGTCTATTTATCCTACCCATGCCCCTCTTAATTTTGTAAACCTCTACAAGGTTACGCCTCAGCCTCCGACACTCCAGGGAAAACAGCCCCAACTTGTTCTGCCTCTCCCTATAGATCAAATCCTCCAACCCTGGCAACATCCTTGTAAATCTCCCATGAATCCATTCAAGTTTCACAACATCTTTCCGATAGGAAGGAGACCAGAATTGCATGCAATATTCCAAACAGTGACCTAACAGTGTCCTGTACAGCCACAACATGACCTCCCAATCCCCGTACTTAATACTCTGACCTATAAAGGAAAACACACCAAACGCCTTCTTCACTATCCTATCTACCTGCGACTCCAGTCTCAAAGGGCTATGAACCTGCACTCCAAGGTCTCTTTGTTCAGCAACACTCCCTAGAACCTTACCATTAAGTGTGTAAGTTCTGCTAAGATTTGCTTTCCCAAAATGCAGCACCTCACATTTCTCTGAATTAAGCTCCATCTGCCACTTCTCAGCCCATTGGCCCCTCTGATCAAGATTCTGTTGTAATCTAAGGTAACCCTCTTCACTGTCCACTACACCTCCAATTTGGTGTTATCTGCAAACTTACTAACTGTACCTCTTATGCTCGCATCCAAATCATTTATGTAAATGACAAAAATTAGAGGACCAGCACCGATCCTTGTGGCACTCCACTGGTCACAGGTCTCCAGTCTGAAAAACAACCCTCCACCACTACCATGTGTTCTACCTTTGAGCCAGTTCTGTATCCAAATGGCTAGTTCTCCCTGTATACCGTGAGATCTAACCTTGCTAACCAGTCTCCCACGAGGAACCTTGTTGAAAAACTTACTGAAGTCCATCTTGATCCCATCTACTGCTCTGCCCTTATCAACCCTATTTGTTACTTCTTCAAAAAGGTCAATCAAGTTTGTGAGACATGATTTTCCCACGCACAAAGCCATGTTGACTATCCCTAATCAATCCTTGCCTTTCCAAATACATGTATATCCTGTCCCTCAGAATTCCCTCCAACAACTTGCCCACCACAGAGGTCAGGCTCATTGGTCTATAGTTTCCTGGCTTGTCCTTACCAACCTTCTTAAACCATGGCACCATGTTAGCCAACCTCCAGACTTCTGGCACCTCATCGGTGACTATCGATGATACAAATATCTCAGCAAGAGGCAATCACTTCTCTAGCTTCCCACTAGAGAGTTCTAGGGTACACTTGATCAGGTCCTGGGGATTTATCCACCTCTATGCATTTCAAGACATCCAGCACTTCCTCCTCTGTAATATGGACATTTTTCAAGGTGTCACCATCTATTTCCATACATTCTCTATTTTCCATATCCTTTTCCCCAATAAATACTGATGCAAAATGCTTATTTAGTATCTTCCCCATTTTCTGCAGTTCCACACAAAGGCTGCCTTGCTGATATTTGAGGGGCCCTATTTACCCTTTTGTCCTTAATGTGTTTGTAAAAGCCCTTTGGATTCTCCTTAATTCTATTTGCCAAAGCTATCTCATGCCCCTTTTTCCCCTCCTGATTTCCCACTTAAGTATGCTCCTACTGCCTTTATTCTCTTCTAAGGATTCGCTAAAGGCAGCGGATTTCGATTTTTTAGCCTATTTTCAGATAAAGGTCCCAAGTAGAGTCATAGAGAAATAGAGATGTACAGCATGGATACAGACCATTCGATACAACTTGTCTATGCTGACCAGATATCCTAACCTAATCTTGTCCCATTTGCCAGCCCTTGGCCCATTTCCCTCTAAATCCTTCCTGTTCATATACTCATCCTGATGCCGTTTAGAAGTTGTCATTGTACTAGCCTCCATCACTTCTGCTGGCAACTCATTCCATACACACACCACCCTCTGTGTGAAAACGTTGCCCCTAAGGTCCCTTTTAAATCTTTCCCCTCGCACCCTAAACTTGTGCGCTCTAGTTTGGATTCCCTGGCCCCAGGGAAAAGGCCTTTTCTATTTACCCAATCTATGTCTCTCATGATTTTATAAACTTCTATAAGGTCACCCCTCAAACTCCAATGCTCCAGGGAAAACAGTCCTAGCCTTTACAGTCTCTCCTGAGAAAACTAAATTAGGATTGATGATAGTGTACTTATTTTTATTCTCTTGTGGGACATGGTTGTCATTAGCTGGCTAACATTTATTGTCCATCCCTAATTTCCCTTGAGAAGTTGATGGTGAGCTGCCTCTTGAACCACTGCAGTTTATGTGCAAACATGAGTAGAGTTCTAGTTGGCAGACAGGAAACAAAGGGTAGGAATAAGTATTTTTTCCTTTGAGTGACAGGTGGTAACCAGTAGGATATGAAAGGAACCAGTACTTGGACCCCACCTATTCACGTATAGAACAACCTCGATTATCCAAATGAGACGAGTGGATATTTTGTTCGTATAACTGATTGTTTGGATAACTGATGTGATCGTAAACAAAGGAAGCCATATCAATCATAAAACATAAAAAGGCATGTTTATAGAGTTTTTATTTCAATCAACTGTTAAAATGTGTATAAACACTGTATATTGCTTAAAAATCCATGACATTTTACAAATAAAATCACTTTTTGTGTAAATAAGGTTCTTTGAGGTGGAGGCCAAATCCTCAAAAATTCCTTAAGCACTCTATGTATTTCTGGAGGAGATTTGAGGATCTAACACTGCGCTCTACCGGAGAATTTGTTTAAATTTATAATTTTGATGAGTCAGCTATTAAACAAATAATCTTAGTATTCTGCAAATCGCAGAATTTTAAATGTTTTGTTTAGAAGTATCTTGGCATTTTAGCGGCAGGAAATAATACTAAAGCAACATCCCAGGCTGCGAGCAGCAAATTGCACAAGTCTGATTAAACTGAGAAGGACTGAACCCTCATCATCACATAAATATGGAAATCCCAGCATTAAACTAGGTCCCAAACAGTTTCTAAAGTCACAAGAGCATTTGACAGTTTCTGCTGAACTCAGTGTCTCAATAGAAAGACAGAGACACCGCATCGCTCATGCATTTACTTCCTCTGCCATTTTTTTCAGGAATGGTCTAGTAAAGTGATGAGAATAAAGCACTTACTTTTGCAAAGGGCTGTGTAACTAACGTTTACATAAAAATTAACCAGTCGCCGTTGGTGGAGGTGCTTGTGTTTCTGTATTTTTGCCAGTGTTTTCACATGTCCTTCAGTACAGGTAATCCAAATTCTCTTTTGATTATTGTAAACAAAAGTCCAAAATCGCACCAGTGTTGGTAACACCTGCTTGATATAACGATTTTACAGAACCTTGAGATCTTGTTCAGATGATCCGAAATTCGGATAATTGATGTTCAGATAAATGAGATTGTTCTGTCTACATTAATGATTTCGATGAAGAAAATAAATATATCTTCATGTTTGCAAATGACACAAAGCTGAGTGGGAGGTTGAGCCGTGAGGAGGATGCAGAGATACTTCTATATTGTGGTTAGGAAAGTTTGAGAGAGTGAGCAAATGCATGGCAGATAAAGTTTAATGTGGATAAATGCCAGGTTGTCTATTTTAAGAGGAAAAACAGGAAGACATATTATTATCTGAATGGTGATAAGCTAGGAAAGGGCAATGAGACCTGGAGGTCCATATATACCAGTTGCTGAAAGTAAGCATGCAAGTGCAGCAGGTGGTGAAGAAGGTTGATGGTAGATTGGTCTTCTTTGCAAGGAGATTCAAATACAAGAAAAGGGATATCTTGCTGGATTTATACAGGCCTTTTATGACATCACATCTGGAGTGTAGTGTGCAGTGTTTGCCTCCTGAAGTGAGGATGATATTCCGCTAATGGAGGGAATGTAACAAAGTTTTACCAGACTGATTCCTGGAATGCAGGACTGATATAAGAAGATAAACTGGATCTGTTAGGACAATATTCAATGGAGATAGAAGAATAAGGGGGTGGGGAGGAATTCATTAAAACTTATAAAATTCTAACAGGATTAAATGAGGTAAGTGAAGGACCAATGTTCCTGATGACTGACAGGTCCAGATTCAACTGTCACAGTCTAATGATAAGAGGTAGGCCTTTGAGGACTGAGAAATGTCTTTACCAAGAGAGTAGTGAACCTGTGGAATTCCTCCCCCTCCCTTCCATTCCTCTCAGATTCATCCACCCCATCGGCCAATGAGATCATACCCTCTATCTGTCTCCACCTATCCCCACCTCACCACCCTGCCCATCCAACCCCCTTCATCGGCAGCCCACCCCACACGCATCCCAGTCCTGAAGAAGGGCTACACCCGAAACGTCAACTTCTCCACCTCCTGATGTTGCCTGGCATGCTGTGTTCTTCCAACCTCCTGCTTGTCTAGCTTGGATTCCAGCATCTGCAGTTTTTTTGCCTCTGGCTGGTTGAGGCCAAAACTTTGAATGTCCTTAGGAATGAGTTAGATGTAGTTTGTGAGGGCAAAGGATATGGAGAGGAAACGGGAACAGGGTTGATTGATCGACCATGATTATATGAATGATGGAGCAGGCTCAAAAGATCAAATGACTGGCTCCTGCTCCTTTTTTTCCATGAATCTATGACAGAGAAAGGGGATAGGGAGTCACAATGGCAAACTTAGATGAGACAAATTTGGAGGAGACACAAGTAAAGCATAACACTGGCATGCATTAAATGGCCTGACTATGGGACATATATCTTAATAATGTAACAGCCAGTAATTGCAAGCCAAAAGTGTCCAGAAATATGTTCAATCATTTTAATGAGAAAATCTGCTGAAGATTTTCTTATGTGCCAATGTACACACAATGTCCTTTAAAAGGACAAAATATTAAAATTAGAAGAGAAGAAAGGTTAGAGGAAGACAGCTTGCTATTATTGGAGACTTTCTATTGCCTCCACATAGTAGAGGAACACCAGAATAAGGCAACGCCATAAGCTATATGAGCAGAATTAGGCCATTTGGCCCATGGAGTTTGCTCCACCATTCAATCATGGCAGATATGTTTCTCAATTCCATTCTCCAGCCTTCTCCCTGTAACCTTTGATCCCCTTATTGATTGAGAATCTGTCTATCTCTGTCTTAAATATAATCAGTAGTTTGGCTTCCACAGCCCTCTGTGCCAATGAGTTCCAAAGACACTGATGAAATTCATCCTCCTTTCAGTTCTAAAACGTTGTGCGTTCATTCTGATCAATGCCCTCAGGTTGTAGTCAATTTTATGAATAGAAATGTCTTCTCCACATCTACTGTATCCAGGCCTCTCAGTAGTCATTAAGTTTCAATGTGATTTCCCCCTCATCATTCTGAACTTCATTGAGTACAGACCCACAGCTATTAACTGCTCCTCCAGCACTTCATTCCTGGGATCATTCAAGTAAATTTCTGGAGCCCCTGCAAAGCCAACACATCCTTCCATAGATACAGAGCCCCAAACTGCTTAGAGTGTAAGGACTTGCAAAGGTTTAATCAGAGACTTATACAGGCTCAGCAGTACATCCCTGCTATTTCACTCTTGCCCTCTCACAATGAATGCTAACAATGCCTTTCTACTTGCCAACTGAACCTGTATGTTAATGTTAAGAGAATTCTGAACTAGGATTCCTAAGTTCCTTTGTGCTTCAGATTTCTGAAGCCTATCTCTGTTAGAAGGTAGACTATGCCTCTATTCTTCTAATCAAAGTATTCCACCTACCACTTCTTTGCTCACTCTCCTAGCTTGTAAAAGTCTTTCTGCAGGGAGAAAGTGAGGACTGCAGATGCTGGAGTCAGAGTCAAGAGTGTGGTGCTGGAAAAGCACAGCCTGTCAGGTAGCATCCAAGGAGCAGGAGAATCAACATTTCAGGCATACGCCCTTCATTCTGCTGCCTTTCTTCATCCTCAACCCCATCTGTTCTTCCACCCATCTTTGTGTGACGTGCATTTGGATTGTTAATGTATAATGTGAATGGTTATCTAATATTCAAACAAACCTGCTTCAGCAAATTAAATGATGGAATGTAATTGGGTGGGATCAGGGTAAATGAAGAAAAAAATATTGACATTAAAATATCAAAACTCCAGCATTCTGCTTGCACAAAGTTCACACTACATTACCAGAAATGGAAAACAGCAACAGATTTATTTTGAGAGAGGCTGCATTGGGAATCTTGTCTTTAACAACCTCTATTACTACAAGGTCTCTTCTCTTGCAGGCAATTTTTTTGGCCCCGAAGAGAGCTCTGATGTGTTCATTCAACCAGTCCAAGTGCAATGATATGAACTGCTATATGGCAACACTCACCTTCTTCAGTTTTAATAAGGATTGATTGTACATGTGTACAAAACTCTCCAAATAGCAGTGATGGAGTCAAATTGATAACTGGCACAAGGGACAACATATACAGAATGATATTAACGTTACAACAATGAAACAGGCCAGTTGGCCCAACTAATTTAAACCAGCATAAACGCTTTGTGATTTTCCCCTATCAACCCCATCTGACAAAATCTACACAATCCAATCAATTGCCTCCTTATTCAAAACTTGGCCAATCAGCAGAAACCTCAACTAGACATGTAACATGCTGTCACATTAACCATTCTCGCTTCACTCCTTTTCTGTTTACAAACGTTGTCCGAAATAATGCTATCACTGCTGCTGAGCTGATTGATAAGAACAAGACAATCTGGAAGGAGCCAGTCTCATGTGCCTAACAGCATTGGCAACAACCAGCTCCTGAATATGCCTTCACGTTTTGGCTGATTTTAACTCTGCTATCTAACTGAAATAGCAGGCCAGCATTTTGCATCGCTCTTGGTTGAATTCTAGCAACTACGGTTCCTTCACTAGACAACAGCCCAAAACTAATGGAATCAATGAATCAATGAATCACTGATAGGCAAAGGGACAGAGAGAATGGGAATCACCGATTGAAAAAGGGACAGAGAGAATGGGAATCACTGATAGACACAGGGACAGTGAAAAAAAAAAGGGTGGCATGGTGGCACAGTGGTTAGCACTGCTACCTCACAGCACAAGGACCCAGGTTTGATTCCAGCCTCGGGCGACTGTCTGTGTGGAGTTTGCACATTCTCCCTGTGTCTGCCGGTGGGTTTGCTCCGGTTTCCTCCCACAATCCAAAGATGTGCAGGTTAGGTGAATTGGCCATGCTAAATTGTCCATAGTGTTAGGTGCATTAGTCAGAGGGAAAATAGGTCTGGGTGGATTACTCTTCGGAGGGTCGGTGTGGACTTGTTGGGCTGAAGGGCCTGTTGCCACACTGTAGGTAACCTAATCTAAGTACGCATCATGCCAGTGCTGGGTCATTGGGAAGTTACCAATTAGCCCCACTCCTCTTTTGCTCACCCATAGGCCTGAAAATGGTCCTTTCAAAGTCAATTTAATTTCTTTTGAGAAGCTACTTTTGAATCTGTTTCTGCTGCTCTTTCAGGCAACATACTCCAAAGCATTATAAAATGCTGGATGAAAATAACTCTTATCTCCCCACAAGCTAGAGGAAAGTACATCGAAACATTTCAGTTTGGATCTCTGCTACACCCTATTAACTCTGACCACACATACCGTACACCATTAAACACTGAGTCTTTTACCAATTATTTAAATGTTTGTCTTCTTGTTACTGACTATGTTCCCAAGCAGAAACAGCATTGACTTTAACTACAGGAGCAATGTTGAACAATCCCATTCAAATTCCCATTAACTTTGTCTGTTTCTCCTTATATATATTCTTTATTTATATACCTGTCATCTAAGATCCAAACCAATATGTTTATATGAACTTTATTTGTGAGTCTGAAAGATAAGAAACACCCATTCAGAATCTGTAAGGTACATTCAGGCTGTGGCAATTCAATGGGTGGGATTGAAATAACACTCAAAAAATAAAATATTCCCTGATCCTTTTCTGGCAAAGAAGTATTAAGCCCACTCATCTCACCAAGCAGCAATTCCAGACCTGCTGAGAGTAATCTTGCAAGAGTGTGACCAATGATGAAAGAAAACTCAATGTGGGATCATGGAGCAGCATGATGGCTCAGTGCTGCCTCACAGCACCAAAGACTGGGTTCAATTCCACCCTCGGTGATTGACTGTGTGGAGTTTGCACATTCTCCCCCTGTTAGTGTAGGTTTACTTAATGTGCTCTGATTTCCTCCACAATCCAAAGATGCGAACGTTAGGCAGATTAGCTGTACTAATTTGCCCATAGTGTCCAGGGATGTGCAGGCTGGGTGGATTAGCCATGGGACATGCATGGTGACAGGAACAGGTTGGGGGAGTGGGTCTGAGTGGGAAGCGCTTTGGAGGGTTGGTGTGGACCTGATGGGCCAAATGGCTTGTTTCCACACGATGAGGATTCTGTAATTTATTATATGGATGACCCTGATTCAGCAAACATGTATTATCCATCAGCCAGAAAAGAGTGACATTGCTATGGGTCTGGAATCACATATAGGCCAGACCAGACAATTATGTTAGGTTTTCTTCCTTAAAGAATATTACTGAACCAGATGTGTTTTTTTTTAACAACAATCCATAGTGTCTACATTGGCACCATGGGCTTTACCTTATGTACAGGTGCAGGCATAGTCATTTACATAGTCCTGACAGACACCAGGTCTACATTCATCAATTCTGTCCTCACGGACTGCCCAGAGAAACCTGGCATACACCTTCAGTGAAAAACTAAGACTTTCTCAATGTGTCATCATGACATGTTGCCCTGTTATTGTCATAAGGGTTAATTGTGGGGGCAGGCTGTGTTGATTAATCTTTTCACAAGTATTTCTTTCACTAAAGTAAATTAATTTGTCACTTAATCAAAATGTAGATGATGATTAAAGGATTTTGTGGGTTAGTCAAAGTGAAAGTATTTCTCCTTTTTGAAAGACATAATCCAGAATGGAAAGGCATAACATTAAAACTTGAACTGGATAGTTGAGACGTGATGCAAGGAAGCACTTAGTCACACAAATTTTTAGGAAATTTGGAACCTCTCTCACCACAGAACCAACTAAAAATGTCAAAACTTAGATTTATTAACTTTTGTTAGGAAAAGGTATTAATGTTTATAGAAACAATAATGCCATGAGACAGATCAACTATCATTTCATTGAATTGCATTCTTTTTTGGGAATGATGTGGGCATGAATGACCTTCTCACATTCCCATTTTCATTTGGATTGAGTTTGTAGGAACTGCTGGCTGACAATAGCTATTCTATTGGGAATGGGAAAGCTTTTCCCCATTTTGTTGCAAAGAATTATTATTAGTATAAATAGCTGATGTTTCCACCCTAAAGATGAAGGAGTTTTCTTGCTTCTCAAGCAGTATCTGCTGAAAATCTTTCTTGTGTGTCCTATTTCATGGTTCCCTGATCAGCTGCTCTATCATCAGATTCCTACACTGGACCAACTGGGATTTGTTAAGCGTCAGGAGGGTGAGAATTCTATTGGAAGAATTGCTCATTTGATTCAGCTGCTGAAAGGCATCGGATTCAAGTGTGCATTATTTCATTAGGCTTTGGGAACAGCTTTCAATGGCTCTGAATTACGTTTCATCTTTGAAGTTGTGCAGGAAGTGAATTTGGGGTTAGTTTCTGAAGTAGATTACAGTTCTCTTGATGGATTCTGAAACTTGTGTTGTAGACAGTTGTGATTTATCCGGTTGCTTTTACATCTGCTGCTGATAGACACAAGAATGTCCCTTCTTTCCTTTTTATTGTGCTGTCTTTGTTCATTTGAGTGAAAGACTTAAAGGGTTTCAGATGGCTGGCTCTGAGGCAAACTTAATCTCGTGATACCTGATGTTCCTTATTTTAGTCGATAATGTTCAGAAACTTCATGATGTTTCCTCTGGTTTTGAGCTGTTAAACAGAAGAAGGATAAAGCCAGGAGAAGTGCTTTCGAATAATGTTGCCCTACCTCTGTTCAGTTAAAAATCTAATTCTATCTGTCCGTGAACAGCAATGACAACAGGAGCTTAGGTCACCCATTGATTTGAAATAACAAAATTAGTCAGCAAAGCTGATGAATAAGTTAGAGACTTTAATGAGATTTCATACTACTTATCTCTTAAAAAACACTTTCATTTAGTGAATTCCAGCCTTTTGATGAAATGGCATTGTGAAAACCCAGCTCTTAGTTTCAATCAAAGGCAACTTGAGAAGGGATTGTACTGGACTAAATTGCATGATATATCTCCAAAGCATTATGAAAAGTGAAACCTTTCTAGTTCCTTCAGTATCAATCATGGCTCAGTGCTAGTACACTTGCCTCAGAGGTGGAAGACTATAAACTTAGAAACCAACTTCAGTGCTAAATATGAAATAAGTGTACTAATATTTCCATGCAGTATTTAAGGAGTGTTCTGATTTGAGATGTTAAGTAATCTGCTCTCTCAGGGGGCTGTGAAGATTGTATTACACCATTTCAAAGGAGAATAAGTGAGTTCTCCCCAGGCTTTGATCAATGTTTATTTCTCAACCAACATTCCTGTCAAAGCAGATTTGTTGCTCCTTTATTTCATTCCTGTTGTGAGAGCTTGCTGTGCACAAATTGAGTGCTGCTTTTCCTGTACTTTAAAAGTGTTTCTAAGGATATACAGAACTGAGGATGTGCAAGGTGACAAATAAATATTAATTTGCTTCTTCTCTCCCAGATTCATCCTAATTTGCATCATCTTGTGGAAACAAGGAGCTTTTAAATTTGAGTAAACAGAAGGAGGTGTTTCCCATGGACAGGAGGGTCAATAACCTGGAGATGCAAACATAATTGTTAAGAAAAGAACCAGAAGTGAGGTGAGGAGAAATGTCTTTATGCACAGAGTGTGTTGACCTGGAATGCACTAGTGAAAAAGTGCTGGACCCAGATTTATTACAAATTACAAAGATAAAAGAAAACACTGAGTTCTGAGTAAGGAATACTGAGTAGGGAATTAAGGTACAGATAATTTGATTTTTGTTCCTCAAGTCTTTGATCCTGTGCTCTTTGGTGTTTCTCTGTTCCACTTTAGCTCCTCTGTTCACTAGTGTTTCCACTAGCAGGCATCAAATACAACACTCAAGTGTCCCTCTGTTTGAAATTATCACAGACCAGCCCAAGTCCTATATGGATCAGTATTATACTGAGAAGAGAACTTACTTATAACAACAACCTACTTAGTACCCTTTATTGTTTGTCAGGAGCTTTGAACCATCTGGTGATAGTCATGAAAAGAGTGATGTAAGTACCTGTACATGTCTTTATTTTTGTTGAAGCCACTGACTGGTAATTCTAACTAATGTACCAATGGTGCCCAATTTGATACCTAATGTAGATGGTCATTCGTGAAATTGAAGATCTCCTCTTTCAATAGTGTAGGAATAGCCCAGCACAAACCTTGTGGGTAGGGCATCCCTTTTATGTCGTTTTGAGGAAATATCCTCCTGAAAGTGGGTGCATTGTTTCTGATGCTTTTGGTTCCCCTGACAACAATTAGCTGTGTTTTATTGCAATTCTGAGTATCTTGAAGAATGTCTAGAAAGGTTCATTGTGTTTGAAATATTCTCTGATGTTACCAGCTTTTTTCACAGTGTTTCAGAGCATTTGAAACTATTTCTGGCTCTCTCTTAATTTGGTATCCATATTCGTGCACTTTCCTGAACATCACAGGTCAAAAACAGAGAGAGAGACCTCAAATGGGTTCATTTCCCTCTCCAGTCTAAGTGTTCCTCAGATGAGGTTAGCATAGACTAGGGAGTTAATGCAGTAAAACTACATACTAAACTGAGAATGGAATTTATAATTGAACCATTCACTAACTGAACCAGTTAGTGGTATTCAGCCTGTTCCACCATTCACTATGATCGTAACTGATCATCAACCTTGATACCCTAATCCAACTCTCCTGCTATATCTCTTGATCCTTTTAGCTGGAAGAGCTATATCTACCTCCTTCTGCAAAGCACAATGTCTTGACCTCAATCCCTTTCTGTGACAGTGAATTCCACAGGCTCACCACTCTCTAGGTGAAGACATTTCGCCTTGTCTCAGTCCTAAAACATTTACTACTTATCTTTAAACAATGACCACTAGTTGTGGACTCCCCCAACATCAGGACCCTCCTCCTGCATCTAACCTATCTAATCCTGTTAGAATTTTATAGGTTCCTATGAGATTCCCTCGTTATTTATCTAAACTTAATGAATACAATCCTAACTGAGTTAATCTCTCCTCATACATTAGTCTTGCCATCCAGGAATCAACATGGTAAGCATTCATTTCACTCCTTCTATAGCAAAAGCATCCTCCCTCAAATAAGGAGACCAAATCTGCTCACAATATACAGGTAAGGCCTCAGCAGTGCCCTGTTGAAGTAAAACATCTTTGTTCCTAAACTTCAATCTTCTCGCTATGAAGGTCAACATACAGTTTGCCTTCTTTACTGCTGCACCTCCACGCTGACTTTAATAACTGGTGCATGAAAATACCCAGGTCTCATTGAATATTCCTCTCTCTCAATTTACAGCCTTTCAGATAATAAGCTGCCATTCTATTTTTTCTACTAAAATAAATAGTCTCACATTTATCAACATTATACCACATCTGCCATGCATTTGCCCACTTACTCAGTCTGTCCAAATCACACTGCAACATCTTCCTCACAGCTCACCCTCTCACCCAGCATTGTGTCATCTGCAAATATTGAGACATTACATTTAGTTAGGATCATGGTGTTTTACAGTGTAGAACAAGTCCATTCGACCCATTGTTTATATACCAGCTCCCAAAAAAGAGACCAGCAAGTTCCACTCTCCAGACTTAATCTCTGTAGCCCTCTAACTTCATCACTTTCAGATATAAATCCAGCTCTCATTTGAAACCTACCAAGGAATCCACTTACACCACTCTCCCAGGCAGCGCATTCCAAATCCTAATAATTCTGAGTAAAGAAGCTTCTCTTCATCTCACTCCTAGCTCTCTTGCTGACAATCTTGAAATTGTTACCTCCAATTACTGACTTACCAGCTAATTGAAACAGAATAACCTTCTTTTCTCTGTCAGCATTGTTCATAATTTCCAACTCCTGAATAATCTTCTCTAACCAATACTTTGTAGCGGTATAGGATCACTTCCTTGCTTTTACACTCTATGCCTCTATTAACAAATCCAAGGATCCTATAGACCTTTTTAACAACTGCTTCACCTTGCAGAGAATCATGCATGTGAACCCATAGGTCCCTCTGCTCTTGTAATCCCCTCAATTCCCAAGTTTGGGAATTGGAACAAATCCCAATTCCAACTAACTAGCAATCACCTCAATCCAACCCAACTAACTCCCATAACCAATTTTCACCTTTACCACCTAACTACCTTTGCCCCAACTAAACCCAGCCATTATCTTCTGTCCACTAGATTATCCCTGACTTCTCAGTGAATTTTTCACCCACTACCCACCTTGTCTACTCTGTCCACTACCCATTATTCAACTACTCGCTCATTCATTCACTAACATTCAAACTGGACCAGTAATGCTATTATACAGCAGCTACTGCAATAAAAACTGAGGGTTGTGACCTTTTTTCCTCCAACTCTACACTGTTGCCATTTCTCTGTCAGATTGGATGAAGAGATCCCACAAAAAATAAGCAATGTCAGATCTTTTTATGAGCAAAATCTTTTTATGAAGCAGCAATGTACATAGGATTAGCATTGCGTAAAAATTCAAAACATATCTGGAAATATGTCTGTATGAGACAGGCAAATTTGAGTATTGAATTTTATGAAAATTGTTAACAAATTAAATATGGACATTCTACAAAATCATATGACATATTGAGAAAACTTTCTTTAACGTGATCTGTTATTACATTTAAAAGATGTCAGATTTTAAGGCTTGACTCCCAAAGTGTACAAATTCCTGAGGGAATGTTTTGAATGACAGTTTCCAATAGTAATTTCCTGATCCAAAAATTACATTTTTGATTATTCAAATTTAATTTATAATATATTTCACCTCTGGATAATTGGGGCTCTATATCAGTTATAAATCCAAGTGAAAATCCTTTATTTGTACAGTCACCATTAATTATTTTTAAAAAACCATTAGAATGCTTTTGGATCCTAAAGGCAATTTCTATTTACCTTAATCTAATTTCTTGGCCAAATATGCATTTTGTTTTTCCAGCCTCTTGAATATAAATCTACTTTACTGCCTGCTTTTTACTGTGTCAGGGCCATTTGCTCAAATTTATATTTGGACAGCTATACATTATTGAAAAGGCACAAAAGAAGTCAGAGGCTAAATACTGCTGAAGGGGTGAAATATGATTATGTCACTGGATTTATTTGCATACAGCTTTACTTTAATCATCAGTCAGTACAAGGCATCCTGACATTAGGACGTTTAATATTTAACTCTCCTTCTCAGCAACCTTCCATCACTGTGATTCCTATTCGTCAGCTGAGCTGCGACAGATACTTTCCCTTGCCAAACAAAAAAAAACTTGAAGTATTGATCACCTTTATCTTCGTGTCAACGTTTACAGAATTCCTCAGCATTCCTTATCTCCCTCACTGTCAGTGATTACAAATTGAGAAGGGAGGAAGTGTTGAGAGATAATTTTTACAATTAGATCAGGTTAACTTGGTCAGTTTTTTTAAAAATGAAAAATATACATATATTAAGATATGTATAAGATATGTGAGGCACAGTGTTCTGTGCTTGCTCTTTTTGTGTATCTTTAAGACGTTGTGTAGAATGTCAAAGTGATTATGACAAGATTGTGCAGGCTAAACCACTCAAATTATTTAAAGAGGAAGTCAATAGATTTTTGAAATATTGAGGTGCTGAAGGCTACGATGAGCTGGTGCAAAATAGTAGTTGAGGGCTGGGAGAGATCAGCTATGATTATATAGAATGTTGGGGGCAAACTGGAAGGGATAAATTCTCCTTGTTCTCATGCTCTATTATGCAGAATCACTTTATAATTTGTGACAGCAGTTACAGTGGAACGAGAATTACTGCATCCTGGAAGGCTAGGAAGAAAGGAAAAAGTTCAGTTGCAGACCAGTATAAGATGAAACAGCAATGGGAACATCAAAACAGAAAACAATCCCTGATACAACTGCAGTGGGTGAATACGCCTCACTGGTCTGATAAATCACTGGATCCTGGACTTGATTCATTGTGCTATAAGACACAATGGACTTTTAAAGATTTATTCTTAGGGTTTGGGCATTTCTTGCTTAGTTAACATTTATTGTATATTCAAATTGCCCTTGAGAAGATGGTATATGTGAAGTGTCTTCCTAAATTGCTGCAGTCCATTTAGTGTAGGTACAGCAATTGTACTATTAGGGAGGGAGTTCCAGGATTTTGACCCAGCAACACTGAATAAACGTTGATATAGTGCCAGGTCAGAATGGTGTTGGTTTGGAGGAGAAATGCAGATGTGGTGTTCCCATATATCTGATGCCCTTGACTGTCCAGTTGGTAGAGGTTGAGGATACAGAACTTGCTGTCTAAGGAGCCTTGGTGAGTTGCTGCAGTGCATCTTACAGATGGTATGTACTTCTAACTATGTGTGTCAGTGAAGGGACCAGAGGTTGAAAGTATTAGGTAGGTTGTCAGTCAAGCAGGATGCTTTGTCCTGAATGGAGGCAAGCTTCTCAAGTGTTGTTGGAGCTGCACTCATCCAGGCAAATAGGGAGTATTCCATAACATTCCTAACTTGCACTTTATACATGGTGAACAGGCATTGATGAGTCAGGAGATGAGTTACTCACCACAAAGTTCCCAGCCTTTAACCTGGTCTTGTAGCCACAACCTTTGTGATTAGTCCAGTTCAGTTTCTGGTTAATGGTAACTCCCAGAATGTTGAAAGTTGGGAATTCAGCTATGGTGATACAATTGAATGTCAAGGAGTGATGGTTGTATTCACTCTTGTTGGAGATAGTCATTGCCTGGCACTTGAGCAGCATGTGTAGCAAAAAAACCTCCATTGTGGCTAGATCTGACGTGTGGATATGGGCTGCTTTAGTAGCTGAGGATTAACGAGTGTTGTTAAACATTGTCCAATCATCAGCGAACAACCCCATTACTGATCTAATGATGGGCATCATTGATAAAGTAGCTGAAGATGGTTGGGCTAAAGACACAACGCTCAAGAACTCCCATGGTATCTCATGACTTGCATGATTCATTTCCAAAGGTTACAAACTTCATGCTAGACATGACACTAACCTGCACTAAACTAATAGAGTTTTCCCTCAGTTCCCATTGACCTCACTTTGATTTTTTGATTAGATTAGATTAGATTACTTACAGTGTGGAAACAGGCCCTTCAGTCCAAATAGTCTACACCGACCCGCTGAAGCGCAACCCACCCAGACCCATTCCCCTACATTTACCCCTGCCTCTAACACTACGGGCAATTTAGCATGGCCAATTCACCTGATCTGCACATCTTTGGACTGTGGGAGGAAACCAGGGCACCCGGAGGAAACCCACTCAGACACAGGAGAATGTACAAACTCCACATAGACAGTTTACCCGAGGTGGGAATTGAACCCAGGTCCCTGGCGCTGTGAGGTAGTAGTGCTAAACCACTGAGCCACCGTGCCATGATGTCAAGGATAGATACCCTCACTTACCCTCATGAGTTCAGCTCTTTCTTCCATGTTCAAACTAAGACTATACTCAGGTCAGGAGCTGAGTGGGCCTGGTCAAATCCAAACTGAGCATCAATGAACATGTTAATGCTAAGCAAGTGTTGTGGGATTGCAGTGTTGGTGACACCTTCCCATCATTCATGATTGTGAGCAATGCCCCTGTAAGCTGCATGGCTGCATGCAGTCCAACATTTTGTGCATAATAATTGATGTGCTGATGCGAATTGAAGCATTGACTTCTGGTTCTGGAAGTCACTGTTGAGCATGGATCTTGGAGGTCATGCAAAAGAAAAAGAAATAAGTAAGGGGAATGCCAATTGCAAGGAGACTGATGGATATTAATTTGCTTGGCCAGATTTTTTCTGAAAGGGTTACTTTTGTATTCACTTACATCTGGTTTTCTTGAGGCCATTCATCTGAAATTGGCAAAATCTACCCAAAATCTTTTCGGTATTTTGAAACCCGTATTGCTGGAAGCTTTTGCTCTGGTTTGCAAACATCATGTGAGAACCAAGACTTGCCACAAAAATTAACTTGCCTGGGTTAAAGAAACCATCATTGGGAGTTTCCCCGAAATTGTTCTTAAGTAGCTCTTCATGAAGATTTCAAAAATTAAATTGGTTCTTACAAGTGCAAAGACACAAAAGTGCAATGTTCCAAGTTTTTGAATTTCTGTTTTGTTGATTCTGCTTAAAGTGTACTTCTTTGTTTGAGCTTTTGGACATCTTCCCTAACATTGCTAATGAGACCTGATGTCAGATTTACTTCTATAACATTGTTGTGAAATGTCTTATGAGGATTCACCATAATCAGGATGCTGCATAAGCAGGAATACATTTTTTGACTTAAACTTGAAGAATATCCCAAGACATTTCACAGGAGCCTTACTATCACAAGTACACATACATCTGTACATCCATCCCCTATCAGGGTAGTCTAAAGACTCTTCTTATAACAGAGCCTGAACAGTTCCCAACCACCATCACCTCCTTTCTCTAGCTGAGCTAGTTCTCACTTTAGACAACTTCTCCTGTAACTCATCTCACTTTCTCCAAGACAAAGATATGGATACGAATATCTGTGTGGATCCCAGTAATGCATCTTTGTAGCGTATGTGGAATACTCCTTGTTCCACTCCTACTTGCACCATCATCCATACATCTTTCTCAATATATTGAAGATGACTGTGGATCTGCTTCTCTGTCTCACCTGGAATTGGAAAAATTCAACAGTTTACTTTCAATTTCTATCCTTCTCTTTCCTTCATCTGGTTCATCTCTGATTCTTATCTACCCTTTCTTTGACTTCTCCATTTCAGAGGAGAGGCTGTCGACCAATATTGATTCCAGGATGAATCCCACAGTTAGATGGAGTATACCTCTTCACGTCCCACTTCTTGCAAGGATTCCCTTCCATTTTCCAATTTCCTCTGTCTTTGTTGCATTTCTTCCAATGATGCCAATGGGCTGCTTCTGAAATGACCTCCTTTTTCCTCAACTGAGGACATTTTCTCATAGTGATTAACAAGGCCCTGCCTTTGCCCCTTTCTTTCCATCGCAGAACAACAATATGGTTCTCCTTGTCTATTTTCTACCCCAAGGACTCACCAAATTTAAAGGATTCAGAAGAATGCTACCACTAAACACATCCTCCCCTCCCCTCCACTGTCAGCATTCCATAGGATCATTTCCTCTAATGACATAATGGTTCACACCATACACTTCCTCATTCCCTCATGGCACCTTCCCATTCAATTACTGAAGTGTAACATTTGCCCATTCACCTCCTCTCTCCTCACAGTCCAAGGCTAAAACACACCTTACAGATGAAGCAATGATACACTTGTAATTTTTCAATCTCATCTCCTGCATTCACTGCCCACAGGGCAGTCTCTTTTACTTCATAGAGATCAAATGCAAATTGGATTACCGTTTTGCAGAACACTTCTGCTCTGTCTGTAGGAATGACCCCGAATTCCCAGTTCCTTGCCATTTCAATAATTCATCTTGCTCCCATACTAGCATTTCTATTCTGGGCTTGCTGCAGTGTTCCAACAGCACAATGCAAGCTCAGGAACAGCATCTCATTTCACGCCGAGGTACGTTACAGCCTCAAGTTCTCAATAGTGAGTTCCACAACTTTAGAAACTGACCACCTTATGCCTGTCCTTCATTTCCCTTACATTCTCCAGTTCCCATTCTCGCAATCCTCATCTTGTTTGTTTCACTACTTTGCTACACTGAGTAATCAGGACTCATTTTCTCCCTTTCACACTTTAATTTACACCCATTTTACATTTCTATTTCTCTTTCACCATAATTTACAACCACTTTGTCTTTTGCATTGGGCCTCTGCATCGTCTGTTCCCTTCGATCCTGCTCTGCCTCTGGCAAAAGTATAAAATGCATTCTTTTCCAATCTCTTTTAGTTTTGAAGAATCATACTGCACTTGAAATGTTAACTCTGTTTCCCTCTCCACAGATGCTGCCAGAACTGCTGAGTTGTTCCAACAGTTTATATTTTTGTTACGAAATACAGCACGTCCAATAATGAGATATTAGATCAGATGACCAATAGGGTTTTAAACGCGGTCTTAAAGGAGGAAAGAAAAATAAGGAGGTGGAGAGATTTAGGACAAGAGTTCTGAAAGCAGGTTGTTGTTGTTAAGCAGCATCGGATTTAGCAAGGGAACATTTTATTCAAGATTTCCATTATTTAAATCTCATCACAGAATGGCTGCAGAGAAGGGTGCAGCTGCACAGCAGTTGTGTCGCTGAGCTAGCAATCAGGAAATCTGGACCAATAATCTAACAAAAATTGAGTTTCAATATTACTGTATCATTTTAAGAATCTGAACAACATTGCAAATATCTGAGGATATAGAGTCAGTTTTAGGAAAACTGACCATGTAGCTGTCACATTGGCAAAAAACAAAATATTATTTAGTGAAGAAAGTGAGCTGTGCTCCCTTGGCCCTACTTACAGGTTACTGCAGTTCTTTATTTCTTTCTAATGTGACCCAGAGAGACACTCTTGTCATATGAATAGGTCAGCGTCGTATAGTTAAGCCAAACACCTTTTTTTTGTGCTTGGCATCTAAATCTTCTAGGTATATGTACTTTCACGACATTGTGGTCGAGTGCAAATAAGGATAACAAAGTGTTGAGGAGAAAGTGAGGTCTGCAGATGCTGGAGATCAGAGCCGGAGATGTGTTGCTGGAAAAGCGCAGCAGGTCAGGCAGCATCCAGGGAACAGGAGAATCGACGTTTCGGGCATAAGCCCTTCTTCAGGAATGAGGAAAGTTTGTCCAGCAGGCTAAGATAAAAGGTAGGGAGGAGGGACTTGGGGGAGGGGCGTCGGAAATGTGATAGGTGGAAAGAGGTCAAGTGAGGGTGATAGGTCAGATTGGGGTGGGGGCGGAGAAGTCGGGAAGAAGATCTCAGGTTAGGAAGGCGGTGCTGAATTTGATGGATTTGACTGAGACAGGGTGGGGGGAGGGGAAATGAGGAAACTGGTGAAATCCGAGTTCATCCCTTGTGGTTGGAGGGTTCCTAGCCGGAAGATGAGGCGTTCTTCCTCCAACCGTCGTTTTGTTGTGGTCTGACGATGGAGGAGTCCAAAGACCTGCATATCCTTGGTGGAGTGGGAGGGGGAATTGAAATGTTGAGCTACAGGGTGGTTGGGTTGGTTGGTCCGGGTGTCCCAGAGGTGTTCTCTGAAACGCTCCGCAAGTAGCCGGCCTGTCTCCCCAATATAGAGGAGGCCACATCGGGTGCAGAGGATGCAATAGATGATATGTGTGGAGGTGCAGGTGAATCTGTGGCGGATATGGAAGTTTCCTTTGGGGCCGTGGAGGGAGGTGAGGGGGGAGGTGTGGGCGCAAGTCTTGCACCTCCTGCGGTTGCAGGGGAAGGTGCCGGGAGTGGAGGTTGGGTTGGTGGGGGGTGTGGATCTGACGAGGGAGTCACGGAGGGAGTGGTCTTTACGGAATGCTGATAGGGGAGGGGAGGGAAATATATCCTTGGTGGTGGGGTCCGTTTGGTGGTAGCGGAAATGACGGCGGATGATGCGCTGTACATGGAGATTGGTGGGGTGGTAGGTGAGGACCAGTGGGGTTCTGTCCTGGTGGCGGTTGGAGGGGCGGGGTTCAAGGGCGGAGGAGCGGGAAGTGGAAGAGATGCGGTGGAGGGCATCGTCGACCACGTCGGGGGGGAAATTGCGGTCCTTGAAGAAGGAGGCCATCTGGGTTGTTCGTTTTTGGAACTGGTCCTCCTGGGAGCAGATGCGGTGGAGTCGAAGGAATTGGGAGAATGGGATGGCGATTTTACAGTGGGCAGGATGGGAGGAGGTGTAGTCCAGGTAGCTGTGGGAGTCGGTCGGTTTGTAGTAGATGTCCGTGTTGATTCGGTCGCCTGAGATAGAAATAGAAAGGTCGAGGAAGGGGTGGGAGGAATCTGAGACTGTCCAGGTGAATTTGAGGTCGGGGTGGAAGGTGTTGGTGAAGTGGATGAACTGTTCAACTTCCTCGTGGGAGCACGAGGCGGCGCCGATACAGTCATCGATGTAGCGGAGGAAAAGGTGGGGGGTGGGGCCAGTGTAGTTGCGGAAGATGGATTGTTCCACATATCCTACGAAGAGGCAGGCATAGCTGGGGCCCATGCGGGTGCCCATGGCTACTCCTTTCGTTTGGAGGAAGTGGGAGGATTGGAAAGAGAAGTTGTTCAGGGTGAGGACCAGTTCAGTCAGTCGAAGGAGGGTGTCAGTGGAAGGGTACTGGTCGGTACGGCGGGAAAGAAAGAAGCGGAGGGCTTTGAGTCCTTCGTGATGGGGGATGGAGGTGTACAGGGACCAACAAAGTGTTGGTCTAACTAGGGGAGTCCTTTGTAATAAACAAGATATTGTTTATTTCAGCCTTGCAACTATTTGTATGTAACAAGTACAACATCAACATTATTATAGAGAGTATTAGCAGAAACTTGGCTTAGGTCTGATTCTATTAAAACTATTAAGGACTCTCCAACAGTCCTTATTACATCATCACAGTTGGTCATGCCTAAGACACTCTGTCTCTTTAGACCCTTTCAAAGCTTTTTGGACACATACAATATTTGGCACGTCAAGATACCAGATGCCTTCATTGATAACTTGTCAAGTTGGATACTAACTATAAAGGAATCAAACCAGGGATTAGAGCTTTTCTTATGTGGAGACACTTGGATTGTTCTCCTTAGAGCAGACAAGGTAAAGGGGATGTTTAATAGAAAGCTCATTATACTATACTAGAGGTCAGACAGAGTAGATAGGGACTCAGTGTTGCCAGAAGTAGCAGAGTAGGTATACAATGATCAGACTTAAGGTGTTTAACAACAATAAAAGTCATCGATCAGAAAAGTTCATGCTGTG
Source organism: Chiloscyllium plagiosum (assembly GCF_037043375.1). Classification (NCBI taxonomy): domain Eukaryota; kingdom Metazoa; phylum Chordata; class Chondrichthyes; order Orectolobiformes; family Hemiscylliidae; genus Chiloscyllium; species Chiloscyllium plagiosum. The sequence continues at coordinate 50,336,474 of NW_028270141.1, forward strand.
TGAAATTTTAGAGGAGACTGAGTGATATAGGCTATGATGAAATTTGTAGCAAAATTGGGTGAGACATCGAACGAGGCCCAACATGACATCAAGATCAACTTGCTCAATCTTTTATTCGTTAGCCAAATAGTAAGGTGAGTTTCTCACTAAGCAGCAGCAAGTTGCCATTTGAAGAGCCTTTGTAGCTTGTTAACTACGTTATTAACACCAAAACTCACTTCATTAATATTTAGCTTCCATTCTTACCAAACATATTCAACAAGTGATCAACCGAGAATTCTTAACATGGAAGTCATAGCAGGTACTTTGCAACTTCAGCTCACTGCAAACTGCAATGAGTCTCCATGTTGCTCAGCACTAATACGCATCTCAGAGCATGCTCCACAGCCACCCGACATGGTGCCTCTCCAATATTCTTTAAGAAACACACACTCACATTGCAGGGCACACCAGCAACTAGCACTGAAAGAGCTCCAGAAAGGACGTTTGGCATGCAGAAGATAGGCTACCAGCTCATGGATTGACCAGGCTGCTTCTTTGAATTCTTTGTGCTCACTCACTTAGCACTTCCTTGAATGCCATGCCTTCCCTTCTATGCTAGTTGACGTGTTGGTGTTTCATGCGTAACCAGAGACTGCTAGTATAGCTGTTTTGATTAGCTCTTTTGCACAGGCACACTGACAGGCTGCTCGCTGTACTTTTAAATAGGATTCTATTCAAGGGGTGAGGGTGTCTTAACGTACATCACACTGTGAAGTCAATTTAACACTTGCAGAATGTGCCAGTGCCTTGGGGGCAAACACACTGCACATTTATTTTTTTTGTGTCATTAATTGGGGAGCAAGGGCAAGTCTTCACTTCAGGCCAGGGAGCCAGGGAGTCCAAGTACTGTCAACTGGGACATTGTGTGCATATGGTTCAGGTGATTGCCCTGGTTAATTCTCAGTTGAAACATTTATTGTCAAGGGTTCATGTTGTATGAGTCTATGACTCTACCTATCCACCTGCAGCCTTGGAATGGTCAACAGACCAGTAGCAGTAGTTATGAAAATTACACATCGTTAGTCTGTTAGATGTAAACATCTGGTCAAAGGTCTGGTCAGTCGTATCTAGAGGCTGCTTGTCAAAGTCAGTCTGATGTGAGTGTTATCCTGGGGTTCTGTCTGTTGATCATTATTTAAAGTGCTATTAAAGCCTATAGAGGTAGCAAGGGGATCACAAGCAAGATTGGTTGAGAATCAATGCTGGGGAGGAGCACAGGGTTGGAGAAAGACACAAGGAGAGCACAGAGTAACAGGCTGAGCATCATTAAGGTGTACTGACAGGGTTCAGAGTGCAATGAGGTCAGTGGGATGCAAGTGATGTAGTGGTTCTCTAAATATAGTAGGGTGCATGAAAATGGGCTGTCAGGACAGGGTGAGGTAAAAGGGGATATGAAGTCTTTAGGACCTAGTGACCAGTCAGAGCCTGAAACTGGTGGTGTCCACCACAAGCTTCATCCTGTGTCATCGCTTGCTATTCTCTAAATGTGAAATGCTCTGAAAAATGGCTGGCACAACACTTAGGTTTGGGGAGTCAGTGTCACTTTGTTGGGGAAAAACAGAGAATTCATGTCTGCTGGATATTGAACATTGCATGAAACAAAGTCTTGCAAAATCCAGCTACATCTCATTTCCAAGCATTTCTTTGTCCGTAAGCAATTCTTGCATAATGAAAATGCTTAGAATTCAAATGGTGGACAAAGGCAGATTGTATCACCGCAGTTGCTTCCAGCTAAACTAACATTGTCATCTCAGTGACGCAGAAATTATCAGTGATGACTTAAAAGGAGGCAAATGCTGGGAAAAAAAGCAACAGATCACATCTAGAAATTTCAATGGTGCTGTGGGGTGAAGAGAACATTGCTGCATCATTTATCACATAAGTATGGCAATGGACTCTAATGAATGCAATGGAAAGTGAAATATTTGAAGGTAAGGGAGTCGGGAGGCAGCAGGCACTCCCTTTTTGATATAATGTGTTGGTCACTCAGCAAGCTTCACCTAGTTAAAGCACAAGTTGTAACTAGGGCTGTGATGGAGCAAGTTAGATAACCCTTTCAAAGAGCTGGTGCTAGCACAGGAATGATGGGCTAAATGGCCTCCTACTTTGTAATATCATTGTCTGATTTAAAATGTGGACCAGAAGATGCGACAAGGAAACATTTTCCAAAATAATTGCTTCTTACTGAGGTAAAATCACATCACAACTTTAGGTTTTCTGCTTATGAATGTACATCACTCAGGCTGAGTTTTCGTCTTTTGCTCCATTATTGTGGGTTGTCAGTGGGTGGCAGTAAAGCAAAGGAGACTTGTCATTATATTATCAACAATGCCTTCCTCCAATGAATAACACAGTGCTCATTTCAATAAAAGTAGCACCAACAGAAATTCTAGCTTTAAAGAGCCCTATATGTGCTGTTATGTAGACAGAACAGGGAAGGTTGTCAGGGTGGGAGGGAAAGAGAAATACTACAGGGAGAGAGTGCAACAGATGTTTAGTGTGGTAAGAAAGCAGCCCTTTCTGCTTTTCTATAGCATTTTAATGCAGCTAAGTGCCTTGGTAGGCCAATTCAGGGGTGGGGGATTGAAAGAATGGAGAGGTGGGGTGATGGGGGAGCGGGTGTGTGGGGGCAGGGTTCTGCAGTTCAGAGTCAACCATGGAAGCAAAACCACATAAGGAAAGCAGTTTTAATTGGAGGGGTAAGGAGGTTTGGATTTTCAGGACCAATATACACAAAATTATTTTGCTCTCAAGCCTGTAGGCTTGAGTTTGGCAGTGGAGGTTGTGTCATTGAATATATTGTAAGGCAGGGGTAGATATAGATTCTTGTTAGGCAAGAAAATGAAAAGTTATCAAGAATAGATGAGGATGTAGAGATCAGAACACAAACAGATTAGCCATGATATTACCGAAATACAGAATAGGCTCAAGAGGCTAATTCAGATGTTTATATTGCCCATCCAAAAGACATTAGTGAACAAATCGTTCCAAGATGATGGTTTCATGGTTAGCTTCACTGAGAATAGCTTTCAACACCAGATTTATGAAGCGAAATAAAATTCCACCAGTTGCCATGTCCCAGAGCATTAGCCCCTAGATCACGAACAACATGGTCACTTTGCTATCACCTCCTCACAGCTATTAAAAGTCTGTACGCGGGCGGATAAAGAAGTGCTTTCCAGATGGTGATTGTTTCACCAAGTGATAAATAGAATCTGTCCACACCTCCACCCTTCTATAGGTCTGATTTTAACCTCTGTGGAACCTGCACTAATTTTATATCAAACTTGATTCAGTTAGTAGTTCTTTCGTCTTTAATACAGATGCTGAGAGTTCCTCCACGACTTGAGAACAAAATCCAGGTGACACTCCAATGCAGTAATGAGGGAGTGCTTTTTGTTCTCCTTGTAGTAAAGGAGGTTGAGGGGATATCTGATAAATGTATATTGCATTATGACAGGTGAGATAAGTTAAACAAAGAAAACATACTCCCTTTAGGTGGAAGTATAGATTTAAGGTTTCGAGCAAGATGTACACGGGAGGAACATTTTACACAGTGAATGATTATGATTGGTAATGGATTTCACTGTCCATTAGAGTGTTGCTAGTGAAGACTTCCAATGGGATATTTTACCTGAAACAACGATGCTTATGTTGTCACTTATAACATAAAAAACTAGAATGTTAATAATTTAACATTGAAAGATCCAACAGACATTTATGACAACAAATAAATATTTACAAACAATATGTTCACAGGCACATCTGTGTCTGGGCTCACATTTAAATCAATAGGTTATGCATAGCAATGTGTTTCCAGTGGAGTGTCATGCTTCAAGTGATCTTGGTATAAGATAAATTCTGGGACCTTTATATTCTCAGGTCACGTCTTCTGCATTAGAATTAGAATCAGCTTTATTGTCACATGCACTCAAATGAGTATAGTGAAAAGTTTATAAGTTGCCATTTATAGCACCACCTTAGGTAGAAAGATACCGAGGTATAGATTCTTAAGCACAAATTCTTAAGGAAAAAAGAAGTATAAAAATAAAGACATAAAAGGTTCAGAATAACAGTCCTTCCAGCCCAGTCCACATTGGCACCTAGCATGTAGTCCACACCAGGCCTTGATTCCTGACCACACCAGACTTCACCTTGAGATTTTTGAGACTAGGAAACCACACTGGAATCATCGCAAGGCCAGACATCCATGCTGAGGATACACCAGGCTGAAAGACGGCCATGCCGGGACACCGAGAAACTACGATACATGGTCAAAAGACTGCCATACCAGGCCAGGAGGCAGCCACGCCTGACCAAGATGCTCCCACAATTGGCCGAGATGTTGCCACACTAGGCCGAGACATCGGCATGCCGGCTGAGTGATCACCACACCGAGTCTGTGCTGAGGCCGGGAGCCTGAGTCCATACTGAGGCTGTGATTTCAGGACATTATTGAAAAGAAAGAAGGACAAAAGCAAGAAAGAGGAAAAGAAAAGAAAAGAAATGGAATGGATGAGCTCCAGCTGAGGAGTCCTACTCAGCCGCCATCTTGGTCTATCTTGCTCTGATACAGAGATGATATCATAAGCATGTGTCTTAAAGGTAGACAGACCTATTGACCATAAGGCATAGCACAACAGAGACAATGATTTCAAAATGTAATTGGACAGGGACTTGAGGGAAATAAACTAGCAAGCAATGCAATAAAGCAGTGAAATGGAACCTAATGAATTGATCTCCAGGGATCTAATATGAATCCAATGGGATTAACAGCCTCTTCCAATCCATAATCTTAGAAACGTATCTTAGAAGCCTCATCAATGAAGCAACATGGGTTGAACTTAAAAGCCAAAAAAAGTAGCAATCCTATTGCTGGAAGTGTGTTATACTCCCCCTGAACATCTGAGAGAAATGAAAGGGAAGATAAGTAGACAAATATCAGAGAAGTGTAAAAACAGTTGAGTAGCATTAGAAGGGCATTTCAACTTATCCAACACTAACTGTGGTAGTCATTGTGTGAAAGTTTAGAGAGAGCTGAATTCTTAAAATGCATCCTGGACAGCACTTTAAGTCAGGACGTAGAGAGAAGACAAGAGAAGGGATCATCCCGGACTTAGTTTTAGGAAATGAAGTAGGCGAGTGATTGATGTGTTAAAGCATTATATAAACAGTGATCATAACTCCATTAGATTCAAGAATGTTATAGAAAAGGACAAGGATGGGCATAAAATCAAAGTTGTCAATGGTGGGGGGGGGGGGGGGGGGGGTGTGAGGGGGAAAGCTCATTTTAATAAGAACAGATCGCTTTTGGCCAGAGTGCACTGGGAGCACATACTTACTGGTATATCTGTCTCAGAACAGTGGGATGCAGTCAATAAGTAAATAAGGAGAGTACAGGGCCAACATGTTCCAATAAAGGAAAAAGGTGTGACCATCAAACCCCATGAACCCTGGATACTGAGGGATGTATAACATTGGATTAAGAGAGAAAGGGAGACTTACAGCAGATACTGAGAGCTAAAACAACAGAAGCCCTAGTGATGCATCGAATGTGCAAGGTGGAATTTAAGAGGGACATTACAAGTGCTAAAATGGATATGAAAGGATATTTGCAGATTCAATAAACAAAATCATTTTCTTTCAGCAGCAGCGGAAGCATTGAGAATGACGACCGGGGTCTGCCGGGAAGGTAAATTTCCCCTTTTCCCTTTCATTTCAGCAGCTGGGCTGAGTCTGACTGGGAGTGGTTAAATTGCATTCTGGGAACGTGAGTGAACTGAGATATTTGGGCAGCAGCTGAATCCGAGACACTACATGTGTAGTGTCTCCCATCCACCCTCCTCTTCTAACCAAAAAAAAGAGTCTCTGTGGTGTTTGATAAGGCAAGGCTTTTCTATTTCTATTTTATTGCGTGATTGGTAAGAACGTTTCTTTTCTTTTTTCACTTATCTGTTATTTAATATGATAATTGGACTAAGTTAAGGTTAAGATTAAAAATGGCAGGAGATCCCTTACCCACGTAGTGCTCCTCTTACTCAATGTGGGAACTCAAGAACATGGCTGATGTCCCTGACTCCTTCACGTGCAGAAACTGTGTCCCGCTGCAGCTCTTTTTAGACCGCATGACGGCTCTGGAGCTGTGGATGGACTCATTTTGGAGCATCCACGATACTGAGGAGGTCGTGGATAGCATGTTTAATGAATTGGTCACATCCAGATTAGGACTGCTGAGGGAGAAAGGAAATGGGTGACCAAAAGACAGAGAAAGATCAGGAAGAGAATCCCCTGCGGTCATCTCCCTCCAAAGCAGGTATAGCGTTTTGGATACTGTTGGAGGAGATGGTTCCCCAGGGGAAGGCAGAAGTAGCCAGGTTCATGGCACTGTCATGAAAAAGAGCAGAAGGGCTATAGTCAGAGGGGATTCAATTGTAAGGGGAGTAGATAGGTGGTTTTGTGGTCGAAAACGGACTCCCAAATGGTATGTTGCCTCTCAGGTGCACAGGTCAGGGATGGCTGTAGGGCATTCTGAAGGGGGAGGGTGAAGAGACAGCTGTCATGGTGCATATAGGCACCAATGGTATAGGTAATAAACAAGATGAGGTCCTACAAGCAGAATTTAGGGAGTTAGGAGCCAAGTTAAAAAGTAGAACCTCAGAAGTAGTAATGTCAGAACTGCTACCAGTGTCACATGCTAATTATAGTAGAAATGAAAGAATAGGCAGGATGAATGTGTGACTTGAGAGATGGTGCAGGAGGGCAGGGTTCAGATTTTTGGGACATTCGGACCAGTTCTGGGGAAGGTGGGGCTATAACAAATTGGATGGCCTACATCTGGGCCAAATTGGAACCAAGGTCCGTGGGGGTGCATTTGCTAACGCTGTTGGGGAGGGTTTAAACTAATGCGGTGGGGGATAGGAACCAAATGAGGACATTAATGGACAGTAAGAAGGTAGTAACTAAAGCCTATAAGGTACTAGATAATGAAGTCAGTGTGACTAAGGGGAAGAGTAGACAGGGAGCAGATGATGAATGCAAAGAGACTGGTGGACTGAGGTGCATTTGTTTTAATGTATGCATTTATTTTAATGTCAGGCGACTGACTGTGTGGAGTTTGTACATTCTTCCTGTGTCTGCATGAGTTTCCTCCGGGTGCTCCAGTTTCCTCCCACAGTCCAAAAATGTGCAGGTTAGGTGAATTGACCATGCTAAATTGCCCGTAGTGTTAGGGGCAGGGGTAAATGAAGGGGAATGGGGCTGGGTGGGTTGCGCTTCGGCAGGTCGGTGTGGACTTGTTGGGCCGAAGGGCCTGTTTCCACACTGTAAGTAATCTAATCTAATCTAATCTACGTGTAGTAGTTAAGGCAGATGAATTTAGGGCTTGGATTAGTACCTGGGAGTATGATGTTATTGCTATTACTGAGACTCGGTGAGGTAAGGGGATGATTGGCAACTAAGTATCCCAGGATATAGATGCTTCAGGCAGGAGAGACAGGGAGGTAAAAGGGTGGAGGAGTTGCACTACTGGTCAGAGAGGATATCACAGCTATGCTGAAGGAGGGCACTATGGAGGACTCGAGCAGTGAGGCAATATGGGCACGGCTTTGAAATAGGAAGGGTGTGGCAACAATTTTGGCCTCCCAACAGCAACCGTGAGATAGAGGTGCAAATATGCACACAGATTATGGAAAGATATTGAAGCAACAGGGTGGTGATGATGGGAGATTTTAATTTTCCCAACATTAACTGGGATTCACTTAGTGTTAGAGGAGCAGAATTTGTAAGGAGCTTCCAGGAGGGTTTTCTTGAATAGTATGTAAATAGTCCAACTTGAGAAGGGGCCATACTGGACCTGGTGTTGGGGGATAAGCCCAGCTAGGTGGTTGAAGTTGCAGTAGGCAATTAATTTTGGAATAGTGATCACAATTCTGTAACGTTTAGAATACTCATGGACAAAGATGAGAGTGGTCCTAAAGGAAGGGGTGTTAAATTGGGGAAGGCCAACAATCTCAAATGCAGCAGGAGCTGGGGAATGTAGATTTGGGAGCAGCTGCTTGAAGGTAAATCCACATTTGATATGTGGGAGGCTTTTAAAAAGAGGTTGATTAGAGTGGAGGACAGACATGTCCTTGTGAAAATGAGGGATAGAAATGGCAAGAGTAGGGAACTATGGATGACAGGTGAAATTGTAAGACTAGCTAAGAGGAAAAAAGAAGTATACATAAAGTCTAGGCAATTGAAAACAGATGAAGCTTTTGAAGAATATTTGGGAACGTAGAACCAATCTGAAATGAGGAATTAAGAGGGCTAAAGAGGTCATGAAATATCTAGCAAACAGCATTAAGGAAAATCCCAAAGCCCTTTATTAATTTATAAGGAGCCAAGAGGATAACTAGAGAAAGGGTTAGCCCACTCAAGGACAAAGGCAAGAAACCAGGCTCACTGGTCTATAATTACCTGGATTATCCTTGCTTGAATAAGGGGACAACATTAGCAATTCTCAAGTCTTCTGGGACCTCACCCATATCCAATGATGCTGCAAAGATATCTGTTAAGACCCCAGGTATTTCCTCTCTCACTTACCTCAGTAACCTGGGAGAGATCCCATCCGGACCTGGGGACTTGTCCACCTTAATGCCTTTTAGAATACCCAGCACTTACTCCCTCCTTATGCTCATTTGATCTAGAGTAATCAAACATCTATCCCTAACCTCAACATCTGTCATGCCCCTCTCCTCGGTGAATACCGACGCAAAGTACTCATTAAGAATCTCACCCATGCATGGAGTCAGAGAAAATGGGTGAGATTCTTAATGAGTACTTTGCGTCGGTATTCACCGAGGAGAGGGGCATGACAGATGTTGAGGTTAGGGATAGATGTTTGATTACTCTAGATCAAATGAGCATAAGGAGGGAGTAAGTGCTGGGTATTCTAAAAGGCATTAAGGTGGACAAGTTCCCAGGTCCGGATGGGATCTCTCCCAGGTTACTGAGGTAAGTGAGAGAGGAAATACCTGGGGTCTTAACAGATATCTTTGCAGCATCATTGGATATGGGTGAGGTCCCAGAAGACTTGAGAATTGCTAATGTTGTCCCCTTATTCAAGCAAGGATAATCCAGGTAATTATAGACCAGTGAGCCTGACGTCAGTGACAGGGAAGCTGCTGGAGAAGATGCTGAGGTATAGGATCTATTTACATTTGGTAGAAGATGGACTTATCAGTGATAGGCAACATGGTTTTTGCAGGGAAGATCATGTCTTACCAATTTAATAGAATTCTTTGAGGAAGTGACAAAGTTGATTGATGAGGGAAGGGCTGTAGATGTCATATACATGGACTTCAGTAAGGCATTTGATAAGGTTCCCTATGGTAGGCTGATGGAGAAAGTGAAGGTCGCATGGGATCCAGGGTGTACTGGCTGGAGGGATAAAGAACTGGCTGGGAAACAAGGGATAGTGAGTAGTAGTGGATGGGAGTTTCTCAAAATGAAGAACTGTGACCAGTGGTGTTCCACAGGGGTCCGTGCTGGGACCACTGTTGTTTGTGATATGTATAAATGATCTGGAGGAAGGCATAGGTGGTCTGATTAGCAAGTTTATAGATGATACAATGATTGGCAGAGTAGCAGGTAATGAAGGGGACTGTCAGAGAATGCAGCAGAATATATAGAGATTGGAGAGTTGGCCAGAGAAATGGCAGATGGAGTTGAATCCAGGGATATGTGAAGTGATGCATTTTTGAAGATCCGATTCAAGAGCAAACAATATGGTAAAATGAAAAGCCCTGGGGAAAATTTATGTATAGAGAGATCTCGGTGTTCAGGTCCATTGTACGCTGAAGGTGACAATGCAGGTCAATAGAATGATCAAGAAGGCATATGGGATACTTTCCTTCATTGGACATGGTATTGAGTGCAGAAGTTGACAGGTTATGTTACAGTTGTATCGGACTTTGGTTTGGCCACATTTGGAATACTGCGTGCAGTTCTGGTCACCACATTACCAAAAGGATGTGGATGCTTTGGAGAGGATGCAGAGGTGGTTCACCAGGATGTTTGCTAGTAATGGAGTGTGCTAGCTATGAAGACGTTGAGGAGATTATGATTAGTTTCATTCGAAAGACAGAGGTTGAGGGAGGGACATGACTGAAGTCTACAAAATCATGACAGGTATAGACAGGGTGGATAGCAAAAAGCTTTTTCCCAGAGTAGAGGACTCAATTACTGGGGGTCACAAGTTCAAAGTGAGAGGGAAAAAGTTTAAGGGTGATATGCATGTAAAGCTCTTTATGCAGAGTTTGGTAGATATTTGGAATGCATTGCCAGTGGAGGTGTTAGAGGCGGGCAAGATAGAATAATTTAAGATGCAACAGTATGTGATGGATGACAGTTATAGGAAGGGGGAAAAGTCTCAGATACAGTCAAATAAATGGGTTAACTCCAGGAAAGGTAAGAGTGGTAGGCAGCTAGTACAGGAGTCTTTTGTGCATATACTCATTTCAAACAGGTATGCTGTTTGGAAAATGTAGGGGGTGATGGATTTTCAGGGGAACATGGCACAAAAAGCCAAGTTTCTGGTATGGAGACTGGCTCTAATGCAACGAGGGGTATGTTGGGTTCCAAAATATCAATTGTGTTAGGGGATTGTCTCATTCAAGGTACATACAGACGTTTCTGTGGCCAACAGCGAAAAAGCAGAATAGTGTGTTGCTTCCCTGGTGCTAGGATCAAGGATGTCTCAGAGAGGGTGCAGAATGTTCTCACGGCGGAGAGGGACAAGCAAGAGGTGATTGTCCACATTGGAACCAACGACATAGGAAGGGAAAAGGTTGAGACTCTGAAGGGAGATTACAGAGTTAGGCAGAAATTTAAAAAGGAGGTCCTCAAGGGTAGTAATATCTGGATTACTCCCAGTGCTACGAGCTAGTGAGGGCAGGAATAGGAGGATAGAGCAGACGAATGCATGGCTGAGGAGCTGGCGTATGGGGGAAGATTCACGTTTTTCTATAATTGGAAACTCTTTTGGGGTAAAAGTGACCTATACCAGAAGGACTGATTGCACTTTAATTGGCACTAATATACTGTCAGCGAGATTTGCTAGAGCTGCTTGGGACGATTTAAACTAGTAAGGTTGCGGGGGGACGGGGGCAGGGGGGTGGGAGAGAGAGGACCCAGGGAGATGGTGAAGAAACAGATCAATCTGAGACTGGTTGAGAACAGAAGCGAGTCAAACAGTCAGGGCAGGCAGGGACAAGGTAGGACAAATAAATTAAACTGCATTTATTTCAATGCAAGGGCCCTAACAGGAAAGGCAGATGAACTCAGGACATGGTTGGGAACATGGGACTGGGATATCATAGCAGTTACAGAAACATGGCTCAGGGATGGGCAGGACGAGCAGCTTAATGTTGCAGGATACAAATGCTACAGGAAGGATAGAAAGGGAAGCAATAGAGGAGGGTGTGGGTGGCATTTTTGATAAGGGATAGCATTACAGCTGTGCTGAGGGAGGATATTCCCAGAAATATATCCAGGGAAGTCATTTGGGTGGAACTGAGAAATAAGAAAGGGATGCTCACATTATTGGGATTGTATTATTAGACCCCCTAATAGTCAGAGGGAAATTGAGAAACAAATCTCAGTTATCTGTAAGAATAATAGGGTGGTTACGGTAGGGGATTTTAATTTTCCAAATATAGACTGGGACTGCCATAGTGTTAAGGATTTAGATGGAGAGGAATTTGTTAAATGTGTACAAGACAATTTTTTGATTCAGTAGTGAAGTTGCAAAACTTGATTTACTCTTGGGGAATAAGGCTGGGGAGGTGACTGAGCACTTTGGGGCCAGCGACCATAATTCTATTAGATTTAAAATAATCATGGAAAAGAATAGACCAGATCTAAAAGTTGAAGTTCTAAATTGGAGAAAGGCCAATTTTGACCGTATTGGGCAAGAACTTTCGAAAGCTGATTGGGGGGGCAGATGTTCGCAGGTAAAGGGACGGCGGGAAAATGGGAAGCCTTCAGGAATGAGATAACTAGAATCCAGGAAAGTATATTCCTGTTAGGGTGAAAGGAAAGGCTAGTAGGTATAGGGAATCCTGGATGACTAACCAAATTGAGGGTTTGGTTAAGAAAAAGAAGGAAGCATGTGTAAGGTATAGACAGGATAGATCGAGTGAATCCTTAGAAGAGTATAAAGGAAGTAGGAGTATACATAAGAGAGAAATCAGGAGGACAAAAAGGAGACATGAGATAGCTTTGGCAAATAGAATTAAGGAGAATCCAAAGAGTGTTTACAAATACATGAAGGACAAAAGGATAACTAGGGAGAGAATAGGGCCGCTCAAAGATCAGCAAGGCGGCCTTTGTGTGGAGCCGCAGAAAATGGCAGAGACACTAAATGAGTATTTTGCATCAGTATTTACTGTGGAAAAGGATATGGAAGATATAGACTGTAGGGAAATAGATGGTGACTTCTTGCAAAATGTCCATATTACAGAAGAGGAAGTGCTGGATATCTTGAAATGCATAAAAGTGGATAAAGCCCCAGGCACAGATCAGGTGTACCCTAGAACTCTGTGGGAAGCTAGAGAAGTGATTGCTGGGCCTCTTGCTGAGATATTTGTGTCATCGATAGTCACATGTGAGGTGCCGGAAGACTGGAGGTTGGCTAACGTGTTGCCACTGTTTAAGAAGGATAGAAATGACAAGCCAGGGAACTATAGACCAGTGAGCCTGATCTCAGTGATGGGCAAGTTTTTGGAGGGAATCCTGAGGGACAGGATGTACATGTATTTGGAAAGGCAAAGGACTGATTAGGGATAGTCAACATTGTTTTGTGCGTGGGAACTCATGTCTCACAAACTTGATTGAGTTTTTTGAGGAAGTAACAAAGTGGATTGATGAGGGCAGAGTGGTAGATGTGATCTATATGGACTTCAGTAAGGCGTTCGACAAGGTTCCCCATGGAAGACTGATTAGCAAGGTTGGATCTCATGGAATACAGGGAGAACTAGCCATTTGGATACAGAACTGGCTCAAAGGTAGAAGACAGAGGGTGGTGGTGGAGGGTTGTGTTTCAGACTGGAGGCCTGTGACCAGTGGAGTGGCACAAGGATCAGTGCTGGGTCCTCTACTTTTTGTCATTTACATAAATGATTTGGATCTGAGCATAAGAGGTACAGTTAGTAAGTTTGCAGATGACACCAAGGTTGGACGTGTCGTGGACAATGAAATGCATAAAAGTGGATAAAGCCCCAGGCACAGATCAGGTGTACCCTAGAACTCTGTGGGAAGCTAGAGAAGTGATTGCTGGGCCTCTTGCTGAGATATTTGTGTCATCGATAGTCACATGTGAGGTGCCGGAAGACTGGAGGTTGGCTAACGTGTTGCCACTGTTTAAGAAGGATAGAAATGACAAGCCAGGGAACTATAGACCAGTGAGCCTGATCTCGGTGATGGGCAAGTTTTTGGAGGGAATCCTGAGGGACAGGATTACAACAGGATCTGGACCAGGTGGACCAATGGGCTGAGAAGTGTCAGATGGAGTTTAATTCAGATAAATACGAGATGCTGCATTTTTTGGAAAGCAAATCTCAGCAGGACTTATACACTTAATCGTAAGGTCCTAGGGAGTGTTGCTGAACAAAGAGACCTTGGAGTTCAGGTTCATAGCTCCTTGAAAGTGGAGTCGCAGATAGATAGGATAGTGAAGAAGGCGTTTGGTATGCTTTCCTTTATTGGTCAGAGTATTGAGTACAGGAGTTGGGAGGTCATGTTGCAGCTGTACAGGACATTGGTTAGGCCACTGTTGGAACATTGCATGCAACTCTGGTCTCCTTCCTATCGGAAAGATGTTGTGAAACTTGAAAGGGTAGAGAAAAGATTTACAAGGATGTTGCCCAAGGTTGGAGGATTTTGAGCTATAGGGAGAGGCTGAATGGGCTGGGGCTGTTTTCCCTGGAGCGTCGGAGGCTGAGAGGTGACCTTATAGAAGTTTACAAAATTATGAGGGTCATGGATAGGATTAATAGGGAAAGTCTTTTTCCTGGGTTCAGGGAGTCCAGAATGAGAGGGCATAGGTTTAGGGTGAGAGGGGAAAGATATAAAAAAGACCTACGGGGCAACTTTTTCATGCAGAGGGTGGTACTTGTATGGAATGTGCTGCCAGAGGAAGTGGTGGAGGCTGGTACAATTTCAACATTTAAGAAGCATTTGGATGGGTGTATGAATAGGAAGTATTTGGAGGGATATGGGCCGGGTGCTGGCAGATGGGACTAGATTGGGTTGGGATATCTGGTTGGCGTGGACAGGTTGGATTGAAGGGTCTGTTTCCATGCTGTACATCTCTGTGACTCTATGACTCTATGTATCCAGGCAGGCACATGAATGGGCAGAGAGCAGAGGGGTAGAGATCCTTAGAGAATTGACAACAGGTTTAAATAGAGGAACTGGATCGGCGTAGGCTTGGAGGCTGAAGGGCCCATTCCTGTGCTGTAATTTCCTTTGTTCATTGTTCTCAGTTGTTTTATAAGTAATTTAAGTGCACATTGAGTGAGAGAAAAAAATAAGGCCCATTATTGACCACAGTGGTAATCTGTGCATGAAGCCAGAGGATGTAGGCAATGTCCTAACTGAATATCTTGGATTGGTGTGTACCAGTGAGATGGATGCCATGGGGATAGAAATCAGGGAGAAGATCTGTGGTTCAATTAAAAAAATTAACATAGACACTGAAGAGGTTATGAGTGGTCTGACAGGCTTAAAATTGCATAAATCTCCAGGGCCAGGTGTCATGTATTCCAGATTGTTGAGTGAGACAAGTGAGAAAAGAGCAGGGTTGCTTGCAAAAATATTCAATTCCTCTTGGGTCACAAGAGAGGAACTGATGGACAGTGAATATTGTACCTTTATTCAAGAAAGGAGAAAGAGATAAACCAGAGAATTACCAGTCAATCCGTCTAACCTCAATGGTGGAGACACTGTTGGAGCAATTCTGATGGACAGGATTAATCTGCATTTGTAGAAGCACAGATTAATCAAAAACAGTGAACATGATCTTGTCTGACCAACTTGATTTAATGTTTTGAAGTGGTGAGCCAGAAGGTAATGCTTTTTACATAGTCTATTTGGACTTCAGCAAAACTTTTGATCAGCTCTCAAATGGGATATATAGCAAAGGTCAGAGTCCAAGGCATTCGAGAAAATGTGGCAAATTAGATCCACAGTTGGCTGAGTGGCAGAGAACTGAGGGTGATGTTTATGGGATTTTTTTTGACTGGAAGTCTGTGTTCAGTGGGGTCCCCAGAAGTCAGTGTTAGGGTTCATGATGTTTGTGGTTTATGTAAATGATTTAGATTGAATTTGGGAGAATTTATCAGTAAACTTGTAAATGATGTAAAAATTGATTGGATGGCACATAGAGGGCAATAGCCTTAAATTACAGAAGGATATAGACAGGCTAGCTAGATGGGCTGATCAGTGATAGATGGAATTCAATCCAGATAAATCTGAGGTGATACATTGGGGAGGGCAAACAAGGCATGGTAATGCAGGATAAATGGTAGAATACTGGGAAGCACCAAAGGTTTACATGGGTATGTATGCGTACCTTAAGGCCAGGTGGATAAAGTGCTTAGGAGGCATACTTGCTACTATTAGTGGAGGCACAGTGATTAAAAGTAGGGAGGTATTGCAGGAACTATATAAAATTTTGATTATGCCCTAGCTCTCGCTGGATGTGATAGCACTGGAGAGGGTGCAGAGGAGATTTATCAGGTTGTTGGCTGAGCTGGAGAGTTTCTGTTATGAAGAATATTTTGCATGAATGGAGGTTAGACAGATTGCATTGTTTTCCTTAGAGCACAGGAGATTTAAGAGGAGCAGGGACCAGAGACAGAAGGAACATTTCCCTTTGATAGAAGAATAAAGGATCGGGGTGTAAAATAAAGGTAAGGAGCCAAACGGTGAGATGAGATGTGAGGAAAATCTTTATCACACAGAGAGTGGTGGGAATGTGGAACTCACTGCCTATGAGGGTGGTAGAGGCAGAAACCCTCAAAATATTTACGAAGTAATTAGATGTGCACTTGTGATGGCAAAGGTTCCATGGCTATGGGCTAAGAGCAGGAAAATGGGATTAGAATAGTTAGGTAGTGGTTTCTGACTGGCACAGATGTGATGGGCTGATGAGCCTTTTTCTGAACTGTAGATCTCTTTGAGTCTTTCATGACTCCAAAGCTGGCCTTTTTCTGTAGTTTCCTTTTGGAAAGATAGGGAGCCTGTGGACTGGAAGAAATGACCTTCTCATTGGCTGGCCACTCTCCAGTCCCAGGAGTGCCATTAGGAATATAGGACATTCCTGGGAATTCAGCAATCTCCTATAAGGTGCCATTGTAGGACCAAAGTCAAAGGTGAGTCAGGTGGCTTCTCAGCAGCAGGGCCTAGCAAGAGGGATGTTGGTGTTGTGATTGTGAGGCTGTGTGGTGGCAGAAGAAGCAAGGAAAACAGTTGCTGTTGGTCAGTACTTCCATTTGACACAGGACTCCCAAATGGGAGGTGTACTCTTTACCACCCCTCCTCCTTGATGCTGCAACTAAGCTATCAAGATCTACCAAGCAGCCATGGCGTATTGATAGGGTTCTGACAAATCACCAATGCAAGTGGGAGGATGCTCTTAGGTAGTCTATGAATTTTCCACTAGTGCCTTTGCATCTGTTAGGCCACTCCTAGGTTAGATGTAAAATTTGGGCCTATGACTTGAAGTTTCATCTTTGAGAGGGGATATTGAACCAACACCCTGCATACTCTCCCAAGTTTTACCTCTATATTAATTATGTTTAATTAAAGACATTAACTAAGCCCCTTCAAATTGATACAGACTGAAGCTATCAATGTTGGTTTGGGAGGTGCATATTTGAAATTTGCAAAATACATAAAGATATGAAGAGCTTGGCTCCAGTTCTAGCCTTCCCCAACTGTGTCTCTACAGTGTAATTCCACGTCCCAAGACACTGCTGAGTTAAAACAGTGGAGTTGCCCTCACCTAACTTCATCTAAACAGATTGTGTCTTTGATGGGAGCCAACTACAATAGTGACTGTTGCTCAAAAGTGTAACTGATTGTCAAGCTCTTCGCAACTGACTCAAGCATAGCCTACACAAAATTACCAGGCTGGATGACTCAGTCTATTTGGGAATAAGTCATCAACCATTATTTTTCTTGCGTAAGGCAGTTTAATTTTCAGTGTCTGTGGATAAGTTAGTGGATTGATTGTGTTGAGGTAGAACAGTGGCACACTTGCTTAACATCAAAGTGACAGGTTGACAAGGAATCTTCTTTTCCCTTTTCATACTAAGTAGAGTCACTTGTCACAGTGAGTTTGCTGGCATGACTTAAAACAGTAATGTTATTATGTATAAATATTTAACTCATTCTCCTTAGTTCTAACCAATATCAGTCATTGATAACCCTACTTGCCGCAAAGGTGAATGACCTCATATTTTTCAGCTGGGACATTTTAGCTCCCTCCTGCCAGTGCAAGACATCATTTGTGTATTGTCACAGTTGTTTGTTGAGAGTTATCTGTTAGTTGCATGACCAGTACATTAGCTGCCTAGCTGCAGTGCAATTAGTCCAGCAACTCAGTGGGAAATGCTAAACCTTCATGACACTTCAGGCAATTCTTTGCTTTTACTGTTGACCTCGTTCAACAGGTTAATGGATGTTCGCAGTAATTACATCCCTGGATTTCTGTCCAACTTAGGCCAACTAAATAGCTGCGGGCGTCTCAGGGACTATTTACCAACCCACTTAAATCATATAAAGTTACGATGCACATA
Organism: Chiloscyllium plagiosum; assembly: GCF_037043375.1. Lineage (NCBI taxonomy): Eukaryota > Metazoa > Chordata > Chondrichthyes > Orectolobiformes > Hemiscylliidae > Chiloscyllium > Chiloscyllium plagiosum. The sequence goes on from NW_028270141.1 coordinate 50,354,359, forward strand.
AGCAGGAGAAAATAATGAGCAATCTTACAACCAAAGAAAATGTCAACTCCACTGGCAAGGCGAAGCTTGAATAATGCAGTGGGGCACAGTCAGCACTAAATAGACTCTGTGACCTATATTCCATCCATCACAGAATCAGTTAGACTCAAGGTAATTAGTATAATAAGAAGGAGGCAGTGTGACCAACAGAGAGTTGCTGACATAAGATAAAGGATACATATTCTGAACTGCTATTGTTTAATTAGTTTGTGATGATGCTGGAATAAAGAAGAGTAGGGGTCAATAAAAAGTGAACCAAACAAAATTACTATTATATATGTGAGATACACATAGCCTTCTGGATTTCAAGCAGAGTTTGTCAAGCAGCATTCTAGCCTCTGAGTCAAAGACATGCACATTCAAGCTTCAGTGTGAACATTTTAACACATGATCCAGGTCCCAAGTCAGTAAAGGAGTGCTGTACTGTCAGAGGTGCCATGTGGTAGTAAGTGGAGGCTCTTTCTCCCATCTTAGATGCATGTAAAAGATCCAGCAACATATAAAATTTTGGAGACCGAGAATGTTCTGGCCACATTTTATTCTTGAGATTTTTCAATACGGAATATGGCATTTATGGTGTTGATTTTGATGGAGAAAGTCAGCTCAGGAAAATTAAAACTAAAGTCTTCACTTGCACTTCAAACTGATGTAAAAGAGTGAGAAAGTGGAGCCCAAGTACAACCTGGCTTAACCAAAATTAGAACTGCTTTTTACAAAATGCTGGCTAATTCTCTCAAATGAGTAATTGGTATATCCAATGAAGTAGAAAGCCTTATAATTTGACGGTTCATTTTTAAAATTAGTCCTACATTCTTGTTATAATTCTTCTGAAAAATATTCTGAAAGGTGGACTTCACTGGCAAGGCCAGAATTTAATGCCCATCCTTAGCTACCCTGAAACTGAATGGCATGCTAGGCCATTTCAGAGGGAGGGCAAAAGTCAACAACATTGTTTTGAGTCTGGTGTCACATGTAGGCCAGACTAAATTCAATCAATTGATGATAGTTCTTAAGGCCACCAAAACTGAGATTGGCTTCATATCCTAGATTCATTCACTGAATGTTACATTCCATTACCTGTTGCAGTAGGAGGCAAAGAAATGACTGAATTATTGGGAGTCTACTACTGCTTTTAAAATGAACCTTTATCTAATGTCTCTTGGAGGTCTTAATGTACCTCATTGGAGGTCTTTCCCTCATTATCTTTGGATTCAATTGCCTCCAAGAAGTCAAGTCAATTTGTCAGGCAAAAATCTCCATTCTAATGCGATTGTGGTGGTTGTTCACCAACATATTTCTGTACAGCAAAGTCTCAATTTTATTCTTGAGCATTATCTCTGAACTTGTAGGCCTATATTTGTTCTCAGTTCATCAACACCTCGATTTCAAAGTTCTCATCCTTGTTTTTATTTCATGGCTTCTCCCCAGCCGATCTCTATAGCATTCTTCAACCTAACTAACCTACACATTCTTTGCAATCTCCAGTTCTGGTCTCTTTCGAAACATTGTATTTCTTTGCTCCATCATTTGCAGTCACCAAATCTCTGTGCTCTAATATTCCCTCAGTAAACCTCTCCACCTCTCTAGTGCTCTCTCCCGCTTTTAAGATGCTCCTGAAAACCAACCTCTTTGACCAAGCTATTAATCTCCTGCTCTCAACTCTCCTCATGTGGCTAATCTCAAATTTTGATTGACAGTAGGCCTATGCAGTGCCTTTGCAAATTTTATGACATTAAAGTTTTGTTGTTGTTGATAAACAGTTTTATCAATATGTAATTAGCTTTCAAATAAAAGCCAATAATGCATCTGAATAAAATTTATGTTTTAATAAAAGAAACTATTTTTGCAAAAGAAGTGAAAGTTATCAAAATAACATTTTTGTATTTGATTGTCTCAAGAAAATGATATAATTGCTGAAGTAACCTTGATTTATTCACTACGTCCTTGACAATCAATTGCTATGGCAGATTAATTTACCACCTCAGCCTATGACTTCAGCATTTAATTAGATTAGAAGAAGCTTATTGTATTGTGTGCTGTGGGACACATAAGACATTACCATGTGAACATCTATTAGAATAATACATAGTCTTTGTAAGCCATGGGTTTGAAATATTTGTCAATATCCTTTAAATGGAGATAAAATGCACAATGAAAGTCTCAGTCAGAAACCATGCAGCAGGAGAATAAGGAACTCAAGAGTTTCAACTTGTCGGTTTTATTTACAGAGTCTGAGTTAAATAAAGAAATAAAGCTCAATAAACAAAGTACCAATGCAATCACTAAACACCAAGCAAGGCCTGCTGACAGAAAACGAGAGATTAGTCAGTTCTATTACTTTCTCTGGAACACAATGATTCAAATCATTCACCTGTCTGGTGGTGCCTGCTCCTTAAAGTGAACATGGGGATGCCAAGAACAAAGGAAATGAAGGAAGACAATGTCAATTATTATTTCAAGGCTTTTTGTGAAGGAAATCATTGGTTGGAGGTTTGGATTGCTTGGCAAAGCCACACAGTATTGGTTGGAAGTTTGACTCTGGAGATAAGTTTTTGACAACGGGATCATGATCAGATGGGCCAATGGGCTGAGGAGTGGCAGATGGCGTTTAATTCAGATAACTGTGAGGTGTTGCATTTTGGGAAAGCAAATCTTGACAGGACTCATACACTTAAAGGTAAGGTCCTAGGGAGTGTTGCTGAACAAAGAGACCTTGGAGTGCATGTTCATAGCTCCTTGAAAGTGGAGTCGCAGGTAGATAGGGTAGTGAAGAAGGCGTTTGGTATGCTTTCCTTTATTGGTCAGAGTATTGAGTACAGGAGTTGGGAGATCATGTTGCAGCTGTATGGGACATTGGTTAGGCCACTTTTGGAAAATTCGGTGCAATTCTGGTTGCCCTCCTATCAGAAGGATGTCGTGAAAACTGAAAGGGTTCAGAAAAGATTTACAAGGCTGTTGCCAGGGTTGGAGGATTTGAGCTATAGGGAAAGGTTGAATAGGCTGGGGCTGTTTTCCCTGGAGCATCGGAAGCTGACGGGTGACCTTATAGAGGTTTATAAAATCATGAGGGGCATGGATATCATAAATAGACAAAGTCTTTTCCCTGGGGTGGGGGACCAGAACTAGAGGTTTAGGATGAGAGGAGAAGGATATAAAAGAGACCTAAGGGACAACTTTTTCACGCAGAGAGTGTTACGTGTATGGAATGAGCTGCCAGAGGAAGTGGTAGAGGCTAGTATAATTGCAACATTTAAAAGGCATCTGGATGGGTATATGAATAGGAAGGGTTTGGAGGGGTATGGGCCGGGAACTGGCAGGTTGGTCTAGTTTGGATTGGGATATCTGGTTAGCATGGACAAGTTAGACCGAAATGTCCGTTTCCATGCTATACATTTCCATGACTCTATGACTCTATGAATGATTTTGACTGTCTTAGGCTACGTTTGATGATTCATCTTTTAGGTACTTATGCAGGCTTTAGAATCTGGGAAATGTCCACAAAGCCTTGTCTATTCTGTTTTTGAAAAAATAGTTCCTTTCACAAGCTTAGGATATCTCCAAACTATTTGGAACCAATGTAATAACTAATATAATTAATAATAATGCAGCAGCAAATTTGTCCTCAGCAACATTCTATATACAGCAGTGTACTCATGACAAGGGAACTTGCTTGGTTGACCAGGGTGTATTAAGGATATCAAGAAATATGAGGATAGTGTAAGGAAATGGCTTTGAAGTAGAAGACCAACCATAATCTTGTTGAATGATGGAGAAGAGTTGAGGGGTCAAATAAAATTACAGAGAATTCCATCCCTCTCTTTCCAAATCCTCACAAAAGAATAGTCAGTCTTAAGTGATGGCCTAGTGGTATTATTGCTGGACTGTTAACCCAGAGAGCTATGTTCAAATCCTACATTGTCAAATGGTGAAAGTTGAATTCAACTGTCATAGGATTCTGGGTAATCAAAGATGGAAGATGGGAAAAATTTCTGGCTGTAACAGTTCCTCCTTTTTTGAGGTATTTTAGATGCTGGAGGTAATATCCTTGAATTGTAGGAGCAGCAATTACTGTTTCATATCCTGTTGCATTGTTTTGGAACTTTGGGAAAAATAGTAAAAACAACAGCAGTTTTAAAAGGGAGAAGAACAGACATAGGAAGCACATGGTGAGGTCTTTGCAGGAGAGAGAGAGAGAGAGACAGCGAACCTGCACAGTTACTGTCTTTGATGTTTGAATTCGTGCATCACTGGACATCAGAGTACATCTGGGAAAATTATCAAACAGTGAAATTCACAACTGATCTTGGAGGAACGGTTGGGTGAAGTTCACTACACAGAATCAGATAAGTTAATCGTTGTTTTAAGTGTGGTTGCTAGAATCTGATTGGAACCCTATACATTCTGACTCATGGGTAAAAAAGTGTTACACACTGAATCCAAGCTGACTCTACCAACCTTTTGAAGTTAGTCAGTGAAGAGTTTGAATAACACCTTTCTGATTCACCTCAATAAACATTGATATTTACCAGATTTTGGGGTTGTTTAAAAGGTGCATACATTTTGAGCCACAGTTTCCATTTGCTTTGCTGGCAAAATCCACCTGATATTCAATCAGCAGCAGAGGTGACTGGAAGTAAATTGCCTCTTAAGGTGAATTTCAATGGTAGGCAGAAAGGTTCTGGGAAAGCTGGTTTCAGAGAAACAGAAGGATTGTAGACTGTTACTATCGTTATGGAGCCTACATGATGACTGCTTAGCCAAGATTTCCTTGAAAGGTGGAGCAATGGTGATGGGCTGAATGGCCTTCTCCTAATATTATTTCCTATGTCCCATCTGCCTACAAATTCTATAAGGATTGAAGTGTGAACATAGCACACTCTTCTTGACTGGTTGACCAACTAATTCAGGCAGAACAGGTGTTGTAAAAAGGTCAACCATACAGGATCAGACTGCAGTTACAGAAAACACATCCACATTTCTGTGATTTTTGGGCAAAGTTTCAAATGATTGCACTGACTGAGAAACAGTGGCACTATTTTGGGTTTAACATTTTTTGAAAAAATTAATTTCAAGTCAATTCTTCATCTTGAAAAATGTATGACTTGAAGCCTCCAGAAAATAGCATGATCAGGTTGTTGATTTGGAGATTCTTCCAAAACCAAATCCATTCACAACTAGCTTTCTCTCATTTTAGTTCATATCTTTTCAGTCACCAAAAAGTAAGCGAAGAGGCGAGTTCTCACCTTGTAATAAGCAATGTGCCACTCAAGAAAGTGAGGTATTGACATAGTGTTTGAATGTGGTTCCACCATACAGAGGAAACTTAACAATGTAATATTTTCCACCTCCACCCATGCACATATGGCTTGGTGAATGATGAAGCTTTCTGGTATGTATGGTGAAATCTGCCCCTGTCAGCATGGTATATGTTGTAATCATGTTCAGTACAACCATTGGATATAATGAAATAAAACAAAGAACTAAAAATGCCAGCAATCCGAAACAAAAACAGAAAGTGTTTGAGAAACCCAGCAGGTCTGGCAGCATCTGCAGAGAAGAAAACAGAGTCAATGCCTCAAGTTCGGTGATGCTTCACTGTTTTGGGTAGATTCACTGGCCTTCTCATTGGTCCAAGTTATTATTACCAAACGGGGAATGATGCCCACCCAAAGACTTCAGCAGAAGATAAGCTCAATCTTGGCAAACAGCAAAGGCTTTTTTACCTTGCACTTAATAGCTAGTTACATAGCACCTCAGTCTCAGGCTCTACTTAAGAATAACTAAATTGATCATAGTACTTTCAATTGATACTGGTATTGCAACATTTGAATACTCAAACACACACTGGTTAGCTTCTCCAAGGAACAGTTCTTCAAATCCTGATGGGCAGCACTTATCAAATAATGTCAGGTAACACTTGCAGGTCCTAATTGCCTTGTATAACACTCCCCTCTACCCTTTTTCTATCTTTCCTACATGACCTAACACTTCTGGCTTCAGCATGCTGCTCGGACTCTTCACAAATTGTCTTGATTGACATCCTTTTGATTTTGGAGTACTAGAGTCCAAACCAAGAGTGTCCCACCTGACAGAGGACACTTTCAGTTATTCCTTGCCAGCAGCCCAGCCACATTTTAAAATGGATTTCAATTTTAATTGAGATTGTTCTTCCTCTCTTGTTTCCAACTGACACATTTTCTGAATGTTATCTTTGCATACCCGTGCCAAACTGGTTTTTAGGTCAACTCTTGCGGCTTCTCACCATGCACACTGCTGAGAAATCAACCAAAACCCAGAAAACAAATCATAATGAGGTGGTTGTGCTAAAACATCATAGGGAGGTGCACTAAATTTACTTCTCAGTAGATTTCCCATGCCACACAGTATCCCCTTCTGCTAGCCACTACCCACACTGAAAGTCCAAACACATCTGTGAAACAATAACAGGGAAAATATGTTTAATCGCTGACAAAATGATGGAACAGATGGCACCTAGCTGAGCAAAACAGAACTTAATTTACAGAATTTAATGATGTATTTGCTATATCAAAGATGGAATTTCGATAC